>NC_084830.1:159892708-161142708 GCF_033115175.1 Lepus europaeus | reverse complement strand
AGGTCGGCCGCGGGGCCGAGGGCTGCGGCGGGGAGGGCGGGGCCGCGGAGTCGGCTCCTCCGGGTCCGGGTCTCTTCCGACCTCGTGGAGACGGGCAGGGCGCACGCCGTGCTGGCTCGGGGCGTCGGTACCGGACGGGGTCAGGGTCCCGCTCGGGGCGTCGGTACCGGCCGGGGGTCAGGGTCCGGCCCGGGGCGTCGGTACCGGCCGGGGGTCAGGGTCCTGCCCGGCCCCTCTGAGCGCTGGCCCGGGGCGTCGGTACCGGACGGACGGGGGTCAGGGTCCTGCCCGGGGCGTCGGTACCGGCCGGGGGTCAGGGTCCCGGACGGGGGTCAGGGTCCTGCCCGGCCCCTCTGAGCGCTGGCCCGGGGCGTCGGTACCTGACGGAGAGGGGTCAGGGTCCCGCCCGGGGCGTCGGTACCGGCTGGGGGTCAGGGTCCCGCCCGGGGCGTCGGTACCGGCCGGGGTCAGGGTCCGGCCCGGTGGTGTCCAGTCCCCCGTGCGGCGCGGCTCCCGGGCGCTCACGGTCCCGTGGAAGGAAGGCGGCGGAGGGCGCGGAGCTTCCCGACTTTGCCGTTTTAGTTGCCGGCCTCCCGGGTTCCCCTCCGCTTGCGCCCGGCGCGGGGAAGGCGCGGTCCACGGGGCGCGGGGACGTGCAGGTGGCCCCGCGACCTGGCGTGGGCGGGGTGGCCGCCGCTGTGCGGTGCCGGGAGCCCGCGGCTTGGTGCGCCTTGCTGGGGGGCCTTCACGGGAGACCCTTGGGCATCCTTTGGGAGTCCCCCTGGGCCGGGGTCTCCCAGGGCCTCCGTGTTCTGTATGTGGCTCAGGCTCGCCCAAGAGCATCGGAGTTGGGAACTTAGAGGTTAGCTGTGCGGGAGAACCGGGAACACTGAAAACGCTGTGTTTTCAATTTATCCAGCATGAAAAAAGCCGTGACTCTGATCAATGCGATAGACGGAGGACGATTTCCGCGGCTGCTTACCCGAATCCTGCAGAAACTCCACCTGAAGGTTTGTGTTTTTGTAGTTACGTCGCGTGCCATACTACTTTTTTTCTTTTTCTTTTTTTTTTTTAAATGTATTTATTTATTTGAAAGGCAGAGTTACACAGAGGCAGAGGCTTAGAGAGGTCTTCCATCTGCTGGTTCACTCCCCAGTTGGCCACAACAGCCAGAGCTGTGCCGATCTGAAGCCAGGAGCTTCTTCCAGGTCTCCCACGCAGGTGCAGCAGGAGCCCAGGCACTTGTGCCATCTTCCACTGCTTTCCTAGGCCATAGCAGAGAGCTGGATCGGAAGTGGAGCAGCCGGGACTGGAACCATGAGTTCCAGCAGTCCTGGTTCTTATCCAACGGCGACGGCTGCACCAAGCTGAGCAGTCACTGGGTGCCCAATAAACACGTGCTGGATCGAATGACATTTTTCATAATCCAATATATATATATATCCTATATATATATATATATATCCAATAATCCATAATTCCAACCCGTATGAGATGCCAGCACTGCAGGCCACGGCTTTACCTGCTATGCCACAGCACCGCGCCGAGATGGTACTTTCTGGTGTTTCTGAAGCTCTGTGTTATTCCTTGGAGAACATTTTACAAAGTGTTCTCAGGATCACTGAGTCTGTGGAAGATTTGATAATGTTCCATGGTCAAAAGTTTGGAAGCACTGTAAGGTTTAATTTTTTTTTTTTTTAATTATGTATCTTTCCAGAGTCTTTAGTAGAGGAGGTGTTTGTTAAGAGTGAATACGGTTTGTCACATTTTCCAAGTATGTTTGACCTTGGACCTGTTTTATTATGGTTTATATTTTGGGACTGATTTTTTTTTTTTAATTGAAAATTTTATTTATTTATTTGAGAGGTAGAGGGAGAGAGAGAGAGAGGGGTCTTCCTTCTGCTGGTTCACTCCCCAGATGGCTGCAATGGCTGGAGCTGAGCTGATCTGAAGCCAGGAGCAGAAGTTTCCTCCCATCTCCTATGCGGTGCAGGGACCCAAGGACTTGGGCCATCTTCTACTGTTTTTCCAGGCCGTAACAGAGAGCTGGCTTGGAAGAGGAGCAGCTGGGACTAGAACCAGCGCCCATATGGGATGCCAGCACCGCAGGCAGAGGATTAACCTACTGTGCCATGGCACCAGCCCCTGGGGACTAATGTTTTTTAATGTTGAACATATTTTGCTAAAAATTCCGATTGTGTTTTTCTTGGTTTTAAAAATAATTTTGTGGTATTTGCTCTAAATCAGTATGTTTTCTTTCATTTAATTTTGGCTATCTTATTTCAAGGGTGTGATTGCTTTGGGTATGTGGATATTTGGTAATTTACTGCTTGGTCACCAGTCCACCTTCATTTTTAATTTCTGTATTGGATTATGAAAAATGTCATTCGATCCAGCACATGTTTATGGGACACCCAGTGACTGCTCAGCTTGGTGCAGCCGTCGCCGTTGGATAAGAACCAGGACTGCTTTTTACTGGCTCCTCCTCTTTGGCCTGGTCAGGAGGTGGCCTGAAAGCATCTCTCGTCCGAGCTGTGTTGAGAGCCTGTGCAGGTCCTATTGCAGCGGCAGTAGCTTCCTTCAGATCCGATCCCTGCTCGTAGTGTTCGTATTTCCTGTCTTTTTTTCACAGCACTACGCCAGTTCCTTTCCAAATGTTTCTTTTCCTAAAAAAAAAAAATCATCTCTGCCATGTTCAGGCCATCAGTGACTGTCCGCGCCCCCATGGAGAACAGTTCAGAATCCTTAGACGTTCTGTGCTCAGCCTGCATTGTGAGACCTGGGCTCCAGGCGGGAGCTTCTTGCCCTGTGTCCGCCCAGGCGCTCTTCCCCTTGGCTCCCGGTGTGCTCTGCTGACTCAGTGATCCGTCCTCTCTCTCCGTGGGCTTTGCCGTCTTGCTCTCACAGATTTGGTTCTCCTCCTTCTGTGCTCTGTAAACACTTGATTCATTCTCACCTCGTGTGACTGCTCCCTTGTAAGAATTGTTTCATGATTAGAAGCACCTGAGTCCCTAATCTGCTCCACCAGCTAACCTGCCCCTGGCCTTGACTATCTTTTTTAAAATTATTTTTATTTTTATTTGACAGATAGACAGTGAGAAAGAGAGACAGAGACAAAGGTCCTCCCTCCGTTGGTTCACTCCCCAAATAGCTGCTATAGCCAGAGCTGCGTTGATCCGAAGCCAGGAGCCAGGTGCCTCTTCCTGGTCTCCCATGCGGGTGCAGGGGCCCAAGGACCTGGGCCATCCTCCACTGCCCTCCCGGGCCACAGCAGAGAGCTGTACTAGAAGAGGAGTGACCGGGATTAGAACCCGGTGCCCATATGGGATGCTGGCACCACAGGTGGAGGATTAACCAAATGAGCCACGGCACCGACTCCATGGCCTTGACTGTCTTGAGGATCATGTCTTACCCGTCCTGTATTTCCCATACTCAATACATTGCTATGTATTTGGTTGGGGCTCAGTAGATACTGTTGGGATTCATTCTTTGCCACGTGGGACACAAGACAGATGTGGGTGCTGTCAGTTCCTAGCTGCTGGGAATTTGTCTGTAGATGGAGAGGCAAGATCTCCAGCAGCCGCAGTGCTTGGCCGTGTTTGCTGTTCAGAAGCAGTGAGCTTACTCCCTCAGCGCCTGCACTGGTTAGTGGCTCTGTGTTAGTAGGTGCTCTGCTCTTTATAGCAACTGGAAGAAGTGGGTACCTTTGTCATCCCTGTCTATCCACAAGGAAGCTGAGCTGGAGACTGGTTGAGTAACTCACTGTAGTTACACATAGGCCTAGTGAGGCAGCCGGGCTCCAGGAACCACGCCGGAGCCCACTGCCCTAAACCTCAGGCAGGAGTGGGAAGCCGTGAATGCAGCAGCCTCAACGTGAGTGGTCCAGGCGTGGGATGCGGACGTTCTGCCCTCTCCTGAGCTGGGAGCTGCCTTCTCCAGTGTGGAAAACAGCACGGGGCGGGGAACTCTTCCCACCTTGTGTGCCTCGTACGGGGCGGGAGGGAACGTTTGCAGGGAAGTTGTGACGTGCAGTTTGTCTTTGGCCCTGCCAGTCCCCTGTGGAGCCGAGCAGCAGGTACCGTGTGTGCTGTGAGGCCTGTGGCAGTGGAGGATGGACACGTGGGCGCATGGTTTTCCTGGCCGGTGTTGGTGTCGGGATGATCGGCTGAGACAAGCACTGGCAGAGCTCGCGGTGGGTTTCAGGATCTGCTGCCTTTCGTGTCCTCTGGGTGGGTCTGATCCGTCTTTGCCTTGAGACAGGCAGAGCCCATTCCGCAGGTGCAGAGGTTGAGAGATTTGGGTGCTACTGTGGATGTCACCAGCGTGGCACTTCGACTTTACTTAGTTACACTGCTAATAGGCAGACAATACTGTTTTTGTCCAGAGAGCTTCCTTAGCGTCCCAGTAGGAGTCAGCCCCAGGAAGCTAATACAGCTTAGCTATGGAGTGTGGGTGTGCCTGGGCGTGAATCTGGGAGTCTTCCTTGACGTGGCCTTCTCCCTGGCCCGTGCTAGATGTGCGGACACATGTTTTTTGTTTGTTTTTGTTTTTTTTGAGTTTGATTGTTGCAGTGTGAGGAAGATGCTGCTGTCTTTAGGGTCCAGGGACTTTTAAAAACCTTACAGCGTCCCATCTAGCAGGCCAGTAGTCATTGGGAAACACTAGGGGAAGTCACGTGTACTTCTGTAGCAGGGAACACACATGCACACACACGCACATACACACCCCTCCTCCCCACCTCCCTCAGGTGATTTGCTCCACCCAAAGCCTCGTGGAGAACTGCTGTGAGTCTGGTCCTGAGAGGTCAGCTGTGTGGGATCCCACCATGGAGGGCCAGAGCAGTGAGCCGGGGCAGGGGAAGCTGCTCTAATGGGGCATCTCGGTGTTTTCAAGACATGACCTCTGATTACAGGATGGGAAGAAGGGAAATCAGATGCAAGAAGTAAAAAGAAGCTCCACAGTGTGAGACTTTGTTTTTTAAACTGGATGAGCAGTCATCCCCGTGTCTCAGAAGTTCTTGACGATACTGAGCATGGAGCTCTGAGGACGTAAGTCATGAAAAATGATGTTGAGGAGCCGGCGCCGTGGCTCACTTGGTTAATCCTCTGCCTGCGGCACTGGCATCCCTATGGGCACCAGTTCTGTCCCGGTTGCTCCTTTTCCAGTCCAGCTCTCTGCTGTGGCCCGGGAAGGCCATGGAGGATGGCCCAAGTGCTTGGGCTGCTGCACCTATGAGGGAAACCAGGAGGAGGCTCCTGGCTCCTGGCTTCGGATTGGAGCAGCGCCAGCCGTAGCAGCCATTTGGGGGGTGAACCAACGGAAGGAAGACCTTTCTTTCTGTCTCTCACTGTCTATGACTCTACATGACATTGATCCAGTTTACTTTGGCCACAGAACCCTGGAATGGGCCACTGTGCATTTTAGAAATTTCAAGCACATTGATTTTGCCTAATGATGGATTCACCTTTTCTTTCAAGTTTATTTCATAATGGGAAGAAATCTTTTATCAGCTCTGGACTTCAGTGCCGGAATGGATGCTGATGGACCGTTCTTTGTGTTGCAGGCCGAGAGCAGTTTCAGCGAAGAAGAGGAAGAAAAACTTCAAGCTGCTTTTTCTCTAGAGAAACAGGATCTTCACCTAGTTCTTGAGACAATAGCGTTTATTTTAGAACAGGTATTTTACTGCCTCAAATTTCTTAACTACGGTTTGCTTAATACATATTTGAATTGCTCTGGTAACTGTACCATTCAATTTTTAAAAGGTGTACAAGCTGGAAGCTGTGGGTTTATTTTAGTCAGGAATTTCAGTGTAGTAAAATATATTTGCATGATTTCTTTCTACTCTATTTCTACAAAACCATCGTACTGTTGAGCAGCATTAGCAAAATATTTGACAGTATGTATTGAGACTTCATTGACTTGAGACAGTTATAAAAGATTTGAATTATTACTTGGTATAATTTGGAAAAATGATTTCATTTTGTTTGAGCTCTGAAATAAAATGAATTATTTGAAGAGCCATGAGTATTTGACGAGGAGGATGACTAAAACGTGCAGAGGAGAAGCGCCAGTCCTCACGTGCTTCCTGCTGAGCTGCCCTCGGCGTCCCTGCACGTCCGGGTCATCCTCTCCCTTCACCCCTGTCCTGGCCTCTTCCCTCTGGGTTTCTTTATCCTTGGCTCATCGCAGTCCGGCGGTCGTTAGTCTGTCATCCTTTCTTGTGTGCTGGTTATGTCTCCTTCACGAGATTTTGAATTTATGGAGGGCCAGGATCCTACTTTTTCTTTGTCTTGTTCCTCAGTGAATTCCTGATGTTTGATCAAATGGAATTCTTGAGAAGTAAAAGTTTAAGTCGTGCTGCAGCTTCAGAACATTATAGGAAACAGCTGTTCTTAGGCCACCGTGCCAGGCACTGCTGCTGCCTCTGCAGGTTGCAGGTCGTGAACGTGGCTGTGGCTTTTGGCCTTGCTGGGCCTTCCACTGAGGGAAAAGATGATTGAGTAGGACATCACACATGGGCTGTGCAGGAGCGCTGTCCTGGAATAATGCGAGAAACAACAGGCATTGCTGTCAGAAAGTTTGTGGTTTTTATTTTTTCTACCTGTGTTAACTGGGAATTTGGTAGATGAAGGTAGTATTTTGAAAAGTGCTTTTTGGGAAAAAAAATGTTCTTTGGGAAACAAGACTGTTGTACATGTCTTTAAAATAATTAAGTGGAATATATGAGTGAAATTTTAATTAGGGGACTATTTATAGCCAAAGCAAAGAAGGGTTCTGGTTATTAAGTGGATTTATGATTACTTAAACCACAGGCAAAAATGCGAAAGCTTAGCTTGAATAATTTAGTTCACGTAAGCCGGAATCTTCTAGCCCTCGGTTGCATATATAATTATTTGCAAAACAACCCAGACGACGGCAGTAGGAATGTAATACAGTGTTTGGTTTAAATTGTTTAAAAGTTATTTTGTACTGACTGCAGCTCAGGGCTGTGTGGGCTGAGAAGGGTGTTTGTGACTTCCCTCTGTGACAGGCCGTGTATCACAACGTGAAGCCGGCGGCTCTGCAGCAACAGTTACAGAACATCCATCTGAGCCAAGACAAAGCAGAGGCGTTTGTCAGCGCCTGGGCTTCCACGGGTCAAGAGACAGTCGAGAAGTTCAGGCAGAGGATCCTGGCTCCCCACAAGGTACAGAACTATCTCAAAGGTATTTTTCAGTAGTGTGTGGCATGGAGACTTATACATGAAGAGATGTGAAGGGGAGAATATTTTGTTGGGAGTTAGAGTCAGGCAAGAGAAAATATATGCACAATATTCCTGTAAAATTATTTCCATATATTAACATATTTTCTACCACAGTGTTTTACTTTTAATTGCCAGTTTAAAATATGCCTTCTTAACTTCAGAATAGAAATGAGACAGTCTTTTTTTTTTTTTTTTTTTTTTTATTTAAGTCCTTGTGTATAAATGATGCTTCTTTTACTCAGGTTCCTGTGCAGAGTAAGACAGGATTTTTCCTGAACCATGTAGTTATTTGTTTTTGTGTGTCTGCATTAGGGCTTAGCCGAATGCCGGCGTGCAGTTGGTACTCAGTGAACATTTGTTAAATTGAGTGAACATTGAATGAAACAAACACTTTGGGAAAAGCACAGAATAACCATGGTGTCATAGAACTTTTGGCGACTGAAATGATTGTATAGATTTTGCCATTTTTTTCTATTCATGTTTTGTATCATGTTAATTAATCTTTAGCTATTCAGTCAGTTTTGTAACCCTGGGATAAATCTCACTTGATCATGGGCTATAATCCTTTTTATAAGTTGATGAATTTAATTTCCTAATAATTTGTTAAAGATTTTTCTGTATATTTTTGAAGGATATTGGTCTGTTGTTTTCTTGTGATGCCTTTGGCTGGTTCTGGTATGAGAAAAATACTGGCTTTATAAATTAGTTGGAAAGTGTCCCCTACATCCTTCATTTTCTCAAAGAGTTTGTTAAGGGTTGGTATGATTTTGGATTTCTACTTGCTGTATTTGAGAGTTCTAGCAGTTCCAAGTCCTTGTTAGCACTTGATGGTGTTGGTTGTTTTTAATTGTTTCTGTTAGGTTTGTAGTGATATCTGTGTTTTTAATTTGCATTTCCTTAATACAGTGTTGATGATCTTATGTGCAAATGTGCTATCCATGTATTTGCTATGGTGAAGTGTCTCTTCAAACCTTTTGTTACCTGTATTTTCACATTATAACAGAAACATCTCATTATAACATAAAGAGCACTCAAAGGAATCAATCCTAGCATACAGAAATGCATGGGAATTTTTGTCTTTTTTTTTTTTTTTTGGTTATGTTATGTGGAGCAAGGGTGTTTGCTTCTGCTCTGGAGTTTGTGTTCTTCACGTGTTCTAAGCGTGAGTCCTTTGGGAGGTATGTGACTTGTGCGTATTTGCTCTCGTTCTGTGGCTTTCTCTTCTGGAACCACAGCTTCTCATTCCGATGAAGTTGGCTGTTTCAGTTTTTCTCTTCATGTTCTACTTTTGGTTTTGTATCAAAATTTGTAGCCTAATTCAGTGTCACAAAGATTTTGTCTTTTGCTTTTTTCTGTTTTATGCATTTTTGTTGTACATTTAGGTCTAACGTCCATTTTGAGTAAATTCTGTGGAAGGCGTAAAGTGCAGTTTGGAGGCCAGTTTTTCTGAGCATGGGTGTCCATTTATTCCAGAATTATCTGTCGAATTGCCTTCTCTGATTGTAAAACAAAATCGCCTTACATATTTGTGTGAGTCTTTTGCTGGACTCTCCTGGATTCTATTGATCTGTCTCTCTTGATGCCAATATCACGCTAGCTTAATTCCTGTAGCCTGATTAAGTCTTAACATCAGGACTCAGGTAGTGTGAGCTGCTGACTTTGTCCTTTTGAGAATTGTTTTGGCTGTTCTGGTTTCTTTGCCTTTCTGTGTATCTTTGAAAGTCAGCTTTTCTGTTTCTACAAACAATCCTGCCGAGAAATAGTTGGGTTTTTGTTTAATTTATAGATCATTTGTAGGGGGAAGTAACATTTAACAGCATTGAGTCTTCCCATTTATTTAGAATTTTAAAATTTCTTTCATCAGTGTTTTTAATTTTCAGCATGTAGATCCTGCAAATATTTTGTTGGAATTATACCTCAGTATTTTGTTCTTTTTTTGTTGAAGTCTTGCAAATAGCACTGTGTTTTTAAATTTTGGTTTCCGTTTGTTCATTGTGAGTACACAGAAATAGCATTGATTTTTCTATATTGATTGTCTATCCTGAGCTTGGTTAAAAACACTAATTAGTGATAGCAACATCTTTATAGATCCTTGTGATTTCTGGGTGGACAGTTACACCGTGTGTGGATGGAGACCGTTCAGGGCTCCCTTCCTTATCGTTTATCCTAACTTTTCTTGAGTTACTTCGCTGATGAGGACGTGCAGTCTGATGCGGGGTATCAGTGGTGGGTGTGAGTACCCTGCCTTGTTCCAATTTAGGGAGGAAGCGCGCAGTCTCTCTCCACCTAGTAGGATGTTCGCTGCCAGGCTTCAGGAATGCCCCTTGGTCATGTTTCTCTCCCTCTTCTTCTTCTTCTTCTTCTTCTTCTTCTTTTTTTTTTTGAATTCCACGTCATAACCATTCACAAGCATCCTCCATGGCGTAATTTTTCATCAGTGAATTTCTGCTTCTTTCTGTATCTTATATGTATTTTAAATTTTCCATTGCAATGCTTTCTTCTTTTGACTCCTCCATTAAAAAACTTTTTGCATTTTAATATTAGTTTACTTCGTATTTATAAGGCTGCATTTTAGTATTCATTCTATGCATTTTAAAATACGTTTTTTCTGCTCCCAGTAGTAAGTCATTTGTCAGTATCTTCTGGATGATATATATTTAAAAACAGTATTTACCCCCCAAAGGTTGCATAACTTCAGGTTCTGCTTTAGAAATGATTTAATCAGTTGTCATATAAAGTATTCAAAACAGAAGTTGGAAGGATTGGATAAATTGTACATTGGCTTTTTAAGAGTGCTGCAAGTTACTTTTGCTAATTCCTGATATATGACAGGATAACTAATACATTAGTTTAATTCCTTAAATGCTTAATTAATATCATATGATAATAGCAAACATTCTGTTTATTGTGGGCTAAATACAATAGTAAATGACTGATAGCTCAAAAAATCCATTAATATAGCTTATCATTATAGATGTATATCATTTATACTTAACTATGTGTCTTCTTTCTGAGACCTTAAGGAAAAGAACTGTGTTCTTTTGTATGTTTTTCTCAAAGGTACTTTGATAAATTAGGCTCGTGCTGGACAGTTGGCTTAGGCTGGGCTTAAAATGCCTGTGAAGACGCCTTGTCTCACATTGGAGTGCGTGGGTTTGGTTCTCCACTCCTGTTCACAAGACCAGCTTCCTGCCAGTACAGAGCCTGGGAGGCGGTCAGTGATGGCTCAGTGGTGGGGTGCCTGCCCCTCACCGGGGAGAGCTGCACTGAGCTCCATGCTGCTGGGTTTGGTCCTACCCAGTCCTGGCTGTTGGGGGCATTTGGGGAGTGATTCAGTGGATGGGAACTTTGTCTGTCAGTCTGTCTCTGTCTCTCGGTGTCTCTCTGTTGAACAACTAAAAATAAAAAAATTAATAAACAGACAATGAGAAATATATGTAAGGTGTGTTTTAAGCATTTCTTGCTCTTTAAAGGGTATACACAATGACTCTTGAACTACATTTGACAGTTTTATGTGTTTAGAATGTTCAAAATGTGTTTATTTTGTTTTTTCCTGTTAAGAGTATTCTTAACTTCATTAGTTACATGGCAAATTTATTTGCAATGTAAATTCATTATATAATAAAATTTGATATTTTCTTGCAGGTTCTTGAGAAACATACATTTAAAAATGGATAGCCAGTGTACTTAAGACCAAAATGTTCCTCTAAAATTAAAAAGCCTTTAAGCCATTATAAGATTTATTTTCTTTTGATGTATAGCAATTAAACTAATACCTGTCTTTAATTTGAAATTTAAGAAATAAGAAATTAATTTTTTAACAAATTGTTATTTTGTTTTCTTTAATAGTCATTTTTGTTTAAAGCTTTTATTTAATGAATGCATTTTTCATACGTACAGCTTTAGGAATATAGTGGTTCTTTCCCCCATTCCCACTCGACTCCCATCCCACCGCCTACTCCCTCTCCCTTCCCCTTCTTCATTATGGTTCATTTTTAGTTTATTTTTCTGTACAGAGGTCCAAATCTATTTTAAGTACAGATTTCAACAGTTTTGCACCCCCCCCCCACAACATATAGAGTACAGTTTGAGAACAAGTTTTGCAGTTAATTCTCATAGTACAACTCATTAAAGACAGAGGTCCTACATGGGGAGTAAGTGCACAGTGACTTCTATTGTTCCTTTAACAATTAGCACTCTTATTTATAATGTCAGTGGTCACCTGAGGCTCTTGCCATGGGCTGCCAGGGCTATGGAAGCCTTTTTGTGACCACAGACTCCATCAGTATTTGGACATGGCCATAAGCAAAGTGGGTGTTCTCGCCTCCCTTCAGAGAAAAGTACATCCTTCTTTGATAGCCCCTTCTTTGTACTGGGGTCTCACAGAGATCCTCCATGTAGGATATTTTTTTGCCACAGAGTCTTGGCTTTCCATGCCCGAAATGCTCTCAGAGGCCTTTCAGCCAGACCAGGAAGCCTCAAGGGCTGATTCTGAGGTCAGAGTGTTACTTACAGCGAATGTCATTCTAGGGTCTGCTGTGTGGACTGCTTCCCATGTTGGACATTCCCTCCTTTTTAATTCTATCTATTATTATTACCAGGCACTTGCTGTTAGTTACATGATCACTTTTATACTTAAACCTATCTATATGTTGACTTTAACATTTAATATGATCACTTTAATAATTAAGATGGCATTTATACCACTGATTTTAATGGGTTTGAGTCTCATGACAGGTTTTTAGGCTGTACCCTCAGAAGTAAGTCTAGGATTGTATGCAGAACTATACAGCTTTGCAGTTATAGACAACCTCCTCCCTCTTATTTCCCCTCTTATTTTTACTGGGATCTTTTTTCAATTGACTTTACATACATATGATTAACTCTATGTTACATAAAGAGTTCAACATATATATGTAGAAGAGAAAAGAAAAAACAAAGGAACTACAAAATAAAAAATAACAATAAAAAGCTGTCCCTGCACAGTCAGGGCTATTCAAGTCCCTATTGACTTGAATAAAAAAGTGTCAACTTCACTTCTATAGCTTTCATTTTAGGAGCGCTATTAATTCTCACAGATCAGGGAGAACATATGGTATTTGTCTCTTTGGGACTGGGTTGTTTGACTAAGTATGAAGTTTTCCAGTTTGACCCATTTTGTTGCGAGTGGCCAGATTTCTTTCCTCTCCTCTCCTCTCCTTTCCTCTCCTCTCCTCTCCTCTCCTCTTCTTTCTTTCTTTTTTTTTTTTTACTGCTGTGTAGTATTCCATAGTGTACATATCCCATAATTTCTTTATCCAGTCTTCAGTTGATGGGCATTTAGGTTGATTCCGCATCTTAACTATTGTGAATTGAGCTGCAGACAGCTTTTTGGTTTACTAATTTCATTTCCCTTGGGTAAATTCCAAGGAGTGGGATGGCTGGGTTGTATGGTGGGGTTATATTCAGGTTTCTGAGGAATCTCCAGACTGTCTTCCAATAGTGGCTTTGCCTGTTTGCATTCCCACCAGCAGTGGATTAGGGTGCCCTTTTCCCACATCCTCTCCAGCATTTGTTGTTTTCCGATTGCTGTATGAGGGCCATTCTAACCTCGTTGTGGTTGTGATTTGCATTTCCCTGATAGCTAGTGATCCTGAACATCTATTCATGTGTCTGTTGGCCATTTGAATTTCCTCTTTTGAAAAATGTCTGTTTAAGTCCTTGGCCCATCTCTTAAGTGGATTGTTTGTTTTGTTGTTGTGGAGTTTCTTGATCTCTTTGTAGGTTCTGGTTATTAATCTTTTATCAGTTAAGTAGTTTGCAAATATTTTCTCCCATTCTGTCAGTTGCCTCTTCACTTTCCTGTTTCTTTTGCTGTGCAGAAGCTTCTCAATTTGAAGTAATCCCATTTGTTCATTTGGGCTTTGACTGCCTGTGCCTCTGGGGTCTTGTCCAGGAATTCTTTGCCTGCGCCAATGTCTTGCAGGGTTTCCCCAATGTTCTTGATTAATTTGATGGTGTCAGGGCATAGATTTAGATCTTTAATTCATAGTCTTATTTGATTTGTTTTGGAATTCTAAGGATCATTTAGTGGCTGTATTATTATATTTTAAATCATTTTTATAAATCTTTTTTGTATAAATTTTTTATAAATATTTTTTAAAGATTTATTTATTTGAAATGCAGAGTTACAGAGAGAGAGGGAGACAGAGATCTTCCTTCTGCTTATTTACTCCCCAAAGGGCCACAACGGCTAGGACTGGGGCAGGCTGAAGCTATGAGTCTGGAACTCTATCCAGGTGTCCCACAGGTGTGGCAGGGACCCAAGCACTTGGGCCGTCTTCCACTGCTTTCCCTTGCATTTTAGCAGGAGCTGGATTGGAAGTGGAGCAGCCTGGACTTGAACCAGAGCTCATATGGGATGGACATTTGGGTTGTTGTCAGTTTCTGGCCCCTGTGAATAAGGTTACTGTGAACATTTGTGTCTAAGTCTTTTTATAGACATATGCTTACATTCCCGTGGTTAATATCTCGGCATGGGGTTGTGGGCCTGGCGAGCTCAGAAAGCTGGGGCTTCCTCTGGAGTGTCAGTCGCCCCTTGCTGTGTGAAATGGGGAACCTCTCACCTCGTGGTTGCGGTCTTTGAAGCGTTGAATTCCCTTTAACTTCTGCTTTCAGTCACTCTCCAGTGCCTTTTTTTTTTTTCTTTTTTTTTAACAAATATATTATCTAGAGGTTTTAACTTTTATTTTCAAGGTTTGTATAAACGCTTCTCTTGTATTATTTGATTAGAAATTCTGGTAGTAATTCTTTCAAGCTGTCAATCTTATTCTATCCTTCCTCTGCCCCATAGCCACTGAGGGCTTTCTGTGTTGCTTTTAAGGGAGTTCAGAGTTCTTATGATTGCCTTAGGGACCTGCATGACCTGGGGCCCTTTGGCCCACATACTGCCTGCCTTCCGCTTCTTAACATCCCCCACCTGGCTCACTCTGAATACTTCCAAAGCCTCCTCTAGGCTTCCTTCCTTCCTTCAGATCTGTGTTTAAATACGATGGTTACCAGTGATCTTCCCTTGATGAGCATAGGAAAGTCTCCCCTTAGGGTGGGTGGTTGGTGAAGTGAAGTGAGGAAGACATTGCTCTGGACGCCTGTATCCCATATCAGAGTGCCTGGGTTCAAATCCTGGCTCTATTCCCAAATTGAGCTTTCTGCTACTATGCACCCTAGGAGAAGAAAGCAGGTGCTGGCTCACGTCCCTGGGTCCCTGCCACTCACATGGGAGATGTGAATTGGATTCCTAGTTCTTGGCCTTGGCCTGGAATAGCCCCGGCCCTTCCAGGCTTTGGGGAAGTGAACCATTGGATGGGAGCACTCTCTGTCTGTGTCTTGCCTCTCACAATAAATAAGTGTGCCCCCATCTCGATGGCCCTTTCTTGTCTGATTTTTCTCTGTAATATTGATTCTTATCTGACCCACTGTATATTTCATCTATTTACTTTTTTGTTGTATCTTCAACTGGGTGGGATCTTTTGTCTGTTTTGTTCACTGCTGTATTTTTGCCACTTTAGTGACTCTTAGGAAATAGCAGATTCTCAGTAAGTAGTTGTTGAATGAATAAATGTGCAATATCCTTGTTTCTCAAATTGTGCCATTTTGAAGTTCATTCTTTACAATGATCTTATAAAGAGGTTTATTTATTGATAGAGAAAAGAACAATAAAGAGAGAAGGGTGTGCATTTTATTTTGTATTTCCTAACAATCCTTTGTGTTTTATTTTGGTTGTGCTTTTAGTCTTTTTGTGGTTCATGTATTTTATGGCTCTTGAATTTGCTGGAATGTTAGAGTCTAGTCTTTTAAAAACTTTCCTCCTGGGGCCAGTGCTGTAGCACAGCAGGTTAAGCCACTGTCTGGCATCCCGTATGGCACCAGTTCAAGTCCTGGCTGCCCCATTTCTGATCCAGCTCCCTGCTAATGGTCTGGGAAAGCAGCAGAGGATGGCCTAAGTGCTGGTTCTCGGCGCCCAAGTGTGGGAGACCTGGATGAAGCTCCTGGCTCCTGGATTAGGCCTGGCCCAGCTCTGACAGTCAGCACGATTTGGAGAGTGAACCAATGGATGGAAGACCTTTCTCTCTCTCTCTCCCTCTCTGTCTATAACTCTACCTCTCAAGTAAATAAATATTTCTTTAAAAAAATTTTCCTTCTTAAAACTGGGAATATAAAAATATTTCCTTTAGCTTGAAACAGGTAGAAATTCTCCAGGAAAAAAAAAAGGTGATGGAATTAGCTGTTGATCCATCAGTCAATTTAAAGAGCTTTAGATCTGAGAGGTTCTTAATCAGTCTTACTTGAAACAGAAATGTATTCTGTGCTTTATAAGTAATTGGGTGAAACCAGACCCATTAACAAATTGAATACAGCTTTTGCTAATGCCAAAGACTGTGCTGTTAGCAAAATTACTCGTATTATGTCATTGTATTCAAAGATGTGCACTTACAGAGTTGATATACTCTTCCAGAATGTTCCAGAATGAGAGCATTCAGTTGAATGGCATTCTTCTGTCCTCAGACTTGTGCTGCTGCCTTCGTACCGTCCTGGTATGCAGAGGTGGCAAACGTTTTGAAAGATGACGCTCTGATGTTTCTACTCAACTGCTTACAGCTTGCGTGTGAAGACTCATCGTGAATACACACTTTGGCTAAGTTCCTTGGGTCAGAAGGTATAATTAAGTAATTTTCGTTATATTAGTCAGCTTTTTTTATTTAACAAAAATACCTGAGAGCAGCTACTTAGGAAGGAAGGTGGCTTTTTTCAAGGGCTTACAGGCTTTGGAGAGTCACAGCTCAAGACTGGATAGCCCCGTTGTTCAGACACGTGTTGAGGCTGGAGGTGTTGGAGAGAGGGTCCACGGTGGACAGGGAGCAGAGGGACAGCAAGCGCGCTTCCTGTGTGTGCACGCTCGCTGTCCGTCAGCCAGTGTGCTTCCCTCACGGCCCCTTCTGGCCACTTCCTCCAGCTCACTCACTTCCCAAAGGCCACACCTACAGACACCAGAATGGGATCAGGCTTCCTCCCAGTCCATCAGCCATTCACATTAACCGCTATCAGGTGACTCCGGGGTGTTTGGGACACTTAATCCTATTCAAACTTTAAGTCATCCTGGTTGTAAGACTAGGCCAGCTTTCACGGTGTCTGAGTCTAGGCCAGGGAGTATCCCTGAGTGGTTGATGGTAAAGCAGCTGCGTCACTTACCATCTGATGTAGCAGCAACGTTAAAAGCACAGAGTACCCAGAGGAGCGCACTGGCCTAGTGACCTGGAGGTCTCTGGGGAGGGCAGTGGACTCCTGAAACCCTCTGGAGACTGCCTAATGGATCTCTCTCTTGGAGATGTGTCTGCCAGGCAGTCACTTGGGTTCAGGATAGCTCTAATAGATTAACAACTATTATGTTCACATCTGGGTAATGCAAATGCTATATTGCACACTGTTGTCTGTGAGTCTGCCAGCTTGTTTAATTCTTTTCTTTTCTTTTTTTTTTTTTTAAGATTTATTTATTTATTTGAAAGAGCTACAGGGAGAGGAGAGACAGAGGTCTTCCATCCACTGGTTCGTTCACTCCCAGGATGGCCGCAACAGCCGGAGCTGCGCTGATCTGAAGCCAGGAGCCAGGAGCTTCTTCTGGGTCTCCCACGTGGGTGCAGGGGCCCAAGGACTTGGGCCATCTTCTGCTGCTTTCCCAGGCTATAGCAGAGAGGTAGATTGGAAGAGGAGCAGCCAGGACACAAACCAGTGTCCATATGGGATGCTGGTGCTGCAGGCCAGGGCTTCAACCCACTGCGCCACAGCACCAGCCCCTAACTCTTTATTTTTAAGAGATTTATTTGTTTATTCCAAAGTCAGAGTTACAGAGAGGTAGTGGGAGGGGAAGAGAGAAAGAGCTCTTCTGTTTGCTGGTTCACTCCCCAGATGGCCACAATGGCCAGGCCGAAGCCGGGAGCTTCATCTGTGTCTCCCACCTGGGTGTTAGGGCCCCAAACACTTGGGACATCTTCCTCTGATTTCTCAGACTGTTAGCAGGGAGCTGGATTGGAAGTGGAGCAACTGGGACTGGAAGTGGTGCCATATGGGATTCTGGCATTGCAGGCAGTGGCTTAACTTGTTAAGCCGCAATGCTGGCCCCTGGCTACTTTTCTTTAAACTTATGAATCCTCTGCACTACTTGTTTATTTTTTTGAAAGTCGGAGTTACACAGAGGGAGAAGGAGAGGCAGAGAGAGAGAGAGAGAGAGAGAGAGAGATCTTTCATCCGCTGGTTCACTCCCCAATTGACTGCAACTGCTGAAGCTGTTCTAGTCCAAAGCTAGAACTCAGGAGCTTCCTCTGGGTCTTCCCATGCAGATGCAGGGACTCAAGGACCTGGGCTTTCCCAGACTGTAGCAGAGAGCTGAATTGGAAGTGGGGCAGCCGGGTCTCGAACCAGCACCCATATGGGATGCCAGCACTTCAGGCCAGGGTGTTAACCCGCTGTGCCACAGTGCCGGCCCCATCTGAACTACTTCTTACACCTGCCCCTGTTTTCATTTATCATCCTAGCACTTATACCATGCTCTGTCGTTTACTTATTTGTCTTTAATGTCCCTTTTGACCCATTTGGACGTCAGCTCCATGAAGGTAGATATTTGTGTTTATTCTTTTGCTACTGTCCCCTCTGTCTTAAAACATTGCCTGGGGGCCAGCACTGTGGCAGTGGACTGAGCTTCCGTCTGCATCGCTGTTATCCCATATTAGTGCCAGTTCTAGTCCCTGCTGCTCCTCTTCTGATCCAGCTCTGCTATGGCCTGGGAAAGTAGTGGAAGATGGCCCAAGTGCTTGGGCCCCTGCACCCATGTCAGAGACCCGAAAGAAGCTCCTGGCTTTGGTCTGGCCCAGCCCAGGCTGCTGTAGCTTTTGGGGAGCGAACCAGCAGATGGAAGACCACTCTCTTTGTCTCTCTGTAACTCTACCTCTCAAATAAATGAATAAAATCTTAGCAACCACATTGCTTGGAGAGAATACATGCTCACTGAATGCGTGTGGAACAAACACATACAGGAATCATAGCACTGGGGCCGGTGTAGCAGGTAAAAATCTTCTGCCTGTAGTGCCAGCATCCTGTATGAATGCCAGTTCAAGTCTTAGCTGTTCCACTTCTGATCCAGCTCCCTGCTGATGTGCCTGGGAAAGCAGCGGAAGATGGCCCAAGTGTTTGGCCCCTGCACCCATGTGGGAGACCTAGAAAAAGCTCCTGGCTTTGTACCGGCCCAGCTACAGCTGTTGGTGCCATCTGGGTAGAGAACCAGTGGATGGAAGATCTCTCTCTCTTTCTATCTCTGTAACCATTCCAAATAAATAAATCTTAAAAGAAAAAAAAAAGAATCACAATGCTGAAAAGGTGATATGGGAGAGTTTTAGCTTCTGACATGGCAAGTGACCGGGAGGGACGTTATCAGCCCAGGACACGTGTCGTGTCTCTCTGCTGACAGCCTTGCTTATTAAAGCTGGCCAAGGTGACAGTGGTTTGTGAACTGTTGGGGGTGCCCAGTATTTCAGGTGGCATTCCTGCAGCGTTTGCCTGACCAACTTTGGGTGACTTTTCTGCCTTTTGAATCTTGAATGCCAAGCTTCTGTTCTCTCACTCTGTTACGTCCCTTTGACGGACATAACTTTCTCCAAGGTGTGAAAACAAGTAGAGGCCTCGGACTGGGAGTGAGTTTGTTTTCTTAGGTGGTTCTTAGTTACATAGTATTTATTAATATTTTCCATGTGTTTTCCCTCAGTACCACTGTGATTCTTTTAGCAAGTTAAATGCAGATTTCCATTCATCAGGTGACAAATGGACATTTTGAAATGTAGCTGCTTCTACCTGTTGCAGCTATAACTTGAGCTGTGGCAGCCCTGCCAGCTCTGAACTCACTGAGGGCTGCTAATTTGTTTATCATTTTGCCATTGGGATTTAAAAATGAATAGAGAACTGCGGTGCGCCGGCCGCAGCAGCCATTGGAGGGTGAACCAACAGCAAAAGGAAGACCTTTCTCTCTGTCTCTCTCTCTCTCACTGTCCACTCTGCCTGTCACAAATAAATAAATAATGAATAGAGAACTGAGATGAAAGCCTGACTGTGCTGGTAAGAAGTGTAGGTTTCAGAAACTTAGTAGAATTTACATAGGGTTAAGGACCCTTAGAATCCAGGATTTTTCTCAGATTGGATGCTTTTTGCTTTAATGCTGTAATATATGTCTATGGTGTAAGAAAACCATAGTTATAAAATGCTGGAAATGGAAGATTTGTCTTCATGCTGTGGTCCATTTTGGTTTTAGCCTGGGGCGAGGGTTGTGGAACCTTCCTTATTTTTCTTGAGTGTTAGATACTCCTCTAGTTAGGAGTTCATTAAATGTAGAAACAGGGGCTGCCTGCATCCTTTCTTTTTTTTTTTTTTTTAGATTTTTTTAAATTTTTTTTTTTTTTATTTTTGACAGGCAGAGTGGACAGTGAGAGAGAGACAGAGAGAAAGGTCTTCCTTTTGCCGTTGGTTCACCCTCCAATGGCCGCCGCGGTAGCGCGCTGCGGCCGGCACACCGCGCTGATCCGATGGCAGGAGCCAGGTGCTTCTCCTGGTCTCCCATGAGGTACAGGGCCCAAGGACTTGGGCCATCCTCCACTGCACTCCCTGGCCACAGCAGAGAGCTGGCCTGGAAGAGGGGCAACCGGGACAGGATCGGTGCCCCGACCGGGACTAGAACCCGGCGTGCCGGCGCCGCAAGGCGGAGGATTAGCCTAGTGAGCCGCGGCGCCGGCTGCATCCTTTCTTTGAGTCCCCATGTGTGGTGTGACTCTGTCTTCAAATCACCCCACCTTGCGAACAGCGGGGCTTTGAGAGTGCGGCTCTCTGAGTTCAGCATTGTCACCTAAAAATGGGGACCCACACTTTGCTCTCCTAGAGGGCCTGCCAGTGACAGCGCTTTGACTGCTCGTCAGTGGGCCTGTTCTAGCCGATCGTACGTGCCTTCTCATAGATGTTGCAGCATCTTCTTTCTGAAGAAAGTCAGCTAAAAATGGAGATGGAGATGTTTTTCCAGATGATGAGATACAAGAAGGTACCACCTTTGTTGCTGTTGTTAAATATTTTTAAATTTATTTATTTGAAAGGCAGAGTTTCAGACAGAGAGGGAGGGAGGGAGGGAGAGAGAGAGAGAGAGAGATCTTCCATCTACTGGTTCACTCCCCAAATGGCCACAGTCTGCTGAAGCTGCACTGATCTGAAGCCAGGAGCCAGGAGCTTCTTCTAGGTCTCCCATGTGGGTGCAGGGGTCCAAGCACTTGAGCCATCTTCTGCTTCTATCCCAGGCCATAGCAGAGAGCTGGATCGGAAGTGGAGCAGCCGGGACTTGAATCGGTGCCCGTATGAGATGCCGGCACTGCAGGCGGCGGCTTTACCTGCTATGCCACAGCGCGGCCCCAGGAGATACCATCTTACTGTAGTTAGGATGGCTGTTATGAAAAAGACAAAAAGTAAGAAATGCTGATGAGGTTGTGGAGAAAAGGGAGCCCTGATACACTGTTGGTGGGAATGTAAGTTAGCACAGGCATTGTGGGAAGCAGCATGGTGATCCATGGATGACCCAGCTATTCCGCTTCATAGGAAGCATGGGAAGGAGAGACCTCTGCAGCCATGTTTATTGCAGCACTGTTCACAGTAGCAAAGATACGGAATCAACCTGGATGTCCATCACTGGGTGAATGAGTAAGGAACATCTGATGTGTATATACATTGTGGAACATTGATCAGCCATGAAAAGAATGGAGTCCTGACCTATGCAACAAGTGGATGGAATTGTAGGTCATTAAGTAAAGTAAGCCAGACACAGGAAGATGCATACCATGTGTTTTCTCTCCTATGTGAAAGTGAATATCTGTATCTCTATCC
The DNA here is from genome assembly GCF_033115175.1 of Lepus europaeus. Taxonomy (NCBI): domain Eukaryota; kingdom Metazoa; phylum Chordata; class Mammalia; order Lagomorpha; family Leporidae; genus Lepus; species Lepus europaeus. Next base: position 161,121,527 of record NC_084830.1, on the reverse strand, counting down.
ATGTATAAATATGAAAACATGTGTGGATGCCATATTATTTGGTATATTGATATTATATAAATACTGCCTTTAGTGAATTATGCCCTTACATATAAATGTGCCCTCCTTTCCTCATTTTATGTTTGTCTTAAATTCAACATTATGGGTTATTTTATTTATTTATTTATTTATTTGAAGATTTATTTATTTGGGAGGTAGAGCTACAGACACAGAGAGAGTAAGACAGAGACAAAGGTCTCCCACCCACTGGTTCACTCCTCAAATGGCTGCAACAGCCAGAGCTGAGCCGATCCGAAGCCAGGAGCTTTATCTAGGTTTCCTTTTTTTGTTTTTAAGAATTTTTTAAGACTAATTTTTTTTAAAAACTTATTTATTTATTTGAAAATCAGAGTTACACAGAGAGAGGAGAGGCAGAGAGAGAAAGACAGGTCTTTCATCCGATGATTCACTTTCCAGATGGTGCAGTGGCAGGAGCTGTGCCGATCCGAAGCCAGGAGCCAGGAGCCTCTTTGGGGTCTCCCACACGGGTGTAGGGGCCCAAGAACTTGGGCCATCTTCCACTGCTTTCCCAGGCATAGCAGAGAGCTGGATTGGAAGAGGAGCAGCAGGGACTAGAACCAGTGCCCATATTGGATGCCAGAGCTTCAGGCCAGGGTGTTATCCCGCTGTGCCACAATGCCGACCCCAAGAATTTTTTTTTTTTTAAAGATTTTTATTTATTTATTTGAGAGATAGAGTTACAGTGAGAGGGAGAGACAGAGAGAAAGGTCTTCCTTCCATTGGTTCACTCCCCAGATGGCCACAACAACTGGAGCTGTGCCGATCTGAAGCCAGGAGCCAGATGCTTCTTCGGGGTCTTCCTATGTGGGTGCAGGGCCCAAAGACTTGTGCCATCTTCTCCTGCTTTCCCAGGCCACAGCAGAGAGCTGGATCTGAAGAAGGGCAACCGGGACTAGAACTGGCACCCATGTGGGAATGCAGGCACTGCAGGCCAAGGATTAACCTGCTGCGCTGTGGAGCCGGCCCCTCATCCAGATTTCCCAGTTGGTGTGGGGTTGCAAGCACTTGGGTTTTCCTCCAATGCTTTCCCAGGCCATAGCAGAGAGCTGGATTGGAAGAGGAGCAGCTGGGACACGAATTGGTGCCCATATTGGACGTCAGCACTGCAGGTGGAGGCATAGGCCACTATGCCACAGCGCTGGCCCTGTGATTATTAATATATATACTCCTGCATTCAGAAAAAACTGAGTGTGTGTGTGTATAAACTGCTTACATGTGAAGCAAATATGGAGGACTGTGAAAAATTGGTAAATCTGTATGCTCGTTGAACTCTATACTTTTCTGTGTTATTTGAAATATTTTATAATAAAAAGACAAGAAATAAAGAGAAACCCACTCTGTGTAACAGATACCAAAGTGAATAATGAGATTTAAAACCAGTTTTAAGAGCAGAAAATGTAATATAAAGTCTTCCAGAATGAAGGTCAGACATCTTTATAGCTAGAAATAGAAATTAGCAAAATACCTACTGAAAGAAAATTCCTCAGACAAAAGATAGTAAAGCGAAGCCACCTCAGGGGTTTACACAGGCGATGCTCCCAAAACCAACTGTTCAGATGCGTTTGAAGATAAGCAGGTGTGTGACTGGAAGGGAAAAAGAAACAAAGAGATGTGAGGAGAAACAAGCTGGAGTTGCAGGCCAAGAGTCTTCGCTTGCACACTGAAAAGGCCAGTGCAGGGCCTAGTTACAAATACTGGATCCCGAGTCAGGAATCTGTTGTGACAATGGCATTTAAGGGGAATGAAGCCATATGAAGCTATCTATATATGTAAATCTGAATCCTAAAAGTAAATAGGAAGGGAAAAGTTTCTACGCTAAAATGCTTTTGAAGGGGTAACAATTTTTTATTACCACTTTGAATAAATGAGGAAAACTTGCCATGACCTAAATCAGGCAAACATGAAAAAGACTTGTTTATCTTGCCTACATTGTTTTTAAAGTCTATAAATTATAGTGTGGAGCAGTAGCAGTGTGAGATACTTGATACTGGTTGGAGTGAAGGGATTGGAAAGTAACATGGGTTTTTAATTTCCTGTTTGTCGGATGCTCTGCCTGTACATGTGTCATCTTATCACCCACAAAAACCCAGTGTGTTGCTTAAACTAAATTCTCTCTGTTTTACTTAATGTTAAGACACCAAGGACTTGAAGGAGTAGGTAACTTGCTTAATAGCAGATTCTGGGAGTTTGGGGCCTGGGATTGGAATGTGGAGACAAGTAATGATCTTATTTTGGAGGTTGGAAGATTTCACAAAAACAGGGCATCAACATTGGTTAACGCTACATTCAGACGTTTCTGTTTTTTTCTTTTTATACTTTTTTATTTAGTTGAGAGTCAGAGTTAGTAGAGAAAGAGAGGGAAAGACACAGAGAGAGATCGTCTATCCTCTGGTTTACTCTCCCAGACTGGTCCAGGCCCAAGCCAGGAACCAGGAGCATCTTCCAGCTCTCCCACGTGGGAGCAGGGGCCCAAGGACTTGAGCTGTTTTCCAGGTGCGTTAGCAGGGAGCTGGATCAGGAGTGGAGCAGCCAGATCTGGAACCGGCCCTCATGTGGGATGCTGGTGTTGCAGGTGGTGGCTTTACCTGCTACACCACAATGCAGGTCCTACATTCAGAAGTTTAAACCTGGGTCCAGCACTGTGGTATAGTAGGTTAATTCTCCAGCTGTTGTGTTGGCATTCCATTTGGGCACTGGTTTAAGTTGTAGCTGTTCCATTTCCCATCCAGCTCCCTGCTAATGGCCTGGGAAAGCAGTGGAAGGTGGCCCAAGTGGTTGGGCACCTACACCTGAGTGAAAATCCAGATGAAGTTCCTGCCTCCTGGCTCGGCCTGGCCCAGGCCTGGCCCAGGCCTGGCCACTGCAGCCATTTGGGGAATAAACCGGCAGATGGAAGAACTCTCTCTATTTCTCTCTCTTTCTCTCCTCTCCCTCTCTCTATCTGAAACTCTGCCACTTAAATAAATAAATAAGTGTATTTTTAAATTTAAACCAGAAAAAAAAAAGTCAGACCCTTGAGATAATTAAGGAGGTTGGACCAATATTTGAGGAATGATTCCAGTGTCCTGAGGTTTGCCTCCATCTCTGAGGCCAGCACTTGAAAAGGCATTTTTTCAGATTTGACCAAAAACGTGGCTGAAGAAAACAGGCCCCACAGCACTGAGTCCCGGTAAGCTCTCCCTGTACCCAGTATCCCTTGACAATCTCCAGATTTCGTAATGTACCTGCTCCTTCTCTTTCTTCAGTCTTCCTCTCCTTCTATTTGATTATTGAAGAGAATAATAGATGTTTCTTTTTGAAATTTGACTAGGTTCAGGAGAATCACAATTTCCATCTTTGATCTTTCCTTTCGCCTCCGCTGGAAGATGCGTTATGAGACCCGGGCAGCCTGCCTACCGGCATTTGAAGCACAGTATCTTAAATTCTGCCAACTTTTGCTTCATCTGAGATATATGTGTGTGATTGCTATGACTTTCTGATAGTTATCTTTTTCAGAATGCCTTTTGCTTTTTTCTTTCTTTTTCTTTTTCTTTTTTTTTTTTTTTGGACAGGCAGAGTTAGAGAGAGTTATAGACAGTGAGAGAGAGACAGAGAGAAAGGTCTTCCTTCCGTTGGTTCACTCCCCTAATGGCCGCCATGGCCGGCGCTGCTCCGATCCGAAGCCAGGAGCTGGGTATTTCCTCCTGGTCTCCCATGCGGGAACAGGGCCCAAGCACTTGGGCCATCCTCCACTGCACTCCCGGGCCACAGCGGAGAGCTGGACTGGAAGAGGAGCAACCGAAACTAAAACGAGACTAGTACCTGGTGCCTCAACCGGGACTAGAACCTGGGGTGCCGGCGCCGCAGGTGGAGGATTACCCTAGTGAGCCATGGTGTCGGCCAAAATGCCTTTTTCTTTTAAAGATTTATTTATTTATTTATTTGAAAGTCAGAGTTACAGAGAAAGAGGGAGAGAAAGAGAATCTTCCATCTGTTGGTTCACTCCCCAAATGGCTACAACTGCCAGGGTTGGACCAGGCTGAAGCCAGGAGCCTGGAACTCCATCTGGGTTTTCCACATGGGTGGCAGGGGCCCAAGCACTTGGGCCATTATCTGCTGCTTTCCCAGGAGCATTAGTGGGGAGCAGGATTAGAAGTGAGCAGCCCGGCCTCAAACAGGTGCTTATATGGGATGTCAGCCTCACAGGTGCCCGCCTCTCAGTGCTTTTTAACCTGGAGTCTGTTATCTGATGAGAGTTGAGCCAGTGCAGCCTTCTGCTGACCATGCGTACCTGTCATCCCACCTCCGTGCCATTATATTTTAGATACATCTTTTGGGCTGTGAATAGTTGGGTCTTAGACTTTTTAAATCCTGTCTGTCTGTAAATTATTTGGAATATTTAGACAATTGAAATTTAATGGTTATTGATATGGTCTGTACTTTTTTTTTTTTTTTGACAGGCAGAGTGGACAGTGAGAGAGAGAGGTCTTCCTTTACTGTTGGTTCACCCTCCAATGGCCACTGCGGCTGGTGCGCTGCGGCTGGCACAGCGCGCTGATCCGAAGCCAGGAGCCAGGTGCCTCTTCCTGGTCTCCCATGGGGTTCACGGCCCAAGCACTTGGGCCATCCTCCACTGCACTCCCGGGCCACAGCAGAGAGCTGGCCTGGAAGAGGGGCAACCAGGACAGAATCCGGCGCCCCGACCGGGACTAGAACCTGGTGTGCCGGTGCCGCAAGGCAGAGGATTAGCCTATTGAGCCACGGCGCCGGCCTGGTCTACACTTTTATTATTTGTTTTTTAAGATTTTACTTTTTTATAATTTTCTGTTTTACTGTTTTATAATTTTCTTTTTTTCTGAACAAATTTATATTTATTCAAATGAACATACTTATAGTACTTGCTTTATAGCCCTTGTCTGAAAACTTTAATAGATTATCTTGGAGTTGGCATTTATGGATTATGTTTTTTCTTGAGACCAGATCATATTTGCCTGGCTTTCTTCATATGTTGATGATTTTGAATTGTGTTCTAGACGGTGTGCATATTGTGTTCTTGATCCTGTTATTTTACTCAGACATGTTACATTGAGACCTTTTAGCCTTGTGTGACTCGGACTGCAAACTGCCTTCCTTTGATGAGTGGCGACTTAAATCTGACACTCTGAGCTGCAAGCTGCTTTATGGTCGCCACTTGTGTCTTTTTTTTTTTTTTAATGATTTATTTATTTTACTTGAAAGTCAGAGTTACACAGAAAGAGGAGAGACAGAGAGAGAGAGAGAGGTCTTCCATCCGATGGTTTACCGATCCGAAGCCAGGAGCTTCCTTTGGGTCTCCTGCGTGGTGCAGGGGCCCAAGGACTTGGACCATCTTCCACTGCTTTCCCAGGCCACAGCAGAGAGCTGGATCAGAGGAGGAGCAGTCGGGTCTCGAACCAGCGCCCATATGGGATGATGGTGCTTCAGGCCAGGGCGTTAACCTGCTGCGCCACAGTGCCGGCCCCACCACGGGTGTCTTCACGGCCACTCCCTCCCTGTGTGTTAGGAATCATCTGCAGACTTGTGGATGTAGATGTAGAATTTGGTGCCTCCCTTATCTTCTTCTTATTGAAGATCCTCCCGCTTTTGGAGATGTTTTAGTCTCATTCACTGGGTTCTTTTGCTCAGAAAGATGGCAGGCTTATAGTTGTAGTTGTCTCCCACATCTCAGGGCAAAGCTACAAAAAAAGGCTAATTGTGGGGCTGACATTGTGGTGTAGCAGGTGGAGCCCTAGCTGTGATGCTGGCATCCCATATGAGTGCCAGGTAGAGTCCCTGCTGCTCCACTTCTCATCGAGCTCCCTGCTACTGCGCCTGCTGAGGCAGTGGAGGGTGACCCACTTTCTTGGGCCCCTGCACCCATGTGGGTGACTCAGAAGAAGCTGCAGGCTCCTGGCTTCTGGCTTGGGACATGTCCAGCTCTGGTTGTTGCAGCCATTTGGGGAGTGAACCAGTGGGTGGAAGATCTCTATCTGTCTCTTCCTCTTTCTCTAACTCTGCTTTGCAAATAAATCTTTAAAAAACAAAACAAAACAAAACAACAACATACAAAATGAGTAACCCTGTGCTGATGTCTGGCATTTTGTTTTGGGTATCCAAAACATGTGCCTCTGTTCTGTTTAGAACCTTGAGATAGCTGTGCTTTGTGTTTTGTTGACAAGTTATGTGTGACGTTTGTGGACTTTGTTTTTATAGGTGCATACTCTTCGATAACAGAACACACTGTTTTTCATTGTATGGGAATAAGTCAGTGAGGTCAAAAGAAGTGTTAAGAAAAAAAAAAAGTTTAGAGTATTTAGCTAATTTTTAACCTACAATAAAAATTGGTAGATTCATGTTCTATAGTAAACATTTAATCAACTTCCTGATTTTTACTTTTTTTTTTTTTTTTTTGGACAGGCAGAGTTAGTGGGAGAGAGAGAGAGACAGAGAGAAAGGTCTTCCTTTTTTCTGTTGGTTCACCCCCCAAGTGGCCGGTACGGCTGGTGCGTTGCGGCCAGATTGCTGTGCCGATCCGAAGCCAGGAGCCAGGTGCTTCCTCCTGGTCTCCCATGTGGATGCAGGGCCCAAGCACTTGGGCCATCCTCCACTGCACTCCTGGGCCACAGCAGAGAGCTGGACTGGAAGAGGAGCAACCGGGACAGAACTGGCGCCCCAACCGGGACTAGAACCTGGTGTGCTGGCGCCGCAGGCGGAGGATTAGCCTAGTGAGCCGCGGCGCCGGCCGAGTTTTACATTTTGTAAGAGGAAATAGTGGTGTACAGTTTCTATAATGAGCCCTAATTTATGGAATTTCTGCATTTCTGCTTATGGTATTTTCCAATTGTAAAATAAATCGTAGGTTATACCAACAGAGCAAATATAGTATTTTCAGCTTTAATAGGTACAGCTCTAACTTTGCATTTTTTGTGATTTATTATAATTGAAAATAACTTTTGTGAACACCTACACACATAGTTTCTGAAACTCATTTAATATTTCTAAGTAGTGTCTTTCAAACTGTAGATGGCCTGACCTATTATTGGTTAATGAATAATGAAATAATTTTAGGGGGTTCTGAAATAGCATAAAAAAAAGAACCACAAAAGGGGTGGTGAGAGAACACTGCTAAGGGCAGAAGTTGCCGTGTGAAACTTCGGTGTATGTATGTCGCTATGTGACACAAGATTTACTTCTTACTGTGGGGTGTGATCCGGAAGACTTTAATACTCCTGTTCTTAGAGAGCTGGCTAAGATGTAGGTGATCATCTAACCTTATTTTTTTTTCAGTTTTAAAGAGTTAATATTATAGTAATTTTACATAATTTTGAGTGTGCATAGAATTGTGGTTTATAGAGTAATTTTGAGAAATTAAGATCATATTAAAGCATTTACATAGGAATTAGAGGAGTAATGAAGTTATTGTATCTTGAACTGACACTTCAGAAGCATTCTAAGTTAGAAGTTATGTAAGTGAGGTGCAGAGCACCACCATATTAACAGTTTCAGCATGAGATTAAGAACATGGAAATATTAGTGGCTTATTTTCCTTATGTTCTAAGTTACTTTGGTGAACTTGAGACCTTGCACATTTGTGGAGATATAAGGGGGTCTCCGATCTAAATTTGAATGTGAAATAATAAAACAAATTATGTTAAAATGGAGTCCGGGATTGGCACTTGATACAGCAGTTAAAACACCAGTTGGGACGTCCATAACCTGTGTTGGAGTGCCTTACTTCAAGTCCTGTCCCACTCTAAGTTCTACCTTCCTGCTGATGTGCTAAGTGGGAGCCGGCAAGTGCCGGCACAAGAGGTTGTGTTCCTGCCATTCACATGGGAGAACTGGACTAGGTTCCCAGCTCCTGGGTTCTTTGTGGCTCAGACCCAGCTCTTGGGAAGATCTCTCTCTCTCTCTCTCACTCTCTCACTCTCACTCTCACTCTCAGTCACTTACTCACTGTTACCCTGCCTTTCAAATAAGATGAAAATAAAAAATACTGTTTGGATAATTTAGTATTCTAATGTATGAAGAGTTTTTAAACAGTTCATAAAACGTGAGTGTCAAAAAAGTACGCATAGATTTCAAAAATTTTTTATACCAAAATCCTATTAACTTGTAAAATATCTGAACATAATCTGATCTGAGGCACTAAAATGTTATAAGAAATCAGTTTGAAAAGAGCCATTTTTGAGAAACATGAATTCTTCTAAAATTGAAGCAACAACAAACATCAAACTTATAGCGAAGCTGCTGCAGAAGAATGCTTTTAAAAAGTTTATGATGGGACTGGCACTGTGGTATAGCGGGTAAAGCTGCCACCTGCGGCACCTGCATCCTATATGGCCACTGGGTCAAGTCCTGGCTGCTCCACTTCCGATCCAGATCCTTGCTAATGATCTGTGAAAGCAGTGGAAGATGGCCCAAGTGCTTGGATCCCTGCACCTGCATGGGAGACCCAGAAGAAGCTCCTGGCTCCTGGCTTCAAATTGGCCCAGCTGCAGCTGTGCAGCCATTCAGGGAGTGAACCTGTAGATGAAATATTCTCTCTTTCTCTCTCTACATCTCTCTCTCTCTCTTTCTCTCTCTCTTTGTGTGTGTGTGTAACTCTGCCTTTCAAATAAATAACTCTTAAAAAAAGTTTATGATGACAATGCCCACAGAAATCAGTGTTTATAAAGAGATGACTTTTAAAAACGGGTGCAGCGATGTTGAGGAAGAGCCCTGAGCAGCAGTCCACCCAGCAGTTTACAAAGAAAACATTAATGCTGTTTGTGCCCTAGCTGAAGAGGACCGGCCGCTCATAGCAGCAGCAGCAGCTGATGGCATGGACGTCAGCTGGGTCACAGCTTTGCATTCTGACTGCGATTTGAAGTGGTGCAAACTCTGCTCATGGGTGCCAAAACTGGCGTGCCCAGATCAGGTGGAAGTAAGAGCAGAGCTTTCAGTGGACATTTTAAACAAGTGCAATCAGGGTCCTGCAGCATTTCTTCAAAGAACTGGAGCAGGAAGTGAAACTTGGCTTTACCAGTGCGATGGTGAAGACACAGCACACCAGCAGTGACTGTGGGGAGGTGGTCGTGGCCCCCTCAGAACAGAAGCAGGTGGATCGAGAGCGAAGGCACAGCAACGGTTTCTTGGACTCTCAAGGCGAGTCGCGTGCTGACTCTCTGGAGGTAACGTGCTTATCATGAGAGTGATCTGAGAAGGTCGCCCAGGCCTCGCGGGAAAGCCCGGGAAAGCTCGGGCACTTTCCTGGCTGCCGCGCATGCTTGTCATCAGTCGAGAGCAGTTTAGGAGAGTTTTGAGGGAAATCGAGGCGTTCACCTTACGGTGGTGATTTGGCTCCTTCTGTTTTTGTTTTCTGATCTTAGAAATCTTGACGAGCAGCTGCTTGTCTTCCGCTAGTGATGCACACCAGACTGCACCGGCATGGTCAGCGTCCCAGCACCCTTGCTTCTCCAGGGTGGACTAACTTGCTGAAATCATTGCTCAGAGAAGTGTCTTGACCTTGTAGAGGCTGCGTTGGGAAGTAGTGTACGTTTTTAATTTTGATCTTTCAATTCTTTTTTTTTTTCTGTGAACTTTCTGAAGTTCCCTCTATGTATACAGGAAAGAAGCAAATGTACTTTATGTTACAAATAAGTAAATATAATTTAGTGTAAGGCAAAAAAGGCTGCACAAGATTTTGTTGTTTCATATGTAATTAATATATCCATGATATTTTTATGGGTCTCTGAGGAATCATTAAATCGTTTACTGTAAGACTTTCACCTTGGTGAAGGGACTTTGTCTTGTTCATATTTCTATCACTAGTGCCTATTATAGACCTGGAAAATAATATGTTCTAGGCAGTGTTCTTTCCTTACTTTTCTTTTTCTTTCAGCACCTTGATTTTTTTTTTTTTTAGAAGATTTCTTTATTATTTTGAAAGGCGGAATTACACACAGACACACACACACATGCACACACACACAGCTGTCTTTGGTCTGCTGGTTCACTCCCCAGTTGGCTGTAGAGGCTGGGACTGGGCCTGGGGTTCTTTCTGGGTCTCCCCAGTAAGAGGCAGGCATCCAACTACTCAGGCCATCTGCTTTCCCCGGGGTGTTTGCAGGGAGCTGAATTGGAGGAGAATAGCAGAGGCTGGAACCTTTGCTCTGATATGGGATGCTGTCCCCTCAGGGGGTGGCTTAGCCTACAGTGACACAACAGTGGCACCAGAACCTTGATGTTTTTGAAGTCCCACTTATTTTACAGAATTTTCCTCAGTTTTTATTCTCTTTCCCCCAATCAAATTTTGTTTATGATTTTTTTTTATTAGAAGGATAAACAAGTGACTTTGTGACCTTTACCAGATACACAGAGAGAGGCATTTGATGTCCATTTGCCTCTTGTTGGTGATGTCAGCTCTCTCTTGGGTAAGGGGGAGCTTATTTTCTCTGCTGTGTAATTACTTTATTCTTTGGTAACATTAATGTATTTATTGGTAGATCCTTTGGAATACACATATATGTATATATATAAGAAGATTTTTTTTTAGTTATTTGAAAGGCAGAGTTACAGGGTGGGGGGGACAGAGATGGATCTTCCATCTGCGGGTTTACTCCTCACATGTCTACAATGGCCAGGACTTGGCCAGGCCGAAGCCAGAAGCCAGGAGCTTCAACTGTGTTGGCTGCAGGGGCCCAAACACTTGGGTTGTCTTCTGCTGCTTTCCCAGGCGCCTTAACAAGGAGCTGGATTGGAAGTGGAGCAACTAGGACTTGAACCAGCACCCATATGGGATGCTGGTGTTGTAGGCTGCAGCTTAACTTGCTATTCCGCAATGGTGGCCCCATCTTTTGGAACATTTATCCAGTTTCAGATTAAACTTTCCCCACCTAGTGTCTGCTGATGATTCTTACTTGAATCAGTTGGCCAGTTGTTTATGTTTGTTTGTTTGTTTTTTAATATTTTATTTATTTATTTTTTTGAGAGGTAGAGTTACAGACAGAGGGAGAGACAGAGAGAAAGGTTTTCCACCCGCTGGTTCACTGCCCAAATGGCCACAACGGCTGGGCTCATCTGAAGCCAGGAGCCAGGAGCTTCTTCCGGGTCTCCCACACAGGTGCAGGGATCCAGGCACCTGGGCCATTTTCTGCTGCCTTCCCAGGCCATAGCAGAGAGCTGGACTGGAGGAGGAACAGCCCGGACATGAACTGGCACCCACAGGGGATGCTGGTGCCGCAGGCCTGCTTAGCCTGCTACGCCGCAGTGCCGGCCCGTTTGGTCTTCTTAGTTTCTCAGGCGGCCAGTGTAAGGACAGTTGGTCCTGGTAATTTTCTGTGAGACCTCACGTGTGCGGCACGTGCATGTGCTCCTTAGGAGTTCAGCCATTTTATTTACCTTATAAAAATTACTGTTGGGGGCTGGCGCTGTGGCGCAGTGGGTTGGCGCCCCGGCCTGAAGGGCTGGTATCCCATGTGGGCACTGGTTCTAGTCCCAGCTGCTCCTCTTCCGATCCAGCTCTCTGCTGTGGCCTGGGATAGCAGTAGAAGATGGCCCAAGTCCTTGGGCCCCTGCACCAGCATGGGAGACCAGGAAGAAGCTCCTGGCTCCTGGCTTCGGATCGGCACAGCTCTGGTCGTATTGGCCATCTGGGGAGTGAACCAGAGGATGGAAGACCTCTCTCTCTGTCTCTACCTCTCTCTCTAACTGTCTTTCAAATAAATAAAGTAAATCTTTAAAAAAATTACTCTGTCATTTGGGCCTAGGACAAATAATTTTACATCATAAAATTCGGTAGAAAAGGCTCTGGAAATTAAGAAAAGTAACTGACTTTTAAGTCCTGAATCATAGGAGTCACCTTTCCTTATGGGAATCACATGTGCAGTGTGACAGGTTATGGATAATCAGTAATACGTGTTAGAACATAGGACTGGGAGAGTAGGTAGCCGCCACTTCCTGAGGGGCCTGGTGTGCCAGGCTTAGGACTGAAGTTTGGTTTTATTTTGTTGTTCATAGGGAGCTATTGGAGAATTTTAAGGAAGAAAAATGAAGTGTTGGATTGGGGCTAAATTGGAGGCAGGTAGCCCGGTTAGAAGACTATTGTGATAATCCACAGTACCCATGGAAGACGTGGACAGTGGAAGACGTGGGTAATCAGGGTCTGAGGTGGATCTTGAATTCTGGAAAACATTTTAGATACTGTAGAAAAATTCAATTCAGATAGATTTCTTCTTTTTTAAAGATTTATTTATTTATTTCAAAGTCAGAGGTAGAGGGAGAGGCAGAGAGAGAGAGAGGGAGAGGGAGGAAGGTATCCTCCATCGGCTGGTTCACTCTTCAGATGGTTGAACGCTCAGGGCTGGGCCAGGTTGAAGTCAGGAGCCTGGAGCTTCATCCAGGACTCCCACATGAGTGTCACAGGCCCCTACACTTGGGCCATCTTCTGCTACTTTTCCTAGGCCATTAGCACGGAGCTGGATCAGAAGTGGAACAGCTGGAACACAAATCCATATGAGATGCCAGTGTTGCAGGTGGTGGCTTTACCTGCTCTGCCACTGTGCTGGACTCATAAATTTATTTCCATTTTATGGAAGAAAATTGAGATCTGGAGAGATGGCAGTGTAGCTCGGGTCACAGAGCTGGTGAGTGATGCTGGAGTATGAGCCGAAGCAGCGGGTGCACAGCTCAGGGTCTGTTTCATTCCTCTGTACGTCTTCATGCAGTAATTAGTGCAGAGCTTGACCACAGTGCGAATGGGCTTTAATCTTACCTTTTTTGTTTTTTTAATCTTGACTGATTCTGTTAAAGGACCAGGTCAGTGCAGTGTCTTACAGGTCCCCATGAATACCTGCAGGAGCTTTTCTGTGAAGATAGAGACTTGTCAGAATGTTTTTGGGTGCATGACAGCGATCATCCCATTCCTGCTTTGTTGTGAATTCTGTTCCATGTGACTGTGGAGCAGTGGCGGCTGCTGGTGTGATCACTGCACAGATCAGTCCGTACAGGAGCGTTAGCTAACGCGCACCGTGAACTGACTTCTTCTGATTAGATACTACAGATTATGTCTCTGCCACATCTCTGCTCGCCTCTCCTGCCCCGCCTTTCACCATAACCTCTGAAGGTTCAGCGCCAGAAAGAGCAGAACTGTGTCTTTATTTTCTCATCACATTCTCTCGAGAGAGGATAATACCTTCTTTACTCTCTTTCCAGCTTGGCCTTGAGTCACTGCTGTGAATTTAGCTGTTGAAGTCTTTCATGTTGAGTGATCAGTATTCTGGTCAAGTAGAAGCTGTTGTGAGGCTGGCATCCTTCCCCAGTGTAGCTAAGGTGTTTTTTAATTTTTTAAAAATTTTGTTATTAAATCCATTATTAATGTCAGATTGTCAGAGGCGTGTGACAGTTGGCTTTCACAAAACTCCCCTACGTGTCGATACTGGAGGTTTATAGGAGATTCTGTCTGAAACCTTATACTTCTAAGGTTGGAGGAAGCAGTAGGTTGTTAAGTTCAGTAAAGCCATATTTGTGCTGCTTCATGTTGGCAAGGAAAAATAAAACTGCCTTGGTCTTCCTTGGCTTGTTTTTGACTTACCTGATTCAGTTTTGCTGTTGTGTTAATAAATTCAAAGAAAATATTCTAGTTGGTGTCCATCATAACAGGACGCATTGTCAGTTGGAGCGCTTTGGGAAGCGTGAGAGTCTGCTGGGTAACAGCGCTTCGTTGGTCTCTGCGTCCGTCTCACTGTGTGTAGAGGGGTGACCGCCTGCCTTCTGGGTGCTTTTGTGTCCCTCTAGATTAATAATGAAAAAAAGTAAATCTTCCCTGTGTTCAACCTGGTGCAGAGGGTTTTCAAAGACAGTTGGAAATCATTGAACTGCTTTTCACTCCTCCCCATCCGTGCTGTTTACTAGTTGAAATTTGTTAACTATTTAAAACTGATTGGTTTTTAAAATAGCAATTTACTATTTCAAAACTGTTGGCTCTTTTAGCGCATATGCTGGCTTCGTCTTAGAATTTTTATTTTGAGAATAGACTATTTTTAAAGATCACTTTCACTTTTGAGTTTGACAGATGTGCCAGAAGGCCAGTCTAATGAGTCCGGAGGGAGAATTGCGGATTGTGTAGGTTAGGAGAGCCTGGATCTGACTCTGAGTGCAGGCTGTCCATGTTCATTCCTGAGGAGTGGAGATGTGCCCAAAGTTGACTGTTCCTTCCTGTGTCCCACCTGACTCCCTGTCCGTTTGTCTTTCCTAGCTGGAGACAGTCGGATGGCAGCTTAACCTCCAGATGGCTCACTCCGCTCAGGCCAAACTCAAGTCTCCCCAGGCTGTGCTACAGCTGGGAGTGAGCACTGAGGATTCCCAGGTAAAGCATGGCGTCCCATCGTGGCGTAGCCCGTTGTCTATTTGGTCCTGTACGTCGTTAACATCTGGCCTTAAAATTTAACCATAGCTTAGTTAGAATTCAGCCAAGGTTAATACATGGGCAGATCTTTACTTGTGACGGGTTTTGAGGTCAGATTTAAATGTCACTGTGTTTTATCTTTTAAATTTCTCAAGTAATAGCTTATTCTGCAAGGTACCTTTCTTTTTCTTTCTTTCCTTTTTTTTTTTTTTTTTTTTTTGACAGGCAGAGTGGATAGTGAGAGAGAGAGAGAGACAGAGAGAAAAGTTCCTTTGCCGTTGGTTCACCCTCCAATGGCCGGCGCACCGCGCTGATCCGAAGGCAGGAACCAGGTGCTTCTCCTGGTCTCCCATGGGGTGCAGGGCCCAAGCACTTGGGCCATCCTCCACTGCACTCCCTGGCCACAGCAGAGAGCTGGCCTGGAAGAGGGGCAACCGGGACAGAATCCAGCGCCCTGACTGGGACTAGAACCTGGTGTGCCGGCGCCGCTAGGCGGAGGATTAGCCTGTTGAGCCACGGCGCCGGCCGCAAGGTACCTTTCTTATAACAGTTTTTCATAGTGTCTTCTTTAAATTCTGCAGTGAAAAGATTTGTTCAAAACTATGTAAAATTAATATTTTGAAGTTTTAGCTGTTTGTGACTTTTCCTGGTTGTTTTATGTTTTATGCTATGTACAAATGTAGAAGGGATGTTTGTGTCCAGTTAATACCTTTAATATGATGAGGATTGATTCGTGTTTTTGTGGGTGGGGTGTGTGTGTGTGTGTGTGTGTTTATCTGCTTGTGTTTAAATCACAGCTCTTGCAAAATAGACTTTAGGGTTAGTTTCCTGCCACATGGTGATTTTTCCTTCAGCATTAATTTTATTTATTTTTTATTTTTTGACAGGCAGAGTTAGACAGCGAGAGAGAGACAGAGAGAGTTATAGACAGTGAGAGACAGAGAGAAAGGTCTTCCTTCCGTTGGTTCACTCCCCTAATGGCCTCTACGGCCGGCGCTGCACCGATCCGAAGCCAGGAGCCAGGTGCTTCCTCCTGGTCTCCCATGGGGGTGCAGGGACCCAAGCACTTGGGCCATCCTCTGCTGCCCTCCCGGGCCACAGCAGAGAGCTGGACTGGAAGAGGAGCAACTGGGACTAGTACCTGGCGCCCCAACTGGGACTAGAACCCAGGGTGCCAGCGCCGCAGGCAGAGGGTTAGCCAAGTGAGCCACGGTGCCAGCCTCCTTCAGCATTAATTTTAAACAACTTGAACATAGTTATCAAAGATCAGAGAATAGCTATGCAATCATTTTTTCATACTACAGCTTATGGAGATATATTTTTTAGATATAATGAGACCTATTTGTTGTATTTTATGTTTGAATATCTTTTTTAAGATAGAAAAGGGGAGGAAGAATGAGTTTTTTCTACTATGTAGCCTAGACTTTTATCTTGTTTTAAGAAAAACAAAACAGAGGTGAGAATGAAGTGTTTTGATCTGAGGGAGGAGAGATTACAGAAGCTGAATGTGATCAGAAAATCAGTGAAGAAATGTTATTTATAAAGAGCCATGAAGGGTGAGGATATCATCACCTGTTGGTACTTCTGCTGTCATTTATTGTATGATGCACACGTTTGTCTTCCTGGAGAACCGGAATCAGTGTCTTGCCCAGCTTACGTGGTGGCATAGTCCTTCCAATGGACTTAGGTCTCAGATATATTTTATTAGTTTGTTGCTGTGTTTCAAAAATATCATTTCATTTCATAAATTTTCACTGGAAAATACCATAAATGTAGTGGTTAAGAGTCAATTTAATAAATATCTAAAATCACTAAATAAAAATCACTAGTAAGCCTAGAGGTCAGGAGTCAAGTTGCTGTATTGTGTTCTGCAGTTTAGTTGTGCAATAACTTGAGGTAAGGTATTTAGTCTTTATGGATCTCAGTTTCATCTGTGAAGTAGGGACAATAATACCTTATTTCATAAGATTTTTGTGAAAATTAAACATATGGTATAAGTAAGGTGCTTAGTCCTTAGCCAAATATGATAATAAATGTTCAATAAATGTTAAATGCTACCATCATTATCAGTAAAACTTCTTTGGGCTAAAATAAGTAAGTAAATCCTTTTAAGCCATAATCCCTGCTAAACTTACTTGCTGATGACATCACTACCATTTTCTTACCCCTTACCTTGCTCTCCCACTTCGTTTTTTTCCTTGATCCTGTTTGTCTGTGTTTGTGCTTACTGGGAATTAGAGAGGGAAAACACAATCTGGAAAGTTCTGCCTCTCTCCGATGGACTGGGAAGGCATTGTTCGGTGTAGGGTCGTGATTGGGACTCACCGGTACCCTCTGGGACTGTCCCACGAGTGAGGATGTGTGCGTACGCCTCACAGCGTGTGCCTGCTCTGTTTATTTCTTGCGACTATTGTGTGATGCGTCTGAGCAGCCAAAAGTGTTTTTTTTTGTTGTTGTTGGAAGGATACTATTTTGACCATATACGTGAGTCTCGGCACTTTGGCAACGCTTGACTTTGGGTTGTTCAAGGCCTTCTAGCTCCTTTATGAGAGCTTCAGAATATGCCCATCTCTATTCTGTTTTTAGGCAACAGGAATGAATGAGTAGTGCTTCTGGTGAAACAGCCATATTTTAAGTTCAGATTATTCAGGAAGTTAGTACAGATGTGAACTCCCACATATTTGAGAGTACATTTGTATTTTTCGTGTTGCTGTTTTGAAGGTTTGCATTGCTAATCAACAGGTATGTTGGTTACATTTTACCTTACACGACTGGGGCACCATTTCTTTCTTCTTTTTTTATTTCACGATTTGGTTATTTTATTTGAAAGGCACAGTTACAGAGAGGGAGAGATAGAGAGAGATCTTGCATCTGCTGGTTCGCTCCCCAAATGGTTGGCAATGGCTGGAGCTGGGCTGGTCTGAAGCCAGGTGCCAGAAGCCTCTTCGCAGTCTCCCACGTGGGTGCAGGGGCCCAAGCACTTGGGCCATCTTCCAGTGCTTTCCCAGGCACATTAGCAGGGAGCAGAGTCGGAAGTGGAGCTTGAGACTTGAAGACCGTTGCCCATATGGGATGCTGGCTATGCCACAGCGCTGGCTGCGGGGAGCCGTTTCACTAGCAGACCTCACGAAGAAGGTCTGAACGGGGTGCCCTTTTCATCGTGGGTGCAGACCCAAGTCGCTTCCTTGTCTTGCCTCTCTGCTGTGGCCTTGTGCATACCTGGTCCCGTTCGTCATCCACCCTAAACGGCAGACACATGAAGTGTAGCATAGAACCTCTGTCTCCTAGGCAGAAACCTGCCATCCGCACGTGATGCCGTGAGCCCCAGCTGTAGAGGAACGGCTCACTACCAAGTCTGTTTACCCCACACAGCTGCTGCGGGATCTGCTGCCTTTTCTGCACGACCTGGTATTTTAGTCATTGCGCTCTTACTCCATGTGTCTGGTTCCTTGATGTTATTTTTTATGTAACTCTTGTCATTAAGAATCACAAATGATTTTCTTCACAGAAATTTGCTGTTCAGAAAATGAGAATTCAAGAATTCTTACTGGTTGAAATATTTAGTAAGTTAAATAGGGTTTAAGGAGCATGTTTCAAAAAAACAGAGTTTGTTAAATGGAGAGCTGCTTTTATTAAGGAAGATTAGAAATTATTTATGCTTAGTTTATGATAAAGTACCATAACATAGAAACTTGTCATTTTTATGAAGTTGATGTTTGTTTGAAACAAGAAGCATTAAATATAATTGTGTTAAATGTGTATTTTACAGGGTAGCTACCCTGAAAATGTGCATCCTTTAAAATACTTCTGAGAGGATTAAGATCAGTGTAAATTGTAGGCGAGCTGAGCTGAAACCTTTCCGTGGTTGGCTGAAGAGCCTGGTTCCTAAGGAGCTCTTTGTCTTCTGTTGCGTTTCCAGTGTACACATGAAAATGGCCTCTGCACTCAGGTTTTGTTGCTATCGCACTAGATAACATTGTTTCCCTGTGGCCTCCTTTCTCTTAAAACATTTCTGTCTCATGGCTTTCCTGTTTTGCTACTAATTTTATCACAAGTGGAGTGATTGTACGTTTCCTACAGTATTTTGATATATATTCTGGTTGTTTTCAGTGAATTATCTTAGTGTTTGCTGCATTTTGTAAAGTAAGGTTATTTTCCTGTCCCACAGACCCTTCAGACAAGTTTTCTGTGTGGGGTTTTGGTTTTGGTCTGTTTCATTAGGGGGCAGTAGAGTGCTTTGCTTACCTAATTTTTTTCTGGCATTCACAGTGTTGTTTGAAATAGTCCTCAAAATAATTTGTGAAGTCAGTAGTTGTGGGAAATGCTAAGTGTTTACATTTCTAATCTGTATATAACAATGGAGTGCTCTTGTTTCCATCAACAGAATTAATGCTTATTAATCAGGTATGTATGGAACACATGGATGAAGTCATCGTGGGCAGCTTTTGTTACTTTGTGTGTGCTCACGTGCCAGAACGAGGTCTATGTAAGTCTTCCTCACTGTTGATTTTTGTTATGGCCTGCCACTTGTGTTAATTTCCTTATGAGAAAAAATAATTTAAGAATTCCCAAGATAATTGAATGGCCATATTAGGTTGTAGTATAACTAGTTCCAGGCTTTCTGTAATCAGCTGGAATGTCTACATAGAGAATAGCAATGTCAGATGTAACAAACACGGGTAGTGTTTAATGACATCAGTATTTTAGCTTTGAATATCCCGAAAACACTGAAAGACTTAAATTTTCTCTTAATCTTACTGCGTCTTTCCCAGCAAGATTGCTGGTCAGGAGAGTTGTGCTTTGTTAAGGCATGGACTTAGCACTTTTTTACACATCTCTGTTAGTCGATTTTTTGTTGGTGGTAAGGCAGTACAACAGCTGGGTACATTGTAAAGAAAAGAGATTTATTTGGCCCGTGATTCTGGGGGTCCAAGGTGGTCCAGGGCGTCCCCGGAGGAGAGGCAGGAGTGTGTGCGTCTGCCTGCTCGGGCCTCGCTCCCCTTTCTTAGAAAGCATCAGTGTCTCATCCAGGAGGCTCCTTGTGATGGCTTTGTGTAGTCCTTGCCACCACTGCTAAACACCGTCATTGGATTGTGTTTCCACCTTCTTCTTTTTAAAGTTTGTTTATTTTCTTTCTTTCTTTTAAAGTTGAAAGACAAGAGTTAAGAGAGAGGCAGAGGCAGAGAGAGAGGTCTTCCATCTGCTGGTTTACTCCACAGATGGCCACAACGGCCAGAGCTTGGCCAATCAGAAGCCAGGAGCCTGGAGCTTCTTCCAGATCTCCCACGTGGGTGCAAGGGCCCAGGGACTTGGGCCATCTGCTTCCCCAGGTTATAGCAGAGAGCTGGATCAGAAGTGGAGCAGTCAGGACTCAAACCGATGCCCATATGGGATGCGGGCACTGCAGGCGGCGACTTTACCTTGTACTCCACAGCACCAGCCCCCATGTTTCCACCTTCTTAATCCCTCCCTGTGGGAATCAGACTCCAGTGTGAGTTTGAGAGAGGAAAGCCATAGCAGCGTCTTTTACGAACGGGCCTTGTGTTTCATTCTTTTTCCCTCTTTGGCAACAGCTGGGAGTAAATCACCCTGGCACGAAAGCTTTCATTCATTTCCATGTCAGTCGGGTTATCAGGTTGTGGAAGGTGCTTTCCTGACAGGTGATCCAATTGTGTGTGAATAAAGACCTTTTCATACTGTGCATGGTACATTCTAGTTAGGGTGAGAGAAAAGTGTGTGCTGTGTACCATCCATGGTGCTACCTCCAAAGCACCTCTTCAAGGTATGAGTTCTAATTATTATCCTTTTTTATTGCTAATTGGAAGGTTGAATGATTTTCCCAGGTTGTACCACTAGTAAGCAGCAGATCTAGGATTTGAAAGTAGGCAGCTTTATTTCAGAGCCCTAGGTTCCATTCATTGGTAGAATACATTATCATTTGGCTTATTTAATCATTCAGCAGTTGATTCTGTAATAATGTGTATGGGTTTGAATGTGTTGAAAGCTATTCTAAAACGTAGAATTTTCCTCAAAAGATCATAGTTATATAGATTCTAAATGTAATTTTCTGCTTATCCTTTTAGTCAGTGAAAGAACATTTGGGGAGTGAACCAACAGATGGAAAATCTTTCTCTCTATCTCTGTCTCTCCCCCTCTTTCTGTCACTCTGTCTTTCAAGTAATTAAATAATTTTAAGAATAAAAAACAAAAACCAAAGGATCTAATCCAATGATATCCTCAAAGATGGTGTTAATATTGACTTATTTATTTTTAGAGATTTTACTTATTTATTTGAGTGACAGAGTTACAGACATAGAGGGATAGAAAGAGAGATCTTCCATCTGCTGGTTCACTCCCCAGATGGCCGCAACAGCTACTGCTGGGCTGATCCGAAGCCAGGAGCCAGGAGATTCCTCTGGGTTTCACATGTGGATGCAGGGACCAAGCACTTGGGCCATCTTCCACTGCCTTCCCAGGCTATAAGCAGAGTGATGGATCAGAAGAAGAGCACCTGGGACAGAATCAATGCCCATATCGGATGCTGGCACCACAGGCCTCTTAGCCTGCTGTGCCACAGCACCAGCCCTAGTATTGACTTATTTTGAAATACCTTCAAGTTTTTCTGAGCTATTTCCATGAACAGGTACGAATTTTCCAAATTTTGTAGTTTTGAGGTATCACATATCAAAAATGGTTTGCATATATTACACTAAAGAATACTTTCAGTCTTCGTTGATGATACAAACATAATAATCCAGCTGATGGAACATAATTCAAATTAAAGAAATCACCTTGGGCTGGTGTTGTGACGTAGCTGGTTAAGGCTCTGCCTGCAACACAGGCATATGGGTACCGATTTGAGTCCTGGTTCACTTTCAGTCCAGCTCCTTGCTAGTGCACCTGGGGAAGCAGTGGAACGTGGCCAAAGTGCTTGGGCCCCTGCATCCACATGAGAGACCTGGATGGAGCTCCTCACTTAGACCTGGTCCAGCCCTGGCTGTTGCAGACATTTGGGGAGTGAACCAGCAGATGAAAGATTCTCTCTCTCCCCCCGCCCCCTCTCTCTGTGTCTCTCCTTCTCTCTTGGTAACTCTATCTTTCAAATAAACAAATAATTTTTTAAAAAAATTTATTTTATTTGTTTGAAAGAGTTACAGAAAGAGCTAGAGACAGAGAGAGAAGTCTTCTATCTGCTGGTTAACTCCCCAAATGGTCACGACGGCTGGAGCCGAGCTGTTCGGAAGCCAGGAGCCAGGAGCTTCTCGTGGGTCTCCCACATGGGTGCAGGGGCCCAAGCACTTGAGCCATCCTCCGCTGCTTTCCAAGCACATTAGAAGGGAGCTGGATGGAAGAAGCCGGGACTCGAACCGACGCCAATATGGGATGCTGGCACGTAAGGCCAGGTATTTAAAAAAAATGAAATCAACCTCTCACATATTTAATATTGCTAGATTGCTTTTTTATTAGCATATTCTGCTGTTTATCACCTCCCACAGTTACTTCTCTGTGTGTGTGTTAATAGCACCTCCGATCCGTCCTCCTGGCAAGTTTCCCAGGGTATAGTACTGTACTACCCGTGTAGCCCTCGTTCTGTGCAGTAGATCTCTGGATTCACTCATCTGAAGTAACTGCGAGGTTGTGCCCTTTGACCTACTTCTTGCCGTTTCCTCCACTGCCCCGTCCCAGTAACCTCAGTTCTGCTGTTGCTTTTGCACAGTCTTAGCCCAGGTTCCACACCAACGTGAGATCATGCAGTGCTTCTCTCTGTGTCTGGTTTATTTCACTAATATTGCGTCCTCCAGGTCTATCCATGTTGTCACTAATACCATATCTACTTTTCTAAAGCTGAATAATGTTCACGTATGTGTGTGTATTCACAGATACCATATGTTTTCTAAAAGATTTATTTATTTGAAAGAGTTACAGAGGGAGAAAGAGAGATCCATTGATCTTCCATCCATTGGTTCACTCCCCAAATGCCTGCCATGTCCAGGGCTGGCCCACGCCTAGGGTGAGACCCTGTGGGTCTCCTGCATGGATGCAGGGGCCGAAGCGCTTGGCCATCTTCGGCTTTTCCAGGCACGTATGAAGGGAACTGGATTGGAAGTGTAGCAGCTGGAACTCAAACTGGTACCCATGTGGGATGCTGACACTGCAGGTAGTGGCTTAACATGCTGTGCTGCAGTCCTGTACTTCAGGTATTTTTTTTTTTTTCCTTTTAAAGACATTTATTTATTTGAAAGGCAGAGTTACAGAGATAGGTAGAGACAAAGAGATCTTCCATTGCTGGTTCACTCCCCAGATGGGCGCAATGGCTTGAACTGGGCTGGTCTGAAGCCAGGAACCAGGAGTTTCTTCTGGGTCTCCTGTGTAGGGGCAGGGACCAAGCACTTGGGCCATCATCTACTGCTTTCCCAGAAGGATTAGCAAGGAGCTGGATTGGAAATTGAGTAGCTGGAACTTGAACCGGTGTCCATATGGTGCCGACCTCCAGATACCATATTTCTACAGTCCATTTAAAGGCCACTGGTAGGGGCCGGCACTGTGGCATAGTGGGTAAAGCTACAACCTGTTGCCGGCATCCCATATGGGCACCAGTTTGAGTCTCGGCTGCTCCACTTCTGATCCAACTCTCTGCTGTGGCCTGGGAAAGCAGTAGAAGATGGCCCAAGTCCTTGGGCCCCTGCACCTGCATAGGAAGACCCAGAGGAAGCTCCTGGCTCCTGGCTTTGGATTGGTGCAGCTCTGGCCGTTGTGGCCAATTGAGTAGTGAACCAGTGGATGGAAGACCTCTCTCTCTCTCTCTGTCTCTGTCTCTGCCTCTGCCTTTGCCTCTCTTTCTCTCTCTGTGTAACTCTGACTTTCAAATAAATAAATAAATCTTAAAAAAAAAAAATCCATTGGCAGACACCTAGGTTGTTTCCATGTCTTGGCCATTGTGAATTATGCTGCAGTGAGCGTGGGGCAGGGATTTCTCTTTAGGATACTGATTTAATTTCCTCTGGATGTGTGTACCCAGCAGGGGGTTTCTCTGTATGATTTTTTTGATGAGCCTCCATTCCGCTGGAAGTACGGCTGCGCCTATTCATGATCCCACCGGCAGTGTTTCCTTTTCTTCACACTCTGACCAGCACTTGTTATTTCTTGTCTTCTTGGCACTAGCTGTTCTAACAGATGTGGAAGTGATTTCTCATTGTCATTTTTGATTTGCATTTTCCTGCTAATTAGTGGCAATCAGCACTTTTTCATGTGTCTGCTGGTCATTTTTGTGTCTTCATTGGAGAACTCTCAGGTCCTTTGCTTATATTTTACTTGGATCATTATTATAGTTGGCTGTTGAGTTGTGTGTGTTCTTTGTGTATTTTGGAAATTATCCTGCTTCAGATACGTATTTTGAAAATATTTGCCTCAGTCACTAGGCTGACTTTATTTTGTTGATGGTTTCTTTTACTGTGCAGAAGCTTTTAAACATGCATTTCTACTTGTTTATTTTTGCTTTTTTTGCCTTAGCTTTTGGTATGATACTCAAAAAATCACTGGTAGGATGACATCGAGGACCTTTGCTCTTATAATGTCTTCTGGTAGTTTTATGGCATCAGAACTTATGTTCAGGTCTTTAATCCATTTTGAGTGATTTTTGTATGTGGTGTCAGAGCACAGGTTCATTGTAAGCATGTGGATATCCAGTTTTCTCAGCACCACTTACTGAAAAGACTGTCCTTGTTCATTGTGTTTTTCTGGTGGCCTTGTCAGAACTTAGCTGACATACATGTGTGGGTTGCTTTCTGTGCTATTTTGTGTTTCTGGTTTTATGGCAGTACTATAGTATTTTGATTACTATAGCTTTATAATGTAATCTAAAATCAGGAAGTGTGGTGTGTCAAACTTTGTTTTTCTTTCTCAAGATTGTTTGGCTATTTGGGGTCTTTTGCGATCCCGTATAAATTTTAGCCTGTTTTTCTATTTATGTGAAAAATATCATTAGAATTTTAATACAGATTGCATTGAATCTGTATATTGCTTTGAGTAGTATCAAAATTTACACTATTAATTATTCCAATCTGTGAACATGGGGTTTTTTAAATTTAAGTACATACTCTTCAGTTTCTTTCATCAGTGTTTTATAGTTTTCTGTGGATAGATCTTTAACTTCCTTAGTAAAACTTAGACATAAACATTTTATTTTATTTTTATTTATTTATTTGAACAGTAGAGTGATAGAGAGAGGGGAAGAGACGAGAGAGAAAGATGTCTTTCATCTACTGGTTCATTACCAAATGACTGCAATGGTCCAGTGCTTGGGCCATCATCTACTGCCTTCCCCGGTACATTAGCAGGGAGGTAGATAAGAAGTGGAGCCGCTGGGACTCGAACCTGTACCCTTATGGAATGCCAGCACTGCAGATGGTGGCTTAACCTGCTGCGCCACAATGCCAGCCCCTAATTTTAAGGTTTGTTTTTTTTTTTTTAATCTTGAAGGTTTTCAACATACAGAATCATGTCATCTACAAATAGGAATAATTTTTTCATCCTTTTCAGTTTGGATGCCTTTTTTTTGTTGTTGTCTGCTTGTTCTTGCTGTCACTTCCTTTACTATGTCAAATAAAAGTGTCAAGAGCTGGCGTCCTTGCCTTGTTCCAGATCTTAGAAGAAAAATGTTCATTTTTCCCCACTGAGTACGTTAGGTGTAGGCTTTTTACAAATGACCTACATTATGTTGAGGAAATTTCCTTCTGTAACTGTTTTACCGAGAGTTTTTATCATGAAAGGACATTGAACTTTGTCATTGCTTTTTCTAAATTGAGATGATTTTTGTTTTTCCATTCATATAGTATATCACATTGATTTGTGTATATTAAACACATTTTGTATTTAGGGATTAATCCCTCTTGGTCATGGTGTATATTCTTTTTGTTTTGTTCAGCTTAATTTGTTCCTTTTTTTTTTTTTTTTTGAGGGTTTTTGCAAAGATACTCATCAGAGATTTTGGCATGGTGTTCACTTGTGGTGTCTGTCTGACTTTGCTGTCAGGGTAATGCTGGCCTCATAAAACAAATTTGGAAGTATTCCCTTTAGGTCTTGTTTTGTTTTATCTTGTTTGGAAGAGTTTAAGCGGGATTGGTTTTAATTCTGCTTTGGCTGTTTGGTAGAATTCTGCTGGAGTTTATGAGCTAGCAGGAAATACAGATAATAAGCCAATAAATATGCTTGGTGATAATTTTAGAGAGAGAGTCCATGGAACTATGGGAGCCAGCCATGGGGAACTGAACGTGGCAGGTGGGGGTTTCCAGGAGGACAGTGGTTTCTCCTCGAGGCGCCCCAAGTCTGCGGTTTCTGACGTACCCGGTGGAGATGGTGCTGTCTGCAGTCTGGGCTATGGGAAGGAGTCAGACTGGAGACTGAGCTGGAGCTCACGGAGGTTATGAATACAGCTGGAGTCACGAGCATGGAGGCAGCCGCCTCGAGAGATGTGCAGAGCTCTCTGAACCTGTGTTTGGAAAGCGGAGAACTAGAGGAGCTCAGACAGCCATTGGGAAAGAGCAGCTGAAGACTGAAGGGACGTTGCCCAGGTTGAACTCTAGGAAGTGTGGAGCCAGGATCAGAACCAGGAGTGAACCAGTAGCCTGGCCTGCTGCCACTGAGGTGGCCGGAAGGGACTTGGTGATGTGGAGAGCGTTGCTGATCACCTGTGGGCAGGGGGAAGGGGTGTTTTAGGGTCAGAAAAGCCACGAGTGGCTCTTTGGCTGTTGGATTTGGGACTGTGGGTTTCTCTGATGGCCTTGACAATTGTAATTTCAGTGGCATTTGAGAGCAGGAGGAGGAACCCTGATGGGAATAAGCGGAGGAAACCCGTGAGGGGCAAAGGGGAAGCGAGGCTGCAGGCAGACAAGGAGGGGGAGTGGGATGCGACGCTGGGGAGCGTGGATCAGCACGGAGGCTTAGAGCAGCTGCTGGGTGGGGGAGGATGGCACAGAACACAGTAGCTGTGAACTCCCTGCAGATCTGAGGGCAGATCCAGAGCACGTGTGGAAGGGCCGGACTCGGCGGCTGTGGGAACATCTCACGTGTTTGAGAGAATCCGAGGGTGGGTTTGTGTGTGGTGCTGTGATTTTGGGGTTGTACTGTAAGTTTTACATTTAAAGCTCTAGTAAGTTTTCTCATGGGTAAATTGCATTGAATCCAGTCCAAATGATTTTGGTGAAAAAATTGACGCTTTTCTTTCTTGGTGTAGTTTCTTTATTTCTTAGAATTTGTTGAAAATTTTTTTCTCTGGAAGATGTGTTCACACACACACATATACATACACATACATACACACACACACACAACCAGTCCCCCACCCACCAGAGAGAAATACAGAGAACTCCCATTCTGCTGGTTTACTCCCCAAATGCCTGCAGCCACTAGGTTGGGCCATGCTGCTGCTCGGAGCTGGACGCAGTCGAGATCGCCCAGGTGGGCAGCGGGGACTCAGCTGTTTGGGTCGTCACCACTGCTTCCTAGGGTCTGTGTTAGCAGGAATCTAGACTCAGGAGTGGAGCTGGGACTCCAGGATGGAGTGTGGATGCCCAGGTGCCATCGTACTTGCTGTACCAAGTGCCTGCGCCCCGGCAAGGTTTAAGTGAGATTTTTAAGAATGTTTACAGTGGTAGGTCTTGTACGGATGCTTAAATATACCGTTAGTAGCTATGAAATTGTTTTTCTTTTATTGAGCGTTAGTTAGAGGAAATTAAACTTATACAGAGGGGAGGAATAACTTTCACTCTGTTTCTCTTCCCAGAACAAATTATTGCCTATTTTAATGCTGTTGGAAAAATGGAAGATTTTTCTGATGTTTCCCTATGAAATCTTTTATTTTTTGCTTTAAAAGCTTTTCAGCTGTCTTTAAAACTTATGACCCAAAACTCTGCAACCTTTTCAAAAATCTCTTGTTGGTATATTACAAAACTAACATGCTTTAGAGTTCAAACAGGTTGTCAAATCTTACATCACTGGACCTCCTAGTAGGGAATGTGGCCACCCCAGCATGCCTGATGAGTCTGTTTTCAGTGTTTCGTGTCTGTAACTTTAGCAGGAGCTTCGTGTCGTCAGCTCTGTGTTCAGCTGGTATCTGGGTGACGTGTTTGAGAGCGGGAGGCTGTGCAGTTAACGCCCCGCAGATTCCAGTGACTTCATCACAGAATGGGAGCACGAAGTCCACAGGCAGTGGGCACAAGCCCTAGCCGGGCCATAGACAAAGGGATAGGAAGTAGGGTTTGTGAGGAGTATTGTCTTTATCTCACCGATTTTCTCTCCGTGTGCTACAGCCAAAAGAAGAGATAGACAAAATTAATATTTTGGAAACCCTGATAACTTGCTTGTTTAATAAAAGTTTTGTTTCATAAGTATAGCAAATGAAATAGCATGTTATATACACCTTTTGAAAATATCCTACTTTAAGTTTTTAAAAATTTATTAGCATGTGGAATTTATATAAGTTGCACTTATTATCAGTAACTGTGCTGTTACAATATCAGTGAAGCTCTGTATGTTTGTAGTTTTGTGATTATGTAACCAGCACATATTACTAACAAATTGTATTTAATGTGTGGAGGTGAAGTATACTAGCAAAAAGCATTGTAGAAAGAAATTCTTACTTATAATTTTTATTTTTAAGCAATCTTCATTTTATACTTTTCTAAAATTGTATGCAATTTATACTATAAAAAATAAGAAAACAAAAGTCACCTATAAACCATCCTAAAGGTGATCATTGTAGTGGCACTGGTGTATATCTTTAAAATCTGTCCTTGTAAACTACTTTTCTTGCCCCATAGAGCATTATATTGCAAACATCTTTCATGTTAAGTAAATGAACTTCTACTTAGCAACATCTTTTTTTTTTCTTTAACAGCTGTAGAGTGTTCTACCATTTTTATGTTCCAACTTCTCATTTTTTTTGATCAATATGATTTATTTCTTCAAGTAATCTTTCAACAATACATTTACTTTTAAAGCCATATTTAAACCACTTGAAATTCACTGTTGACTAAAGTAGGAGAAATAGATTTTGTAAGTGTTATCCTTGTAAATCCCGTTAGATTTCTAGTAACTGCTTAAGTCTTGGATTTTATTGCAGGATGATCTGCCTTTTCCAGGTGTTATCATGTTTGGACATGTAGTTTGAAAGTCTTTTAAGACTTTGTATCTGTGTGTGTGTCTGTGTCTGTGTGTGTGTCTGTGTGTGTCTCTGTGTGTGTCTCTGTGTGTGTCTGTGTGTGTCTCTCTGTGTGTGTCTGTGTGTGTCTGTGTGTGTGTATGTGTGTGTGTCTGTGTGTGTCTGTGTGTGTGTGTGTGGGGGGGGAGGAATTCATGATGTCCCAAACTGATCTTTCCTCTCTTACCCTTTTCCCCTCTTCATTTCTTTTTTGTAATAGAACAGAATGTTTCTTTCAGGCATACTCCGGTTCTCTGGTTCATCTCGAGGTGCTGCATCTTATACCTATCCATATTAAAAGGATAATTTTACCAAATTTAAAACACCCCAATAGAGTACTTTTGTAATTCTCTGCAGTAAAATGAACAAAACTCTGTAATTTTCTTCATGGAATTAGCAGAGGCTGCTGGAATTTTCTAGCCAAAAGAGATCTTAGGTGGATTTGGCATGAATTCTTTAATGTCATGATGCTGAAAGTATGAGTAGCACAAGAGAATAGAAAACTGGATTTCATCAAAATTAGAATCTTTTATATATTAAAGGACATTATCAAGAAAGTAAAAGGACAATCTACAGAATGAGAAAGAGTATTTCAAATCTTATCTAATGAGGAAGTTTTATCTGGATTGTATAAAGAATTCTTCTTACTGAACAACAAAAGAGTATGTAAGTTAAAATGGGCAGAAGATTTGGAAAGACATTTCTGTGAAGAAGATACACAAATGGCCATGAAACATAGGAAAAGATGTTGAATATCATTAATCACTAGGAAAATGAAAGTCAAAACCACAGTGAGATATCATTTCAGGTCTATTAGGATGACTTTTTTTTTTTTTTAAAGCAAAATGAATGTTGGTGAGTGCTTGAAGAAATTGGGATGCTTGCATATTTTTGATGAAACTGTAAGCTGGTGCAGCTGCTGTGGCAGTGAACTGGGTAGTTCCTTCGAAGTTTTAGTGTAGACTTGCCCTATGAGGGTACAATGCCAGCAGTAGGTGTGTACCCAAAAGAAATGGCAGCAAGGACACACACAAGTCCATGCTCCTCACAAAGCACCCCAGCTCTGTGCTGCAGCAATTAAAAACCTGGGAAGTCTAGGAACAGAAATGCGTATCCCATAGTTCTGGAGGTTGGGCAGTGCAGTGCACTGCTGGGTGTCTGTGAGGGCCTGCTTGCTACGTTCTCACTCGGGAAGCCTTTCGTAATTGCCCCATCCCCTCCTTGAGGACGCTGCCCTGCAAGCATATCACCCGCAGGTCCTCCTAACAGTACATCTGCGGGTGAGTGTCAGCGTGTGAGTATGGGGGACACTGTGAGACTGTAGCAAACCCGCATGTCCACAGTGGGTGAGTGGGTTAACAAATCGTGGTGCACACGCACAGTGGAACACTGTGGAGCCATAGAATAAACAGAGTACTTATATATGTTATGATGTGGATGAACTTGGAAAACATAGTGCTGAGTAAAAGACACCAGACACGAAAGGTCACATGCTGCGTGTTTCTGTTTGTACAAAATGCACAGTTAGGCAAATCCGTAGAAACAGAAAGCATAGGGGGCCAGCACTGTGGCGGAGCGGGTAAAGCAGCCACCTGCAGTGCTGGCATTCCACATGGGCGCTGGTTCAAGTCCTGGCTGCTCCACTTTCCATCCAGCTCTCTGCTGTGGCCTGGGAAAGCAGTGGAAGATGGCTCAAGTCCTTGGGCACCTGCACCTGCGTGGGAGACCTGGAAGAAGCTCCTGGCTCCTGGCTTTGGATCGGTGCAGCTCCGGCCATTGCAGCCAGTTAGAGAGTGAGCCAGTGGATAGAAGACACCCCCCCACCCCCGCCTCCTTCTCTCTCTGTGTAACTCTGACATTCAAATGAATAAATAAATCTTAAAAAAAAAAAAAAAGTGTGTTGAAGTTGATTTCTTCTGAGAGGATTCGTTCTGAGAGGAGGAGCGTGGTGGGGCCAAGAGGCGCGGAGTCCCCACACAGACCCCAGGAGGTGGGTGAAAGCAGGCCAGAGGCGAGCAGCCCGCAGACTCGTTTATTTCAGTTGGTATAGCAGCTTATATAGCCAAGGCAGCCAGTTGGGTCAAGGGGTGGTCTATGCCCCAACCAATCACAGCCTGTTGCCAGGCAGTTTCCAAAGCCAACCAATCACAGCCTGTTGCCAGTCAGGCTCTGTTGTCATAAGGTTTCTGAAGCCATCCAGTCACAACCTGTTGTCAGTCAGGCTCTGTTGTCATGTGGTTTCCAAAGCCATCCAATCATGGCCTGTTGCCAGGCAGTTTCTGTTGTCAGCGGCCATCTTGGCATTACCTTCTCACCTTTTCATGACCTTCTCACCTTCTCATTCCACCACATTTCCCCTTTTTTGTTTATTTTTGAGCAACGGGAGGCCTGATTCTTGGTCATACCATTGTTGACCTCTTTTCCATGTGGTCTCCATATGCGGCTGTGCCTGTCTTAGGTTGTCCCCCAGGGGATCTTACCCGTCATTGACTAACCAGCGCTCAAAATGGGAGACCACAGGAGAGCTTCTCAGATGGGGGTAGGAATGAGGAACAGTGGTAATCAGGAATGGTATGACCACACGCAAAAGTGTATTAGCAGTTGTTGGGGTCTGGCAGGAGGGAAGAGTGTAGAGTGAGATCTTAATGGGTATGAAAATGCTCTGGAATTAGGTAGTGATGGCAGATATATGGTGTTGTGATTGTATTGAAAGTCACTGAATTGCACACTTTAAAGTGGTTAAATGGTCAATTTTAAAGAGAGACAGAGACGCACAGAGCACTGCTTACCACTAGTTAGAAATTAATACGTCAGTCCTCCCAGTTTACTGGGAGAAAACTCATGCCCAGTGAGAGTCAGTGATTGTTGAGTATTGGCACATGGATCTAGTCTGTCACGGTCGATGGGACACTGGACTTAGAGTTTGGATTCTTAGAGTGTGGGAAAGAGTCGCAGTCTTTCTATGGTGAGTTTCCCACTATGAGAATATGGTTAGGATTACCTGTCTTACAGGGTGAGTTAAATGAGGTTAGTGTCTACACAGTGGCTTTCACATAGTAGCCACCCACTGTTCGTGTTAACTGGTTGTGAATTTGCAGGCTGTAGTTGACGTTGTTAAGCACACGTGCTACTCTGGAGGATATTTTTTAGAAATATTTTGGAGGATAGTTGAGTACTGACTTGGTGGATATGCAGTAGTTCCTTCTTTGAGAAAAAAATTCTGTAGCAGCATATTCTGCTCTGTAATTGGCTGTTTAGAATTGAGACCGACTTGTTTGCAGCCATCATTTTTAATGAATTCCTGTTTGCTTTCTCCTGATTAGCAGAAGTGGTTTCTGAGTGCCTACAGAGGAAGAGCACGGCTTCCTTATTTCTGATGCTGTGTTATCGGCCGCTTGAACTCCCTGTGGGATTTTTTTTTTTCCACCTTTACTGATCTTCCCAGAGAGAAAGCTATGAGAAGTTGACAAGGGTAGTATGGCGGTGTCCAAACCATGAGTGTAGTTTTCGATTATATTGAACTATCCTTGCTTTTATAGCACCTTTCTAGGTTAAAATACTTTGTTTACTTAATAGCTTTCAGCTGGCTAAGTTAAATGCTTTACAAATATTGAACCTCAACACCCTTTTGAAACAGGCATACGATAGTCATTCTGTGTTGTTACGAGAGTAGGAGAAGGGTATTCAGTTTTCAGTTCTATAGTAAGAAGAAATTGCTGAATAACATGCTGCTAGTTATAGCATGAGCTAATTTTAAAACAAGAAACTTAAAGTGCTTTCTTATGTGAATAATGGTCAGATTTCATCCATGTGGATTTTCATCCACATTTTAATTTGATTATTTTCTTCTACTCTTGATAATAATATGCACTGACATCTTTTGATTCTAAAGTATAAGAAAATATGTAAATTTAACTGTTCATCTAAAACAGTCTTATTGAACTATTTAAATTTACCAAATCTTTTTGTTTAGACAGATAAGCTAAACAGTAGTTTTGTTTTGCCAGTGAATTTTTTTTTTTTTTTGACAGGCAGAGTGGACAGTGAGAGAGAGAGAGACAGAGAGAGAAAGGTCTTCCTTCCGTTGGTTCACCCTCCAATGGCCGCTGCGGCCGGTGCGCTGCGCTGATCCAAAGCCAGGTTCTTTCTCCTGGTCTCCCATGCGGGTGCAGAGCCCAAGCACTTGGGCCATCCTCCACTGCACTCCCTGGCCACAGCAGAGAGCTGGACTGGAAGAGGGGCAACTGGGACAGAATCTGGCGCTCCGACTGGGACTAGAACCTGGTGTGCCGGCGCCGCAGGTGGAGGATTAGCCTATTGAGCCGTGGCGTCGACCATCAGTGAATTTTTTTTAGAGATTTATTTATTTATTTGAAAGTCAGAGTTACACAGGGGAGAGGCAGAGAGAGAGAGAGAGGTCTTCCATCTGCTGGTTCACTCCCCAGTTGGTCACAATGGCTGGAGCTGTGCCGATCCGAAGCCAGGAGCCAGGAGCTTCTTCTGGGTCTCCCATGTGGATGCAGGGGCCCAAGGACTTGGGCCATTTTCTACTGCTTTCCCAGCCATAACAGAGAGCTGGATCAGAAGTGGAGCAACCGGGTCTCGAACTGGAGCCCATATGCAATGCCAGTGCTTCAGGCCAGGGTGTTAACCTGTTGCGCCACAGCACCGGCCCCACCAGTGAATTTTGTTTCCAGAGTTAGAAAAGTTGCATAAAAGTTATTTAGGCAAGGGTCAGCACTGTGGCATAGCAGGTAAAGCCACCACCTGCAGTGCTGGTATCCCATATGGGTACCAGTTCTCGTCTCAGCTGCTCCACTTCTGATCCAGCTCCCTGCAAATGTGCCTGGGAAAGCAGTGGAACATGGCCCAAGTACTTGGGTCCCTGCACCGGTGTGGGAGACCTGGAGAAGTCTCCTGGCTCCGGATTGGCCTAGCTCCATCTGTTTTGACCACTTGGAGAGTGAACGAGCAGATGGAAGCTCTTTCTCTCTTTGCCTGTGCCTCTCTGTAACTCTGCCTTTCAAATAAGTAAATAAATCTTATTTTAAAATATTTTTTATTTATTTGAAAGTCATAATTACACAGAGAGAGAAAGAAAGGCAGAGAGAGAGAGAGAGAGAGAGAGAGAGAGAGGTCTTCCATCCGCTGGTTCACTTCTCAGTTGGCTGCAATGGCTGGAGTTGTACTGATTTGAAACTAGGAGCCAGGAGCTTCTTCCAGGTCTCCCATGCAAGTGCAGGGGCCCAAGGACTTGGGCCATCTTCCACTGCTTTCCCAGGCCATAGCAGAGAGCTGGATCGGAAGTGGAGCAGCCGGGACTCGCACTGGCGCCTGTATGCCGGCACTGCAGGCAGCGGCTTTACCTGCTACATTACAGCACTGGCCCCATAAATAATTGTTAAAAAAAAAAGTAACAGGCATTTTAGATGGGCATGGTAATGATTGCTAGTAAAGCTACTGCTAAATAGTAGTGTTTGCATGCTTCTTTTTGATATACGTAAGAGTTTCATAAGCAAAGTATTACCTAATGTGATTGATTTTTGCGTATAAGTTCTTTTAAAGATTATTTATTTAAAAGAGTTAGAGAGAGAAAGAGAGAGAGTGAGAGTCATACAGACAGAGATCTTTCATTCGCTGGTTCGTTCTACAAATGGCCGCCACAGCCAGGGCTGGGCCAGGCTGAAGCCAGGAGCCAGGAGCTTTCTCCAGGTCCCCTAAGTGTGTGCAGGGGCCCAAGGACCTGGGCTGTTTTCCACTGTTTTCCCAGGTGCATCAGCAGGGAGCTGGATCAGAAGTGGAACAGCCTGGACTCAGACTGACGACCATATGGGATGCTGGCACTCTAGATAGCGACTTCACCCTCTTCGCCACAGCACCGGCCCCACAAGTATATTTCTTGCATGGTAATCTCGGGCTGACATTTGGCCTGGTGGATAAGATGCCGGTTGGGACACCTCTGTCCCATAATTGAGTACCTGGGTTTGATACTCAGTTTTTTGATTCTGGCTTTCCATGGTTGTGGACCCTAGTAGGTGGCTCAGGTGGCTGGGTTCCTGCTGCCTACAGGGAAGATCTGGATTGACTTCCAGGTTGCCCTCTGCGTGGCCTGACCCTGGGCCTTGTGGGCATTTGAGGGGTGAGGCAATAGATGGGAGTTCATTCACTGTCTCTCTCCCACCCTCCCCAAATACCCCTTCTCTCTGTCTCAGATAAATCACTGATTACATTTAATTAAAAAAAGATGATAATTTTTAGAGATGGAGGGATATTATAGGTTAAGATATAGAAAAAGTTTAAAAATGCAAATTAAAATGTGGCCTAATTGATAGTAATTCCTAAAAAGAGAAAAACATTTCTTATATGGAAATTTTATATCAAGAAGTAATCCCAGAATTTGCCGTGGGTCACTTTGGTGTGACTTGTGTTGGCTGTCTCTGGTGTCTTCATAACATTGCATATAATTTGCAGGTGGCTGAGAAACCTTAGTGTTTCTCTGTGAGGAAGTGCTGCCACCTTCTCTGTTTCTAAATTCTGAGTGGTCTGGGGTGGTGGTAGAGCTGATCAAAGATGAAGATCTCTGTAGCTACAATACAAGGGACTTCAAGAAGTACGGGGAAAAATGGAATTAAAAGTTGAGTTGGAGCAGCCATTTGGCATAGTTGTGCGGTGTTGTTTGGGATGCCCGCATTCCATGAAAGAGCACTTGGGTGTGAGGCCTGGCTCAGCTCCCAGTCCCACCCACCTGCTAGTGCGCACCCTGGAGGCGCACGTGGTGGCTTAAGCCGTTGTGTCCCTGCCACCCATGTGGGAGACCTGGATTGAGTTTCAGGCTCTCAGCTGTGTCCAGGCCTAGCTTCTGTCATTGTGGGCCTCTGGGGAGGGGCCAAGCAGACAGGAGTCTGTCTTTCTCTTGCTCTCCTATCCCTCTGCCACTTAAAGGAAAGAAAAATAATAGCAAACCATCACAAGAAACTGCTGGAGAAAAGTCATGGGGCTGCCGTGGACTTACCTAAAAATGTGGTGCTGAGATCCAGTGGGCACTTTTCCAGGGAACAGCCCCCCTTTCTGGAACGGTCTTGTCCCTGGGAGGTGGTCACGCTCAGGGCAGGCAGGATCTCAGCTTACTTACTCGCACTTTGGGTAGTTCCACTACAGAGAAATCCAGGGCGATCCGGTCTCACTTCTCCAAATCCTCGTTCTCCAGTACTGTGAGAGCACACCCCCAGGAGAGAATCAGCTCTTCTGCATCCAGGCCTTCAGGGAGGCCGTTCACTCTTCACAGCTGGCTAAGAGTAAGTCACCGGCCTCAGGGAGGCTTCATGAGAGTCCGAGCAGAGTGTAAGAGGGAGACAGTAAGGGGCTTCACTCAGAACAGCGCTCGGACGTGACCACTGTGAAATCATGGTGACTCCTGCATGAAACTGAATTATTTTCAGTTTTTCTGGATCAATAAAAGAAGTGAGCCACTTGTTCATTTTGAAGATCTAATAAGACAAGGTTTAAAACTATATAGTGCAATTAATATTATCTGTTATCACTGTCTTCTCAATCATTTGAATGTGGTAGTATCAAGTTTATGGTTGCAGTTTGTGAATCTAGACACCTCAAGAAATTTTCAGAAAATGGAATTAAAACATAAATTTATTTTGATGCAAACTATTGAAATATATGCTTATGTTGGATCTTCAAACAGTTTGTGGGAAATATATATTACAGAAACAAACAGATTTCAGAAAGTTTTGTACCACAATAAACATCTTTTTTTTTAAGATTCATTTTATTTGAAAGGTAGATTTACACAGAGAGAGGGAGAGGCAGAAAGAAAGAGACCTTCCATTCATTGACTTTTTTAAAAAAGATTTATTCTTTATTTATTTGAAAATCAGTTACACAGAGAGAGGAGAGGCAGAAGGAGAGAGAGAGGTCTTCGATCCAAAGGTTTACTCCCTAATTGGTCTCAATAGCCGGAGCTGTGCCAATCCGAAGCCAGGAGCCAGGAGCTTCTTCTGGGTTTCCCACGTGGGTTTTGGGCCATCTTCTACTGCTTTCCCAGACCATAGCAGAGAGCTGGTTTGGAAATGGAGCAGCCAGGTCTCAAATCAGAGCCCATATGGGATGCTGGCACTTTAGGCTGGGTGTTAACCCGCTGCGCCACAGCGCCAGCCCCCATTCATTGGATCACTCCCCAAGTGGCCGTGACTGCTGGGGCTGGGCCATACTGATGCCAGGAACCCAGAGCTTCTTCCTGGTCTCCCCGGGAGGTGCAGGGGCCCAATCACTTGGGCCATCCTCCACTTTCCGAGTGCATTAGCAGGAACCTGGGTCGAAAGTAGAGCAGCTGGCACACAAATCAGCGTCCATATGGGATGCCAGTGTTGCAGCAGCAGCCTTAGCTGCTAGCCACAATGCCGGCCCCAGCTTATCTTTCTTAAATTCATCCTTCCTTCCTTCCCTCTGTCCCTGCTCTGTCCCTCCCTCCCTTCATTCATTCCTTCATTCATTTGTTCCTTCCTTCCGTCCCATTCCTACCCACCCCCTCCCTTCCTCCCTTCCTTCCAAGAGACAGAAAATTGAAAAGTCTCCTATCTGCTAGTTCACTCCCCAAATGCTTGGAACAGCCAGGTCTTGGCCAGGCCAAAACCAAGAGCTCGAAATTCCATCCCGGTCTCCCACCTGGGTGGTAGGGACCCAAGTACCTGAGCCATCATGGCTGCCTCCCGGGGTGCTCATTAGCAGGAGGCTAGATTGGGAAGAGTGGGGACTTCACCCCCAGGCACTCCTGTGTGTGTTGCGGATGTCCCGAGTGGTGTCTTGACCGCTGGACCACACACCTGCCCCAACCTCCATGGTTCCTTGTAACTGTGCCCCTGGTTTCATCTGCAGGACCAAGCTATACTGACTGTACTTGGAGAATGTTTGCCAGCTGAGAGACTGGACATGAAAAGCAGTTGTATTTCCCAAGTCAGCAAGTCCTGGCCCCTCTTTTTGTTTCTAAATTTTTCCCGTGACTGTTCAGTGTTTCTTTTTCTTTCTTTCTTTCTTTTTGTTTTTTCCTGGAGCTCATAGTTTTCTTGCTATATTGCCTCACCATGTACAGCTGAGAACTGCCATTGGGCCTTTAACCTTCAGCCTAGAGGTTCAGACAAATTGCAGTGTTCATTAAGTAGATTTCCCATATCCTGAGTTGCAGGATTTTTTAGATTATTTTGTACCTACAAATCACACGTTCTGCTTTTTCAACTTCTGATAACCCTCTCTCAAATTTTTTTCAACCGTTTTCCAAATTTGCCAGCAGTTTGCTCACTGTTTGTCGAGCCCCAGGTTACTGGTTCCAAAGCTAATACCATCTTTTTGCTTTTTAAAATATGGCCAGACCTCACTCCTGGTGCCTTTGGTTAGCTGTTTTGCTATGTAGCGTACACTCCAAACTCAGTACCATTTGTTACTGTTCATGCTCTGTGGGTGCTGGTGAGGCGTGGCCAGTCTCTTCTTTCAGCCATTTGCCGGGACGAGTTCAGGATGACTTTGTGCAGTGCGGGCCTGTGAGGTCTGTGTTCGTGTCCATCATCACAGAGCAGGTTGCCCAGCTTTTTCACTGGTGCAGAGGGCGTGCGGAAGGACGCCGGCCCTCTGCAGCCCAGACGCCCGGGTGTCATTGTTGTCTGTTGGCCAGAATTAGTCAAGATGACAGGTCAGCTTTGGCCAGAGGGAAACAGATGCTGATTGTTGACGGAAGACGTTGGAGATGTTGCAGAGTCCAAACTCAGAGATCGTGTCTACAGCCGGGGTGAACAGTTGGGGTCGCCTTTCCAGTTTGCCAAAATATATTTGTGTAATTTTAAGTTTTTGCACCATTGACATGCCCACTCGTGTATTTAAAGTTGTGCTTGATCCACATCATTTCTGAGGACCCTTTTGGGGAGTTCTAAATGTGTGTGTGTGTGTGTTTCCCTTTGCTGGTCACTTTGCGTGTTTTTCTTGGCCGTCTGAAGCTCTGTGCTGTGGGGCAGGGGGAAGTGCCTCCACAGCCCGAGCTCACCGTTCTGCAGTGCCGCTTCTGCCAGACTCATTGCTTTGCTGTTAACTCTCCTGTGCCTGTAAGCAAATATTCTTAAGTTTTTTCTACTTGTATTTTTCAAGTTTTTCCAGCTAATCTTTGTCGGGAGAGTTGGTCTTGATCTTCAGTCCTGTGGCATTGGTTCATTCCAATGTTAGTTTGGTAGTTCTGAGTTTGATGATTCTGACAGATTTGGGGATCCACATCTCAAGCTGTGAGGGCTCATGTGCATGAAACAGAGACCTTGCTGGAAGTGTCGTTGGCCTTGCAGGCAACTGTCATGTTTTGTAATGTTTGACAATAACAGGTGCTCATGTCTCTTACAGTCCTGTCCCAGGGAATGGAGGCCAGGTCACCGTGTTCACTAATTAAGTCCAGGAAATTTTATTTCTCCTGTGGGTAATCATTTGCATTTGACAGAAATCACTTACAATATGGGTAAATTGTCCATATAACAATGTATGATTTCCTCAATGGGAGTCAGTGACAAAACCAAGAAGAATATTTCACTTAAAAGTTTTGGAGCAATGTAGGTCACTCTATCTTGTCAGGTATAGTATATCACCTGGATAATGTTAGCGGTGCCATGTAATGTCCGGTAGATCAGTTAGGATACTGTGAGACTACTTCAGAAAGTTCACAAAAAATGCAGTGAAAAAGTGAGATAATTTTGCTGTAAAAAGTTTTGAAATCCATGAATACAGCTTTTTTTTTTTTTTTGTAATATGTATTTCCGTGAATTTTTTAAGACCCCTCATATTTAATCTTCTGAAGTGGTAATTTGCCACAATTTCAGTATGAATGTTATTTCATAAAACCGTGAACTTCACCTCCCAGTGATGGTTTAGAGTGCTCGGTGTCCAGTGAGTGTGCTCTGTTCTGAAGACATTTAGTCACCTTGGACATGTGATGGACAGTAATTGGAGACAGTATCCCATGTGGTGCCCGAGAACCTGATATGTTCATGATGCAGAGTTCAGTTCCAAGTGCAGGGGCATGAAACAGCAGGGAGTTTTATTCCCCTTTGTTCCTTCTCTAGACCTGGATGCTGTTCTGTGCCTGCTGAGTAGGAGAAACTAGAAATAGAGGTACAGGTGGGACTGCCATCGCTGTTCAGATACGTGTATTTCAGAGCGGTTAGGGCTTCTGTGGGTCACTGAGGACAAGCCTTGACTTCTTTTTTTTTTTTTTAATGTGAGTTTGTTTGAAAGCTCAGCTGAAATTCTGGCATTGATAATGAGCTATGTCTGTTGTATATTGACCGTCAACTAGTATTAGGCTCTGTTCCTTTTAATTAAATGTGATGGATGAGGCCAGAGAGATGGCACAGCAACTGAAGATGGATGAGTCTCTTAGGGAGGAGATAATACATCTGTCTCTTTAACAGCTGGTTTGATTTTCTCAGATTTTATTTGAAGGAAAAGCCTGAGGAAGAACTACTGTCTGTGAAAATACAAAGTAATACTGAAAACAAACATATCGATAAACTTGATTTTCTTTGTCCTTGGAACCTTGGCATGTAGAACTTGGCATGTAGAACTTCCATGATTTCATTGAAGGCAAGGTGCCTTCTTGTCACCCCGTACAGGAATTAGGAGTATGTAGGTTCTGTGTCCTGCACTTTCTTCTGGGGAGCAGTGTGAGTCCGTGCAGTTGTCACAGCTGGAGCACCTGTGCTGTTCTGTGACAACAGCGTTAGTGTGAGGCTGTTGGCTGCTCTTTCTTCAGAAGGCCTGTTTCTGATTTTGATGTTATGACCCTGTATTCTTTTCCATGTTAATTTTCTTTTTATTTTTTAAAGTGATGATGGCAGATCATAAATCCTTAAAAATGTATTTTTTTAAAGATTTTATTTATTTATTTGACAGGTAGAATTAACAGACAGTGAGACAGAGGTACAGAAAGGTCTTCCTTCTGTTGGTTCACTCCCCAAATGGCTGCAATGGCTGGAGCTGTGTCAATCCGAAGCCAGGAGTTAGGAGCTTCCTCCTGGTCTCTCATGTGGGTGCAAGGGCCCAAGCACTTGGGCCCATCCTCCACTGCCTTCCCAGGCCACAGCAGAGAGCTGGACTAGAAGAGGAGCAACCGGGACTTGAACTGGCACTCCTATGGGATGCCGGCGCAGTAGGTGGAGGATTAACCAAGTGCGCCATGGCGTCGGCCCCCAAAAATGTATTTTTAAAAAGTAAATGTTAACAGTCCCATGAATCCAGCAGAAGTGTGTG
This sequence comes from Lepus europaeus, assembly GCF_033115175.1. NCBI lineage: Eukaryota > Metazoa > Chordata > Mammalia > Lagomorpha > Leporidae > Lepus > Lepus europaeus. The sequence goes on along the minus strand of NC_084830.1, from coordinate 161,080,602 downwards.
TGTGTGTGTGTGTGTTTATTATACTGGTTTGTGAAATCTAGAGGTCCGGGAACCACGGATTTAAGAGAGAGATCAAAGGCCTTGGATTCAGCAAACATAGTTTAAATTCTCTGTGTGTTATAGTTCTAATCTTTGATATCTCTAAATGGGGACGTGAATATTTTATTTCCTAATGAATCAATGAACAAAATACTATGGTAATGAACCTTCTGTTTCTACACTGTCAGTTTTTGCAAAGAATTAGAAGCAAAGTTTCCTAATCTCATGATATATAATTATAACATATACTAATCCAAATACGTGCCCTTTATTGTTTTAAAATATTTTCATGCCTTATTCCATTAGTGCTTCTAACTAGGTATGCTATATTGGAAGCATGTTTTTCCAGGAGGGGGTAACTGAAGCCATGATGATTAGTGACTCGCATAGTTAGTCGTGGTTAGTAAGTGGTAGCCAGAACCGGATCTCAAGGTGACTAGTGTAAGTTGTCTCTTTTTGTACCTGTTACTGTTCTTTCTGACAAAAGCAGCTTTATTAGGACCTAGTATGTTTTAAGCATTTTGCTTTTCTCTCTTGCCTCGTGTGAGACGTTTCAATCCTTATTCTTGTGAGTTTCCTACAGGAGAGGGTGACTTACCCAGAGTCACGCGAGTCACCACGTAGTTCCAGCGTGAGTGGAGCTGCCTGCCGCCCTCCAGGAACCCTGGGTGCCGGTGGAACGGAGAGTCAGCCAGGGGCAGTCCTTCCTGGTGTGGACAGGTGGGGTCAGCCCACACTCTGTCTTGCAGGTTTAGAATAAGAAAGTTTCTTTGATTAATATATTTTAGAGAACATTTTCAGATTGGTTTAAACACCTGGAGATTTCCATGTAAAGTAATTCAGCCGGACAAAACATGCAAATATACATGTCACTATAAATATATAGTGTGAGTTTCTGTATAACATTTTAGTTTGGCTTGGGCTATAACCTTAGTTGTGTCTGTACTTAGCTCCCAAGATACCACACCAGACTGTGACCTAACCCAGCAGGTTTCGGCAGATTTCTTTGCTGTGAGAGAGCATGTGTCTGTGTTGGGAATGGAGGGATCGTTAACCACGCAGCTGACTTCCTAGCCTGAAGAGAGGACCTCAGTTAGGGGAGTGTGACTGATCCTGTCCTCTTGTTGAGGAGCAGGCCACAGGTGAGAGGGCGCTCCAGGCCGGTAAGTGTCCTTGTTCAGCAGGAAGTTAGAAAGTAGCCTATGTGTGTGTCAGGGACCGAGGGGAAAGAAAGTCCGTGGAACAGACAGGAGTGTGGCGGTCTCTAGCAGCTGGGGAGTCACACCTTGGCAGCAGCCCAGAAGACCCCAATAGCTTTACAGGTGGTTCCAGCCTCCCCCTCAAGGAACGCTCCCCAGGAGAATCCTCTGCCCAGGCCAGGTGGGCTGCAGTGTCTGGTAACATTAGATGGTGGGCTACCTAGGCTGATAACTGTGTGATAAAACCTTGGGGGAAATTTCACTACTTCACACCAGCAAACCCTTTGCCCAGGAGAAGAGGGAACGAGGAGGGAGAAACCGTGGGGAGAACTGGCCCCCATTCCCTTATAAGCCCCAGTCTGAGCAGTCCTTTATCGGATGCCCCCCTAGTCTGTGAGATACACTCTCCTCATTACTGGTTCCATGAAACTAGGCTAGCATGCTCACTGCTGCTATGTGTCTCACATCTGATTTCTTTTTTGGGTAGCCAATCTCTGGTGACATCCGTGTTATGAAATTACTCTGGCTTTGGTTTTTGACTCTGACAAGGGATGAAACTGACCACAGTGCAGTTTTGGTACTGTTACTTTGTTACTGTAAATTAGTGACCAGCCACTCCTGTGCCCGGTGCGTGCTTGGTGTGTTCCTCTCCTCTGCTGCCATGACACAGTGCTGTGGAGTGGTGTCTACAACACTGATGTGTGTTTCTCCCAGTTCCTGAGCCCAGGGGCCAGCAAACGTGGATCATGGGGAGAGCTGTCTTCTCACTGTGTGCTTCCTGTGCAGTGTGGATACAGGGGAGCGCGCGCGGGTGTGTGTGCTAGCTCTTGGGTATCTCTTACTATAAGAGCACAAATCTTACTACACTAGGGCCCCACCCTTCTGGCCTCATTCGGTCTTAATTGAATTTTGGGTATGCAAACATCTGCCTTGTAGCACTGGCTACCCTGTTTCTGCTCTGGAGGTGGGTTCCCATTTCCCTTCTGTGATCAGATTGCATTTTGGGGACTACATTGCTGTGGGTCAGGTGTGGTGGCAAACTTGCCAAGATGCCAGTCTGACATCCTTGGAGCTTCCCGCATCCCCTTGATATTGGAGGGCTGAGGGAGCCAGCACACAATGTTTCTGTAGTTTTACTCCTTGTCTAGTGCTTTTACCTCTGAGGACTTGAGTCTGTTTCTCTGTAAAATGGTGGTACTATTTGTTCCACAAAGGCTTTTAAAATATAATTCCAGTTGACACATTGTAATCATATATATTTGGGGGATACAAAGTTCTTACTGTTGATGGTGTTTTAAGGGAGATCATGTTGTAAGCTATAAAATAAGAAGCAGAGATTAGTTACTTTTTGTGAAGATGTACAGTAAAGCCTATGGACTTGAATTCACATCTAATTCCAAATTTGAGACCTGCCCATTTTCCAGGATAATTGTAGTCCTGTGTGGTCAGGCATTCCAGGGAAAGTTCCAGCAAGTTTTGTTAGCATCATCTCCAGCAAATAAACAGAATGCTTGCTTTGTGTGTGAATGATCACATTTAACTTGGGCGCCTATGGTTGGTGTGTAAAATAAAAGATTTTGCTCAGTGCTATGTCCAGAGCATACAAAAGAATAACCTGAGACCACAAAACCACATCTCTTAGGCTAGTCATTTTGTACAGTACATATGAAGGAGTGTATAGGATGTTAAGGAAATACCCCCATATTAGCTTACCAGCTGGCATTGTTACAGAGAGAAAATTTGATGCAACTTTGGATAGTTACAGGAGTAGGGGAGATGTTACTTATGTTGGTCAGAGACAAAAGGGAGAAAGGAGTAGAGAATGGTGAGGAAGAGAGGGAGTACATAAAGAAAAGTTCTGTGCTGGTGCGAATTGTATTTTGTAGGGTTGTTAATGCTGCTTTTTGCTCTCACTGTGCCGCTGCCAGTCACCAGGGGCCTGTAGCTTTTCGGTTGTAAAAAGCACGGAGGTCCTTCAGCTTCGGAGAACTTGCTGAGACTTACGAGTGTTTCGTTTTTATAAAAAAGAAAATTTAAAAAAAGTTTTTATGGTCAGAGTTAGAGAGAGAGAGAGAGAGAGAGAGATTGAGATTGGGGGGGGGGGAGGGAGGGAGACTGAGACAGAGAAATCTGGTTCACACCTCAGATGACCGCAATGACTGGAGCTGAGCTAGTCTGAAGCCAGGAGCCAGGAGCTTCCTCTAGGTCTCCTTTGTGGGTGCAGGGGCCCAAGGACTTGGGGATCCTCTGCTATTTTCCCAGGCACATCAGCAGGGAACAGGATGGGAAGTGAAGCAGCCAGGACTTGAACCGGTGCCCAAATGGGATCCGGCACTGCAGGCGGCGGCTTTACCAGCTAAGCCACAGCACCGACCCCCTTACTAGTGCTTTACGTTATCTGCCCCAGGTAGGAAATACTTAGCAGCTTTTTCCTCAGTCTTACAGTTTTACTGAGCTACTTTAGAAAAGAGAGCGGAGGTCCGACGTGAAAGGTTTCCTTTCTGTGGTCTGGGTGTGGTATCAGGCCTCCTGGATGCCTTCCTGGTGATGGCGGCCCTGGGGAAGCGAGATGCAGGGAGCTGCGCTCCCGGGTCCTGCCGCATAGAAGCAGTTCCAGTGACCTAAGTGGCGCACGTGAAATAGTGAGGTTTTGGAGCTTAAGTCACTGTTCAATGGTATTTCTCTGTTATTCTTGCAGAAACTTGAATAATGCAAAGATTGAGTTAATATGAAAGGATATCTTTAATAATTGTATGTAATACTAGAGCTTTGACTTTTATAAGTTTGTGAAATTTAAACTACTTAATTATGGCAGTATTATTGTCTTCATTTGCAGTTAATAATAAGTTAGTACACATAACCTTCTGTTTGTGGTGTATGTTTTCTTTTAATATATAATGAAAATACTTAGGTAATAAATGTTAAGGTCAAGACAAAGTCATATAATATCTCACAGCTCCCTCTTGTTCCCTATTTATTCCATTTTTAAAGCCGTTTACAAATGAAAACGGCCGTGTTAATACCCTGACAGTAAACTTGATTTCGCAGAAATCAGGAAATTCCAAAGTTATACTTCCTCTGGAAACCCTGTTTTGACAATATTTCTGTAAGTGTAGTGATTTTCAGTTTTCCTGTTATTTATATATATCCTCTAAAATGTTGTATAAGTCCAGCAATCTATGCTGAGAGTATAAATTCTGGAATTTCCTGACATTTAATATTTTCACTTTCTGTTTTGCTTTTGTGGGCTGGATCATGGAATTTAATTTATATATTCAGTATAAATATATGTTCAAGGAGCTAGTAGTTATTTTCAGGCATCACATTGTGAATTTTTTTTTTTTTAAGATTTATTTATTTATTTCAAGAGTCAGAGTTACAGAGACAGACACAAAAACACACATACACACAACCTTCCTTCCTCTGATTCACTCCCCAGATGGCCACAACGGCCAGGGCTGGACTAGGGCTGGGCCAGGCCGAAGCCAAGAGCTTCATCTAGGTCTCCCATGTGAGTGGGAGGGGCTCAAGTCCTTGGACCATCATTCTGCTGTTTTTCCCAGGTCATTAGTAGGGAGCTGGATCAGAAAAGGAGCAGCTAGAACATGAACTGGTGCCCGTTTGGAATGTTGGTGTTGCAAGCAGTGGCTTTACCCACTATGCCACTACACTGGCCCCTTGAATCATTTTTCTGAAAGATGGTTTGCATCCTGGAAATTATTTGGCATTTGGTATTTGCCCTTCACTTTTAGTGGCTTTCCATTTTCACTTCCCTATTTAAAATGAGAAGTCCTTTCAAAATTCCACGTTGGTTCTTTGTCCTCAGTAGAGGAGTTATAGTTTCATATATCATCCCCTCTCTAGATAAACTATGGAAATACAGATTGCCTGTGCTGACTGAAGAAGCTAATACGTCTTTGTTAATGCATTGTTGAACTTTTTTTTTTTTTTCTGCAATGAGGATAATCAGCACACTAAGCTGGATACATTCAGCAAACCTCTTGAAAGCTTACCAGGTGCCAGTACTCCTAGATGCGGGGGCCGCAGTAGTCAGTGTGAAGCCCCCCACTCCGTAATGCAGTCAGGAGGAGATGGGTGAGACTGGAGTGCCGAGGCAGAGGTGATCGGGTCCTGGGATGCTCTGGAGGTTAAGATGGCGGGTTTATTCATAGGGATGGAGTGGGAGAGACTGTGGGTCGTAACTGTGGCTCCAGAGCTGACCTGGATAACTTTGGTGCCTCCACTGCCTGTAGCTGTGTTGACAGAAACGCGGTGCTGGCTTTTCCCACGTGGTGGCCTCCCAGGCTCAGTGTGTATCAAGCCAGCAGTCTGAAGTAGCCCATTCTCTTCAAAGAGATAGTTCCTCAATGTTTACCAGACATTTGAAACCTTTAACTTAAAGTGGTGGGTCACCTTTTTCTTTCTTAAAGACAGTTGTCTTCTATAGCAGAAGTGCAGCTTCCAGCCCGCTGACCAGGACACGAGGAGAGGTCGTTGGCGCAGGACGAGTCGCGCTGTTCCGGGGCTTCTAGCTCTCCTCTCACTTGCCTCAAGCCAGTGTCACCTCAGGAGGGCATCTCCTGCCCCATTTCAGACACACCCTTCTTACTTCCTGTCCCTTGCCTCGTTTCCTTTGTCTCTGTGGTATTTGTCATCATCTGCCCTGCTGCGTTTGTTTCTTTTGTGTCTGTATCACTCCAGCAAAACATAAGCTCCATGAAGGCAAAGGCATTTTGTCAGCACTGTCGTCTCAGTGGCTAGAGCCGTACTTGACAGCGTGGTTGATGGATAATAACTCTGTGTGATTGGAGGGAATAAATGGTTTTGGGTGTACCCTCTTGTCACGTGTTGATTGCTTAGTCAGTGGTAGCAGGAAAGGAATAACAGGCATTGCTGTTGGGAATGGAAATGCTGCAGCGATTATGGGAAACGTACGGTGACTCATCACAAATATATACAGAAGTGGGCATTGGGCCCAGTGGTGTCCCGTGTTGTAGTACCTGGGTTCCATTCCTGGGTCCAGTGTCCCATGTTGTAGTACTAAGGTTCCCATTCCTGGCCCCCGGTGTCCCGTGTTGTTGTACCTGGGTCCCATTCCTGGCCCCCAGTGTCCCGTGTTGTAGTACCTGGGTCACATTCCTGGCCCCCAGTGTCCCGTGTTGTAGTACTTGGGTCCCATTCCTGGCCCCCAGTGTCCTGTGTTGTAGTACCTGGGTCCCATTCCTGGCCCCCAGTGTCCCGTGTTGTTGTACCTGGGTCCCATTCCTGGCCCCCAGTGTCCCGTGTTGTAGTACCTGGGTCCCATCCCTGGCCCCCAGTGTCCCGTGTTGTAGTACTGAGGTTCCCATTCCTGGCCCAGTGGCATCCCGTGTTGTAGTTCCTGGGTCCCATCCCTGGCCCCCAGTGTCCCGTGTTGTAGTACCTGGGTCCCATTCCTGGCCCCCAGTGTCCCGTGTTGTAGTACTGAGGTTCCCATTCCTGGCCCAGCGGCGTCCCGTGTTGTAGTACCTGGGTCCCATTCCTAGGTCCAGTGCAGCTCCAGTTCTGTGTGATGTGAGACTGGGGAGTGGTGGTGATGGCTCAGGTTACTGTGTTCCTGCCACACACATGGAACACTTGGATTGTGCCTCCCAGGTCCCAGCTTCCAGCAGGCCTCGCCCCAGCCATTGTGAACATTTGGGGAGTGAACCAGCGGACACATGCTCTCTCTCAGCTTCTTCCTTTTTCTCTCTCAAATAAATAAATAAATAAAATTTAAAAATTATGTGTAGAATTGCTGTCTGATCTGTCAGCTCTGCATCTGGGTGTATACCCAGAAGAAGTAAAGTGGGGGACTCTTATGTGTAGAGTTGCTGTCTGATCTGTCAGCTCTGCATCTGGGTGTATACCCAGAAGAAGTAAAGTGGGGGACTCTTATACACCCCCCTTCCCAGCAGCAGGATTCATAGAGCTGAGAGGTGGAAGCAACCAGAGTGCTGGATAAAAAGATGCGAACCAGGAGTCGCAAAGGAGATGGACATAGAAGTGAAGATGGTTTTATTCAGGTGCAGAATAGCGGCAAATCAGGAGACAGAGACCAGAGTTTGGAAACTGCAGATCAGGGAGGTTATAAATTTCGCAAGCCCCTGAAACGTTCTGGCCAGGGCCATGGACTGAGGTCGGATGAAGCCCGGAGAACGGTTTCGTTTCAGTTCTCGACGCAGCGTCTGGGCAGCAGTGTATCCCGGAGGCTTGCAGAGAACGCGGCTTTCCTTTGGCCACTCTGCATTTCGAGTTTTATTTTATCAATGCATAATGGAATATCATTCAACCTTAAAAGGGAATGAAATCAACGTGGATGAACCTTGGAGGCCCTGGGCTACGTGACACAAGCCAGAAACGATGTGAGATTTCCATTTTATGACCCAGAATAGTCACAGAGACAGGACTGGAGTGGCGGTGCTGGGCTTTCCGGGGCGTGAGGCCTGGGGCTTTAGTGTTCAGTGTGCAGGTTCCAGCAGGAAAGGGGGCCTCCGCGGTGCTGGAGATGGGTGCTGGTCATACTCAGAATGGCTAATTTGGCAAATTGTGTGTTTTGTAAATTTTACCACAGTTGACAAACAAAAAAGAGGAAGGAGAAGAGAAGTAAAAAATGGGCCTGCAAACAGGTTGGTGGGAGTCTGAATCTCACCTCGGCCTTGAGCTTGTTTGCTGCTGCAACCCAGGCTTTAATGCGTGGACCCTGGAGCATGCGACGCAGCACCCTCTGAAGCGGGAGCTTGCCAGCAACACGCTGAGGCCTGGACGTTTGAATTTCATTTCTAGGTTTCAGCTCATATTACTAGTGGTTATTTTCCTTTATTATATATGTCAGATGCCTAGCCCTTTAGGTTGTACTATTAATAGTTTCGTTTCATTTTCTTATTTCAAAAATGCTCCCTAGTTATTAGATCCCAGTGTTATTCTCAAGTAATATGTTATTATTTTTTGACTCTTGCCAATCTATCTTTGAGTCTATAGTCAGAAGACAGAAACCAGCAAATGATTTAAACAGCAAACCTCTCATATAAAGAGTTACTAAGCTGTGATAGCTGAGTAGCGGCAACATTCAGAGAGAACCGCACAGGGCTGAAGGAGAGCGTTCAAGGAGGGAGCAGCTTGCAGAGGGGCCTCCCCAAGATGGGAGCTCAGACATCCTGGAAGGGTGTGAGTGTAGCTTACTGGGGCGGGGCAGCCTCTGGGGCATGGTCAGGCTGAGGAGCCTGGGGGCGTGGAGAGATGGTCAGGTCCCACCCAGACGGTGTCTGCCTGGAGAGCCTTGGCAAGGGCATCAGAACAGGATCCGAGGGATGAGGAAACCCTAATGCGGACAGGGAGCTTGGGTGGAACAGAAGTAAGCTGCAACATTTGAAATGGAGTACGAGAAAGGAAAGAGACTTAAGAGACAACTTATTTTTCTGTCTTCTCTAGCCCCCATCTAGACGTACCAAGTACCGTCCATGCGACTTCCATTAGCTGAAGTGTATGTCATATTCCTCCCAGCAGACTACATTATTCTCCTGAATTATCTTTTACTGCCTTCAGAATCTTCCTCTATCAGTCTGATGTCATTTTTCTAAAATTAAGTTCTCATATTACACTTTATTGCTTGAAATTTCTTGGTGAGGGCTGGGTCTGTGGCACAGAGGTTTAAGCTGCTGTGTAGGATGCCCACACCCCATGTCAGAGTGCCTGGTTACGTCCTGCCACGCTGCACTTCCTTCTAATGTGCACCCTGGGAGGCGACAGGTAATGGCCTCCCGTGGGCAGAGTTCCTACTACCCACATGGGAGACCCATGGCATCCTGGCGTCAACCTGGCTCAGCCTTGGCTGTTGCAGCCGTATGGGGAGTGAACCAACAGATGGAAAATCAGGCAGGCAGTCAATCCCCTACCCTTGTCTGCCCTTCTCTCTGTCAACACTGTCTTTCAAATAAATAAATAAGCTAAAAAGTCAGTGGTTCTTAGGTCATCACTCTGCTGAATAATGAGGCTCTCTGGGTCAGATCTCTGCCCACTAGGCTTAATTTTCGTGCCACTTTCCCCTGTGTACCTTCTGAATTTCAAACCTTGCTTGCATATTTGTTTCCTCTAGATCCCTTACCTTTGTATCGGGAAAAATCTACTGATTCTTTAAAGCTGAAGGGGCGTGTAGTCTTGTTCTGTTTGCCCAGCCTTCCTGCTTGCTGGGTGACCTGTTGACCTTGGTCACACTTCCGTTTGTTTGTACCTGTCTTATCCCATGGTGGAACTGAGTTCTCTCCCTCCCTCCCTCCCTTCCTTCCTTCCTTCCCTTCCTCCTTCCCTCCTTCCCTCCTTCCTCTTTCTTCTCTCCTCTCCTCTCCTCCTCTCCCCTCCCCTCCTCTTTTCCTTTTTCTTTTTCTTAGATTTATTTATTTATTTGAAAGGCAGAGTGAGTGACAGAAAGAAATCTCTTCCATCTGCTGGTTTACTCTTCAAATGCTTACAATAACCTAGGCTGGGCCAGGCTGGGCCAGGCTACAGCCAGGAGCCAGGAACTCCATCCAAGTCTCTGACAAGGGTGTCAGGGCCCAAGGACCTGGGCTGTCTGCTGCTGCCGTCCAGGCTTGTTCGTCGGAAGCTGGGTTAGCAGCTGACTAGCTGGACTGGAATCACCCCTCTGATGGGGGTGCTGGTGTCAAAGCAGCCCTTTAACCCCCTGCACCTCAAGGCCGGAGCCCTTGTTTCTTTATTCACTTTTTTACTCCTGGTATTTAATGTATTACATAGCACATGGAGAGTTTGCAATATATGTTTGTTAGGTGAATAAACAAGCATTCTTGTCTTTAATATTTTTACGCAGGTAATTTGATTATCTGCCTTAACTTAAAAGAGTAGGGTTCAGAAAGATGTCATACTTGTTATTTAGACTTTGTGTATGTCATGCTCAGAAGAGAAATAATATCTTTGATAATCCTTACATTTCCAGTGCTCTCGGTAGAACAAGCTCGAGGTAAGGGAGGCGAGGTGCCCGTGAGCCAGCTGCCTCAGTGCATGTGGGGGTTGAAAGCAGAGAACACTTCAGCCTGGATTGTGTTCTTTTATTCCTTCTAATTTCCAGATCAAGTAGAGAAATATTAATTTATTGAGGCCTTGCTGTGTGGCAAGCAACTGTGTTGTATCTGTGATTCTAGGCTCTCTTCACCTTTGACATTCTATATTTAATTAGAAATTAAGCCTTAAGCAAAACTTATTATAAATAATTGTATGTAGGTAATTATGTTAAATATTTTAACATATTATAAAATTATCACATAAAATACAAAAAAACAACTTAAATGAAAAATATGCTGCAGCACCTCAGGATACCAAAAATGTATCTTTAGATATGTCTGCATGGGGCCAACGCCATGGCTCACTTGGTTATCCTCCACCTGCGGTGCCAGCATCCCATATGAGCACCGGGTTCTAGTCCCGGTTGCTCCTCTTCCAGTCCAGCTCTCTCTGCTGTGGCCCGGGAAGGCAGTGGAGGATGGCCCAAGTGCTTGGGTGCCTGCACCCGCATGAGAGACCAGGAAGAAGTACCCGGCTCCGGGCTTTGGATCGGTGTAGCTCCGGCCGTAGCGGCCATTTGGGGGGTGAACCAACGGAAGGAAGACCTTTCTCTCTGTCTCTCTCCCTCACTGTCTAACTTTGTCTGTCAAAAAAAAAAAAAAAAAAAAAAAAAGGTATGTCTGCACATGTGCATGGATGTGGGCATTTTTTTAAAAGATTTATTTATTTATATGAAAGTCAGAATTACACACAGAGAGAGGAGAGGCAGAGAGAGAGGTCTTCCATCTGCTGGTTCACTCCCTAATTGGCCGCAACGGCTGGAGCTGCGCTGATCAGAAGCCAGGAGCCAGGAGCTTCTTCCGGGTCTTCCCACGTGGATGCAGGAGCCCAGGGACTTGGGCCAATTTCTACTGCTTTCCCAGGCCATAGCAGAGAGCTGGATTAGAAGTGGAGCAGCTGGGACTCGAACCGGCGCCCATATGGGATGTTGGCACTGCAGGCGGTGGCTTTACCTGTCACGCCACAGTGCCAGCCCCTGTGGTCATTTTGATGATTTGTGAAGTGGCACATAACTAATATAGGTGATTGCTCCTTTTTTTTGAATTCCTGTCTCTAAAAAAATTCATTGTTATTGTAGCAGGATTTATGTACTGAGACAAGACACCAAGGCCTTTTAGTGGAAAGTAGTCTTATTATCTTAGCATGAAGGCCAGGTAGAATTTCTTATCCACAAGCCTGAACTCTGAACAAAGAGGGCTTTTTCTTACATTTCTTTGTTATATTCAAAGAGGGTTTAGCCTCCTTGTCTCCCTTTTACGGTTCCATGCGTACCTTTGATTGGGTATTTTAATGTTACATGGCTGCCACAGGACTGATAGAATACTGGGTGAAGGTAGTCCTGATGGCAGTTTCTCCACACACATGCTGAGTTGGCTGCTGGGTTAACATCATTGATTGCTCTGTGCTAAGGAGCAGAACCTGACATGGTTTCATAGACGCAGACAGGGACTACAGTTGAAGCATTCACAGGCAAGTGGGCAACAACTACATTTCACACCGAGGACAGAGTCTTCACTTTTTCTTCTTTTGACCTTGAAAAGGCCTCTACCACAACTTGAATCATGTCAGTTAGAAACAAGTTTAATTAAAAGACAAAGTCCTCTGCCACACTGTAATGCCTAAGACCATTTAAAATAACAGTATCAGGACAGACAGCCTCTAGGAATTTATTTTCTAGCCTGGATGAGGAAGACATTTTGCAGTTACCTGTGCTTTTATAAGCCTTATGGAAAATTGGTTTGACCAAAGTTTTTCACAAAGAGTTTGATGCCCTGAAATACAATAGTTATCTGGGGGCTGGCACTCTGCCATAGCCGGTAAAGCCACTGCCTGCAGCGCCGGCATCCCACATGGGTGCCAGTTCGAGTCCCAGCTGCTCCATTTCTGAACAAGCTCTCTGCTATGGCCTGGGAAAGCAGCATAAGATGGCCCAAGTCCTTGGGCCCCTGCACCCATGAGGGAGACCCGGAGGAAGAAGCTCCTGGCTCCTGTCTTTCGATCAGCACAGCTCCAGCAGTTGCAGCCAATTGGGGAGTAAACCAGTGGGTGGAAGACCTCTCTCCCTCTCCCTCCCTCCCTCTCTCTCTCTCTCTCTCTCTCTCTCTCTCTGCCTCTCCTTCCGTGTGTAACTCTGACTTTCAAATAAATAAATAACTAAATCTTTTTAAAAAGATAGTTACCTGTAGCTGAAAACATGCTCTAGAATGTATTCAGATACACATCCTCCTTTCCCAAGAGTTAGAGAAGATAGCATTGTTTGTGTTAATCCTTCAGTTGCATTAGATGTGTTATTTTTATGACACACTTAGACCAGTCTCTTGGGGATTTCTGGTATTCTGTGTTAAAGAGATGCAAAGTAAGCGGGTTTTATGGTGTAATACATCATGCTAGTGGCCTCATTATCTAAGTAATGTTGTAATCCCGTGACCAAAATAAAGTTGTTGAAAGAGAATCACTGGGTTACCAAACACTTTTATGTTTTGCAGAGCTTGCAAGAGCATAAAACATAACTTTTATCCTTAATTTACGACACAGATCTTTAATGTATGGCTAAATGATAAAATCTTAAGTATTCTGGGAGTTGATGAATGTAGATCAGGGAGATTTTAGATGCAATCTAATTAAATGTTTGGCTTTTAATTAACGAGGAAATGGAAGTTGGGAGTAGTTGTTACTGCGGTCTCCACAGGGTCACATTCCTAGGTCATGAGCGTCTTCTGTGGTGTCCACCTAGTGCTCATTCCGTTTTTCAGTACCTCTGGGCTGTTATTGTGTGGGATTGATTAAAGTAAATAGAAGAAGTGAGGTGGTGTTGGGGAATGAGTGATATGAAAGAACAGGAAATGGTGGCATAAGGGTGACTTGACAAAATTGTATCAGCTTTGCCAGTTGGAAGATCAGTTCTTGATGGTGAGCTGAAAGGTTCATGTAGAGTAATACCACGGGCAGGGAGACGTGGTGGTAGTAGGCGTGAAGTTATGGGGCCGCTGCAGTGGTGTAGCGGGTACTGCCCTGGATGGGCGCTGGTTTAAGTCCCAGCTGCTCCACTTCTGATCCAGCTCCCTGCTAATGTGCTTGGGAAAGCAGCAGAAGATGGCTCAAGTGTTTGGGTCTTTGCACCCAGATTGGAGACCTGGAAGACACTCTTGGCTTTGGTTAGCCCAGCCCTGACTGTTGGCAGCCATTTCAGGCGTAAACCGGTGGATGGAAGATATTCTCTCTCTCTCTCTCTCTCCTTCTCCCCTTTTCTCCCTCCCTCCCTCTCTCTCTTTGTAACTCTGCTTTTCAAATAAACAAACCTTAAAAAAATTTCAAATTCATAAGACATTCCTTGGAGGGAAAATGATTGGACTAGATGGCAGTTTATATTAGAGAATAAAGGGTAGAAGAATGTAGAAGAATGCTGTTTCTATTGAAATAAAGTAACTTGGAGGATGGCTAGAATGAAATTGAATTTTTTGTGAAATTAAGATCGAAGTTACTAAGGATTTTGGAAGTTGCCTAATCTGTGCTGAGTTTGAGGATAATGTTAGGTCATCCAACTGTTATATGCTTTGGAAATTTAGAAGGCCAACAATGAAGTGAACTGACAAAATACAGAAGTTGGAATTTTGTATGATCATGTTGAAATTGTTAGGTTTGTGAGGTTTAATAAAGGAACAGTGGTAGCCAAAGAGGAATGGATAAAACCTTGGAAATACTGCCTCTAACTAAAGATGATAAGAGAGCTAGAGGAGCTTAAAGGGAGGCACAGAAGAATGAATTAAAATGTAAGTGTGGCAAGAGAATGGTTGAGAGCATCCCATACTTTAGTTAGCTTTTCACAGTGACTAAGATTTTTCTTAATGCTTTGGCTTTTCATGTATTTTTCATAGTACAGTCAGCCCTCTAGATCCACAGGCTCAAAAGCCTACTGCACATTAAAAATATTTGGGCCGGCGCCGCAGCTCAATAGGCTAATCCTCCGCCTTGCGGCGCTGGCACACCGGGTTCTAGTCCCGGTCGGGGCGCCGGATTCTGTCCCGGTTGCTCCTCTTCCAGTCCAGCTCCCTGCTGTGGCCCAGGAAGGCAGTGGAGGATGGCCCAAGTGCTTGGGCCCTGCACCCCATGGGAGACCAGGAGAAGTACCTGGCTCCTGCCGTAGCGCGCCAGCCGCGGCGGCCATTGGAGGGTGAACCAATGGCAAAGGAAGACCTTTCTCTCTGTCTCTCTCTCACTGTCCACTCTGCCTGTCAAAAAAAAAAAAAAAAAAAATTTGGAAAAACTATGTAACTGAATTGAGCGTGCACAGAATTTTCTTGTTATTATTCCTGAAACAACCCGCTCAGGACAACTGTGTGCATAACATGTACTTGCTGCTAGGAATTGTAAGTAGTGTGGAAAGACGTAAAGCATATGACGCTGTGTGTGTAGGTTACATGCAGATATTATGCTGTTATGGTTGATGAACTGAGCACCCACAGTCTGTGTTTGTAAACTTTTTATAAAATCATCTCTTTGGCTTGGGGACATTTAGGGAGATTATGCATATTGTAGTCTTTTAGCAGCTATGTTTTTATTCTTGTCATATTAAAATAATTTTTGTTGTAATATTTAGAAGAAAATGGAGAAGTGTTTTTTTAAAGAAAGTACTTTATTGTTGCTGTGCCTCTATTTAAATTGCAAGTCTGTCTTATTTCTCAGACGTAGTTGCAAGAGCATAAAACATAACTTTTACCCTTAATTTACAACATAATAAATAAGATTACCTTCATATAAAATCTTTATTGCATGGCTAAATGATAAAATCTTAAGTATTCTGGGTGTACTTATCTCTCAGGTGTACTTCTCAGCCACGTCACACTGAGGTCTCTGGAAGTGTTGAGTACGGCCTGCAGGTGATCAGTGTGTGATTGATAAATGTTGACTCCTGTGCCTACGTGTTTGCTTCCCACTCTCCTTATTCTGTGTGATTGATCAGTACGGACTCTTGTGCCTGTGTGTTTGTTTACCACTGTCTTTCTTCTTGACATAAGATGGTGCCTCGTATCTCCCAGCTTTCAAAGTTTTATGGAATAGCAGTGCAAAGTCAGTTAAAGCAAAGCTTGTGGTCTGAAGTAACGTGCCAGAAATTAGTGTAGTTGAAACCTACGTACCTTATCACTCCTGGGTTTTCTGAGTCATAGATTTTCAAAAGTATAAAACATGCTTAACTGTACAAGTCCACACAAAGAAAACGTACTTATTTTTGAGAACCGTCTTTGAAAACGCATTGTGAGCCTGACTGCTGGTCTGGAGGCCACATTCCAGAGGCAGTGCTGTGGACCATGGTGGAGTTGTTGGAGAGCCACCGTGACAGATCCGGGTGGGACCATTGACATCAGAGAAAACCATCTTGGGTGGAACTGGAAGTCATTATGTTAACTACAAACAGCCAAGCACAGGAAGATACATATCACATGGTCTCACAACTATGTAGACTCTAAAAAACCGTGATCTCGCGGAAGTTAAGAGTGTAATAATGTTTGCCAGACGCTGGAGAGGGAAGCAGGGTGGGAGGGATGAGGAGAGCTTATAGCCTGATAGGAGGAGGAGGTTCTGGGGTTCTGTGGCATAGTAGGATGACTAGGTAATTTTAATTTACTGTACCTTTCTCTGTTAAAAACATGGGAAGATAGGGTTTTGGATGTTTTCAACATATAGAAATGTTAGATATTTGAGGAGATAGATATATTTAATCTGGTCATCATACAACATATATATGTATTGAAACATCACATGGTCCCTTCATATAATTTGTATATGTCCATTAAAACTTTTTAATATAATTTTTAAAAAGGTTTATTTATTTATTTGAAAGGCAGACAGAGGGAGACACAGAGAACTTCTATCCACTGACTCACTCTTCAGATGGCCACAGGGGCTGGAGCTGGGCCAATCCAAAGCCAGGAGCCAGGAGCCAGGAGCTTCTTCCGGGTCTCCCACCTGGGTGCAGGAGCCCAAGGACTTGGGCCATTCTCCATGCTTTCCCAGGTGTATTAGCAGGGAGCTGGATCTGAAGCAGCACAGCCAGACTCAACTTGGAGCCCATATGGAATGGGCTGCTGCAGGCGGTAGCCTTACTGCTACACCAGTACTGGCCCCCATAAGAATTCTTTTTTTTTTAAACAGAAAGAAAGCATTCTTTAACTTCTAGCATCATGGTCTTGCTTACCACGGTGATGGTTGTTACAAAGTTTTCTCAGTACTTCATCAGATAGTCATCCATTTATCTAGTAAGTATTCACAAGAACTTGGTTCCTCATGCCCCCCTAGAGTTGACATTCTCTTAGGGGCCATATCTGGAAAAAACAAGTAAACAGGCACATTATGTAGTTACCAGCTGCAGTATGCATGTGAGGGGCACACACAAGAAGATGCAGCTGTGTGTGCGATGTGTTCACACAAGCTGAGACCCACGGAGGAGAAGCAGCGGGTTCCTTAGGAGGAAGAGGAGGAGGAGGAGGAGGAGGAGGTGGAGGAGGAGGAGGAGGAGGGAGGAACATTGTTTCATCAGAGGCTGAAATAACAGGCATAGGTTCTGCCTTGTCTACTAGTCAGGTTTCAGATGAGAGGTAGGGAGGACAGTGAGGGAGAGAGCAGAGTGGCTTAGGTAAATGAGTGAATGGAGTATTGATGACTGAAATGGGGGGGAAGTTGTTTGAGTGTATGATCCGGTGAGCTCAGCTGAGTTTTGAGAAAGTTTGGGCAAAGAAAAGGTAAACTGAGGTAATGATAATTGTTGCTGTGTTCAAATGAGGATCCACAAGAGAGCGACTTTGTTGATCCGACATTTAGAATATTCTTCAGTTGTTAATAATTCAGGGAGACAAAGCGGTATTATAAACAGCAAGATTTTCAAGTATAAAGAGGAAGCAGTCAGTTTTGGGGGGTTTAAAGGAATGTTGACGTCTGTGAAGCTAAGAGGAGTTAGAAAGCCAGGTAAAAGGGGTTTAAAATTGTAGCCAAGTGGAAAAAGGCAGATTGTCTAGAATGTAAGTCTAGAAGGTAATAAAATTGTCTAGAAGGTAATAAATTAATAGGTAATCATAAAGGGATTATTGATGGGAGAGGCCACTGGCTCATCAGAGAATATAGTAATATATTAGTTATCATAGGCACGTACTCTCTCGCGTTATAGGTGAAATATGAAATGGTAGCTTCCACAGAGGAGACTCAAAGAACAATGCCAGACTTGAAAGACAAAGGCTGGTGCTGTGACGTAGCAGGTAAAGCCACTGCCGCAGTGCCAGCAGCCTGTATGGGTGCCCGTTTGAGTTCCGGCTGCTCCACATCTGATCCAGCTCTCTGCTATGGCCTGGGAAAGCAGTAGAAGATGGCCCAAGTCCTTGGGCCCCCGCACCCATGTGGGAGACCCGGATGAAGCTCCTGGCTCCTGGCTTCAGATCGGTGCAGCTCTGGCTGTTGCGGCCAATTAGGGAATGAACCTGCAGATGGAAGACTCTCTCTCTCTCTCTCTCTCTCTCTCTCTCTCTCTCTCTCTCTCTCTGCCTTTGCCTCTCTGTAACTCTTCCTTCAAATAAATAAATCTTTTTTTTTTAAAGACAAAGCAGTTTCCAGATGTTCCAAAATCTTAAACAGCTCAGCAAACTCTTAAAGATCAAATTTAAATACATAAAGTAATTTTGAAAATCTGAGATATAGTTAGCTCATGCCTTCTGATTTCAATGACTGCATTGACTATTGTTTTTTTTTTTTTTAATTTATTTGACAGGTAGAGTTAGAGAGAGATAGAGAGAGAGAGAAAGGTCTTCCTTCTGTTGGTTTACTCCCCAAATAGCCACTATGGCCAGCAGTGCGCTGATCCGAAGCCAGGAGCCAGATGCTTCTTCCTGGTCTCCCATGCGGGTGCAGGCACCCAAGCACTTGGGCCATCCTCCATTGCCCTCCCGGGCCACAGCAGAGAGCTGAACTGGAAGAGGAGCAGCCTGGACTAGAGCCCAGTGCCCATATGGGATGCCGGCACCGCAGGTGGAAGATTAACCAAGTGAGCCACAGTGCTGGCTATTTTTTTTTAAAAGATTTATTTATTTATTTGCAAGTCAGAGTTACACAGAGAAAGGAGAGGCAGAGAGAGAGGGGTCTTCCATCAGATGGTTCACTCCCTACTTGGCCGCAATGGACAGAGCTGCGCCGATCCAAAGTCAGGAGCCAGGAGCTTCCTCCAGGTCTCCCATGTGGGTGCAGAGGTCCAAGGACCTGGGCCATCTTCTACTGCTTTCCCAGGCCATAGCAGAGAGCTGGATTGGAAGTGGAGCAGCTGGGACTAGAACCGCTGCTCATATGGGATGCCGGTGCTTCAGGCCAGGGCGTTAACCCGCTGCGCCACAGTGCTGGCCCCTGCATTGACTATTAACTCATTAAAATAAAGGTCAGTCTTGGTTTTATTTTTAATGTGGTTATTTTCCAATTTTCCAAGGGACTGTGGGGAGAACTTAAGTAATCCATATCCTATGGAAGCAAATTAATTATGGGCCTTCTTGAAATTAATAAGGGTGCAGTTTCTGAGTTTGATGTAAACTTGTGACTTTCTTGGTGTTCTGAGAGAACATGGTTTCTCTACATTTGAAACAAACAGACTGTTTCTGTGTGGTTCCCCAGTCTGTTCACTGTACTTAGCACAGTGCCAGCCGCACAGCAAATACTTAGTACTTACGAGTGGAGAGAACCTGTGGATCTTACATTCAGTCGTGGGTTGTGGGGTCATGCACAGAGCAGTCCACTTGTGGTGCCCACAGAGTCCTGTCCGGTGCCGCTGCGTTCAGGTGTCTGTGCCGGCAGACATCCCTGAGCGGGGTGTGCAGGTTTCCGCGCATAGCAGAGCATGCCGTTGTGATTTTAAGTCAAGTATAATTCGCTTTATATTTCATGTGGTTTTTAATGATTTTGATCAGTCTCCTCTTTAAAGTTAAGTTTCACAGTTTACTGTGTTTTTCTGTATTCTGAATAATAAAGCATTGAGTTCATGATACTTTGAGAAACAAATATCCTATTAATGACTACTGAAAAAAGTTTTATGGATCTCAGATGAGATTTTATTACCCATAATTATATCTGAGAGGCCAGTTGATGTACTTCCTCGTATGGCTGCATGTACAGAAATGACAGCCATTCCTGTCTGATCCGTAGTTCTCTGTTTTTGACTCTTAATCCTTTGTGTGCAGCCCATTATGTATCTAACTTGTACTTCCTTGCTTGTGGCTTTTTGTTTCTGAAGCTGGCAGTTAAGTCAGCTTTACGTAGCTTGAACCGAGTCGCTGTTCTCTCGTGATCCTGTTACTTAGTGAGTATTGCTCCAATACTTGTTTCATGACCTTTGCTGTTTACTTATAGGCATGTTTTCAGTTGGACCATCATCCAGCCTTCCAGAGTTGGTAATACTGGTTAATACTACCTCATGGGGTAGATGCTCATCAGCCATGTGGGTGTAGAACTAGGGTACCGTGAACACCAAGCCTGAAGAAGCAGCGCCGGCTTTTACACTGTGAGCAGTGGGGAGAACCATTTTTTTTGCCGGAAGTAGACAGGTTGAGCAGAGGTCTGCTTCGATGACTTTGGGACGCGCTGTTAGCATGAAGCAGTCACATGGTGATCCTCAGGGGCCGAGCTGTCCTAAGTGTGCTGGAGAAGCATTGTGTACTGGAGAAGCATTGTGTGCTGGAGAAGCACTGTGTGCTGGAGAAGCATTGTATACTGGAGAAGCATTGTGTGCGGAGAAGCATTGTGTACTGGAGAAGCATTGTGTACTGGAGAAGCATTGTGTGCTGGAGAAGCACTGTGTGCTGGAGAAGCATTGTGTACTGGAGAAGCATTGTGTGCTGGAGAAGCATTGTGTGTGGAGAAGCATTGTGTGCTGGAGAAGCACTGTGTGCTGGAGAAGCATTGTATACTGGAGAAGCATTGTATACTGGAGAAGCACTGTGTGCTGGAGAAGCATTGTGTGCTGGAGAAGCATTGTGTGCTGGAGAAGCATTGTGTGCTGGAGAAGCACTGTGTACTGGAGAAGCATTGTGTGCGGAGAAGCATTGTGTGCGGAGAAGCATTTTGTGCTGGAGAAGCATTGTGTGCGGAGAAGCATTGTGTGCTGGAGAAGCATTGTGTGCGGAGAAGCATTGTGTGCTGGAGAAGCATTGTGTGCGGAGAAGCATTGTGTGCTGGAGAAGCATTGTGTGCGGAGAAGCATTGTGTGCTGGAGAAGCATTGTGTGCTGGAGAAGCACTGTGTGCTGGAGAAGCATTGTATACTGGAGAAGCACTGTGTGCGGAGAAGCATTGTGTACTGGAGAAGCATTGTGTGCTGGAGAAGCATTGTGTGCGGAGAAGCATTGTGTGCTGGAGAAGCATTGTGTGCGGAGAAGCATTGTGTGCTGGAGAAGCATTGTGTGCGGAGAAGCATTGTGTGCTGGAGAAGCATTGTGTGCTGGAGAAGCATTGTGTGCGGAGAAGCATTGTGTGCTGGAGAAGCATTGTGTGCGGAGAAGCACTGTGTGCTGGAGAAGCATTGTGTGCTGGAGAAGCACTGTGTGCTGGAGAAGCACTGTATACTGGAGAAGCATTGTGTGCGGAGAAGCACTGTGTACTGGAGAAGCATTGTGTGCTGGAGAAGCATTGTGTGCGGAGAAGCACTGTGTACTGGAGAAGCATTGTGTGCTGGAGAAGCACTGTGTGCTGGAGAAGCATTGTGTACTGGAGAAGCATTGTGTGCGGAGAAGCATTGTGTGCTGGAGAAGCATTGTGTGCTGGAGAAGCACTGTGTGCAGAGAAGCACTGTGTACTGGAGAAGCACTGTGTGCTGGAGAAGCATTGTGTGCTGGAGAAGCATTGTGTGCTGGAGAAGCACTGTGTGCTGGAGAAGCATTGTGTGCTGGAGAAGCATTGTGTACTGGAGAAGCACTGTGTGCCGGAGAAGCACTGTGTGCTGGAGAAGCATTGTGTGCGCTCTTCGCTGGGGGTTTCTGTAGCCGCAGTAGTGGAGGACCTGTGTAACACTGATGAGCTTGGAGACCGGAGACCGGGGGAGGTGATGGACCGGGGCTTTACAGAGGCTTTTGGCTCTGTCACCGTGTGACCCTGTGACCGGGGCAAGGTTCTTGACCTCTCTAGACCTTGGCTTCCTGTTTTGAAAAATGTAATACGACTTTGAAAGCCTGGCATGCAGTCACATACACGAAATGCCTGATAAAGTTTTGACACATAGAGGGTCTCCCCCAAGGTGAGCAGGTCCCACTGTACAGACAGGGAGGTTGTTGAAGTAAGCCTCTGTGTTACTGGCAGGAGCTTTGTGCCCATAGGTCTCTGTTGTTTCCATTTAAGCGAGGCCAGCTAGGGTGTGTGTAAGCAAGCATGCAAGTTTTCCCTTCTTTGTTCCTTATGAACAAAAGGCCCATTTGTACCCTGAGGTCCTGGGTGGCTGCTCCCTGTGAGCTGTGGGGAGGCCGAGGGCAGGCTGCAAGGGGAGTTTAACCAGAGCCTCCTATTCATTTCCTTGGCAGATACTGGTTGAACAAAGGGGTCTGTGTGTTTCAAAGAAGTCTAAAACCCGAACGCAGGTTCAAGCAGTCTGCTCCTGGGCTTTGCCCTCTCTCAGGTGCCCCTCTCCCCTTCTCCTTGGCCTTTTAAAGTATGTGGGAACCGACAGGGTCAGAGTCTGGAGGAATGGGAGGAATTTCGGTCTGTTTTATAGCCCAGAGCTCTCAGAGAACAAAGGATGACAAAAGGACAGTTTTTGTTTTTGGTAAAGAGAGCACTTCTGGCAGAAAGGTTGCTTGGTCTGCCTAGGTCTAGCGTTGAACGCTCCCCAGGGAGAGCTACGTTTTGAGTAACATGGGAAATTTCCCAATGGTGAAGTAACAGATACAGACATCTTGCTCCCGGTACTTCGCCTGTGTCTGTCGAGATCTCTTTATTAGCTGCTTCCTGTTTCACTTCTTGTCTCCCTGAGGCACGAGCCATCACTTGGCCCTCCGCTCAGTGTCTGCAGGCTTTTCTCGGGCAGTCTTACCCCACCCACCTGCAAGACCTCTGAGCCCCAGGGTGCGTGCTGTCTGCCTTCGCTCTGCCATCCAGCGCTCTTGGAGAAATCCCACACGGGCTGATTAGGTACCTGGGGTTTCCCTCTCGGCTCTGTCCTCCATCTTGTTGGCTTCTATGTTCACTTAATCCAAGTGTCACATGCAAGCGACACACAAGTCAGTCTGCTGTTACAGCTACGAACCTCTTTCTTGCTTTCTCATAGCCAAACTTCGTGCTGTTTGTTTTCATGGTCTTTGTAGTCTACTCCAGGGAACCTTCTGCTTCTGTAGCCCAAACTGCTTTCATAGACGAGTTTCATTTCCCTACTTAATGTTTGGTACCTTTCCCGTGACCTCGTGGTAGAGTCCTGTATCCCTGCCTGTGGAATTCTGCCCTGTGTGTCATCAAGTGTGTGTAACTCTTACTGTCCTGGCTTTTGCAGGTCCTGTTTCCTCACCTGGAAGGTGTAGTGTCCTCTCTAGTCCCTCCCCTCACGCAGGTAGCACACGCTGTCCCCTGAAGCTCTGGACCTGCTTTCTGTCTCCTTTGTGTCCTCCTACTCCGTACCGCCTTTGCACAGCCCTGGTCTCATTTGTATTCATTTATTTACTGTCTTTCTTCTTGTGTCTTGTGATGTTAGCACTTAGAGAGAGAGTGGTGGTTTTACTGCTTACAGGGCCTGACACTTAACAGAAACCCAAGATGTGTTTGTTGAAGTGCCTGAATAAATTAGCAACTATGCCCTTCCCTAGTTCAGTATTTCAGTTGTGTTCTTGACCTTATCAGAGTTTCCATTCTTTGGCTAAGTAATGAACTGGAAGTGGAGGTAAAATTGTTATTCCTACACGTATTTGGCCTACTGCCACCCACGAGGGACAGGATGGAGTTCCTGGCTCCAGACTTCACCTTGACTCAGCCCTGGCATTTGTGGTCATTTGAGGAGTGAACCAGTGGATGGAGGATCTTTTCCTGTCCTTGTCTTTGTCCCTCTCTCTCTCTCTCTGCCTTTCAAATAAATAAACGAGTTTAAAAAATCATATAGTATCTTTGTGAAAACAGTATTTTCCTCATAATTACTTAAACCATGACTTAGGAGAATAGTAAGTTATTTTTATTGGTGTCTCACTGTATCTTCGAGTTCGTTCCAAGTGCTTTAGATCCCACCTCCTGCTGCGGAAGCCTAAAGGGGCCAGACAGTCCCCATAACTCTTGCAACAGCTGGAGGCCTGCTGGTAGCCAGTGCGATTCTGCACGAGACCTGCGTCAGGGCCGCAGTTTGGCCGTCCTTTAGCTGTCCGTCCTCCAGTCATGAGCAGGGGCGTCCCTCTCACCCCTGCGGCAGTGCCCAGCAGCTTCCAACCGTAGATGAACCACGGTGCTGGTGGCGCTGCGTTGCCATCACAAGCAGCCTAAGCAACTCTGCTCCAGCACGACTCTGGGTACAGTTCCGGAGCCTAGTACGCGTCCCCTGGAGCCTAGTACGCGTTCCCTGGCCGTTTCTTCAAGCACCATCGTTTCTGCAGGCTGCCCCATTTACCAGAAGTCACTCTGCTCTCTGTAGCCAGGAACCCTGGGGAAGGTTTAGCTTTAACCCCTGGCTGTTTGGAAGTATATACTATGTTGTTGATAGCCACAGCTGTCAAAAGCTGGACTTGCGGTTAACACTGTAAAAGGGACTTGAAAGGGGGAAATTAAAGGTTTTTTTAAAAATTTTTTTTTATTTTTTATTTTTTTGACAGACAGAGTGGATAGTGAGAGAGAGAGAGACAGAGAGAAAGATCTTCCTTTTACCGTTGGTTCACCCTCCAATGGCTGCCGCGGCTGGCGTGCTGCGGCTGGCGCACCGCACTGATCCGAAGGCAGGAGCCCGGTGCTTCTCCTGGTCTCCCATGGGGTGCAGGGCCCAAGCACTTGGGCCATCCTCCACTGCACTCCCTGGCCACAGCAGAGAGCTGGCCTGGAAGAGGGGCAACCGGGACAGAACCCGGCGGCCTGACCGGGACTAGAACCTGGTGTGCCGGCGCCGCGAGGCGGAGGATTAGCCTGTTAAGCCTTGGCGCCGGCCTTGTTCATTTCTGATATAGGCAAATGATTGACATTTGTGTATCAACCTTGTATGCCTCCAAGTTTGTAAAAGCAGGAGTTTATTTTGTCAATTCTTTTGTATTTTCTACATAATATCTTTGTCTAGGTTTGGCATTGTGATAATATTGGTCTTATAAAATAAGTTAGGAAGTATTTTCTCTACTACTTTCGAAAGGAAAGTAGAGAATTGATAGGTAAAATTTATGCCTAAAAATTTATCAGTGAACCCATCTGGGCCTGAGTTTTTCTCTTTTACAAAGTTATACTTTAGCATTTCTAATAGATAGAGGCCTATTCAGATTATCTATTTCTTCCTGTGTGAGTTTCTGCACATTGTACCTCTAAGTAGTTCGTCCATTTTGTCTAGATTATCAAATATTTGTGCATAGAGTTTTTCATAATATTCCTTTACCTTTTTTATATTCGTGGGATCCATGTGCTTCCCCCCTGTTTTCTTTCTCTCTGGTATTACTATTTTGTGTTTTTTTTTTTTCTTAATTTACCTGCCTAAAAGCCTTTTGATTTTGTTGTCCGTTAAATAATACCAGATTTTGTTTTCTTTGATTTTCTCCATTGTTTTCCCATATTTCTTTTATATATTTTTATATAGAAATATAAATAAAAATATGATTTTTTAAGGTTTATTTATTTGTTTCAAAGGCAGAGTTACACAGAGGCAGAGAGAGAGAGAGAGAGAATTCTTCCATCCACTGGTTTTCTCCCAAGATGGCTGCAATGGCCGGAGCTGAGCTGATTCAAAGCCAGAGCCAGGAGCTTCTTCTGGGTCTCCCACATGGGTGCGGTGGCTCAAGCACTTGGGCCATCTTCTACTGCTGTCCCAGGCTATAAGCAGAGAGCTGAATCAAGAGTGGAGCAGCCAGGACTCTAACCAGTGCCCATATGGGATACCGGCACTGTAGGTGGCAGCTTCACCTGCTGTGCCACAGCGCCAGCCCCAGAAATGTAAATAAAATATATTCCAATTAAAAATTTTATATATTCAAAGTGTGCAGTGTGAAGATTATGTACACGTAAGTGTTGGTACTCATTACAGTCATGTTACCATATCTGTCAGAGTGTGCAGTGCCATGATTATGTACACGTAAGCATTGGTACTCATTACCACAGTCATGTTACCATATCCGTCACTCCTGTGGTTACCATTTGGGGGGGAGGGGTGTTGGGCATGAGGTTCCAGTTTCACTGATTTCTGCCCTTATTTTTGGTTCTTTACTTCTTTTCATTTTTTTGTTTTTATGTAGTTTTATAAGTTGTAAGTTGTTGCTTTCAGTAGTTTTCTAATACATGGATTCACTGCTGTAAACTTCTTTCTTAACTCTGTTTTTGCTGTATCCCACAACTTTTGATAGATCATATTGTCATTTTCATTTTTTTACCCAGAAACCTTTTATTTAAGGTATACAAACTTCATGCGTTTCCTATATACAAATTTAGGAACATAGTGAGTCTTCACACTCTGCCCTTCTGCCCGCCTGCAGTGTCACCCTTCTTCCTCTTTCCTCTCCTATTCCCGTTCTTATTTTTTACAAAGATCTACTTTTTTTTTTTTAAGATTTTATTTATTTATTTGAGAGGTAGAGTTACAGAGAGAGGGAGAGACAGAGAAGTCTTCCATCTGCTGGTTCACTCCCCAAATGGCCACAATGGCTGGAGCTGCGCTGATCCGGAGCCAGGAGCCAGGAGCCAAGAGCCAGGAGCTTCTTCCAGGTCTCCCACACGGGTGCAGGGGCCCAAGGACTTGGGCCATCTTCTACTGCTTTCCCAGGCCATAGCAGAGAGCTGGATTGAAAGTGGAGCAGCCAGGACTGCAACAGGCACCCATATGGGCTGCCGGTGCTGCAGGCGGAGGATTAACCTACTGCGCCACAGTGCCGGGCCCAAAGATCTACTTTCAATTAACTTTATATTCATAAGATTAACCCTGTACTAAGTAAAGAGTTCAACAAGTACTCAGAAAAAAAAGTGTTCGTGAACAGTTGAGAAAAGAGCTGTTCAAAATCATTACATCTTAAAGTGTCAGTCTCACTTCTGTGGTTTACTTTTTACATACTCTATTAGCACAGGTCAGGGAGAACATATATTGTGCTTGTCTTTTTGGGACTGGCTTACTTCAATAAGTATAATGGTTTCCAGTTATATCCATTTTGTTGCAAATGACAGGGTATCTTTTTTTTTTTTAACCACAGTGTAGTTTTCCATGATGTACATATACCATAATTTCTTTATCCAGTCTTTGGTTGACTGATATCTTGGTTGATTCCATATCTTAGCTATTGTGAATTAAGCTGCAATAAACATGGGGGTACAGATCACTCTTTTGTATGCTGATTTCATTTCCCTTGGGTAAATTCCCAGGAGTGGGATGGCTGGGTCACATGACAGGTCTGTATGCAGATTTCTGAGGTATCTCCACACTGTCTTCCACAGTGGCTGCACCAGTTTACATTCCCACCAACAGTGCATTACTGTGCCTTTACCCCTAATCCTTGCTAGCATTTGTTGCTTGCTGATTTCTGTATGAAAGCCATTCTCACTGGGGTGAGGTGAAACCTCCTGTGGTTTGGATTTGCGTTTCCCTGATGGTTATGATCCTGAGAAAGAAGCATGCCCTTTTCTTCCTCTGGGTTGGCAGGTGCCCTGCTCCCGACAGGGCTGCAGGCTGGACTCACGGCAGGCTGTCCCCGCAGCTCTGTCACCAGTGGCTCGGGCTGCTGCGGTCCGGTCTCAGCTCACTCTTCAGCTGGTCCTGAGGCTGTCGGCTGCTGGGGTCCGTGCTGTGTCCCTGCTCGTGCTGCACTTCCACACCCTCCCTCTCTCCTCCTCCATGGCGTTTCCACTGCCGTTTTCTCCCTGACTCTTCCCTGAGGCTGCACTCTCTCCACTTTCTGTTTTTTCTAAATTATCTTCCCCTACCCTAGATCAGTAAGCTCCCTCCCTATGCCACCATCGTGGACTCTGTCCTATCATTTTCTTTCTTTTTTTTTTTGACAGAGTTAGAGAGAGAGAGACAGAGAGAAAGGTCTTCCTTCCGTTGGTTCACCCCCCAAATGGCCACTACGGCCGATCCAAAGCCAGGAGCCAGGTGCTTCTCCTGATTTCCCATGCAGGTGCAGGGCCCAAGCACCTGGGCCATCCTCCACTGCCTTCCTGGGCCACAGCAGAGAGCTGGACTGGAAGAGGAGCAACTGGGACAGAATCCGGCGCCCCAACTGGGACTAGAACCCGGTGTGCCGGCACCACAGGTGGAGGATTAGCCTAGTGAGCCGCAGCGTTGTCCTCATTTTCATTTCTTACAAAATGGCTTTAATGTTTCTTGAAGTTTGTTTGACTCATTCATGTATTTATATTTATGTTGTTTATCTCCAAATATTTTGATGTTTTCCTTTTATTGATTTCTCATTTTTTTCCATTTTCGGTATGAAAGCAGTTATTATATGATTTCTATTCTTTTAAACTTCTCAAGGTATGTCTTAATGTCCCACAGTGTGGTCTGTGTTGGTGAATGTTCGATGTGAGTTTAACGAAACTGTACATTTTGTTGTTTTTGAATGAAGTAGTCTGTAGAGGCTGATTGTATCATGTTGATTGATGGTGTGGTTAAGTTAAATTATTTCCTTAACCGACTCCTGCCTGCTGGTTCTGTCTGATTCTGATAGGGAGGCATGCAGTCTCCAACTGCGAAAATGGATTCATCTATTTCTCCTTGCAGTTTTATCAGTTTTTGCCTTATTTATTTTGATGCTGTGTTGTTAAGACTGTACATGCTAAAGATTGTTACGTCTTCTTGAATAATTGAGCCTTCAATCACTATATAATGCTCCTCTTTATCCCTGATAACTTTCCTTGTTAGGAAGTTCGTTCTGTCAGGAGTGAATATGGCTACTCGGCTTTTTTTTTTTGAAGAATGTTAGCATGGTTTGTCTTTCTCCATCCATTTACTTTGAATCTGTATGTCTTTATACTTAAAGTGGGTTTGCTATAGACAACTTATCATTGGATTATTTTTAATCCACTCTGGCAATTTCTGTCTTGATCAGTGTATTTAGGCAATACCATTCAAAGTGATTTTATTATACATATAGATATAGAAGCATACATATCTATATCTACATGTAGACATGCTGATAGTTGGATTGATCTATATCAAGTTTCTCTTTTCTATTTAGTTATTACCCTTGGTCTCTGTTTCTCTTTTTGTCTTCTGTATTTCTTTTCTGACTTGTGATTTTTAGTGGACATTTTATATATTTTTGTTTGTTTGTTTGTTTTGACATTTTATATTTTATATTTTCTTTACTTAGCAAGTCTATTGTACTTCTTTTTGAACTATTTTTTAGTCGTTGTCCTAGAGTTTACAATATACATTTACAACTGACTCAAGTCCACTTCCAGAGGAAACTGTACTACTACATGGGTAGTGTGAATGCCTTATAACAACAAAATAATTTTAATTTCTTCCTCGTGTTCCTTGCATTGTGGCTGTCATTCGCTGAACTTATACATACATGAGAATATGCAGACACACACAAATACATATGTATAAGCATTTATATACATATATATGCTTTATAAATCAGATATACATACAAGGGTACTTCAAAAAGTTTGTGTAAAATGGAAGTAAAAGATAAATTTATTTTGGTGCAAATTTTGTTTTGAAATCTATGCATATGAAAGATTTTCCAAAAACACAATACAAAAGCATATTATGAAAAAGATTGTGCATGGATTTCAATATTTTTGCAGAAAAATGCACAACTTTTAATTCCATTTTTACAAATTTTTGGAATACTCATGTTTACTTATCTATACATGAGCCTATGTAATTGAATACATTTTTGCTACTCTTATGGCGAAGAAGCTGATAACTGTTACTGCAATTAAGAATAAGGAAGTAAGTTTCATTTAACTTTCATTTATTCCTTCCTGATGCTTGGTCTTTCTTTATGTAGTTCCAAATTCTGACATATAATTTTTCTCATCTCTAAAGAACTTTTAAAAACGTTGTTGGGAGACAATTCCACTAGCCTAAAGTTCTTCCGATTTTTATTTTCCTGAGGAAATCACTTCTTTTGAAGGGCAGTTTTTCAGGGTGCAGAATTCCAGATGGTGGTTTTCTCTGAGTATTTCACTCTATTTATTTATATTTGTCTACTTGCTTACTTACCTGTGTTAGTAAGTAATACTAATTACTTACCCATGCCTGGTCCACTCCTCAGGTCCCTGTGACAGCTGGGCCTGGAACTCGTTCTGTGTCTCCCAGGTGAGTGGCAGAAGGTAGCTGCTTTATTCAGCACTGCCCCCGGGTCTGCGTCAGCAGGAGCCGGAGCTGGGAACTGAACCCAGGCACTGCATTGTGGGATGCAGGGCATCCTACTTCTCAGTCCAGATTCCTGTGCCTCCATACTTTTCTTGCTCATTGCTTCTGATTAGAATTCAAATGTAAGTCTTTGCTCCTCTGTGGGTAAGATTTTTTTTTCTTCTTGCTTCTTTAGTAGTTTATCTTTGATTTTTTTATATGGTATCTTTTGCTTTTTTAAATTTTTATTTCATTTTTGCATTTATCCTCTTTGTTATCTGAGCTTCCTGGGTTCCTGGCTTTGTATCCAATTTTAATTTGAAGAACCTGTCAGGTATTATTAATTAAAATATTTTTCTTCTCCTTCTAGAATTCCCAGTCCATGAGTTCACTGCTTTTGTATACCCCGCAGTCTCGAGTGTTCCCTTTTGTGTTTTCGGATTTTGGTTTTCTGCGTCCCGTGTTGCACTTTCTGCTGAGCTGTTCTGCAGCATTGTCCACTCTACTGAAGGCAGCCCAGGGGGCCTCGTGGTGTCAGTTACGTATTCGGACCTTCGGCATGCGTTTCAGTTCTTTCTCAGAACTTGCGTCTCTCTGCTTGCACTTGCCGTGTGTTCTTGCCTGCTGTCTTCCTCGTGTTGGAGCTTCAGCACATCGTCCGTAGCTGTTTACATTCCCGGGATCATCACGCTGGCACCCCTGCCAGATCTGAGCCTGCGTCTGAGGCTTCTCCTTCTGGATAGTTGGACGTACTGTTTGGGGTAGAAAACCAAACCCAACACACTACAAACAAAAAACTTGCTATAAGTAGGTCTTTCAAAATGCGTTGGTAAGGATTGGCAGGGAGTGTTCTTTTTTCTTACGGTTAGATATCAATCTGTAGCAAGCTTGTGCCTCTCGACTGTCCACGTCACAGGTCCTCTTGTTTTTTTAAAATCTGACCTAACTTTGACGGGACAGGTGGTTAGGGTAGGCCAGGAATCGGTATTTCCTTTCTTTCACCTGAAAGGCTGACTCCAGCTGCAGGTAGGGTATTTCCCTCCCTGCCGTCCTTTAGGCTGATAGAACCCCAGCAGGTTAGGCTCTTTTTAAAATAGTTGCTCCTGTGCGTCGATTGTATTACGGAGAACGGTATATTTCCAAATTGTTCATTTCCCCTTTCCTCTGTCAGAAGCAATGAGTGGATTTTTGTCCAGCTGCTGCTGGGACAGCCAGGTCGAGCTTCTGAAGGTCAAAGTCAGTAGGAATGCAGAGCCCCTGTGTGTGCATCCCGCTGGAGTTTCAGTGCCTAGAGTGAACGCCCCGGGACAGCAGCAAATGACCAGTCGCTGTTGGAGTTTTGCTAACGTAGCGCTGCTGCTGCTGCCTACCGAGGTTTATGTGCCAGGAAGTTGTGATTCTCTGTGCGCATCGGCTCATTGCTCCAGCACTGGGGCAGTGGTGTGTCATGTACCCACTTTTATGGATCCACGGAGAGTTGTTGATTTTTTTCGGTTAGCTGACATTTTACTTGCTATTAGGATGGACTGGCTTTTTATAAGCTGGATCAGAGATAAGCAGTCCCAGGAAATTGATTTTATTTAAAGATTTATTTATCTACCTATTTGAAAGGCAGAGAGAGCAGAGGGAGAGAGAAATCCAATGGTTCACTCCTCAAAGAGCTTCAGTGGCCTGGGCTGGGCCATGCTGAAGCTAGGAGCCAGCAGCTTCCTCTGGGTCATCCCCTTGAGTGCAGGGGCCCAAGCATTTGGGCCGTATTCTGCTGTGTCCCTAAGCACATTAGCAGGGAGCTGGGTCACAAGCATAGCATCCAGGTCTCGAACCAGCCCCAATATGGGATACCAGCGTCATAGGTGGCGGCTTAACTCTCTGTGTTCTGAGGTTGGCCCCTCTTGACAAGTATTTTAATGTTGTAAACAGACACTGACGATGCTGCAGCATGAAATGAAGAGAATAAGAAGTCGTGATTGGGTTTCAAGTCTGGGTAACAAAAGCCAGGAAGGTTTTTGAATTCCCCAAAGTTATACAGCCTGGAAATGGCAGAGGTGGACACCAGAACATAAATATTTAAACCCTGATCCAATTATCTTTCCACTGCACTGAATTGACTTTTCTGAGAGGTAATGGAATGATTTATTTGGAGAAATGCTACAGTAGGCTTCAATCCCTGTTCTAGTCCCATTTTCATTCAGGTGTTTTCTCCTCCAGCCATCTCTCTACCTTCTTGAGTAGTTTTCCTCTAATTCTGGTTTCCGATGGTGCTGAGTAATTAGAGGAAAACCTGCTGTCGAGGAGGAGACACCTAATAGAAATCCTTTTTCTCTACGTGATAGAAGAGGAACTGAAGAGCAAATTGTCTTCCCGTTTATTCTTTTGAATCTGTAGAATTGTTAAAAATCAATAATAATATGCAAATACGAATCATGCAGCGAAACCACTTAAGCTTAAGCGTAATAAGATTTCAACATCATGATTAAGTTGCAAAGGTTAGCCTTGTTGCACCCATTTTAATGTTAATATTTGATCTTAGTTACAATGGATGTCTGCACGTAAGCCTTTTGTTTACTGTGGAGGTCATGTCATGGGGTATTAAAAAAGACATTCACTGAGGACTTGATTTTTCTGATGAGCTCCCTAGTTCCCTTAGCAATTTTAGACAACACATGCTGTTTTACTGGAAGAGTAACTACAGGATACTGTCTGATCACTCTCTACCTCCCATGGTAAACCTTCTGTTGTTCTGTGAATTTGGTAGTTAAAGGTGCATGATGAACTTGCCACCTCCGATAGACGCTGCTAAATCAGACAGTGATAAAATGGCTGCCAGGCTCCAGCAGCTCTTCTTTCTGTTCCATTGAGCACAGATTTCTGAGATGGTCGTGACATCTGGTTGGAACAAAAGCTTCTTACTCTGAACGCTCTCCAGCATCAAGGAGGAGAACATCTCGTAAGTGAAAACATTCTGCAAACAAATGAAGCAAGCAGAGTTTTTCACAGAAATGTATTTACTTTTTAACCATCATATGATTTCCCTAGCAATATAGCAAAATTCCCTGCAGTCCTTCCCCATTTAATTGTTGAAGCAGAAAAGTACATTAAATCTTAATTAGCTGTGCTACCTGTAATAGCATCTGGTGGTACTGCATTTTTGTTGGCAAATGAAATCAGTGCAGTAATCACTCTTACCTTGAGGAGCAGATTCCAGAATCCTGTTTCATTTGGGAACTTCTCTAGTCTTCCTTTCACATTTAGGCTTTGTTGGAAACTGTCTCATCTACTTATGGAAGTGTATATGTTTATAAACATATACGCAGATATAAATGTGTGCATATACGATATATGTTTATACACAGAGACACACATGTGTGTTTGTATGGTTATGCATTCTTACTGCTGGGGATACGTTCTGAGAAATGCTTCCTTGGCTACCTTCATTGCTGGGCAAACGTCATAGAGTGTAGTTACACAAACCCAGATGGTATAGCCAAATCTAGGCTACATGATATGGCCTGTTGTTCCTTGGCCACAAATATGTACAACATGCTACTTCACTGAACACTGTATGTACTTGTAACATAATAGTATGTTTTTCTGTATATGTGAACATATCAAAACACAGATAAAAATCGTACACCTGTATAGCACACTTACCCTGAGTAGAGCTTACAGGACTGGTGAGCCAGTGAATGAATGGTGAGTGGATGTGAAGGCGTAGAATATGGCTTTACATTACTGTAGACTTTAGAAACTCTGTACACTTGAGATAGACAAATTATAGAACAATATTTCCCTCTAAATAAATTAACCTTAGCTTATTGTGATTTTTTATTTTATAAACTGTAAAAGTTTTTGCTTTTTGACTTATTTTTTAGTAATTTTTAATTTATATAAGATGAACAGATTTTATGTATTTCATATATATAGGTTTAGGAGCATAGTGACGCTTCCCACACTACCCTTCCTCCTGATTCCTTTGTTACTCTTCTGATTTTACAGTGATGTACTTCCAGTTTATTTTATAATCATGAGCTTAACCATCCACTAAAAGCATTCATCAAACAGCAAGAAGAGAAAAAAAAAAAAAACCTGTTCCTCAATAGTAGACTGGAGCTGTAAACAATAATCAAACCTTGAAATGTCATTTCCATTCATGTACTACATTTTTTGGTACTTTATTTGTTACCACAGAGCAGGGAAAACATATGATATTTGTCTTTTTGGAACTAGATTATTTCACTAAGTATGATGATTTCCAGTTGAATCCATTTTGTTGCAAAAGACAGGATTTCATTCTTTATTATGGCTGAGTAGTATTCCACAGTGTATATACACCACATTTTCTTTATCCAGTCATCGATTGATGGACATCTGGGTTGATTGCATATCTTAGCTATAATGAATTGAGCTGCAGTAAACATGGAGGTACAGATAAGTCTTTCATATGCTGATTTAATTTCATTTGGGTAAATTCCCAGGAGTGAGATAGCTGGGTTATAGGATAGATCGGTCTTCCACAATGGCTGTACATGTTTGCATTCCCACCAACAACCTTTTCCCCCACATCCCCACCAGCATTTCTTGTTCGTTGATTTCTGTATGGTATCTATTCTGATTGGGGTGAGCTGAAACCTCATTGTGGTTTTGTTTTGCATTTCCCTGATGGCTAGTGATCCTGAGCATTTTTTCCTATGTCTGTTGGCCATTTGGATTTTCTCTTTTGAAAAAAATGCCTGTTCAAGTCCTTTGCCCATTTCATGACTGGATTGTTTGTTTTGAGTTTCTTGAGCTCCTTATAGACTCTTGATATCAATCCTTGATCAGTTGCATAGTTTGCAAATATTTTTCCCATTCTGTCAGTTGCCTCTTCACTTGGTTGAGTGTTTCCTTTTTAGTGCAGAAGCTTCTTAATTCGATGTAACCCCATTTGTCTGTTTTTGCTTTGATTGCTGTGTTTCTGGGTCTTTTCCAAGAACTCTTTGCCTGTGCCAATATATTGCAGAGTTTCTCCAATGTTCTCCTCTAGTAATTTGATGGTATCATGTTGTAGATTTAGATCCTTGATCCATTTTGAGTTGGTTTTTGTATAAGGTGTAAGGTGGGCGGCTTATTTGATACTATTGCATGCAGAGATCCCATTATCCCAGAACCATTTGTTGAAGAGACTGTCCTCTCTCAAGGGATTGATTTTAGTTTCTTTGTCAAAGATTAGTTGCTTGTAGATGTGTTAATTAAATTCTGGAGTTTGTAGATGTGTAAATTAATTTCTGTTCTGTTCCACTGGCCTGCATATCTGTCTTTGCACCAACACCAGGCAGCTTTATTGTAACTGCCCTGTAGTATGTGCTTCAAATCTGGTATTGTGATGCCTCTGGCTTTGTTTTTATTTTTTAAGATTGCTTTAGCTCTTCAGTTTCTCTTGTGTTTCTGTATGAGTTTTAGCATAGTTGTTTTTTTCTATATCTGAGAAGAATAAGAATGTCTTTGGTATTTTGTTTGGGATCCGTTGAATGTGCAAATTGCTGTGGGTAGTTATGGACATTTTGGTGATACTAATTCTTCCAATCCATGAACATGGAAGATTTTTCCATATTTTGGTGACTACTTCTGTTTCTTTAGTGTTTAGTAATTTTCACTGGAGAGCTCTTTCACCTCCTTGGTTAAATTTATTCCAAGGTATTTAACTTTTGTTTAAGCTGTTGCGAATGGGACTAATGTTAAAAGTTCTGTCTCAGTGGTGGCATTGTCTGTGTATACAAAGGCTGTTGATTGTTGTTGAAATAAATCCTGCAGCATTACCAGACTCTCCTATCCATTCGAATAGTCTCCAAAGCCGTGTCTCCTCCAGCCCCTGGCTGCGGGAGTGCTGGGTCGGCTCGTTTGCTGCACGCACTTCCACGCCGCTCCGCAGGGCCCTCCTTTGTAGAAGTTCCACGGCAGTGCCCGCCGTCTCCTGGGGATGCACTTCCTCCGGGTTCCTTCTGGTATCTCACCCTGGTCAGATAGGCACCTCTTTCCCTCTGCAGCAGCCTTGGACTCCCTCTCTTGTAACAAAACTTAGCTGAAAACACAAGCACATTGCAAAGCAGTTCTATCCCTATATTGTAAGCACTTTTTGCCTTCGAAAAATTTTAACTTTTTTCATTTTTTAAAAACATCTTCATTAAGAACTAAGACACGTAGATGTTAGCCCGGCCTGCAGGCCATCAGGTCATCAGCGGTGTCTCCCACCTCTGCATCTGTCCCCGGTGGGCCTCCGCGCGGTCGGGGCGTGGAGCCGCGTCCTGTCCCGTGGGCCTCCGCGCGGTCGGGGCGTGGAGCCGCGTCCTGTCCCGTGGGCCTCCGCGCGGTCGGGGCGTGGAGCCGCGTCCTGTCCCGTGGGCCTCCGCGCGGTCGGGGCGTGGAGCCGCGTCCTCTCCCGTGGGCCTCTGCGCGGTCGGGGCATGAAGCCGCGTCCTCTCCCGTGCCAGGCTCTTCTGAACACCTCCCTGCGGCTGCGCTTGAGGCGGTCCCTCTGCAGGAGTGTGTCCTGGTTAGTGCTCGCTTTGCCGCCTTCGTGCCTGGGGGTTTGCTCGTGAGCTCAGGTGCACCAGGAGCGCTGCTCTCTGTTAGTGGAAAGCTTTCTGTTAGCTAGGGCCTCGTCTGCGCACTTTCTGAGGAGCTCTGCGGTCTGGGAAAGCCTCTGCTACATGTGGATTTTCGCGCAGCTTCTTTCTCTGGTGCCCCCTTTTCAGGCGATAGGAATTTGTCAGCTGCCTTGTATAATGTTGTGGGGTCACTGTCCTGTATGTGTCCGTCACTGAGTAAAACATTTGTCATTTGGCACTAAGTGGTATTCTATTTGATACCTTTGAAAAATGTAAAATAATGAAAAAGTGAGGTTGATTTCAGCACATTGCATTATCAGAGAGGAGAAGAATCTACAGTTTTCCTCTGTTGTGCGCCCACTTCAGCACTGCTTCCCATTCTTCTGTGTGGCTGCTTTTCCATGAGTACCTGCTGTGGGCTGTCCAGGGTGCAGATGTCCAGGAATGAGAGTCTCCGGTAGCCCCTGCTGTTGGGGAGTTAAGGTTTGGGAGAGGTGGCCGATGAGAAAGCCGGCTCCTGAGTTCACTGACAGGGCTGTATCTGGCCTGTGTTACTCACCAGTTGTGCAGATCAGTTCATCACTTGTTTCACTTTCTTCCTTGTGAAAATGCCTACCTAACATTGCATTAAATGGGATAATGCGTGAATTAAATGATGCAATACACGTACAACATTTAACACTGATGTTAGGAAGAGGAATGCACTGGCTACTAGCCCTAGCCATGTTGCAAAGGGATTTGACCAACTCTGTTCACTTACAGATGTTTCATTTTCAGAACTCTTTTCCAGTCCTATTTACCTCTGTTCATCTTTTCTATTTTCTTTCAAACCTCCTGAAATTCTGTTACTTCTTGGAAGCTTCCTGGTCTCCCAGAGTAGGTGCCAGGGACCCAAGTACTGTGCTCTCACCTGCTGCTTCCCAGGGTTGTGTTTAAGTAGGAACTGGATTCAGGAGTGAGCTGCGACTGCACCCAGGCACTCTAGGCACTCCAGTACGGGTGAGGAGGTCTGGACAAAAGCTTAGCCCCTTGGAAAGCCTGCCCCTTGCATGGAAATTTTAATTTTGTTTTCCTCTTACCTTTGCAAAAAGAATGGATTAAATATAATGCTTTCTGGCCAGTACCGCAGCTCACTAGGCTAATCCTCCGCCTGCAGCGCTGGCACGCCGGGTTCTAGTCCCGGTCGGGGCGCCGGTTCTGTCCCGGTCGCTCCTCTTCCAGTCCAGCTCTCTGCTGTGGCCCAGGAAGGCAGTGGAGGATGGCCCAAGTGCTTGGGTCCTTGCACCCGCATGGGAGACCAGGAGAAGCACCTGGCTCCTGGCTTCGGATCGGTGAAGTTCCGGCCATAGTGGCCATTTGGGGGGTGAACCTACAGAAGGAAGACCTTTCTTTCTGTCTGTCTCTCTCTAACTCTACCTTTCAAAAATAAATAAATAAATAAATAAATAACGCTTTCTGATTAAGTACATTTCTAGCCTTTGGAAACCCAGCACTTAATGTTTTCATTATTTTATAAGAGAAAAAGTTATCTTAATTGACCACTGATGATATAAATTGCCAGTCCGTGCATCAGACCTGTCAGTTAAGATAGAGTTCAAAATAGTACTTCTGGGCAGGCAGACAGAGAAGCTGTAGAATACCCCATGTGATTTTTAGTTCTAAAGATACACTTTGTCATTCTTATTTTATGAAGAAAAGGAGTAGGAGAATAAAAAAAAATTGTCTGTTCATATGGCTAGAATGTAGTAGTGTTACTGAATTGAAACCTGTGTTATCTGCCTCCTGGTTGTCTTAAATTATAATTAAAACTAAGAAAGTAGGTCAACATTAAAAATCCAATTGTACTTGGTTGCACGGAGTGAAATGTTACCTGGAGCCCTAGTACGCTTGTAGAAACATTTTAAAGTAACTTCCTTAAGGCATCTCTTAAAGAATGTGTTCATATGTCCTTAAATATATGTCCTTTGAATATATCTCTTCAGCAGTCATCCTTGAGATATTGTTAGCTACTCATCACAGAATTGGTGACATATTAATTAGCAAAACAACTTTTTATACTGTTATCTACTTAGTTAAACTGAAGTCCTTGATGCTGTTAAATTTATGTGCATATAATACATATACACACAAACACAGGTTTTCAGACATGCTTACATGTGTATTAATCTTTTTCTAGGAAGTTTACTAGTTATTCAAAGTTATTGACTGATTATATGGATAATGACAGAAAAAAGATTTGTACTGCAACCAAGGTATTGTTATAGAAAATGTGCTCAATTGTTTGACAACTGTCTAATCTGTTGATGGATACTAGGTCATACTACAGACTTATTAGATACTGTTACTCACTCAGTGTTTATGAATGTTCCCCAAGAGCAGAGAGCTATACCCGCCTCAGTGCATTGGCACCTCTGTTTGGTGTGTGTCTTCTCGTTTTTACCATATCTGGATGCTGCCTCTGGGCCTCTCTGACCACCACCACCGTACTCCAGAACTTGACTTCACCTGCCAGAGATACCTACTCTGTGCGTTTTATCTACACTAGAATCCTGTTTCCTGCTGTTACATTTTCTAACCTTATTCCACTTTTTTCTTTTTAATTTATTAATTATTTTCATTTTACTTAAAAGGTATATACACAGGGAGAGGGAGAGAGAGCATGCCTGACAAACTGAGGCAGACAGAGAAAGGTCTTCTGTCTGCTTGTTGACCCTCTAAGTGCCCACACAGCTGGAGTTGGCTAGGCCAAACCTAGAAGCTGGGACGGAGTCTGGGTGACCCAAGTGGGTGATAGGGGCTCGAGTCCCCGAGTCACCATTTCCTGCCTCCAAGGGTGCACCTTAGCAAGAAGCTGGCATTGGAAGTGGAAACTGGACTGACCCGGACTTTCTGATATGGGATATGGACATCTCAAACGCTGTCTTCATTGCTGTGTTTTAAAAACACTTTCTCTTTTTTATGTCTATTTGTTGACTCATCTATTATCTATGTTTTATTATTTGTCTCTTTGTTAAAATGTAAGCTTTATAAGGTGGAGATTTTGTCTTTCTTACTAAATCTTATGATCTCCAAATGTGTCATACATGACACATCTTAGGCACTCAATGAAGTGGATTTAGGAAGGAATGAGAGCTGTAGACTTGGTGCTTCCTGTCTTTCAGTGTGTCGGCCATCATAGCTTAATATTTTTTTTTAGCATGTTTTTAAATATTTGATAATGATTGCAAAAACTGGGCAAAAACTGGAAAACTGTTTGTCAGTATCTGCTCAGACTGACCATAAATGTACTGCACAGTCAAGAAAATCCACATCTGGGTATGCAGCCAATCATTATGCATAAGTTCAGTAGCAAACATGAACAGGAATGTGTATAGCAGTACTCTTCATGAGATTCTCAACATAGGAAGTTCTCAAGTGCCCATCGTGCAGAATTACATGATGGTGATGCAATGAAATACCGTAATCAATGAGAAGAGAAGAACCATAGGTTCATTAAACAACCTGTTGAGTAGAAGAAGCCAGAAATAAGAGAACACAAGCTGTATGTATGACTTTATCTCTACTTGCATTACTGATGATACGTTTTGCTTAGTGCTGACACTATATTGTGATAATATACACATGTTTTAATGGCCATTTTAAACTTATTATGAGTCAAAAAAGTTAAAAATTTAAACTTTAAGTGTAAATATAATTTGTCTGCTGAAATGTACTTAATCATCTTCATCCTAAAATTATCTAGTTTTAGGGGTTTTGTTCATCAAAAAGAAAATAACTAAATTTTGTACTACGGAAACATCTGGTGCTTATGTTAAGGGGATCACTTAAAGTATTGGGACTTACAGCTTCCCCTTTCCATGTATACCTCTGTGAAATTAATAATTCCAGGCTGTATTCGCTCAGAGCCCTTCAGTTAATGTCACTCGTGTTTCTTACCCAGATAGGAACTTGTTACAGCATCATTAAGTTAGTGTTTTTAGGACAGGTAGCATTGTACTGTAGTATCTTTAAGCACAGAATATGTCAGCCTTTAAAAGTCTTCTGGTGTCCCCTTCCAGTGCTATTTAGAGAGAGATACATATAGAGATAGAGATATCTATATATCTCTATATATAGATATCTATATATCTATATATAGAGATATATATATCTATATATCTATATATATCTAGAGAGAGAGAGAGATTTTGCCAGGCAGAGTTAGACAGTGAGATAGAGAGAGAGAGAGAGACAGAGAGAGTTATAGACAGTGAGAGAGAGAGACAGAGAGAAAGATCTTCCTTCTGTTGGTTCACTCCCCTAATGGCTGCTACGGCCGGCGCTGTGCCCATCTAAAACCAGGAGCTGGTTACTTCCTCCTGGTCTCCCACGCGGGTGCAGGCACCCAAGCACTTGGGCCATCCTCCACTGCCTTCCCGGGCCATAGCAGAGAGCTGGACTGGAAGAGGAGCAACCGGGACTGGTACCCGGCACCCCAACCGGGACTAGAACCCAGGTTGCTGGCGCCGCAGGCGGAGAATAAGCCAAGTGAGCCACGGCGCTGGCTATTCAGAGATGTTTTGAGACATACCACATACATTTGAACTTCATGGAAAATGGAATTGGGAGGTAAAAATTAAAAACATAAACTTTATTTTTCCACGTTAGCTCCATCCAGTTGAAGACCCTTTTATTAATGACAGTACAAGACATTTAGTCCATACCTGTGAAACTCAGCGCAGTCTTTTTGTGTTACTAACTGAAGAAAAATGGGTGCCTGTAAAGATTTTTTAAGGTTAGGAAACTGAAAGAAGTCAGAAGCCACGTCAAGACCCTGCGCTGGATGTCTAGTCATTGCCTTTTGAAGCTCTCACGAAATTGCTTCTTGTTTGATGACAGAAATGAGCAGGGCACTGCCGTGGTGGGGCACCGCTGGTGTTCTGCTGCAGCTCTCCCTTTCTCTAGGGTCTCCTAAGAAGGCGGACGCGCCCCTCTTTGCCATTTAGAGTAGCAAGTTCAGTGGCTTGAACTTCCCAAGAAGCTCTTGCTGGGGCCTCTGCTCCTGTGCGTTCTGCCTCTCAGTGGCATTGCTTCGGCTGTTTTGTCTTCCGGGATACCCTGTGAAAGCCACATTCATCTCCCGTTTCACTTCTTTGAAGAGATGCTCAGGATCTTGATCCCACTTGTTTAAAATGTGCCTTGAAGGCTGTGCCCTCACCTGCAGCTATCTGGGCACAATAGTTTTGGTGCCCTGTAAGCAGAAAGTTTGCTTATCTTTAGTTTTTCCGTGAGAATTGTGTAAGCAGAACCAGTGGAGGTGTCTG
Source organism: Lepus europaeus (assembly GCF_033115175.1). NCBI lineage: Eukaryota > Metazoa > Chordata > Mammalia > Lagomorpha > Leporidae > Lepus > Lepus europaeus. Next base: position 161,038,929 of record NC_084830.1, on the reverse strand, counting down.
GTGCTGGCTGTTGCTTCTCGTGTGACTTGCCCGTCGTCACGAGAGAGGGCACAAGCGAGCCACGGCTTCCCTCCGGACTTCCTGCGGGTGCCCTGCTGCGGGGCTTTGTCTCCAGCGTCGCCTCACCCTTCTCAGATGGTTGTCCCTTGTTAGACTGCTGGTTTCTCTGGGGCATTGGCCCCTCAGCTTTTTGTAAAGCATCAGTGAGTTCACCGTTCTTCCACCAGGCTTCACCGTAAGTTTTCTATTTGCACTTAATTTCCAATCTCAGCAGAATTCATCTTGCTCACATTTTCAGACTGATTTTTTAAAACTCTCCTTAGTGCCTTAAACTAGATCTTGTGAGGCATAAGAAGATATTATGAGTTTATTTTGGTGCAAAAAAATTGGAACTCATGCATGGTTTTTTTCATAGTACACATTTTTCTATGAACCTGTGAAGACTCTCTGTGTGTATCTTACTCATTAGTGCAATGATATGAGTTTGTGTTACGGAATTTCTAGTAATGCTCAAATTATGTTTGTAGATGAACTTTTCAAAGATACAAAGAATTTTAAATGCTTGAATTAAAAAATCAAAATAAGTGGGCCGGCGCCGCAGCTCACTAGGCTAATCCTCCGCCTTGTGGTGCCGGCACACCGGATTCTAGTCCCGGTCGGGGCACCGATCCTGTCCTAGTTGCCCCTCTTCCAGGCCAGCTCTCTGCTGTGGCCAGGGAGTGCAGTGGAGGATGGCCCAAGTCCTTGGGCCCTGCACCCCATGGGAGACCAGGAAAAGCACCTGGCTCCTGCCATCGGATCAGCGCGGTGCGCCGGCCGCAGCGCGCTACCGCGGCGGCCATTGGACGGTGAACCAACGGCAAAGGAAGACCTTTCTCTCTGTCTCTCTCTCACTGTCCACTCTGCCTGTCAAAAAAAAAAAAAAAAATCAAAATAAGTGTTTAAAAATTTTTAAATATTTAGTGTCATTTTATTTGAAAGAGACAGACAAAAGAGACAGAGGTATTCCATCTGAATGCCTGTAACTATCTACAACGGCTGGCCCTGGGCCATGCTGAAGCCAGAAGCCCATCCATGGGTGGCAGGGAGTCATCACCTGCCACCTGCCACCTGCCAGCGTGCTCATTAGCAGGAAGCTGGAATCAGAAGGAAAACAGGAACGCACACCCAGGCACTTTGGTATGGGATATGGCCATCCCAGCTAGCCTCTTAACTGCTGCTCCAAATGCCTGCCCCCAAATAAGCATGTTTATTGCACGGGTCTTTGCAAGTACAGCACACACATGCAGCAGTCAACCATTCATGAAATAAGATTGTATTATACAAAGATACTTATGATGTGAAATATACATAGAAGACAGTGAAGTGTGGTGGCTAAGAATACAGAATAGGAAAAGAGAGAACTGAATTGGATTCCAGCCCTGGACTTCTGAGCCTTGGTTTTGTTACTCTGTGTAAAATAGTGATAAAACCTACTTCTTTGTGTTGATTAGATGAGGATATTTGTAAACTAATTAGCACAGAGCAATACCATAGTCAATAAACCATCATTGCATTTTAATTCTTAGCTCTTTCCTCTGAAACATAACTTAATAGATATCATTGGGGTTTCTGTTCCAGCTCTGAAAAGTTGATTTAAGTCACAGTACAACAGAGTAATATAAATAGCACCAGAGTGAAACAGCCATCTGTAACAGAGTGTTGATGGGAAAATACAGTTGGAGTTCCAATTTAAAAAAGCCAGAAACTGTATTTGCCCCCTCCTAAAGTGCTGCCCCCTCCTAAAGTGCTAGAAATAGAAGATGTAATCTTCCCAGGCATCCTTTTATTTCAAGGGGAGTAGAACTAAGTATATTCAAGACACTGACAGTGCCCTTGGTTGTCTGGGGATGGGACTTCTGCACAGTGGGTCTTGCATGGCAGTTGAGGATTAAATATGTCATTCTGGTGACAGGAGGTGCTGCAGTGCATTGTGTATGGAGGGGTGGGTGTGGGATGGAGGGCTAGAGACTAGAAAAAAAGGACCAAGTGGTTACAAAGTGAGGCTGGACAGGTGATACATGTCTAGAACTTGATACTTAAATAAAGATGTAAACTGCAGAGTGTTCCCAGATGATACTGCTGGCATTTTGTTAAAATTAGATAATGAGTTAATCTCATTTTATGATCCAAGAATTATGTATTTTAAGAAAACTTGCAGTTTTAATGGTTTGCTTTACTATGTTAGTGGTGGATAACTTCATGCAGATGTTTGGGGCTGTCTGCAAACCTGTGCTAGAATTTTAATGGTTATAGGAATTGAGGAATGCCGTCAGTATGTCTGACAGTTGCCATTACTGCTTTGGGGATACATAACAAAGCTTCTGTTGCGTGATTTTTAGGGGTCACTATTTTCAGAGAGAGGCTTGGTGTGTGATATTCAGTATCCCTCAGTTTCCAAGATGTCTCCTGGAGGGCTGGTGTTTGCTCCTCTTCCACAGAGTGGGACCAGAGCAGCACACAGCAGCTGCCTCCGGAGCAGTGAGTCCAGTAGGACACAGACCTGGGACACAGCAGCAGCAGCAGAGACAAAGCCACCTGCCCCTGAGAACCTGGCCCAGCACCACCCTGCAGGGAGGGTGAGCAGGCAAGTGTCGGCAGAGCCTGTCTGCACGAGGCCTTATGGGAGGGACGCACTGTACCACACATCAGGAGCGTAGAAAGGAGTGCAGTGGGATCTCCCACCCCAGTCACTTGATTCAGAGAAGGACCTTGCATGATGTACCTATCGGCCCCAGATCACAGACTGCAGCTCTGTGGCGTCAGCGTGAGAAAGGAGTCACTGGTGGAATCTTCAGTGCCCTAGAGGACCGAGACTTCTGCATATCTGTGTCCCAGGGGCCCCACAGACATACACATGCAAAGACATACACCCTCATGGCTCCAACTAGACCTGGAGAGCAACAGTGAACTGAGCACTGAAGCATCCTATCAGTGGACAGGCGTGGCTTCCCCGGCCAACTCCTAACCGGGTTGCTGGCTGCTGCTGGGACCGCACACACCAAGAGCTCTTAGGGTTCCTGTGACCCCTGGCCAGGATGCCCAGCACCGCTGACCAGTGCATGCTCTCGGACAGTGCGCAGGGCTCTGTGTGTGCTCAGCCTGCTTCAACGCCATCACTGCTTTTGCAGCTCTGAGCCCACACACAAGCACTGATGTGGGTTTATGTGCCCTGTCCGTCCTGTCACCAGTACTGGTCCCACGACCCTCACATGGGTGGATCCCTAGGGGTCTGCACCCAGTGTGGTGTTGCTGCTTCAGGCTGCAGCATAAACATTGTTGAGGGCTCTGCCTGCCCCACATGTTGCACACCTGCTTCTCCTGCTGGTTCAGGCCCTGGCATGGCCAGAACCTGGAGTCTGTACCCTCTGCCCTTCCTGGCACCAGTGGGTCCTCAGGCTTTGGACCCTTTTGCTGTCATGACCTAGGTTCTGCATCCCATGCCATTCTGGTGCTGCTTGGTCCTGCAGCTCCAGGCCCTTGCATGGGCAGAGGCCAGGGGCCTATACCCCTGCTGTGGGTTCCATGGCTTTGGTTCCTTGCACAGTCAGGATCGAGGGTCCTCTGCCCCGCCCATTCTGACTGGTTGTACATCTTCTGTCTCTCACGTGGACAGTGACTGGAGTACTGTATACCAGACATTTAAGCTACTCACTGAGCTCTAGAAGTGCCCTAAACCCGCACCACTGCTACCATCCACTTCAACAAAAGAAGGTACTACAGCATCCAGCTGGAACTGCAACCAAGATCATCTAAACTGAACTGGAAGATATGATTCACAAAAATGTATGTAATCCAAAAAGCTACTCTTTAAAAAAGTGATAGAAACAACAGATCTGCCAGATACACAGAAATCAACATAGAGACACAGGAATATGAAAAAACAAGGGAATGTAATGGCCCAAAGGGAGCAGAGTAACACTTTAATAACAGACTACAAAGAAAGTGAGATTGATGAATGCCTGATAAAGAATTCAAAAGAATGATTGCAAAGATACTCGGAGAGACACAAGAAAATACATATGGAACTTAAACAAAATTAGTAAATTAAAGCCTGATTTGCATGAGGAGTTCTGCAAAGAGATAGAGATCTTGATAAAGAACAAAACGAATCCTGGAGATGAAGAGCTCAAGTCAAATAAGAAACACAGTTGCAAGCCTTAACAGCAGACTGGATCAAGTAGAAGAAAGACCATCTGAAACTGAAGACAGATCTTTTGAAACATCCAAGTCCAACACCCCTTTCCCCCCCGGGGTGAGGGGAGAGGGAAAAGAAAAGAAGAAAGAATGAAGGTAACATTTGAGTCTTTGGGACATCATTAAGTGAACTGTGTAACTGATACAGGAGGAGCGAGGAGTCCATGCACTTTCAGTGAGAAAATACCTGAAAAATAGCAACCTGGAGGAAACTGTACAAGTATATCCAAGTAGAGGAGGCCCATAGGATTTCAAATAAGCATGACCAGATAAGATCCTCACCATGGCATATTATAGTCAAACTCTGAAAAGTACGGGGGTGGGGAGGGGAGGGAGAGGGAGAGAGAAAGAATTCTAAAGTTTGCAAGAGAAAAGCACCAGGTCATTTTTCAGAAAAGCCAAATTAGATAGACAACATAATTTCATCAAAAACCTTACAGGCCAGGAGGGAATGGAATGGGATATTCCAAGTTTTGAAGGGAAACAGCTGCAAGCTGTAGATAAGGAAACATGATGATTATAAATGTACGTGTAACCTAAACCTGGAGCACCCAGTTTTATAAAACAAACATGATTAGGTCCATAGAGAGATAAGCTTCCAGTACAGTACTAGCTGGGCATTTCAGCACTAACTTTGTTAGTGTTCAGATCATCCAGACCAAAAATGAACAAGGGAACATCCGGGTTAAACTGCGCGATAGAACAAGTGAACCTCAAAGACACTGGCAGAACATTCTGACAGGTAAATACCCATTCAGTCAGCACATAGAATACTCTCACGGATAGACTACCTTTTAGGTTAGGCTGCCAAACTAGGCTTGACAAACTCAGCAAATTTGAAATTATATCAGATATCTTTTCTTTTTTAAAATTTTTATTTATTTATTTGAAAGATAGAGTTACATACAGAGAGAGGGAGAGACAGAGAGAAAGGTCTTCCATCCACTGGTCCACTCCCCATATGGCCGCAACAGCTGGAGCTGAGCTGATCCTGAGCCAGGAGCTTCTTCTGGGTCCCCCAACATGAGTGCAGGGACCCAAGCTCTTGGTCCATCTTCTACTGCTTTCCCAGGCCATAACAGAGAGCTGGGTTGGAAGTGGAGCTGCCAGGACACAAGCTGCAGTTCATATGGGATGCCGGCGCTGCAGGCAGAGGCTTAGCCTACTATGCCACAGCACCAGCCAATAATGTACCACATGATTTCTTACCACAGTGAAATAAAATTATAAATCAACAACAAAAGGTTCTTTAGCAATTACACAGATACTTGGAAACTGAATAACGTGCTCTTGAATGAAAATGGGTTATTGAAATAATTAAGTGGGAGACTTAAATCTTCATTGAAAGTAGTGAAAATGAAAGCACAGCATATCAAAGCTTATAAGATACAGCATAAGCTGTACTAAGAGGGAAATTTATAGGTGATTTCATTAAAAAAGAAGAAAAAAAAAAAAAGAAAAAAAAGGGACCAGCGCTGTAACCTAGTAGACTAAGCCTCTGCCTGTGGCTCTGGCATCCTCTATGGGTGCCAGTTTGTGTCCTGGCTCCTGTTCTAATCCAGCTTTCTGCTATGGCCTGGGAAAGCAGTGAAAGATGGCTGAAGTGCTAGGGACCCTGTACCCATGTGGGAGACCTCAAAGAAGCTCCTGGCTCCTGGCTTCAGATTGGCCCAGCTCTGGCTACTGTGGCCATTTGGGGAGTGAACCAGTGGTTCTTAGGTGGTCTGTCTGTGCTGTGTGTGTGTTTGTGTGTTGATTGTGTCCTTTAAAATAGACAAACAGTACATGGTCACCAGACATTTAAAATTACTCCCCTTAGGAGATGGGGATCTTAGTTTCATCATCATCATCATCATCATCATTATTATTATTATAAAGAGGAAGATGCAGAACTCAATCCAGTGTTCCCATGTGGGTGGCAGGGACCCAAGTACTTGAGCCGTCACCTTCTGTCTCCCAGGTTGCACGTTTATCAGGAAGTTTAAGTCAGAAGTGGGGATGGAACTTGGTGGATTTCCCAATGATGTCGACCACTAAACCAGATACGCACCCCTGCATCTTAACTTTTATCTCTCTAACCATATCACACCAGGGTAGGAAGTTCCTTCTACAAAATAGAGATTTTAATGAATAAATTAATAACCATAAAGGAAATATACTCAAGTTTTTGGTTGATTTATCTTTTATAGTCCTGCTTTCTTCCAAAGACCATTATGACTTAACTGTCAAGGAGCCCTAGCGTGTGAAAGCACAGTCTACCTTTTTGTTCTGAGAGGCTCCAGGATCTTGGGGATACATTAGTGAGCATCACTAAGCACGTGTTAATAGTGACTCTGCTGATGCTGGAGTCGGGCACATGTGAGTGCTGGGCTTCCTTGCTGGTTGACGGACTCGTGTCTTCACTTTGGGATTCAAGCTTTCTGTGAGTGTGCTTCAGTGCTGCTCACACGTTTTGTGTGTGTGTGTGTGCACACCTTTTCTGAGAAGCACAGAGCGGTCCGTTCAAGTGTGTGACCCATGAGAGGAGGAGAGACAGTGGACATGTGCCCTCTTCAGAGGTCTTGTGTACTGGGTGTTTGCCATTTCCCTTCTCTGATAACAGCATCTATTTCTGTAGAAACGTAGATATCATGTGTGCCTTTTTTTTTTTTTTTTTTTGACAGGCAGAGTGGACAGTGAGAGAGAGAGAGAGACAGAGAGAAAGGTCTTCCTTTGCCGTTGGTTCACCCTCCGATGGCCGCTGCGGCCGGCGCACCACGCTGATCCGAAGGCAGGAGCCAGGTGCTTCTCCTGGTCTCCCATGCGGGTGCAGGGCCCAAGCACTTGGGCCATCCTCCACTGCCCTCCCTGGCCACAGCAGAGGGCTGGCCTGGAAGAGGGGCAACCAGGACAGAATCCGGCGCCCCGACCGGGACTAGAACCCAGTGTGCCAGCGCCGCAGGTGGAGGATTAGCCTATTGAACCGTGGCGCCAGCCTCATGCGTGCCTTTTAAAGTCAGTCTTATTTTGATGTTAGAGTCTCAAAACTTTGTGGCCTTTTCATTAGAGTATTACTTCTTTTTTATGTGGATTCGTGTTTTAGTGCAAACACGGTGTTACTGGATGTGATTGATTAAATGTGAATGATGATTTTTGTAATTTTACCATGTGTGTAACTGAATTCATTATTAAAGGTGAAAAGGGGATTTTTTGCATTTTACATTTCATTCTTTTCATGGTGCCTACTAATACTTTAAAACAAATGTTAGCTTGAATTTTTATTTTTAAAAAACAATGCTTTTATTAAATTATATAACCCTGAGTCATTCTATAAGATCTTAAAATACAGAAAATAGTGGTACAGTATATGGAGTAGCTTAAACAACTGTTGAATGTTGTGAGTACTTGCGACTATTTCATTCTGTTTGAATTGGAAGTTACGGTGGAATCTTAACAACTCTAGCTGTTCCTTCCTGAACGTTTATGTTGCCTACGGGAGAAGACTTCTCAGAACACAGAATTATAGCGAGAGTTAAAACGAGTAAAGGAGAATTGGAAAATGTGATTGCACTTTCACCTTAATGAGTACTTTTGGACGAGGCATTGAATAATTTATTTCTCAATTGCAGCACCCACTATCATGAAATTTACCAACGACATTAATGAGCAAATGTGAAGCTGTTTTGCTGAGTTAGGCACTAAATTTTTGAAAGCAAAATTTTTAATTTTATCTCCTGAGAATGGAAGCACATTTACTGTATTAATTAATAATATTAAGGTTAATAGCCCTTCATTGGGTGTTTACCCTGCTATACACATGCTTACATTTCACCTCCTTTAACCTTCACAAATGTGTGAAGTAAGTTATTGCTGCTTAGGTGATGACAGTTAAATCGTCAAGTGGCATGTGCAAGGTGCTGCATGTGGCCTTCAAAGTCAGGTAGTAGTAGGTGTTCCAGTGTTTCTTAAATTGAAGTGCTTTGAAATTTGTGAACTTTGGATCTTTTCCTTTTTTGGCCTTTTAGTTTCCCCATTTATTGTTGTTAGAGTAGAGGCCTCTGTTTTCAAGAAAAAAAGTACACAATGAATATGATATTTATGTATGAAGTGATCATGGCACAATGCTAAAAATGGTTAAATCTTAAAAATTAATATAACTTAAAATTAATGGTCCAGGAGCCCAGACCTGAAGACACATAAAGTATGGAGGAGCACGCCGTAGAGAGCTTGCTGCTTGGTCTCCTGCAGAGGGGATTCTTTTTGTAAGGAGGCCCTGTGGGCAGCCTCACATCGTTACGTAGGAGAGGTAAGATCTCTGCTGAATGCTGCCTAAAAACTAGGTGAAGACCTTCCTTCCTACGTACTGATCGCCACTTACTGAGCCACGAGTCGGGGGTGTTCTCTGCATAGCCTCCTATGGCAGTGGGCGCCCATCCTCATTCTTCTTAGTAGTTCTTTTTGCTTTCATTAAAAAGTCATCCTTAATATAGTTTTTACTTAGTTTGGTTTAGTTTCTTGAGAGAAAGACTATATCTTATAGATTTATCAAAATTATACTTTTGCCATTTCTCAATTTAAGACTTCATTTAAAAAAATTTTTTTTTTTTTTGGAGAAATCCAAGATGGCGGAATAGGAAGGGAGCACATTGATATTCTTCGGCAAGACACAGGTTAATAAAAGTGGAGATACTGCAGGGTCAAGGAAGAGTAGGGGAAGAAACAGCAGAGGAAACTCTTCCCGAACTAGTGATTCACAGTGGACCTGCGTGGAGAGCGTGGGAGCCCAAGTTCGGGACACCAGCAGCAGACTCAACGCACCAGCGCTGGAACGTGAGGTGAGCCGAACCTCCATAGCCCGAGACACCAGCGGGCAAGCGGAAAGAGGAGGCTAGAGGGAACGAGGCTTGAAACTCCGTGGGGAAAAGTTCACCAGGCTAACTAGAAGAGAGAGAGGAAAAAAAAAAGTGACCGAAACGGACACGAGTTTCTCTCTCTCCGCTCACCCCTCAAGGGCGAGCAAGACAAAGAGCAGGCGCCATTTTGGACATACGTCATAAGCAGGGCGACCTCAGGTCTGCACCGGCCCTGAGCCTAGCAGAAAAACCTGACTCTGGGGGGAGGGGTGAAATAACTGGAGATTAGCATCTAACTTGGCAACCCAGTGGGAGACTGCAGGAGAATTGGAGCCCACACCGAGGGCAGCAGAGATTCCCTGTGTGGTCCTTGGGAAAGAGCTTCCAATCTCTGGCTCCTGTGGGTATATCATTTGCCTGCTAACTACCTCCAATTACATTCAGCTGTGCGGAATTACTTCCCTTTTGAATCAACAAAAGAAAGAGACATTTACCACACCTAACCTGGGAGTGTCATCTTGACACACCCTCAACCCTGAGGAACCAAACACAGCTCTCAGTCCACACCCATCTCAAGCCTCTAAGGCTCCACCAAAAGCAGACAGTCCACTTAATCTAGAGTCATAGTATAACAAGAAAAAAAAAACACCACAGTGAAGAAACCAAATATCTCCAACATGCCATACAACAAACGCAAAAACCGAGGTAACAAGAACAAGGAAGACACTATGACGCCCCCAAATGAAAAAGACACCCCAACTCAAGATTATGAAGATGATGAGATAGAAGAAATGCAAGAAGCGGATCTCAAAAAATTGATAAGAACATTAACAAGTTCTCAAAAACAAATTCTTGAACTACAGAAATCCTTAAAGGACAAGATAGAAAATCTCTCTCGTGAAAGTGAAATATTAAGGAGGAATCAAAATGAAATGAAACAACTAGTGGAACAAGAAATGGTGATTGTGACGAGAAATCATAATGAAATGAAGAATTCAATAGATCAAATGACAAACACATTAGAGAGCCTTAAAAACAGAATGGGCGAAGCAGAAGAGAGAATATCAGACTTAGAAGACAGAGAACAGGAAAGGAAACAGGCAAACCAAAGAAAAGAAGAAGAAATTAGAAATCTAAAAAATATTGTCGGGAATCTACAGGATACTATTAAAAAATCTAACATTCGGGTTCTAGGAGTTCCTGAAGGCATGGAGAGGGAGAAAGGATTAGAAGGCATTTTCAGTGAGATACTAGCAGAAAATTTCCCGGGTTTGGAGGACAGAGGCATCTTAGTACAGGAAGCTTATAGAACCCCTAATAAACATGACCAAAAGAGATCCTCACCACGACACGTCATAATCAAACTCACCACAGTGAAACATAAAGAAAAGATTCTAAAAGGTGCAAGAGAGAAACTTCAGATTACTCTCAGAGGATCTCCAATTAGACTCACAGCAGACTTCTCATCAGAAACCCTACAAGCTAGAAGGGAATGGCGAGACATAGCCCAGGTACTAAGAGAGAAAAACTGCCAGCCCAGAATACTATATCCTGCAAAGCTCTCATTTGTGAATGAAGGTGAAATTAAGACTTTTCATAGCAAACAGAAACTGAAAGAATTTGTTGCCACTCATCCTGCCCTGCAAAAGATGCTTAAAGATGTGTTACACACAGAAACACAGAAACATGGTCACCAATATGAAAGAAGGTAAAGGAAGGAAACCTCACAGCAAAAGATCACAGGAAGCTCAGTTTCTCTTTGACATAGAATTAAACTCTGATGCACTGTTAGAGCAATGTGTTAAAGTAATCTATTAAAAACAGCTGAATTTTTATTAAGAGCTATGGGTTATTTAACTATGTGCTTATTTTCAAAGACTTGAATAATCACCTTGTAACAATGATCAAATTTGGTCTATGTTATGTCATGATTTTAAGGAATCTTAGTTCAACCAGATATTTTGGATTTTGATATTGGTCTATTATGCTATGTTATATGGGCGTACATATTGTATGTCCACATGGGGAAATTTTATTAAGAGTTTTATTTTAAATGGCTTTTAGATAAGATTGTCCATAAATTTAAGCTGCTAAAATCAATCAAAGATACATTTTAATTTGTGTGACCTGAATCTGTGTATCATATGTTTTAAACTTGTTGGTAGAAAGAAACTAAAAACATTTTATATGGTTGTGCTTAAGTTTACTGGTTAAACAAACTACACCATGTTAGATATTTAAGAGGTGTTTTCAAATACATGATTCTTAAAATTTATAGAAGGCATTGGACCTTCTGGTAAATGTTTTATTAAGTTCTTATCTAAGGGTTGAAACGGTTTGCTAAGTATTCATGTAATATTGCTATTGTCAGCAAGTGATCTAGGACTTGCTCCCTCATTTCTCTATTCTAAGCCCAACTTGTTCTTTCATTTCTCTATTCTCTTCAAGGCAGGGAACTAATTCTATTATGAAGGAATCTGTAGGACGCACAATTTAATCTTTAGACCTTATAAGAGATGGCTAACATTTTTCTGTAATAGCATAGCCAAAATAAGAGCTTAAATAATAATCTCATAGCTAGATTCACATCGCCATCAGCGAAGTATACAGTAAGTAGAAAAAAAAAAAAACCTCCCTTTCAGACCAAAGGGAAAGAAAGTTTTAAAGTGAGAATATAATTTTCCTCATGGGCATTGTCTACCTTAGAAAAACTACTACAGAACATGCCTGTGACTATAGACTTGTAGTTCAGGCCACCGAAGATTAGAGATGGGACACGGGCACTCCCTTGACTTGCATCCTCTGGTCTGCTTTAACACAAACCAGGAGGAAAAGAAAGCTAGGCATCAGAAGCAATGGGTGGCAGGCCTATTAATGGCTGATCTGTACGGTGATCTGCCCTCAAGGAGACCCAACAGGCCAGTCCACTGCAGTGGCTTTCAATGTGGTAAGTCTGGGCTTCAGCAGAAGTCAGCTTGTGAAGAGCCCTGGCAGCTCTGCCAAGAGTTGGGTCACTGGAAATGGACCTGCCCTGGAGTCGAAGGATGCCCAGGTCAGAGCCACAGATCTTATTGGCTCCAAGCTGAAAAGCCCTTCACTCAGCCCAACTTCCAAAGTGACCACTGCAGCTGAGGGTATGGTCAAGTAGGGTCAGCAACATTGCAGGCAGAACTGTAAATTTCTTGTTAGAGATGCCACCTGCCTTTACCTGGCCAGCTCTCCTCCCAGGCCAGCCAAGTAATGAAAGTCAACAGAGTGCCTTCCCCTAGGAGGTTCACACCTCCCTTAGGATATACCCCATGTGAAGAGATAGATAGGTCTGGGCCTCTTAACTTACAAGGCCTAAAGCCCAACAGATTATTATCAAGCCCCTTCTACCAGGTTCTATTTGCCTCTCAATCAGAAAACTTAATTGTAGCTTAGACAGCACCTTTCTTAGCTCCTCTAATAATGACTCTGTCCTTTGTACTAGACCCTGTCTAGTGCACTTGGGCCTCATTCCTTTGTAATCATAACCTCTACTCTACCACCAATGGCTCTACTCCCAACCTGTGTGTACTGATGGTCCTCTTCCCCACTTAATGCTGTATAATTGTTCAGACCTGGTAAATGCCACTCTTAGGATCATTGGTTACTATCCTCACCCTGTCTTTTATGACCTTGTCTAAATATGATCAGAGTCGGGGAACTTGGAAGGCTTCCATAGCCTTGGCAACTCATGACGACAGCCTAGGGTGGTTACTGGCGCCATAAACTAGAGTGTCAATTTGTTGGGTCAACAACAGGAGCCACTGTGCGCTTGCTCCTGATGTGGGATCTCTGTCCTTAATGTACTGTACATTTTGATTTAATGCTATAACTAGTACTCCAACAGTATGTTTCACTTTGTGTTTCTATGTGGGTGCAAACTGTTGAAATCTTTACTTAATGTATACTAAATTGATCTTCTGTATATAAAGAGAATTGAAAATGAATCTTAATGTGAATGGAAGGGGAGAGGGAGCGGGAGAGGGGAGGGTTGCGGGTGGGAGGGAAATTATGGGAAGGGGAAGCCATTGTAATCCATAAGCTGTACTTCGGAAATTTATATTCATTAAATAAAAGTTAAAAAAAAATTTTTTTTTTATTTGACAGGTGGAGTTATAGACAGTGAGAGAGAGAGAGAGACAGAGAGAAAGGTTTTCCTTCTGTTGGTTCACCCCCCAAATGGCCGCTATGGCCAGTGCTGTGCCAATCCGAAGCCAGGAGCCAGGTGCTTCTCCTGGTCTCCCATGGGGTGCAGGGCCCAAGCACTTGGGCCATCCTCCACTGCACTCCCGGGCCACAGCAGAGAGTTGGACTGGAAGAGGAGCAACCAGGACTAGAACCCAGTGCCCATATGGGATGCCAGCGCCGCAGGTGGAGGATTAACCAAGTGAACCATGGCGCCAGGCCAAGACTTTAATTTTAAGTAGTGGTTAATTCTGCGAATAGATTTCAGATTTATGTGGTGTATAATATGAGAAAAAGAACTTAAAATTGTATCATATCATCTGCATTTTATAAGGATCTAAGTACTATTTAAAAATACCTCCAAATATTTTTCTTTAAGCTCTTATTTATTTACTTGAAAGGCAGAGTTACAGGGAGAGACAGGGATTTCCCATCCATTGGTTCTCTCAGACGGCTACAGTGTCTGGGCTGGGCCAGGCTGAAGCCAGGAGCTTTTTCTGGGTCTCCCACATGGGTACAAGGACTCAGGGACTTGGGCCATCCTCTGCTTCTTTCCCAGGCACGTTAGCAGGGAGCTGGATTGGAAGTGGAGCACCCAGGACTTAAACTGGTGCCCATATGGGATGCTGGCACTACAGGCGGCAGTTTAACTCACTGTGTCACAGTAGCAACCCCCCAAAATACCTCAGAATATCTTGAATGCTGGTGTATTGTGGCAAATTCATATAGTTGAGGGAAGGTAATATTGTTATGTCCTGTTATATCTAGCTTCTATAAAATGGACAAATTTATTATCTGATTATGTTAATCTTTTCCTCACATCATATATTATCAAATATATATATTTTAAAGTATTTTTTACTTAATTATATTAGCATAATATTTTATTTAATAGCTTTTTGCTTTACTCTCAACTTTTTATAATCACTGTTTTAACATTTCTTATTTAATTCTAAACCAATTTGGTGGTTCCCCCCCATAAAGATTTCTTTGTAAAGAAAATTTTGGAATGGCATTGGAAAACATGCTGAGTACCTGGAAAGAAAACAGTTCTTTTTCCTTCTTACAACAGAGATGAGAATAGTAAAGCTGCCCTTTGTGGGCAAAGGAAGGCTTATCATTTAAAGCATTTGATGTTGGGGGCCAGTGTATACAGTACAAATCCAGGCCACTGCTACACTGATAGCTTTCTCTAATTAAAGAGATTAGAGGTTTAATCCTAGGTTGGGGGGGGAGTGTTTTTACATATAAGAGAGGCGTTTTATCATTGAGGAAATCCTTTTTCCTTTGCTTTTGTGTTTAATGACTACATAAGTTTTTAATTATTGGGAAACTTCACACTGAGGAGAAAGCTTGAATTTCACAGAGTTTTGATGCGTAATATGTCATGGCTCTTTTCTGTTCATTCAGAGGATTATTTTACTCCTCAGTTATGTTAATAACGGGGAGGAGAAAGTGACCAACCGAAACCATAGCTCCATAGCTCGCATGCAGAACCTGTACAGACTGGCAGGTCTTGTTCCTGTGCTTTCGTTAGGAACACAAGACACATCTTATATCCTCCCAGAATCCATTCCATAATGTTAGGTTGCGTTTCTTCTGAAGTCCTTATTTTACCCAAATGACTACAAACATCATAATCAACAGCAAATGTTACACATGTTCAACATAGACTTGTCTAAGGTGGCTATAAATTATGCCACTGTTTCTAAGGTTTTTTTTTTTTTTTAAAGATTTGTTTGTTTATTTGAAAGCGAGGTGGGGAGGGGGAGGGAGAGAGAGGGAGAGAGATCAATCGCTCGATCTCCCATCTGCCGGTTCATTCCCCAGATGACTGCAACAGCTGGAGCGGGGCCAGACTGAAACCAGGAGCCAGGAGCTTCATCTCTGTGTCCCACGTGGGTGGCAGCAGCCCAAACACTTGGACCATATTCTGCTGCTTTTCCCAGGCCACTAGCAGAGGGCTGGATCTGAAGTGGAGCAGCTGGAACACGAACAGTGCTCATATGGGATTCCGGTGCTACAGGCAGCAGCTTTACCCACTGTACTGCATTGCTGACCCCAGTGTCAGTTTGTTTCCCTCCCTCACTCTCTCCCTCCCTCCCTCACTTCCTTCCTGCTACTACACAGAGAGAGAAGGAAAGGGGAAGAGAGAGAGAGAGAGGTCTTCCATCCGCTGGTTCATTCCGCAGATGGCCACAATGGCCGGAGCTGCACCCATCCGAAGCCAGGAGTCAAGAGCTTCTTCCGGGTATCCCACATAGGTGCAGAGGCCCAAGGACTTGGGCCATCTTCTGCTGCTTTCCCAGGCTACAGCAGAGAGCTGGATTGGACGTGGAGCAGCCAGGACTCGAACCGGCTCCCTTATGGGATGCTGACACTGTAGACGCCGGCTTTACCCACTATGCCACTGCGCTGGCCCACAGGGTCAGTTCTAAATTTTAGTTTTGTTAAAGTTTTCAATCTCCTTTCAGTATGTCTTTAGTTCAAAAAAGGTGAAAACTTTGACACTGGGATTGTAGCATTTAGATACATATTCTGAGGGTAGATTTTAATAGATTCCTTTGAATATCCTTTTGAGTAAGCATATTCATGAATAAACCAAAATTTATACAATTTTTTGAAAGGGCTTTTAAATTCTAAATGTAACTGCTGACTGTTAAGGAAGATTTGGATAATACAGACAAGTTAAAAAAGAATGCTATGCAAATCAGTTACTCCCAATGGTTTTAAATTTTATTCATTTATTTGAGAGTTAAAGTTACAGACAGCAAGAGGGAGAGAAAGGTCTTCCATGCACTGGTTCACTCCCCAAATCTATCCACTGTTCACTCCTCAAATTGCTGCAATGGTCAGAGCTGGGCCAATCCGAAGCCAGGATCCATGAGCTTCTTCCAGTTCTCCCACATGCGTGCAGGGCCCAAGCATTTGGGTCATCTTCTACCTCTTTCCAATGCCATAGCAGAGAGCTGATTGGAAGAGGAGCCGCCGGGACATGAAACAGCACCCATATGGGATGCTGGTACCACGGGTGGATGCTTAGCCTACTGTGCCACAGTGCCAGATCCAAGAATGTTAGGTTTTTATAAATACTACTGTGTAGATCTAGATGGTTTATAAATTTTGACTATTAGAAGCAGTTTTAGGGCGGGCGGGCATTGTATCGTAGTGGTAAAGCTGTTCTCTGCAATACCAGCATCCCTTATGGGCACTGGTTCATGTTCTGGCTGCTTCACTTTGATCCAGTTCCCTGCTAATGGCCTGGGAAAAGCAGTGCAAGATGGTGCAAATGTTTGGGTCCCTGCACCCACAAGGGAGACCCAGAAGAAGCTCCTGGCTCCTGGCTTCGGCCTTGCCCCAGCCCTGGTCATTGTGGCCACCTGGGGAGTGAACCAGCAGACAGAAGATCTTTTGCTGTCTCTCTCTTTCTCTCTCTGTCTGTAACTCTGACTTTTAAATAAATTAATACATCTTTAAAAAAAAAACAAAACGGGTTGGCCTTGCTCCATTTTTGGGGATGCTCCCTAAAACAGCAGAACACAGCCATCTTTACTGACAGATCCAGCATGGTAAACAAAGCGCCAGTTCTTTATTTGGCACTTGGACAGCAAGGACATGCCCTGGCAGGAGGGGCGGCTCTCATCAAGCTTGACACAGGTTTTGAAGACATGGAGAAAGGAAAGTCGTACTTCTCGGAAGGAGTTCCTTGGTGAGGTGAGGTGAGGTAGAGGAAAGAATAGGAACTATGAGCACCCTGTATGGGCAGTCTGGAGGAGTAGAGGAGGAGTAAGGGCTCAAAAAGAACTTAGATCTAATGTTCTGTCAGTAGAACAGGCAGGTTTGAATAGTGCCGTGGCTCTCCCCAACCTGAACGCTCCTAGTGTTCCTATAGATGAAGTTGTCTCCCCGGTACTCTTGTGGTGAAGCCCTGGCTCCCAGTGTGACTGTATTTGGAGCAGGGGCCTTTAACGGGTCAGTCGGAGTAGCTGAGGTCATGGTGGTGGGGGGGGTGGGTAATGCAGTGTGGTTCATGTCCTTGTCAGAGAGGAGGTCATGGTGGGGGGTAATGCAGTGTGGTTCATGTCTTTGTCAGAGAGGAGGTCATGGTGGGGGGGCAGGTAATGCAGTGTGGTTCATGTCCTTGTCGGAGAGGAGGTCATGGTGTGAGGTAATGCAGTGTGGTTCATGTCCTTGTCGGAGAGGAGGTCATGGTGGGGGTGGGTGGGTAATGCAGTGTGGTTCATGTCCTTGTCGGAGAGGAGGTCATGGTGGGGGGTAATGCAGTGTGGTTCATGTCCTTGTCAGAGAGGAGGTCATGGTGGGGGGGTAATGCAGTGTGGTTCATGTCCTTGTCAGAGAGGAGGTCATGGTGGGGGGGTGTGGGTAATGCAGTGCGGTTCATGTCCTTGTCAGAGAGGGGGAGATGCCAGGGCTGTGCATGCGAAGGAGACGTCCTGTGATGGTGCAGAGTGCAGGCCAGGTCTGCAGCCCACACCAAGGAGAGGGGCCTCAGGAGAAGCCACGCGTGCTGGCACCTCCAGCTTGGACTTGCAGCCCCCAGAACTGTGAGGAAGTGGATTCCATGTTTTAAATCACCCTGTTAATGGTATTTTGTTAGGGGCTGCCTACCAAACCAATACAGTTCCTTTCTCCTTGTCTCTTGCATTTGTGAGTAGTGGTGGAATTGTTCCTTCTGTTTTGTTTGTGAATAGTAGTAGGTGGTATAATAGCCTCTGGACACCAGAGAGCTATGCTTGGACATGGTGATGTCACTTAAAAGTAAAAAGGATTCTGGTCTTGAGTTTATGTCAGATTTGCTTGGGAGCAGGTGTTTTGCACAGCAGTTAAAACACCTATGTCTGATATTGGAATGCCTGGGTTAGAGCCCTGGTTCTGCTCTCAGTGCCAGCTCTCTGCTAATGCACACCGTAGGAAGGCGACAGCGATGGCTCAAGTAATTGGGGCCTTGCCACACACGTGGGAGACTTACTGAGTTCTAAGGTCCTGACTGGCCTACACTGGCTGCCAGCCCTGGCTGTTGCAAGAATTTGTTGAATGAAGCAGCAGAAGGGAGCTCTCTGAGTATCATTCTCTCTGTGTGCTTCGTTCTGTCTCTCTGCCTCCTAAGATGAATAAAAATTTAAGAATTTTGTTTAACTCTGTAGCGATTGTGCAGATTGTGCTAACCTTGAACACTAGGCATCAAAGCGTAAACTTCTTGTGATGGACAGTTGGGGACTGCGTTGCTTCCTAAGCAGGAGACACCTTATGAAAGGGGTATTTGAGATAATAAGACGAAACAGCCCATCCAGAAGCAATCTGTAGCTGCCTGTGGAGCTTAATTAGGTGCCACGGTGTCAGAGAACAGCGTGGACACTGAAATTCTTGAAAACACCCCACTGCACTCAGGCTGCACTGTAGTGAGGAAAGAGGGAGCGGGGGGGAGGGCAGGATTCCGTCAGGAGCTGGCAGCCATGAGAGCACAGCCTGGTGGGAGCCTGGGCCAGCGTTCACCTTTGCTTCATGATGCGTTCCTTCCTTCTGGGAGAAGTGCACATAAAGAATCAGGAGTGGTGGCAGTGTCAGGGGTGGTAGGAAAGGAATTGCACAGATGAGAGTGTCTGAGGTTGTGGTATGGGACGTTTTGTAGAGAAAGAAAAGTGGAATTATAGAGGCTTCATGCAATCGCATGCAAGTTAAACATGTGGTGAACACTGTACAGTTAGTATAACTCACATACCTGTTCCAGAACTTCAAGTACACTTCGTGGCTTCCTCAATGAACCCAAGTAATCAGCTGAAAATAATGTTCATGAGTTTGTGGTGCATTTAATCATTAATGTCTCAAAATGACATATACTAACAGGTTTGCCTCCTATCCTTTGGGAGCGTTTACAGGGGGTTTTGTGTTTTCAGCAAAGGAACAGTCCCCTCCATGTCAGCGCTAGGCGTACTCAAGGTTGTGTAGTTCCTCCTGGTTATTTTGTTACTCACATGGCCCTGGTGAGGCTGTGTTTCCTGGATCCCTTAAAAGTGCTATGAAGAAAAGGTGTAAGGTTAACAATATTAATTACTGGAGATTTAAAAATGTGGTATGTGTAGATTGGAAGATATTTTGTTGGTTTCTGAAAGTTGCAGGATAGAATAGTTCTTATTTTTATAATTTTTTTTTGACAGGCAGAGTTAGGCAGTGAGAGAGAGACAGAGAGAAAGGTCTTCCTTCTGTTGGTTCACCCCCCAAATGGCCGCTATGGCTGGCGCTGCGCTGATCCAAAGCCAGGAGCCAGGTGCTTCCTCCTGGTCTCCCATGCAGGTGCAGGGCCCAAGCACTTGGGCCATCCTCCACTGCCCTCCCAGGACACAGCAGAGAGCTGGACTGGAAGAGGAGCAACCAGGACTAGAACCCGGGGTGCCAGCGCTGCAGGTGGAGGATTAGTCAAGTGAGCCACGGCGCCGGCCTATAATTTGTTAAATTTCGTTTTTGTGCTTCCTTGTTAATAAACTATTTTTGGGGTGCCCATTGATGGTTTTGAGAATTACGCTTCAGTTGTAACCATGATTCTTTACTTCAGTGGGCAGGAAGGCAAGAACAGAATGTGGGTGAATGTTAGAGTCCTCTGTTTCCTCAAATTGTTTTCTTATCAGAGGAGAAGTAAGTAGATAGATAAATAGATAGGCAGAGAGGTGGAAAGACAGTTCAGCCCTGGGCTGCAGCTTTGTGAGAAGGTGAGTTGAACACGGTACTCTCTGTGCTTCCTCTGTTAGCCTTGGTGTGTGTCTTTTCACACAGAGCTGTGGCAGACGGGGGTCATGAGGGTTTAGGCTCCATGTAGTATAAACGATAAGGAAGGCAGAGGCCATGATCAGAAAGAAATTGGGGGGCCCACGTTGTGGCAGAGCAGGTAAAGCCACCGCCTGCAATGCCAGCATCCCATACACACACTGGTTGAGTCTCAGCTGCTGCATTTCTGATCCAGCTCCCCCTGTTAAGGGCCGGGGAAAAGCAGTGGAAGAAGGCCCACATGTTTGGGCCTCTGCCACCCATGTGGGAGACCCAAATGAAGCTCTTGGCTTCAGCCTGGCCCAGCCCTGGCAGTTGTGGCTATCTGGGGAGTGAACCAGTGGATGGAAGATCTCTTTCTGTCTCTCCCTCTTGTTCTCTGTAACTCTGCCTTTCGATTAAGTAAATAAATCTTTTAAATAAAATAATGGTATGGGAGGGACGCCAGGGGTACCCATATGACTGTGGGCAGTGATCCGGGTCAGCTTGGATAGCAAGGGACCTGGTCTGGAAACTATTCTGAGTGCCATCAGAGTTACTGAAACATACGTTTAGCAGGGAACGGTGTGCTGCACGTTTCAGGGTCAACTCGAAACTGTGTGAAAGTGGATTCTAGAGGCACCAGTGGGGGCCGGTAGCAGTCAGCGGCTGCGTTGAAGGTGAGGCTGAAGAGAGGGGATGGAGTCCCTGGGTTCAAGTCTTGGCTCCACTTCTGTCTTGAGCTTTCTGCTCACGGAGGCCCTGGGAGCAGAGGTGATCGCTCAGGTACTTGGGGCCTTGCCAACCTCTGGGAGATCTGGATGGAGTTCCAGGCTCCCCATCCGAGTGGCTGTTAAACACTGGCTAGAAGATCTGTCCACCCTACCCCCATCTGTCTGATTCTCTGCCTTTTGAATAAGTTAAATAAATAAATGTATTTATTTTGAAAGTCTAAGAACTTCACTTATATTTTATTGACTGTTTAAAAGCCTTTATGAAATGTGCTATTTAAAATGAAGGCATTCAACCTCTATTGAAGACTGAAGTGAACCACAAAATCTCAGAGAAAACGTTAATAAAACACCAGTTTAATATAAACCTAAAGCGTACTTAGAGTCATTTAATTTTTTTTTAAATTTTCAAATGCAGACATATAATAGAACAGAGTTTATTCCAAAAACTGAATGTGGAGGGGTAAGAATGAGAGTTTGTGCCTAATGGCCCAGGGCACTGATCAAGCTCCACAGCTCCAGTTCCCAAAAATGGAGGGAGTCAAAAATGAAGCCATATTCACTTAAGGTGCTAAAAATTAGGGTTTAGAACTAGAAACATATTCCATCATACCTGAGTTACAAGAGATGCTAAGAGAAATTGCTAAATCTGAAGAGAAATAACATGATGTGGTAACTCAAAATTAAATGAAGAAGATTATGAGTGAACATAAAGTTTATATATAATAAACCTTGTTATACATGTATGATTATTTAAAAATAAAAGTTATAAATACTGTATGGACTTGATGTTAACAATAATGTATTAATATTGACTCATCAACTGTAGCAAGTATGTCACGCTAATATAAGATGCTTAATATAAAAGGAAAACTGGGAGGTGGAGAGGAACCCTGTATATTCCATTCAGTTTTCCTGTAAATGTAAAATTGCTCTAAAAATCAGGTATACAAAAATGTAACCACTAACATAAATACAATAATTATAATTGCAAATTTTTAAAAAGATTTATTTATTTGAAAGCAGAGTTACAGAGAGGCAGAGGTGGGGGGGGGGGTGGGAGGTTCTTCCATCCACTGATTCATATAGCCCAATTGGCCAAAACGGCCAGAGCTGTGCCAATCCGAAGCCAGGAGCCAGGAGCTTCTTTTGGGTTTCCCACACGGGTGCAGGGGCCCAAACACTTAGGCCATCTTCTGCTGCTTTCCCAGGCCATAGTAGAGAGCTGGATTGGAAGTGGAGCAGCTGGTACTCGAACTGGCACCCATATGGGATGCTGGCACGGCAGGCGGCGGCTTTACCTGCTACTGCACAGCACCAGCCCCCATGTGTTATATTTATGAACACTACCATTCTGTCTTAGTTATTATAGCTCGGTGGTATGCTTTGAACTTAGATATTGTGATTCCGCCAGCTTTTTCCCCCTTTCTCAGGGTAGCATTGGCTTCTCTTGCTCTTTTGTCATTCCATATGAATTTTGATATTTTTTTCTATTTCTGTAAAGGAGGTCATTGGTATTTTTATAGGGATTTCAATGAATCTGTCTATTGCTTTGAGTGGTAGAGGCATTTTAACAATATTAATTCTTCAAATTGAAATTATTCATGAACATACAGTATATTTCCAGTTTTTGGTGTTGCCTTTGTGAATCTTTGTATCAGTGTTTTGTGATTGTCATTGCACATTGTCTCACCTTGTGGGTGAGACAAAGCATGATATATTCATACTACGGAATAATACTACAAAATAAAAAGGTGCCAGTCACCAATGCATCATACAATATGAATGAACCTCAACACTTTATGCTAATAAAAGAATCTAGAGATGAAAGGCCACATATGATTTTATTTATCTGAAATTTCCAGAGAAGGTAAACCTGTAGAAATAGGAAGAAGATCAGTACTTGCATAGTGCAGGGGGAGGGGCAGTGTGTGTGCCAGGACTGATTGAAAACATCCAAGAGGAAACATCTTAGGATGCAGCAAGAATTCTGAAAGTAGACTGCCATCATAGTTGTATGACTCTATAAACTTATGAAGAATTATTTAATTTTATGCTTGTAATGATTAAATTTTATGCCATGTAAATTGTACCTCATCAAAATTATTATTTTAAAAATATTCATTTATTTATTTGAAAGGCAGAGTTACATAGAGGCAGAGGCACAGAGAGAGAGGTCCTCCATCCACTGGTTCACTCCCCAGATGGCTGCCACAGCCAGAACTGAGCTGATCTGAAGCCAGGAGCCAGGAGATTCTTCCGAGTCTCCCACGTGGGTACAGCGGCCCAAAGACTTGGACCATCTTCCATTGCTTTCCCAGTCCATAGTAGAGAGCTGGATTGGAAGTGGAGCAGCCGGTACTCAAACCAGTGCCCATATGGGATGCCGGCACTGCAGGCGGTGGCTTTACCCGCTACACGACAGCACCTGCTCCAAGTTTTTGTTTTTTTTAAAAAGAGAGTTTATGGGCACCGGGTTCTAGTCCTGGTTGCTCCTCTTCTGATTCAGCTCTCTGCTGTGACCCGGGAGTGCAGTGGAGGATGGCCCAGGTGCTTGGGCCCTGCACCCCATGGGAGACCAGGAGGAAGCACCTGGCTCCTGGCTTCAGATCGGCACATCGCCAGCCGTAGCAGCCATTTGGGGGGTGAACCAACAGAAGGAAGACCTTTCTCTCTGTCTCTCTCTCACTGTCTAACTCTGCCTGTCAAATAAAAAAAGAGAGAGAGAGAGAGTTTACCATAAGACTAGCGGTGTGGTGGTATACAGCTTTTAAATGTCCAGCACAGTTCAATCATAACACTTTGAAAACAAGCCAATTCTTATTCCTTTTATTCTGTGACACATGTCTTATAAACTCCCACGAATTTCAAAAAGAGCCCCGTATTCTGATGATCAACATACAGATTGTTAAGGGGTACTACCTGAAATGTTTAATAATATCTTTATCATATCATCTTTAAAATGTAATTCATGTAATTATATACTATTCCCTTCATCTCGGGCCTAAGTTTTAACACAAAACCATGGAGTTATTAAACAGACAAGAGGATTTAAAAGCAAAATAAAATTTAGCATCAACAAAATTTAGTATAAAACCAATCAACAAATAGAGCATGAATGACATCCAGGCAAGGATGAGATGCTCCGAGGTGTAAAATAGACGGCACTGCACAACATGTGACAGGACCTAGTTCTAATAAATAGGGCAAGTTCGACCTAAGTTCTCATGTACGTTGCCTAATGGGATGTTTGATGCAAAAGTATGCTGGTTGATTTTATCAAAAGGGCTAAGAGCTACACTTCCACATGCAGATTCCTTAAAGAAATTGGGGTGAAGGACAGCAAGATCATAGTGCAGTGAATTGTCCTGGAGATGGGAGCGGAAAAATGCTTTGTCCTATGAAAACATGCAGCGAAAGAAGACACTAATAGTAAAACGATTTCCATGATCTTAATATGGGTTACTTTTTAAAAGCAGTTGTGAGATGAATTTAGCACTTAGAAAAATACTTGCAAGCAATTTGGCAGGAGCACCAGCTGGAATAGCTCCGTTCTTCAGGCTGCCAAGTTCCTCGCTTTAACCCTGTGACTTCAAGTGCTGCCCTGTGACGCATCCAGGCTGGTTCCACCTCATCTCACTGCCTCCATTCCAGTGCTCATGAGCTCGGCTCAGAGACTTAGGACTCACATGGTCTCACTCCTCAGGGTTTTCAAACCTACTCTTCCTGCTGCCTATCACAGCTGCACGTCCCCCTGCTGCACGTCCTTCTCCCTCTCTGGGCTGTGAGTCCACCTGACAGCCTCACCAGATCTTCCCCTGGGCTTCTGGATCAGTTTAAGTTTCCTTGGACTGTTTTTCCAAAACACTAAAAGCTCTCTCTTCTTGTGCTCCTAAACTTCGGTTTGTAAGTTTAATGTCTGATTCATCAACGTTCGTAGATATGTTCCAGGTGCCAAGGGTAGTCTCCAGTACATCATTTGGAATTCAGTGAATATGTGTTAAATAAATGATATTCAAATTAGTGTAATGATGTCTTTGTTATTTTTTGTCTCATAGTTGTTTTATAGGGAAAATTCTTTCCTGTGGTCTATAAATTTAAGTTACTTTTCACTTCTCAATACTGAATAAACAAAGTTGTTGATTTTTCTAAAGTAGTTTCCTAAAATTTTACCCCATTTCCTTTCTCTTTTTAATAAAAATATAATCTATTATAGAAAAATATTAGACTTCTTTAAATTCTTATTTATACATGATGGCAAAAATACAGTTAAATATAGCAACTTCAAAGAAAAAACCACAGGCAAGTAATACTAAAATAAGACAAGACACTAGTAAATACTTTGTAATCAAGGGCAATCTGAAGGTATCAATCAAATAAAATAACAGTAATATTAAAAAGGCTGAATGTAGTTTCCTTTCCAATTCTAGGGTTCTTTTGGTGTTATATATATATATATATTTTTTGGTGTGTGGTGTGAACAAAAGGTCAAAATAAAGACATGAGATATTTCTTGTCCAATTTTCTTTCTGTTTAGTCTCAGGTTCCTCTGTGGAACTTTGTAAACTCCCTCATAAAGCACTGTGTCAACTTGATGACTACAAGTGGCACCTCCCATTTCTCTGGCTAAGTCAGTGAGTTAGTTCAGCATCATCTGGAATATGAAAGTTTGGAAGCCTAAAGGGTACAGAAACTATAGTTATTGATGAAAACATTTCTAGCCCATATTGCGAGAGTCCAGGTGGGTTTTTTTTGTTTGTTTTTGACAGGCAGAGTTAGACAGTGAGAGAGAGAGAGAGACAGAGAGAAAGTTCTTCCTTTTCCGTTGGTTCACCCCCCAAGTGGCTGCTACAGACAGTGTGCTGCGGCTGGCGTGCTGTGCCGATCCGAAGCCAGGAGCCAGGTGCTTCCTCCTGGTCTCCCATGCAGGTGCAGGGCCCAAGGACTTGGGCCATTTTCCACTGCCTTCCTGGGCCACAGCAGAGAGCTGGACTGGAAGAGGAGCAACTGGGACAGAATCTGGCGCCCCAGCTGGGACTAGAACCCAGGATGCCGGCCCCGCAGGCGGAGGATTAGTCTAGTGAGCCATGGCGCTGGCCAAGAGTCCATGTTTTTAACGAGAGATTTTAGGATAAGTAGGTTCCCAAATTAAGCTATCAAAATTTAATTCCAACAGTAAAATCCAGCTTTTCTTAAGGTCCATAGCTTAAGATGCCAAACTATTCTTTTCAACTCTTGGAAATATTTTCCTGAGAATACAGAAATGGGCTTACATTAGATTTAGCTGTCACTGTGGAGTTCAGAGGTCACAGTACTGTCACAGAGACAGTGAGATGTTACAATGCCAATATTACAAAAAAAAAAAAAATACAAGATCACGATTTCTTCTTTTATCTTTAAGATTTATTTATTTTGAATGTCAGAGTCACAGAAACAGAGAGACAGAGAGAGATCTTCCATGCACAGGTTCACTCCCCATATGGCTGGACTGGCTGGGACTGAGCCAGACAGAACCAGGAGCTTCATCCACTTACTACAGCTTTAACTGCTTAGCCTGCTTTTACTCTATGTTCTTTAAGTGTCATGAGAATACTCTTGAACACGCTATCAGATTCATACTGCTCAGTCAGTTTTTATCTGGTGAGTGAAAGTTAACAGCTGTTTTGACTTCATCTACAAAAGTCAGGGCTGGGAGAAAGAACCTTTAAAATATAATTGATTTTATATAGTCCTATATTTTAAATATGTTTTGCTGCTGTTAGGGCATTCAGAATTACATTAGATTGTATGTGTGTTAGAAGTTTAAGTTCCAGACTGCTCATTAATGGAAATGGGTGTTGCTAAAGGTGAAAGATTAGTCATTTTTGAATGATTGTACATATACTTGTGACATTTTATGTTATGCATACTCTCATTTTAATATTTTGAGGAATTTATGTAGTATATTTTCGCTTGGAGTATATACAGAGTTTTTATAATTAAAATGGTAAACTGTGTTTTTGAGTTTTTAAAACTTGGGTAGTGATTGGGTCTCATGTGGGGTACGCACAGCTGGGTATAGCAGTGTGTTTGGTGGTGGGTGATTGGGTCTCATGTGGGGTACGCACAGCTGGGTATAGCAGTGTGTTTGGTGGTGGGTGATTGGGTCTCATGTGGGGTACGCACAGCTGGGTATAGCAGTGTGTTTGGTGGTGGGTGATTGGGTCTCATGTGGGGTACGCACAGCTGGGTATAGCAGTGTGTTTGGAGGTGGGTGATTGGGTCTCATGTGGGGTACGCACAGCTGGGTATAGCAGTGTGTTTGGTGGTGGGTGATTGGGTCTCATGTGGGGTACGCACAGCTGGGTATAGCAGTGTGTTTGGTGGTGGGTGATTGGGTCTCATGTGGGGTACGCACAGCTGGGTATAGCAGTGTGTTTGGTGGTGGGTGATTGGGTCTCATGTGGGGTATGCACAGCTGGGTATAGCAGTGTGTTTGGTGGTGGGTGATTGGGTCTCATGTGGGGTACGCACAGCTGGGTATAGCAGTGTGTTTGGTGGTGGGTGATTGGGTCTCATGTGGGGTACGCACAGCTGGGTATAGCAGTGTGTTTGGTGGTGGGTGATTGGGTCTCATGTGGGGTACGCACAGCTGGGTATAGCAGTGTGTTTGGTGGTGGGTGATTGGGTCTCATGTGGGGTACGCACAGCTGGGTATAGCAGTGTGTTTAGTGGTGGGTGATTGGGTCTCAAGTGGTATGCACAGCTGGGTATAGCAGTGTGTTTGGTGGTGGGTGAGATCTTAAAGTCCTGAGACCTTGTTTGTGAGCTCTGGAATGCTGAGTCTCTAAGGCTGTATTAGCGGAAAGTGAGAGCTTAGCTTCATAATACTTAGAATCTACATTTCTTGCTTCCACTCCTTATCATTTGAATTTGAGGAAATTCATCTTTTGCCCTAATTCTGAAAGGCGTGACTTTTCTTGGAGTGGGAAGAATAATTTGAGAATTCCAGCATATGGTAGAAACACTAAGTACTGCACAGTTCTGCCTTAAGTGCCTGTGTTTGACTTCTTTCCTGGTCAGCCTCAAAGTGGATTCTGAGGGTGTGCTTGATGGCCCTGGTCCTGTTGTTGCTTCTGACCTTGGCTAGTGATACTCTGGGGTTTCCAGGTTTGGGCCCCCTTAGAACTGCCACACTGAATGCGTCCAGGGCAGGGGCCTTGCTACCACTCCATAAGCTGCTGCCACCACTTGCTGTCATCTTGGATCAGTTCTTACCACTTCTAGGCTCAGTTCTAGCCTTGGCATAAGTGAGAGTTGGTTGCTGAAAAAGCATCATTCCTTGTGTCAGATTTAGCCTGCTGTCAAGTGAAATTCCGTGGTGATCTTTTTTTTCTCTTATTATGGGGCCCTGATCTATTATCTATTTTTCTCCTTCATGGAATATCCCATTCTGAATCAACAGGGGTTTGGTTCCATTAAGTAAATGTTGTTATTCCTGCCAATATTTTAAATATCTTTCTTGTAAATTGATTATGATTACCTAGCCTCTATTCCCCATCAGTTTGTTGTAGAAACTCTTTTCTTTCCCAAATTCTTTTGTTTTTCACAGATTCTCTGAAAGTCACTTTTTCTTTACTACTTTAATCTTACATGACCTGCAAAGAAGTTGTATTCACTTTATACTTCCTGCCACTCTAACATAATGTCCTTGAAATCCTACATTTATATGTTGTCTCTTATGCTCCCAGCCACCAGCCCACTGTTACCTGTGGGGATTAGGGAGCATGGATAGGAATACTAAGGTCACACACTTAGGTGATTTCATTCCTGTTATCTTCATTTCCCAAGGTATTGGCTTCACGACATGTTTTTTCTCATGTTATTACAGGGCTTATTTTTCCAGCCTGATTGGTGATTTTGAGTGTTCACAGCTTTTCAGTTTCTCAACTTAGTAGCAAGGAATTTTAAAAAGTCATTATCATGCCTTTTATCATGAAAAAGACAAGTAGAAGGAATTAGTGGTTCTCACCCTGGGCTGTCAGTGTGTGTGCACCAGTGGGAACCAGACATCATGTCTAGGCAGAATCACTTATCACATTGCAGCTACTTTTCACTATGGTAATTTGAGCTGAATTAGGTCATCTTATAAATGTCAACAAGGTAAGAGAGGGAATAAAATGTCATCAGAACAATGCGCATATGCTTACATTTCAGTAGAGCTTCAAGTCTTCTATGGCAAACAGGAGGAGAAGGGCTTTTCCCCCAGTGGAGTGATGGATGTGGCTGTAGCCACTGTGCCCGCGATGCTTTCCTGGGTGTCTGCTCCGTCTCATCCCTGCTTTCCTCTCATCAGGAAGGAAGTCCCAGTCTCACCCTTGGAGGCTGCTACAGGCAAGGATTTTTCCACAAGACAGTGGTCGTTGTAGTGCTTTGTTTTGAAATACACTTCCAGTTCACCTTTACAAATGGAGTTAGGAAAAATGAAATTCAGTGTAGTGTCAGCCACAGAATCACCGTTTTGATCACTTATGTCATTTGTATTCTAGGCCAGAGTTTAAAATTTGATGATTCAAAAGAATAAAATTTTGTTCACATTGTTGATTTGATATAATGATATAAACTAGATGTTAGTATTAAGTTAATTAGGTAAAACAGTTATATGGAAATCCCTATTTATTACTTTAATTTATACTGTATTTGTTTTTCTTATTTTAGGAAAAAATAATTTGAGTTTTTAAAAATGCTTGTTTTTTTAATACTAAAGTAGATTTATCAAAGAACTTTAACAGAGTACTACTTTTCTTTCTTTTTAAAGTTTCAATTACACCTGAAGAGATAATACAGCCTTGCTGTGCTATTTAAATGAGTGCTTTCATGGTGGTAATCAGTGATAAGCCGGGCCTCTGATCCTTTTCCTCTGAGTCTTATTAAAATAAGACCTTTGGGGAGAGGGAGCGGGAGATGGGAGGGTTGCAGGTAGGAGGGAAGTTATAGGGGGGAAAAAGTCACTGTAATCCATAAGCTCTACTTTGGAAATTTATATTTGTTAAATAAAAGTTTTTTAAAAAATGAGACCTTTTAGGATCCCTGTGACAATCTTCTTGTTGGTTTCATGTCATAACTTAGCCTTGATTAAAACAAGCTTTTACTAGTTTTCAATTCAGTTTAATCTTTTTGTGTTGGCAAAGAAAAATTCTTTCACTGCAGTAAAAAAGGACTGAGGCATATTTTTATATTTGGAAACAGTTTACTGTAAGAAGCACATTTTTTATTTTGACTCCCAGTGTGGGATAGTAATAGGGTAGTCATTTTGTCTTCTTATAAAATATTATAAGATAAATTTCTGCCTATCAATGCTGCCATTTAGAGGAGAGGATTTTCACAGTACAAATAAAAATGGACTTGCTTCTCGTTTAAACATGAAAGAGGCAGTACATAAAGGGCTTTTATTGTTCATCTACTTAAAAGTAATTATTTCTATTATTTCCTTTTAATCTTTGTCTCTTTCTGTTGCTGTTACAGAATACCTGGGACTGGGTGACCTATAAGGGATAGAAATTTATTTGGTCTCTGCTGTAAACTGGCAAGTCCAAGCATGCAGCACCTGCACCATGCAGCAGGTGGTGAGCACCTTCTTCCTCGCAGCGTGGCTTGGTGAGGCCCAGCAAGGCTGCTAGCTGTGGCCTGTATCCTCTTACAGAGCCACCGGTGCCATCCTGGGACTCTGCCCAGGTGATCTTTTCTAATCTTAATCACCCCCAGATTGGATTAAGATGGTGGACTAAGGAGGGAGCTTACCACTGTAGTCTAGGAGAAGATAGTTTAATAAAAAATGGAGAGAGTGCAGTCTCATGGAAAAGTTAGGGAGAAAATGGCAGAGGAAACTCCATGCAAATTAGAGGGACACAGCTGACCTACGTGGAGGGTGTGGGCATGCAAATCAGGTCCCCAGCAGCCAAGAGCCTCTGCACCAGCTTTGGAGAGAGGTGAGACCAGAATGCAGCAGCCCAATAAAGCTGTAGGAAAAGCTGGGACGGAATCCGGTTTGGAGCCCTGTAGGGCCTAGTGTAGCAGCCAAACTAGAGGAAGAAAACAAGTGGGGGCATGTTTCTCTCCCCAATCACCCTCCAACAGCATCCTGTAACAAGCCGATACAGAGCGGGTGCCATTTTGGACGTATGAAGCAGCAGTTGCCAGATCGTGTCCATGACCAGCAACCAGCTGAGTGGAGAGTCCTGAGTCTGTGGGGAGAAGTGACAGGGGCTGGGTGCTCGTGACTTGAAGGCTTATGTGCCAGGACTGTGAAAACAGTGAGAAACATTGAGGCTGTGTGGGAAGGCTCAGGGTATGGCTGGGACTCGGGGCAGTCATTGTGGGAAGCGCCACACCCTCAGGGTTCCCTGGTGACAGACGTTGTTGGGGAATCTGCTTACACCAAGGACTGCACAGATCCTCTGTGCGGTCCTTGTGCAAGTGCAGATGAATATTACGGCCACTGGGGCAGTGCCCAGACACTGGTCTCCTTTGAGGAGAGGAACGGAGCTGAGTCTACTACGCCAACAGAAGAAAACCTTCCCTCTGATTAAAACAAAACAAGGAGACTTACCACTCCCAACCTGGGTGTCACCTTAACACTTCCTTCATACCGGAGCAAAGAACAGAGCTCTATGGCCACACCCACCCACCCCTCTAGGTATTCCCTGAAAGCAGACAAGTCACTAATCTGCACAGACATAATCCAAAGATAAAAGCCGCCAGAGCAAAAAAAAAAAAGCACGATGGCAATGAGTGTCTCCACAAATGCCAAATAATAAACGCACCAATTCAAGAAAACATGAATAAGGAACACAGCATGACGTCCCCAGGATACAACACTTCAGTACTAGATTGTGAAGTTAGAGTTTGAAGAAATGCAAGAAATGAATTCAAAAAATTGATCCTAAGATTACATAGAAGTAATCAGAAGCAAATGCATGAACTAATGAAATCTGTACATGACATGAAAGAAAATTTCACCCACGAAATTGAGATTTTAAAGAGAACTCAAAATAAAATCTTGGCAGTGAAAAATTTAATAGAATAAATAAAAAACGCAAGGGAAAGCCTTAACAACAGAATTGGTGAAGCAGAAGAAAGAATATTCAACTTAGAAGACAAACTGCAGGAATTATACAGTTAGACAAAAAACAAGAGGAAATTAGAAAACTAAAAAACACTGTTGGAAATTTATAGGGTACTATCAAATGACCTAACATACAGGTTCTAGGAGTTCCTGAAGGTGTTGAAAGAGAGAAAGGATTAGAGGGCTTTTTTAGTGAAATAATAACAGAAAACTTCCATAATTCGGAGAAAGAAAGGGAAACCCAAGTACAAGAAGCAAATAGATCTCCTAATAGACATGACCAGAAAAGATCTTCACCATGACACACTGTAATCAAACTCTCCACAGTAACACATAAAGAAAAGATTCTAAAATGTGCATTAGAGAAAACCAGATTACTTTCAGAGGATATCCAATCAGACTCATAGCAGACTTCAGATCAGAAACCCTACAGATTAGGAGAGAATAGTGAGATATAGTCCAAGTCTTAAGAGAAAAAAAAAAACTCAACCCACAATACTGAACCCTGCAAAGCTCTCTTTTATGAATTAAAGTAAAATAAAGACCTTCCATAACAAGCAGAAATTGAATTTGTCACCACCCATCAGCCTTGCAAAAATGCTTAAGCATGTCCTGCACACACAAACACAGAAACATGGTCTTCACTACAGAAGAAGATAAAGGAAGAAACTCATGCAGTAAAAGTACAGAGAAAATCCAAAGTAAAAAATAGAAATATTTGTGAAAAAACAGCAGGGCAAAGTATTTACTTATCAGTAGTCACTTTGAATGTAAATGGCCTCAACTCTCCAGTTAAAAGGCACAGATTGGCTGAATGGATTAAAAAACAAAACCCATCTATTTGCTGCCTACAAGAAACACATCTCACCAATAAAGATCCATGCAGACTGAAAGTGAAATGATGGAAAAAGATATTCCATGCTAACAGAAACCAAAAACGACCTCATGTAGCCATCCTAATATCAGACAAAGTAGGCTTTAACACAAAAACCATTAAAAGAGACAAAGAAATGCACTATGTAATGAATAAGGGATCAGTTCAACAGGAAGGTGTAACTATTATAAATGTATATGCACCTAATTACAGGGAACCTGGCTATTTAAAAAAAAAAAAAGGTTAAGGGATCTAAAGAGACTACTGGAACTCATAGAAGAGTTTGGTAAAGTTGCAGGATATATGTAAAATCAGTACACAAGAATCAGCAGCCTTTGTATACACAGAAAATGCCATGGCTGAGAAAGAACTTCTAAGATCAATCCCATTCATGATAGCTACAAAAAAATCAAGTACCTTGGAATAAATTTAACCAAGGATGTCAAAGATCTCTATGATGAGAATTAGAAAACATTAAAAAAGAAATAGAAGAATATACCAAAAAATGAAAAAATCTTCCATGTTCATGGATTGGAAGAATCAATATCATCAAAATGTCTATTTTTCTAAAGGCAATTTACAGATTCAATGCAATACCAATCAAAATACCAAGAACATTCTTCTCAGATATAGATAAAATTAAGTTGAAATTCATATAAAACACAGGAGACCCTGAATAGCTAAAGCAATCTTATACAACAAAAACAAAGCTGGAGGCATCACAATACCAGATTTCAGGATATACTACAGGGTCGTTATAATCAAAACAGCCTGGTACTGGTACAAAAACAGATGGACAGACCAATGGAACAGAGTAGAAACCCCAGAAATCAATCCACGCATCTACAGCCAACTTTTCTTTTAGCTCCTGTGTCAAATCAATCCCTGGAGCAAGGACAGTCTCCTCAACAATGTTGCTGGGAAAACTGGATTTCCACATGCAGATATATGAAGCAGGACCCCTACCTTACACCTTATACAAAAATCCACTCAAACTGGATTAAAGACCTAAATCTATGACCTGATATCATCAAAATTATTAGAGAACATTGGGGAAACCCTGAAAGATACTGACACAGGCAAAGACTCCTTGGAAAAGACCCTAGAGGCACAAGCAATAAACGCCAAAATTCAAAAATAGGATTACATCAAATTGAGAAGCTCTGTACTGCAAAAGAAACAGGAAAGTGAAGAGGCAGCTGACAGAATGAGAGAAATTATTTGCAAACTATTTAACTGATAAAGAATTAATAACCAGATTATATAAACAGATCAAGAAACTCAACAACAATAAAATAACCCAGTTGAGAAATGGGCAAAGGACTTAAATAAGCATTTTTCAAAAGAGGAAATCCAAATGGTCAGCAGATACATGAAAAAATGCTCAGGATCACTAGCCACCAGGGAGATGCAAATCAAAACCATAGTGAGGTTTTAACTCATCCCAGGTAGGATGGCTTTCATACAGAAATCCACAAACAACAAATGCTGGTGAAAAAGGTAAGCTGTAGCGGCTACTTTCTCTCTGTCTCTCTTTCTCACTAACTCTGCCTGTAAAAAAAAAAAAAAAAAAAAAGAAGAAGAAGAAGAAGAAAAGAAAAAGCTAAGCCTAGTCCACTGTTGGTGGGAAGTAAACTGGTAAAGCCACTTTGGAAGACAGTTTGGAGGTACCTCAGAAATCTGAATGTAGACCTACCATATGACTCAGCCATCCCGCTCCTGGGAAGACCCAAGTGAAATGAAATCAGTATATGAAATTGTTATCTGCACCCCATGTTTATTGCAGCCCGATTCACAATAGCTGAGACATGCAATCAACCCAAATGCCCATCAATAGAAGACTGGATGAAGAAATTATGGAATATGTAGATTATGGAATACTATACAGTGGTTAAAAAAAAATCCAGTCATTTACAACAAAATTAATGAATCTGGAAAGCATCATACTTAGTGAAATAAGCCAGTCCCAAAGGGGAAAATACCACATCTTCTCCCTGACCTGTGATAACTAACAGAGCACCTTAAAGGCAGTTTTTAAAAGTGAAATTGACACTGTGAGAAACAATGACTTGAACAGCCCCATTGAGGAATAGTTTTTTTAAAAAATACTATTTGTTGAACTCTTTAATTAGCATAGAGTTAAACAAAGAATCACCATGTTCCTACTTTGAAGGGTACAGTTTAAAAACTTGCTGTGGGACCCCAAGTGCCCTTAAACTGAGTGGTAAAAATGCTATCTTAAGTGTTACAGTGATCATAGGGATAAGATTAAAGGTCTGATAATAATAGTAGATAAAAAGGAGTGAATGCTCCAAAATAGGAAGCAATCCACACAGCAGACTCATAGAATGACAAACATCCTAAGCAGCACTCTGACCTCAGAATCAGTCCTTAAGGTTTTCTAGTATGGTTGAAAAGCCCACGAGATCATTTCCGGCAATGGAAAACCAAGATACTGAGGCAAAAATGTCCTATATGAAGGATCTTGGTGGATGAGAACTCAGTGGAAAGGAGTGGTCGTCAAAGAAGGAGGTACTTTTCACTGTAGGGAGGAGAGAACTTCCACTTTGCTTATGGCCTTGTCTAAATAAGTCTGTGGATTCAGAATGTTTCCATATACTAGACAGCTCATGTCAAGAACCTTGAGTGATCACTGATATCATACATAAGAGTTTTAATTGTTAAATTAACAAGAGTTGGGCCGGCGCTGTGGCTCACTTGGCTAATTCTCCGCCTGCAGTGCCGGCATCCCATATGGGCTCCGGTTCTAGTCCCAGTTGCTCCTCTTCCATTCTAGCTCTCTGCTGTGGCCCAGGAGGGCAGTGGAGGATGGCCCAAGTGCTTGGGTCCCTGCACCCCATGGGAGACTGGGAGGGAGCACCTGGCTTCTGGCTTTGGATTAGCGCAGCTCCAACTGTGGCGGCCGTTTTGGGGGTGAACCAATGGAGGAAAGACCTTTCTCTCTCTCTCTCTCACTGTCTATAACTCTACCTGTCAAAAAAATTAACAAGAGTCCTGTGCACTAACTTCCCTTGCAGCACCTCTGTCTTCAAGGAGTTGTGTTATGTCTGTGTGCTCCCAAAAGATATATCATTCTTGGGGACTTTGTTAAAGGTAATTAAGTTTCTCAAAAAAAAAAAAAAAGTGGAATTAACTTCAAGATGCAGTGACTTTGAACAATCCTTGTCTTGACTGTTGAGGAACAGTTTTTTTTTTTTTTTTGTTTAGTTTTTTAGATTTTTTTTTTTTTTTACTGTGCAAATTGTTGAACTCTTTACTTAGTATAGAGTTGGTCTTCTGTGTATAAAGTTAATCAAAGATGGATCTTACTTAAGAATGGGACTGGGGTTGGCAGAGGGAGGAGAGGTGAGAGTGGGTGGGAGGACGAGTATGGTGGAAAGAATCACTATGTTCCTAAACTTGTCCTTATGAAATGCATGAAGTGTGTATTCCTTAAATACAAGGTTTCTTTGGTGGGGGGGGGATTAAAAAAATCACCTTTCAAAGGCCCCATCTCTGGATACCACTACTGTGAATTTGGGGGAAAATTCAATCATAGCATGCTTTATACTGTTTGTTTTTTTTTTTAATTCCCATTTGTAGATCGAAAGTGAGCTTACATGTAAGATGGCTCATTTGTTTTGAGTAAAGGCAGACTGGTAATGATGATACCCAGTGTAGGCATTTGGGGTTCAGTCCTTGTGGACAGGTGTTTATGTGAATTAAAACTCGCACGTGTCACTGTGGTTGATAGTCCTGGCAGGGGCCCTGTTGGCTAAATAAATGTAAAGACAGCATTTGTCTTCTTCTACCAGTGTAGGCACAGGAATGGGGAGAAGTGTAAAACTGACAGGACCACAGTGCTAAATCTATTCAACGAGGCTGCAGAGCAAAGAAATGGCAGTGATTAACGGCACGGTTCACTTCAGCAAGCATATATTGAGCAGTTCGCAGCCAAACACTGTGTTAGCTGCTATCGGGTACAAAAGGAGAGGACAGTATGATTTTGCCCTAAAGAAATTTGTCATCTGACTTGGGAGACCCGTGGCTCATGTGTGAGAGCTGGAGAGCAAGCTATGACTGTGTGTGTTCGAGTGTGGGACTGTGAAACAGTACAAGCACAGTTTGTTGGTATAGAAAGTGGAAAGACATATCTGTATGATGGAAAATTTTGTGTGGCGACATAAAGTAACACAACCTGGGTTTGTTGAAATCTTTGGTTGTTTAATTGGGAAGAAATCCCAGCTATTTAAAAGGCATTTATTTAAAATATTCTTTAGCTTGACCTAAAGACCAGTTAGATAGTTCAACATTTCATACATGAGATAAGTAAATTCAAGAATAATTTATTCCCTTTGAATGGTTTAGTCCATTGTGTATATAAACTTAATTGGATTTTACTCACAGTACTTTCTTTGCCTTAAGTATCATAAAGATTCACTCACGCTGTTTGGAATAAGTTTTCTTTGTGTTAAATACGTTTTATTTTCCCCATGTCCGAGTATTCTGAATTATGTGTATTGGAAAGTCGGCCCCCATGAGCACAGTAGGCTCCTTGCTTTGTGTAGGAGGCCACGAGACATAGCAGCCTCGCTCCGTTCTGTTTTTCCGCTTTCTTCAGGGTTCAGAGGAAATGGTTTAGGGACTCCTGGAACACTTGACTTTCAAGATGCAGCTCTGGCTGGCACGGTTTCCCTCCTCCTCCGGCGCTCCAGGCACCTTTCTGCTCTGCCTCCACACTGCTGGTCCATCTCACGACACGTGTTTTCTTCTAATCAGTTCATTTTTCTGATGTGTAGGCTGACTTCCTCACCCTGTCCCCGGGATGTCATCTGATTCTTGGTGCATCATAGATTTGTAATAAATACTGAGTGAATGAACGTATAAATATATCTTATGCAGCCCAGTGCTAGTGAAAATTTGTTACTACATTTAGTTCTCATAAAAAACGTGTGGTACATCCTGTGGTTGTGTCCGGTAGTGTTAGGAATGAATCTGCAAACCTATTGATGTACACAGATTGGTAGTCCCCGGTTTCCTAGTCCCTGCACCTCTGCCATGTGATTTTCTGTAAGAACACTGATGTGAAGAGCCCTGACACCCATTTCCTGTACTGTCAGCAGTTTGCCTTGACAAACACATGGACTCCCGAGTCAGTCCACGTGTAGACTTGCTGGAAGGATGGAATGTGCTGTGCGCCTTCCAGATGGTGACTGGCGCTGCCTGCTTCCCAGCTTCCTCTGACTTCAAATTGCATTTTTAATTTTGGAGGAGACAATGTTTGGTCTCTGGCTCCTCTTTGTATGGTAAGGCTAACTATGGAGCCTGTTGGAGGTGGGATTTAGTGCCGTTACTTTGGCCAATGATTTTAACTTGAAGTAGAATCGCCAGTCCACGGATCCCTTGTGCATCTTCTCTTGTAGCTGTTTATATCGTTTGTTGGTGTCAGTTTATTTTTGACCAAACTGTATTTTAAAATACTTAAATTATTTAAGCAACAGGATATTTAGACAATTGTACTGTTTAATAATTAGGGTTTCCTATGGTTTTTTCATTTTTAACTATTTTCCTCGAAGTCATTCTTTCGGAAATCAAGACTTCTGGGTTTTACTTCTGTAGGCAGTCGTGCCTGCAGGAGCACAAGACGTTTTCCTTTTCAGCTGCAAAGTGTGGACTAGGAAGGTTTTGTTTGTGTTAATGAAGCTTTCCCTGAACATATTTTTTTTTTAAGATTTATTTATTTATTTGAAAGTCAGAGTTACTCACAGAGAGAAGGAGAGGCAACGAGAGAGAGAGAGAGAGAGAGAGAGAGAGAGAGAGAGAGAGAGGTCTTCCATCTGCTGGTTCACTCCTCAGATGGCTGCAACAGCCAGAGCTGTGCCAATCCAAAGCCAGGAGCCAGGAGCTTCTTCCAGGTCTCCCATGGCAATGCAGGGGCCCAAGAACTTGGGCCATCTTCCACTGCTTTCCCAGGCCACAGCAGAGAGCTGGATCAGAAGTGGAGCAGTCGGGACTCAAACCAGCGCCTATATGGGATGCCAGCACTCCAGGTGGTGGCCCCAATCCCTGAACACGTTTGTAACACCAGTTGAGTCAGTCTGATCTTGGCTTTCTTCCAACAGTAGTCTGGTGTCTTCAAAACAACTGAAATTGCTGCAGAATGTCCTGGTCACACCTGCACTGTCTGTGTATACTAGAGTGAGTCACTTCTAGAATTTGAAAATATGACTTTTTTCCCCTATTAGTAGTTTTTCCTGGACATTGCAGTTGCATCAGGCTCTGCTGTTAATTTCTATGTAGGGCATAGGAATAAGCAGAAATAAAAGGGTTAAAGGCAGCATTTTAAAATGCATTTTCATTAGCATTTGAAATTTCAAGCATTCTCATTAGTGTGTCCATATCAACTAAACCAGGGTTTTTGTGTTTGTCAGGGTCCACCTTGAGTACACTTCTTTTTTGAAGCCTTTCCTGTGAGAGTTGTTCTTTGCTCTCCTTATATTCCCTTATCACCATTTTGTTCCTGTTTTGACAGTGCGATATTGTGGGCTAAGGCATTTTGTGCCATAGAATCTTCTCTCCAGGAAAATCTACCCCAAACGCTCAATATTAAAAACAGCTGTCAGACACCTTCTACCATTGAACTGGGGTGAGGACCTACCTGCCTCTTTTTACCCTTTTTTCTCTGTCTCTGCTGGCCCAGAAACACTGACTAGTAGCACAGCGCCAAAAACTGGCTGTAGTTCAAAATAACCCAGCTCCCGTGACTGTAAGATAGTAATAATACTGTCGCCTAAGGGGATCTCCTAAGATGAAATAATTTGCAGGTTGCACAGAGATTGATACACAGGCCCTCAATAAACATTTGTTGAAATGATTTAAATTCCCAAGACCACCTAGTGTAGTAGGCAGAGCCAGAAATAGAGACATGAGTGACCAGATCAGTTTGTCTGCTTTATCTACTGATGACCCTTGTGGGCAGCAGGTCAGCATTTGCTGGGTATGGTCAGAATCTTCAAAGGCATCGAGTCTGTGAAACCTGGCACCACTCTCCATTTTCACGTGCACAGCTGATAGTCAAAGTATGCACATCTACAGATGTTGGGATCACCTTAGGAGGTGGCTCAGGGCCAGACCATTCAAGGTGACACAGGTCTGTGTTTGACTTCTGTAAGACCAAACCCAGGAAGGATCTTTCCATGTGGGATGAGGGATGCTCTGAGAGGTTAAATGTACCCACGCTAAAGGCAGAGTGGAGCAGACAGAGGGTCTTCCATATTAAGAACCATCCATACTGTATTTTATTCCTTCTCTAAGTAAAAGTGTTGTTATATATGGTCTGTGGCACTGTTAAGTAAAGTTGTGTCAATAACAAGTGAGGAGTTTTCCTTTTTTTTTTTTTTAAAGATTTGTCTTATTTAATTGAAAGGCGGAGTGACTAGGGTGGGGATGGGGTCTTCCATTGCTTCACTCCACAAATGGAAGCAATGGCCAGGTCTGGGCCAGGCTGAAGCCGGGAGCCAGGAACTCCATCTGGGTTTCCCACATGGGTGGCAAGGACACAAGTACTTGGGCTATCTTCTGCTGCCTTCTCAGGTGCCTCAGCAGGGAGCTGGGCGCTGGAGTCAAAGGCAGAGGCTCAACCTGCTGTGCCACAGTTGCAGCCCCACAGGTAGGCTGCTCTTCGGCATAGTGTATGCAGAGTTTACAGAGGCTTCCACAAGTCCAGGTGTGCAGGAATTTGCAGCTTGCCCTTTCCTTTTAATGAGTTCTTGTGCTGAAACAAGTTGTTTTGATTTCACTCCATGTTCTAACCTACCCTGTATCTTCCAATTTATTTTTTTGTGGTAGAAACCATGTATTACTTAAAAAGTCTGCCTGTGATTAAACTTACCTTTCATAAGAAAGCAACGACTGTCCCTTTTACTAAGCATGGTACTCAACACCTTTTCCGGTTTCTTGGACGTCCGTCTGCTTTGTGTATCACTTTCTGGTTGACGTCAGGTAGCAGAGCCACGTGCCCTAGGAGTACAGACCTCCAAACTCTTCCACACTGGAAGTTCCTTGCCTGAGTCACTTAATCTTCCTGGGCCCCAGGCTCCTCATTTTTACTACATAAATGCAGAAGGTGTATTTTAACACAGAGTGGATCTACCTCAGAGTGCAGAGTTAGGCACAAATTAGTCTTCCAGTGTGAAACATTTTTTCTTTGCATGTGGCAAATCAGCAGTTTATAAAGATTTCCTAATGCAGAAGGTGATCCTCCTCACATTTGAACAGCAGCTGCAGGTTTCACATCATCTCTGCCTTCTGAGATCGGAGCCACTGTTTTCTCGGTGTTGGGTAACCCATGTGGTGTGAGCATCACCCAGACTCACTGGACTTGGTGGCCCTGTCTCTGCGCTCTCCCCTGCCTCCTTCCTGCCTTGTGGATTGAGGGGGGAGACCCTGAGGGGGGCTTCTCAGCTCTGTTGGTGTCTGGTTCTCTGTGCAGCCTGGGCCAGGGCACTTGTGGAGAATTTCCGACAGGTGTATCGTGTCAGTTAGTTAGGGGGCACGCTGATCCCCTAAATGTCTCACTGCAAAATGCCTTCCATTTTCTACCTAGCGCAGCTTTGTAAGACTTGCATTCATGAACAGTTCCCTGAGGAAAAGGTCAGGAAATTGCAGTGTTGCACTGCTCTGTAAGGTGGGACAGGCAGGTTTCAGGGGACAGTCTGTTCCCTTCTGTCCTGCTGTGTTCTGCTCTGAGTTCTCTGTTCCTTCCTGTGCCTCTGTCCTCTGTCCTCCACTCTGTTTTCTTTCGTCCTGCTGCTGCTAACCTCGCCTTTCTCCGCCTGTGTTTGTCTCCACTTTGCTCCACCTCCATTTCCTCCCAGTTTTTAATGCACCTGTATGCACATTCTCCTATTTGTGGCCCTTATCCACATTCTACTCTAGCTTACCTTTACTAAACCTAAAATAAAGCTCACCCTGGCCTGGGGCAGCCATCGCCTGTTTTCTGTTTGTCCTTCCTTGTGCTCTTTTAGTGAAGCAACGCAGAAAACACTCAAGGCTACCACCATGTTGTGACACCTCAACTCCTCTGCCTGGCAACAACGCTAGCCATTCTGGACTCTTCTGAGAGAACCAAAGAGAGACAGAAGAGTTTTTAGCAGGTAGCGTTGTTTTAAGAAAAACATAGAAATTACTGCCTTGTGAACTATTTGAAGACAGCAAACCTGGAGCAGTCCTCATGTCACAGATAGCTGTAAACCCTGTTAGGACAGCAACACCTAACGCAGCTCCCTGCTGTTACTGGTGGAAGTAACGCATGAATGGAAGGCCTTCCCAGAGACCCTCAGCCTGTGTCTTCAGGGGTCAGTCTGGGTTCTCAGCAGACGTGCTCTTTCTGTCATTTGACCAGCCTCATAGCCACTGATTGTGATGATCCTGAAGACTCGTAAAGATGTGTGCAGTGAAGGGAAACCAGAGTTTGGTAGGAGAAGTAGTTTATTTTTAGAAGTGTTTGTTAACTCCAGTGAGTCTTGTGAGGATTATTGATTAACTGCGAGTTTATAGCCCCTACTGTGGTCCTTGGGTGTGGGGAGTTGTTGCCGTAGAGCAGTCCTGC
This sequence comes from Lepus europaeus, assembly GCF_033115175.1. NCBI lineage: Eukaryota > Metazoa > Chordata > Mammalia > Lagomorpha > Leporidae > Lepus > Lepus europaeus. Next base: position 160,996,571 of record NC_084830.1, on the reverse strand, counting down.
TGAAAGCATGATTGAACTGAGTACAGATTTGTGATTGACATTCAGAGCCAGACTTTGCTGTTCCCCCATCTGTTGAATCAAAGAGACAACAGTTGAGAACATCGCTGGTCTCTTCAATTCGAGACACATTCTTTTAAAAATCAACTTATGAATGCAATATGTTGCTACTAGGATCCTAGAATTACTTTAAGCTTGGAGAAAAATAAATCCTTGGAAAACCAAATGCAGAGACTTCAGAGCAGGTTAGGATCATCCAGGTGGTTAGTCTAAACATCTGAAGACATGAAGCCGATCCATGTTTGTAAATGACAGAACTGACGACTGCTCTGACTATTGTGCGCATTGACACGGTGGTCCTGCGTCGAAGCCCAGCCTCCTCACAGCGCTGCCTGGGAGTCGGGCCCAGGAAGGAGTGTGAGCCGGTTTTTCATGTTGATGCCAGGGGAAGTGGTTTTTCTGGCTTCAGTAGAGCTGCTTTGTGCAACTCTATATAATATGAACTCCTGGGGAGCCTACACGTTTCTTTAGTTTCAAAACCAACTCTGTAATGAATGTTGAAATGCACTTCTAAGCCTGCATAGCACAGGGGGCACTTGCCTATTAGGATCTTAGAGCAGAAGCTTTGGGTTTGCTGAATAAAACTTAATGGGAAATTAAGCTTGTTTTTAACTGTTAACAGATGTAACGCTCAGGGAAACATTTAAAGCCTACATTACACTGTTAAACATGGTCAAGACAATATATAATAGAGCATCAAAGATTTGGAAGTCGCCCATGCGGCGGTCATTGAAAACGCCTGCCTTTGAAGCCGTAAATCACAGAAATGTTCTCCTCTTAAGTGCATGTGATCCAGTGTAAATGCGAACAGTTTTCTGTCACCAGTGCTGTAAACAGTCTGGCTGATGGTTTCCTGATAATGCTTTATTAAAGTCATTGCAAGTAATTCTGGCAATAGTGTCTTAAGAAGTATTTGCTCAGAGCATCATTTCTTCCAGGAAATAGCCTTTTATGTTGGTCTGCAGGTTCAAGGGTATGGCATCCTGTTGGAACTCTGGGGCATTACTATTTTCAGACCTTGTTTGTGTGCAACATGAGCTGTATTGATTTCCAGATAATAAGAATTTATTCAAAACAGGAGATTGTAACATTCTAGAAGCAGATTGGCTTTTTGTTTTATTAAATTTATCTTGATTACAGCTAAGAAAATTGCTTTAAAAGCAATGACATTATATTCTGACCCCTTTGCCTGCTGTCACTTAACAACTTTTCCAAAATTTCTACTAACCTTCTTGATAGCAGTTGAAGGTATTAGTAATAATCAAGGGATATCAGCGTTAGCAACACTGGTAACTTACAAGAAATGCACAAAGAATTTATTGCATTTTTCCTTAATAAATATAACCTAGTGAACTTTGCTCATAATTTGACCATATAATAAAAGCAACAGAGGCAATAACTGCTTTTATGATGGAAATATTTTCCAAGGGTACTCCAGCTTATAAATCTTACATTTGTTTATTGTCTGTAACATTTACAGTTAGAGAAAGGCTTGGAGTGGTGGTGATTTTTGTTTTGAGATTTCTGAACATTTAGAAGTAAATTGAAAATCATGTAATTTAAAAAGCTATAACTTTATTTTAATAAGGAGGAAAGCCTCAGATGTAAACATTACTGTTTTGCCCCACCGTGCTGTCTCTTGCTTGCCGTATCCTTTCAATTCTCAGATGTGCCAGGGCATGTTGCTTTAGGGCCTTTGTAGTCGGTGTATCCTCTCCCTGGAATGCTGCTTGTTCCGATCGCCACGTGGTTCTTCCCCATTCCTCACGTGTCGTCTTTTCAGTGATGTCTTCGTAGATCCTCCTGTTCAAAAATCAACCTGCATTTGCCTCCCTACAACGTAAGCCTCATCTCCCTGACTTTCCTCTAATTTTTTAAAAAGTTTTTTTGGTTAAGTTTTTTGACAAGTTAAGGTTGATAGATGGGGAAGAAGCACAGACGTTTCTCATACAGCCCTTGCTCCCACATATGCATGGCCTCTCCTTTACGAACGTCCCCCACCAGAGACCCTTCATAGAGTAGATGAACCCATATTGACACAGCAGCGTCATCCAGGAGTTCCTGTTCACACTAGCATTGTGCATTCTGCAGGTTTGGACAAGTGTGTGATGCTGGGAGTAGCATGCAGAGCAGTCTCACTGCCCTAAACATTGTCGGTGCTCTGCCTAACCACCCCGCACCTCCAGCCCTGGCAACCACTGATGAGTTCTGCCATTTCCAGCACGTCACATGTTTGGAATCATACAGGATGGAGTCTTGTCAGATTGGTGTACGCGTTTCAGAATCCTGCATGTCCTTTCCTGGCTCGATGCAGCCTTTTTTTTTTTTTTTTTTTTTTTAAGATTTGTTTGTTTATTTGAAAGATAGAGTTATAGAGAGGCAGAGGCAGAGAGACAGAGAGAGAGAGAGCGAGGGAGAGAGAGGCCTTTCATCCGCTGGTTCACTCCCCAGACAGCCACAGTGCTGTAGCTGCACTGATCTGAAGCCAGGGGCCAGGAGCCAGGGGCTTCTTCCAGGTCTGCCACATGGGCACAGGGGCCCAGGCACTTGGGCCACATTCCACTGCTTTTCCAGGCCATAGCAGAGAGCTGGATTGGAAGTGGAACAGCCAGGTCCTGAACCGGTGCCCATATGGGATGCCGGCACTGCAGACAGCAGCCTCACCCACTGCGCCACAGTGCCATCCCCTCTTTTTATTGCTCAACAGTATATGATTATTTTGCTGCAGTGCTGAATGCAGTACCTGTTTACTGAGCCCCTGCAGGATCTCTTGGGTTTTGGCATTTATGGATAAACTGCTGTAAACATGCCGGTGCAGGTTTTTGTGTGAACACGACTTCAGCCCCTTCAGGAGATACCGAGGCGCACCGCTGCTGGGCTGTGTGGTGGAGTTTAGTTTTCTAGGAACCTGCCACACCAGCTTCCCAGACGGCTGTGCCTCGTGCATCCCGAGCAGCAGCATCGCTCTGCACTCCCATCAGCGTTTGGTGCTGTCCGTGATCTGGGTTATGGCCATCCTAATAGATGTGTTTTGGTTCCTCTTTGTTTTAATTTGCCTTTCCCTGATGACATAATGATGTGGAGCATCTTTTTACATATTTGTTTACAATCTGTATCTGCTTTGCTGAGGTACCTGTTAAGGTCTTTTTTTCAATTTTTTTTGACTGGGTTGTTTGTTTTATTGTTTAGTTTTAAGAGTTCTTCATACATTTTTGATGATAATACCTTTTGCAAGTATTTTCTGCAAGTCTTGATGATGTCTTTCAAAGAGCAGAACATTTTGGTTTTAATTCAATTTTAATGGAGTCTAGCTTGTCAGTTACTTCATTCCTAAATTTTGCCCTTGGTGCTGTATTTAAAAATTCATTGTCATGCTGCAGGTCATTGAGGTTTTTTCCTCTGCTCTACATTTGCTGCTTTAGTAGCATGTATCACTTTCCAGCAAACTGCATAGTGTTATTTTTTTAACAGTGTGATGTGGGAAATAAAACATAAAAAGGTGTTCAAAGATAATAGGTGAACCCAGATAATCTATGTGCACTCTAGAAAGGCAATTAAAGAGATTATTTTTTTTTTAAGAGTCACTAGACCGAAAGGAAACTATTAATCTTCAGATGCAAAGGCTGAGCAAGTATCAGGGAGAGTGAATGAGTGAAATGCTCATATCCAAGAGTACAAAGTCTTCAGAAAGTTAGTGAAAATAAGTGTTAAAAATGTGTACTATGAAAAAAGTGACATGAATTTCAAAAAGTTTTGTATCCAAATAGACTTTTTAAAAAAGATTTATTTATTTATTTGAAAGAGTTACACACAGAGAAAAGGAGAGGCAGAGAGAGAGAGAGAGAGAGAGAGAGAGAGAGAGAGAGAGAGAGAGGTCTTCCATCTGCTGCTTCACTCCCCAATTGGCCACAAGGCTGGAGCTGCACTGATCCAAAGCCAGGAGCGTCTTCCGAGTCTCCCATGAGGGTGCAAGGGCCCAAGGACTTGGATCATCTTCTATTGCTTTCCCAGGCCATAGCAGAGAGGTGGAGCAGCCAGGACTCCAACCAGTGCCCATTTCGGATATTGGCACTGCAGGCGGCGGCTTTACCCTCTATACCACAGCATCGCCCCAAGGATTACTTGATTTTTAACTGAATTAGTGTATGTAGAGCTCTTAAAATAGTGTCTGGCACATATAAGCTTTCTTGGAAATAGTCAACATCATAAAATTTTCTTTTGCTTTTTTTTTTTTTCAGCTGATTGAACTGTGTTATTTCTGAACATTTATACCAAGTTTGTTTTGAGGTGGCAAATACAAGTTCTAATGCCACGGACTGGGTTTGTGCTAACTTGTTTATGTGTTGCTGTGAGTCTGGGGTTCGGTATTTCAGCACTGTTTGTGCTGTCTCGGCACCCTGTATTGCCAGTCAGAGCTGCTTGATTTAACCCAACTTGCCAGTGGATAAATCAAAGAAGGCAACTTATGTGCTGTTGGTAGCTCAAGAAATCTGCAGCTGACACGATGTTCCATGCACGTGGCAGGCAGGCTGATGGCCGAGCAGGCGATGACAGTACTGTCCACGCTGTCTCCAGCTCAGCAAGGCTGGCTCTTCTCCTGGCGTGGCTGACTGCAGCTGACCAGTGTCCACCTGGCTGCAGGGGCTGCTTCAGACGTCCGACACAAGGTGACTTGTGGGCTGATGGTTGGTGTCAAAACCATCATGCACATGTTGCATTCTTTATGTGTTGTTGTCTGGGTTGCCTTGAAGTGACTACTCAGTATTCGTGTTCAACTGTTACTTCCCAGTTGGTGTCTTTTGGTGACTTCTCAGTAGCAAATGACAGTTACATAAAGTTAAAATAAGTAACATGTACCTATTGATGATTCAAAGGAGAGCGGCTTGGCTATCTTACTGAAATAGTTTTACCTTTTCCATTAGTCAGTAGGATTTTGTAAAGGTCAAAGAAAACTTTGCCCATTGTTTGAGAAGGTAATAAATCCGTCTTCAGACTAACGCTGCTCAGATTAGTCCTGGGCTCCATATGTGTGAGTGAAGTAGTCCATGTGCACAGTGCCATGAGTTAGCACACGGAAGCACAGCTGTGTAACCGCCTCCCCTTGAGGAAACAAAGGCTCCCCTGTATCCCAAAACCCCCTGCCGACCCTTCGCCACATTCCTTCTCTGATCTCTGGAGTAAGCCGGTTTCCCAACTGTTAAAATAGGACCGATCCCTTCTGCTTGTTTTTTACTCTTTGTATATATAATACAATCAATCAGAACATACTCTTTTGTCTGAGATGGGTTTTTTTTTTTTTGCTCACCTTTACAATATGTGGTTTCTCCATATTTTGTGTATCAGAATTGTATTCTGCTAGTAGTAAGTGTTCTGTAGTGTGAATGTACCATAATGGGTTTAACCATTTTTTAAAAATTCTATTAATATAAGGAGGACAGATTTCATGCATTCCATAGGTATAATCCCAAGAAAACAATGACGCTTCCCTACTCCCACCCATGTCCCACCTACCCTCCTGACCCTTCATCAGTTTTTGCCATGATATAATTTTTTAAAAGATTTATTTATTTATTTGGAAGTTAGAATTACACAGAGAGAGAAGGAGAGGCAGAGAGAAGAGAGAGAGGTCTTCCATCTACTAGTTCACTCCACAGTTGACCACAACAGCCAGAGCTATGCCAATCCGAAGCCAGGAGCCAGGAGTCAGGAGCTTCTTTTGGGTCTCCTACATGGGTGCATGGGCCCAGGGGCTTGGGCCATCTTCTACTGCTTTCCCAGGCCACAGCAGAGAGCTGGATCGGAAGTGGAGCAGCCAGGACTCAAACCAGCGTCCGTATGGGATGCTGGCACTGTAGGCAGTGGCTTTCTCCACTACGCCACAGCGCCGGCCCCTGCCATGACATAATTTTAATCTACTCTGTAATCACAGGCTTAACTCATCACTAACCATAATATTCAACGAGTAAGAAGTAGGAACACTGCAGTTCCACAGGAGTATAAACAAGGCTCAGATGATCCATTTCGTTCCTATTCCTTGTTTTTTGTATTCTGTCTTAACTGCCACGTTTCAGGAAACATGATAGGAGAATGACTGGTGCACGTGTGTTTCTATGGAGTCTGTACTTGAGTACAAATGGCTGGATTGCAGGATCAGCTTTAGGAGTGCGGCTCCTAACAGCTGTGTGTGAGAGCTGTTGCGGCCCCACCTCTCCTCCACACTTGGCGTCGTCTCTGCCGTTTGGTCTGTTTGTAGGGAGGTGCTACGTTGAGCTTTTAGTCTGCATTTCTCTGTTAATGAGCTGATTGTCTGTCTCGATCTCCACTTCCGTACAGCACCTTTTCAGGGCTCCTGGATGTTCACACGGCAGGTCTGTTTTTATATCGTAGGAATCTTAGAGACGCATGCTTTGTTAGTAAGTGTCTGTTACGTATGGCAGGTCTCTTTTTATATTTAGCAATCTTAGAGATGCATGCTTTGTTAGTAAGTGTCTGTTACAGTTGTCTTTCCACTTCTGTCACTTCCTTTTTAACTGTCTGAAGATGTCTTTCTATGAAGAGAAAGTCTCATTTTTCAAAAAATTACCACTTTTTATTATTATTTGAGAAACAGACAAGGGAGAGAGTGAGCTCCCATCGCTGGTCCATCTGCAGCTGCCGCCAAGTGGCCGGCTGGCGGGCCCAGAGCAGGAGGACGAAGTCACTCCCAGCTGCTGGAGCCACCCCCTCTGCCTTCCAGAGTGTGCAGCCGCAGGAAGCTGGTGCTCCAGTCAGAGCTGGGGTGAACCCAGGAACCGGGGTGCGGGGCACCAGCGTCTTAACTGATGGACTGCTGCCGGGCCGGAAGCCCGCCCTGAGATGCTCGGCTTGATTGTGGTTCAGTTTGTCGGCTCCTCTGTCTGTTTTCCTTCATTATTCCCTTTTCCATGACTTACGGACAAAGACAGCCTCCGTCCAACATTGTGGAATAGCTTCTAGGCATCCTTGATTGTACACTTTATCAATAAGTATTTTAGAGTTTGCACTCTATCTATGTATAGTTTATTGATATGGATCGTGTACATACAGTGTACTCATTGTTATGAAAAAAATCCCAGAAAATAGTAAAGAATTTGTTAAGTGTGTATATGTTCTAATATTTTTCTTTACCCCAGTATTAAAGTATGCATTTCCTGACTTATATATACACCAGACTTATATATACACCAGACTTCATAGCGACCATTTTGGAACAAAATAACGTCTTCAGTGTTAATTGTTTTAACTGTCAAGCGAGAAATAACTCATTGATACTTCCATCAGAAAGCTTTTATTTGCAAATTTCTCCTTGATACCAATTTGAAAAATATTCTGTATATTACTTATTGTGAACTGAGCTGTGATAAACAACCACAGTGTCCATTAACTGATGACTGGATAAAGAAAATACGGTATGTATACACTATGGAATACTACTCAGCCATAAGAAAGAGTGAAATGCTGTCTTTTGTAACACATTCAGTGCAACTGGGAACCATTATACTTAGTGAAATAGGCCCCAGTCCCCAGAAGACAAGTACCATATGTTTTCTCTGATATGTTGTAGTTAATACAGCGTATTTAAAAATGTATAGGAGCCAAAGGGATGTTTTGAGGTTTGATCAGTGTTAGCCCTTGTTTATACTGTGGTCCCGATACTTGTTACTTGTTGACTGTTATGTGCATTAGCCCTGTGACTACAGAGTGGACTGAAATTATGTTTTTGCAAAAATTAAAGAAAAAGAAGAAGGGAAGGAAGAAGAGGTATTGAGGGGAGGAAAGAGGAAGGGAGGGAAGTATAGTTATCTTCTAGGAATTGTACCTATGGAATACGTGAAATCTGTTCTCCTTACATTAATGATCAAAAATACAAAAAATGAATGCCATAGCCTAGAAAAATAAAAATAAAATTTTATTTTTAAACTTAAAAATAAGGAAAATATTCTATCTAGGAGAAGGAAATTATTTCTTGAATTTTTACTTGTAGTTTTGGGACTACCATAGTCTCCAATTAATTAAGTATGTGAAAAAACTCAGTAAATACTTGAATTTTCCAAAGTATAGATTTAATAATTTTATTTTCCTGCTTCAAATCCTCAGATAATTCACTGAGTAGCTCGTTAAGTTTTATATTTATCTAAGGATTTTCTTAGTTTTATAAAATTTGCTCAGGAAGTCAGTCAGCTTGAAGTAACCATGGAACGTTAAGAAAGAATTGCCCCATTTCTTTCTTTCTTTTTTTTTTTTAAGAGCTGAATAGAGACTTTTTTTGTAAGAGTTGTACTGTTTTTTCAGCACGTAAGTTTGCACTCTGGTGACTTTAGTCACCAGGCCCAGTGAATGTCCTTCAGCCCCTCTGCTTAGGGAGCTGCTTCTATGTGGGATCAGCAGTCCTTACACTAGCCCATTCACAAGGTGTCTTTTGGAGTCAGCACTTTTTAATCCTATGTTTTCTGCAGAAATTGATGTGTTTAAAAGAAATCTTCACTTAGCTCAGACTTAAATTTGTTCCTTTACTTAACCTTCTAATCTAGTCATATCTTGGACAACTTTATTTGGAATCTTTATATATATAGAGAGAAGCAGAGACAGGGGAGGGGTAGATGACAGAGAAGGAGAAAAAGGGGAGGGAGCAATGGAGTGGAGAGAGAGAGAGAGAAATATAGAAATATAAAGAGAGTTTACTTCTGGATCCTAAATATCCTTCAATGTCATAATATTACCCTGCCTAAAAATAAAATCCTACAAACCTTTTCTTTAATCTGTGTTTGAGGATAAAGTGGAAAGAAAAACAGTTTAAAGAATATTTTAGTGTGAGATTGGAGTTGGCGAACTCAAGAGGCTTCCATAGCCTTGGCAGCTCATGACAAGAGCCTCGGGTGATTACTGACGTCATAAATAAGAGTGTCAATTGTTAAATCAACAACAGGAGTCACTGTGCACCTACTCCCCGTGTAAGATCTCTGTCCTTAATGTGATGTATTATGCGAATTAACGATAAAACTACTTATCAAACAGTACTCTATACTCTGTGTGTTGTGTGGGCGCAGTTTGTTGAAATCTTTACTTAGTATATACTAAGTTGATCTTCTGTGTATTAAGATAATTGAAAATGAATCTTGATGAAGAATGGGATGGGAGAGGGAGTGGGAGATGGGATGTTTGCCGGAGGGAGGAGGTTGTGGAGAGAAAAGCCACTAATATCTAAAAGTTGTACTTTGGAAATTTATATTTATTAAATAAAAGTTGAAAAAAAGGGCCGGCGCCGTGGCTCAACAGGCTAATCCTCCGCCTTGCGGCGCCGGCACACCGGGTTCTAGTCCCGGTCGGGGCACCGATCCTGTCCCGGTTGCCCCTCTTCCAGGCCAGCTCTCTGCTGTGGCCAGGGAGTGCAGTGGAGGATGGCCCAAGTGCTTGGGCCCTGCACCCCATGGGAGACCAGGAGAAGCACCTGGCTCCTGCCATCGGAACAGCGCGGTGCGCCGGCCGCAGCGCGCTACCGCGGCGGCCATTGGAGGGTGAACCAACGGCAAAAGGAAGACCTTTCTCTCTGTCTCTCTCTCACTGTCCACTCTGCCTGTCCAAAAAAAAAAAAAAGTTGAAAAAAAGAGAGAATATTTTAGTATTAATTAGATTTCAAAACATAAAGCCAGATAGATTGGAGCATCTGGCTTGCTAAATAACCTCCACTACAAAGTCCCGAGTTTTCGAATGTGATCACATAGTTGTCAGGAAAATTGAATTGTGGTGAGATGTAATTTTAATGCAATAGAGCCAGAGTAAAAAGTTTTAGGTTTGGATATAGAGTGAAAAAAGCAAAGATATGATTTATTTAAAATGTATTGCATTTAGACCAACTTCTGGAAGCTAATAATGCATTTCATTAACTTGTATATGTAGTCTGAGGTTAATAAATTGTGTACGGTAGTGCTGTAAGACCAGTAGTCACTATTATATTCACATGAACTTACTAGTTACAGAGTAAGTAAGAAACTAAAAATACTGAAGCAAAATAAAGTCTATTAGTACATATTGAGAATTTTTTAAAATGCTGTCCAAAAATGTAGAGGACAAAGAGTTTGGAAACATGACTGTGAAACCGAGCCGGTATGGAAATGCATGTAACTATTCTAAAACCACGTTACCTGTTTAAATCCACAAGAGGGGTGCCGGGCGCAGTGTTCTGTTATCTGGGCCCCGTTGCAAGCAGCAAAGGCTTCCTTCTCAACTCAGAAAGCGCCTTTCCCCAGGAGCAGCGCAGAGTCGCCCCCTCGGGTGTCTGAGTCCCAGGCCAGCACCCATCTGGGTGCTGAAATCTGTCAGCTGGGAAGCGATGTAGCAGTGACGTCACCTGCACTGTTTTTGTAAGAAATGCATGCTCTTTTTCTGGTTTTACTTCTCTTAAACACATACTCTCTCAGAGTATGTGCATTTTTCTTTGAGCTCTATCCTCAGGTGCTCATTGAATAGCCATTCTTCTGTGACCTTGAAGACTCCTTGAAAAAAACTTGGCTGTGGACTAGTTTACTCCAGTGTAGCCTTTGAGCAACATTGCAGGCTCCTTGGAAGTAGCTCCCACATAGCCATTTTTGAGTACAAGTCCTTCATGTTTCAGCAGAGCAAAATTGAGAATTACTGTGGCTTAATTGTGCTGATAATCTTGTTTTTCTTTACTTTTCTACTGACTTTTTTTACTACACTAAAATGAAAACCAAAAATCTCTCATTTGAGGCTTATAATGTATGTCACTCTATTGGATCCTGAAATGTACTGACAAAATTGAAATGGAAAACCAGAGACAGGAAAAAAATTACTTTGTCAGCATAATATTATTTGAAACAAAATTAATTTACTTTCTGTTTGAACATCCTGGATTTTTCTAAAATCAAGGGAAAGCAAATAACAGTAAATAGTACCATGCCCATTATTTTAAGCTGTGTTAAATGTCAGTTAGCTTTATTTAGCAACCTGTATTTCTTAGAAGGTTTCGTTCATTGATTTCAGAGTGATTTCCAGCCATATGTTTTCTTTAAAGTCAGAATATTCCCCACACCCTCTTTTTACTGTGGTATACTCAAGTCCCTGTGGCTGACACTATTTCAGGTAGCTAAGTAGTGATAAAGACTCAGTTCTTATTGACGTATAGTTCCTTCTTTGTCTTATGACACATTTATAAGGCAGCTAAGAAGGCTCCGTGGCATTATTGCAGTGACTGTGGTGGTGAGTGTTGGGATCTGTCGGCTGTAAGAACCTGGGTAAATCACTTGGCCTGGCCTTGGCTCCCTGCAGAGGCCACCTCTGTCGTGCTGGTTTGTCTGTGTATGACTTTAATTCTAAACACATTTGTTGCATCACGGTGATTTCAAAGTGACTGGGATTTTAAACAAAAAGTAACTTCTATTTGTAATGGTATTACAGTATTCGTAAGGTATTGAGAATATGAAGTTGACTAGAGACTTCAGAAACGAGAAGAGACTGTGCAGCTCAGTCCCTCTCCCTCACCTTCACCCTCTCTAGATCACGTAAAACTGAATTCCAAAGCTGATGTGGTGTAGCCAAGATGGACAGTGGCTTCATATCAAACAGACTATACTGTTTTGTGATTTTAAAAATGCTTTTCTATAGACAGTTAAGATCTTAAAAATAGAGGATGTGATACAATACAGGCTTTAAGCTGTGCTTGTATGGCCTGCACTTCTTGTTATACTTCTGTTTTGGGGGACTCTTGGCCAGACATCAGGACTACATCTGACTTTATGAAACATAACAGAAGATGAGGCATTGGCAGTAAAGTGCGAAGTTAGCGGGATGACCCAGTCTGTTTGGTTTACAGAAGTCACTCAGCAGTCATAGCTGTGTTTGTCATAGAGTTATCTGTTTTTAGGAATTTTAGGTTGATGTTACTGTTTTTCAAGTTTGATTTCATGAGTCATAATAATTTATATTCTCTCAGACTTCCATGTACCATTATATTTGATCCTTTTTCATTCATTGCCTTCTTTGAACAAGAACTCCAAATCTTGACCTTCACACCTAGTTCTCATTATCTTGCAGCTATTTGAATTCCTGAGATGGCTGGAAAAAATTATGTTTTTGTCTTTCAGTTCCTCAGGAAACCTTTGACCTGAAGCAAACTGAATCTTGTTGCCCATTGGGTAGAGTAGAGTAGAGTAGAGTAGAGTAATGTATGAAGATAAGAGCTGGTTTCTAGTCCATGCACCATTTTATTCAGTTGAGATGCTGTGGAGTTTTTATTTGTTTAGATATTAGAAAAATTAGCTCCTCTGTAGGCTTCCAGACAATGTTTTTTATGTAATTGCAGACATTGGATGAAAGTAGTCACAAGTAGCTTAAAGGACAGCACAGAAGTAGCCTGCAGAGGTTAGAAGGGGAGTTGTGAGCCTTCATGGTGAAATCCTGTTCTTCGTGAGATCTCGGTGAATCAGAAGCACAGACGGACACAAAGGGACAGATCAGTGCAGTAGGAAGGTCGGAGCCTCGCCAGCACTGGCAGGCTTTCCAGAAGTTACTGCAAGACAGGAAGATGGAGTTGGCTGATTGCACTGTGAAGTGGGAGAGAACCAGTTGGCTTGCTCAGATCTCATGAAATCTCTGGGTTGAGGATCGGCCAGGATGAGGAGGGGCAGGAAGAAGCTCTAACGCTGACAAAGAGGGAGTCCGTTAAAGGTCTGTGTGTGACGCTGGGACATCAGGAAGGGAGCGAGCCTTGTGGGAAGAGTGGAGGTGGTGTTGCACATCTTCATCCCGCGGGGCTGAGCCTCCACTACTCGGACCTGGAGGACTGCTTCCCACTTGTCACTGAGAAGCTTGCTGCTGTCCAGCAGGGCCCCTGCACACACAGGGCCAAGGAGGCCAATGACGGATGAAGCTTACTCTCATTGCTGGGTTTGTCCGTTTTCTGAAGCCATCATTCCAAATGCATGATTTTCTGTTGGGTTCTTGTCTTCAGTTTTATGGTCATGAAGTATTTGTTCGTATTGAACAGATTTTGACGTGGTCCAGTAGGCTCTGTCTTGTAGCATTCAGTTTTGACAGTCTTTGGAATGTGCGATAACCTATTTTCTCCTCTGAAGATGCTCTGATGTGTTAATAGTTCTATGGAATATGATTTAGGAATAATTAGATAGCATTCACATTTCATAATATTACTTTGAATTTAAAAATAGCGTAAGCTAACACTGATATTTAGTAGTGAACATATATGCTAACTGCACATCAGATTTGTTTACTCTCTTGGGTAGTATCTTATTTGCTTTTAGGAGACATAGAATGCTGTATTGAAACATTGAGAAATGTTGATCTCATTAAGTTGGAGAGAAGAACATACTTCTTCTCTTTAAAACATTTAGTCATGTGATTGAATGTGGTATTCAGAAACATTGCAGTTAGTCCCACTCTTAATTTTTCTCATTTCCCTGAATTTTCATGGATATGCATATTGAGCTATTTTTGTATTCAATCTCAGCTAAATAAATTAGCTCAAATATGCATGACTGAAATTACCTTCTATAAAAAATTTCCAAAAGCGTTTGACAAATATCCCAAGGGTGGCAATTCCATGATATTTTACTTTATTAAAATGCGGTGCTTGGCTTCTGGATGGATATATGATCAGAAGAACAGAATCTAAAGTGTTGTGAAAATTAACCGTTCTGTTGTGAAGGCCACGGTGGTCCTGAATCATGGAGTGGGACTGACCTTGCAGACAGTGGAAACTTAAAATGGTAAAGTTCCCAACTTTTGTTCATTTGGGGGCTCAGTGAGAATATGGAAACAGTTTTTTTGTTCCTGAAGGTCAGTAGCACTGACGTGATGGTGCTAGAGTGTGATTTGGGTTTGATTTGAATCAGTAGTTGACTCCAGTGTTTTGTACTTTGAGTGCTATCGAAATTACCTTTCCCTGTGCATAATATGACAATATTATCTGAAGAATCTTGATTAAAAGTCCTTGCATTTATGTGTTTAAAGAAATCAAGGAGGGCCTTTTTCTCCTTTTTGCCTTGTTTTGGCATTTAAAATAAGATACGTAAGTCTTCTAGGTCTTGAAAAGGGCCTTTATAGATATTTTAAATACTTATTTCTATTTTGTTGCCTACGAAGTACAAAGATAGACTGTTTGGTTTTTTTTTTTTAAGAATTTATTAATGCATTAGCTTCTTGGGGCCATAGCAAGTGCCTGATGATTACTACAACACACTTCTCATCAGTTCTCCTGTTAATTGATACTAATACAAAGAAAACAGATTCACTGTAACAGTTCTAAGAATATCTTACTTCCCTCCCACTTTCCCTTTCATTTTGTCATATTTTTTCTCTCTGTGTTAGTTTTTGACATAATAGTTTCAATTTACATTATACTTAAGGACTTAATGCTCCGCTATATAAAAAGTTCAACAAGTAAAAAAGTGTGAAGACTGCGTTGAGCAGAAATGTGTACAGTATAACAATAATCAGATGAAAAGACCACTCATTTACAGTCATTTTTAAAAGAACCATAGATCCTTAAGACCGTTGGCCAGTTCCAGGTGCTCCATATGATGGAACCATTTATGTATTTTCATAAGAAATTTGTGAGTTGAAGAAGTACAGGAGGGCATTTTAGCAAGTCTGTAAGGCAAATCAGTGTTTGACTGTTGGTTTTTCTTAGCTGGTGATCCCTGGAATCATGGGATAGTTTGGGACTGCAAATGATATCTGAAGGTATTAAGCTAGTCTGATTTTTACGAGCCTGAATGTGTGTTTATTTACTCTCACTTGAATGTCAATTAGTCTTGGCACAGACGCCTGTGTTTAAGTAATTTTATCTTACATCTTTGAAGGTACAGATCTGTTGACTTTTATTATCTGATATTGCTGAAAATAATTCTGTTATTAGTATGATTTTTATACTTTTTTTAAAGATTTATTTATTTATTTATTTGAAAGTCACAGTTACACAGAGAAAGGAGAGGCAGAGAGACAGAGAGAGAGAGAGAGAAGTCTTCCATCTGATGGTTCACTCCCCAGATGGCCACAACGGCCAGAGCTGTGCCGATCCGAAGTCAGGAGCCAAGAGCCAGGAGCTTCTTCCTGGTCTCCCACATGGATGCAGGGGCCCAAGGACTTGGGCCATCTTCTACTGCTATCCCAGGCCATAGCAGAGAGCTGGATGGGAAGAGGAGCAGTGGGGTCTTGAACCGGCGCCCATATGGGATGCCGGCACTCCAGGCAGGGCGTTAACCCGCTGAGCCATAGTGCTGGCCCCCTGATTTTTATATACTCTTGCAGATAGCCTGTTGCGATCCCTCCTCCTCCTTCCCTTCCTCTTTGTCTTTTCTCTTCCTCCTCCCCCCCCCCATGCTCCCCCTGTCTGTCCTGAGTTCTGACGTTGTGCTAGGATATGATTAAGTGTTGCCATTACTATCAGTGCTCTGCTGAGAGTGCCTCTCCCCATCTCTTATTTCTGCAAAGCCAGATTCTGCCTTTAGCCAAGGGAAATCTCATGTCTGTGATTCCTTTTCCACTCAGTCCTCTTTTTTATGCTTCCATTTATCCTTCCTTCAGCTTCTGCCCCCATTTCTCTTACTTCATCTGTTTGCTTTTCACAGTGAATTCTGGAGAATCTCTTGAGTTCATCTTCTAGCTCCTTGTTTGTGTCTTTAGCTGGGTTGTTTACATTTTAGTTCATATTTCAGGCTTTGTTTTGTCAGTGTTGTTTTTGATTTCATACTTGGCTGTTTTGTTTTTGTTGTGTGATGTCATTCAGGTATCAGTGGGAGTGACATAGTTTTCCCCTGTTTCTTTCACTCCACCCTGAATTTCTTTAACTTGTGAGGTTGGGTGACTGTTGCTAATTGTTGCTCAAATGCTTGGTGAGTTGTGATTGCTTGTTGATATGCACAGGTAAGCGCCCGGCTAGAGCAGGGCCTTTGGTCGGAAGAGTCTTCAGGCTTCAGTCACAGGAGAATCGCTCTGTGCCTTTGGGCGGTGTGGATTCTCATCACAGAAGCCTTTGCAGCATCTGTGGCTGGGGGTGTCCCCTGTTCCCTGGGCCGGGACTTCCTGCAGGTTCCTCCTGGCTTGCTCCCTGTCTCACAATACTGTCCAGCGTGGGGTTCTCCACACTCAAATCACGTTGGAACCAATGGACTCCTGCCATCGCTACCCATCGAGACCCTGGAGTCTTTGGGCCTTTGTGCTGTAGATGCCGATTTGTTTGCTTTAGCTGCAGTGTTCTCTCCCCCGAGTTTGCCTTCAGCCAAACCCCCAGACTTTTCATTTGTAGAACTCCCACAGATTCTCTGCTCTCTGATGATATTCTCTTATTTTCTTGTACTCTTAGCATTGATTGTTTTGAATTTTTTTTTTTTAATTTGAAGGGACATGGAAGAGGTAAATGTGTTTTCATTTGCTATCGTGATCCATTCTCTTGTGTGTGGTTTTTTTTTTTTTTGACAGAGTGGACAGTGAGAGAGAGAGAGACAGAGAGAAAGGTCTTCCTTTGCCGTTGGTTCACCCTCCAATGGCCGCTGTGGCCGGCGCAGTGCGCTGATCCGAAGCCAGGAGCCAGGTGCTTCTCCTGGTCTCCCATGTGGGTGCAGGGCCCAATCACTTGGGCCATCCTCCACTGCACTCCCAGGCCATAGCAGAGAGCTGGCCTGGAAGAGGGGCAACCGGGACAGAATCCGGCACCCCGACTGGGACTAGAACCCGGGGTGCCGGCCCGCAAGGCAGAGCATTAGCCTAGTGAGCCGTGGCGCTGGCCTGGATCTATTCTCTTGTAAAGTAGAATATAAAAGTACAGATTTTGAAATAAAGAAAACTAAAAAGATGATTAAACTATTTTATTGAATTATCAGCATATCAAAAAGGTAGCAGAATCCTTACAGTGCTGAGTTTACAGGCATTGATTTAGTATTAACCTCGATTGTGACTTCTTCCCACCCCACCACGAGCGACTGGCTGCAGAGGTTTCTTGGTGTTTATTGTTGGTCATCCTGTTTAAGGAAGACTTGCCTTAGGTGTTATTTTTGTTTCATGGTAACAAATGGGCTGTTTTGTTATATTTATTACTAAATATTGACCCATTTTATTAAGTTAGTGTATCATTTTCTTTTTCTTTTTAAAGAGTTATTTATTTATTTGTAAGTCAGAGTTACAGAGAGAGGTGGGGGTTGGGGGAGACACACAGAGAGATCTTCCATCTGCTGCTTCATTCCCTGAATGGCCTCAATGGCCAGGGCTGGGTCAGGCCAAAGCCAGGAGCCAGGAGTTTCTTCCAGGTGTCCCACCTGGGTAGCAGGGACTCAGATATTTGGGCCATCTTCACTGCTTTTCCCAGGCCATTAGCAGGGGGCTGGATTGGAAGTGGAGCAGCTGGGACTTGAACCAGCACCCAAATATGGGATGCTGGCGTCGCAGGTGTTGGTTGTATCCACTGTGCCACAAGGCTGGCCCCAGAATGTTATTTTCAAAAGCAGTGTGGCATGTTAGCATTTTAATTTGTGAATTTAACTTACAGAAATTAAAGAAACAAACCTTACGCATTGTAATGAGGATTATAAAATAATTTCACTGTTTTACTCTAGGCAAGATTCAGGAAAAAAGAGGTAATCAGGTGTTGTATTAATAGTCATGCAAAACAATATGTAGCTAATCTGCATGAGTAAATTAACTGTCAGCTGAAATGGACATGGATTTGTTTGTGACTTCATTTTGATTAATTATATCTCAGGAAATGGATGCAGTTTAAAACTGGGCCCCAGGCTTGAATTTGGTTTATTTTTCAGAATTGTAATTTTGAACAAAGTTTATGAATAGGTGTTTATAAAAGAATAGCTAGCGTTTATTTATGGAATAACTATTTTCTGCTTGTAATTAAAGTATTCAAAAATGGAAGAAGTCTTGAAATAGCCCATTCTCCTTGTGAAGACTGGAAATTATTAGCAAATAAGCAAGATTGCTTTTGTACATATTCTGCTCTGTGGAGACTTGGAAAATCTGATTTCACTTTGCTACTTTACTTTTCTCTGGTAAATACAGTTTCTACTTCAGAGAAATCAGTAGCCCATGGAAATTTGTTGCCTTTCTTTTAAAAGCACACCTGCACACAAAACTGATTAAAAACATACTTTAGAAAGAACACTACCATAATGAATTACATTTCTCAGTACTGTCTAATTTGCCAGTATGACTGGCTTTGATGGGAAAGAAGTTGATTATAATGGTAAAAACTATCTTTTTAATGGAAAAGCCGATGCAATCAGAAGTCAGAAGTGAGCCCGTAGAGGTGGTAAATCTGCACGTTCAGTCTGAAGATGCTGCTTCATTTAAGCGTCTCCTAATCCTGCCAGGGTAACCCTGAGGAGTTCTAGGGATATTTGGGGGGCTTTCTTGTTGCCAGTACTTTTGTATTTAGTAAGGCCTGAGTGGTTGTAAGGTATAGTCTTACCACATCTTAGTGAAGGTCTTTTATTTTATTTTTTGAAGATTTATTGTGTTTATTTAAAAGGCAGAGTTACAAAAGAGAAAAGGAGAGAGGGAGGAAGGGAGAGGGAGAGAACGAATCATCTGTTTGCTGGTTCAGTCCCCAGATGGCGGGGGCTGGGCCCAGCCAAAGCCAGGAGCCTAGAAATCTGTCCAGGGCTCCCGCCTGGGCACAGGGGCCCAAGCACATGGGCCATCTCCACTGCTTTTCCAGGCCATTAGCAGGCAGTTTCATTCAAGTGGAGCAGCTGGGACTCCCACCGGTGCCCATATGGAATGGTGGCGTCACAGGCGACGGCTTAACCCGCTGATCCATAATGCCAGCTCTAGCACTGGTCTTCTATAAATCTCTCAGCTAGAATCTCCAAAAGTATGTTACCGTTACACAGAGTTTTGTTTTAGCACCTTCAGTTGACGTCTTTTGGTAATCACTGCCCAAAACACCTGTCGGCAACCCGTGCTTTCTTCTAAACCCTTCTTCTCATTTTTATTTTACATTCATGTGTATTTGCGTAGATCTCTGGCTTCTTCATCCTGTCAGCCAGACTGCTTTAACTAGCTTGGCTTTTATGTTCACTTGCTAACTTAAACTATTCTTATTTAAGTCTTACCAGTGGATTCAGTGTTCCTGTTTCTGTTCTGTATCTTTTAGATCTCTCATCAGAGCCTGGTACTTTGGGCCAGCCATTCTTAATATTTTTGGCTTCAGAAATACTTTTCCCTTTAGTCTTATATTAATACTAGGGTGTTTTGAAAATTTCATAGAAATACAAAATTAAAAGATAAATTTGTTTTGGTACAAAAAATTTTGGGGGGCCGGCGCTGTGGCAGAGTGGGTTAATGCACTGGTCTGGAGCGCCGGCATGTGAGCACCGGTTCGAGACTCGGCTGCTCCATTTCCGATCCAGCTCTCTACTGTGGCCTGGGAAAGCAGTAGAAGATGGCCCAAGTCCTTGGGCCCCTGCGCCCATGTGGGGGACCTGGAGGAAGCTCCTGGCTCCTGGCTTTGGATTGGTGCAGCTCTGTCCATTGCGGCCAATTGGGGGAGTGAACCAGTGGATGGAGGATCCCTTTCTCTCTCTCTCTCTCTCTTTCTCTGCCTGCCTCTCCTCTCTCTGTGTAACTGTGACTTTCAAATAAATAAATTAATTAATTAAAAAAAATTTTGAAACTCATGCATAGCTTGTTGATAATGCACATTTTCCATGAATTCTTGGCCCTCTTGTATGCATGGATTTCAAAGTGTTTTGTAATAAAATAAACTTACTTATCTCTTAATTCCACTTTTCCATGAACATCTTGAGGTATGCTCATAGTAAACATTAAGATGTATTTGAACTGGAGCAAACACATTGCCCAGAAAGATTGAGAGGGCTAGGTTGTATCTAGGGTGTGACCCTGTGTATCAGTGGATCTGGTATTAGACTGCCAGAACTTCAGAGCCTGTAATTGATGGCACAGTCCCCACATAGCTCTACCTGTTCCTAGTCCCGGCCACCTCTGGTGGATAGGATTTACCTGACTGCTTTCCCGATGTGTACCTTCTCCTTTGATGGATTGCGGTGACGCAAGTGCAGGACGTGGCACTAGGGCAGAGTGAGGGCTCTCTTTTGCAGGGTAATTCACCTGTAATTCAGGTGAGAAGGCACAGTGTACTGTGTGAAGGCGCAGTGTCCAGTAGTCTAGTTCATTCCCTTTAGAAGTGACAGTAGTCACTGCTTAGCAACAGGTCAGCAGGTCAGGACGTCCCTTTACCAGAATTCGAAGCCTCTACGTTGCTGTAAGCATTACCGTAGCACTTCGCATGCAAAGGTTTTATTTCCAGCTGATGAGAGGGCTCTAACGACAATGCCATGTCAAGGACAAGTGCAGGCTTAGTGTGAAAACGGGAGCCTGTGTGTGAGGCTCCCTGTCCACAAAATGTGTAGTCTCTCCTGGGTGCCGGTCTCAGCGCTGCTCCATCTCACTAATTCCTCACTTGCCCTTCTCCCCCTGCCCCCATTTCCATTGAGTTGTCTGTTTCTTAGTCATTCGCAGCAGTTTTTATTTTTAATGTTTTATTAATATAGAGAGAACGTATTTCCTGCATTCCATAAGTACAGTTCCAGGAAGACAGCCACACTTCTCTCATTCCCGTTTCACCTGCCCTGCCAGTCTGTCTGCCCCACGTTTCTTCATCAGCTTTTGCAAAGTCATGATGTTAATCCACTCTATGGTCACAAGCTTCACTCGCCACTAATCATAATATTCAACAAGTAAAACACAGAAAGTCACAGTTCTACAGGAATATAAACAAGGGCTGAGGTTGACAGTTATATCCCAAAATGTCCATTTCATTCCTATTCTTTCTTGTATTCTATATTAACTGCCACATATCAGAGAAAACATAAGATATTTGTCTTTTTGGGACTGGCTTATTTCACTTAGCATAATGGTTTCCAGTTGCATCCATTTTGTTGCTAAAGATGGGATTCTCTTCTTTTTATGGCTGAGTGGTATTCCACAGTGTATACAGACCACATTTTCTTTATCCATTGTCAGTTGATGGCCAACTGGGTTGATTCCAGATCTTAGCTGTTATGAATTGAGCTGCAATAAACAAGGGGGGGTACAGATAACTCGTTCCTGTACTGATTTCATTGGGTAAACTCCCAGGAGTGGGATCACTTGGTGAGTCTTTTCTCAGATCTCTGAAGACTCCCCATCCTGTCTCCCTTAATGGTTGTACTAACTGGGAGCTTGGTGGAGGGAGATAACATTCTGTTAGATTTTGCAGAGTATCTTGGGCTTCCTGAAAAAGAGTGATCATATAAATGTAAAGTGTGGTTGGTTTTTTTATTCATTTGATTTTCAAAACACGTCCATACTCTGTATATGATATATAGTCATACAGCTTACCACAAATAAGTGCATGCCCTAAAAATGTCAGGTTCTGCCTGTGTTCAAGGTAGCTGACATTTCATTTTGTCTTCATGTGTTCATTAAAAAGAGCAGGGAAAATATTTCTTGTTATTATAGCTAAATTTCAGCATTCAGTCACCAGTTAAATGAATTTGATAGACTCGCTCTATTCCGACAGACTGGGAGAAATTAAATGCAAACTATACAACTGATAAAGGATTAATAACCAGAATATATAAAGAGAACAAGAAACCCAACAACAACAAAACAAACAACCTAGTTCAGAAATGGGCAAAGGACTTAAACAGGCATTTTTTCAAAAGAGGAAATCTAAGTGGCCAACAGACACATGAAAAAATGCTCAGGATCACTAGCTGTCAGGGAAATGCAAGAGCCACAATGAGGTGTCACCTCACCCCGGTTATAATGGCTTTATACAGAAATCAACAAGCAACAAATGCTGGCAAGGAAGGGGGGGAAAAGGCACAGTAAACCACTGTTGGTGGGGATAAACTGGTGCAGCCACCATGGAAGACAGTGTGGAGATACCTCAGAAATCTGCATACAGACCTGTCATGTGACCCAGCCATCCCACTCCTGGGAATCTACCCAAGGGAAATGAAATCAGCATATGAAAGAGTGATCTGTACCCCCATGTAAGTATGGAATCAACTCAAATGTCTGTCAACTGAAGACTGGATAAAGAAATTATGGTATATGTACACTACAGAATACTAAACAGAGGTAAAAAAAAAATGAAATCCCGTCATTTTCAACAAAATGGATTAAACTGGAAAACATCATACTTAGTGAAATAAGCCAATCCCAAAAGACAAATACCGTGAGTTCTCCCTGATCTGTGGTAACTAATAGAGCACCTGAAAGGTAATCTATAGAAGTGCAATTGACAGTTTGCGATGCAGCGACTTTGAATAGCCCTTGTCTCGACTGTTGAGGAACAGTTTTTTTCCCCCATTCACTGAGCTCTTTGCTTAGTATGGAGCTAATATTATGTGTATAAAGTTAATTGAAAGTAGATCTTGGTCAAAAAATAAGAATGGGAATAGGAGATATAGATTTTAATCTCATCTTACATGTAGTCTTAGAGAACATTATTCATAGGTGAATTAATTTTCAATTATTTCTGTTGATGCAACAGAAGTAAATCCACCTTCTTTTTTTTTTTTTTTTTTTTTTTTTGGTGACACACAGAGTGGATAGTGAGAGAGAGAGACAGAAAGAAAGGTCTTCTTTTTTACCGTTGGTTCACCCTCCAATGGCCGCTGCAGCCGGCGCATCTCGCTGATCCGAAGACAAGAGCCAGGTGCTTCTCCTGGTCTCCCATGGGGTGCAGGGCCCATGGACTTGGGCCATCCTCCACTGCCTTCCCAGGACATAGCAGAGAGCTGGCCTGGAAGAGGGGCAACCGGGATAGAATCCGGCGCCCCAACCGGGACTAGTACCCGGTGTGCCGGCGCCGCAAGGAGGAGGATTAGCCTGTTAAGCCACGGCGCCAGCCATAAATCCACCTTCTACATGAACTACTCCTGTTAAAACTTTTTAAGATTTATTTATTTTTCGAGGTAGAGACAGAGACAGAGAGAGAGGGAGAGGTATTCCGTTAGCTGGTTCACTCCCCCAAATGGCCACAACAGCCAGAGCTGAGTAGATCTGAAGCCAGGAGCCAGGAGCTTTTCCAGGTCTCCCCCATGAGTGCAGAGGCCAAGGACTTGGGCCATCCTCTGCTGCTTTCCCAGGTACATTAGCAGGGAGCTGGATCCGTAGTGGAGCAGCTAGGACCCAAATCGATGCCCAAATCGGCTGCTGGCACCGTAGACTGGAGCTTTAACCTGCTGTGCCACAGCACTGGCCCTCCTTTTAAACTCTGTACTGCAAACCCCTTTCCATAACCTGTCAATATTTAAAGAGAGTGATGCTTACAAGAAAAGTTCAGTTTCACTGTCAGGTGAGTGGGGTTGTGTGTGAATGCCTCATTTCAAGGAACTGTGTTCCTTTGGTGTCGAAGGCCCATTGGTTCCAGGGCCAGACTTCATGGAGTGAAGTGGCGTGGTTCTTACATGTAGCCCACACTTCAGGTCCTCTCTGGAATGTGTGTAAATACTTGTTACACTGTGTTCTTCAGGGAACACTGACAGGAGACAGTGTGCGTGTTCAGTGGAAGTGCAGTTTTGGGGGAATACTTTTGACCCCTGGTTGGTGGAATCCAGGGACGCAGATCCCGTGGGTGTGGAGGACTGACTGTGGAACGTGTTCTCTGAACATAGCTGTTCTAGCGGGAAGTCTTCCTGGCAGGCGTGTTGGGAAAAGCTCATTCGCTGAGAAGGCGCGGGCGACCCACCAGACCTGTGACCTCCAGCCCCAGGGCGAACTGCGTTATCCTGAGGCGGCCGCACTGCCTGCGATTGCCTCCTAGTCTCTCACATTGGACTCGATAGGTTATCTTGGCTTTTGGACTTATGGCAGTAAGTAAAATAAAAAACACAGTTCAAATTTAAAAATTGGCTTAGGCTGGGTCATATTTTTATGTGGTATCTCTATTCAAGCATTTTCATGTTGGTTTTTATGATGTTTATACCATTAAACATTTTTTAATTTTAAGATTATCCTTTAAAAAAAAATACCAGGCTGATTGTTCTGACGCTGCGTCCACCTCTTAAGCCTCATTTCCCCGTGTGTTTTCCATCAATGTCCTAGGCGTGATTTTTGCCGTTGTGTTGGCTCCTCTGTGGAAAGCCCTCTTGGTTTGCTTGCTTGTCGTGGTTCAAGAAGACAGTTGAGTTCCATCCTTCCTAGAAGAGGCTGGGCTCTGCCAGTGTTCTCCACCTTTTGTTAGCGGGGAAAGGGCTGGGGGAGAAAGAACTGTATACTTGTTATTTCGTTTCTGGATATGTAAATCCCATCTCCAGAAACTAGATCTAATTTCTCCTCTGTCAGAAGTTCAAAATGAGAAAGTAAAAGTTGTATTGTCACTTGTGTTGTTATTTTCTGACTTAGCGTTCTAACGTAAGGTTAATAAATGGGTAGAGTTTTAAAAACCATCTTTTAATCTTTGTATAGTGAAGAATTATATCTTTATATTTTAAGTATTTTGTTCATCATTTCTCGTTACCAGCAAATCTGTACCCCTCTATTAAAGGGAAGAGATGTTCAGCCTTGATCTGTTTGCTTTATGTACTTGTTTTAAAGGCACAGAGTTAGTAGGTGCCTAAGGCCATTCTGTGCATTAGGTTACATTGGGTATCTGTTAGGCTGGTTTACTGCTTGCAATAATTTTAATATTTCTTAGAAAGGAAATATTAGATGGGGGCAGTTCATGGAAAAATGTGATTTCTGGGGTAAAAGAGGTAGACCTTTACGATTGGTAATGGAGGTGATACAGACTCTTTTTAGTAGAAAGTGACTTTTCAAAAAACTGCATTTGATGTCTGCATTTAAAATATGTGAAGAATTAAGAAACAAACAGATTCAGCATTCTGATTTTTTTTTAAGATTTTATTAATTTATTTGACAGGTAGAGTTACAGACAGTGAGAGGGAGAGACAGAGAGAAAGGTCTTCCTTCCGCTGATTGACTCCCCAAATGGCCACAGCGACCAGAGCTGTGCCGATCTGAAGCCAGGGACCAGGAGCTTCTTCTGGGTCTCCCATGTAGGTGCAGGGGCCCATGGACTTTGGCCATCTACCACTGCTTTCCCAGGCCATAGCAGCGAGCTGGGTGGGAAGAGGAGCAGTGGGGTCTTGAACCGGTGCCCATATGGGATGCCAGCACTGCAGGTGGAGGATTAACCTTGTGTGCCCCTCAGCATTCTGATTTTTGGGAAGTGTGTGTTTAGAGCAGGTAGTGGCAGGGAAATAGAAAGAACAGGAGTCATGAGTGGGGCGTGGCTTCTGTATATGATCGTTGTGGTGAGTGTTCTCGAAGGAGTTTGTTAGTGACCCTGCTGCGTTCACTTTGTGCGGCCCAGAGCCCATCCCAAATCTGGTCACTGCCAGGTAACCATGAGCGCTGTCCGTCAGCCAGAGCTGCGCTGGGGCATGCCCAGCAGTCTGGGTTCCGCTCTGGATAGATGGGCTTCCAGCTAGGGCATCTGCTGTCTATGTGGCCAGCAGTACTGGGTTCACAGTCGTGGGAGGGCCCTCTGTCTGCGTGGGAAGTTCTGATTTACAGCGTAGTCTCTGACAGCTTCCACAAGTTTCTGCAGATTTTCCAGTCAGTCCCTT
The DNA here is from genome assembly GCF_033115175.1 of Lepus europaeus. NCBI lineage: Eukaryota > Metazoa > Chordata > Mammalia > Lagomorpha > Leporidae > Lepus > Lepus europaeus. The sequence continues at coordinate 160,970,871 of NC_084830.1, read as the reverse complement.
CCTAAATGTCTAAAACAGAAATCCTTAAGCTTTTGTTTTTGTCCTCCTTTAAATAATAAATGCTTGTATGATAAGTCATGCCAGCCTCTGAATTTTGTATTTGTCAACCCAGATCTGACTTGAAAGTATAAATTACTTGTAATCGCTTTGGAGTCAAGCGTGTTTAACCTTTCTCATGTTGTATTCCAGCTGTCTGCAGAGCAGTCTATGTCTTAATCCCTGTTCCTCCATCTTTGATTTTTGAGGCAGCCGTATGTGACCTATAATCAAAAAGCGATATGTTTGCTGGATGCTCTCCCCAATCTGTCATTTCTTTCCCCACCCAGCACAGAAAATGCTTTTGAAACTTTTATTCTCCAGCCCTATGAAATCATCCTGTAAAGTAATTTTAAGCTCAAAATTATTACTGAGAACTTCTTACCAGGATATTAAAAAGTTTGTTTTCTTAACTTTGCCAAGGTCACGGAACTCATTAATATCAGTGACTAGACTAGACAGGGTTTAGCCTCTAATCACGAACAGATACAAACATTGAACCACGTTGTGAAGCTTTGTTATGCTATGAGTCATTCCAGGCAAAGACCCCGTGTAGCAAGCAGAAGTGGAGTAGTCCAGTTACAGTGTGTATGATCCAAACCTTTGGCTTTTTAATTCTTTGTGTAGATAAACTGGAGTTTTAAAGCTGATACTCAAGTACAGTTTTACAGATTTCATAGGAATATATGACTCATTAAAATAAAATACTTGGAATTAACCATAGTATCATGCAAAATAAAGCACTTACTATTAAACTACAGAGAAGTGATAACACTTGGCGACACGATGACTTTTGAAAGTATTAATCTTAAAATTGCATTTGTTTTATTTTAATGAAGTTTACGTGCTGTCTCATTACTAATGTATTTAAAATTGATAAAATATGAGCTGCTAAGTGCTGTGTCTTACCCAGAAGGGGCCATCTAGCAGTCTCTACACCTGTCACCACCTTTCCCTTAGAGCCGTGTGGGCTGGATGGCAGCGAAGATGGCCAGGCATTTCAGCCTTGAGGTGAGCACTTGCTCTGTACTCAGGAAACTGACTTCACTCATTTCCACTTGGGTAGCAGCAGTGGCGAGCATGGCGAGGAGGGTGGTTGCTCGGTAGTTCGCTTTTGGTAAATGGAACTAATAATTCCAGACATTTGTCTATGATAAGGTTTGGCAGACTTTCTTCTATTAAGGGCCAAATAGTAAATATTTTAAGCTTGCAGCCTATCCAGCTCTGCTGTTGTTAACACAGAAGCAGCCACAGACAATACATAGGTGGATGACTGTGGCTGTGTCCAGTAAACCTGTGTTTACGGAAGCTGGTGGCTGCTTGGCTTTGGCCTGCAGCTGTAGTTTACCAGCTCCTGGTCTGCAGTCCCTCGGCTTCATGCCTCCCTCTCACCGCTGCGCCAGGGTCCTTTGCCAAGGTCGCTAGCATTCTCCTTGTCATCGACTCTGTAATAAAAACTCAGCAGTCATTGTGTGTGGGTCCTTGGACGTCCCAGTCACTCGTTCACCCCGTCCACCACAGCTCTTTTCTGGTTTTGAATCCAGCCCTCAAGGCAGTCCCTGAAGTGTTGGTGTGCTTTAGGGGTTTACTCCTGCTCTGACCTGTTCTCCTTGGGCAGCACTGTGCCCCTGTAGCATGAACTCCTGCCTGCCTCCTCCTGTCCCCCGGCACTCTCAGGTACTCATCTGGGATGTGGATCTCTGACTTGAATACAGCCTGCTCGTCTTCCCCACTGGGCTGTCCAGATGTCTGAAACAGCTCTCAGGTTCCACCCTGTCTGCCATGCCAGGCCTGCGGTTCTCACCCCATCGTCCTCCAGTGCAGGGCCCTACCCTTCTTCCAGTTACCCCGGCCAGTGCCTGGGCTTCGTCTTGATTCTGAGCTCCTCCTGTCTCACTGTTTCTCTCCCTGGACAATCACGGACTTCTGTGGATCCCACCTCGTGGAGAGCTCTTCAGACTGTGTGTCTCCTTTCATTTTCCGCTGCTCCCACCCTGGTTCAGCCCACTGCCGTCTCCGGGGTGGATTCCTGCCACACTGGCCTGCCTTCAGTGTTCTCCTGCTGGAGGGACTATCTCACGTCCTGGATTAGGTATCCCTCCCACTAGGAAGCCTTGTTGACTCCAGGTTCTGGGTCTCATGCTTAGATTTTGTGCTCTGTCCTTGCCTATTATGGCAACTGTACTGTTTTGCCACCTCTGCTTATTTGTCTCTGTTGGATTCAGGGAAAGCAAGGTGTGTGTGTGTGTGTGTGTGTGTATGTTGTCGACAGCACTGCTGTAACCTTAAGGCTCTAGCATGTTGCTTGTAAATGTGTGTTGAAAATAGGAAGGAAATTAGTCTTGATAGACCCACGTTCTGTACACGTCAGAGCAGTGGAGCACGTTCAATGAACCTGATTTTTAGGGTCAGTTGAAGAAACTGCATACTCAGAGAGCTGAATGAATGAGTGCGAATGAGTGAAGACAAGTGGTCACACTTCACGTAGGAGTTTTAGTTGTGGAACATTAGACCCTAGGTCGTCATGGCACAGGCTGCAGACGGCCGGATTTGTTTTGGTGAGTGTTGATGTGTATAAATGTAATCACTGTGCCTCTAAGTAATGGGAGTGTCCCTAGCGTTATGAGTGCTGCGCGTTAGAGAGGAAGTGAAGAGACAGAGTTTGATCTAGAGGATACGTTAAGGCTGCTGTTTCAAGATTGTTTACTGAAAATTCTAGAGGTTGATTTTTCATCAGCACAATGCGAGTCCTCTCCTGTCTAGTGCAGGCCGTGTTCAGTGTGGAGCAGCCATACGTCCTTTCAGAGCTGGTTTTAAAAGTGCATCATTAATTCAGATGCGTGGTGTTCAAACCATGAGCATTTTAGTAATGAGAATCGTAGATGCATCCGTTAGCATTAACCTGATGAATATAAAGATATTCTACAGTTCTGAAATTTGCTATAATTTCACATGCAGGACAAATTAAAGAATCGTAATTATGTGATTTTTTCCTGTTTATTGCTTTGAAAAACATTTGATGTGAAAATGCCTAGCGTTATAAATCTTCTTCTGACAGTTGAGAGTTTCTGCTGTCATTTAAAAGTTATTTATTAAGAAGAAATGGAAAAAATTCCTTCAAGTGATTGAGGAAACTGAGAAATGATTCCGTGTCTTCAGCCTCAGAGTTCTTCAAATCTAGGTTAAATGTCTTAGTAGCACACACACACTGCCAAATACACCGTTTCCGTAAACATGGGCGTCGCTTCCTCTGCTCCTGGCAACTGGCTATTGTTGATGATACTGACAGTGCAGGAGGCTGAATCTCAGAAGTGGAGAGGGTTCACACCCGGTCCCTGTAGCTCCGGGATTTCATTCTCCTCTGCAGTGCGTCTTCAATAAAAAACGCAGTGGAACCAGGATTCGAGAAAAGGCTCTGGGGCCGCGCTGCCTGATGAGGCCTCCGACCCTGCCGCTTGTTGGCTGCGAGAGCCTGGGCAGGTCGCCTGAACTCCCCAAGTTTCACACGCCTCGTCTCTCGTGGAAGCGGTGATGGTTTTCATGGCCCAGCACATAGGGAGTGATATGGAAGTATTTACTGCTGCTATTTAAATCATTATGATTTCTACGTTGAGTTCAGTTCGAGCTTTTCCCCCTTCATTATTTGAACTGATTAAATACTAAATTTTCGAAAGGGCCATTGAACATTCTTGAGAGAAATGATAAAAATTAGCAGCTGTTTTTCCTCATTTAAGAAATGTTGAAAATCGGCTCTTCCCATTTTCTGTGTTAGGTAGTGGAGATGAAAGATAAGTGTCCATCTGTGGGCCTGCCCTGACCTTAAGGAGCACACAGAATCTGCAAGGCTGTGTCGAAGAACACCCTGATGAGTGCCCGCAGTCTGCGTGCCGCGCTCTCGGGCAGGTGGCGGGTGGGTAGGAGCAGGGAGGAAAACAGGTCAGGCTCCAGAGGGAGGTGGCATTTCAAGAGAATCTCCAAGTAGGATTAAGAGATCACCAGAAGGAAAAACGCGTAAGCTAATTTCAAGTAAATAAAATATATTCAAGGGTACTTCAAAAAGTTTTTTGAAAATAGAATTAAAAGGTGTTTACTTTGATGCCAACCAGATTATAATTCATATATATGACGGGGCTTCAAAGAGTTCATTGAAATTGCCGTTGATGGAAAAACTATAATGGACTTCGGAGTCTTTTGTACCAAGATAAATATTTTTTACGTTTTTTCCACAAAATTTTTGAAGCATCCTCATTAAAGGTACAAATGATTTAGAAATATCTTCTTTTTTAAAGATTTATTTATTTACTTGAAAGTCAGAGTTACACAGAGAGAGAAGGAGAGACAGAGACAGAGAGAGAGGTCTTCCATCTATTGGTTCACTCCCCATTTGGCCACAACAGCTGGAGCTGTGCTCATCTGAAGCCAGGAGCCAGGAGCTGCTTCTGAGTCTCCTCCCATGTAGGTGCAGGGGCCCAAGGACTTGGGCCATCTTCCACTGCTTTCCCAGGCCATAGCAGAGAGCTGGATCAGAAGTGGAGCAGCTGGGACTCACACCGGTGCCCATTGCCGGCACTGCAGGCAGTGGCTTTACCTGCTACGCTAGAGCACCCGCCCCTAGAAATATCTTTCTTTTTTTTTTTTTTTTTTTGACAGGCAGAATTAGTGAGAGAGAGACAGAGAGAAAGGTCTTCCTTCCATTGGTTCACCCCTCAAATGGCTGCTACAGCTGGTGCTGCGCCAATCCAAAGCCAGGAGCCAGGTGCTTCTCCTGGTCTCCCATGTGGGTGCAGGGCCCAAGGACTTGGGCCATCCTCCACTGCCTTCCCGGGCTACAGCAAAGAGCTGGACTGGAAGAGGAGCAACTGGGACAGAATCCGGTGCCCCAACCAGAACTAGAAACTGGGGTGCCGGTGCTGCAGGCAGAGGATTAACCAAGTGAGCCGTGGCGCTGGCCAGAAATATCTTCTTAAGTGTCAAAGGAAACCAAAGTATGTTACTAGCCTTGTTTATTATATATTATGTGTCCTACATGAGTTTTTGAAATTCTCAACTTTAAAATCTAAGTTTATGATTGAGTTGCTTAAATTAAGACACATTTTTATTCTATATTGCTAAATAGAAGTTAATAAACTACAGTGTGGATAAACCTTGAGAACTGAGTGAATGAAACTGGTCACAAAGACATATTTCTGTGGCTCAATTTAAAATTGCTTTCGTTCCCAAAATAGACAAGTCATTCAGTACCGACTGGATTGCTGGCTGCTGGGGAAGAGGAGCATGGTAGCTGAGGGGATAGGGTTTCTTTCTGAGGTGAGGGAAATGTGCTGAAATCAGTTGTGATGAAAGCTGTGCAACTCTGTAAATACAGTAAGAACCATTGAGTTATATACTGTAAGTGGCTGGATGGGTTTACAAAAGTATGTTTAATTTGCCACCATTATTGTTTTCACTACGTGAACCTAAGTGCTGTGCCCCATCGCTGACTTAATGTCATGGTACAGAGCACCCTGTCTGCCGTTGCCCTCTGTCCTGAATTCCTGGTGGCAGGCCACAGACACTGTATTTTCAGTAAAAAATGAAAATCTTATTTATGACCTCCAGGTATACAAAGGACTATAGAAATTTTTTAACTTGGCCGGCACCGCGGCTCACTAGGCTAATCCTCCGCCTGTGGTGCCAGCACACCGGGTTCTAGTCCCTGTCGGGGTGCCGGATTCTGTCCCAATTGCCCCTCTTCCAGGCCAGCTCTCTGCAGTGGCCCGGGAGTGCAGTGGAGGATGGCCCAAGTCCTTGGGCCCTGCACCCACATGGGAGTCTAGGAGAAGCACCTGGCTCCTGGCTTTGGATCAGCACGGTGCGCCGGCCGCAGCGCGCTGGCAGCAGCGGCCATTGTGGGGTGAACCAATGGAAAAGGAAGACCTTTCTCTCTGTCTCTCTCTCTCACTGTCCACTCTGCCTGTCAAAAAAAAAGAGAGAGAGAGAGAGAGAGAGGCTTGGGCAAAAATTAAAAAAACACCACAACCTCTTGACAGTTGCTACCTTAAGTTAATCCCGTGCCTTATTAAATTAATATTGTATCTGCCTACTTTTGTGAATTTGGGTCCACAGGTGCTGGGGGTAAAGCAGGTGTTTCCTGTTGTTACGCTGGAGTTAACAGTGGATTTGCAGCTCCCAGGATATGATAGACCCAGTGCCCATCGTAATGTGCGCAGATGCTGACCTTGTCCTTAGGCTGTGCTGAAGCAGAACTCCCAGTTAGCTGGAAAGAAGTGAAAATTGTAACTAAACTGTGAAGTTAACACTCATTTACAGCACATATTGGTCCTCTTTTACCTGAAGACTGACATGACAGCACAAGATAGAGAACATTAAAGCAGCATATGTTGTAATTACCTTTTCCTTACACTGTGAATTATATTAAGTTATTTAATTTAGGATGCCAAATACTTAGTAGCTCTTGAAAGAATAAATGTGTCATCCAAATATCTGTCTATGAATTCAGTGAAGAAATTTTATAAAGAAGGGAGAAACTCAGATTTGGATGTTGAGCTCGTAGTCTAAACTACGCACTGGAAACAACAGGATTTCTCTTTGATTTTTGAAGTTTACCCAGAGTACCCCCGTTAGGATACTAGCACATGCTTTAAGAAGCTAAGTAATATAGCTGTTCCAAATGGCAATAATGCAGCACTAAGTTAGAATATATCACAATTTCCAGAAAAATATAGCATCGCCTATAGCACTTTTGTACAGAAAAGCTCTGTTTTATGCCATCAATGCTCTTCTTAACATAATTTCTCACTGTTTAAGAAGCTTCAAGTTATCAGATTCGAAGTCTCTTATCTTGCTGACTATATTTAGTAACCATAGTTAAATATTTCAGTACCAAAGCTGAAAATCATAGCAGCATGACAGCACACACATAGTAAATTACAGGTGATGAATATTGTGATTACTGTAGAAGGTGCATTGTGATTGGCTCCAAGTTTGTGATCTGCATGCACATAACACATTGTATTTTTTAAATTTTATTTTATTATTTATTTTAAAGACAGAGTTACAGAGAGGTAGAGACAGAGAGAAAGGTCTTCCATCCACTGGTTCACTCCCCAGATGGCCGCAACCGTCAGAGCTGCGCCGATCTGAAGCCAGCAGCCAGGAGCTTCTTCCTGGCGCTTCAGGCCAGGGTGTTAACCTGCTGTGCCACAGCGCCGCCCCAGCTCATTGTATTTTTAAGAGGATATGGTGATGGTGTGATTGCTAGACATATCGCTTTGTCTTCAGAGGAACAGAGTAATAATTTATCCACAATAAAAAGGGCATATAGTTAACAAGTCAGATATCCTCAGACTTGTAATATATATTATATATACCCAGTATAATATATATGCGATTAAAGATTTAGTGAAAATATTAATTTTATGCATTTTCTTATGTAATTTTTATACTGAATGCAAAGATTTGTGGCCAAAATTATTTGTTGTCATGTTAACAGCCAAAACGATTGTATTTTTAGACAGTCTATTTATTTATTTAAAGATCTATTTACTTATTTGAAAAGTGGATTACAAAGAGGTAGAGGCAGAGGTAGAAAGAAAGGAATCTTCCGTTCACTGGTTCGCTCCCTAAATGATCACCAAGGCCACTCCTGGGCCTGACTGAAGCCAGGAGTGAGGAGCTTCATCTGGGTCTCCCACAGAGTGCAGGGACCCTATGACTTGGGGCCATCATCTGCTGCTTTCCCAGGAGCATTAGCAGGGAACTGGACTAGAAGTAGAGCAGCTAGGACTAGAACCGGCGCCCATGTTGGATGCTAGTGGCTCTACATCACAGCACCAGCCCAAGCAATCTATTTATAAAACTCCAGATCTTTGTCTTTAACCTTCTTGAGGAGGGAGCCTTTGTGTGTGACAAGCCGTTTTTCACGATAACAAGGAAATCCAGTCACAGAGTTTACTTACGGTACTACCCAAATTCCCACAACAGCCAGGACTGGCCCAGGTCAGCGTCAGGAGCCGGTTATTCCATCTGGCTTTTCTATCTATGGTGGTTGCCGGGACTCAAGCGTTTGGGCCTTCATCTGCTGCCTTCATAGGCACAGTAGAGCAAACTGAATCAGAAATGCAGTAACGAGGACTCAAACTGGCACTCATGGATTCGGGGATTCCAGTCTGTGGCTTAACTTGCTGTACCACAGGGCCTGCCCTATGCTTGCTTTTGTAAAATGTCACAGTGGTTAGTTTTTTATTGTTTGGTTTTTATTGTTACCAAACCGGAGATTTGATTGTTACTTTTTCAGAACATTTTTGAGAAACTAAACTTTAGTTTCCCATTATGCCTTGTATTACTTGCAACAACTTGGTGCCCAGTCAGCTGTAATTACCAAAATATTTGCACAGGTTTTATTTGTTTCTGTGTACATGGTTGCAGGAAGTGGTTGTGCAGCTGGTGGGTGTGGTCTCGAGTCCCCTCAGCGGTGCAGAGGAGAGAGCACTTCTGCACCTCTGTGAGTCGTCTGCCTCTGTGGGGCCCATTTCCTCCTGCCTCTGGGTCCTCATCGACCCTCGCTCCAGGGTTCCTCCTGCCTCTGGGTCCTCATCGACCCTTGCTCCAGGGGATTGGGCTCCAGTGCTGGTCCGGCTCCTTCTTGCTGCTGTTCTGCGCTTGGAGCTACCTCAGTTCACTAGTTTAATGAGCATGAATAGGGCCGGTGCTGTGGCGTAGTGGGTAAAGCCTCCACCTGCAGTGCAGGCATCCTGTGTGGGCGCCGGTTCAAGTCCTGGCTGCTCCACTTTCAATCCAGCTCTCTGCTATGGCCTGGGAAAGCAGTAGAGGATGGCCCAAGTCCTTGGGCCCCTGCACCCATGTGGGAGACCTGGAAGAAGCTCCTGCCTCCTGGCTTTGGATCAGTGCAGCTCTAGCTGTCATAGCCAACTGGGGAGTGAACCAGAAGATGGAAGACCTTTCTCTCTCTGCCTCTCCTTCTCTCCCTGTGTGACTCTGACTTTCAAATAAATAAATATTTTTTTAAAAAATTAGCATGAATGGGTGTACCTCTCAACATCCTTTAGCTATAAATTTCCGAAGTGTCTTGGGATATTATGTGGTCAGGCTGCCTGACAGAGAAGTGGGACTGGGTTCCTCCTCTCTCTCAGGATGCTTCTGCTTGCACCGTCCCAGTCTGCCCCCTCTGAGTGAGAGCTGGTTTAGCGCCTATTGCTTCTTTGGTTGTCAGGACTGATATGGAACTGACGGGACCTGGAGAGAAGAGAATCTCTTCCTTCGGCATTGTCCTCTGTGTGTGGTTGTCAAGGGCACCTGCCAGCCTGCAGATGGACCTCGCTTTGGTTGAGAGTGTAAAATTCCATCCCTCGGCCTTTTCCCCTTCGTGTCATGAGCACCCTGCACAGTGTCTGTTTATTGAATGTCTGAATAATAGGAGAAGCCAAAGTGGGTAACAATAAGGGTAGAGTTTCTTGGTTTATTCAGTCTGTGGTAGGAGGTGAAATTGTATCCCTAGTGTTTTGAACAATAACAACTTAGTAAAGATGGCCAACAACCAAAAATAGAGATCCTGAAATATATTTGCAATTATCTGCAACTGGATGTAGTGATAGAGGATATAAGCATGTTTGTTCACTAAGTGGTGTCTGAGGTTTTTTGTTTTATAGACCCAATCAACCTGAAATTTTATTTAGATTTTATCTCTGCCTTTCAATCTTTGTTAGTTTTTATTTATTTATTTTCATTTCTGTTTGAAAGGTAGAGAGACAGAGAGGGAGATATAGACCAAGACCTTTCGTTTGCTGGTTCAGTGCCCAGATGTCTATGGCAGCCAAGACTAGGGCAACCCACAGCCAGGCGCCCAGAACTCAGTCTGGGTCCCCCGCATGAGTGACAGGGACCCAAGGACTTACTGCATCACCTGCTGCCTCCCAGGGTATGTGTTAACAGAAAGCTGGAATCTGGAGTGGAACTGGCACTCACACCCAGGCGCTCCGGGATGGGATGCAGGCGTCCCAGCTGTGCCTTAACCACTGTACCATCCGCCCACATTTCTTCTTTTCGTTTCTGCAACTGTCTTCAGGAACCGAGGGAAGTATCTTTAGGTAAAGTAGTAGACTGTCTCTTACTGGAGTCTTCCACCTCCTGATTTTCTAGATGAAAGGATAATTGTATCATTTCTGTTTTTGATAGCCAATTTAAGTTTAAAAGCTAGGCCATGTGAGTTTGGTGTGATTCATAACTAGTATATATTTGGATTGTTTAGAGGATATTTCTGCTTAGATGATTTGTGATGAGGTTAATGCATTTCTCTTGAAAAACGTGTGTGCGCGCTCCTAGTTCCTAACTAATGGGAGAGCAGAGGATATTTTTAGTGTCAGCTTTCATCAAGACAGACCTTTTCTGAAGACCTTGCTAAATTCTATTTCCATGGGAATTTTGCTAATGGATGTGCAACATTATCTAGGTGCTCAGAGATAGGATTACAAATTAAAAATAAAATGGAATGGATGAGCAGACACATCTTTGTTCTCTTTGAGGAAATTCACAGAGTGTTCATCTTTGAACTTTCATTTTCACTTGCAGTGTTTTCAGGTAGGGACAGAACGTCTAAGATTGGTGTTAATGTATGAGATGAGTTTAGACGATGTAAGTAATGCATTTCCTAATGGGTTCTTAGTTGTAATCTTAGATGTGTAAGACAGAAGAGAGTGAGTTTTCCAGTCCATGTGTGCTTAGTTACCAGTATTAGTGAATTAAATGGGTTTTACAGGAAAATGGGAGGTGGGTTGCATGTTTTAGATACGCCACCGAGTTTTATTGCCTGTGCTGACTTACTGGTTCATGTAATAGGTGTCTGCTGTACATTCTAGAGCAGATTGAAAATATGTGTGGACTTTTCAACATGTGTTGAGTACCTGCCTGCCCTGGGTATTGAAGTGCCTTACAGCTTGGCCCAGCCTACTTCTTTTGTCCATACACAGTACAGTCTTGGATTTAGTTTTTTAAGATTTACTTATTGAAAAGCAAAGTGATAAAGGTGGGGGGCTGGGCCACGCTGAAACCAGGAGCCTAGAACTCCATCCTGGGCTCCTGTGTGGGTGCAGGGGCCCTGGTGTTTGGGCCGTCTTCCGCTGCTTTCTCCGGAGCATCGGCAGGGAGCTGGACTGGGAGCAGAGCAGTTGGGACTTGGACAGGTGCTCTGATGCAGAATGCTGGCGTCACAAGTGGCCGTGATTCCAGCCCCACAGAACGCTCTTTTCTGGGCAGTCCCATCTCTGTGCGTGTGTCAGTGACTCCCAGAGGCGGCTAGGGTTCCAGACTTGTGTTTCGGGGAACTCCTGCAGCTCTGTCAAGCTCATTGTGTTTGAAACTGTGCTTTGGATCCCGCCTTTTCTGGCCCGCTGCCCTGGTGCTTCTCATCACAGGCCTCCATTCAGCTGCTTTGCCAGAAACGTGAGTCTTGATTCCTTCATTCCTCCTCGACCTGCGGCCCCAGCTCAGCTCCATCTCTGGGTGCTAGCTCTTCAACCTCTGAACCTCAGCTCGAGTTGTAGTTTTCTCTGCCTGCTGCTGGCACTAGCTCCTGCCCGGACTAATGCAGTAGGATTCTAACTGCGTCTCCACACACAGTTTGGCCAGTTCCAGTGCATTTCCAAATAAAAGCCAAAGCAAGTTGTTAATATGTATATAATTTGATCATTCCTTTACCTAAAACTCTCTGGTGACTTTGCACTGCTCTTGGAACAAAGGCCTCTTTTGTCTCCCCAGTTGATGATGGGGCCTTTTTTTTTTTATCTTGCTGGGGCTGCAGAGTACCCCAGCCTGGGTAGCCTAGAGAAGAGAGTTACTTCCTTGCAGTTCTGGGGGCGAGGAGTCCATGGTCAAGGTGTGGGCAGTGTTGGTTTCTCTGAACTCATGGTCTTGGCCATCTTCTGGTGTCTTCCCAGGGTCTTTCTGTCTGTTCTACCGTGTCCTCATCTGCTCTGAAAGGATTGCGCTCATATTGGAGACTTCATTTTTTTAAAAAAAGATTTCTTTATTTATTTGAAAGTCAAAGTTACACACGCAGGGAGAGAAATCTTCCATTTGTTGGTTCACTCCCTAGTTGGCCATAACAGTCGTAGCTGTGCCAATCCGAAGCCAGGAGCTTCCTCTAGGTCTCCCATGTGGTGCAGGGGCCCAAGGATTTGGGCTGCCTTCCACTGCTTTCCCAGGCCATTAGCATAGAGGTGAATCAGAAGTGGAACAGCTGGGACTCGAACCAGCGCCCATGTGGGATGCCAGCACTGCAGGCGGCAGCTTTACCTGCTGTGCCACAGTGCCGCCCCCAAGGAGACCTCATTTTTATCCTCATTACCTCAAGTCCCTGTCTTCAAATCAGTTACATTCGGAGATGGTGGGGGTTAGGACTTGACACGTGAGTTTTGGGGAAGCACAGTTCAGCCCATAATAGAGCTACACAGGTGGTTGATGGAGGAGGAAGCGTGCTTCTCTTGGCCACATCTCCGTGAGCTCCATGATCTTGCGCCCTCCGCCATTTCTGCATGAAAGCCTTAGCGGTTACCGATTCAACAGATTCCCTGATGCAGCTGCGGGAGAGGTGCCGCCTCTCACGAGTGTTCTCGGGGCAGCTTTCTGCCTTGCTCCCTTCCAGTTTGGTTTCTTCTCCACACCCCCCTTCTACTGGGGTCTTCTCCTTGTCCATCAAAAACATCAAGGGGCCGGCCCCGTGGCTCACTTGGTTAATCCTCTGCCTGCAGTGCTGGCATCCCAAATGGGTGCCGGGTTCTAGTCCCAGTTGCTCCTCTTCCAGTCCAGCTCTCTGCTGTGGCCCGGGAAGGCAGTGGAGGATGGCCCAGGTCCTTGGGCCCTGCACCCACATGGGAGACCAGGAGGAAGCACCTGGCTCCTGGCTTCGGATCGGCACAATGCGCCAGCCGCAGTGGCCATTTGGGGGGTGAACCAACGAAAGGAAGATCTTTCTCTCTGTCTCTCTCTTTAACTCTATCTGTCAAATAAAATTTAAAAAATTAAAAAGCTCTTTCCTACCTCTCTCATCCTCTCCTTTTGTTTGGAATTTCCTTCCCTTGCCTCCCCTCTACACCCCACTTATCTGTCAGAGTTCTCCAAGTCATAATTTAATACATTCTCCTGCTTTGTATTTTGCCCACCCATTGCATTTGAGAGCATTTTAATTATATTCTGACAGCTTATTTCCCTACTTGCACTCTGGACTCCACACTCTGAATGCCAGGAAGGCAGAAGCACCGTATCTCAGAACCCTGACGAAATGCCTGGCCCAAAATAAGGGCTCTCAAAGTCTTTGTGAATCAGTGAGTAGTGAATGAGCAGATGAAGCTGCTTGGTGAGCCAGTACTCAGGGTGTAGGGCTTTGTAGTAGAAGAGTCAGCATGGCTCTGACGGGGCACCCGGAAACAAGGCACGTGTGTCACAGACGTGTGGCCTTCTCCCAGGAGTGCTTGTGCCTTGCTGTGTTCCAGTTATGCCTCGTTGCTGCTGCTGCACTGTTTTTTTTTTTTTTTGTCTTTTTTCAGTTTTTTCTTGTTGTAGCAAAATACACACAGCATATAATTCACTGTTTTAACCCTTTTAAAGTTATAGTTGGGTGCCATTAATTACATTCACAATGTTGTGTTTCCATCACCACTGTTTCCAGAACTTTGCATCATTCCAAGAAATTTCTGTACTGAACTCTGTAATTCTGTGCTAATTAAGTGGTAACTCCTCATCGCCCTCCTCCTGGCCCCGGCGACACCTGCTGTACTTTGTGCCTCTGTGGACTTGGCCTCGCAAGACACCAAGATGCATCCAAGTGGAGTCATAGCAGTGTTTGTCCTTTTATGTCTGGCTGATTTCACTCAGCATCATGTTTTCAAGATTCATCTGTGTTATAACATGTATCAGACCTGCTTCCATTTTATGGGTGAATAATATTAGATTGTGTATATACACCACGTTTTGTTTATCCATTCATCTGTTGATAGCCACTTGGGTTGTTTCCAGCTCTTGGCTATTGTGAGTAATGCTGCTATAAACAGTTGTGCAGGATCTATTCAAGCCTCTGTTTTTAATTCTTTTGAGCACATACATACCTAGGAGTGGAATTGCTGAGTCGTCCAGTAATGTTTCACTTCTCAGGAGCTGCCAGATGGTTTCCAGGGCAGCTGTACCCTTTTTCATTCCCACTTGGAGTGTACAAGGGTTCCATTTTCTCTACATCCTTGCCAGCACTTGTGTTTTTTCCATTTTTTTCTTCTTCCCTTCCCAGCAAGTGTGAAGTGCTGCTTATTGTGTGTGTGTGTTTTTAAGATTTATTTACTACAAAGATAGAATTATTTATTTGAAAGATAGAGAGAGGTAGAGACAGAGAGAAAGGGAGAGAGAGAGCGAGGTCTTCTGCCTGCTGGTTCACTCCCCAAATGGCTGCAACTGCAGGAGCTGAGCTGATCTGAAGCCAGGAGCCAGGAGCTTCTTCTGGGTCTCGCACGCGGGTGCAGGGGCCCAAGGACTTGGGCCATCCTCCGTTGCTTTCCCAGGCCATAGCAGAGAGCTGGATCAGAAGTGGAGCAGCCAGGACTCAAACCGGCACCCAAATGGGATGCTGGTGTTGCAGGCCAGTGCTTCTAACCTGGTGTGCCACAGTGCCAGTGCCTTATTGTGGTCTTGGTTTGCATTTCCCTAATGACTGATGATGTTGAGCATATCTTCATTTGCTAATTTGCAATTGGTGAATCTCCATTGGATCAAGGTCTTTGTTGCCTGTTTTAAATTGGATCATTTGTCCTTTTGTTGAATTATAGTTCTTTATATATTCTAGGAATATATTCTTAACAGTTACATGCTTTGTAATTCTGTTCTCTTGTTCTGTCTTCATTCCCTCACCACTTTTAAATCTTCATTCAGATGTCACCATCGCCATGAGGCCTTTCAAACCCCTTATATTTAGTCTCCTCCCCCGCACACATGTTCCACACCTGTGCCCTGTTTTCCTCCTTAGCACTTAGCACGTGCCTTTATACAAGTATATAAATTATCAGTATACTTTCAGTCATTGTTCATTGTCTCCTTTGACCAGGGAAATTTTGTCTCTTGCTCATTCCTGTGTACCTAGTGCCTGGGAAACTATTGATTTATTAATGTTTATGAAATTTATTAATGTTTTATAGAAATGAATAAATGGACTTAATATATAGCAGTGCCATCCTCCCCCCCCCCCCCATCCTTTTCTGAATTATTTGTTTCTTTAGAGAAACAGAGGCAGCCGGAGTGAGAGACCTTCCATCCACCAGTTCACTCCTCAGAGGCCCGCGTGGCTGGGACTGGGCCAGTGCTGGATCTGTGAGCCAGGAATGCCATGCGGTGTCTGCATAGGTGGTGGGAACTCACTGTTCAAGCTGTCCCACTGCCTTCCAGGGTCTCCGTCAGTGAGAGGCTGCAGTCAAGAGCCAAAGCCTGGAATACGAAGCAAGAGCTCTGATGTGGGATGCGGCATCTTACCTGCTAGGCTAAACGCTCATCCAGCAAGGAGCATAAAGGTGTATCCTAGAGAGAACTGCCTTTATCCTGCTGCTGTTGGGAGGCTGCCCCACGCCCCTTCACAGGCTCTGCCTGTCTCCAGTTGCACGGCAGAGATCACTGTTTGGATATTTCTGGCAGTGTCTTTGTTGCTTTTCTTTTTTTCCATTGGTTTCTTCGTCTGTGATTTGACCAGAAACATATGAGTTTGTTTCTGGGCGCTCTGTTCTGTTTGTTTGTTTTTTAAAGATTTATTTATTTGAAATATAGAGTTATAGAGAGAAGGAGAGGCAGAGAGCGAGAGGTCTTCCATCCGCTGGTTCACTCCCCAGATGGCCGCAATGGCCGGAGCTGCGCCGATCCAAAGCCAGGAGCCAGGAGCTTCTTTCAGGAATCCCATGCAAGTGCAGGGGCCCAAGGACTTGGGCCATCTTCTGCTTTCTCAGGCCATAGCAGAGAGCTGGTTCAGAAGAGGAGCAGCCGGGACTAGAACCGGCACCCCTCTAGGAGGCTGGCGCTTCAGGCCAGGGCTTCACACTGTGCCATAGCGCTGGCCCCTCCCTATTCTGTTTCATCTGTCTTTATACCAGTACCTTACTGTTTTGGACACTACATCTCTGTGATAATTTTGAAGTCAGGAAATGTGAGTCTTCCAACTTTATTCTTCTTTATCTGATTTTTTTGACTATTGAGGGGCCCTGGAGAGTCCATATGAGTTTTAGAATGAATCTTTCATCATTGGGATTAGAAATTACATTGGATAGTACGGATACCCTAACAGTATTGTTTTCCAGTTCGTGAACATGGGGTGTTTTCCTATTTACTTATGCTTCTTCACTTTGTTTCAGCCGTGTTTTGCAATATTCAGTATGCAGATCTTTCATCTTCTTGGTTAGGTTTATTCCTAAATATTGTATTCTTTCTGATGCTATTGTTAGTTAAATTTTTAAAACTTCCATTCCAGGTTATTCAGTGTTTCTCTAAAGAAACACAAACAATTTTGCATGTTAGCTTTATATCCTGCAACTTTGCTGAATTAATCTACTAGTTCTTTTTTTTTTTAAGATTTGTTTTTATTTCTTTGGCAGAGTTACAGTGAGAGAGAGAGAGAGAGAGAGAGGTCTTCCATCTGCTGGTTCACTCCCCAAATGGCCACAATGGCCAGAGCTGAGCTGATGCTAAGCCAGGAGACAGAAACTTTCTTTTGGGTCTCCCAGATGGATTCAGGGGCCCAAGGACCTGGGTCATCTTCTGCTGTTTTCCCAGACGTATTAGCAGGGAGTTGGATTGGAAGTGGAGCAGCCAGGACTTGAACCAGTGCCTATATGGGATGCCAGGGCTTTAACCCACTGCGCCACAGCACTGGTCCAATTTTTAGTTCTAACAATGTTTCATGAAATCTTTTCTACAAATAAGATCATGTTATCCACAGTTAGAAATAATTTTACTTCCTCCTTTCCAGTTTCAGTGCTTTTTGTTTCTTCTTCTTGTCTGATTGCCCTGGCGAGGATGTTAACGAGAAGTTGTGAGAGCGGGCATCCTTGCCGCAGTCCTCCACGGAGGACTGCAAGGAGACGCTTTCAGCGTGTTGCCGTTTGGCATGGTCTTCATCGTGTTGCCGTTTGGCGTGGTCTTCAGCGTGTTGCCGTTTGGCGTGGTCTTCAGCGTGTTGCCGTTTGGCGTGGTTACCGTTTGGCATGGTCTTCAGCGTGTTACCGTTTGGCGTGGTTACCGTTTGGCATGGTCTTCAGCGTGTTACCGTTTGGCGTGGTTACCGTTTGGCATGGTCTTCAGCGTGTTACCGTTTGGTATGGTTTTGCTGTGGGCTTTTCCTAAATGACCTTTACTGTATTCAAATAGTTTGCTGCTGTTTCTAGTGTGTTAAATGTTTTTAATCCTGAAACTATACTGAATTTTGTCAAAGTTTTTTTCTGCATCAGTTGAGATGATCATATGATTTTTTCTCTTTATTCTGTTCATGTACTGTATTATACTGATCAATTTTTGTATGTTGTACCATTTTATAAACAAAAACATTTAGTTATAGTTATGAGACAGAGAGAGAGAAGAGACAGAAAGAGATACTGCCCATTCACTGAGTCACTCCCCCAAATCCCTCAGTAGCTGGGCTGGGCCAGGGTGAAGCCAGGAACCAGGAACTCAGTCCAAGACCAAACTGCTTGAGCAGTCACCGGCTACAGCCCAGAAGAGCATTAGCAAGAAGCTGGGTTTGAGAGCAGAGCCAGACGGGAACCACCCAGGCACTCCAGGACAGCAGGGTCTTAAGGCCACTCCAGAACCATCTTTGCCTTCCAGAAATAAACATCACTCAGTCATGGTATATGAGATTTCCAAAAATTCATGGAAACCTCTCATCTCTTCGTTCTGTTGAACATTTGAAACTTCCTGAATAATCTTTTTTTTTTTTTTTTTTTTTTGACAGGCAGAGTTAGAGAGAAAGAGAGAAAGGGAGAAAGTCTTCCTTTTTCCATTGGTTCACCCCCCAAGTGGCCACTACGGCTTGCGCATTGTGGCCGTTGCGCTGCTCCAATCCAAAGCCAGGAGCCAGGTGCTTCCTCCTGGTCTCCCATGTGGGTGCAGGGCCCAAGCACTTGGGCCATCCTCCACTGCCCTCCCGGGCCACAGCAGAGAGCCAGACTGGAAGAGGGGCAACCAGGACAGAATCCGGCACCCTGACAGGACTAGAACCCGGTGTGCCAGCACTGCAGGCAGAGGATTAGCCTAGTGAGCCGTGGCGCCAGCCAAATAATCCTTTTAGTGTGCTATTAAGTTTGGCTTCCTAGCATTTTATTGAGGACTTTTGCATCAGTACTTTTCAGGACATCAGTCCGAAGTTCTCTGTCTGGCGTGGGAGCAGAATGCTGGGCTCCTGGACTGATTTGGGAAGTGTTCCCTCTTGAGCTTTTTCAAAGAATCCCGGAGAATTGGTGTGGCTGTTTTCATGTTTTGTAGGATTCTCCAGCGAAGCACCTGGTGCTGAGAGGTTTTCAGGTGCTGACTTAATCTCCCTGCTCATTACTTGTCTTCTCGGATTTTCTATTTCTTCAGGATTTAGTCTTGGTAGTTCATGCATTTCTAGGAACTTGTTGATTCTGGCTTATCCAGTTTGTTGACATAATGATTGTTCATAGTATTTTCTTTTAATGTTTTTCGCCTCTGTGGTATCAGTTCTAATGTTCCTCCTTCGTTTCTGATATTAGGTACCTGAGTTTTCTTTCCTTTTTTCCTAGATAATATAGCTAAGAGCTTGTCAATTTTGTTAATCTTTTCAAAAAACCAATTCTTATAAAAAGGTTTATTTTACTTGAGGCAGAGTTATAGACAGAGAGAGGGAGAAACAGAGAGAAAGGTCTTCCATCCTCCCCAAACAGCTGCAACAGCTGGAGCTGGGCCGATCCAAAGCCAGGAGTCGGGAGCTTCTTCCCATTTCCCGGCATGGTACAGAGGCCCCAAGTGCTTGGGGCCCAAGTGCCATCTTTCACTGCTTTCCCAGGCCATCTGCAGGGGCCAGATTGGAAGTGGAGCAGCCGGGGCTCAAACTGGCGCACATATGGGATGCCAGTGCTGCAGATAGAAGCTTAACCTACTCCACCACAGTGCCAGCCCCAAAAAACCGGTTCTTAAGTTCTTTGATTTTTCTTCTATTGTTTCTCTATTCTCTGCTTCAGTTATCTTTGTTCTGATAATTACTGGTCACCTGCTCTCCTCATTTTGGACTTTGTGAGGGAAGGAGGAGCTGTGGTTTCCTACTCTATCAACCGGCTAATGTCACCTTAGCTGTTAATATTGGGAGAATCAGGCCATCAGAGTTGTATTCCTTCTCTTCTGAGAGATAACAAAGCAAAGTGGAGGAACAGAAACCTGTGTTGACTGCTACATGTAGGCATGTGCAGCACGTGAACCACTTTTATACTGATGGGCGCTTCGTTTCTTACCAGCGTTTCATTGTGTGGATCAGAGTAATGAGCCTGTCTCGACCTTCTCAGAGCTTCTGGGTGAACTTGGGCCTCGATCCCTTGGGACTGCTGGCAGGACAGCACTGCTAGCTGACCCTGATTGCACCACAGGGCAACTGGCCGGTGCTGGTTAGCCAGCTCACCTTTCTAATTCAGTTTTAAAATTGCATAATTTTGTAGCATGCCCAAAGGATGAGGTGCTAAATCAGATCACTTAGATGAGTATGTGGGAGAGAACAAGGAAGTGCAATATTGTCTTGCCTGCCTGTCTGGGCTTAGCGAAGAGGGGCATGGTTAGAGATGTTGGCTTTGGGCCGGCGCCGTGGCTTACTAGGCTAATCCTCCACCTGCGGCGCCGGCACCCCAGGTTCTAGTCCCAGTCTGGGCACCGGATTCTGTCCTGGTTGCTCCTCTTCCAGTCCAGCTCTCTGCTGTGGCCCGGGAAGGCAGTGGAGGATGGTCCAAGTGCTTGGGCCCTGCACCCGCATGGGAGACCAGGAGGAAGCACCTGGCTTCTGGCTTCATCAGCGCAGTGCGCCAGCCATGAAGGCCATTTGGGGGATGAACTAACAGAAAGAAAACCTTTCTCTCTGTCTCTTTCTCACTATCTAACTCTGCCTGTCAAAAATTAAAAACAAAAAAAAAAGAAGAAGAAATGTTGGCTTTGTCCATGGACATGGACATTATTGAAACAAATAAAACCAGAAGTGAACATAGAAACTGAGAGCTAGAGCTGATCGTGTGCTGGAAATGACCACGACAAGGAAGTACCCGGATCAGTGCCGTTCACAGCCATTTTCTGCTTCTCTCCATGGTGTCCACTTTGGGTCGTGTGAGCACAGCTGTGGGACAGAGCAGGTAGCACATTCGTGGCATCCTCTCCTCATTAACGTTTACTTCTCCGGAGAGACCTGGGACAAAATGGACACTGTTGGTAATCTTTGGCAAAGAGTTTAGATTGTTCATCAGTTTATAGCGCCAACTGCAGGCACGAGGAGCTGAGTTCAGCCTGCTCTGGCTCGCTGTCACTGCCCCGTGTACACAAGCATATGCTGCGTAGCACCCACAGCCCCCGTCACCGTGTCCCAAACACCTGTGAGCCGGGAGGGCACAGTGTTCTTGGCTTTGAGCTGTTGTTGCCAAGCCCATTGTGAACTTTTGCTGAGTCTGAGCACTGAAGGTGGTGACAGTGTCTGTGAGAGGAGTGCTCGGGGGCAGGAGCGGGCCGGTGGGGGCACTGAGTCAGGCGTGCCGCCTTCGGGTCTGTGTAGTGGTGTGTACTGCACGTCAGGTGACGGCTGAGCGAGAGGAAACAGGGCCTCGTGCTTTACCTCGGCCTTGACAAGGCAGACAATGAAATGGTTAGCTTGCTGGCGTGTTTTAGGAGTCTGTGGAGTCAGCCTGGGGAGCAGAGGTCCCCGTAGGGCTGCAGCTTCGCTGAAGTGGAGCGTGAGGGAGTGCGTTTGTGACTTCAGGAGCTGGGAGGTGGAGCAGGGCAGGTGAGTGTTTTTTAAAACCTCTCTGGGAATAATATTGTGACACATTCTGAGCCTCGCTGAAGACAGCAAGTGTGGTGAAATTTATGTACAGCTGAATTCTTCTTTCTTCGTTGTTTTCCATTACAGAGCCTAGAGAAAGTGCTTGTGGAGTTCAGTCACGAAGAGCTGTTTGATTTCTACAACAAGGTAGAGGCTTTTAAAATAATTGTCTGATGTGTGGAGGTTTTGTAATGCTTCCTTCTTCCTGGAGCTCTTACTGGTAAATGCCCCGCGTAGCCCACAGGAAGAGAACCTGAAAAACTAAATGAGGAAGAAGATGGGAACGGCTTTAATGAAGGCAGCAGGGCTGCTGACTGGATGCGAAGCGCTGAGCCTTTCACTGGGTGACCCAGCCGCAGGGACGGTTAGGATACACGTCAGCGGGAGCACCGAGCTTCTGGGTCCGGGCGAAAGGGATGGGGAGAGGAGGACGCCAGGCTTTGAGAGAGAGAGAGATAGAGAGAGAGAGAGAGACAGAGACAGAGACAGAGAGAGATATAGACAGAGAGAGAAAGACAGAGAGAGAGACAGAGACAGAGAGAGACAGAGAGAGATAGAGACAGAGAGAGAGAGACAGAGACAGAGAGAGACAGAGAGAGATAGAGACAGAGAGACAGAGAGAGATAGAGACAGACAGAGAGAGATAGAGACAGAGAGAGAGAGAGACAGCGACAGAGAGAGAGAGAGAGATGATATGGATATAGATATAGGTATAGGTATAGATATAGATGATATGGCTATGGCTTTAGATATATAGATAGAGTTGATTTGGATATGGATATAGATATATACACACATACATATAACTCAAAAATAGGTATTCGAACATGTATTTATCTTTGACTATATATATATTTTTAAATAGTGATTCCATAATCCCTCCACAATCTTAGCAGGTCGTGATAATTGTGAATGAGGCCTCCTTTACAAATGTGAAACCTTCCATTGGAAGCTAAGCGTGAGTTCCGGTATCACATGAAAGGCAGACATCTTCTGCCTCTGTGAGTGAGCTGGATGTGCATTGTTACCAGCGCCACTCTTTCCCGTTTATCGGTGTGTTTCTAAACAGTACTTACGGAGTTTTCTGCTCCCACCAACTTGCTTTTTTACTTTTATTTTTGTCTTTGTAAACAGCTGGAGACCATACAAGCACAGCTGGATTCCCTCATGTGAAGTTTCTGAAGCCTGCTTTCTCCACCACATGTCTGCCCCTCGTTGTTTTGCACTGAAACTGGATTGCCGGGTTCTGTTTTCTGCAGGATCCAGCCGCCGGCCTTTTGCACGTTTTATAGCTTATCGCCGCTGAGACAGACAACCGTCCAGGGAGCACGTGGTGAAGAACACTGGGGCTCTCACATGTGTTCGGAGCCAGCGACCGTGTTAAGAACACCTTGGCTTTAAAGGAGGCAAACGTGCATATCATGTTGTTTTTTGCTTTGCTCTTGTTGCTTTATTGCTGGCCTGTTTATTTTTTACGAACTTGATGACACCTTGATGTGTCATGGAGATCGGGGATACAGCGCGCACCCCAGCAGACAGAGCTGCAGTGTCATGTTAATGTGGTTCAGAAAACAGACGCCCGAGTCAGTATAGCACGCCGTCTTCCCTTGCCTATGATGAGTGTATTCTGCTTGAGAAATGACAAAGGAAGAAATTTACAATAGAACTGCTGGTATTGCATCAGTCATTTCCAGTGTGACTGTCTCCATTGTTTTAATTTTTTCCCTGAGTTTAATGATTTAATTGTAGCTCCGGTTTTGTGTGCTTTTCTCTGTGTTGCAAATTTGTAATGATTCACTTCTTACTGTAGGAAACAAGACTCAGATCCTGAATAAAAATAATTGTAATGGATGCTAAATGGACATCAGCTTGGTTTCCTTTTATATTCTTTTTCTAGAAATATGCTAAATGATTTCAGTAAATAAAATTTTTATGTCATAGAATTAGTTGGACTGAAGCCTACAATATTTTTATTTTATGTGTTTTATAGCATGTGTTATACTCTGCATGTGTGAATGTGTGAGGATATTTTGAACAATTTGTGGGAAGTGGAATTAAAAGATGCTGCATATCTTCCATTAACATTTTGAGATACTTTCATATGTAAATATGAGCGTGATTACAGAAAAAAAAAACAGCTGAACTTTTTATGAGTGAGATACTTATTTTATAACCTTTGTAGAACAAGAGGATTCCAACATGATTTTCTTCACAGGAATAAAATTGGTTTTAATTTCTGAAATGTCCTGTTCTGAACAAACAAAGCCATTGAAATTGAAGCACATTTCTCCTATAACATTTCTGGGTAATGTAATTTTAAATGGCTAAATGTTCAGTATATGGAACCTAAACTTGTTTGTATGTGGTTTTGAATGTTGTTGCTTGGAAGGATTGAGGGCTTAGAGTATTTCAGAAAACAAATGCTGAAGTTGCTCATAATTGATGGACCCAGATTATTTATTTATTTTATTTGAGGAGCAGAGAGCAAGGCAGAGAGTGTCCCACCTGCTAGCTTTTCCCCCAAATGTCCCCAAGGTCAAAGGTGGGCCAGGAAGAAGCTGGGGGCTGGGAACTCAATCTGAGTCGCCCGTGGACCGCAGGAACCTCGTTGTTTGAGCCACCGCTTCTGCCTGTGAGAATGTACGTTAGCAGGAAGTGGATTCAGGAGCCGGTAGGAGAGGCCAGCATCCCCAGTAGCATCTCGGCCCCTAGGCCAAGTGCCCACCCTGCCTGGCAGTTCTGGAAGTTTCTGAGTTCACATTCCCCTTGGTAGGGTAGCTGTGAGGTGTGCTTGCAGTGTGCGGAAATTTGTGTCTTCGTGTAGCGTGTGGGATCCCTCTTACTCTTTGTGGTGTTTGCCAGTTCCCAGAGGTAACGACCTAAGATCCCAGAGGCACTGGAGACGTCTTGGCAAGCCTTTCAGATTCCCCCTCCTGCGTGTGTAGATACACCTCACACCAGTGCTGATTTTGTTGTGTCTTCCTGACGGTAGCCATGTAGATAATCTGTTTTCATTGGTGTAATGGCCAAGTGAATTCCCATCTTAACTATCTGGGTTAAACGTGATGGTAGAAATGAAATTTTCTCAAAATACATTTATATTTGGATCTGTACAAAAACTTCATAAGTAGTATTCTGTTAGCCTGGCTCAGCAAAGATTGACTCATAGGGCATGTAAAAGGTCTCATAACTCCTAAAATATATTTCGTTGGAGATAATTTTATTCCTTAAGCATTAACATACCAGTCAAAGAAAATGTGACATCTCCCTGGAAATAAGATGATTGGGGAGGTTAGAACTGGAGCTGGCTGTCCCCCGAGCAGGTGAACGCCACGCATTGTGTGATGGTGTCTTGGTCAGCGTCAGACCCAGGCCTCACACTGTACCCCAGAGGCTCTGTACTCATGGAGGAGGTATGTAATGAAAAACTGCAGATCGCAAAACTTTCTCGAGCCAAAATTAACTTACCTTTTAATTCTATATTCCACTGACTTCAAAATCCCTGCGTGTCTTCTGTGAGTGCTTGACCTGAGGTTTGAACAGAAATGGAGTTGCTGACTAGAAAGAGGGTCCAGTTTATTATTTTCATACATACTACAAAAATTTGTAATTCCTCTCCCATTACAAACATTGTGGTTACTTTTGAGTAGGAAATACAAAAAATCATAAAGAGCGAACCTGAAATTACAGAGTCCAATTATCCAGGAGTGGCTATCAGTGACATTTTGGTAGGGTGTAGTGTAGTTTTCTTTATTTGACAGGTAGAGTTATAGACAGTGAGAGAGAGATAGAGAGAAAGGTCTTCCTTCTGTTGGTTCACTCCCCAAATGGCCGCTACAGCTGGCGCTGTGCCGATCTGAAGCCAGGAGTCAGGTACTTCTTCCTGGTCTCCCATGCAGGTGCAGGTGCCCAAGCACTTAGGCCGTCCTCCACTGCCTTCCCGGGCCACAGCAGAGAGCTGGACTGGAAGAGGAGCAACCGGGACTAGAACCCAGTGCCCACAGGGTATGCTGGCACCTCAGGCAGAGGATTAACCAAGTAAGCCATGGCACCGGCCCCTATTGTAGTTTTCTTTCTACCCGTGTATTATTCTCATTCATTTTTCTTTTCTAACAAATTGAGGGAGTGCTGTAAAAAGTTCATCTTTTGCTTTGTCTGTATTATATTATAACATAAGTATTTTTCATATCCTTAAATATTTCACAAAACATTGTATATTAAGTAATTCATCGTTGAATAAGCTATATTTAGCTATCCATCTGTTGCTGGACATTTAAATTATTCCCAATTTTTAAATATAATGTGAAACTCACTGATTAATATTATGCATAGAGGATCATTATTTTATTAGTATAGATTTCAGGAAATGGGATTACTGTAGCAAAGCTGAAGGTTATTTATTTTTATCTTTAATAAAATTTTCATTATGAAAATCCTTGTTGCCCAATGTAAAATAATAAAAATAGAGTTAACTGTAGCGCTCGCTTGAGCAACACATGTACTAAACTGGAGTGGCCCAGAAACCACTAGCATGGCCTGGGCAGGGAGCACGCTCAGATTCTGTCTTTTAAGATAGATGGACGGTGCTCATTCAGAGTGAGATGACAGTAGGGAGTGCTCATGTTCTGTGGCACAGCAGAGTGACCACAGATACTGGTAAGGTGCTGTACGTTTCTCCAGAGACAGAGCTAGAAAGGACTTCAAATGTTTGTGCTGTAAGAGAACTGTTAGGTTTTGAGGACGTAGATGTTCCTCCAGGCGTTACACACAGTATACATGTATCAAAACGTCACAGGGTACCCGTAAGTATGTGCAGTGTTTATGTGTCAGTTAACAATCTTCAGAGTTTTTCTTAAAATTAAAAAAAAATGCTCCATTTTGTCACATCACTCCCTGGAAGTACCTACCTAATCAATGCACGCATTTTGATTTATATCTTTTTAGACATCTTAGTACAAACGCACACAGCTTTGAGTACTTGATTATTTACATGTATTTCAAGACCTCCAGTAGGTATTGCTGAATGGTTCCCCAGAGGATTGTACCACGCTGTGTGCCCGCCCACGATGAGCGTTCGCCTTCCTGGGCCCCTCCTGCGGTGAGTTCACCCCCCGCACACCTTTTCACCGTCGTAAGAGCCAGGAGGGGAGTGGGTTGGAGATGGGAGCATCAGTTATTAATGGAGACATAGCGTGTTGATATTCCAGAAGGGTTGAAGAGGAGATCTCTTTATATCAGCAGTGAGAGAAGCCGGGACATGTTGTTTAGATGGAGGGTGTGTTTCCTCACAGGTACTGGCTGCATGCCTGGGACCAGGAACTCTGTGTGGCTGGCATCTTGTTAACAGCAGGGGGCAAAGTAAACACAGCTCCAGCCTGGCCTCTTGGGTCGGTCAGTAAAAATAAGTATGTAAGGGGGGGACAAAGTGCAATTGGAATCCATTAAGAAAAGATTAAAGGTGGGACCGAACTTCGACTGGAGAGTAGAAGGCGGCTTGTCTGTGGGTGAGATGTGAGCGGGGCCTTCTAGCACTGCTTGGAATGGCGCTGCGTCAGACCAGACAGAAGCACTGCAGAGAGCGACCAGCCCAGGCAGCACCCCGGAGGCTGGGAGAGGTGAGAGCCGCGCGGCCGCAGTGTGGCGACCCAGTGTGCTGACCCCGTCTCATCATTTCGGCCGCCAGGGCACCCCGCTCTCCAGGCTCCACCAGCCTCCTCCCAGTGCAGTCTTCATACAGAACTACAGCAGCTCCTGTTGAAAGCCCTTCGAAGGATCCCAGCACCCATCAGATAAAATGTTACGTGCTGGCTCCCGGACACTGTGAGAGCCGTGTGCTCCTTCTGCCGCTTTGCCTGTATGTGGTGAGCAAGTTACTTAAATTGCTAAAGCTTGTTCTCCTTGTCCTTGAAAGGAGAATAATAATGTAGTGAGCAAAGGAGGGTCCTAAAGATAATTCATGTTAAACATGAGCGTAATCCCTGACTCCAGGAATCAAATAGCAAGTGTTAGCTGTCATCTTCATAATTGCTAAGAAAATAGCAAGGCTTTCTGTTGAAATTACTCCAGGTGAGGTTGGAATTAAAGCAAAACTCGCAGAAAGCTTGGTATGAACTTTTCACTTTGAATTTATGTGCGTTTTAATAACAACTTCATCTGTAACCACTGGGTTCTAACACAATGCCAATCTAAATGTTTTTTATTAACAAGTTTGTTTTAATAATTTTTTTTATTAACAAAATTAAGAAATAGATATAGTACTAGAATCAAAAAATACTTTTTTTTTAAACATTTTATTTATTTATTTGAAAGGCAGAGTTACACAGAGGCAGAGGCAGAGAGAGAGCTTCCATCTGCTGGTTCACTCCCCACATGGCTGCAGTGACCAGAGCTGGCCCGATCCAAAGCCAGAACTCAGAAGCTTCTTCTGGTTCTCCCACATGGGTGCAGGGCCCCAAGCACCTGGGCCATCCTCTTCTACCTTCCCAGGCCATAGCAGAGAGCTGGATTGTAGATGGAGCAGCTAAGTCTTGAACCAGCACCCACATGGGATGTCAGCACTGTGGGCAGTGACTTTACCTGCTACCCCACAGTGCTGGCCCCAAAACACTTTTTTTCACATGAGTCTCTTTACACAGGGTCCTTCTTGCTCTGAGGAATCTTTTTCTCCAGGCAGTTTTGACTTCCTCTTGCTGTAATTGATGTATTCTGCACTTTGCTCATTAAACCAGGGGTCAGCAGAGACCGCAGAAGCCCACTACTCCTCTTCGCGGGCGAAGCTTTATTAGAACACAGCTGCTTTGCTAGCAAACCCTTAAAGCAACAAAGGACTTTCTCCCTGCTTGGTTTTGAAGAAGCAAGCTCCAGAAACACGAGCCCTGTTGTGCAAGGCCAGTGATGGGACCCGATGGTGAGAAACTGCAGATTCCTCCAGGAGCTGAGGCCGGGAGCCCTGCAGCCACAGGGAAGACTTCTGCTGATCACCTGGGCGAGCCCAGAAGTGGATTCCTACCCACCCAAGCTTCCAGACGAGAACAGGATTGTGGCCTCATGAGATCCTAGGTGAGCTACCCAACCAAGCCGTGTTAGACCCGTGACCCACAGTAATGGTGCTGTCCTAAGTGTGTGTTGTTTTCAACCACTAGATTCGTAGTCATTTGTTCAGTTGCGATTGGAAACAAGCACGGCCATGCTTGTCCATGTGTGTAGTCCGTGGCTGCTTTTGCAGCACAGCGATAGGGGTGAGTGGTTACAACGCACACCTGACTTGCAAAGCCTGGCGTAGGTACCACCTGGCTCTGGACGGAAGAGGTGTGCGGAGCCCTGCTTTATGGAGCGCTTCCTAAACTGGGGCCTTCCTCGAGGGATACAGCAGTTGGTAGGGAATACAGAGTGGTGAGACGGCATGGAACGCGTCCCTGCAGCATCTCCTTTATTTTTGTCAGGCCCCATCCACTTAGAAGCCATCGTCCATCCCCCTTGGTAGCTGCCGCACTCAGGAGTTAGCCATGTCATCTCTGTGTCCCTTTGCCCTTCCTGGGACGGGAACATAGCTTTGGAGCTGAGTCCTGGTGAAACAGAGACGATGACGCTTTGCTGGAGAGGGTCAGTGACTGGAGGGAACCTGGGTCCCTGAGGTCCTGATGCAGCGCCTGACGCCGCCCCCACGCCCCTGTCCTCCAGAGGTCACATGGGAAGTAAAACGTGCTGCTTGAGCCATTGAATCTGGGGCAGTGTAGGCCATAAACAGGTTAGCCTATAACCCAGCTAACTTGGTAGTAACAACTTTAACTGGTCAGTAAATTAAGACATTTGTGTTTTTAAAGAGAGATGACCATTGTACAGCATATATATGTATATGTGTGTATATATATATATATATTATATATATATAAACACAGAAACGCTGGCAGCCTGTAACTTCAGGCTAAACTCTCAGCTACTGGGAGCAGGTACGCTCCTCTCCCCCAGTGTGAGTCCTTTGAAAGGGAAGTTTGAGAAACCATGGCGTGTGTTGTACACCCCTGCCCCCGACTCCACGCCACTTCTCTTCTGTTGTAGAGTAGGCCTGGGACAGGTCTGGCTTCTTCGGGCTCATTAGAAGCTGCTCAGGAATTAGAAGTTAAGTTTCAGATCAGCCAATTTTGCCTTCCTAAAACTTTGGTTTTTGCCATCATTATGCAGCTAGTTCTGCTCATTTAATGCTAAAATTAGAAACACATTAATTTGAGGGATTTTGTAGTAGAGCCTAGTGGCGTTTATAATTTTGTAGAATGTGAAGGGCTCTATCCCTGCTCTCCCTCCCCCGGTCCGTGCACTTCCTGGAGTCCTTGTGGAGCTCATTTGCTTCTCCCTGAATCCGGGACTGGCAACCGGATCCAAGTGGTGGCAGTGTTTGTAGCCGTGTTGTCTTCCTCGAAATGGAAAGTTACTAGTTTTATCTCAGAAGAGATAGTCTGCAAAGGCCAGAGAGACCAAGCAGACCCCGCCTGTCGGTCTGTCAGGAAGGAGTGCCCGGGATTAGAAAGCCTGTTTAATCTCCAAGGCAGGAAAATGACGGATTCAGAGTGATGTTCCAGCAGTGACACCAGAGTTCCGTCATTTTTAGCTTTTTTTTTTTTTTTTTTTTTTTTTGCTTTTCTGTATCTGTCGCAGATTTTGTTGAAGGTCTTTACAAAGCAACATCTAGACTGCAAATGTAGCTGACGAGGAGACCCTGTGATGCTGTGGAGACTGGCTGGGGCGTGGCTGGCAGCCCGGGCTACCCACCCTTGGGTTCTGAGATGAAGGTGGTGGACAGCCTCTCCCGGGGTCCCGCGATGCTCACGTGGTCAGGCTGGGGCTTCTTAGGGTCAGTGTCACCACCTGGGTCTCAGGGCAGCGCAGCTGGTGGACACCATGGTTAAGGCCGAGGGTTCCTGAGTCCCCACCGCACAACAGGACAGAGGGCAGCAGGGTTTACTCAGGCGCCTCTGATCTGCTCCCTTCCCGGACAGACACCTCCAGATCCATCAGTGGGAGTCTGAGAATCTCGTTCTTAAATGATTTTACAAATTGTTTTTCTTTCAAAGACGTCTAGGTAAAGGAGCAATTGGCAGTAAATTTGGCAGCTGCATTTAATTTATTGATGTGTTATTTTTAATTGACCATTACTGTGTAAAGAATGTAGTACATCCGGCCGGCGCCGCGGCTCACTAGGCTAATCCTCCGCCTTGCGGCGCTGGCACACCAGGTTCTAGTCCCGGTCGGGGCACCGATCCTGTCCCAGTTGCCCCTCTTCCAGGCCAGCTCTCTGCTGTGGCCAGGAAATGCAGTGGAGGATGGCCCAAGTGCTTGGGCCCTGCACCCCATGGGAGACCAGGAGAAGCACCTGGCTCCTGCCTTCGGATCAGAGCGGTGTACCAGCCGCAGCGCGCTACCGCAGCGGCTGTTGGAGGGTGAACCAACGGCAAAAGGAAGACCTTTCTCTCTGTCTCTCTCACTCACTGTCCACTCTGCCTGTCAAAAAAAAAAAAAAAAAAAAAAAAAAAAAAGAATGTAGTACATCCTTCCTGAACTGTTTAAGGACAAGGCAACAGCAAAGTCTTTCTCGACTATCATAGATGTAGATTTGCTGGGAGCCATGGAACTCAGTGGTGTCTCCAGATCTTCCCTCGTGACCGCTGGCTCCTCAGATTCCCAGGCCTCCTGTGTGCTCTGCTTCTGGTCCACATTCCAGATTCTTCCTGCAAGCTCAACCGGGCTACCTGTGACAAAGTGAAAAGCCGTGGCCCGGCAAGCGTGTGCTGCAGCACTTCCGTGTGGAGGCGCCAGCATCCCTGCCCACCCAGGAGTGTGGCTGAGCCGAGGCTGAGCAGCACAGTCAGTCTCCTAAAGGGCAGAGACAACGCGAGTCGTGCAGCCAGGCCGCGTGCTCTCCTGGGCAGGGCAGCCTGTCTTCCGTGCTGATGGAAGCAGCTCGTGAACGCTGGGGAACTGAAGAAACGGTAGCTGTGTGAATTAACGGAGTATGTCAGTAGTTCTTCCCCTCTGCCTCTCTTCCGTTATTTGCACAGTACCATCTGAGTTCATAAAACAAACAAAAACATTGTAAACCTCAGGTTGTGCACCAGTAGTTTTCCAAGTGCAACAGCCAAATGCATTGGCAATTGCAGCAGGGAGTAGCCACGTGTCTTCGGGGGCGGGGCCTCCTGACGGCCCTGATGCTTTATTTGCCCACCAGGAGATGCACATGAGGAGCAGGCAAGTCTGCTGACGAGCTAGAGACGCAGACTCTGCCAGCCAGGGCAAGTTCTCCCATTGCTGTGAAGACATCTGTGAGTCGTTAGGTCAGCCTGCACGTGCTCCTGGGACTGATGCTGCAAAGGCTGACGGCCAGTGACATTGCTGCCAGGTCCCCCGTGGACTGCGGGACAGGCCGGAAGAAGTGCTTCAGCGAGGTGTCGTCAGCGTCCTTACACGGGGGCACGTGTGCAATGTGCATGGGTTGTGGGAGCTCGTGACCTGGAAGATTTTCATTTCCTACTAGAGAGAGCGTGTCCTGATCAGAGGCACACATCCGTAGACACCCCCCACACACACACACTGCCTGCAGAGCCCTCACTTGTGCGGGACAGCTCAGTGACGGAGTTCTAAAGAAAACTTCCCTGTGTCTGTGTCGGGGAGCAGACCTTTGCTGGTTAGCACACAGGTGCTGGCGGGACGGAATTCGGGAGAGTTGCTGACAGTCACGCTGTGTGCAGGCAAGATGTGGAACCGTGAGAAAGCTGTCCGGTGACGTTTCGGCTAAAAACGTCCCTTTTCCACGTCCCTTTTCCGCCGAGACTGTGCCCTCAGATGTGGAGTGCAAGGTGAGGGGTCAGTTTCTTGATGGAACCGTGGTTCGGGACACCTAACTGCAGTAACCGGGGGACCCTTCAGCCCCAGGGCTGTCTGCAGAGTCCTGTGCTTCCCACAGCAGAGTGTGCTCTGTGCTCTGCTTGTGTGCCCTGAAGTGACCGGAGTAGTGGAAGGAAGATGAGCAAGTCGGGATGCACTGGCTCTCTGGACTTGTGTGTTACCGGCTGCGGGCAGTCCTCACACAACAGGCAGGTGGGAGGACTCTGGGAGCGGCCACCTTTGCTAGAGTCACTGTTAACCTCCCTCACGTGTTTGGGTCAGCGCTCTTGTAAGGTTCTGCTTGGCGGGCTCAGACGTGTGGTAGATGCCCCGAGCTGATGGACACGTTGAGTGAGACATCTGTGAGGTTATCCCTTTAGGCACTCAGTGAGAATTTGTCCAGGTGTCCGTACCTCCCAGGGCTCTGCTTGCCCCGCCCTGACTCCCAGGAACGCCTCCTCCTATCTCTGGGTTGGGTTAATGCCATTCCCATAAATGCATTTCTGCTTTTGGATCCCTTTTCTTTAGTTTCCACTTTCAGTTAGATTTGCAAAAGAGATCATCTTAACATTTTAGTTCTTGCGTTTAGCTTCCTAGTCCATGCAGGAATAGCCCAGGGTATAAACTAGGACCTGAGATGGTGAACCTCAACAAATCAAAGTGGTTCTTTAGAATCATGAGATAGGAACATTTCTGTAATTAATTAATTATTCCTTATTTTATATGCTTTCTAAAACTAAACGTGTACTTGAAGTTCTACTGGAAGCCACTTGTGTTTCATAAGGTTCTCTGTACAGTTTCAAACCAAGCACCCTGGCCGGTGCCCGCGGCTCAGGCTAATCCTCTGCCTTGCGGCGCCAGCACCACAGGTTCTAGTCCCGGTTGGGGTGCCGGATTCTGTCCTGGTTGCTCCTCTTCCAGTCCAGTTCTCTGCTGTGGTCAGGGAAGGCAGTGGAGGATGGCCCAACTGCACCCACATGGGAGACCAGGAAGAAGCACCTGGCTCCTGGCTTCGGATCGGCGCTGTGCGCCGGCCGTAACAACCATTTGGGGAGTGAACCATCGGAAGGAAGACCTTTCTCTCTGTCTCTCTCTCTCACTGCACCCTTACAGGGAGAGGAGGAGCACTGGACAGGGAAGAAATGCTGCAGCCTCCCCACCACCTCCGTTACCCCTCTTCCTTGCTCCCCCCACACCCTCAAAGGGAGAGCCGTTTGCCTTTCTGTCGGGCTGGGTATAAAATACTGGAATACTGGGTGACGATGTTGACACATAGGGCGCAACCTGAAAGCCCGAGTCCGTGCCTTTGGCTTCTCTCCTGAGCCTCTCGCTTCTGCTCTGTTGGAACTGCCAATGAGCCAGGCATCCCTCGGAGCCTGGCCGTCTGTCTGCCTCAGAAAAGCATCTTCGCGTTGGTTTCACGCTGTGTAGCTGGCAATGACTGGAGGTGAGACAGGCGACGTGGAGAGGGGGCAGGAGATGGTGTATCTTTGTTAGGCTTTGCGAGTGAACTGTGCGCTGGAACCCAGCCTGACCAAGTGCTGAAAGATAACAAAGTGATCCTTTGTTTCCCCTGGGTTGGGGATCGGGATCAGGGGCTGAAGGGTGATTGGCATGGCAAGGTTTGGGCATTTGGAAGTTCTCTCATCAAGTGCTTTTAGCACAGTCCCGATTTCACCTCTGTCCCCCATAGCTCCTGTCTTGGTGTTTGGTTGTGAACATTTATAGTGAGCTATGGGGGGAAATAGCAAAGGCATCTTTCATACCTTCCAGCTCCCAAGTGGGCACTGAGGAAGAGAGGAAGGGATTGGGACCAGTGCTTCTGACTCCTTCCAAGTGAAGGACCCTTATGAGGGAGAGGGACAAGAAATTAGGCCTGGGCAAATATCAGGGGCTTCTTAAGAGGTTGGATGTTCCCCAGAGTCTAGCGGGCAGGATGTTCTCTGGGAAGGAAAAGTCAATCCCCTTCAGAGAATCTCTAGGCGCCCAGAGCAGAACTGCCCCTCCCCTCCGGGAAACCTCTGGGCGCGCCCAGAGCAGAGCTGCCCCTCCCTTCGGAGGGTCTCTAGGCGCACACTTATGATGTCACTGCGACCGGCCAATCCTGTAACACCTCAGCACTCTCCCTCAGCACTCTCCCTCAGCATTCTCCGGTATGCTAATTGTCCCTCTGAACCAGCCAATCCCGTGCCACCTCTGCATTTTATACCAGCACTCTCCACCAGCATTCTCCCATATGCTAATTCGTTGCCTATATAACCTGTGTAAAACTGCCACTCAAGGCTCCTCCTCACTGCCTGAGGTGGGGGCCCGTTTGCGCAAACGTACAATAAATACCTCATGCTTTTGCATCAACTGGTTTGGAGTCTGGATTTTTGGGCGTCCTCTCGAGCAAGTGGGCATCTCTACTACTGAGAGGTCCTACACAAGGAAGACCCCTGGGCCCTTCTGAGCCCCCTCTAAATGAGCAAAGCCTCTTCTTCCTCTGCAGGCAGAGCAGGTGCTGCAGGGCCCACCCCAAAGGCTTGCTGGTTCCCCACCTGCCACAGTGGACCTGGCAGAGGCCTGGCTCCCACTTCCTGACATGATGGAGATGGACCTTCCACTCACCTTCTCTGCGCTTCCGGGTGAACACTGAGCGTCTGCCTCTGGCTCGCTGGGAAACTAAGGAAGTGTGGAGTGAGCCCTTGGTAGCTTGACTTGCTTCCGTGCCCTGCTGCATCTGTGGGAAGAAGCGGACGATAGAAAACCTGGCTCCTCTCTTTGCAGACTGAGCGTGAACAGACAGCACAGCCAAGTCGGAAGCCAGGAGGCAGAGATGTTGACTGTCAGGGCAAGCCACCCTCGTGTGCTCCAGCAACGGCCGTGGGAGCCACTCCCTGTGCCTTTGTGCCTGTTTCTAAGTACGTCGCATCATCTGCAAATAGGGCTGACTCATAGCTTGTAAGCCCGGGGGATTTGCTTCGGGCAGGGCATGAATGAATTGAAGGCTTCTTCCATATGTTATTTTCACCCTGAAGTCTTTAACTCATCCCGATGAGTATCAAAAGCAGAAGCCACAGATTCTGCAGAGCCAAGTTGTTTGTGCTTCAAACAATGCACTCCCACCATGTCTGGATCTACAAGTGCTTGTTGGCTGAACTTCATCCACACGATGTGTTACAGGCAGGGCAAAAGAATTCTAATCATGTTAGTGACGTTTCGCATCTCAGTTCCCTGCAGTGAGCTCTAAAACGTCTCAGGATATGTTTTGGAGTAATTAACGGTGTTTGCCTCTTGCTGCTTCTCCTTCAGGACTGTCATTGCGGGGGAGGAGAGCCAGATGGTGGCGGTCCCTCTCCCAGCCAATCAGCACACCCCAGTTTGCCGCCCCCTCCAGCTGTAGCTTGTTCCCAGCTTCCTCCCCACATGAATCGTGGCAGCCCCAGGACAGGCTGAGGGGGAGCCACGGACCACCAGGAACTCACCCTTCGCTTCACGCTGAGAGCCTTTTCAGATCCCAGATGGCGGGGCCCAAATGCCCGGGGAAGAACGCTGGTCAGTTCCACCGTGGGGCTTCGCTGCAGAACCGCCCTGAGTGGATGATCCATCCGTGGTCGCATGGCAGGGATTCTCAGGCCTCCTCGATTCAGATAGAAGAAGAAGGGGAACGAGAATGGAGAGAGAAATGGACAGAGGATGGCTCTGGGCGTGTGCCTGTGTGCGTGTTGAAAGGCTTTGAGTTTAAGGAAGATGGTGTTGGGTAGCCTCAGGATCTGCATACTCAAACAGGAGGCTTGACAGAGCCTTCGCTGTGGCTTTGTCCTGCATTCACTTATTAATGTACTCACTGTTGGATAGGCCAGCGAGCGAGGGACTCCCGGAGCTCTCAGGGTGTAAAGGCCTTGCCCTGTGCCCTCCGTAGGGGCTGATCATGTAGCAGAGAGGCCTCCCTGCCACTGCCCCGGAGCTTCCTGGCAGGAAGGGAGATGAGACCCCCATGTGGGCCACCTCGGAAGGGCTGTGCCGATCCTTGGTCAACTCGGCGGTACCTTCAGCTCCCCAGTTATGAGACCGTCTATCGACCGTTCGGTATGTGAGGGTGTAGTTCCAGCCACGACAGTTCCTTGTTCTGTCTCCGCTCGTGTGCTAGGTAGTAGGCATTCAAAATAGGGAAGACAGGGTCTCCTGCCCGGGGCTTCCTCGCAGGCTGAGCCTTGCCCAGCTTGGTGAGCAGTGAGGGCAGCTCCCGCCCTGGTGACCGCGGTGGGCGTCACACTCTACAGTTCCCAGAGCCCTTCTGTGCACCTGCTCCATTCTTGATTGTCACCCGTTTCGCAGATGAACAAACTAAAATTAAGATAGCTCAGTTGCTCGCCCAAGATTGCATAGCTGAGCTCGGATGAGAGTCAGATTGCCTGACCCTAGTTTAGGCCTCTTTTTTTCCTACCTCATTGTGCCAATGACTGCTTTTTGTCTCTCGGCTCCACCTTTCCCCTTTACTATTTGCCTACAGTAATGGTTGAACTCCCTTACGTGTGCACCATAAGGAGCTTTCTCAGTGGAGGGTGCTGGGGGACAGTGCAGAGGAAAGACCCTCCTGTGGGTGCCAGCAGCTGCTCTGTCCGTGACTGCGATGGATGTGAGGGTGTCTGGGGGTGCCCTGCCCAGCTGTGCATCCTGGGCACCCCGTCCTGGGGAACCTGCAGCCTGGGCCTCTGTGCCTCCCGGTGCAGGCCTTTTGTCCAGCACCGTACCTGCAGCCCCTCTGCGTGCCTGCTCTCTGCCCGCCAGCCGTGATGCACGTGCTCCCGGGCCCTCCTGACAAGGCGGTGGGCGTGCCGAGCCTTGGGTCCATGGTGCTCATCCGTCACCGACTGTGGCTCCCCTTCTTCCTAGAGGAAGCTTCTTTGCAGACCAGCTCAGTTACGCGTTCTCTTCTGGGTCTGAGTCAGAGCCGTGTCCACCCCTGCGGAGGCCTCTCCCCAGCCTGTAAAGTTCTGCATCTCTAGGTGCTTGGTGATCCTTTAAGTGTCTCTTCTTTAAGTCCCTGTGTGGTTTGTGTCTGGTCATATAACAGTAAATGTTGATGCCGGGTCACAGCCAGGAATCAGGAAAGAGTTAAAGTGTCTCGTGGGCAGGGATCTCGTCCTGCAAGGCTCTTCAGTCTCCGTGCGCACCTGCCTGCTATGATGCTTGACACGTAGAAAGTGCTGAATGAGGGCCGGCGCCGCGGCTCACTAGGCTAATCCTCTGCCTTGCGGCGCCGGCACACCGGGTTCTAGTCCAGGTTGGGGCGCCGGATTCTATCCTGGTTGCCCCTATTCCAGGCCAGCTCTCTGCTGTGGCCAGGGAGTGCAGTGGAGGATGGCCCAGTGCTTGGGCCCTGCACCCCATGGGAGACCAGGAGAAGCACCTGGCTCCTGCCTTCGGATCAGCGTGGTGCGCCAGCCGCGGCGGCCATTGGAGGGTGAACCAATGGCAAAAGGAAGACCTTTCTCTCTGTCTCTCTCTCTCACTGTCCACTCTGCCTGTCAAAATTAAAAAAAAAAAAAGTGCTGAATGAGGATTGATTGCGCAGTTTCAGTGAGTTTCACCAGCCTGTGTGATGGGACTTGACAGCAGCCCACCGAGAGGGCTGGCCTGCGCGCAGGAGGCAGGAATGTGTGCACGTGACCGTTCGTTCCTTTGTTCGGCAGAGCTGGTCAGATTCCCGCTGAGGCCGCAGCATTCGCCCCAGCGGAAGGTCACACAGCAGCGCTGGCCCCACTAGGAAGCCAGGACCTGCGTGGCTGCAGCTGGAGGACAAGCTGACGGATCGGATCGGGAGGGAGCAAGACCGCAAGGAACCAGGCAGCAGCGCAGGGTCTGACCACCTGCGAGGCGCAGCAGAGGGAAGCGACTTGCCCAGCATCCTGTGGCCCCTTCTTGCCAGCGCCAGGAGGAGACAGCAAGTCTCCCGGTAGTCCGGACACTCGCGCTCCCACTGTGGCTTCTCCCAGTGGGATGGGAAGGGGCAGGGGTACTAACTGCCAGCCCAGGGAGTGGGAGGAAGACCCCAAACGTGGGCGTCCCCTACCTACAAGTTCTGAAAGAGTCAGTGTGGGGGATGGATGAAACTCCTCTGCCAGTGCTGTGAACTAAGCCACTGGCAGTGTGGCACCTGCGTTGAATTTGGGGTTTGGCTCCGCTCACGGGAACCAATCACTCATTAAGCCCTGGCATCCAGTGCCGCTGAGACAAAGTGATTCCTGCCCCGCCCCAGGCCCCGCTGCTTCCTCTGGTGTGGAAGTGAAGCCTCTCCTTCTCCCTCCCCAACATGTGCAGCTTCATCACGCCAATGAGCCTCCTTGATCGTGTCGGTTTACTTAGCAGGACATTTCGCTGTTTCTGATCAGATGTTCTCCCCGAGAGCCAAGGCATGGAATCCTTTAGTGCGTGGGGGAGGCCGGCAGAGCCTGGACCGCACACTCCTCGGGAGCTTCGCCCAAAGCAGGACGTCCAGCCCGAGTCCTACAGCGAATGTGGGGGCAGATGTGACACCACGTGTTTCATTAACTTCTCACCCACAGCTGGGTCACAGATGAGCCCCCGAGGAGGCTCGGTGTAGCAGGAGCTGTGTGAGCTAAGCAAGCCGCAGCTACAGCGTCTTTGTTCGCTGTCACTGGGGAGAGCCCTTGCTGATTAATTGACTTGGGCTGTGCACACACCTCCATGTGGGAAGCAGAAGACAGGGGGGTCTCGAGGAATTGTGTGTGCTGTGAGCACGCTGGGGGAGGCCAGATGCTCTGCAGGGACTCCCAAGTGGGCCGAGAACCACCCTGGCTGGAGGGGGTCTCCCTGGGAGTTGCAGGTGCAATAAATAAAACTTCCCTCCCTGGAGATCTGCTGTTACGGAGCCAGTGAGGTCACTGAGGAAGGACGTGCCAAGGCTTGGAAGTGCTTGCTCAGGCTGCACGCCGCAGAGCCCCCGCTGGCTCCAAAAACCAGCAGAGACACTTTCCCACCTGCTGGTTCCCCAGGAAGCCAGGATCTCTCTCCCTGTCTCTCTCCTGGCTTTCATAGTCCTTGCCTGTGCGCGGTTCTAAAGTTTCGTGTGGGAATATCCTTCTCTCACTTTTGTCTTCCTCATGCAAGAGATGCTGTCCCAGGCTCCAGGAATATAACCGCCCTTCCTGAGACTCCGTGGTTAGCCAGGACCTCATCACTCTCCGAGAAGGTCCTCTACAGGATTCTGTAACCGTGACATTCAGAGCCTGTGGAATTCCAGCCCTTGGTGCCACTGAGTTTGGGAGGAGGGCGCTCCCAGGGCCCTGGTCCAGCCGCTGGCCACAGCGCAGCCCTGGGAGTGGCACAGCTTGCTCTACGGCAGTGCGTCATCCTGGATGTTGGGTCCTCCTGTCCGTCTTAAAGCTAGATATAAGAAGACTAGAATGGTTTTTATTTGGTTGAGATTTAGTTTATGTGTGGTATATGTTGATTTTTCCAGTTCCGTGAGTTTTGCTGCATGTGGGCCTGGATCCAGGTAGCCCCTACTGGAAACACTGGAGGAAACATCCCACGATCCAGGCTCCACGTTGCTCTGCCCTCAGCTCCTCCATCTCTGTCCCTGGCGGCGGGAGTGGCTCCCTGCGCCTTCCTGTAAGTAGGAAGCACACAGCAGGCACTCTTTGTTGTGGAGATTGGTCCACACCGCCGCATGTTTCCAACATTTGCCCGTTTCTGTTGCTGGGTAGTACACTGTGGCTATGCTATAAACGTTTATCTGTTCCTCTGTTGATAGGCATTTGGGTTATCTCTATTAAAAACAAAGCTGCTGTGAGCAATTATGTCAGACTTTGGGAGACAATGTTTTCATTTCTCTCATGGGAACGCCTTGGAGTAGAACTAATGAATTGTGTGGAAGGAGTTTGCTCAGTTTTCTAAGAAGTTGCCACATTGTTTTAGGTCTTGTCACTGCGTGTGAGGTAGAATTTACATTTTCTTGATGTTGATAGACTGCAGCATGAAGCCTTGTGATTGTTTTACTTGTGAATTATTTAACTGCACAATTGGTTTCTTTATCATATGTAAATTTTTTAAGTTCTCCTTGAGTTAACATTAATCGTTTGTTTCCTTCAAGGAATTGTACATTTCCCTAAAGCTTTCAAATGCATGGCCGTCATGTTCCTAATAATCCATTGTCAGCTTTTTATGGTCTGTGGCACCTGTAATGATATTCTTATAGTTTAAAATTTAACATCATGTGTCTTTTGTTTCATGATCATTCAGGATAAAGGCTTATCAGTGATATTGGTCTATTCTAAGAATCAGCTTTTAGGCCGGCGCCGTGGCTCAACAGGCTAATCCTCCGCCTTGCGGCGCCGGCACACCGGGTTCTAGTCCCGGTCAGGGCTCCGGATTCTGTCCCGGTTGCCCCTCTTCCAGGCCAGCTCTCTGCTGTGGCCAGGGAGTGCAGTGGAGGATGGCCCAAGTGCTTGGGCCCTGCACCCGCATGGGAGACCAGGAGAAGCACCTGGCTCCTGCCATCGGATCAGTGCGGTGCGC
The DNA here is from genome assembly GCF_033115175.1 of Lepus europaeus. Classification (NCBI taxonomy): domain Eukaryota; kingdom Metazoa; phylum Chordata; class Mammalia; order Lagomorpha; family Leporidae; genus Lepus; species Lepus europaeus. The sequence continues at coordinate 160,930,379 of NC_084830.1, read as the reverse complement.
CGGCCGCAGCGCGCCTACCGCGGCAGCCATTGGAGGGTGACCCAACGGCAAAGGAAGACCATTCTCTCTGTCTCTCTCACTCACTGTCCACTCTGCCTGTCAAAAAAAAAAAAATCATCTTTTAGATTGGTAGAATTTTCCTCATGGTCTTTCTGTTTTCAGTTTCACTGATTTCCACACTAGTTTTTTTTTTTTTTTTCTTTTTCCCTGCTTCTTTGGATTTAATTTATATTTTTCCTGCTTCTTTTTTTTTTTTTTAAAGATTTATTTATTTACTTGAAAGGCAGAGTTACACAGAGAAGGAGAGGCAGAGAGAGAGAGAGAGAGAGGTCTTCCATCTGCTGGTTCACTCCCCCATTGGCCGCAACAGCCGGAGCTGTGCTGATCTGAAGCTAGGAGCCAGGGGCTTCTTCCGGGTCTCCCAAGCAGATGCAGGGGCCCAAGGTCTTGGGCCATCTTCTGCTGCTTTCCCAGACCATAACAGAGAGCTGAATTGGAAGTGGAGCAGCCAGGACTCAAACTGATACCCATATGGGATGCCAGCACTGTAGGCAGTGGCTTTACCTGCTTTGCCACAGTACCCGCCCCTTTTTCCTGCTTCTTAAAGTGGAACCTTGGGTTAGTAATTTTTGCTCTTTTTCTCTTCTCACACAAGCATGTTTCTCTGTTAGCACTGTGTTAGCTCATCTCACAAATTGAAGATTATCTTCATTTTCATTCAGTTCAAAATGTTCTAGAAGTATTGTTTAAGTTTCATGTATTTGTATATTTTCCAGAAATCTTTCTGTTGTTATTTTCTTTTTTCTTTTTTTTTTATGTGACGGGTAGAGTTATAGACAGTGAGAGAGAGAGACAGAGAGAAAGGTCTTCCTTCCATTGGTTCACTCCCCAAATGGCCGCCATGGCCAGTGCTGTGCCAATCCGAAGCAAGGAGCCAAGTGCCTCTTCCTGGTCTCCCATGCGGGTGCAGGGGCCCAAGGACCTGGGCCATCCTCCACTGCCTTCCCAGGCCACAGCAGAGAGCTGGCCTGGAAGAGGGGCAACCCGGACCAGAACCTGGCGCCCATATGGGATGCCAGCGCCGCAGGCGGAGGATTAATCAAGTGAACCATGGAGCCGGCCCCTCTGTTGTTATTTTCTAACTGTGTTCTGTCATGGATCGAGCGTATAGTCTGGACAATTTTTACTTTTATAGTTTTTTTTAAAATCCGTTTATTTATTTTTGAGGCAGAGAGAGAGCGCGAGCTCTTCCATCTGCTGGTTCACTTCCCTGTTGGTCACAGTGGCTGTGGTGCAAGATCCTGATGGCAGATACCGGAGGGCTAGAATTGAAATTCAGGCTCAGCGACAGGTGCTTTTCCATGATGCACAGCAGCTGCAGGTAGACCAGGTGGTCCTGCAGGTGTCTCGGAAGACAGGAGGGTGGGAGAGGCGTCCCAGTACCCAGATGCAAGTTTGGTCCGTGCAGAAGTTTGCCCTCTGACTGGGAAGTGAGCCGGGCCTGCACGGTGGACTGGTCAGCTTCTGATTACTGTAATGAAATAACCAGCGAGGCCTACTTCCTTCAGCTTATGGTTCTGCAGGTTGGCAGTTCCGGGTCACGTGGGCCCCAGGGTTCAGCCGTATGGTGAGACACAGGGTGACAGTGGCAGAGCATACACGGAGCAAGGACCACCAGCTGAGCCAGGAAGTACACAGCCTTGTACAACCAACCCTCCCACCGGAGCCCCTCCCAGGGGTGTGACCCCAGTGACCTAAGGACCTCCCACTACGCCCACCTCCTAGACACTGTAAGTGGATCAAGCCTCCACCCTCTTACTACTGTCAGTCCAGAACTTTGGACTTAAACGTCTGTGTAACTCGGGAGCCATATCCGATCAGACCATGGCACCCGGGAGTATAATCTACACGAATCCCAGTTGTGCAGAGATTGGAAACAATTAGAACTCTTCTGGTTATGTATGTGTGGAATCCGCAGGCCCTGGTGGCCACACAGCCACTGTCCCACGGCAGGCAGAAGGCTGAGGGACTCCGGCCAGGAATTAAGGTTTTATCTGCCACAGGTGATGGGGAAAATATGTTCTTGGAGAGTGGGAGTGAAGTCATTGTGTTTTTCTGCAAAGTCCAACTCAGCCAGCGTTTGTTAAGCAAGCACTTTGGCCACACACCACGCTTGGGCCCGCGGCTGCGTCAGCAGATAAAACGTGGTGACTGTCTGGAACTTGTGGGGTTATCTCGCTCCCTCAGATCAAGCAGCTGGCAAGGAAGACATTTTCTCCGGAAGCCCAGGCCGGGTCTGTGAGTACAATTTCAAAAATTGTTTGCACCAGAATAAACCTACCTTTTAATTCCGTTTTCCCACAAAATGTGTCGCAGTGCCGTCGCGTGTTGCAGGATTAGGTGCGGCCAAGCTCAGAGGCTGCGTGTTGGTGAGCACAGGGCAGGTTGTCCTGCAGCGTAGGGAGGGTCTGGGGAGCAGTGGGTGAGGTGATGACCGACCCTGTGTTCCTGAGCGCTCTCCTCCTAATGGATGGCGGCTGAAGCCATGAAGAGTCAGTCCCAACAGATGTCTGTTAATGACCGACTCCCTCAGTGGTCCTGACGGCCCCGCTTCAGGCATGGTTTTGAGCCCTGCTGACCTCAAGAGCTGGGCTGGGGAGGACCATGCTCATCATCAGTGGGTTTAAATGGCGTAGTGTCGGGCTAGGGGGGCAGGGGAGGTGGCTCGGGTCTCAGTGTCCTCCTCTGTGTTTTAGCTGGAAGCTGCTACCAGTTTCTCCCACGCGTGCATGGCTCCTGGGTGAGCTGTGGACCTGAGCGAAGTGCACACACAGAATTTGAGTTTCCTTCTCTAATCCCACACTTCTCCAGGTTCCCCATTCATTCGCCAGTGGCTGCCCTTGTCTCAGGGTCTTTTCCATGCTTCCTCTGCGCAATAAGCTGATGATTGTTTCTCTGTTGGCATCTTGGTGCCCTGGCACTGCTGCCACTGTGTCTGTTGCTACCATCAGAGTAAAGTGGCTAAAAACAAGAAACTCACACTGGGTGGATCACTGTTCACACTTCAGCTCTCTGCCCTAGCCAGTCTCATTTCTTTCCAGTCTCCAGAGCCTTTAGATAGTTTTTCTCTTTGTTTTGTGTTTTTTCCCACAGGACAGAGCTGGTATTTGAGAGAATCTGTTGTATGAGGAGCTAACTCTGTGCTAAAAGCAGGAGGTCCGATACTGTGTTTTGCAGGTCTGCAGTGCCAGTGTGACTCTTGTAAAGCATGGATTCGAGCTCTTGGTCGTAGGGCTGCATTTGCTGATACATTTGGTCCACATTTTCCTATTTTACTTTTCTATTAATCTTATTTACTTTGAAGTCCTTTTTGGCACCCAAATATCTTTTTCATTTCTCAGTCTGCTTCTATTTATTGGTTTATCTCTTGATTATGACTCACTTTCCTGCTTCATATCTCGGTGTGTGCTGAACACTGTAGAGGGACCAGTGCTGTGGTGTAGAGGGTAAAGCCACTGCTTGTAGTGCCGGCATCCCATATGGACTCCGGTTCGAGTCCTGGCTGCTCCACTTCCAATCCAGCTCTCTGCTATGGCCTGGGAAAGCAGTGGAGGATGGTCCAAGTACTTGGACCCCTGCACCCACGTGGGAGACCTGGAGGAGGCTCCCAGATCCTGGCTTCCGATCAGCTCAGCTCTGGCCATTGCGGCCATCTGGGGAGTGAACCAACAGATGGAAGAACTAACTCTCCCTCTCTCTCTCTCTCTCTGTAACTCTGCCTTTCAGATAAATAAATCATTCTTAAAAAAAAAAAAAAGAGAGAGAGAGAGACTTGAAATGATCTTCTTTCACCAGAGTCAATTCAGTCCTTCCTTTACTGGGCGTAGACAGTGGGGCCTAATTAATTCATCCATCCAGAGGCTGAGCTGAGAGAGTGCTTAGCTGCAATCTTCCTAAGTCTCAGTCTACCTCTGCTTCACTCCGCTCCTCGGGTGCTGTCCTCCACTGACAGCCGGGTTTGGTCAGTGGGATGCCCGTCTTGGCAAGTCCTGAACTCTGTTCTTGGTTTTCATTATGTTTCGTTTGTCCTGAGACTACCACAAATCCACTGTGCTTTTCAACTTAATTGAATATGTATCCGTGTGTGTGTGTGTGTGTGTCTGTTTTTAAACATGGGTTTTTGTTACAGGGTTATCTGTTATCAGTGCTTAATGAGAGCCTTAGTTTGTCACAAGCCAGAGTCTGTCTGAGAAAAAAAGTAATAGATTCATAAATACAACAACAGAAAAACCTGAACAGACCAGTTGTGGTTATATACCATGACCAGGAGTGTGACTCTTGTTCTAGACAGCCAAAACAGGAAGCACCCCCTCACACACTCACACACATAGGACGAGAGTCAGAACAGTTCCACAAGCATGCTTTACAATTCTGCGTCTTCCCACCTTATGGGCTGTTCCGTCCTTACTCTCCAGCAGGTGTAGGGCAGGGGAAACAGGGAGAGCTCACATCTGGGGACCCTGAGCGTGTAGGATGAGCCCGTCAGGGAGGCTGTGTCTGGAGACAGGGGAAGCTCCCTCTGTGGCTGTGTTCTCCTCTTGAGAACGGGGAGGACATGAGGGCCCATGGGTGCCACACTGATGTCCCCAGGCACGACGTGTGTGAGGCACCCAGGACGTGGGCGTGAGACGGGGGAGCCCCCGCCCCACATCACAGCTCTGCCGAGTTTTCTCAGGGAGATTCTGGGTTGCTCAGTGGGAAGTCCTTGGTGTTTTCTCCCTGCCTGTGCCTTCTGCCAGCTTGCTCTGTCTTCCCTTCGTGCTGGCCAGGCAGAAAGTGGTGAGCCAGAGAACTGACAGCGCTGCGCTTCTCTCAGCGTGGGGCTGACCCCACACCAACATCTGCTGCTAAACACGATCCCCTTCTCAGAGCTGCGCGTTGGGTTGAAAATGGGAAAGAAAATCCTTCCCGGGGGATTATTTTATCAACCACATCCAATCGGGCCTGGGCCCTCTTCTTGATAAGGTAAATGGACAGATTACTGTCTAATGGCTTCCAAAAAGTACTGGTCAAACTGTGGATTTACATCTGAATGCCATGCTAGCACTACTGGGACGCACAGATTATGGAAATGTAAATTTTATCATAAGACACAGCGCCAAGTGTGTAGCTTACAAAATACCAGATTCTGCCTGCAGCTACTGCTGAAGACCTGTGGCTCCCTCCCTGGAGCAGGTTACAGCCAGTGGCTCCTTTCATTGTCTGCACCCCCACCCAGCCATCCAGTCGGTTTAATCCCTCAGAATCTCTTCACCAGGGGATTTGGCCAGGCGATTTTTCCGGCTCTGCTGATACCAACATTTACGGTGATTATGTGTCATCTACTTCCATTCCGCTATTTCGTCTCAGAAAGTAGCTGTTCTCCCGATCTCTCTCTCCTGTGGGAAAGGTCCCGGGTTGAGGACGCTATCAGACTTCAGCTCTGTGCCACTCTCTGAAGAAACACCTCTGGAAATTTCCACGGGGCCGCTCGGGCAGCACATTACTTCTCCAAAATTCCAGGCAGTGCCGGGGCTGTCTGCGGGCTGGAGAACACCAGGGAGTAGGCTGGTGACCGGAGAGGGCTTGGAGAGAGCTCTCTGGCGTGGTACACCCTGTCTGCGCCTCCCTGTTTGAGCGATAAGAAAGATGCGAGAGAAGGCAAAGTTTTGTTCTGTTACCCCTGAATTTCTCGCTGGCATGAAGTAATTTTTCACTTGGCAAAACCGCCCTAAAGCAAGGTTCCTCCAGGGCCCCCTAGATAGGGCTTTAACAGACACCTTAAGAAGGGCCACATGACTGTGAAAGCAACTTAAAGGCCCTGCAGGACACGTTGAACACCATTTAAGGGAGCGCTCTGAAACTGAGCACCCAGCAAGTTTAACTTCTCGAGGTCTGAGCACCAATAACAGTCATATAAAGGATCAGGAAAATGCAGTCCATAACCGAGAGGAAAACCCATCCATCCAGGAAAACCTGGGGATGACAGCCGCGATGAAATGATGGGAGAAGGAGGTTATGATGCCTGTGACAAATATGTTCTGTTTGCTCAGAGAATTGAGGGAAAATGGAAGAAATAAAGCATTCAGTGGAAGTTGAAGCAGTAACTGAAACGGGACGTGTCCGGGGGAGCTTCGGAGCCGGTGACTGCAGAAGCACAGATGGGTGAGTGTGAAGTTACAGGAAGGCGAGTGAAGAAACTGGCAGCACAGTGAGTGGTGGCACCCGGCAGGGAAACGTTCCTGTAACTGCCTCATAGTGAGAGGGCGTGGCGGGAGGAGGGCAGTATTTGAATAGCGAGGGCAGAAAGTGTTTCCAGTCTGGCGAAGACCTGAAGCCCACAGACAAGTAGCTCCATGGACCCGAAGCATAAGAAATAGCAAAACCCACACAAAAGGACCCATGAGCACAAAGCTGAGAACCAGCGGTGGAAACGCATCCAGATGTGTGGATGCACAAAAGTGGGTTGGGGTTGCCCACTGCGCCCTAGCGGGTAGCACGCTGAACACGCGGGCAAGTCAGCAGTGTGCTTGGATGTGTCTCGAGGTCCAGGGGCCAAGTCAGAGTCCCCACCTCCCAGGGCCGACACGCATAGGTACAGCCTTCTATGGGAGCCAGTGCCGAGGTAGGGAACCCAAACTTTGCTGACAAATCGCTGTAGGCTCCGTGTGGACCAGGCTCAGGGGTGGGGTGGGGAGCAGTCAAAGGAGTAACCGTGACTCAGTAATCCTCACAGTGTGCGCTCGCAGAGTTTGCCTCGCTCGGTTCTCGCAGTGACCCTTGGAGGAAAACCCTCTGCTTCTGGCACTGGGGAGGGCGAGTGCCCACGTGAAATATGCCAGGGGCAGGCCATCCTTAACACGGCCTGTGCTCAAGAGGACGTATTTTTGCCAGACCCTCACCTGCTGGGGTTTTATGGGAACCCAGGTGACCTGGGGGTAGAGAGCCAGCGCCCCACGCCTGGTCCAGCCATCTCGTACCAGCACAGGGGAGGAACTGAGAAGCCCTCCTGAAGGCCACGCCCTGAAGGCACAGGCTCACCAAGGCGTGGGGATACAGAAAGCCACGCTTTCCTCATGTCTGATTACCACATCACTGAAGACCGAGCTACCCACATCGGCTTTACCGAGAATGGCATATCTGGATTTCAACAACAACAACAAAAATTACAAGGCGTACTAACAGGCAGAAAACATGATCTGAAGAGACAGAGCAGGCACCGGGGCCCAGCTGGCCGGGATGTTAGAATGAGCAGACTGGGAATTTAAAGCTGTTGCGAATGATATCCCACGGACTGTGTCAGAAAATGTAGATGGCGTTGCAAGAACAGATGGTTAATGCTTGCAAGAGATGGAAACCCTAAGAGATGAACAATTATGTCACTCAAAAATGCCACAATAGACATGAAAAATGCCTTCTGTGGGAGTGTTAGTAGAACAGATAGAGCTGTCGAAGAATCTCTGAGCCTGAGGGTGTGACATGGAGTACAAGAGATGCGGCGTATGCATAGTGGGAATTCTAGGCGAAGAAAGGACAGAGAATGTCTGACGTATGGCTGGGAAGCCGTGCTGAGGGAACGTAAGGCCACGCACAACACTCGGAGGAAAGATAATGCAGAGGACATACAGATGTGGGCAAATACAGAGTCCTGGTCTCGTTGTCTGTGTATGTGGCTGTGGTGTGGTAGAAGTGAGATGTAGGGACAGCAGCACAAAGGACGAGCAGTGGGAAGGGCCTAAACGTGTGCAGTGTGACGTGAAGGCAGACTGCAATCAGTTGTAGACAAGTGTAACCCTGAGAGCCGCTATTAAGACAGATGTAAGGAGAGGTGTCACTGATAAACCACAGTAGAGATGAAATGGAAGACTAAAAAATTCATTTAAAGCCAAAAAAAGCAAGAAAGAGGGGGAAGAAACAAAGAACAAACATGACAAATAGAAAACAAACAGTATGGTAGGTGTAAGTCCAGAGTGGATAATTACATTAAATGTAAGTGGTCTAAGTGCTCCAGTTAAAAGACAGAGATTGGTAAATAAAAAATAAGAGCCAACAGCTTACAAGGAACACTTTCAATAGGAAGAGAGAGAGAGAGAAAATGTGTGCTATATCATTGCTGATCAAAATACAGATTGACATAAGACAAAGTAGTCTTCCGAATGAGGAAGTTCCAGGAAAAAAGAAGGCAGCTCCATAATGATAAAGGGCGAAAATATCTACAAGAAACACCCAAATGCAGAGTTTCAAAAAAATGTAAAGTCAAAGCTGAGAAAAAAGAAAAAGAAAAATTCACAGATACTGTTGAAGATTTCAGCTGATAGACTCAGTAGACAGAGAGAGGGAGTCATGAAGTACATGTGAGGCCGGAGCAACGCCGCTCGCCAGCTGGAGCTGTTCCCTGGGCCACCCGAGATGAGAAACAAAGTGCTTTTAAAAAGCCTTCAGATTGCATGTGTAAAAAATGAAATTACAAAAGTACAGGAAGAAATCCTCTGCAAGGTGTTTTTGTACCTTAGAGAAGACTTTTTTTTTTTGACAGGCAGAGTGGACAGTGAGAGAGAGAGACAGAGAGAAAGGTCTTCCTTTGCCGTTGGTTCACACTCCAATGGCCGCCACGGCTGGCGCACTGCGGCCTGCGCACTGCGCTGATCCAAAACCAGGAGCCAGGTGCTTCTCCTGGTTTCCCATGGGGTGCAGGGCCCAAGCACTTGGGCCATCCTCCACTGCCTTCCCGGGCCACAGCAGAGAGCTGGCCTGGAAGAGGAGCAACCGGGACAGAATCCGGCGCCCTGACCGGGACTGGAACCCTGTGTGCCGGCGCTGCTAGGCGGAGGATTAGCTTATTGAGCCGCGGCGCCGGCCAGAGAAGACTTTAATATGCAACTCATTATGCAACACCATGATAAATACAGGTATTTCAGGGTAAAATTTTCTTTATGACAAAAATCATCACAATGTAAAGCTATAAATAAGGAAAAGTTTGCTACTTCACGCATGGAAGAAACAGGTAACCGGACCATATAATCGGATCCTACAGATAAACAGGTGGTTCCCCAACCTGAAGAAAACTGAACAAAAGCCTTGAAGAAACATGCACGGCAGGATACTCGGTCTCGTGCACGTCTTACTTCCCTGTGGGATGGATGAAGACTCGGGTGCTTGCTAGCAGTGTGGGAGAGGACGCGGAGGAGCAGGCTGGGGGTTCTCTTCCCGGCTCTCCATGCAGGGACTGCACATCAGTGGCTCACAGTTAGTCGTGCTCAGAGCATTCACAGCATGGAAGTCCGCAAGGTGCCCTCCCCTTCCCAGAAAGCCGCTTGTCAATTCTGTCCCCGCACATCGCCAGGTGAGCGTGTGGGGAAACAGGTGCTCTCCTGCTGTTGTGAATGGAAATCTCCATCCAGCATTTTGTTAACATTTAATGAAGTCAGTGGAGACATACCGGCCTTGCAGCAGCAATTCTAGGAAAGTCCAAGGAAAATTAGAAGCTAAGTCTACTGCTGGTGCAAAAAGTTTTTGAAATCCATGCATAGATTTTTCATAACACATTTCCATGAACTTTTTGAGGTACCCTTGTACTTCAAGAACGTGGCTGTGGCATAAATGTCTGTGAGCAGACAATTGGTTTTAAAAACTGCAGTGCACTTTACATAATGGAATTCCAACCAGCTGTTAAAATATACAAGAATGTCCTTTTTGTGCTAATATGAAATGGGATCTATTAATATTGTTAGCTGGGGGCCGGCTCTGTGGTGTAGCGAGTAAGGCCACTGCCTGCAGAGCCGGCATCCCATATGGGTGCCAGTTCGAGTCCCAGTTGCTCCTCTTCCAATCCAGCTCTCTGCTATGGCCTGGGAAAGCAGTGGAAGATGGCCCAAGTCCTTTGGGCTCCTGCATCCATGTGGGAGACCCGGAAGAAGCTCCTGGCTCCTGGCTTCGGATAGGCACAGGTCTGGCCGTTGCGACCATCTGAGGAGTGAACCAGCGGATGGAAAATCTGTCTCGGCCTCGGCCTCTCTGAACTCTGCCTTTCAAATACATAAATAAATCTTTAAAAAAGTATTTTGCACTGTGTGGTTTGTCACCAAGTGTGTTTATCGTGTTTTTATGCACTCTTGTGACTCCTTAATTGGAGTGATCTTTCTTGAAAGAATCTGGTAACATGTAATAAGAGCATTTAAGTAGTTCTCTTTAATCTCGCAGTTGTTCTGTTTGGTATGCGAAGGAAATAGAGAGAAAGTAAAATGAAGATGTATATACAAGATTTTTATCATAGTGTTATTGATAGCAGTGAAAAAATAAGAAATAGGCAGTTAAATAATTAGTTCGGTCATACCATGGAATAATATACAGCCATTAAAAATAAAGTTGGGAGTGAGTGTTCAGCCTGGTGGTTAAAACACTGATTCCAGGTACCTGGATCCTGCATGGGAGCACCATGGTTTGTGCCTGGCTCTGCTCCTCGCTCCAGCTTCCTGCTAATGCGCACCCCAGAGGCAGGAGGTTACGGCTCCAGCACTTGGGTCCCTGCCAACCCATGGAAGACCTGGACAGACTTCCTGGTTCCCAGCTTCTACCTGGCCCAGCCCTGACCACAGTGTCCACTGAAGGAGTCGAGTCAGCAAATAGGAGCTCGCTCTCTGTGAGTCTGAAACCTCTGTTTCTGCCTCTATCTCAAGTAAATAAAAATTAAATGTAAATTTTAAAAGGTTTTGAAAAAGTACTTAACAGCATCCACGAAACGCTGTGGATGGAGAGGTGGGATGTACAGCTTCACGCGTGGGGTGACAGCGGGATTCTGCACAGCTTTGTGTGTGTACACTTGCGTGCTCACCGTGGGGCTCAGAACCTGCTTGCCCAGTTTACTCTCCTTGCTATTCAAGCAGACGACAGAAGCCCGAGGCTCATGTTCACCTCTTCCTCGTCATCACACAGGACCTGGAGGAATTCTCTGAGATCCCTGTGCTGTGGTAGAAGCCCGTCCTCACACAGGTGCTCCATCTGTGCCTGGAGGGGAGATGCAGCCTTAATGTCCACATCACAGACACTCCGGGGGCAACCTGGGCCGCCCTCCAGTTTATTCCAGCGTTCAGTCCAAGCTCCTTTGTCCAGTCACACCTTCGGGTGCCCGTCCGTCCACTCCTCGTCCAATCTGTTCTTCAATTGGGAGCCTCCTGTGTCTCCTCCATCTTGCATTAGATGGATTTGTATGCTTGCCTTTTGTTTGTCTGCGATGGCTCCTCCTATACTTGCAAACATGCGCAGAGCAAACCCTATAACCTCTGAAGGCATTTTCTCCAATGAGATAAACAAACAGGTGCATGAAGGTATAGGGCAACGATTTTTTTAAAAGTTATTTTTATATAATAGCAAGAAGTAAACACTGAATAATTTATCCATCAGTGAGGGGATTGGTTTAATAATTAAACACAGCCGTGTGTGAACCTGCTTAAATCTGTGCCACCACTTCTGCTTGTGTGATGCTGATGCCGCCATTTGGTGCCTCTTCGCCTGGATTTCCTCATCTATAAATTAATTCATAGTCTATAAACTTGCCTCATCCGTAACACCTAATTCACAGAGTTGAACAATGAACTAAATATTAAAATAATAAATATGGAAATACATATATAAATGAAATATGAAATAAAATATTTCATAATCTATAAAATTGCTTCATCCGTAATACCTAATTCACAGAGTTGTTACAAGGATTTCATGAGTTGAAAATAAAGGTACATAGTCAACAGCAAGTAATAATTAGATGTTAGTATTATGCCAGCATTATGAATGACAATATCTGTAGTAGCGTGGACATGCTCATCTGAGTCAGTGTTGGAGTAGTTGGTCAAACGCAGTTCCATGTCGTTAGACTAGCAGGTGTGTGATTGTATGCACAGGAAAAAATTATGTTTACTATCATTTTAATTCTGGATAGACCTGATGACAGGGTTTCAGATAATTTTTATTTTCTTATCTCCTGGTTTGACATTTTGTATTAACATATAATTTAGTACCTCCTAAGATGACAGGCTAAGCAGTTCAGACCTTCCTGTTTTGCTAAGGAAAAGTGAAATTCTGGATACAGTCTAAAAGCCACCTAGACAGTGCGTGCTCCCCAGCATCCCAGGGCAGCTGGCTGCACAGAGTGCAGGACTGGCCTTTGCAGACTCACCCTCTCCAGCGGGTGGCTGGGCTGTTCTCCAGAAGGCTGTGTGTTCTGAACGCGGCACCCGGCACGTGCTGCTGTCTCCCACAGTCGGGACTGCTGGCTCCAGACATCAGGTGTGGAGTTGGGAGTGGCGCACTCACTGTCATGGCTGCTGGCCCACTGGCAGTCACTTTCCTTCCTGTTTCCCTGGCTGTGCTGAGCTGGTCTGGAGGGCTCAGCACCACAGCCAGGAGATATGGAAATGATCCCGTTGAACTGGAAACTCAGCGACCGCAGTGAAGTCGCCCAGCCACTCTGGGATCCTCGGGCTCTAAACCAACAGACAGAAGAGGGGTTGTGGTGGTAGTTGGGGTGACTGATCCTGACTACCGAGAGGAAGTTGGGCAACTACTCCACCAAGGAGCTAAGGAGGAATGCATCTGAAATATGGGAGACCCCTCAGGGCATCTCAGTTGTTACTGTGCCCTGTACAGCCCTATCCAAGCAGCACTATCAATGGCCCAGAGTCTGCAAGAATGAAGTTTGGGTCACCCCACCAGGTAGAGAGCCATGACTGCTAAGGTCCTTGCTGCAGGCAAAGGGAATATGGAGTGGGAACCAAAGAAAGTAGTTTTGAAAACCAGCTGCAGCCACACTTGAGTTGTGAAGCGAGGGCTGTAATAGTGTTAAGTCTTCATTTTGCTGTTGATACATTGTGTGTCTCTGTGTGTGTGTGTGTGTGATGTAACAAGAGGTATACTGATTTTACCCCATGGTATTTAAGCGTTTATAGTTAGATATGATAGTAAATAGCTAGTTACAGGGTTTCTGGAGAGTAAACACCACTCAAGGACCTTCCCGTCCCTTCTGGGGCAGCTTCAGTGTGCTTCTGTTTTCCACAGGATACTTGCATCATTAGATGCAGTCACGACCTTGTCACTGTCGTTATTTGGAGAGTTAGGTGGTTTGAGGTGATGTGTACAGGTGCCAGGTTGACAAGGGGTGGGCTTGTGATGATCAGTTTTTATGTCCACTTGATGGCCCAGCAGCTGGGTAAGGATTGTCTTTGGGGTGTTCCTGGGGGAAGACATTAGCATTGGAATTGGAGGTTCAGGCACCAGTGGGCTCATCCCATCTGTAGAGGATCTGACAACACAAGAAAGCTGGGGGAGGTCAGATTAACTCTGACTGCTGGGCAGAGGCGTGGTTTTCTCCTGCCCTTGCTGCACCTGGTTCCCAGGCTTTCAGCCTTGGACCGCAGTCCATGCCACTGGCTCTCACACTTCCGAGTGACATCACTGGCTTTCCTGGTCTCCAGCTGCAGGTGTGTGGTCCCCTGCTGTCTGGCTCTCTGGAGAGCCCTAGCAGAGTGAAATCTAGGAGGGGGTGAGGTACTCACTCAGAGCAACCGATAGGCACAAAAAATTTGCACATTAAGCTGTAGTTTGGGTGACCTTGTGCGATGAACAGAAGCCAACGCCAAGGATTTGCAGCTCGGGATGGAAGTCTGATGCTTCTTCCCCAACACACCCAGCCAGCTGCCACCCTGCACCGCTTCATGCTGAGGTAAGAGTGAACTGAAACACATTCACGCCCCTCTCTTCTCCTCCTTCCTCCTCCCTCTCCCCTCCCCCCCTCTCCCTTTCCCTCCCCTCTCCTTCCCTCTCCTCTCCTGGGTTAATACCACCTGGGAAGTCCAGAAACAAATCTGAAGACTGAACTTAGATTAAGGTAGTTGTCGACTGGTGAGGACTCTATTCTAGCAAGAGCGAACAGAAACCATCTCTGGAGGAGGGAATTTAATCTGAGGTTCAGATTATCCCTAAAAACCTTTTCTTTTCAGACCCAACAGCCAGCATGCAATAGATAGTCAGATATAAAACGAAATAAGAGCACGTCAAATTTAAGATGTTGGCATTGTCAAATACAGACCATAAAATCCCAATTGATCTGAAGGAACAGGAAACAATAAAAAGTGATATAACAGATGTTCAAGAGAACCAAATAGAGTGTCTAGAACTAAAACTGATAAACAATTCAATAAATGAATTAACTAGCAGCTTAGATCCAGCTGAAGAGAGAATTAGTAAGTTGGAAAATATATCAAAAGGAATTCTTTAGAATACAGAACAAAATATAAATGAAGAGAGGATGAAAGGCACAGGTGACAGTAAGAAGGCTTAAAGCACATTTACTGTGGATCTGAGCGGAGAAGGGGAAAATGGGGTGAGAGGCAAATTTAAAGAGATAACTGCTGGCGTTTTCCTAGGACTGAGCCTGGTGATCCAAAGAGCCCATGAGACACCAACTGGAGTTAACAGAATGAAATCCACCCCCATCATAGTGAAACTGCAATACACAAAAATGAAGAGAAAACTTTAAAAAAAGAAAGCAGGGGGAAAAAGGCAAATTATCACCAAAGCAACAATTAGACCGCTGGCTTCTGAAATAGCCATCTAGAAACTTGCAGAGTAGCAGAATGAAGTGATCGGCGTGCTGAAAATATCTACCAACTGAGAATTCCATACCCAGCTAGCACATTCTTCAGGAATACAGAATAAATAAGGAAAACGTGAAATGTAGAACCAAAACAAAGCAATGGAAGGATTTTTGTCAATAGTAAGCCTGCACACACACACACACACAAATTCTGATGGATGTACTCTTGGCTCAGTGTTTGACCCCAGATGGAGACTAAGATCTAAGAATGAATAAAGGGAAAAGCCGTGGGACATATGTAGATAAACCTACATGAACTATTTCACCTTGTGAGGTTTTATGATGCAACATTAAAGTAAGATTTGTGTGTATATATACACACAGAGAACATGAACAACTAGAGAGTTACTGACCCCTTTCTCCTGAGCTCTGGGACAGTGCGGCAAGAATGCCACCTATCAGTGTGGGAATAATAGGTACAGGAATCTATGAGGGATGTCTTGAGACATAGCTGTCTGAATCCGTGTGTTTGGAGAGAGAAAACCAGGTTGTGGTAAAGGAACGTGTAAGTAGACATATTTATTTTTATTTTTAGCCTGTAATCATCTTCTTTTTATCTTGGAATAACACCCCCATTTTCCCTGGGGAGTCTGTCCCCATTCCTCTATACTGGTGTGCTGTTATCGGTGCTGTCCATCATAAAACCCGATAGCCAAGCAGATGGGTGTATAACCGAAGCGGAGCCAGCTAGAATCTTTCCTTAGGTTTCTGTTTCTTAACTGTGCCCTAGCAGGAGATGAATCCCTCTGATGGAGTGATGTGCGTTGTGGGAGTGGCTGATGGCCAGCATCCCCGCCCCCCGTGAAGGATGTTGACCTTAGGATATGAACTGGACACCACAGAAGGGAGGGCACTGCAAGAAGAGAAGCTTGGAACATTTGAGCGAGTCCTGTGTGCCATCAGCCCTGTGGGCCGGCTCCTTCCCTTTCACAAATTCACCTTCAGACCTGAGCCAGGTCAGGTCCTCACTGTCCCTCTGGATGTGGAGGGGAGGCCACGGGACACTCGTGTGCCTCCTGGTGTAGAGGGAGGCCGCGGGACACGCGCTGTGCCTCCCAGTGTGGAGGGGAGGCCGCGGGACACTCGTGTGCCTCCCTGTGTGGAGGGGAGGCCACGGGACACTCGTGTGCCTCCCGGTGTAGAGGGAGGCCGCGGGACACGCGCTGTGCCTCCTGGTGTGGAGGGGAGGCCACGGGACACTTGTGTGCCTCCCTGTGTGGAGGGGAGGCCACGGGACACTCGTGTGCCTCCTGGTGTAGAGGGAGGCCGCGGGACACACGCTGTGCCTCCCAGTGTAGAGGGAGGCCGCGGGACACGCGCTGTGCCTCCTGGTGTGGAGGGGAGGCCGTGGGACACTCGTGTGCCTCCCGGTGTAGAGGGAGGCCACAGGACAAGCAGTGCCGCTGTGTCTGGGCATGGGTGAGTGCACTCGATCAAACCCTCTGAACAGCAGCTGATTGGAGTTGCTGCAGGCTCATTTCTGGTTCTGTTCTCTTTGCCATCTGCATTCCACAGGGGCGGATAACACACTTTAAGGAGCCTGTGGGCGTTGGACTCGATGCTGGAGTTCTGTTACCTGTGGACAGCGACCTGCATGTGTGAGCATAAGGTTTTCTGAAATGAGGGTGAGCAGCGAGTTAAGAATGGTTCACGCTGGTCAGGAGGCCTTACTTGTGTGAATTTGTGACTTCTTTACGTCTTGCAAGAGATCCATGCCCGCTCACATCTGAGAGACTGACATGAGCTCCCACTTCTGCTGCGGTTGTTGGAAAGAATGAAGAATGTCTGGGAAATGTTGCACCGGTTGGGAGTAGCGGAGCCCCACTGTGCCCTCTATGCCCGCCTCTCTCTGCAGGCAGTCGGCCCGTGGTGGGGATCGATGGGCGCTTTTCTGGGAGCGCTGGCTGCTGAGACAGTCACACCTGCCTTTGGGACCCAAGCGTTTCTGCCGTCAGCACGCTTCTGCCCTGTGCCCCCTCTGCCTCCACCACCAGGCTGGGCCGCTGTTACTTGGTAGATTTGAGACAGAGAGAGTCCAGCATGCACAGCTCTATCCAGACTCTCCCTGCAGCACCAGCTGCTCCTCCTTTGGACAGAGAAGGTGACTTGAGTCCAGCAGAGGTGAGCGATGAGGGCCCAGATTAGAAGCCCACCCTGCAGTGGGCAGGGCAGGGAGGTGGGCACGGCCTGTGTCCGGGTTGCTCAGCTTTGTGTGGCACAGGCGGGGGGATGTCTGGGGCTGGCCTCACCAGTGGCATGGGAGGGCCCCGGAGCATCCTGGGTGGTGTAGAAAGTGGCCCCATCTTAGTTGCTTGCATCTGGGTTGGAAAGGCTGGGGCAGACCAGATTGACAAGTAATTCTAGAAAGCCTGAAATTTGGGGTCACCCCGGCTCTTTATGTGTCTGTAAAGAATCTGAAATCTGTGTGCGGCCTGACTTCAAGCATTTCTCGAGGTCTAAACAAATGAGCTCTCTGGTGGTTGACTTCTGTCCACTCCCTGACTTGCGAACGTCCTGTGCACAGCGGGGTCAGGAGCCCTGCGCAACAGACTTGAACACGTCTGCCCACAAGTCTCTTCTCAGAACTGCCTGGCTCACAGCCTGGCCCAGACAACAGGCCAGAGCTTGGCTTCTCGGACAGTCACCGGGCACCCACGAGGGGCCAGGCATCCGGGCAGTCCCTGGGGACCCTGTCTGCTCTGAAGCAGGTGTCCGGCTTTGCAAGAGCTTTGGTGAAAATCTGCCGAGTCCTGGACCGACGCTGAGATTTGGAAGGATGTCCCACCCAGTGAGTGACACACGTGGGAGCCCGAGGAGGTTTGGGAGCTGCGAGTTCTGGCCCAGGACTCTGCCCAGCGCACGTCTCTCTCCTCCCCGGCAGGCTGTGCCGCTGCTTTAGCGATGGACACACAAGTGTAGGAAACAGGGAAGACGGAGCCTGGGGTGGCTGTGCACCAGAGAATCCCACCCAACTGCCATGCCCCTTTCACGTTGACCCTGAGCTCTTGGCTGGTCCCTCTGAAAGCTAACACGGCCCGGGCCTGGGGCTCCCGGTTTCCTGCGGACAGCACGTGGTGGACTTCTGCTGTCAACACGGCGACTGTCCTAACGATTTCTCAGCTGTCCCAGGATTTTTTTATTTTTTATAACTCTGAATTCCCAGGCAGCCGCTGTTGGGTGACTGAGGATGGGATGCCGTGGAGAAGGGCGGGCAGGCTCGCCCCGGGGGCTGGTTTGGGCTGCCCTTCGCTGTGGGTGCAGAGGAGCCGGAGGCAGGGGCTGCGCATGCGGGGAGAGGGTTGTGCTGGGGAGGCAGAGCCGGAAGTGTGGCCCAGCCCTGCGAGCTTGGCCTGTGGGCCCAACCCAGGGGGAAGGGGATTCTGTTTGAACCAGGCCCGTGCTCAAGCCGCTTGGCCCTGCGGGAGGCCGGCTCCTGAGGCCACACAGAGGACTCTGCTGTCTACACTGTCCCAGGCCCCCTGCTCACACGCCATTCACAGGCGCAGCGGGGCCTGTGGACATGAGGACCCTCCAGGACACCTGCTCCCGGGCTCCCGTCCTCACCGCCAGCCCAAAGGGGAGCTGCCGGCGCCAGAGCCGACTGGCCTCAGAGGTGAGCGAGGGGTGGCTCAGCTCCTGAGAGAGGTGGGCAGGGCCAGGGCGCAGCGTGGGGCGGAGTCTCGCAGCCCATGCTTGGGCTGGCAGCCAGGGTGGGATTTCATGTTTAAGGAACGTGACACAGGCTCGTGCCCATCCTGCTCCGCCACGCCCCAGGAGCCAGGCTCCGTGTTCAGCCAGGTTTCAGCTTCCTGCTGGTGCTGGGGCCACAGCCCCGGGCAGCCACGGCAGATGGTGGGCCACGCGCATGGGCAGGGAGGGTGTCAGACGTGGTGGCTGGTGGCTATTCCCCTGGGCTGTCCACATGGACTCCTGGAGCTCCATCACGGAGACACCTGACGTGCCCCTCCCCCCACTGCCCTGGAATCCTTTCTGGGGGCAGCACAGGGGAGAGGCAGCTCGCAGTGGGGAAGGCGTGGGGCTCAGCCCTGGCTCCCTTGGGAGAAGGAAAGGCCACAGAGCAGGTGGGTCCTCTCCACTCTGTCGTGCTCGCAGGTCACCTGTACTTGGGGCTGGTTTGGTTTTCGAAGCAGAACATTTTCCCATGCTGATGAGCAGCTCGGCTCTGTTCCCCGTCGTATTAGAGGGTTTGGATGGCCAAGCTGTGTTGATACCTGGCCGTGGTATCCTAGCGACAGCTTTTTCACGTCTGCACCCCTCCCAGCTGCGAACCTGTGCTCTCCCTTCCCTCTCCCCACCCCACCCCGTCTCTGTAGCCAGCAGGGTCCTCCTAGAGCTCAGCAGGGTGCTGCGTTTATTGAGCACCGACTGGATATCAGTGAGGTGTTCAGTACCATCCACGTGCATACTCCTTGATTTTCCCGGCAGCTCGGGGTAGGCTGTGTGCAACAGCTCCAGTTTACAAATGAGGGGACAAGCCCAGAGAGGTTCAGGCATCTGCTCAAGGTTGCACGGCTTGGAACTGAAGTCTGGCCTTGCATGGATCTGACCCCAGAAGCTGTGCCCCCAGCACAGTGCTGGGAGGAGAGAGGCGGCACTGCCCGTCTCCTAGGGTCTTGGCGATGTGGGTACAGGGTAATTGAACCCCAGGCCCCATGAGCCAAGGGCTCCGTGTGCTCACTTGCTGAGACCAGCCTGTCTGGGCCTGCCCCTGGAGCTGCTGTGTGTGGCCCCATGAACGGGGCAGGCCTCCCTAAGGAAGTCATTGCAAACCTTGCCTGTGTCCTGCCTCTCCAGAGACTGCCATCGCCGGCCGCAGCCTGGAGGTCTGGATTACAAGCCAAGGAAGGGCCTGGGCCAATCTTCTCGTGGCTTCTTGGCACCGAGCTGTAGTGTTTTCCAGCAGCCACAGGCCCACATCCTTCCTGGAGACCCCAGGGTGGAGCACAAGCCAGTGCGGCTCCCTCCCCTCCCCTAGCCCCTGGGAGGGCGGCTGTCCAGATTCGCTACGCTGGAAGCCTCCCTCTGCGGGCGGGGGCTTCCATATGGCCCCCATTAGTTGAGGACGGCTTTCAAGGGGCTCCTGGAAATGTGTCTCAGGTGGGCTCCCGGGCCCTCGGCTTGCCCGCTGCCTCCTCAGCTCTGTTTGCTTTGCCTAATTGTGTTTTCTCTGCTGATTTGTCGGAGTCAAGTTATTCCTCCCCATTTTGTCCGAGGTCCACGGAGTGCATCTGGTACCCATTTGGGGCAGGAGCAGGGTGGTTAATTGAGTGCTTGGCTGGGGCTTTGAGAAGTGGGCGGAGGAGAAAGGGAGGCTGGGAGAGCCTGGGCGAGGCGGGGCTGCAGCCTTCGCGGGAGCTGCAACCCCGAAGCCTCCGTCCAGAAACAGAGCCTTGGGGAGACAGGACGGTGACACGACCGGAACCCAGACTGTGGCCCTGACTTATGGCCCCATCTCCTCCACAGGGCCCCTGGCTCCTTGGCACATGGCCAGAGGACCATGAGGCCCTGAACATGGAGCGGGTGGAGGAGAGGACCGGCAGAGCACCTGGGCAGGTTCGTGCACCTGCCTGCTTTGGTCTGGCTCCAGGACACCGAGCAGAAGTAAAAGGGGAGCAGCGCCACTCAGAATCTGTTTCTGGCAGGGCCCAGGGCCAGCCGGCCTGGGCAGGGTTCTCTCTGTCTGTGCCCTTGACCTTGAGACCCCAACAGAAGCACCGGTCTGAGCATCACGGAGTTTGGGCTTCACATCTCCACTGCTGACAGACGGGTGCCATCGGGCCAGTGCCTGTTCACCTGGAGCCTGCTTCCTATCTATAGAATGTGGCTTTTCACCTGTGAGTGTTCCTGTCTTGCCTTCTGGTTTCTGTCCAGTGTATCGGGCGCACACTCACTCGTGACAGTGGGCCATGGAATCCAGCAGAGCCTGGAGACAAGAGAGGATGTATGGAGAATGTCTCCCTTGCACACTTGTGCACACACAGAGTATGCTTGTATATCGGCACAAAGATCTAAAGGTGCTGGGCTCGGTGGATTGATATCAGAGAGGGTGGGGACAGCGAAGTGGCACCCTGACCAGTAGTGACAGGGTTACACACTCAAGCGTGGGCACGTGACTGCCGTGATGACGCTTAGCATACGTCCATTGTCCTGTATATGGGCCCTCTAGAAAAACTTGTGTTGAGTAACAGATACACCGCTTAAGGTAGCTTTGGAGTCAATATTATAACGTTGAAATGCTTGCAGAATTGAAGACCTGGGAGTTAAGGGTCAGTGGTTCCTGGAGGCCGAGGCCGTGGAGTCGCTGCCGCTCAGTTGCTGGAGTTCCAAGGAGGGTGGCAGGAGGGTGGCGGCACAGGTGCTGCGGTTCCTGCTTCGTGCAAGGAGCAGGCTGCCCGATGACAGAGGCGTGCGCGGGTGGCAGGGGGCGGAGTCTGATGGTGTGAATTCCACAGCATCGCAGAGCTTTCAAGGGGCAGGGAAGATAACCGTATGGACAGAACACTGGGCAACTCCGCCACCCTAAGACCCTCTTAGAAAAGGAGAACAGGTGAGGCAGGAGCGCCCTCCCTTTGGGAGCCTGAAGATGACGTGGGCTTTGCAGGGAGGAGCCAAGTTTCCGTTAAGGCAAGAGGGGCAGAAACTTCACACAGAGGATGCCAGACGCAGGGGAGGCTGCCAGCAACAGATCCCAAGTCCCAGGACGCACGGATGTGAGGGCTGGGAACAGGGCAGGGAGGGAGGCCCGGCCAGCACCTGCCTTGTAGTGGAGAGGGGACTGGGTGGGGCGTCTGGTGGACATGGCGGCGGTGGCGATGGTGGTCTCCAGGAGAACAAGGATTCAGGCCGCCCTGCTCAGGGGGTCGGATTGCACTTGGGTGACTCCTGGCTCTGCAGCGCCCGGCAAGCCTGCGCCGTTCCTCCCTGGGACCCCTGGGTGGTTGCGCTAAGTGCCTCTCACGGGTCCCTGGAGCATTTGCCTTCACTCCCAGCCCTGACCGGGCCAATCATCGGGCTTAGATCACCAAACAACAGCTGCCCCGCTTCACTGAGAACAGAAGACTAGGAAGCCCTCGGCTCATCTCTGAGGACTGCGTGTGATGTATTCCCACGCCGGACAACAGCCACTATGGGAAAGCAAAGGACAAAGGTCCTAAATAAAACAGCCAATTAAACACATCTGCATAGTAAGAGAGGAATAAATCTTAATAAGTAGGGCTTATCTTTGAAATGCCAGCATATTTTAATATTGGGAAATCTGTGTAATTCATCTGATAAGAATTAGGGGAGGAAAATCATAGCATCGCCATAGATTTAGAAAAAAATCTGTTACTCAACATCCTAACTTATCGGATACAGTAATAA
The DNA here is from genome assembly GCF_033115175.1 of Lepus europaeus. NCBI lineage: Eukaryota > Metazoa > Chordata > Mammalia > Lagomorpha > Leporidae > Lepus > Lepus europaeus. The sequence goes on along the minus strand of NC_084830.1, from coordinate 160,908,310 downwards.
GAAACACAATTATTGAAAAGGAAAAGCAGAACTGATTTTACTTGCAGACAACATAACTGCCTTGTTAGAAAATCCAACTGAAAAATGATTTGAACTCATCAAGAGAATCCCGCGTGCTGGTCAGAATACTATTCCCCATTAATAAGAAATGGTGAATATGTCATTTGGAAAATAATTTGACATTTACAAAACTCTAAGCTACTCAGGAACAAACTTGATTATGAAGAATAGGAAAGGCATAGGGAAAAAAAATGAAGATCAGGCAGGGGTTGGCAGGGTGGTGCAGTGGGTTAGGCCACCGCTTGTGAGGCGGCTTCCTGTAGCAGAATGCGGGTTCGAGTCCCAGCTACTGCTAATGCCCCTGGAAAAGCAGCAGATGAGGACAAGCAGTCAGGCCCCTGCACCCACAGGGGAGACCTGTGCACCTCTAGGCTCCTGCGCTGTGGGATAAACAGGCGGGAAGTGGGTTCCGTGTGCTGGCACTTCCGCGTGCCTGCATATGATGCTGTCTCTTTAACCCTCTGCTGGATACGCCCACCTCCCAGGGTGCACCTGCACGTCCGGGACCCAGGCCCACGCTAAGGCCCCCCGCTGCAGTTTGCTTATCTAGTCGGGTTGCCCCCTCTTCCTTATAAAAAGAGATGGAAGGCAGGAAAGAGACTTCGCCTGCCACGGACTGCGCTCTCGGATGATCTGCCCCTGTCTTCCCTCTTGGCCCCGCGGAAGGCACGCCACACTCACTCCGCAGGGACCTTCCCAGCCACAGGTACCGTGCAGGCTCGATTCTGTTCTCTGGTCCGCGGGCGGCTCGGTCACCCTCGCCGTGGGTATCTGCGCACGCCAGCGCACGGTGTGCGTTTGCTGCCTCGCCGCACAGGGCAGGGGGCTGCTTAGACCCTGTGCTGAAAATCCAGGGTTCGTTGTTGGCGTCACTGCTGGCCTTGGCCTAGCCGAACCCTGGGTGTCACAGGCATTTGGAGAATGACCCAGTGGATGGAAGCTCTCTCTCTGTAAAATAAGTAAATATTTATTTACAGTCAGAGTTATAGAGAGGGAAAGCCAGAGCCAGAGAGAGAGAGAGAGAGAGAGAGAGAGAGGTCTTCCATCTGCTGGTTCAGCCGCAACGGCCAGGCTGAAGCCAGGAGAGGGAGCCCTCTTGCAGGTCTCCCACATGGGTGCAGGGGCCCAAGCACTTGGGCCGTCTTGCGCTGCTTTCCCAGGCGCATCAGCAGGGAGCTGGACCACAAGTGGAACAGGCAGGACTCAAACTGGCGCCCATAGGGGATGCTGGCACTGCAGGCGGCAGCTGTACCTGCTACACCACTGCCCAGGCCCCAGTAAATAAATCATAAAAGCAGAGCTTATGGATACCTCCTGAGGGGCCTTTTATGGACCACATTGTGAGACTTGACCAAGGGTTTTTCCCAGCCCAGGGACTGACTTTGCCAAGATTGAAAACCACAGTCTACCACCTGTCAGTGTCAATGTCTGTTATCTTGGCCCCTACCCGTGAGGATGCCCAAGCTGTAGGGTTTCATTGTTGTTTGGGTTTGATTTGATAGATTTTTCTAGAACTGAAGCTGTCCCTCAATGACCTCTGGCTGGGTATTCGGCGGCTGGTGCGAGCAGGTCGCACGGCTGTTCCGGTCCCTGGGAGGAAAGACTGGCTGCGGGGCGCAGGCGGCTCCTGCTGGTCTTCCGGCAGTGGGAAGGCAGAGACGGGCTGCTGGGTGAGTTGGTGACCCCAGAGACGGGGAGGCCGTGGAGTTCATGTCCCCAAGTGCAGGGTGGGGCGGAAGTCCAGCTCTCTAGGGACTGGCTCCTGACACAGCCACGTGGCCCGCGTGGGTTCCTGTGTGGGCCGCACTTTGGGAAGTGGCTCTGAGACTCCTCTGGGAGATTCCAAGACCGCAGGACGGGCGACCTGGGGGTCCGTTTTCACAAGGTGTGGACATGGTGGGGGAAGCAAACAGATGTTGATGAAGGTGCTTAACAGGGTGGCTCCCACAGCCTGAGCCACCTTTGAAGTGAGTTTCCCACGAAGGAGGGAGCTGGTCTTGAGCCGGGAGGAAGTCACGAAGGTGTGCGTCTCTGCAGGGTGGGGTGGCCTGAAGGTCAGGGTAAAGCCACGTGCTGCCCCGCTCACGACTGCGGTCGGGGACGCCACGCGCCTGCCCGCACGTGTGCCCTCTGCCAGGCTCTCAGGTGCCAGGGCCGGCCAGGAGTGGGGCCGGTGGGCCTGCCAGACAGCAGCCACAGTGCCCCGCCCGCGCTGTTCAGTCTCGAAATCAGGTCCCGGGCAGGGTTGCAGGCTTGCATGGCTTCGGGGACCTGCCCTGTGTCTGTGAGACACCTTGGTCCCCACGGGCCGTGGAGACTGAAGTGACAGGGAGCTGCAGAGTGGTCAGCAGTCCCGGATGGCCGGCCGCCCTCTCAGTGCCCGCCCCCAGCCCGCCGCTTCTACCCTGTGAGCTAAGCAAGTAGTCAGCTCCCTCCGTCAGGCCCATGTGATGCGGGGCGGAAGGCACGGGCAGCAACAGGGCCCTTAACAGTTTTAGGGCAAGGAGCATCGAGATGATCCGGGGACTCTGGAGCGGGTGGGCTCTTCCGATTTCCCCCATGGCGCTGTTTCTGGGTTCTGTTCTGCGCGCCCCACGTCTCCCCCCGGCCAGGTGTCAGCAGCCCTGGAGGACACCCAGCATGGGGTTTCGGGACTCCCCGGCGGTCCAGGCACTGAACGTGCTCCACTCCACGTTTTGAGTCTGACCTCAAGTTCATGGCTAAGGCTTTCCTTCCCAGCACTTGGATCTGCCAAGGCCACGTGTGAGATGATGGTCATGTTGCAAGGCCAGGGGCGTTGGCAGCCGTGAGATGCTCCCCAGAATTCTGTTTGCAAAGGGCCCGCACGTGCCGCTTCCCTTTCTCTGTGCCACACCAGCGGGCGGGCTGCTCGCGGCTTTGACCTGAAGGCTGCTGGGCTCGGGCCACCTGGGAACGGGCGGCTTCGGCGATGGCGCCCGGGGCTCTGCACGGTCTCCGGGGCGCTGGGAGACCGTTTTGGAATAGGATTCAGAGAAAGGGGCAAGGATGGAGAGGCCACAGCAGCCACGTTCACCGACCTTGCCAGGTTTTGTTCCACAGGTCGGCAGCCTTCCGTCTGCACCACGAGAGGCTGCGAGTCCCGGGGGTCCCCGCCCCCTGGGCCTCGCTGGGGATGACCCTGAGCTTTGTAGAGCCCGCTCCCCTGAATTCTTCCTGTCTTAGGAAAAGACTTCACATCGGCATTTTCGGATGGGAGCCCTGTCTTTAAACGTGTGCATTGCCTGGTCAAGAGCTGCCCATAGAGGAGGCACAGTGACCTGGCAGGCTCTAACGAGTCCTTTTTTGTCTTTGATCTTCAGCTATGGATTGCGAATTAAACAATATTCCTTTAATGTGGATAGCTGCTCGCATTTTTTTAAGAGAAACAGCTATTCTCAGCTTGTAGACGTCAGGTGTTTTTTTCTGCACGCACAGCTTGGGAAGAGCGAGAAAAGACAGAGCCTCTGGTCTTGCTAGGCGGCTGATGGGGGAATTTGGGGGGCCGCCTGGGGTATCCTGGGCCCCTGAGACTTGCGTAGGGTGCACGACCACAGCGCCAGCTTCACCGTGTCCTTAACCAGGCTGTACCTGAGGAGGGTGTGGCTCCCGAGTGGCGTGGTGAGCCTGAGGATTGGGGGTCTGGCCAGGGAGGCTGCCTGCGGGCTGATTGCCACAGGTGTGGCCCAGTGCGGGAAAGGCAGCTTAGCCCAGAGAACTCCTAATTCAGGTTCGTTTCCGGTGTAGCTTTCCCAGACAGGGCTGCTGGGGGGGGGGGGGGCACTTTAAAAACCCGGATGACTGCTCATCTCCAGGGAGAGCTGGGGACAGAGCCGCATGGCGTGGTGGGGTGGGTACGACATAGCTGGGTATTATGTGTGCGTCTGTAAGCGGCAGCTTTGTCTTCCTCCCTGCGCAGGTCGGGGAGGGTGGGCGTACACCACTGTGCGTGAATGGATCATTCCGGAAAGAGAGGAACTGTCCCAAGCACAGGAGGACAGAGCCACTCCGGGGTCCCAGTACACAGGGAGAGAGGTGCAACAGAGAGGTGCAGGCTGACGGAGGAACTCGTGTCCTGAGGGGGCAGCCAGAGGGCGGTCCCGTCCCCATCTCCTGAGAGATGGGAATCTCGTGGTCAGCACCGTGTGAGGAGACAGCAGCAGGTGCGCCTGTCTGACCCTCGCAGCAGCCCTGTCGTGGAGGGTCAGACATCACCCCCATTGTATGGACCTGGGAAGTGAGGCACGGAGGGGCAGAGGAACCTGACGCAGGTCCCACAGGTCGCCCGTGATGGAGCAGGTCGCCCGAGACCACAGCCCATGCTACTGATGCCTGAAAACTTAACAGTAAGATAAAACTAAGTCAGTAGTCAGCCCAGGGGGAGATGCCTTGCCCAAGGACTAAGGGACATGGGTAGGGGAAGTGGTCCGGGGAGAGGGGGCTTTTCTCTGTGTGCTGTTGGAGCCAGAACCCCCAAGCCAGCAGTTCCTCCCCAGAGCCAGTGGGATATGGACCTCCAGGGACTGGGGTGACCAATGGGGACCTGGTTTAAGGGCTTCCTGCCCTGTGACTCCTCCTTCCCCCCAGGCTGGCTCCACGTGGGTGCCCAGCAAAAGCGCCTCTGCTGGGGTGGGGCGTGGAGTCGCAGGTGCAAGGGAGTCGCAGGCCCAGCGCAGGAGGAGGAGCCGCCGGCAGACTCCCCCCCCCCCCCCCCCCGACCTCCTTAAGGCTCTGGGGTGGAGCCCTGAGGCTGTGACCTCGTCCCCGGCCAGCTCAGCTGTGGAGCTGCTGCTGCTGGCTCTGCCAGGAGACACTTGAGAGACACCCGGTGTCACTTTTGTGCTTCTCCGGTTTCCCGATGGCCAGCGTGCTGTCCCGGGGGAGAGTCAGCCACCGTCCTTCCCCCTCCCTGACGTGGTCGCACGGTCAGCTGGACAGCGCTGCCTGGGCCGTCCACCGCGTTGTCACTCCGGGCTTTCATCTGCCTTTATCACCAGAACAGCCGCAGTGGCACGGATTCTCGCGCCGTCTCTGGTCTGGAAGTGGTCTCCAGGCGGCTTTGCCGGGAGGAAGCAGAGGGCTAAGTCAGGGGAGTCCACACTGAGGTGCGTGTGGGCCCACGAGGGAGGCCAGGCCCCTGGGCCTCCTCGGACAGAAACCCAGCTGCAGCTGGGCCATCTGGAACCGGAACTGGTGACTTCGGGGCGTGGGGCCCCAGCAGCTGTGGCCAGAGCCGCTGAGGGCCCTCCCTCGCAGGCGCCTCACTGAGCTGAGTTGTGTACCTGCATTTGTGCTTCATCCTCTCCCTGGGTCTCTCCCGCCTGCTTGCCCATCACGGAGACGGACGGCGGGGTGGTGGGGGAAGGAGATGGCAAGTCCTCTGGGGGTCAGGTCTCCAGTCCCCGGGCAGTCAGCTGCGTGGGAGCAGTGTGCATGGTGGGGACAGGAGAAATGAGTCCAGTGAGGCAGCAAGGACGGTGCCTGGGCCACCTCTCTCCTTGGAACAGGTGTGGCCTGAGCCAGCAGGACCTCTGTACGCCCTCCCTCCCAGGGAGAGCCACCTCCACAGGGGACCGGCGGAAGCTGGGAGCAGGTGGGCCGGAGACACCCACAGCCCCCAGGCCCTCCCTGGAGCCCCAGCCCTGTGTGCTTGTAGGGCCTGGGGAGGGTGTGAGCCCGCCCTGCAGCCCTGAGGGAGCCTCCCACCTCCTTTGTGTGGACCTGGGCCCCCAGCCGTGGGCAGCAGCTCCTGCTCTTTCAGACAGAACCACCTGCAGAGCTGCCCTGGTTTCTGTTATTCATGAAGGCGGCCGCCAGGCCAGCCACGCTGCTGAGACCCGGCTGCTTCCACGCATCCGGTGAGGAGGGGGCTTTGTTTGCCTCCTCTCCCTGGCTGTTTGGAAGGATGCTTTCTGGGTGACCTTTCTGTAAGAATGGCGTGCAAATGTCCCGGCAAAAGGTTATCTCCACCGTCCTGTCCCGGCTGCTGTCCTCACAGAGGGACTGCATGTGGCCGGGAGCCGAGCAGTGCGGCTGGGGGGGAAGGCCGCCTGGATACGGGGCCCATGGCAGGTGCCCGGTTCCATTGGCTCTGGCTTCCTGGCTTTGACCTTGGCCTAGAATAACCCTGCTGGCTGGGACGCCGTCTCAGAGCTCCCCCAGAAAGCCTGCTTCTTCGGAAACAGCTCGTGCCCCATGCCCCCGCCACCCAGGGAGAAGCCGTGCAGGGAAGTTGCTGCCTGGACAGCTGAGGGTCTGACGGGGGCTCCTGAGGGGCGTGCGTCCTCCAAGCAGCCCTTCCTAAATCGCTGCCCCTTTCGAACAACAGCAAATGCAGTTTTGTGGAACAAGGCTGGGGTGAAGGCGTCCCTGTGACCCCAGGGCAGTGAGGGAGACTCGGACATAGCTGCCGCGCTGTGCTGCCCGTGTGCGCAGCGTGGGCCTCCGGCTGTCCCCACGCATAGTCGCTCACAGGGAAATCAGGCTGTTTGTTTTGCTTCTGGGTGGAGACCACAGGCAGCACAATTAACCCTGGAGGTGGCGGGAGGGTGAGGGTGGGAGAGAAGGAAGCCTGGGCCATGGGAGGGCTACAGCTGGGGAGTGGGAAGCTCAGGCAGGGGGTGTCAGCTGTTGACCCAGGATTCCCGGCAAGCAGCTGGGCGTGCAAGTGTGCAGGCCGCGGCTGTCCTTGGGGAAGCAGGTGTTCAGGGGGCGCGGAGAGGGATGGCCTGCCCTGGCCTGTCCCCAGTGGCTGTGATGAAGCTCAGGGCCTCTGCTCAGGGTCACGAGGAGGGTGGAGCCTGCGGCTACCAGGGACCCCAGTTCTTGCACAGATGGCCGCAGATTTGCCTTTGCCATCTACATCGGACTTGTAGGGAGTCCCAGTAGATAGACCGGCTTCCCAGTGCCAGCTCCACTCCTGCCTCTGTGGGGCCTCTCCCGGCGGGGCCATTCCTGGTGTGGCCGGGGCTGTGCGGGCCTTGCGTGATGATTTCTCTGGCATGCACATTTCCAGCACCGGCAGTAACCTGTGCATGTCCGCTTTGTAACTGAAAGCATTTTTTACACAAGAAACCTGTAGCCCACAGGGGAAAACCCCTGTAAGTTAAAAAAGTCAGGCGGCACCACGTGCTCCAGCCAAAAGAAGGACCACAGGTGCCGTCCACGGCACGTACTGGGCATCCGAATTCTCCTGTAATTTAGCTGGGTTCCATTCCAGGGTGTTTCCTTCGCAGATCAGCCTTGGAATTAAAGGACAAAGAGGGTAGCACCTGGTTGCTAGGCAGTTGCTGCGACATCTTCCTCCCCGGGGTTTGGCACTGCAGGCCTCGCACAGGCCTTTAGGGACCAGTGTGGCTGACAGCAGACAGAGGAAGGAGCCGCAGGCGCAGGCCCGGGTGCAGGCCGGCTCACATTCACAGCCGTTTAGACTGTGGAGTGACCGTGTGCAGGGAGCGCCATCTCCCCACGCCTCGGATTCCTGGCCCTCAGGGTGGGCAGTGAGAGCCATCGAGGGGCTGGTCTGGGACTGGGCGACTTAGGAGCACTCTGGCAGGGGTGGGGGGTGGGGGTTCCTCCTGGTGTGGTCCTTGGCAAGAGCCCCCCCCCCCCCTTCTGCCCTCGTCCTCTGCCCAAGGGAAGAGGAGCAAGCCTGGGAAAACAGGGTCGGAGGCGTGGGGCTGCACCTGTCCCTTTGAGGAAAACCCGGCACGTGAGTGCATCGCCACACCTCCTGCCCACGCCGTCCCTGCTGTCTGGGCTTCTGTTTGTTTCTCGATGCCCCAGGATGGCCAGGGTCTGCACACTTGCACGTCTGACCAGAAAACGCTTGCTTTCCCCTGGCCGCAGATGGGGAGTCCGTCTCGGGCTCCTGCCAAAGCCGCTGCTGCCTGCTCCATGTGGTCCCACCCGGCCCTGCGGTGGCCTGCGGCTGAGGACCCACGCGGCCCTGTGCCCCGCAGCCGGCATCTCACTGCTTGCTTCCTGGGCGGCGGCCAGGAACGGAGTTGCTGTGAACAGGGCACCTCCCGCAGAGATCCCACGCCTCCCTGCCTCCTCGCGGGGTGCCTGCGGTTGCTCTGTTCGGCCTTGTCTGGTTTCCTTTGTTCACAACAAAAACAAAGCCAAGCCTTGGAAGTCTCTGGAGGACTGGGATAAGCCGGTGGGAGCGGAAGCGTTTGAAGTTACCTTAGTGCCATCTGTTTGCTTGTGTTAGCGTGGGCCCCCTGCGCCTTGCGCCTGCCCCTTCCCTCCGGGGCCGTCAGCTCTGCTGTGCCCTCGGCTCTCTTCCCACTGCCGGCAGGGCCGTTGGCAGGCTGGGCCCCGCCTGTGTGGTCCGGACCTGCCAGGCGGCAGCCGCTCTGGGCAGCTCTGGGCCCCGGGCAGCCTTGTCTCCGGAGCGGTATTTTCAGCAGTGGGCCAGGGCACTGAACGTAGGAGCTGCCAGCTGCCTGCCACAGGCCGTGATTCTGACACTCAGGGCAAGGGGCACGGCCACAGGCAGGTCCCCAGATGGCTGGAGCGGCCATCTGCTAAGATCAAGTCACTTGATGGAACTTGATGTCACCTCACCTTATCCAAGGGAACAGAGCCGATTTGCAGTGTCAGCCTGGAGCTGGTTGGACCACAGTAATAAAAAGCCACAGCGGGCTGGGGCCACAGCTCACTAGGCTAATCCTCCGCCTGAGGCACCGACACCCCAGGTTCTAGTCCCGGTTGGGGCGCTGGTTCTGTCTTGGTTGCTCCTCTTCCAGTCCAGCTCTCTGCTGTGGCCCGGGAAGGCAGTGGAGGATGGCCCAAGTGCTTGGGCCCTGCACCCACATGGGAGACCAGGAAAGCACCTGGCTCCTGGCTTTGGATCGGCACAGCATGCCGGTGGAAGCGGCCACTTGGGGGGTGAACCAATGGAAGGAAGACCTTTCTCTCTGTCTCTCTCACTGTCTAACTCTGCCTGTCAAAAAAAAAAAAAAAAAAAAAAAAGCCACAGCTCAGGCTGCGTGTTGGGTTCAGTGCCCTGTGGCCAGGGCCGCAGCCCCCTCAGTCGTCCCGGCACTCCCAGGCAGGTGCTCCGACCTCTCGCCACGCGTGTGCTTCTCGGTGAGGGAATCGGACCTGAGTGAGAGCCGTCATGCTTGGGAGGTTTATTTCGAACTACAAAACACACGACCTCCCTCTGCTCTCCAAACCGTCTTCAGTCCCACATCGCGGGCCTCCCCTTGGGCTCTTCGCTGGCTGTTTTCCTGCCCGGGGCAAGCCCTGTGCTTCCCCGAGGCTCCTGCGAACCTCATCCGATGGCCCCAGCCCCCAGCCCCAGCCGTGCTCATGGTGAGCACCAGTGCCGAGTCCTCGGGGAAGCCTTGGCGCGAACCTCAGGACCCCACGGCCCTGCCCTCTCCTCTCCATCCCCAGCGCTGCTCGCTGAGCCTGTTCCCGAGGTGCCATTCGCACCTGCACCATTTACTGGTTGCCCGGCTTCGCGGTGGTTGTGGGTCCTGCAGGCAGGGTTTCGGTGCCCAGCCTTGACTGAGGCCGTTATCAGGTGACCCTGGGCAAATTCCTCAGCCTCCCTCTGCCTCAGATTCTTCATCTGGGAACTGTGGACAACAGGACCTACCCACAGGACTGCTGTGCCAATCCAGCGAGGCCCTCCAGGCCGTGACGGGCAGGGCTCAGCACCGCGAGCTGTGGTTGTCACCGTCACCCGTTGCTCTGTCCTGTGGGCCTGTCGTAAGCCCATCACCCATCCACACAGCCCCTCGGCACCTTCGTACTGATACGTACTCATAAAATACCTGGGTGGCCAGAGAGGGGTCGGACTTCGTCTCCGCAGGCTGACACAGTCGTCCTCCGTTGGTTTTGAGTTACAGGAAACTTGATTTGGAGTTTAGATGGCACCGTTAACGCATTTGTTGTTGTTTGTTTTTGGATGTAGCCCGTCGGGCAGCTGTCCTTCTGTGTCGCAGGTTCACGGTGTGCACGGTGTTGCAGAGTGTGACAGGCGGCCGGAGCAGCCGTGCTGCCATTCACAGCTCAGGCCGCTGCCCGGGGCAGAGGGGGCCTTGCGTGCGTCCGTCCCACGTAGACTGCAGCGGAGCCTGCTGTGGGTTTTGTCCCCCGGGGGCCTCGTGACAGGCTGGGCTCCCGTGTTGGAAGCCGCCCTGTGTCTGGGTGGGGACAGCGAGGGCTGCTCCAGCCCCGCCCCTCCCCAGGGCGTTGTGTTTCCAGCACCTGGCACAGCTGCTCTTGAGGACTGCGAGGGAGAACTGGGTCAGTCCAGGGCCCCCTCAGAACCATCCTGCACCTGCAGTCTGAGGATGTCACCTCGTGTGGCCATCACCCTTGGCAATGTCCTGTGGAGGTGGCACAGAGTGTGTCCACAGCCCAGACCGGCCTTCCATCAAAGCCAGTGACGGGGGACCACACTCAGGCTCCCTGTGTGCAGGTGGGCCGGAAGCACCTGAGGCCGAGGAAGGGCCTTGGGGGAGCCGTGGAACTGTTGTCCAAGACACAGTGTCGCCCCTCCAGTTTTGGGGAGCGCCCCACACAAGCACTGAGGGCCATTCTGTCCAAGGATCTGGATGCTGCCCCCAAGCCTAGGGCCCTGCTGGCTCCCGTCTACCTGTCTTTGGAATTGCGGAGCAGGTGGGAGGAAATGTGATGGGGAGGGCGGGGGTGGGAGGAAGGGGAGAGAGAGAGACGGAGAGAGGGAGACAGAGAGAGAGGGAGACAGAGAGAGAGAGGGAGAGAGAGGGAGAGGGGAGAGCCAGAGGGAGAGAGACAGAGAGAGGGAGAGAGAGAAAGAGAGACAGAGAGAGGGAGAGAGAGGGAGAGAGAGAGAGAGAGACAGAGAGAGAGAGGGAGAGAGAGAGGGTGAGAGAGAGAGGGAGAGAGAGAGGGAGAAACAGAGGGAGAGAGAGAAAGAGAGAAAGAGAGGGAGAGGGAGAGAGAGAGAGAGGGAGAGGGAGAGGGAGAGGGAGAGGGAGAGGGAGACAGAGAGGGAGACAGAGAGAGAGGGAGAGGGGACACTGTTATCTGAGTGTCAGAGAGGGTGACCACAGAGAAGATGACCAGGAAGAAGAAGAGAGCTCACATAGATGGCGTGTCCACTGCTGCTAGGGTGAGCCGAGCAACGGGACCTGCGTGGAACAAGGATGGACGATGGAGAGGAGATGGTGGGTGCCCCCACAGGCGGCTGTGGTGCCCGCCTGCTCTGTGGCCTGTCAGAGCCGGGTGGGGGCGGCTGAGTGACAGACACAGAGGCCACCTTCCTGCAGCTGCCTGACCCAACGCAGAGCAAATGGAACTGGGCGCTTTGCAGGTTCCTGCTGTAGACACCTTTGCCTGTCTCTTCCGGGCGCAGGCTCCATGCTGCAGGAGCCGGGCGGCGCCCACCGCGTCTCTGAGGTCCGGCTTGAGGCCATGCATCCCATGAACCAGCGTGTGCTGTTGGGGCAGGGCTGGAGCTGGGACCAGGGCAGTGGAGGAGGCCTTGGGCCACAACCCTGTCCAGCTGGCCCTGGGCACAGCGACGTCCAGGGTCTGCATCTGGTGGCTTACTTCACCTCAGCTAACAAGAATCCGGGAAGGCGAGTGTGGCTCCTCCCGCGGGGATGGCTGCGTGTGCAGAGCCACACTTTCACGCTCGTGGACACGGCCGATTTCTGTATATAGCAAGTATGATTGCATTGGTTTAAATAACTTAAGGCTCAGATCTTCGGAGAGTCTGTTGCGGTGTTAAGCACAAACGTCTGGTGAGCAGCCAATCCACTGTGGCCTGGGGGGGGGGGGGAGCGCGCTGCACCTACTGTGCCACCTGCTCTTGCGCTCCTCATGCCGGCCTCCCCAGGGCTGCAGGGATGGAGTTGGGCCACGAGCTGGGCTGTGGGGCAGCCTGGGGATTCCAGGAAGAAATAAGCTCCCTGGCCAGGCCCTGGGCTCCGGGCATTAGATTGCTGGGGGCGCCAAGCCCGCTGCATCGCCATCATGAAGAGGGCGCCCGCTGGTGGACCCAGGACACAGGGCGCCTTCCGTGCCCGAGGAGCTGTCCGAGGAGGTCCTCTCTCTGCAGAGCCCGAGGCCGTCTGCCACTCCCTGGGCAGCGCCCAGTCTGGAGAGGACACAGAGCCCAGATGACCACCTTGTTCTGCCCAGCAGCAACCAGCGTGCCCCGCCCCTTGGCCTCTATGCCAATTAGGGGCGTCCCAGCTGTGTCTTAATGAGTGGCAGGAGACACTGGGAGTGCGTGCAAAGACACAGGGCCCTGGCGCTGTCCGGGTTTCAGGGGAATTTGCCCTTGCACCCGGCAGCCTGGGCCTTGGGGACCTGTGCGTGGATGCATGTGTCACCGGCCATGCACGTTAACGGAGTAGCGGATACTCGGTCCCAGGGGTCCTTAACTGGGAACGAGTGCTGGGCTGCATCACGGGGAGATGAATGCCCGGGAGACGCTGTGAGGCAGACAGAGCAGAGCGGTGCGCATCGGCGCTGCTTCCAACAGCCGGTTGTGCGGCCGCTTTTCCATTATCACCGCTCCAAGACGCCGTGTGGAGACGTTTTCCCCCTAATCCTCGGTCTCCCCTGAGGTTTTGAAACCTGCACACGTCTGTTTATTTGCTGTGTGTCGTGCATGTCTGTGATTTACACATAAAAAGAGGAAGAATTTTTCACTTCCAAAAACCAATTTTCACCCCCCGGGTGGTCATACGCCCCCCACCAAGAATGCTCAGGCAGAAGAGCTGGCGAGGGGCTGGCGAGGGGCTGGCGGGGGGGCTGGCGGGGCGGCTGCCTGCGAGGAAAGGCGGGCAGCCTCCCGGGGGTCCGTGTTTGTCGCACCTTGGGTTTGAACTGCTGCCTGGTAACAGTGAAAGGAAGTCACATCTGAGCGCACTTGCTCCAAAGTGGAATGAGCAAGCCGGCCACAGAGGGCGCGGGCGGCACAGCCCAGCCAAACCAGCCCGCCAGGCTCCCCCAGCCGCCCGCCGAGGCCGGCGTGTCCCTGCAGTTGACAAGGACCGCTGTGGCAGGGGTTTGCCGTGGATCAGAGCCGGTTCTCTAGAACCGTCTGAGAGCAGTGAAGAGGAAGGGGCCGGCGCCAGCTGCTCCGGAACACGGGAAGGGAGGGGCGCCTTGTCCTCTCTTCCCCCCACGCACATGCAGGCTGCTGGGGAGGCACTGGGCTGGGCCAAGGGACCTGGGGGTGAGAGGTCAAAGGTCAGATCACCCCCCCACGAGAGCACTCTGGGGAGCGCAGCTCCAGGCATCTGGCAGACCAGAAACTCCATTGTGGGGTTCACAAAACAAAACTAGAATTGGGGCTCTAATCTGATTGGGTAATGAGGCAAAACAATAAATACGATTTGCATGATTGAGCCCTTTCCTTTGCTTTAATATCAAATACCGCAGTGTTCGCGCGCTTGGAACAAACGGCTGAACCGGGTTTTCATCTGGAAATGCTGCACTGAGTTACTGGCGCCAAGCACGGGTCCCGATGGTGCGATGGTGCCGCTCCTCCTCCGGTCCCAATGGTGCCGCTCCTCCTCCAGTCCCGGTCGGCAGGCTGGGCTGGTACCACCTGCTGGGCTGCACGATGCTGCCGTCACAGGGGTGAGCGATTTGGTGGAAGAACCGTTGCCCGGGAGTAAGACATGGTCATTTCCAGGACAGGTGGGATGCTTGCCTTTTAGGACCCAGTAGAGAACACCCATGTCTCAACTCCATGGAAGATTCTAGAACAAACATAGCCCTGCAGTCATGTGGATTTGTTTCCTGGTGTTCTGAGAAATACGGGCACCATCACCCTGGATGCCCTCAGACGCCCTGGCTGTTCACGTGTGTGGCTGACACAGCCCAGGGCTTTGTGGAAACAGCAGCTTGGGGGCTGGATTGTAGGCGCTGTTTCTCTCCTCTTCTCCTTCCCAGTCTCCTCTTGGGAACTACACGGGGAGATACAGCATGTCTTAGGCAGCAAGCTCTCTGTCCTGCGAGGCTGCGCCAACACCGAGTCCAGACTGGGAGCTGGGCTGCAGGAGCATCACTTTGTATTTGAACGACCCTTCCCTGTTCAGCCCGCTAATGGGGGTCCCCGGAAGAGCCAGCTGAGCCATCACTGTTTTAAGTGGAAGAAAACACTTCTGTTTTTTGTGTGGGAGCAGCGGGCCTTGGTCTCAGAGTATGATGAGGGGGCTGTCTGCCTGGAGCACAGGTTCACGGCTGTTGGTTTGGGTCATGTTGGACGCCTGGGTCCAGGTTCTTGTCTCTGATGCAGGAAAGAAGTTGAAGACGAGATGTGAGCAGAGGCTAATGGCTGGGTGAGATTTATCGTTAGCAAAGCGCAGGCAAGCATTCGAGAGGGAGTGTACATGCACCCGAGAGGGGGCTGTGCCCACTGGGGCCTGTGGTGTTATCTTTGGAGAGAGCAGAGCAATTAAAGATTCACAGGAAGTGGGGTTTGGGGCAGGGCTTGAGTGCTGCCCATTTTCTTGCCTTTATAGGAAGTTCCGGAAGTGTCATGGCGTCAGGGGCATGATGGGAGCAGGAGCGTCAGCCGTGGAGAGCCACAGCAGCCATGTTGGCTACTTTCAGCCAGCTCCAGTTGTGAAAATGGTCTTGTGGAAATAGAGTCTGTGGATTTCCCCAGCCCCAGCATGGAGGTGGGCGTGGGATGGAGTAGGTGGGTCATGGCGAAGCGCTGGTGACCTCGGCTCTCTGTGCCTGTATCATGGGCAGCTGTGGGCCCTGGAGGGGTCAGTGGGGTCTGCAGCGGGGTTCTCACTGGTGTGTACACATGTGATGCGTACCCGTCCCAGACCCTCTCGGGAGGTTTGCTGCCTGCTGGCAGCCCAGGAGCAGCCTCTGGCTACAGCTCACGGGAGGGCAGCCCAAGCCCCAGACTGCGTCTCCACCACCGTTGAGGTGGAACCCCTCACTCCCTTCCCCCAGTGTTTCTTTCATTCTTCTTTTTTTTCTCAGATTTATTTATTTATTCGAAATTCAGAATTACAGAGACAGAGGGAGAGACAGCTCTTCCATCTGCTGGTTACTCCCCAAATGGCCACAACAGCCAAGGCTGGGCCAGGCCAGAGTCAGGAGCCAGAAGCTTCTTCCTGGTCTCCCACATGGCCCCAGCTCCTGGTTGCTCTCTGGGGCGGGCTGGTGGGACAGCTAATGCCAGGGCAGACAGCCGAGCTGAGTGTTCCTTATTTTCCAAGGATCTATTTTTCCTTTAACTCAGAACTCCCCGTGGACACCTCTCACAGCCTCATGGTCTTTGGGTCACAGGGGTTAGCTCTACCTCTCTCACATGCGCCACCACAGCTGGTCAGTCCTGGGGTCCCACACTTGGTGGCTCCTCCCCACTGGCAGAATCAAGCTGCAAACCTCAGCCTGGCTGTGCACCTGCACTGTGTCTCACTGAGTGGCCACACAGTCCACGGCACGTACACGGTCACTTCTGCCGTGACCTTCTGCCGTGACCTTCTGCTGTGACCTTCTGCCGGTCACTACCCCGCATCTGCCTCCCAGGGTCACTTCTCCTCCCATCACCCCCCTAAGACGCCCCTGCACTGGTCTCTTTCTGACACAGGAAGGGTCTCTGGCTTGTTCCCTGGCTTGGCTCCTCTCCTAAGAGGTGGCCGAGAGGCAGCCTCCCCAGCGACTCATCTTCTGGCCCCATGATGCTAAGCACAGTGCCTTTCACCTGCTTTCAAATGACTGAGCGAATGGAACGATCCATCCCGATCTTTAAAGTGCGGAATGAAATGGCGCAGAGGTGTGAAGTATCGACAGGTGAGAGCATATGGAAGCCGTGAACACATCGAATACACCACGTCCACAGATGCGTCTTCAGCTCGGCTGAGCTGGTCTCGCTTCATCGGTGCCTGCAAGGGACCCTTGAAGAGGAGTAATTAACTTGTTATTAACATTCTGTCAATTACGTCCCCATCAGCAGTGATCCTGAAATACTGTTCAGTTTTCTCCTAAGTACACAGCGATCTGGTTACACGGGCTGTTTCTTGCTGCGGGATACTGTGTGATATTTCAGCCGACCCCTCCGACAGGAACCAGTTTACATCTGGGGACCCCAGGTCTGGCAGGAGCTCCGTGAGCAATGCAGTTGGTGGTCTAATGGTTCCAGGAAACATGCATTCCCTACTCTGGAGGAGTCCCAGGGTTGTCGTCCACGGGCATGCTGTCGGGTCCAGTTCCAGGGGTGGAACTGTCCATCAGCGACAGGTGCGGGCTCTGTGTCAGCCCCTCCCTGCACAGACAGGAAGCAGAGGCACGGAGAGGGCAAAAACCCATCAAACAGAGAAGGCCAGGGCCTTGCTCGATGCCAGAGCTCAGAAGGTATAAAAAATAAAAGTGCAGCCCAGCTGAGTGCAGGGGTTCGAGTCCCAACTTTGCTGACAGTTCCAGCTTCCTGCTAGTGTGCACCTCTGGGAGGCAGCAAGCGAAGGCTCCAAGGTTCGGTCGCTGTCGCCCATTTGGAAGGTGAGTTCTGGCTCCTGAGTGCCATAGGTATCTAGGGAGTGAACTAGCGGATGTGAGAGCTCTCTATGTGTGCCTCACTCTTTGTCTGTAACGCAGACAAAATGAAATCGGAGAGCGAGTTAGAAGCAGCCCCTTTGTTGGTAATGGAGTGCTGACTGCCTGCCCCATGAGCTGTGGGGTCCCAGGGGAACAAGTAAGACCGGGCACTCCCCCAGCACAGGGGCGGTTCCATGACCAAGCAGCGCAGTCACACGGGACACATCTGGGCACATCAGTGACGGGAGGAGGAGCACACGTCCGTGCGCGGGGTGCTCACCGGGTGTGCAGCGCACACTGCTGAAAACCTTTCACGGTGGAGGCCGGGTTTTCCCACAGTGGTGACGGAGCGGTCGGAGGTGCCCGAGAGGACGCACCTCTGGAGTCGCCATTTGTCCTTCTGCTGCGAAGCTGCCTTTGTTTTCTTAGCATTCCCTGTAATGTCCTGCAGAGTCGGTTCCCACAAGAACCAAGGAGCACGGAGCCTGGACGGGCTTCCTCCTGGGTTTCCCCACTTCCGACCTCCCCCGCCGAGTTCCCAGTGCGTGAGCAGTGTTTCTGTAAGACTCATCTTACTGTTGGTCTGAAGGGTAGAGTGACAGGGAGAGCAGAGGTGTAGGGGACGTGGGCGTGGCCAGCGCGGTGAGGAGGTTTCTGCAGGACGACCTGACGGCAGGGGTGCACAGAGCTGGCTCTGCCTGGGAGAGAGGACCAAGCGGGGACCCCGCCATTCCGTGCCGGCAGCCCGAGAAGCCCTTGCCGCCTCCATCCCTTGGGATGTCCTACTTGGTAGAGAGGACCGTCAGGAGGGGCAGCTAATCGGGCATCAGGTGACTGAGTCCGGTTTCTGAGCTCTTCTTTCTGTACAAGAAGCTGAAAATCACAAGTGGGCAGGCTTTCTTTCTTTCTTTTTCTTTTTCTGACAGGCAGAGTGGACAGTGAGAGAGAGACAGAGAGAAAGGTCTTCCTTTACTGTTGGTTCACCCTCCAATGGCCGCCGTGGCTGGCGCACCGCGCTGATCCAATGGCAGGAGCCAGGTGCTTCCTCCTGGTCTCCCATGGGGTGCAGGGCCCAAGGACCTGGGCCATCCTCCACTGCCCTCCCTGGCCACAGCAGCGAGCTGGACAGGAAGAGGGGCAACCGGGACAGAATCCGGCGCCCCTACCGGGACTAGAACCCGGTGTGCCGGCGCCACAAGTGGAGGATTAGACTAGTGAGCCATGGCGCCGGCAAGTGGGCAGGCTTTCTTCTCCAGAGACCACAGTTCCTGCGGGTCAGCTCCTGGGAGCAGTGAGAGGACGGCCCAGTGCCCTGCTGTGCACACAGACAGCTCCCGCCTGTGGCCACAGCTCCAGGCTCCTCCCTGGACAGGTTGGATGAGGCCCCTGTTTTCCAGGAAGTGGACTTAGGAGAAAATGCGCTGGAAATGGCACCCATTGATCCCGGCGCTCTCTTCGGACAGCGCCACCCCCTCCTCTCCCTGGGGTCTGCCTGGAGGGGGCCCTGGCTGCCCAGCCCCCAGCCTTGTGTCCTGAGCTCAACAGCACCAATCGGGGAGAGAGGAGGGCATGAGAACGCCGCTGGGTTTGCGCCAGGGGCCACCCACATCCACGCTCTGCTTTTTGCTTCTGCATTGCCTGCACACCGTGGCATGGGTAGCCCCAGCACTGGCCACGCCTGTCTCACCTGCAGCTTCAGAGTTCTGCATGCGGGGATGGTCCGAGAAGCTTTGTGGTGCGGGCGGTTAAGCCTTTCTCTTGCAACACCGGTGTTCCCAGTTCAAGTCCTGGCTGTTCCACTTCTGAACCTGCTTCCTGCTGGTGTGCTTAGGAAAGTAGCGGAAGATGAGCAAAGTGCCTGGGCCCCTGCACCCATGTGGGAGACCTAGAAGATTCCAGGCTCTTGGCTTTAGCCTGACCCTTTTTCCCAGTCATTGTGGCCATCTGGGGAGTGAACCAGCAGATGGAAGACCCTTTCTTTGTCTCTAACTCTGTCTTGCAAATAAATCCATAAAAAAAGCAGGCTGTCTTTTCTCTCGGGGGAAAATACTTTGTGTCCAAGGAAATAAGCAAAAGCAACCCCCTCGGCTCACTCTGTTTGTGTGTGGTTTTTTTTTTTTGTTTGTTTGTTTGTTTTTTTTTTTTTTACAGATAGAGTTAGACAATGAGAGAGAGACAGAGAGAAAGGTCTTCCTTCCATTGGTTCACCCCTCAAATGGCTGCTATGGCCAGCGCACTGCGCCAATCCGAAGCAGGAGCCAGGTGCTTCCTCCTGGTCTCCCATGCAGGTGCAAGGGGCCCAAGCACTTGGGCCATCCTCCACTGCCTTCCCGGGCCACAGCAGAGAGCTGGTCTGGAAGAGGGGCAACTGGGACTAGAACCCCGGCACCCTTATGGGATGCCGGTGCTGGCAGGTGAAGGATTAACCAAGTGAGCCATGGCGCCGGCCCCTGGCCCCTGGGTCTTTATGTTAATGCCTCCCCATCTCCATTGCCAAGCTCACAGCCTCGGGCCTCCCAGCCAGCGGGCTGGGCTCTCCCCGCGTTGGGATTCACCGTGATGCGTGACAGCTCTCCAGGGTGGGCAGAAGGCTGCACCTGACCCCACTGCCAGCCTGCCGGACGTGGTCTCCCTCCTGTGACAGCCACGGCACTGAGTGGCCCCCCCCCAGGCTTTGCCACGTGAGAGCTTTCTCCAGCGTCAGAGTCAATTACAGCCTGGATAGTTTCCTTGAGCAGTCCTAATGAAATGAGGCTGGCGGTTCCATTGGTGTCTGGGGTATGACATGATGCTGTTGCTTTGGGTTTATTTTTAGCATCCCTTCGGGCATACAAGATAAGTTCAGTGTTTGAACCCTGATTTTACCATATTAGTACTGACTAACGAAACTTTGAAAAGAGGGACACAGACGGGAAATGACAAATTCCTGGCTTGGGAATCAGAAGATGGACATTTTTGGTCCCTGGCTGTGACACTAGCTCACCGCCTGTGCCCAGAGTGGCCATCTGCTGTTGTTTTTGCTGACTGTCACCCATGTCCCCATCTGCAAGTGACAGCCACGCTTTCCTGGTCCACTCGGTGCCTGCGCTGGAGCTCATTGTTGTCCCCAGGCCCAGGGATGTGAGAAGTCGTCGAGGTTTGTTCCGCACTGGACAGTGCCAGCGGGACAAGGCCACGGCGGCTCAGTCTGCGACCGTTCCTGGAGCTGCCGACTGGATGTCTCTACATTGTCACTGGGTTCCCCCGTGACAGGTTAAAAGGCTACAGCTTGGTGGCCACTTTTGCAACCTCCCAGGAAGATTTTCCCTTTCTTCCCTGAGGACCGAACCCTCCGTGCCCACCCAGCAGACCGTGGTCAGGGGCTCGAGCCCCACCCTAGCCTCCCCGGCCTGGGCCCTGCAGTTCTTCTGCCACCAAAGTGCAGTCTTCTTGGAGGAAGCTTCCTTGCATGCTGTCCTGGCCTCCCCCATACCATCCTCTGTCCCAGGCACCAGTGGGAGTCCTGAGAAGGTTCCAGAGGCTTCCTTCGGCCCTCCTTGCTCCTGAGTGCGCCCACAGGGCTGCAGTTGCCCATGGGCCCTCTCACGGACATCTTCAGATTCTGGTCAAAAGGACTGCTCCCGACAGCTGTGTGCACTGACCCCGGGTCACACAGCAGAAGCGAGAGGACTCCGCGCGTCACCCTGGTGGCCCCCGTGGCCGCTACGCGTGGCATGCGCCCTGCCCAAGCTCATATCGTCTATTAAAATCCCTTTTCCCTTCTTGTAGATGTGCACGAAACAGAACGCACACGTCTCCGCATGCAGTGCGCTCTCGACCCCATTCCCACCTCTGCGGGGCTGTTCAGAGCGGCAGAGTGCTTCTCCAGCTCACTCACTGTTTGGGAGAACTGGACGTGGGTTTTGCCAGGGCTTGGTGCTCCTGGTGGGCAGGGGGCAGCAAGGCACTGAGTTGCAAGAGCCAGCTTTGCACGTGCAGCATGCCCAGGGCCAGCCCGCTCGCCCCAGCCCTGTTGACTACAATGGCAGGTGTGTGCTGCACTCTGCCCATTGCCAGACGCACAGTGTCCTGCGGGGACCCGCCCGGCCCCCGGCCCCCGGCCCCCAGCCCCCAGCCCCTGGCCCTCGGCCCCCGGCCCACAGCCCCCGCAGCACTCGGCTCGGTAATTTATCCAACAACACGTGCTGCGCCTGGGTGCCTCGGAAAACTTAAAATAATTTAAAACCGTTCAACACCTGCCTTAAATGAAAGCTCCCCAAATCCCTTGGGCTGACGAGGGTAATTAAACTCAGACTCACACAGGTGAGTCTCCTCGGCTGGCCCCCGGGCTCAGGAGGAGGCCTGGGCTGGCTCTGAGGGAGGAGCAGGTGCAGAGACTGCAGGGCTCGTGGGGCAGGGGGGCCGGGCGTTGCCAGGCTGACTGCAGAGTGTCCCGGTGCGGCTGCACAGAGTGGGCTTGCCCCCGAGATGCCCGGCTTGCTGAGCAGACACTGGCTTTCCATCTTGCTTCTCCATCATGTATGATGGGCTCCTCCTTCTCCCACAGCTAGCCAGCAGGTCCACGGGTCGCCCGTAACCCCAGCTCCTCAGCAGGGCAGGCAGGCAAGGGGCTGGGGTCACCATGCTTGCTCCCCCGAGGAGGTCTTTCCAGTGCAAAGCCCCTGGAGGTTGGGAGCGAACCACCTGCTGGGGCAGCACCAACACCGGCACACCTTGGGGTGCCATGGAGGTGCCCCTGGTTGGAATCTCGGCTCTGCACCCACTGGGTGAGCGGCCTCCACAAGGCGCATCATCTTCAGTCCAGGGTCCTCTGTGCGGGGCAGACAGACAACGCCCACCTGCTCGGCCATCAGCTGTCAACATGAGGAGGACTCCTGTGCTGGGCCTGGCACGGGGCAGGACTCTGCTGGGAGCTTCCAGGGCAAGTTCACGTGAGACCAGGGCCGCCCAGCACGGCTCCCAGGGTGGCAGAGCATCCCGCCTTCCCCCTCATGCCCAAGGCCTGAAGGGAAGGCAGCTCATAGCCGCCCGGCTCAGCAAGGGTGCTCAGAAAGCTCACCCGAGGCAGGCGTTCAGCCTCGTAAGGCGGACACCAGGCCCCGTACCGGGTGGCTCCAGCTTCCTGTTAATGCAGACCCCGGAGGCAGCAGTGAGGGCTCCCGCCCCTGGGCTCCCAGGCTGACTTCACCCCGGCCCAAACCTCAGCTGCTGTGAGCACTTGGGGCGTGAACACGTGGACAGGAGCTCTCTGTCTTCCAAGATAAATAAAAATTAGAAACAAAGTTCATGGAAATGGAGCTAAAAGATACGTTTATTTTGGTGCAAAAAAAAAAATTAAAATCCATGCATCACCTTTAAATAGTAAGCCTTTTGTGTGAACTTGCTGAAGCCCCCTTCCTAAGTCCTTGTGCTCCAAGGTGAAGTTGGGATTGGAGACAAGGGAAGGGCGAGCTCAGGCCTGCACCACGGAGATGGCTGTGCACTTGGGGGGACTGGTGCCCCACCCGGCCCCCGCTGACCCCAGACCCTGCAGTCCAACACGGCTCTCACTGGACTGCTGGGTGCTTGCTGTGTCTCCCGGGATGTGTACCAGGTTTTGAAGACTTGGCGATCTCACCCAACGTCTTAGATTACTTATACGTTGCAAAGGTAACAATTTAGGCACTGGGTTAAATGCAGTAGAGTACCCAAGTTTATTCACTGGCTGCTTCTACATTTTTAGAATGTGGTTCTAGGAAGCCAGGAGTTCCGTGTTTGGCTCACATTCTGCTATGCTGGACAGCACCGCCCCGGAGCCATCCTGGTCGCCCCCAAAAGAGGAAGGTACAAGGAGTTCATGGAAGGTGTGTGTTACGGAAAACCTGGAAGTGGATTTTAACAAAAAACTGCCCCTAAATAAAGTCACCTTTTAATCCCGTTCTCCACAAACACTTTGAAGTCCCCTTGTACAGACCTGGATGAGCTCACACAGGGCCTTGATGATCAACTCCAACCCCTGCGTGGGTGCGGCTCGGGTGGCCGGGTCTGGAAGTGTCCCTGAGCCACCGCCACTCACAGGCCTTGGGCAGTGGCTCACAATTCCTGCTCCGTTTCTGGGTCTTGTGTCTCCCCCTCCCGATGGGCAGCCGCTCTGTATCGAGAGAACCGCTCACGTCTTCATCTGTAATTGGGAAGGAAGTTCCCCACCTGGCTGGCCGACCTGGCCAGGTCAGGGTCTCTGAGCCACAGCCACGTTTCCTGTCAGATCAGCAGCCTCTGATCAAAGAACTGCCGGGCCGCTCCACTCCCCGGAGCTCAGGGAGGCCAGGGTCAGGGCCTGGTGCTGACAGATGCCCTGGAGGAGAGGCAGGGCCAGCCTTGCGCGCAGCTCCGGCCTGCTGGCTTCTCATCTCCTGGCCATTCGGGGCAAGATGGTCCCGGTGAGTGGAAACCCCACGTGGAGACAGCACCGGGCTGTGGGCCCCGCGGGTTCTGCTCACATTCTGTGTGTACCACATAGTGCCCAGCGCCTCGGAGTGGCCCTGCACTTGGAGAAAGGGTCTTCTTAAAAAAAAATTGTGTTTGTTTTTTTAGTTTCACTCATATACAATAAATTTTGAAATAATCACTGTTCATTTCAACCGTAGCAGTATGTCTGTCATTCATACCAGTATGACAAAACAAAGCTTGAGAAAATGTTCGCGACAGCGCTGGTACACACAGGCGTTTCTCTCTGGTTTTTGTTTTTTTTTCTTTCTTTTCTTTTTTTTTTTTTTAAATTTAGGGCCTACACACAAGGGAAAACGTGCAACCTTTGTCTTTCTGTCCCCTTATTTCACTCAACTTGGTGTCGTCCAGTTGCAACCATTTTGATGCAAATTTCATTTTTTATAGCTGAATTGTATTCCATTGTATGCTTGTGCCACACTTTCTTCATCCATGGGTCTGATGGTGGACTCCTTGGCAGATCCCGAGTTGTGGCTTTTGTGAACAGTGCTGCTATAGACCTGGTGGTAGAGGTTTCTCTGCTACCTTGTGTTCAAGTCTGGTGGGGATGTAAGCAGTAGAGACTGCTGGATCAAAAAGCAAGTCTGTTTCTAGTTTTTAAAGAAATCTCCACGCTTTCCCGCAGTGGCCGCTAATCTACATTCCCAGCGACAATGTGTAAGTGTTCTCCCTTGTCCACAGCCCCGGCAGCATTTGTCAGCCTCTGTGTTTTGGGTGTCAGCCGTTCTGGCAGGGGTGAGCTAATATCTCAATGTGGTTTTGATTTGCATTTCCTAGTAGCTAGTGAAGTTGAGCATTGATTCATATATTTGTTGGCCGTTTGTAGTTCTTTTGAGAACTGTCTATTGAGGTCCTTTGGCCACTTCTTAACTGGATTGATTGTTTTTTGTTGTTGTTGAGCTGAGTTTCGACATATTCTGGGTACCAGTCCTTTGTCCGATAAGTAGCTTGCAAATACTTTTTCCCATTCTGTTGACTGTCTCTTCACTCTATTGATTGTTCCCTTTGCTGTGTAAAACCTTCTGAGTTTGATAAAATCCCCTTTGTCTAGTTTTGTTTTAGTTGCCTGTGCTTTGTGGGTCCTACTTGAAAGGCTTAGAGACAGAGAGATAAAGAGTGAGAGAGAGTGAGAGAGAGAGAGAGATCTTCCATTTGCTTGGTCATTCCCCAAGTGCCTACTGTAGCCAGGGCTGGGCCAGGCCAAAGGTGGAAGCCAGGAAACTCAGTCTGGATCTCCCGCATGGGCGGCTCGAACCGTCACCTGCTGCCTCCCAGGGTGTGCAGAAGCAGGAAGCTGGGTGGGAGAGGAAGAACCCGGACTTAGGCACTCCGATGTGGGGTTGGAGCATCCCAGCTGCAACTTAGGCTGCGGCACCAAATGCCCACCCTGGAGGTGGGTTCTTCAAGAAGGCAATTCAGTACAAACGAGGTTGTTAGAATGGACCCTAACCTGAAGTGAGTGGGGTCATCCCATGAAGCGAGCTCAAGACCCTGCCACAGCGGGGACGCCCCATGACCACGGAGGGGAAGTTGTCATCTACAAGCCAGAGAGCGAGGCCTCCAAATAGCCCAGGTCTGTCCCCTCCGTCATCTCGGACTTCTGGCCGCCAGAGCTGTAGGAGAAAACCTCTGTGTGGGTGCAGGGCCACCCCAAGGACCCACTCACTCTGCGGCCCCTGTTCTTGGGGGTTCAGTGGCCTGGCCGGTGTCAGCACAGGCAGGCAGGCAGGCCCCCCGCAGGCCCCCATGCTCCCTTGCCTGGCCCTGGTGGCTCTGCAGCCGGCGTCTGCTGGCTGGCTCCCGGCTCTGCACCTGCTGTTCTCTCTCATTCCCTCCTGAGCAGGCGGCCAGGATCCCGGGACGCCCCTGGCTTCACAGCGACCAGCAAGCAGCTGCTTTCGCTTCGCAAGTTTGCAGACCTGGGGGCTCTGGTTGGTGTCAGAGGTTCTCTGAGGAACAGGTGTCCTGGCCTCATGGTGAGCCCGAGCCCTTCTGCCTCCTCTGTTGGGAAATTGCAGACCAAGTCTGTCTGCCCTCCACCTTTGGGGGATGTTGTTGGGGTCCGCCTGGGAAGTCCAAGGAGGACACGACTTAGGGGGCTTGGCCCGAGAGGAGGAGCGAGGGGATTGAGCCTGCAGTGCAGGGCAGGGGCCGGGGTGGTACAGGCAAACCCACCAGGCGACCGCATGGGCCAGAACCTCCAAGGCTGTGGCACTTCTGGGGAGATGTTGTTTCTAAAATCCTCAGTTGTTACAAAGAGCTGCTGTTTTGTTGTCCTTTAAAAACAGACAAAAAAAACTTCCCGTCTTTGTAATGAATATTTATACACTGAGTACAAATCTAATAGCCCCCGTCCTGCTGGTGCAACCCCAGAACTACCTGGTGCGCTCTGCCAGGCGGCTCTGCCAGGAACCAGGTGCGAAGCCCGGGGGCCGCCCTCCAGCACCTCCCCCTTTGCCGTGAAGAGCTGGCCCTGAGCTTGGTGAACAGCTTGGCCTCTGATCTTCCTGCTCTCTGGGACCTGCCAAGTAGCCGAAGGGAGGCGGACTGGGGGAGAACAGACCTTGGAGACCGAAGACAGGGCAGGCACTGTGCTGCCGCCTCCACGGGGTACCAGGCAAGCCGGGGCAGAAACCAAACCTGCTGAGAGATGGGGAGAAAGCGAGTCCTGGGGACATTGTGGTAGCCCCACAGCCAGCCCTGCCGGAAGCCACTGCGGCCCAGGCCCTGCAGCCCACCTAACCAGTGCCTCTGCGGGACATCTGGGGAGTGAACCGGCACATGAAAGATCTCGATCTCTCTGTCTGTCTGTCTGTCTCTCTCTCCTCTGCCTTTGATAAGTAAAAGGATGACTCTTAAACCGGAAACATTGAACCGGCTCGCAACTGTGTTTGCCCAGCTGCTGCACGCTTGGTTACCTCCTGCTGCAGGGCGCTGCGTCCTGGGCACCGTGGGGGGACGGGATGACTCTCTCTGTGCTCAGTGTCCCCATTGGGCAAGGCGAGGGGCTTTCTCAGCCCTGGCATGGGTAGCTTTCCACAGCCCCTGCACGGCAGCCCTAGGGGGACCCTGTGTGTCGGGCTCTTTGCCTACATCCATCTCACAGCCCCCCAGAGGAGGCCGGAGGGCCCCAGAAGCCTTTTTAGGGGACATCAGCCTTGGGACCTGGAACCCCGAGCTCGCACCCAAGTCACGCCCAGGCCTGCGTTTCAAAGTTGGAGACCTGGATCCGACCGTGACTTCCCGCCTCTCAGCTGTGCGTCGCTGGGTGATGGGCTTCTTGTGTGTTTGGCTCCAGCTGCCAAGTTTTGCAAGTAGGTGGCCACCCCTGTCTGTCGGAGTCCCTGTGGACCCCTGGAGGGGCCGGGCTGGGGCTGACACTGGAAGATGGTGGGGGCTGATCGCGCTCCTTACCACCGTCCTCCGGGGGCCACAGACCCAGGAACGTTTCACAGGACTCTCAGGGGACCCTGCCTCCTTGAGGCCATCTGGCCGGGGACAGGGGCTGCCGAGGTGGGCGGGGAGAGCCCGGCTGAGACAGGCAGCCGAGGCTCGCTTCCCAGCCCGCTCTGCCCAGGACACACTTGGATCTCCCCTCCCATGACGCTGTCCCCAGCCTGGCCCTGGTGGCTCCCTCAGGCTACAGATGTGGGGCACAGACCGGGCGTACCTCTTGGCTGGGTGTCCGTTTCCCGTTTATACTCTGGTGGGGAGCTAATGCGATTTTGAGCCTGAAGTGTGCAGTTGGGGACCTGCACAAAGCGGGTGCTCGCCGTGGCTTGTCTGTGCCGCCCTTCCTTCCTTGGTCGTTGCGGTGAGGACATCTTTCTCCTTACTTCCGCACCCCGCTCTCCGTGCAGCGTTTGCCCTGGAACCTTATGTGCCTTCCAGGAGAGGGGGAGTGTGCAGCTCCACTGGTAGGGGCTGGATTTGTCTGGGGGCGGAGGGAGGGTGGTGGCTGTGTCTCTGCTTTGCCTTTGGGGTCTCACCCGACATAACGCAAGTGGAGGTGAACAGTGTGCATTTCTGGTGCAGCTTAGGCTCCTAAACTTCCTCTTTTTTTTTTTCTTTTTTTTAAAGATTTATTTATTTATTTGAGAGAGAGAGAGTTACAGACAGTGAGAGAGAGACAGAGAGAAAGTCTTCCCTCTGTTGGTTCACTCCCCAAATGGCCACCATGGCTGGCGCTGCACCAATCCGAAGCCAGGAGCCAGGTTCTTCCTGGTCTCCCATGCAGGTGCAGGAGCCCAAGTACTTGGGCCATCCTCCACTGCTTTCCCAGGCCACAGCAGAGAGCTGGATGGGAAGTGGAGCCGCTGGGACTAGAACCGGTGCCCATATGGGATGCCAGAACTGCAGGCGGAGGATGAACCTGCACCACGGGCTGGCCCCCTCTTTTTTTCTAATCATAAGAACACACCTAGGAGCTCCCCTCCTGGGGAGAACCACCAGCACGCACAGGAGTCCTGGAGCCAGCCTGCAGCATGGACTCAAGTCCAGCTGAGCCCGGCCTCCACCGGCTGAAGCCCAGCTGAGCAGCAGGTGCAGCAGGGGCAGAATTGAGGCTCGCGCGTGTAGCCCCTGTGTTCAGGCCGCAGTGCTGAGATAGGAGCTCGCTGGTAGGCACTTCAGAGCTTGCTCCTCCAGAATCCATGTTGTGGAAATCAAATAGCAGGAAAGGCAGAGGTAGAACAGGTGCGTGGACGGGCCTAGGGCTCAGCCTTCTGCCAAGTTCTGTAGTTTGTGAGGTCTCGTGCTGAAACTTCTCCCTCTGTGTTCGGGCATAATGGTTTCACGTCCGAATGACACTATTGGTGGATGGTGCGATTTCTTAATGGGATGAAGTCATTTGCACTTAGGTTGTCAGAGGGTGGCTGGAGCCATTGGTGGTGGAGAAAGTAGAGGGGTCCCTGCCACACGTGGGACACAGCCCACCTTGCATGGTGCAGCTGGCTGAGAGGAGCAGAGGACGGGGGAGGGGCTGTACTTGACCCCTCGGGAGACTGCACTCTGAGTGCCCTGCAGGCCGGGGGCTGGAGGAGCAGAGCACAGAGATGGGTTCGGGGAGGAGGGGTGGAGATGGAGGCGGCCTCAGGGCTGGGCAGTTCATGCCCGGGCCTCAGTGCCGAGGGTGTGAGAGCTGGAGCCCAGCCCGTGGCCCTTGCTGGCGCAGGCTCAGCCAGGGCAGGGAGCAGCTCTTCCTTTTTCTGATCCCCTAGAGGCACAGCAGGGACTGTCAGCGCCTGGGCAGGAACCCAGCCCGGACCCCGGGGGACACCCCGCAGCGGGAGCGGGGCTGGGCGCAGTGCTGGCCGGTGACACCCTCCCTTCCTGCTCCACTGCCTCCCCGTGCCTCCTTGGCCCTTGAGAAGAGCATCCTACTGAGTTCAGAGTGGGCCCTTCTGGGGAGGACAGGGCGGGTCCTTCCACAGAGGAAGCACCTGTTTCCTGGTCACCTGGCCGGGCGCCCGCGCTTCCCCCCAGGCTGCTGGACGGAACGCGGGACAGAGCAGTGTCCAGTCCCCACGCTGAGGGACCAGGGGGCTGCAGGCGTGCTCCGTGCTTCTCTGGGCTCCGTTAGGTGGGGGCGAGACATCCCCTGTGGGGCAGAAAGGAGGCCTTGGGCCACCCAGGGTTATTCTCTTCCCAAGTAAAAACCAGTTTGTTTCCAGGGTTCAGAGAATGTGGGCTCTGTGCCTCCTGGTTTCATTTCTCTTCCCTCTGTGGTTATGTCTGGGGAAAGATCCAAGCTTCATGGGTTTGGAGGACCTGCTCCGTGGAAAATACGTGGAACGGCCACACGTGGAAGGGGTGGAGCCTGTGTGCAAAGCCTGAGCTTTGTTGGCTTCTGTCCCTGCCTGTCTGTGGCCCAAACCTCTTGCCAAGGGCGGTAACAGCCAGGAGCCAGAGCCTGCCTGCTTCTCCTCCAGTGTGCCCTCTGCCAGGGGAGGCCATGGCTGGACCGCTGAGTGGAGGCGTCGCTCTGGCTGCAGAGTGCCTGGGGACTCCTGCTGTGGCCCCCGTGTGTGCCAGTGCTGTCCCCCACCCTTGGGATGCCCCTCTGTGCAGAGCTGCTGGGGCACCCTGCAATGTACCAGACGCATCTACTGGAATACTCTGTGTCTCCATCAGGGGCACAATCAGGCCCCTCCCAAAGGCTGTTTTGTAGAAAATGACCTCCTCCTGGGGGGTCTGCAGGGTTGAGAGCCCGCGGGGGAAGCACCCCAGAGACACCTGCAGGGAAGTCGCGGCCGGCGGGTGGTTCTCAGAAAGCAGCAGAGGGAAGCGGGATTGCGTCCGGCTCCTAGGAAGGACAGCACAAGGACCTGCCACTCCTCGCAGCCCTCTGGGGAGTAGGGGGACGACAGGCCACAGGCTGTGCCCACCAAGGCCAGGGCAGCAAGGTGTAACTGGACGGCAGGTCGTTCCTCCTGGCAGGTTCCTGATGTTACAGATCCCGCTGGCCTCACTCCGTGGGGGGAGCACCTTCCCACCAGGCCCTTAATCCTCCACCTGCAGCACTGGCACCCCGGGTTCTAGTCCTGGTCGGGGAACTGGTTCTGTCCCGGTCGCTCCTCTTCCAGGCCAGCTCTCTGCTGTGGCCCAGGAGTGCAGTGGAGGATGGCCCAAGTGCTTGGGCCCTGCACCCCATGGGAGACCAGGAGAAGCACCTGGCTCCTGGCTTCGGATCAGCGCAGTGCGCCAGCCGCAGCAGCCATTGTGGGTGAACCAATGGCAAAGGAAGACCTTTTTCTCTGTCTCTCTCGCTCATTGTCCATTCTGCCTGTCAAAAAAAAAAAAAAAAGAGAATGCTGGAGGTAGCAAGCCCAGGGCGGACACAGGTCCGCTCCAGTGGTCAGGGGCTGAGCAGGGGCCGTTGGCCAAGGACACAGGTGCAGCGTCTTGCTTGTCCACTGCCTCCCTGGGCTCCCCGCTCCCCATTCTGAATGGGCGCTTCTTGGGCACCTCTCCCACAAACCTCTGGGCTCTGTCTGCAGCTCCTGTCCCTGACCCCTCCCTCAGCGGGGCCGCGCTGGCCCTTGGTTCCATTAGAACCTGTGTTTGTCGTTGGCACTGGTGGGAGCGGGTGACCCTGGCCTCCCCGCTGCACAGGGAAGCGACAGTGCCCGCGTGTCCTTCACGGCCAGGTATTTTTAGATGACTCGCAAATGCGCCTTTTCTTTGCTTTTCCTCCTTGGACTGCTGGATGTTTATTCTTGGAAGCAGCCCCCTGCTGCTGACTTGACTTGTCTTGGCTGCGTCAGAGTCTCGTGGCTGAGCCAGGGCCCTGTTACCTGTTTGTGATGGGAAAGGTGCTGGGCAGGCTGGGATGCCCCTGTTTGAGCACCCGGCGGCTGCAGGTGACGCCTTGTTGACCTTCCAGCCTCTCCGCCGGCCTCTGGGCATGGATTCCCAGCTCTGAAGCCAATGCACAAAACCCCGCCTCTGAGCCCGCCGCCCCTCCCCCTGCAGAGGCCTTTGATGGGGCCCCTGCCAGAGCCTGCAGGCAGGCAGGCAGGCAGGTCTGGGCCTGCCCCAGCACCACACCGCTCGGCTCTGCCCCCCACACTGAGCACCCCATTCTGTGCTTGCTTTTCGCGCGTGCCTGTCTTCCCCCTGGCCTGCTGAGCCTGGCTCCCTTCTTTCTGCACTGCTGTGTCCCATGGCCACGCTCTGCTGGGGCCAGGTCAGCTCCATCTCAGGGGGTCACTCACATCTGCCTTCTTCCCCTCGAATAGGAGCTCCCTGACAGAAGGCGCTGGGGTCTCCTCACTCTTGAACCCCCAGCACCAATGTCTGGTAAATACTTATAGTGTCTTTGACAGGCAGTCACACACATGGCTCCCATCCGCTGGTTCCTTCCCAAATGCCAAAGCCAGGAGCTTGGAAACAAATTCAGGTCTCCCAGAACCCAATTACTGGATTTATTACCCGCCACCTCCCGGGGACCCCATAGCAGGAGGCTGGCATGAGGAGCTGGAGCGGCTGCCGAGCGCAGGCACCTGTGTGGGGTGCAGGCCCCTAACTAGGTCTTAACCGCCGGGCCACACCTCCTGCCCCATCTGATGAGCTCAGGGACAGCTGTGCAAGGGCACCCAGGTCTTCAGCAGTCTCTGCGTGGGCACACGACTCTGTAGAGGCCGGATGTCGGGGGGGGCGCCTCCCTCCCCTTCTCCTCTCCATGCCCGGCTCCCTGGTGGCCAAGGGCGGCTGAGTTCCTGGGCGTTGTTACAGCAGAGTCTCCTGATGTCCGGCTTCCTGTGGCTCCCTAAGGACAACTGTGTGCCATTGTCTTTGCTTTTTGTTTTGTTTAGTTTTTTTTTTTCTCCTGGAGGAGAGGAAGTTCAGAGCTAAGCCAAAGCCGTCTGGAGGGATCCTTCCACAGCCTCCTGACCGGTCGCCTCTTTCCTGTCTGGGCTCCTGCCCTGCGACCTGTGTCTCAGAGCGTGCAGGGTGCATTCAGGCCCCTGCTTGTCTTGGAGGCCGTGTCCTGTCCTTGTGGAAGCAGCGGGGTGTGAGAGAGGGGTGTGGGGTGGGGCTCCTGGGCTGCTTCGCTGCCCCCTGAGGTGAGAAGTCCCCACCTGGGCCCCTCGCACGCTCTGGAGTCCCCACCGTATCTGGATGTCGGCGCATTCCCTGTTGTGCTGCCGACGGCCGCGGCTGGACATGGGCAGAGGAGCCGCTGCCTGAGCCCGCTCCGGGGGGCTTTGCCCACGTGTTCTCTGCATCTTTCCTGTGGACAGACCCCTCTGACTTGGCTGCTGGGTGCTGAGAGACCCTTAGGAAGGAGTCTGAACATGCAAGGTGATGGGGGATGCTCACCCTGCACACCCTGCTGCCCACGCCTGCCTTCCCCCCACTCCCATGTGGACTGGGGGTCCAGTGGACAAGCCCCCCGTTTACAGGATGGCTGTGACAGGACATCACGTGTGACTACACGATCCATGCCGGGAAACCTGTGGTGCGGCTTTGCTGAAAGGCACAGCATAGGTGCTGATGTGCAAAGCCTTGGGCGACGGCATCACTCAGAAACCCCCCCAGGAACGCAGAGTGGGAGTTCTCCCTGGGCGGGGTTTCATCCCATGGGGCATGGTTGGGAAGGTGTGGAGACTTTTATTTTTTTGTTTTTTTTTTTTAATTAATTTTTTTTTTTTTTTGACAGGCAGAGTGGACAGTGAGAGAGAGACAGAGAGAAAGGTCTTCCTTTTTCCATTGGTTCACCCCCCAAGTGGCTGCTCCGGCCAGTGGGTTGCAGCTGGAGCACTGCGCTGATCCGAAGCCAGGAGCCAGGCACTTCCTCCTGGTCTCCCATGCAGGTGCAGGGCCCAAGCACTTGGGCCATCCTCCACTGCCTTCCCGGGCCATAGCAGAGAGCTGGAGTGGAAGAGGAGCAACCGGGACTAGAACCTGTGGTGCCGGTGCTGCAGGTGGAGGATTAGCTTAGTGAGCCATGGCGCCAGCCAACTGTGGAGACTTCCTTCTTAGAGCCACAGGTAGCAGGCAGGTGTGACTGGCCGCCATGGGGTGGGCCAGGGCCCTGCTGCACAGGATGCAACCCCGGGGGCCATGGGGAAGGCTGTGCCCAGCTGCCTGCTGCCCGCAGCCGTGTTCTGAGCCACTGCAGGTCAGCCTGGCCGGCAGCCATGGGAAGAGCACATGGAGCCGGGGCGCAAAACACAGACTGCGAACCACGAGGACGCCTGGACCTCGGCGGTCTTTCTCCACCTGCACCGGTGATGCCATGGAGCCTGTCACAGAGGCTGCAGGACGAGGTCTGCTGGGAGCAGAGTGCAGCTCAGGTGCTGCCCCCGGCCCACAGGCAAGGGCTGCCAGCGGCACCTGCAGGCCCTTCCAGGCAGAGGCTGCGTTGTCACCCAGCTTCCAGATCTGTCCCGTAGCCATCGCTGGCCTGGAACCTTACTGGGGCAGGAATTTGGCAAAGGAGATGGAGCTGCAGCCTGGCAGCTTTGGCAGAGCCGCATCAGGGCCCTGGTGTCACCAGGCAGGGGGGCCGGGGGAGCATTGCCTTACTCAATGAACGGCGTCGGAGCAGCGTGTGTCTGTTTGGAAGACAAGATTAAAGCCTCGCCTGATGCACACAGAAACTAGGGCAGAGGAGGGCCCGTGACAGAGGAGACAGGGTTCTTCTGTTGTCTTCCTGAGCCAAGGAGGAGGAGCCTCACTTGCTGATGTTCAGAACGCGGAAGCTGAAACAGGAGGAGCTGCAGCACCCATGAGCCTGGCCAAACTCGGAGAGGCGGGGGTGCCGCGGGGTGGGCGGCAGTGTGTAGGGGCCATGCTTGTGTGTGTGTGTGTGTGCAGAGAGGCTGCCGTGTGTGGGTTTGTGTGTGTGTGCATTATGGGGCTGTGTACATACATATGTGTATGTGCACCTCTGTGTATTTGTATGTGCATGTGGGGGGGGCTGTGTGTGTGTGTGCATGAGTTACAGGGCTGTGTTCATACATGTGTGTATGCATGAGTTATGGGGCTGTGTCCATGCATGTGTGTGTGCATGCATTACGGGGCTGTGTCCGTGTGTGTGTGTGCATGAGTTACAGGGCTGTGTCCGTGTGTGTGTGTGTGCATGAGTTACGGGGCTGTGTCCATGCGTGTGTGTGTGTGCATGAGTTACGGGGCTGTGTCCATGCGTGTGTGTGTGCATGAGTTACGGGGCTGTGTCCGTGTGTGTGTGTGCATGCATTACGGGGCTGTGTTCATACATGTGTGTGTGCATGCGTTACAGGGCTGTGTTCATACATGTGTGTGTGCATGAGTTACAGGGCTGTGTCCGTGTGTGTGTGTGTGCATGAATTATGGGGCTGTGTCCATGTATGTGTGTGTCCATGTGTTATGGGGCTGTGTCCATGCGTGTGTGTGTGCATGAGTTATGGGGCTGTGTTCATACATGTGTGTGTGCATGAGTTACAGGGCTGTGTCCGTGTGTGTGTGTGTGCATGAGTTACGGGGCTGTGTCCATGCATGTGTGTGTACATGCGTTATGGGGCTGTGTCCATGCGTGTGTGTGTGCATGAGTTACAGGGCTGTGTCCGTGTGTGTGTGTGTGAATGAGTTATGGGGCTGTGTCCATGTGTGTGTGTGTCCATGCGTTATGGGGCTGTGTCCATGCGTGTGTGTGTGCATGAGTTATGGGGCTGTGTTCATACATGTGTGTGTCCATGAGTTACGGGGCTGTGTCCATGCGTGTGTGTGTGCATGAGTTACAGGGCTGTGTCCATGTGTGTGTGTGTGCATGCATTATGGGGCTGTGTTCATACATGTGTGTGTGCATGAGTTACAGGGCTGTGTCCGTGTGTGTGTGTGTGCATGCATTATGGGGCTGTGTTCATACATGTGTGTGTGCATGAGTTACAGGGCTGTGTCCGTGTGTGTGTGTGTACACGCCCGTGTGAAGAGGCACAGGTGGGCTGCCCTGGGAGCAGCACTGAGTCAGTCCTCCCTGTGGAGGGCCGTGCTCCTCAGTGACACGGATGCCTGGCTGCTGACCGGGTTCGGGCACCACCTCCCCTGGGGCTGCACTGCTGGTCTCTGTCTCCCTCAGGGAGAGCCCTTCTGTGCCCCCCACTGCCCCAGCCCTCAGCCCCACCTCTAACACATGGCTGGGCGGCTCTCTCCCACCCAAAGCCTCCTCAAAGCCCCCACAGGCTCCAGTCTGGGGGATCCTCCTCCGGCTCCTGTGGGTCTCACGGCCCCCACGTCCCACTCCTCCCTGGAGCAGCCCCGCAGCCCGATGCGTGAAGACGGGGTGCAAACCCCAAGGCTCTGTTTTAGGTTCCTGGCAGGTGTTTTGGGGAGAGGGGCCTGCTTTTTGGAATTGTGTAGGGATTCCCGTCAGCTTTGCACCCAGAGAGACCAGAGGGAGGCTTACAGAGCCTCCTTCGAGCAGCGTCCGGGCCCAAGACGCCCACGTCACCTGACAGCTGAGGCTCTGCTAACCTGGGAAGAACATAATTTTAACGTCACCATCAGGGAATGACAATGCGCCGAGCCCCTGCTGTGCTGCCCTGATCGTGCGTCATGTCCGGTCTCTCTGGACACACTGGTCCTGGCCACTGCTCACAGCACTGCCTTCGGTTTGATGTCGGAACACACAGTCTGAGGCGACAGACAGCTCGGGGTCATGTGCTTACTGCCAGGCCGGGGGCCAAATGCTGGCCCTCTCCTTGTTCTCCCAGTGGGGAAACTGAGGCACAGAGGGCCAGGTTGTTGCTGCAAGCGGCCCCCCTTCCAGGCCGTGGGAGCTGAGCTGCAGGTCAGACTCTGCCCCTCTCTGGGGAGCTTCCGCAGAGGCAGGCGGTGCCTGTGCCTACCCAGGCCTCCTCCCACAGCCCCGCGCCCCACAGCCGAGCCCTGGGCTCCACCGTGAGCATCCTCTTCAGAAAGCTACAGCCCTCTTTTGTATGACCTTGATGGCACCACGTGACAGTTGCTTGCCTGCCTTTAGCCGAGAGGTGACCGACCAGCTGACCCAAGTCCTTCTCCAAGAGTCTAGAGGAACAGGAAGAGTTGAATGCTGGGGCTCCCTGGACGCGCCCTGCAAAGTGGCGGGAGGCTGCCAGGAACTCAGCATCCACACTTCCTCCACGCCTGAGGTTCCTGGGCTGAGCGTGGCTCCAGGGCTGGGGGAGGGGTAATGGGGGAGGATGCCTTGTCTTGACCCCCCCCGCAGTTCCCCCAGGCTGTGTCCACTCATCCTTGTGGGTTCACTTCAGCCCCATTCAAACTGGGTGGAAATTGTGCTGGGGGCAGGGGCTGTGGGGTCCCTCCAGCAGGGCCACAGTGCAGCCCACCCTGCCGCTGCTGGTTCCCCCTCTCCTGAGCACCTGCTGCAGTGTCCTGCCTGTGGAGGTGTGTGGTGAAGACTTTGACTCTCACCACCACTGGGCCATGGAGTTGGGGGTAGGCTGAGGCCAGGAGCAAACCCATCGCCAGCGCTGCCCCGAGACCTGGGCTAAGGCCCCTGCAAAGCCGGGAACTCCCTATGAGGCTGCCCCACCCCGCTGAAGCCTTGTCCACCCACACATGGGTCCCAGACTTCTCCCCTCCAACACTTGGCTTTTCATCCCAGATTTCTGCATAAGTAGAACTTGAAGCTTTGATGCCTTATATATTTTAAAATCAGGTCTAAGTCCTTCCCACACGGCCAGCTGTTCCTTCCTCCTGCCGGTTTTAATTTCCTCTGGACACAGATAGGGAGTGCGGGTCTTTAGAGCCAGCCTGGGTGTCGGTGCAGGCAACCACGCACCCCCAGACCGCTCCTGGCATGCAGGCTCCCCACCGCCCTGCCCTGGGCTCCCCGCGCTCCTGGGTCCCCTGCTAATCTGGGTGCTGTTGAGTCAGCCCACGTGTGCAGGCAAATCAGAGAGGCGGGGGAAAACCGGCTTGCAAAGGAAGCCGAAATAGACGGCGGCGGCGCTTGGGGACCTGGAAGCGGATGAATTTGGCTGCGGTTTGAGAAGGTTCCATCGGCAGGTTTTCTTCCTGGTTCTGGGCTGTGGTGTGGGAGTGTTTCGCCGTGGGAGAGCCAGAGGTTCGGATCCTAGTTCTGAGATTTCTCCCTAGACGATCCTGGGGGCTCCCTTGGCCTCAGCTGCTCTTCCTTTGTGCGGAGCAGGCAAGGGATTCACGCGAGGACCCTCAGCCCGGGTCACAGGGCACCGGCACCGCGGTCCACCTCCCGCTGCAGGGGAGCGAGAGGCCGGTATTAACACTGCTGGAAAAAATTAAATAAGCAAAGAGGAGCCCTTGTCCTTGAACTTCCTCTAAGAGATATCGGATTACATTTTTCAGTGTTTCCTAGGAAACCAGCTCAGTGTAAAAATGTATTCTTTGTCTTCTGCTCTTTGCAAAATTGTTTGAACCATCATATCTCATAAAAGGTTGCTTCACAGGCGATTTGAACAGCATTAAAAAAAAGCTTAATCTGCAGTTTGCTGCACGGGGGCGGTGCACCTCTCTCGCCGGCTCAATGCCGCAGATTGTGTTTGCTGAAAACGGATAAGGTGACGCCACCGTTTCTGAAGGGTCTGTGAAATCAAATCTTGTTGTCTTTTTCCCTCCAAATCCTGCGTCTTAGGAGATTCTTATCAGCATTTACACAACAGATCCTTGATGAAGGGAAACACGCCGTCCTCTCCCCTCCCCTCCCCCCCTTTCTCTTCCATTCTCTTCTCATTCCCTGCCTCCCCCCACCCCCTGCCCTAGGCTTGTACAAGTGCTTGGTCTGCACACAGCCGAGGGGCCTGGGGGTCCTCAGAGCTACCCCGGGTCAGAATCCCCCGCGTCTCGGTCACCTCGGATGGGTGTCCCCGGTCTCCACCTGGCCAGCTTGTCTTGTGGTTTTGCAAAGGGCTGAGGTGTCGGACGGGTACTGGGCTGGGATCTGTGAGGGTCAAGGGCACGGGCAGGCTTTCCCTGGGTTCAGACACAGGCATTGCAGCTTCCGGAGAGCAGGACGAGAGCCTGGCTTCCCGTGCCCGTGGCTGTCCCTGGGCACGTGGCCCTGAGCGCTCGTCTGACTCCCGCCCCTGGTGGGAGACCCACTGAGGCCCCACCATGCTGTGTCGCCCGCTTCTGACAATGCCCGTGCTGCCCCCCAGCCGGTGAGACAGAGCCGGGAAGCCCTGGCTGTGGGGTGACCTCGCGTCTGCACGGCAGCTGCCTCATCGGTCGAAAGGACCTGACAAGGGACCTACCTGACGTGGTTCTCAGGGGGACAGAGTGAGCTGCTGCCCAGGAAACCTGCAGAGCCTGGCCCTGCTGAGTGTGGAGCTGACGCTCCGTGGGCAGTGGCTCGCTTTCTGATGACGAGAGCTCCAGGCAGCAGATGGTGCTCTGGGCACTTGTGACCTGGCAGGCTCAGTGGGCGCCATGGGATTACAGAGGTGGAAAAGGTACCGTCCATGCCCCCGACACGCTTACAATCTAAAGGAGAAGCAGAGCTCTGCAGCGTGTGGTGGCTGTGTCAGAGAGCCCTGTGCACAGGGGGCGGGCACCCAGGCCGTGTGCTGTGCAGGAGGACCGCACGGCTTGTGTGTTCCCACACAGGGGAGGTACACTGCTGGTTTCCCAACACAGGCTGACTACACTCAAGGTGCACAACACGACCATCTGGTGCACCCACACCTGGCA
Source organism: Lepus europaeus (assembly GCF_033115175.1). NCBI lineage: Eukaryota > Metazoa > Chordata > Mammalia > Lagomorpha > Leporidae > Lepus > Lepus europaeus. Next base: position 160,870,069 of record NC_084830.1, on the reverse strand, counting down.
TGGTGGTCACCACAACCAAGTCGGCACTTCCAGAATGTGTTCCTGTTATCACTGACCATGTGTGCCCTCTGTCCATCCCCCTGGCTCCCCCACTCACGCCCCTGGCTACCACCAGTCCCGTCCCCGCTTCTGTGCCGCTACTTGCTAGATTCCACATGTAAGTCTGGCTTAATTCACTTAGCATAATGTCCTCTACCTCTACCCCGCCTCTTCATTGCTTTTTATGGTGGAGTAATATCCCATTGCGTACACACGCCACGATTTCTCTGTCCATTCATCCATCGATGGACCCTTTGGTTGTTCTGTATCGTGGCTGTTGTGGCTGGTGCTCATGGACACGGGATACAGATAAGTCTCCCACACCCTGATCTCACTTCCTTAGGCCACCCACCCGTTGTGGTTTGGGGAGTAACTTGGGTGTCCCCCAGAGACCCGTGTGCTGGACCCTCGATCCCGAGTCGTATGTGACTGCATCACGGATGGACCATGTCTCACCCCGTTCTGGTCTCTGAAGGGGGGCCTTAGAAAGTGATCAGAGTGGTTAGGATGCTAGGCTGGAGCCCCGCGATGCGCTCTGCGTGGCTCTGAAGGAGGAGCCTGCTCCAGCCCCGGCTCCCTGGCCTGGCCCGCCTCTGCCGTCTCCAGCCTCCTCCAGGTACAGCACCTCGGACGGTGGCCTCTGAGCTGTAAGCTGAAATCGACCTCTGAAAATGCCCCCGTCGGGGGTTGTTGTGAGAAGCTAACGAACGCAGACACAGAAGCGGGCCTGCTGGGTCGGTCGGCTGGCAGATCTGCTTGTCCATTTTTGGGTACCCTCAGTCCTGTTTTCCATGATGGTTGCGCTGATGTACACCGTGACCTCCAGCATCGCCTTCCTCCACGTCCATCCCAGCTCTGGTGGTCTGACAGGTGCGGGTGACATCTCACTGCCGTTTTGACTTCAGCTTTTTCATAGATCTGTTGGCCACTTTTATATCTCCTTTGGAAAGAGAGCCTTTACCCCCTTTTAAACCCGAGTTTGTAGTTTTTGCTGTTGAGTCTTACGAATTCCTTATACATTTTGGATATTAATCGGAAATGCGGTTTGCAAATAGATTCGGCCCTCCCACCGTGGGCTTTCCATTCTTTTCACTGTTTGCTTTGCTGTGCAGAAGCTTTTCAGCTGAACGCCCCACGTGCTTGTTCTTGCTCTTGTTGCCTGTCCTTCTAGTGTCTAAGTAGAAAGTTATCAAGGCCGGTGCCAAGGAATTCCCCCCTTCTGTTCTCCTGTAGAAGTTTTATAGCTTCAGACCTTACGTGTAAGTCTTTAACCTCCATTCGTTTTAAAACCAGTACCCTCTGCTGAGTTTGATCAGGGCACGGCCGAGAGTCTACAGTTCCCTGCTCCCCTTCTGCTTGGGGTGGCTCTGGGATCCTGTGCTTGCGATGTGAATTAAAGGGCTCCTTCTGTGTGAGCCCGCGTCAGGGAAAAGTCCTGGGCCTGCTGCACCCACTGCCTCGCCCTTCCCGTTCACGGAGACACTGGCACAGTCGGAAGCTTCTGGAATCCTCTAGAGTCTGAAGCTGGATGCACACCGAGCCTGCGGGGCCATCGCCAGCCCTGCACCACGTGCTTTGGGGCTGGTACCTGAGAGGCCAATCAGATTCTACCTTTTCCTTCTCTCTCTCTTCCTTCCTTCCTTCCTTCCTTCCTCCCTCCCTCCCTCCCTCCCTGTCTCCCTCCCTCCCCCTCCCTCTCCCTCCCTCCCTCTCTCTCTCTCTTCCCCCATTTTATCCAAAAGGCAGAAGGACAGTGACACAGGCACAGAGAGATCTTCCATCCCCTGGTTCATTCCCCAAGTGCCACACACAGCAGCCAGGGCTGCACCAGGCCACAGCCAGGAGCCTGGCATTGAACCTGTGTCCCCACGTGAGTGGCAGGGACTGAGCCCTTCCCTTTGCTTCCGAGGGCACACTATAGCAGGAAACTCGGGGGACTCCAGCCAGGCACTGTGACGCGGGCGGTGGCCATCCAAGGTGGCAGCTTATTCACAGTGCCCAGTGCCAGCTCTGCATTTCTGTCCCCAACTCCGTGTTCTGGGGTACTCTTCTGGGAAGCTAACAGAGGACGGTCTTGGCGGTGCTGTGGGTTAGGAACGGGGACACCTCCTTTTTGCCACCGATGTGTGGCAAGCAACTCTCAAGTTGTGATTTGTCTCTAAAGACAGCTGATGGACCAGGTCTCTGGGCACCATGAGATGTGCACTGATGACTCCTCTTCCCGGTGATGCTTCGGGGTGGGAACAAAGTTTTCCCCTTGAAAGGAGTGGCAGGAACTCGCGGGGCAGGAGACAGGACAGGCTCGGGATGGAGGGAGCAGCACTTCGCCCGCCCTCCCCCCCAGGGCCACCTGCAGCTGAAGATGGAAACTGCAGGCCCAGACCGGGGAGCACACAGATGCGTCTGGGGAGACGGTTGTGAGGGAATGAGCTCCGGCGTTGTGGTACCACCGGTGAAGCTGGTGCGTGACACTTGCATCCCATAATGCCTGGGATCTAGTCCTCTCTCTGCTTCTGATCCAGCTTCCCGCCATTAGACACCCTGGGAGGCAGCAGGTGATGGCTCAAGTCCTTGTGCACCTGCCACCCATGTGGGAGACCCACAGGGAGCTCCAGGCTTCCTGCTAATGCACACCCTGAGGGGCAGCAGCAGGTGATGGCTCAAGCACTTGGGTCCCTGTCACCCACATGGAGACCCCCACTGAGTTCCTGGCTCTGTCTTTGACCTGCTCCAGCCCCCTCTGCTGTTGTGGGCATTTGGGGGAACAAAGCAGCAAATAGGGGATATTCTCTCTCTCTCTCTCTCTTTCTCCATCCCTGCCTCTCTCTCTCTCCCTCTCTCTCTCTTTCTCTCTTCCCCCCTCTCTCTTTCCTCTCTCTCTCCTTTCCCTCCCTCCCTCCCTCTTTCCCCCTCCCTCCCTCCCTCTCTCTTTCTCTCCCTCCCTCCCTCTCTCTCTCATCCTCTCTCTTCTCTCTCTCTCCCTCACTCCTTCTCTCTCTTTCTCTCTCTCCCTCCCTCCCTGCCTTTCAAATCAACAAGAAAGTGAATAAGTAAACTAAAAATGGAAATAGCGAATTGCCATAGCAGACGGACAAGCTGAGGCGGGCAGGTGCCCTTCGCTGGGGCACTGAGCACAGGCACCAGGGAACAGGGCAGCAGGTGCACCTCCAGCTGTGCTCTCTGCTCTGCATTCTGCCACCTTCCCAAGACCCCAGAGGCCACAGACGGGGCCAGGCAGGCAGAAGAGCCCCAGGAGGCAGGGGACGCTGCGATCAGGGAGGGTGTGGCCAGCTCTCCCCAGACCCTGTACATCTGGGAACAAAGGGGATTGAGCGACAGAAACCCCAGGCCTGGGGTGGGCGTCAGGGTAGAGATGGCCACCCCCGTAGAAAAGACTAGAATTCTCTTATCAGGTTGAGCAGGGCTTCTGCGTGCCTAGGCCTGCCTGGGTGTTTTGTTGACAGATAAGGAGATTAGGGGACACAGAAAGACATTTTGTGGTCAGCATGATGGGGACTCACATGCTTTAAGGTGATGTCCGAAAGGCCTGGGGCCTCATCCATGCACCACAGGTTAAAGGCACTGGTAGCACTGGTAGAATACCCCCGCCCCCCTCCCCCCATGCTTCCTCTCTCCTCTCCAAGGCTTTTTCGAAGATGTGGACGACATGGTGCCAAAGGTTGGGTTTGCTGGCCCAAGTGGCCAGGCCAGCTCCGACCAGAACCCAGGCCCACAGACTCACAACAGGACATGCTGGAAGCCACACCAGGCTGCGTGTTAGAGGTGACCATCCCCATAGGCCCCCACCCCACCCCGAGCCGTGCTGGGCCCCGGAACCGGGCTCTGTGAGCCCCAGCTGAGGCACTAGGACTGCTCTGGGTCGTGTTTCCCGAGAACAGGAGCATCCCTTTGGTTTCTTGTTTGGAAAGCCCAGCAGATGGGGTGGCAAGGAAAGGTTTTGTTCTTGCTTTGTAGTCACCCAATTAAAATGAGATGCAGATGCTCCGACACCCAGCAATTTTCACCTCGCTCACTTTGGCTCCTGCGCCAGCCTTGCCCTGCTGACTTAACACTGTTTAAATTACACAGTCAGACGAAACGGCTTGACGTAGCTGCTGGTCGTACACACCAGTCTCACACATCATCTCTTCCCAAGCAGGAAACATCCCCACAGCCCTTCCCTTCGCCCTGGAAGCTGGGTGGGATAAAGCTGCCGTTCTTCAACAAACATCAGTAAGAATTCAGAGCAGCCAACACTTATGTCAACTTTCAACCGTGTTGCTCCCCTGCCCCCCCCCCCACATGTGCACACACACACACCTGCACCTGTCGTGTCCCCAGCAAAGGCAGGGCAGACATGCAATCCACACTTTGGAATATGTAGCTTCGTTTTTCAGCGGACGGGCTCCTGGCTGTGGGAGTGCACACGTGCTCCTTCCCATGGCTGCCTCGGCTGACAGCCCCGTGTCCCCCTCCTGACCGGCAGGTGCGCCTGTGGACCGGGAGAGGCTTCTGTCACCTCTGAGGTTGTGTGTGGAGGGCTGGGTGGGGGCTGCCCGAGCACCTCCCTCCTCCCGGGGCGAGGAGACAGCCAGCCTGTCTGTGCCTTGGGTATTCACAGCTGGCGGACTGCAGTGGTGAGAGTGGGGTGGTAACAGGGATTATGGGGCTGGAGGAGGAGTAGCTGGGAGGAGCTACCTCTGCCTCTGTATCCCACCAGCGGCTTCTCCAGGCTCAACCAGATCCTTCAGCACGGCCGTCGGCAACGATGCCACGGTGCTCCCTGGGCAGCGTGGCCGATGGGGCTTGCGTGAAAAGCCAGTGGCTGCTTCGCACATGTCCATCCTGTCACCCTCTCACCCTGGTGGCTCAGAATCTTGGGTTTATTTGTGCTGATCGCCTGGCTGGAGACGCTTGGCCTCTGGTGAAGTTGAAACGCGGGACAGTCGTGCCTGTGCTGCCCACCCCACTGGAGTTGCCACCAGGGACCAGATTCAGATGCAAACTGTAAGGTGCTGCCGATGCAGACTGTGGTTGCTCGTGGCAACTACAGCCCCGCCCCTCTGTGGATGGGCCTGTTCCCCTCTCCACGCTCTTGGTGAAATCCACACTTTTGCAGTGACTTGGGACTGCATGTGCCCAGCGCCCAGTCCCCGCCCCAGCGCAGTGACCCCAAGCTGGGCTGGGATCAGCCCGTGTTCTTGCCACCCTGTGATCCGTGCATCGGAAAGAGAGTGACTGGATGCCACCCTGGATTTTGGTCACCTTTCTCGTCCTAGGAAACCCCTGGGAATCGAATGCTGTCTGCGTGCCTTGTATGCTGGTGTCCTGGCGTTTGGGTCCAGGGTCACCGTTATCTGTTTTTGCTGGAAACCAGCCTTGAAGAAGGCTCCTGACCTCATGGTTACCTGACCCCCTCTGCTGCAGCTGAGCGGCATGACTGCTAGCGAGCAGCGACTGCTCACGGGGATGCTGATGGTTCTTGGGAGGGTGATCAGCCAGGGAGGCAGCTGCCCGGGACCTGTGTCCAGGCTCCTAAAAGCACCCTGGTTCCCATTTCTGGAAGGAGTTGATAGCAGCTCGCTTTGGACCGGAAGGGGCTTCCGTGGAGCTGGCGTGTAGCGGGGGGGGGGGGGGGGAAAGCTGACCTCCGCAGCGCGGTTGGCACTGGGTGGCGTCCACGGGTGCACGTGTGTGTGTGTGTGTGTGCAGCTGCCTCTCTTGATCTGCTCGGATTTCATTTCCATTACTGGAGGCGCATCTGCACCTCTTCCCGGCCAGCCATGTTTATGCACACGCCCTCTGAGAGGTCACCACCCCGCCCCCACCCCCACCCCCCAGGGGAGTCAGAGGGACACGTGATCCTCTCAGTGCAGTGCCGAAGATCCCCGTCTGTCTGGTGGCCCCAATCAGTCAATGGGAGCCCACCCCTGCCACTTTGGGGTCAGGGTTGTCACCGCCTGGTCCTGAGACGAGGGGGCCCCGCTGTTCGTCACCCTTGGTTCAGTCTTTGGAATTCCCCGCGCCTCTCCCCAGCGCGAGGGGCGTCTTTTGGACTCACACCCACTGAACGGCTGTTTATTTTGGAAGCTCCTTGCTCCTGCAGTGACACCTGGGCCAGCCGGGGATTCTGGGGCACCGCAGGGCTGAGCGATGGAGACCAGACCGTGTGACCTGTCCTGACACTAGCAGGAAGCACTGGGTCCCAGCTGTCAGCTCAGGGCCCCCGGGACGCCCCTACAGGGCAACAGCCCAAAGACCTCTGCAGAAACTCCAACCCCGATCGCCGGCAGGCACGGCAGCTAGAAGTCAGCTGTGGCGTCTGAGCGACAGCTCCCTGGGGCTCCCCTGTCGGGGCCCTGTCACCTCTGCACCAGGCCAGTACCAGAGGCCACCGGACGGCCAGTGCAGCTTGCTCTGCAGAGTTCAGAGCTCCTGCTCACGGCCTGGCTTCGGCCGGGATGAGGAGCTGGACATGGCGCGCCGTGGGCACAGTGCCGGCTGCCTGCAGCCTCTGCCGGATCACTACCCTGCCTGCCGGCTGGAAGCCCAGCACGCGGGAGGCGGCGGCTCCTGCAGCCTGCCCGGCTCCGCACAGCTCTCGCTCAGCGCCTGGGCTCAGCCGGCCCCAGACCTTGAGCTCAAAGCGGCAGCTCTCCCGCTGCTTCCTGACCCTGCCCTCCAGGGGTCATCACGAGGTCGAGCCAGCCCCCCCCACCCCGCCGTGTGCCCACCCGGCTGTAACTCAAGGAACACAGGCGGAAATGCCCCACCTGCAGCTTCCTGCACTCAAACTGACCGAAAACATCACAGACAAGAAAAAACCAACACCAACAACAAAAATAAAACTGAAACCCTTGGACAGCCACGAGTTCAACAGTCCGGCTGCCTTTATATTTAAACCTGGCTTTCAGAAGACCACAGATGGCAGGCAGCCAGAGCACCAGGCTACCCCGTACATCCCAACCCCGGGGTTATCAGGGGCGCACCTGGCCCCTCCCCCTCATTCACATGTAAAGAGGCCGGACTCTCATCTGGGCAGGGAGCTATTTTTAGTGGCCCCTGCCTGCTAGGATCCTAGCCTTGATCTCTTCAACCATCAAGCCTGCCATAAATGTTTGATGAGGAACAAGCCCATAAAAAGAAGAGAGGGAGAGGAGGCGTGCGCTGCCTTTTAATTACCCCTGGCTACTGCCACAGCCCTGCTCCAGGCTGGGCGCAGCTCGGAAGACATGTCCCCCTGATGTGGGGAGTCGGGCGGGGCGGGGTGTGTGCAGGACACAGCGGCTGAGCGCCCCGGAAGCCAGAGAAGAGAAGAAATGAGAGGATTCGGACACAGAGGATGCAGAACACTGCGGTTTTATTACTTTTGAGTGAGAGAGAGCCTTTTGCTTGCTCCCCCTCCCGTTTCTCTTTGTTACATTAAGTCGTGAATCAGATGTCAGTGGATGTGGAGGGGGGAGGGAAACCGGTGACGTCACGGGATTTGTACAACTTTACAACAAATGCAAGTGTGAGTTGGTGGCATCTACCAGTGTGGGGCGAGGGTGGGGGGGCAAAGGCACACTCGGGCGGGCGGGGGCCACAAGGGAAGGGGAGCAACACTGAAATGCAGAAGACGGCTCAACACGTGTGGACACTGCAGGGTGAGCACAACGGGCGGCGGTTCCTGGGCACGGGACGGACGTGGGGCGGGCTCCTGCACACGGCCGGGCTCTGCACGGTGAATACTCGTGGGGGAGCAGGTGGCAGGGTTCCCCCCCCCCCCCGGTCTCTGCCTAACAGGCTTTTGGTGTCAAGTCCTAGTGAACACTGATTCCACTAGGACACAAACCCCGCACCCAGCAGCTAAGCCACAGAGGACTGTGGGACCACAGGGTGGCACACCCACTGGCTCCTGCGGGGGAGGGGTGGCACATCCCCCTAACCAACTCAAAACTGTCCTTGTCTTTTTACTTTTGAAAGGCTGTTTTTGTAAAAAAACACAAAAAACAAAAGTGAAACTCAGCCCAGGTGATGAAAATGGAGATAAAAAGACAGTGAGCTGCACACTAACAGCCACAGCGGAGCCCGGGGCTGCGCCCTTTGTTCCTGACAAAGTCCACGAAAGCCCCTGCCCCGCTGCTGAGCAAATGAAAACCAAGTGGCAAGGAAGCACACTCCCTCCCGCCCCTCCGTACACAACAGCAACAAAGGATAAAGAAAACACACGTGCACGCACACTAAAAATCTCTCCCCAGCAGCATCCGTGGTGCTTGGCCGTGTGCTGGGGCTGCTCGTTGAGCATGGCGGGGGCGGGGGGGGGGTGCCCGCCCATGTCTATTTCCACACCTCTGCTTTGTGTGCACAGCACCCAGCTTGGAGACGGCCTTATTGAAATGATCTGAGGATGTCAGGGGTGCAGGGGGCTCTGGAGGAGGGAGTGGGATCTGTCACCCACAGCCCGGGGGCCCATGCTTGGCAGCCCCAGGGTGGGTGGGTTGGCACGAGGAAAGGCTGTGGGGATCAGAAGGCGCGGTGCCACCAGGCACGCCCAGGCTGCCGCGTCACAACCATCACACCTTTGTTCTCCTTTAGTCTGCCTGGCTCCAATCTTCCAGAGGGCTGGAGGGGTGGGGAAGGGTCAAATAAATATCTGTGTTTATTTCAAAAGGGTGATTGGTGGTGGGGGGAAACGCTGATCATGACAGTCCACAAGTGAACACAACTCAGGGTGTAAGGCACAAATTTACATGTGGAAAACGGGCTATTCACAGATGTCAGCCCACGAGAGCCCCGTGGGATCGGACCGTTCGCTTACGCGAGGGAGCAGCCGGCCTGCGGATCAGTTCACACCGTCGCTGGCGCCTCCACGGAGACAGGGGCCCGTGGCAGAGCCAGGCTGGCAGCAGTGGCACCGGTGCCGCTCCACAGTTTCTCTCCTGCTTGCTTTTGAAGTCAGACTCGGAAGGGCTTGTCAACTGTTAATTTGTATTTTTTTTTTTTGCATGTTATAGACTGGAGGAGACCTGACCAGCAAATTAAGTGGTAGGTTTAAACAGCTACTCCCCTCTTAACGTTTCCCTGTAGCTACAGACCAGACAGTCCAAACACAAGGCTCAGAATTCCAGCTCCAACGTATTTACTCAGTGATTTATTGTAAAAATAAAGAGACTCAATTATTCCAGTTAATGGATTTCACGTTAAATAGTTTAACTTTCACTGGGCTTCAGAAGAGCTGTTCATAGGTGATATGTGAAGAGTCCTTTCCTTAAGGAAAAAAGAAAACGGGCGAACAATAAATAGTTACTTGCGTTAACGGTCACGTTATTTCATTAGAGAGAGCAGAGAACTAGGACATCAGCGCCCAGCACGGCGCTCAGCTACAGAGCGCTGTAACACTGGCGGGCTTTCACAGTATCTGCGCGGAGGGAGCTTCTGCCAGGGTTAAAGTCTGAGTTAGAATCATCAAGGAGTTCTATTTTTTTTTGTCTTTTTTTGATTTTCATGATTAAAAAAAACATGTATCTGTGTTTTGCCCGTGCAGTCACAGACAAGTCTGCAGTTGCTGTTCGTGTGTGTGGTGTGTGTGTGTGTGTGGTGTGCACGGGGCATGGGTGGGCGTGTGCTTTTGGCTCATGTTTGTGATGACAGCGTCCTTTGTGGGTCGCACCTGCTGCAGGGCGTGGGGGAGAGCCGAGGAGGAGGGTGGAGGCGAGTCCCGCCGTGGCAGACCTTCACCACCAAGCCACGGGCCCCGCTCTCCGAGTACCCGTGTCCCCGGGAGGCGGGCCCTGCGGCCTCCGATCGCCGCGACCTCCCGGCGGCGGCTGGGGGCGCCTCCGGGCCTGGTGGTTGGACTCCTGACCCCTCCCCCCGGGATTATGTACACGCGTCACTGGGCTTCATGGGTGCGGCGAGGGGGGCGAGGGAGGGCTTGGGGGGCACGTCAGGCTTCAGCGAGGGCGTGCGCTTCAGCCCCGGCCTGCTCAGCGAGCTGTAGGCGCCGAGGCTGGGCTGCCTGGCCACGGTGCCCCCGGGCTGGCCCTGGATGGAGTCCACCCTCTGCGGGGCGGGGGGCGGGTTGTCCCCCCGGCCGAAGCTCGGGTTCCGGGACAGGTGGGAGGAGTTGGAGGAGTTAGTATTGTTCCTTTTGAGGGTGGCGGCCTGGTGGCTGCGCGTGAGCGAGTTCGTGGGGTAGCTCCGCTTGTAGTCGAGGCCATAGGAGGAGGAGTGGTGCATCTCCAGCCGCTTGCTGAGCCCGTTCTGGGCCAGGGACGCCCCCGGGGGGCCGAGCGAGGCCTCGCGCTGGGGGACCTTCGGGGGCAGGCTGTCCACGAGGCTCCCCGGGGGGCCGGGGCTCTTGCCGCCCAGGTGCTCCTTGATGGTCTTGTACTCCAGCGTGGCGCCCTGCTCCTCCAGCGCCACGTGGACCGCCTCGCTCATCTTGGGCTGCTCCACGTACTCGTGCTGGTAGGCCGGCTGCGCGGTGATGGGCAGCACCACCACGCTGGGGATGTGGCTGGGCGACGCCCGCAGCGGCAGGTCCGTGGGGATCACGGGCGAGCCCAGCGGCGCCATGTCCTTGGTGCAGGCGTTGATGAGGTTCTGGCTGCGCTCCCACTCCCGGCTGCCGCGGCTCGGCTTCCTCTTCTGCTGCAGCGTGGGCGTGGACTCCGGCGTGGGCAGGGCCGTGAGGTCCAGGTGGTGCTGGTCCGCCTTGATGAGCACCTTGGCCGTGCTGCCGGGCGTGGCCAGCTTGCCGTTGTGCATGAGCGGCGTGAGCACGGCCTCGGGCTTCGGGTCCTTGGCCTGGGAGTCCCCGAAGAGGCCGCCGAGCTTGGTGACGCTGCTCATGGAGGCGCGGCGGGAGTGCGCCAGCTCCTTGTCCCTGCGCTGCCCCGAGGCCGCGTCCTTGCGCCGCTGGTCGCACACGCAGTAGACGACGATGCCCGAGAACACGGCTCCCATGACGAACGCCAGGATGACGGCGATGGCCAGGAGGGTCACGGGAACCAGCTGGTCGTGGCCTTTGAGGTAACTCTCGCGGATCACTCCTGCAATGCACAGCGCAGTGGGTTAGGACGCGAGCGGACACGGGCGCGCAGTGCTGCCGGGTGGTGGGTCACCCGGTAACCGGGTAACAGCAAAGGGGGGTGGGGGCCGGCGCCGAATCCTCCCGCCCTCCTGCCCTCCGGCGGGTGTGGCTCCGTCGGGTAAGCCAGGCTTTGGCTATGGGAATGGGTTTCTCTCCTGGCTTTTCCTCCTAGGCCCGGGGTAACAGACGCACTGGGGAGAGAGAGCACGTTAAATGCACAAATCACAAATACTGCAGCTCCACCTCGTTGGGCACCAGGGCCGCCATCTAGAAAACATGTTTCTGTGTCAAGAAGTTCCAGGAAACAGTTATTTACAGCAAAAGCAAACAACGCAGGTTCACAGACAACAGAGGTTTATGCCGAGGCCCTGTCACCTCCCAAACAGAAAAAGCGCGCCGTGAAGTTCAGGTGCATTTGTATGCTAAGGCTCCAGGGAGGCCGACTCCTCACCAAACGGTGAGAGTGCGCAGAGAAGATGGCCCGAGCATGCCAGCCCCCTATTACCACGCTCGGAGCCGGCCTGCACGGGGAGAGTGCGCTCTGCCGCTTAATCAGGATTACGTGGCTACACCTGTCCAACACCTTGTGCAGCGTTAACCAGACGCGGCCTGCCCGGCTCCTGCTGTCAGCCCCAGGCACGCCCATCAGCGTGCCCGCGGGGCTTTTGTTTACCATAAGTCACCTTGGCCAGGTTTAGCCTGCAGTAACTAAAAAAACAAACAAACAAACAAAAAAAAAAACAAACAAAAAAAAAACCATAAGTGTGGAACGCCTTGGTTCCTGCCTTGGGAGCGCTTAGAGCCCGAGGCTTCAGTGGCTCTGAGGGCGCTGGGGAAACGCAAACACAGTTTCTAACACGGACATGGGCACAAGGCTGAAAACGTGCCTTCTCTGGTCTCGGGGGACACAGCTTTCCACCTCCTAAATCAGCTCTTTCTGGAACGCACTGACTGCATTTTCCTGGCAGAAACCCGCGGCTCAGATTTAGAATGAACTGGAATAAAACCCCGGGCCCCTCCCACCCCGCGCCAGCCCCACGCTGATGAGGCCGAGGCGAGACCCTGCAGGGAGGCAGCCCGCTCCTGGGGTCTTCCGGTATGTCTCCTAGGCTGGAGCCATGGCTTCTCGGCTTCCCTCCCTCCCTCCTGCTCCGTGGTGACGTCACAGTTGGTTGCTGCGGCAATGGCTGTCCTGTGGCACAGGGTGTGACTTCAGGTGGGAAGAGGTAGAGTGGCCCATACCTCCTGGGAAACACAGACTGTGATTACACAGGCGCCCTGGGAGGAAAGAGACTGGGAGATGCTGGGAGAGCGACTCTGGTCCAGGCGCCGCACGCCCACTCACACGTTTCCCCATTTCCCTTCCTGGGTTTTCAGGGGACAGAAACTGGTCAGAAAGGCCACATCAGCAGAGCGTGTGCCCAGGAGGCACACCTCATCCCTGTGGCGCTCCGCCACCCAGGGGGCCCTGCGTTCGCCCCTGACACCGAGGAGATGTGCCGGTGAAAAACCTCCCCCTTGGGTGTGCAAGTCCTTGTGATGTGAGAGCAGCGACGGGTTTTTCCTTCTGTTTGGATTGCGTAAGGGGAAGTGCTGGGCATCCTTTTAATGATCGGCCCCCAACAGCACAAGCACGTGCACTGGGAATGCAATGGTTTGCTCTCTTCAGGGATGTGGTGCGTCGGTTGGGTCTCCAGGGGACTTTTGGTGTTGCAGTGCGTGTAGGGCGGGTGCTGTGTCCTCCCGATAAATGCGCAGGCAGGTAGAAGGCTGTCCCCGTCGCCCTGGCCTTGTCCCCTCAGAGAGGATCTCGGGAAGTGTAGGCTCGTGTGTGGCGCTGGGAGTCGGCACCACTGAAAAGCCTCACCAGTGCTCCCTGCCTGGCTCGTGGCTCCCAGATCCCGGTCCCATTTTGAGTCAGAAGGCTTTGGCTCGCTTGGACTGAAGTCAACACATCACTTGCCTTCCTGTTGTAGTAGAGGACATGAGCGTTCAGGTGTTGGGCTGCTACCAAGCCAGGCGGGCTCTGAGCTCTGGGCAGGAGCGTTCCACGTAGCCCCCGCCTCTGCAGTCAGTGGTGCTCGGAGAACTTCTCTGATCTCTGTAGACCTGCAGGCTGTAGGCTTCCTCATCTGCGGATTCAGAGACCCCAGCAGGAAGTGTGCAGGTGGCGTGACACCGCCTGCAGTGCCGCATCCCACATGCGCACGGGTTCAAGTCCGGGCTACTCCACTTCCAATCCAGCTCCCAGCTAATGCATCTGGGAAAGCAGCAGAGGATGGCCCAGGTGCTTGGGCCCCTAAACCCACATGGGAGACCTGGATGAAGCTCTCGGCCCCCAGCTTTGGCCTGGCCCAGCCTCGGCCATTGCGGCCATCTGGGGAGTGAACCAGCAGATGAAGATTTCTCTCTCTCGCTCTACTTACTTTTCAAATAAAATAAATAAATCTTAAAAAAAAGAAAAGTTTGCAGATCAGACAAGGCCAAGTACAGATGAAGATCAGAGAGGTTCTTCCCGCAGTGCCTCCCACTCGGGCAGCTTTCTGCTGGTGTCACGGCCAGGGGCATTCACCGACGTGACCGTGTGAACTTGGCGCCACGGCCGCTCTGAAGATCCCACACGCCAGCCGCCTCAGAGGCAGTGCTGGGCTCGAAGCAGAACCTCTGCTCACTGTCTGTCCAGGCTGCCCTGTGGACGTCGGCGTTCGCATCAACATGGGCTTAATGCACTTAACCTCACTGTGTGTCCGGGCTGCCCTGTGGACGTCGGCGTTCGCATCGGAACATGGGCTGAATGCACTTAACCTCACTGTGTGTCCAGGCTGCATAGAAGAACCGAGTGGAACAAACAGCAAAGGGCTTCCACGCTGCTGTGTGCTACCCCAGCCTCGCGGTCCAAGGAAGCAGCTTCGGACGAGAGCCAGTTAGTGGCCACCCAGGGCCTCAGAGGGGCCGTCCCAGCTGCTCCCTGTTCTGCTCCAAACCCTGTGCTGTCCACGTGGTCAGGGATGAAGTCTGCTGCTGCCCAGGGGCACAAGCTGCCTAGAGGTCCTGAATCCCAAAACAGTGAACACAACGAAAGAGCGCTGAGCAGGACCTAGCAGCTCCAGTTAGTGCCCCAGTGGAGAAGTCTCACGGTGCCGGGCTCCGTGACGGGGGGTTCCGGGTTTGGTTGTAGGCCTCTCGCTGCCCCAGGGCTCGTAGGTAACTCAGTAAATGACTGCCGAGTGAGTGAGAGCGAGGGCCTTGTGAATGGATTCCTCAGCTTGGTGCCATCTTTGGGGTGACTGTGGCCTTGCTTTTCCCATCCCTCAAAGAAACCGACGGAAGTGCTCAATATTTGTTCAAAACAATAAGCAGAACCAATGTTTAAATAAAATGACAAGAGATCGGATCTGGGGTCGCTCCAGAAGTGCTGATGAGGGTGAGAGGATCGTGTGCAACACTGGACGGATCCGAGGGTACGGAATCACTCCCGGCACGTGCGGCTCGGCAAGGGGCAGGGGGCTGGCGCCCAGCACGCCCCAGCGCACCCGAGCAAGGTTGTTCTGTCCACCCGGCTGGTGCAGAAAGCAGGCACGCGATGGCCCAGAGTCCTTGCAGAGCTCGCCTGACAGCGCAGGGTGGGGGACAGTGCAGGGTGGGGACAGCCCAGGCTCCTTTTTGATCCCTTGAGGTGCAGATTCTCAGAGCCTGCGGGAGGCCCCCGAGCAAGCGAACAGTCCCGGCTCTCAGAGGCCAAAGCTGTGGAAGCACCCTGCCATGCACGGTGCAGACTGACGTCACAGGAGCCCCAGGACAGGTCTGCCTTTCCCTACGGCGACCCTGTCTGTGATCTCAGACACCAAGCACCAGATTCCGCCTTTGGAAATGGATTCTGGGAGGCGCACTGCCGTGCTCTCTGAGCTGCCCCAGTCTGTGCTCTGGAGTGGCTGAGAGATGAAGCTGTCTCCGGCTCCGGGTGGCTGTGGCTCTCCTGCAGCCACCCAGCCCTCTGCAGCATCCTGTAGCTAACACTGAGCACGCGAAGAGCAAACAAGACTGAACTGGGAACCCTGAGTGGGGAAGGCAGAGCACGGCGGCGTTGAGTCCACTCTAGTAGTGCGCAGGCCGCGTGTGGGAGCAGGTATGGAGCTAAGCCTTGGGCTGCCCAGGGCTCCGGCTGGAGTGGAGAAAGCCTTGAGAAGCAGGGCACCCAGGGAGGGAAGGGAAGTGAGGATTCCACAGCCCCGCTCGCCCCGCAGCCACGCCCAGGCTGTGGGCAGGTCCCACCTGCTGCACTCTGGCCAGCTTCTGCCCCTCTGCCTGGAGCAGCCCCTCCCCCTGCCCCACCTGGGAAGCTTCCTGGAAGTCCTGCCTGACCCCAGGCCTCCAGGACGCCCGCTGTGTGTTTGATGTTCACCTGGACTGCTGTAGGGGGAGGGACCTACACAGAGTCTCCAGGCACACAGGTGCGCAGTTGTACCTGCTGTACAAGCGGGAAGCATGTGCATGCATGGAGACTCGGAAAGGCAAGAGAAGTCAGGGAGGCTGGAAGTGCCTGTGGACGAGGCTGTGGCGGCCCGCAGTGCCTGACGGCGACATTAGAACACCTGTCGGCGGCGGAAGGAACACTCGAGCCTGCTCTGCCTGACGCGTCCCTGCTGGGGGTGGCGGACTTGCAGCCTGCTCTGCGCTGCCTGAATCCACTCCTGAAAAACTCCTGGCTTCTGAGGGCCAGCGCATTGGCATCCGAAGCACAGCCAGTCCACCTGCATTTACTGCCCCGGCTTGCAAAATTAACTGTCTTCAGATACACCTATCCTCTGCACCTAACACAGAAAGCGGTTTTGGTTTTTGTTTTCAAAATCTGTTTCAAATATGAACCAAAACGGGCCGGCATGTGGAGCAGCAGACTGAGAGACCCCTTGCATTGCTGGCATCAGAGCATACGTTCCAGTCCCTGTGACTCTGCTTCTGATCCAGCTCCCTGCAAATGCGCCTGGGAAAAGCAGCTGAAGATGCTTAGGTTCTATGCACATGGGAGGCCAGGACAGATTCCGGGATCTTGACTTTGGCCCGGCCCAGCTCCTGCCGCTGTAGCCATCTGGGGAGTGAACCAATGGGTAGAAGATCTGTCTTTCTCCCTCACCGTCTGTCTTTCAAATAAATAAAAAGATCTTTAACTATATGAAACAAACAGAAACACATGAAGCCAGCTGTTTCCAGCCCCCACCCTTGCTAAGTGTGCAGGCCGGGGGCAGCAGGAGCTGGCCACGGGGAAGTGCTGTCCTCTTCCCCTCTCGCCCCTGCTCACTGGACGTGTTTTCTGGGCTCTGGGATATGATGGATGTGTCTGTCTCCATAGTGAAGTGATGAACAGGCATCTAGGCAGAGCGACCACCAAGACACAAAGCCCCTCTGTGTCCCTCAACGAAATATGCAAGGCGGGAGGAGGGTGGCCCTTCCTTCCGTCCATGGCCGAGCCGGACGGGGGTGCGCTCGGTCTGAGAGCTAAAGAAAGATGGCAAGACACCAAGAAAAGCCCCAGCGTAGGGGCCCCTAAAAATAGACTCTGGATTCTGCTGTACAGTAAGACAAGCCTGCAATTTCCTTGAAATCCTCCGAACAACTTGGGCGAATGCAATCCAACAAGCCCATTTTTCTAGCCTGAAAAATCGGACTGCAGCAAAACGGCAGGCCCTGCAAGGCACCGGGGATGAATGAACTCATCCCGAGCCAAGCATCAGGGCTGGACCTACAGCGGCCAGGCCTGTGCAGGCCCTGTTGGGAAGAGAAGAGAAGAAGAAGGGGGAACAAGCCTAACTGGAGACAGCGTGTCCACAGAGCCACACCCGGCAGAGGGAGGTGACCACACGGAAAGCGAAACGGGAGCTCCCTGTGGTTGCCCGGGCAGGCAGCCGCCTTCTTGTCTTACTGCATAATGTGAACCAGATGGCCCAGGAATAAACTGGAAGGCCAGCAGCCACGGAAATCGGCTTGGAGTTCATAACTCAAACTTTCCTTTCCCTTTCATTAAAAAAAAAAAAAAAAAAGAATAATTTCCTGGCAGGCGGAGGACGAGGTGGGCAGGGGCTGCGGTCTTTGAGATGTGTGAAGTCGACGGCCGACTGCACCAGTACAGAGGCAGTTCCAGGCCCGGCGGGGCCACCTCCTTGGGCCAGAGCTATTTTTAAAGGCCCGAGTTGAAATCGTGCTCCCTGAGGTTGACTGTGGGTGAGCCCCCTTCCGGTTCTGCCACCTCAGGAATCGCTGCTGTTTTTGTTGGGGTGCCATGGGAGGAAGGGGCAGGACGCATCCCGTGTGGACGTCAGCGCACGGCTCCTGCCTTCCCTCCAGTGAGGTGGACTCAGCTGCACGGTCAGCCCGCAGTGAGGTCGCGGGAGTCATGATGACATCCGTTCTAAGGGTCACACTTGGCGGGGGCGGGTCTTTGGCACAGCCGTTAGATGCCCACACCCCACACTGGAGTGCCTGGGTTCGA
The DNA here is from genome assembly GCF_033115175.1 of Lepus europaeus. NCBI lineage: Eukaryota > Metazoa > Chordata > Mammalia > Lagomorpha > Leporidae > Lepus > Lepus europaeus. The sequence goes on along the minus strand of NC_084830.1, from coordinate 160,852,469 downwards.
GTCCTGGCTCCCTGTTAGTGTGCGCCCTGGGAGGCGGCAGAGGACGGCTCAGTACTTGGCTTCTTGGCATCTACATAGGAGACATGGATGGAGCTCCCAGCTCCCTGGCTGTTGTGGGCACTTGCTGAATGAGCACACAGATTTCTTCTCTCTGCTCCCCAACCCCCGCCCCGCCTCTCTAGTAAGTCAATTGTAAAAGAAAAGGAAAGAATGCTCTGGAATGCTGGTCTGTGGTTCTGTGTGTTACAACTATCGCCGTCCTTGTAAAGGTAACATTTTAGATTGGCAGAGTTTTAGCCCAATTTGCAAAGTGTGTTTTCCTGCCTTTTGAGGTCTGCTCTCTAAATGAGACGGGAAGCCCAGCACCTCCGTGGTTTCTGAAAGCAGACAAAGCTTTCCCATCCCACCTTCCTGGCCCCCGCTGCTTCCTCTCCTGTCTGAGCCATCAGAGCTGGCAGATGGGAGGGGTTCTCCCTCTAAACTTGGGAAATTTCGGCGATTGTCTGGTTTATTGGAAATGCTTTGATTTCTCCCTACAAAGCAAAAGCAAAGTAAATACAAGGGACACAGGTCTGTGGACATAACTGCCCACTTAGGCTCACCCCACGTGCAGCACTGGGGGTCTGGCTGATAGACAAGGCTTTGTGTGACTGGTTGAGGGTTGGTTTACAACCCTGAGGTCAGAGTGACCTGAGTTTGAGTCTTGGCGCTGCAAACAACGTGCTGTGTGACCTCGTCATGTCTCCTTCTCTAAGGCCCAGCAGGGTCAGCCACAAGGCACGTGTTGTTGGAAGGATTAAACAGGTTTAATAAGTGAACACTTGGTGAGCGGGTGGCACTGTGCAAGACACTTGTTGATGCCCAATTTGTGATGCAATGGCAGGGTTTCTAATATTTCTGGCAACTTGTCTGCCACACACAGGTCCTAGAAAGGTGAGTTGAAGGCCACACTTTGGTAGGGTTCAATTTTGTTAGTTAAGAGTGGAGAAAAAGGATTTAGGGAGTTGGCACCATCCTGGCTACTGACCTTACATAAGACAACTCAGCAGCAGCCTGGAGTGTGCCTGGTGCAGTGTGGCTCTGTCTGCATAGCACCACCCGGGCCTTGTTGGAAACACATCCTAGAGGCTCACCCAGACCTTCTGCCTCCGAATCTCTGAGTCAGGCCAGAGACAAGGCCTCCAGGGCGTACTCAGGCTCACTACAGTGCCAGAAGCACTGCCCCAAATGACAGGAGCAACATTCCAGAGGGCACACCCAGGCGCTCAGCTTCAAGTCCAGTCTCGGAGCCACCGAGGCAGTGGACGAGCAAGACTTCAGAATGACTTCTAAAGTGAATGATAAGTAAGTGCACCCAGTCTTCCTTGGTACTGCAGCCTGAGTCTTGTCCTCCTGTGTGGCTGCTGACCTGTGGCTACCATCCTCTGGCACTGGGGCACTGTAATGGAAAGTCAGGACTCCAACATTCCCCCTGGTCCCTGACCCAGGTGTCCCAAACGCGCCACAGCACCTCCTGTCGCCCTTCTGGCTCCACGGCCGTGCAGAGGCCTCTGGTCTTTGCGTTTGCCCCGGCACAGGATGCTGATGGGGATTTCGGACACTGCCTCTGTTGACCATGGAAGTCGTGGGGGAGCTACAGAGATTCGTGTATGTCGGATCAGCCCCTTGGCAGCTGGGTGTCCCGGACAGGAGAAGCAGGCTGTGCCGTGGAGGCCACCACGGCGGCCTTTGCCTGCTCAAAGGCTGCACCTCACGTCTCTTCCAGATCAACTCCTCAAGCTCCACTCACAGCCGCCAAGCAGCATTTGCGAGAGCAGGGCTCACGGGGTGCCAACACCTGCCCCTAGCTCTGCAGGCCAGGCTCGTTTCTTGCGGATTCCTGCACTGGAAGGAGGGACCTGAGCCCAGCTTTCACTCCTCAAAGTCCTCCCTCATAATAACAGCGGTGCGCTCAGCGGTGTTGCAGGCCCATGGGCCTACCGGGCTGACCCGAATCTGTGTATCCGCAGGACGGCCTAAGATGTTCTGAGTTACATCACATTTCTATTGTGTGCTGGTAAGCCGTGAGTGCAAGCCCGTCAGCACTGGGGGTATATTTATTACCTTAACAAATGTCAGATGATCGTGCCCGGCATTATCTATTATTTACGAGCAACAAAGGCTGGAGGCTAGGAAAGACAGGCTTAATACGTCCAAAAGGTTAGGCGTAGCGCAGCCCAATAAATTTACCGACACCATTTTCCCTCCTAATAAACCATCGTCACCGGTCGACAGCACCGATCTGCCACAATTTCTACACCGTTCCTAAGGCCACGTCTGACTTCAGTGAGGAAATGTAATTGCAGATGTATGTTTGGAAAGTATGAAATTTAAGAATAATTGGGGTGAGAGAGTTCCTGTCACCCCATTACAGATGAACCTCTTTACAGAGAGAGCTCTCAGGCTGTGGATCTAAGAGCGCCAGAAATATTCATTAAGGATGCTAACCCTGCACGTTGCCTGTAATTGACTCTCTGACACCGATTAAGATCCCATCTCCCGTGCACCCAGGATACGTGGCACATCCAGGCATGTTTTGTGGACTTCGTGGCCTCGACTCCTTTTTGTCCCTCAAGCAGCTCACACATTGTGCTTGCACAGCCGCTGTCTCTCTGGAAGTAGCCTCTTTGTCCCCTTTCCCGAGCGGCAGTGGTGTGTGTTACGTGTTCCGGGCAAGCCCTACAGCACATGAGGCTGTTCTCACGTGCACATCAAGAACAGAGACGCCTTCCCCGTCTCCACGCCTTTGCCCTCTGTAGACTGGTTTGTCTATGGAACGGTGAGGTTTGCAAAAGCAAGCTTTTAACAAGCCTTTAAAAATAATCATGAAACTAGGCTGTGCGAAAAAAAAAGTTTTGAGACAAAGCTAATGTTATTTTTTCCATTTTTGCACATGATCCAAAGTATAAATTGACTCTTCCCCATTTATATTATTAGGACCAAACAAAATCTAGACAAACACTCCGCATTTGAGCCAATTAAAGAGCAAATTTTAAACGACTCCAGATGCTCCGCTAATCAGATCAGGCCCAACCTAGTCCCTGAAGTCCCTGGCCGTCCCATTAACTTCTCTGAGAACTCTGTCACTGTGTGTGTGTGCACAGAAGGTGGGGGAGAGCAGACAAAAGGGGGCTGTGGGGAAAGGCCTGGGGTCAGGTGTCATGTCGCAGATGACGAGGTGTGAACAAGAGGCTGCATTGTAAAGGAGCCAATCACCTACAGCAGATGAACTTTTTTTTTTTTTTTTAAAAATACCCTAAGGTTTAAGTTATTGTTTTAAAAGCAAAAGTTCAAGTCCCTATAACCGTAACTTAAGTCCTTCAATTTTTGAGACAATGGAAGTCAGAAGAAAAGTGAAAAAAGGCGCGGTGAGCATCTTGGATAAGAAGGAACCGCAGCTTCCTCCACGGCACTTAACCCTCCTCCCACCTGTTCCACGGTAATCTCATCAGAACGAGCTGGCCACATCTGCACTGATGCACTGCTGGACGAGCAGCCTTCCATGAGCCTGCAGCCTGGGGCCACTGCCTCGCAAGCCTGGCGCGTGGGAGCTGCCCTGTCCTCTCTCTGGGGGCCACCTCCTCCTGTCCCCCGTTCCCTGTCCCCTCAGGACGAGTCAGAGCCTACAGATCAATTCCTTCTCTGGTAGCTGTCAAGGAAATAGTAGGTATAAATAATCCACTGAAAACAGGGCCACCCTGGCTTGTATTGTCCCTGCTCTCTCAGGCTGAGGACAGACTGCTGGCTACCACATGACACGGACATGACAGAGAAGCCACATCGGGATCCAGCTGGCCTAGGGTTTCATCCAGCCCACAGCTCTTGGCTACCAACCAGCAAAATACCCATGGGACAGGGAACACACACATTTTAGATCCAAAACTGGTGCAAAAGTGCACTTGGCAATCTGGGTGTAACTAGTGTCCTAGGATGGTTAAGTAATTTTGTATCTGTCACCCGCGTTCTTGGGCCCTTCCTTCCTACTGGAGGTCACGTGTGTAGAGTCCCTACTAAATGGCAGACCACTGGAGCGTAAGCTACAGTCAGAGCCGAATCGGGACCCTGCCCTCGGCACAGCGCCCGTGTGCTGAACACAGGACAGAAGCTTCCAAGGCCAGGTGGTCCTCGGCCTGCCTTGTCACCATCGCCACACCACGAGGGGATTTCACGGAAAAACATGAGCTAATTTTGGTGCATAGTGTTTTCATAATTCACTTTGTCCGTGAACTTTTTGAAGACCCTCACCGCCTCCCCTATTTTTTCCTTTTGTTCCCTGGATTCCATTTCTTTGCTTCCCAAGGCACGACACTGAGGGGGAAGAGCTATATAGGTGAAGAAGGAAGGAGTGCATATGGTTGACTAACAGTTCATAAAAACGTGAGATTACATAAAATTAAGAACTAATAGCTTTACCATGCTCTTATTTTCTGAGCAATTTTGACTTCTGAGCCTTCCTAACTTAAAAATAGCATTTGGAAGTCTGTGTTGGGTGATCACCTTTAAAATTACTTTTTATCTTATTCCAAACACATAGATGACTTTCAGTAATGATTCTTGGAAGGGAAATACAAGAGTATTTCTCAGGGGTCAAATTTTTACTTCTCCTCTGACACAGGTCACTCCAGACTTCCTTGAGCTAGATTGCAAAGGCCATCAAGAGACTGAATCTTCCGCATTCATGGAGGAAGTTTTTAGCAATGGCTTCAGTAGGATTTCCAGGTAGCAACACAATACACAGAACTCCCGGCTAAACCGGAGCCTCAGATAAACAACATCTCAGCTGGAAGTGTCTTGTGCAGTATCCGAGATTCAGTTTTCTCCTGTGTTTTAAACTCACTCAGCTTTATCTGAGTTCAGGTTTAACTGAGTACCCCAGGTCTGACTTAGCAGCCCTTCTCCCACACTGTGCTTCCAGGGACCCTCAGACATGCATCACACCCTCAACTTTAGGAATTAAAATATTCTAAAAACACTTCGGGGGCAGGTATAGCTCCATTGGCAAATAAAAAATACTAAGGAGAGGGTTGGCGTTGCGGCATAACGGCTTAAGCTGACACTCAACGCTGGCATCCCGTATCACAGGACTGGTTCTAGCCCCGACTGCTCTGCTTTCCATCTGCCCGGTCCTAGTACTTGGGCCCCTGCAACCACGCGGGAGACTAGAGCGAGGTCCTGGCTTTGGCCTGGCCCAATCCAGCCCCTGCCATTTGAGGAGTAAAGATGGAAGTTCTGTCTCTGATCAGTCTGCCTTTCAAATAAAATAATTCTTAAAAAAAAAGATAGCAAAGGATTACATTTTAAGAACTGTCACGTATTTGGCACCAGCTGCAGATTTCTTACGAACTTTGGAGAACCTCACTTCTCTGACCATCAGACAACTTGAACTCAGAACCGCTCTTGCAACAGTAACAGTCAGTTCCCTACCCACGCGGTGCTCCTTGTGTCCAGCCACGTCCGGCTCTGCCTGGCTTTGGAGCCCCAGCCCCTTCTGCTGTCCGCGCCCCATCAGACAGAAGCCCCTCCTCGTAAGCCTCCCTGAGGACCGTCTCGCTTCCATCTCCACACTTAACAACGGCTGACACTACATGTTGTACGAAGAGCTACTAATTAGTATGAGTTTTGTCTTTTAAAAAATAAAGCTCAGGTGATTTAAAAAAAGAAAAAGTGCCTGATGGTGCCAGGATGCCTGCAAAAATTCTGTGAATCTGCACCAAGCAGCCCTCCCTCCCCGACAGGTGACACAGGCAGCAGGAACGGACGGACCAGGGCTGGACGCCCGCCTCTAGTGCGCGGTCCCTGCCGCTGTCAGCCTGGGCGGCCCGTGCCTTTGTCCAAAGTCCGCTGTGTGGAGCTCCACCCAGCTCACAGGGCCTACAGTGGTGGCTGCACGGGTTACCCGGAGTGTGCCAGGTCTCTGTGGCTCCACATGTGGCCACGTGCTGCCTCCTGGACAGGCGCTGTGTCGGCCTCTGGCACAGCCTCCACCGTGGTGGCCGCAGCCTGTGCTGCAGAGCTGGGGGCGCTCCTTGCCTGGTGGGCCTCGGGAAACATTGCTGTCACACGCACAGGGCAGAGAGACAGCAGAGGAAACCGCCCGAGTTCAGGAGCCAGAGGCCCGTTCTTCCTCCTCCGTTACTGTCCTCAGGCACAGCTTTCTCTCTGCATAGAATCGCTACGTGTGACGCGACAGGAGCCCAGAAATGACCTGTCTCGCTGGGCGAACGCAGTCTGTGAGACGCTGAGCATGGACGGCGTGAGCACGCCAGTCATCAGGCCGGGCCACCTCAGGGGCGCTCTGTGACTGCTCCACCTGCCGCTCAAGGAAGGCTAGCTCCCGGGGGCAGGACCTGGCTGGCTGGCAGGGGACGAGGCCGTGCAGGAGGGCCAGGCCAGGGGCACGCTCCGTGGTGGCAGGTCCCGATGGGTCCCAGAAGACTAGCGGGGCTGATTCTTTCTAGACTAAATCCATTCTGCTTCCAGTCCCTGCCCGCCCAGACTTCCCAGCCTCGTCACAAAGCTGGGCAGCTGGCACGGGACAGGAAGCGCCGGGCCGAGTGACCTCAACTCACTATCCCACGTGTGGGCTCATGGCCAGAGCCAGGGCTGGGCAGTTACTGCGCCCCACTCTTGCACATGTCGAGAGCAAAGTTCCTGGGCGAGCTTGGGGCTCCTGTCATGGCTGCGGACCAGTTACCCAGGCTGTGGTCACTCACCATGGCACTGCTACTGCAGGTGCAGTGAGCAGGATCACTGCCCATATTCCAAGGCATTGACTTAGCATTTTCACACTGAGGATTTTATATTCCTAACTGATGTGTACTTGGTCCTCTGAAATGTACTTCCAGTGGGAACGGCTTATCCTTATTGTAAATGGGAACATGATCATCTGTCACAGATACAAGGTAGTTACTGAAATACAATTAACCAAAGCAAGTCTGGGTTACATCCAGGCAGACTGGCTGCAAGGCGGAGCCCCGGCCTAATGCCCAGTCTCTCTCCCAGGACCGACTAGCACGCTGCAAGTTTAGGGAGCACCGAGTGACAGCACCACACGGGACTTAGCCCTAGATGTGATCGGGAAAACCCAGAGAGCGGACATGCAGAAGTCCCCGCCACAGCCTCAATACTCCCGCGGGTCTCGCGGGCTGTGGCGTCCCTGGACTGTCCTCCACCCCGTGTCTGGGGTCACTCCGTCCCCCAGGAGGTGGGGCTGTCGCGGGCTACAAGGCGTTGAAGGAATAAATAAACGGCCATCGGGAGGGCCGCTGATCAACTGTGACTCCTACAACTGCACCCCTGACTGTGACAACGTGTGGATAACAGCTCCTGTCCCTGACGCCCCCGGAAGCCTGCCCTGCACACTGCCAGCACCGTGCTGAATTCGGTTCATCTCTAACGTGGATCCAAACTGCGTCTTTTGGTGTCTGTAATGAGCAGATCTTTGGGAAACGTGGGAACAGCTCACTTTCCCCGACGCCCTGAGCCATAGAGGCGCGCTACAATTCTCGCATTTCCTACTGTTTCTAGAACTCTCGAGAACGCCGTTTGCTCTGGGCGCGTGGACCTCTGGGGGTGGGCAGCAGCCACACCTGACGGCCCCTGTCCCTGGCCGCGCCCGGCTCTGCCTGGGGAGACACAAGCACACGTGGGCGTGGGCTCCGGGCGCGGGGCGGCCCCGCACAGGAAGCGCTCAGGTCTCGGGCTGCGGAGTGGGGCCAGGGCCCCGGGAACCCGCCAGGTCTACAAGACACCAGGTGTTCTTTCTTCGTGAGCCAGGCCTTAGAGGTCGGGGCGCAGCCCGGTTACCGCGTGCTGGTGCGCGTGTCCGCTCTGGCGGGTGCGCATGGGCCGGTGCACACCTGCTAGGGCTGCAAGGATCCCGGGCGAGGCTTCGAGGACGCGAGGCCGGGACGAGGCCCACGGTCACGAGGGGCGGGCCCTGCCTGTGCTAAGATGGCGGCGCTACCCACGCGCCCCTCGCCCGCGCCGAAGGAAAGAGCCTTGGAAGGTCCCGCGGGGCCGAGGGGACGCCGAGGACAATGGTAGCAGACGCGGTGGGGCTGCAGGTGAGGCATGGCGCGGTGACGGTGACACACGGGAGGGACGCACAGGGCGGAGACCACAGACACAGCCAGGGACAGACAGCAGGCGGCGGGCAAACATACTCTGGGGGGGCCGGCTCGGCGTCGTGGGAACTTCCACTCCAGAGTATATTTGGAGCACACGAATGTCACAGGCCCACGGGACAAGGGCGCCACCCGCCGCAGGCCCTCGGGCAACCCGCACATCCGGGACCTGCGGCGCGGGCGGATGTGACATCATCACGGCGCCAGGGTCAGGGAGTGGCGGGAAGCGAGGGCGGCAGGGATTGGTTCAAGTCAGGGGGGCGACGTCACGAGTCAGGAAAGGGGCGGGGCTTTCCGAGTCACGTCACACAGTGCCGGGGTGGTGGGGGGCAGGGCAGGCGAACGAAACAGAACGCGTGGGAAAAACCATGAAGTTCAACAGAAAAACAAGTCAGCAGATGGAAATCAAAATCATAAGAAGTCATGGTCGAAACAACAGGCAGCTCATCCTTCGCGAAGGTTTCCGCACAGTGCTCGTTGGCGTTGCCCCGTCAGCCGCTGCGTCGCGCGTGGGCAGCAGCGCAGCTGGACCGGGCAAGGCAAGGAGGCGGGCACGACAGTGGTCATGGGGAGCGCCCGTGCAGCCACCTCTGCCACCATTGCCTGACACGTGACTGCTTCCGGCCCGCCACGGCACTGCGTCGTCTGGACTGTTCCAGAAGCTTCGTCCCCACGGGAGCGACAGTGGAGACGCTGCAGGCCGCCCGGCTCCGGGAGGACAGAGCCCCTGGGAGCCACAGCGCGGGGCTGGGCTGGGGTCGCCACGGCCAGTCAAGATGGCCGTGGCTGAGGCCTGGAGCCACACAGAACGAACAGGACATCTGCTGGGCCCGGGGCTTCTCCTCTACCTGGTGCTCTCCCTCGGGACAGTTAGGAGCAGGGATTCCTCCCCACGAGGCCGAGGAGACCAAAGCCGCGTCAGCCAAACCGAACCGAACCCAGATTTGCAGCAGGGTGTGTTCCCATGTGGGGAAAGAGAAAAATGAGCTCCAGACGAGCTGGAGCCGGCTCCGGCCTCACACTTGGGCCCGGCGAGCAGGGCAGCAGGACGTTCGGCAGTCTCGGGAGCCGAGGAGCCGAAAAGGGAGGCAAATTTAGCAGGCGAGGCTGGCCCAGAAACAGTGTGCGGGAGTGCGGACGGGAACGTGGCCACAGGACGCTCTGGGAGAGCGGGACCGTCTTGCCGTCCCGAACCCAAACTCCTGCTTGGACGCACTCTTGAGAACATCTAGGAGCGAACGATCCCGAGTGGGGCGAAGCATCCTAACTGGCCTGGTCAGCCTGATTCCCAGGCCTGCGTTTGGACAGGGAGAGGCCTCCTCCGTGGCAGCTGCGGCCGGAGTGGGATGTGTTAGCGGAGGCAGCGCGTGGCAAGGAAGAGAGAGGACATTTCCTGTCTGTGGTGCCGAACAGCAGGCAGGGAGAATTTCGGGCAGGTCCCAGCGGAGCCCCTTCCCCCCAGCGTGGCTCTCTGTCCGTTTCCCACGCATGGCAGCTCTGCTCGATGAAGTGAGTATTTTTGTTTGAGCTGCGGTCCCCTCGGGGTGGTTCCAGTAGGCCTGAGGGTGCCGCGCTGTTCAAATTCAGCACCACGCGAGGGAGGGCAGCTCCCCACCTCAGAGCCAGGATGTGGGGCGCAGAGGGGCCCAAAGCACAGAATGGACCAGCGGGCGGGACTCCCAGGGGCCACGCCTCCCCTGGGTGGAGAGGCTGGGGAGCCCCGCCTCCTTTGGGTGGGAAAGCTCAGCAGATGCGCTTTTTGTTTTGTGTGGTTCCTCCGTGGGCAGGGAGTAAGTTAGGCGGAGGCCTCACGGACAGGCTGGGGATGCAGCCTGTTTTGAGCAGTTTGGGTCACCGTGCAGCCCTGAACGGTGCCGGGCTTCGGCTGGAAGCAGTCACATTGTCCTCCCAGCTTCCCCCTCCCTCTCCCCGCAGAGGAAGAGGGATTCCAAGGCCTTACCCTTCTTGTCTTGGTGGTTATGGGAAGACACTGGCCCCAAAGGGTCCGTGCTGCCGGGTGGGTGATGCAGCTCGGTCCAGTCGGGCAGCCCTGCCCTGGACTCGTGGCCCTCCCGAGCCGCCGCGTCGGATGTGGTGCTGCTGGGCAGGGGGGAGCCGGAGCGCCCTGTTCCAGCACAAACACAGTTAGGGGCTGTGTCCTCGCACACACCAGGCGCTCTGTTCCCTCTCTGTGCCCTCTGCTCTGGGCCGGCAGGCGACGCTCACACTGGCCCCGGGGACAGTCAGGCTTAGGGGGTGGGGTGAGCCTGTGGGGACAGTGACCCGTCCCTTTCAGTGCTGGGAGGGCAGAGGGCCCGACACGGTGGTGTCCCTCTTTGGACATCCCTTGGTAGCACTGAGGTGGTCTGTGTGCACTCCTAGCCACGGCTTGTCAGTGGTGGGCAGGGTGGTGGCACTGGAGGGGCCGCTCCCTGACTGACAGCTCGGCTGTGGAGAGCCCTCCCACGGGTTCCCCACGGGGTCAGGGGATGGGTTCCAACACAAGTGTGCAAGCTTTCTCTTGCCTGGAAGAGGCACTACTGCCATGTCCCTTCCCCGGCCGGGGGGGGGGGGGGCCTCCGCTGCTGCATTCCCACGGCCCGCCCTTCTGTGTGTGACTGCAATAAACGGAGTTTCACAGTTTTGTGACTGATTTATGCTGGGTTGGTTCTGAGGCCTCACTAACCGACACGACTCAAGTTGGAAGAGGATGGAGCTCTGAGATAGAGTTGTCTGCCGCAGGCTAACAGCACAGGATCGGCCACTGCAGGAGCTGGGGCCTCTCCTGTGAGCCCTCCCTGCCACTGGCCATGTACCGGGTGCTGTCATGATGACTTAAAGAAACCCTGTCACCTGCTCTGGTAGAAGTAAAACATCCTCTCCTATCGCAACCTCTTGGACAGTTTGTGAAAAAGACACCAGGACATTTGCATGTGTCATCCTTGCCCTTGGCAGAGAGCAGGACACTCAGCCACTAACTGCACCAGCTCCAGCCTCAGGCTGCAGCCCCCTCGTCCGTGACACAGGGAACACTGCCCCAGAGATGGGTGATGAGGACCGACATGCTGCAGCTTCTTGTTAAACAATAATTCCTGGAGTTGGACTCCCAGGAGGCTTGAATACCGCAAATTACAGACGGCATGTGCAAAAAAGAAAAAATGTTGCTTTTTATCTTTTTAAGATTTTGCTTAGCAGAGAAAAGCAAGCCAAGTGGTTCATCTGGGCTGCGATGGCGTCTGTGGAACCAGCGTCCTTAGCGCCAGCACAGAGCTCTGGGACCAATCAAGAGGTCTTCTTCTGCAGGAAGCTCATTTGGCTCCACACGGCAGCTTCACATCCCACCACTACGAACATGCTCACTTAAAATTCCAGGAATGCTGCTTGCTTTTACATTTCCGGGTTTCGGATCTCATCAAGCTGATAAGCTCACAGGGTCAGGAAAATCAGCCGGAGAAATGGAAATGCAGAATTTCCTCTACTTCCTTTCTGCTTATGTTGACACTTAACCTGTGCTTCCCACTTTTGAATTCAAGATTGTTTTAGTAAAATAGACGGTCTGCTAAGAGGAAACTCAGCCCCAAGCAAAAGCAGATGACGAGAAATAGCTTTGTATGGAGCCGGGAAGAGAGAGGGAGACCAAAAAACTCCTCCCTTCTAAGTAGCACGAATTTCTTTGACCTGAATTGATAAGCAATTTGAGCACTTTCCATTTAACTGTGTTCCAGGGGCCGATTTTATGGTAATGCCGCAAGTACGGTTTGGGGAGAGCATTTCTTAATACGGTAATCTAGGGGGAACGCGCGCCCCAGGCACACATTCTCTGTAGAAAGATTTCCTGGCCCATATGCTGTGAATGCATGGAAAACTCATTGGTAATGGAAAGCTATGGCTACGAGAGGAAATCTAACGTGGGCCAGATGGTCTAACGTTAGGTAGGAAATGTCTGAGCAAGCGTGAGAAGCAGCCGCTCTCTCCCTATCGCTACAGTTAGTCACAGACCCACCACACCCCCCTTGGTTGTTTGTAAATCTAGAGAAACCATGCATCCGAATTATTCGAAAGGGGGAAAAAATGGAGCTGCACAAGGCTTGGGAACTTTTAAACCTGTGCTTGAGGACAGAGTGCGTGTGCCAGTGGAGCCCATGGTGAGCTACAAAGAGAAAGCAGCGCGTGGGTCTCTGACACTGTGCAACCATGGAGAACAGAACGGAGTAGCGGGCCTCAGCCTGCAGTCAGAGGGAAAAACGCTACAAAGAGACCACTTATATTCCCTCTTAGAATCTGATTTTAGAGGGGCCGTTATTTTCATATATTTGTCACCAAAATAATGCTGCAAGAGTAGGCCCTCAGTTGTGAATGTACTGTACGGCAGTAGATTGGGAACCACATTTTTATCTTGATGCTCCATTCCGACCAGTGGAACTTACGTTGTAATATTCTTATGAAATATAAATCACTATATTGAAAAAGGTAACATCAGTGCATCATACCGTTTCTCTATATCTACAAGTTAGTGTGATTCCAGAGGTTAGAGAGCTGCCAAACTACTCTATCCTATTAGCAATGACTGTAGCCAATTAGACACACACAAAGACACTCATGAATACGAGAGAGGAAGAGAGCAGGGGACTCATCAGGGCCCAATTCACTAAACGGAGATCTTGCACATGTAACGGGGCTGCACCAGCGCCTGTGCCAGGCAGCACGCCTGCACGCTCTGGAGTGGGCGGTTCTGGTTGTGAGGGTCGCCCCGTGGGCCTGCGTGTGGGACATGCACAGGACGCAGAAAGGGAGAGTGTGGGTGCCGTGGACTTTGGGATTGGCTTCCTTGTCTGCACGCTGGTCCTGCCTCTGTTCTCACACATTCGGTGCCTAGGCCAGCGCCTGCGCGGAAGAGGCCCCCAGGGAGGTTTTGCTGAATGACTACTTTTTATCTATTCTGGGTCTGTTAACTCTGAAATAAGCACCTCTTGCAACAGTTTTTGAAAAAAAGCCTCCTACATTTTTCTAAGTAGTGTCTGGGCCAGCCCTCATCTTGATGGTTAATTAATCATTTGACCGCTCAATACGGAATAGATTGAGCCTGCAGTGGACAGCACCAGGCTCTGGAAGGCAAGTCTTTTAGCTCCTCACAGAAACCACTGCCTGAGCGCCGAGGACAAATGGGCACTGACCTTGCAGGCGTCCGTAGGGGAGAATTAATAAGGACTTTTCCTTTTGTAAAGGACTGGGACTCACAGCTCAGAGACCGATCTCGCTTCATAAAGCGGACCCTGTGGTTTAAGTATTCTGTGTGTTGAGAAATGAGCTGGAGAGCGAGCGTTGGTCTTAGGACAGTGGACAGCTGCTGGGGAGGCTGCTGGTTCAGTGAGATTCAGCACCTGGGTTTCTCAGTCTCTGACCAAGGTGATGCAGTTATGGGAGATGATGGCAAAGTGTGACACTGGAAAAAGCAGATCTACGTGCCGTCACTAGCCAAAGGGCAGGCCAAGTTCTCTGCTGTGTGCCTCCTGAGCAGTCTTTTTCCCGTCCTTGTTGTTCAGTATTCTGGTCTGAATCACGGAAGAGCAGCGCTGATGGGCACCAGTGCTGTGGGCTGCCCTTCCCCACCTGAGGGCCCAGTCAGGGGAAGCTGGGCACCGCCTCCCTAGCTGTGCAGCTCCAGTGTGTAAGACAATCGTGAAGACTTTTGAAAGGGCTGTTAATTTCGTTTATGCTAATTCTTGCAGGGCGCCAGCATAGACACAGAGCTATTAAACACATTCGGAGCCTTGTCGAACTGTTTCTTATGACCTTGAATCTGAAAAAGGAAAAGTTTTCTTCTCCCTCCTTTTCTTCATTTTATAGCCCTCCTATATTATATCCTTCTAGATGAGGGGTCTTCAAAAACATTTGTGGAAAATGCGTGTTTTGAAAAACCTATGCATGGGTTGCAGAATTTTTGGCATCAAGATAAACTCGCCTTTAGGTTCCACATTTCCCTAGACTTTCTGCAGGCCCTCATATTTAAAGGCTGTCCCAGAACTGTTGCCGCTTGTGTATCTCAGACAAACAGAGAGGACAGTGGCTGTGTAGCAACGAGACGAGTTGTTCCTGTTACCATGTAGAAGCTGGGGTTTGCCATCAGACAGATGTCTGTGCACTCTCTTTAAAGAAACACACGGAGAGCCGGCCCTAGTACATATCTGGCAGGACTCCGAGATGGCAGTGGAATGGGTGCCCCACATTTCAGCTGTTGGCACAAAGGGTTCAGAATATGCTGTGTATGGCGTCTGGAGCCCTGTTCAGCACAGCACTTGTGTGTTTCAAACCAAGAACAATGGGGCTGGATCCTGTTTGCACATCACTTCCACCATGTCACTCTTTCTTCTATACGTCCTGAAGAAATCGCACTGAGAAGCTGCGGATCCATGGGCTTTGTGAGCTTAAATTTCAGTGGCCCATTTTAGATGAGACAGGGCAATTCTGCTTCATCCGAACACGTCTCCGCCCCGCGGAGGGTGCTGTGCTGTGGGCCAGGAGTGCTTGTGCCTTGGGCCTAAGCACCATTCTTTTATCTTGGAGGCGCCCATGGCTAAAATCCATTTCTTTTCCTTCGAGAACTCATCACATATATTCTCCGCGGTTGGCATATTTCATGTTGCGTGCATTAAAAATTTAGAGCTGAGTCGCCCACATCAGCTGTCTCAGGCGAGCAGAGCGATTTCTGAGGCATTGTGAAATCTATAAATAATTTTAGTGAATTGGGGCCTCGTGTAACAAAGAACCTGGCCCATGAAGTTTAGGTATTAGAACTACAAACTACCACAGGGTGAGTGACTTTAAGAACTGAGAGAAAATACCCCATAAACTGACCATGCACTGTGTTGTAAGACATTTCATGATCTGGTGGAGGAGTTGAAATGTCTATAAAAAAAAGGATGCGCATCAAAAATTAACTGAAAGAAACTAAAGGTTTGCAAATACTCAAGAGGATTAGTGAGACAGGCTTTCCCCCATGGAAAATCAGGAGATCAGCGTCCTCCTTACCGTTCAGGGCCACGAAGGAATCTGAAAGACAAGAGCGGAGAAGGTGACTCAGCGCGCGATCCTGTGGGTGCCTGTGAGCCCACACCCGCCCCGCTCGGTCTCATTTCACGCCTGCCCGTCTCTTCCACCCAGTGAGTGTCCTCCGATCCACTGCCAAGGGGCAGAGCAGCAGAAGTGAGCAGAGGGAATGCAAACTGGGATTATCAGAGATTCTGGGGACTTCAGCCCGAGTTGATACAGAGGGCGGCAGGGAGGGATGGGTGTCAGAGAGAGCTCTTTTCTCCTCTCCTTTTACCCTCAAAACCGAGCAGGGAGGGACTTTTGGGGTCACCATGCTCTGGTCTCAGCAGCGTTTTAGTTTGGATATTAAACCAACAACACACAGCCCTCCCCACCTCCCACGGACACACGTGGGGTGCCATCTTCCCTCCGTGTCCAGCGCTGCCTTCTGTGAACCCCTCATTTCCCCAGTGACCCCTGCCCTCTCTGCACACCTGTGTGTGAACAGGTATGTGCAGCAGCGGCCTGGCCTCCCATCCTGAGCCAGCCTTGGCAGGGCCTCTGCAGCAGTGGGGTTCAGGGTTGTGGACCCACTAGAAAGCACCCAGGCAGGTCTGGGGCTGGACCTTCCAGGCTACCCTACACACAGCAGGGCCTGCTGAGGGTGTCCCCTGGGCCAGACACGCAGGAGCAGCCTCCTGGTATAGTGGAAGCCATAGAGGGGGCAGGAACGGCCACCTTCACCTTCGTCACTTTTCCTGATTCCACCCAGATTTACAGCCTTGTCTTTTAATGGATGCCATACCACCAGCTCAGGACAATTAGATAAGACTGGTTCTGTAAGGCCTCTCATCTCTCCACCCACCCCCACACCCCGAAACCTGTCTCAAATGCACCAAGGTGACCCAGGCCAGAGATGAGACCTCCAGCTCTCTCACAGAGCAGCCGAGTGCACCCCACACACAGCACATCTGTGATGGCACTGTCTCCTGTGCTGATGGCTAACTCGTACATTTTGCACGTGAAGACATAACGAGCATTTTTTTTTGCCAAAACACATTTGCAAACAAAACCTTCATATGGCAAAGCACTGGAAGGTACTCTGCCCCCTCACGTGATGACAGCTGATCTTTACAAAGGCATGAGTTGGAAAGTTAGACGGTCGATGACCCCTTGGAAGGAAATTTTGGTCCTCGTGCCTCAAAGACTTAGAGTTACATCCAGGGAATGAGTATCAGCTAAGAGTATGGTCCCATTCTGAAGCAAGCTTCTTGAAGTCCAGTGTGTGAGACACTCAGAATCACAAACCACACATATCTTGCAGGAGTGTGGCATTTTTCTTTAAATTAGCACAAACACAGTATTTTCAAGGAGGTGTGGGTGTTAATCAGGACACAGGACAACTGGGCGGATTTTTGACTATGATCTTTTATATCAAGTTCTAACTAAAAGGTTAACAGTAAATAACATTTCAAATGAACCCTGAGATTCACACAGCAGGTTAATTCCTCTGAAAAGGTTACTTTGAATCATTTTGTAACAGTGTGATAGTGCTGAGGTTTTTTTTCTATCACAAGTGGTAATGTACATAAATCTAATTTAAAGAAAAATAATTACTCTTCTTGTTGATAAGTTCAGGAAGAATACAGCAGTCTCACTGAATTAAAAAAGCTGGACTGTAGTGATCAATCTTTTTATTATTTGGCTGGAAATTACAGTGTGTGAGAACGTGTTAAAACAACAATACTGTCATTTTTGTAATGGAAATGCTGATATAACTTACTGTTTGCTCTAATTAATATTCTGTAGAGCGAATCCGCTCCACAGCCTTCAACAATGAGGTAGGTGCCAGCACTCACAGCAACACTGACAGCACTGGCTCGCTCTGTTTCCCTCTCCCTCTCTCTCTCCCTCTCTCTCTCTCTCTCACACACACACACAGCTGGCTTCCTTTGTATGTAGAAGATGATTTCTATTGTGAATGCATGTCCCAGTGTCAGCTGCTCTCAGAGCCACACGTGGGCTATTGTGTCTGGGCCACTCGGCAAAAGCATCTGAGCCCCAAGACACAGCTGGCAGAAAGCGGCACTTACTGTGACAGTCTCCCAGGCCGTCGGTGTTGCCACGCTCTATGTCCTGCTCGAAAGTCAGTCTGCGAGGGGGGAGAGGGACAGACAGAAACGGATACCATAAGTGAGTCGTGACCGGGAAGGAGCTGCAGTGTCATTAAAGCGACACAGTGTGATAGATCGAGTGGCAGGTGCAAGCGAGAACTAGACAAGAGTTTGGAACTTCATCCTGGACGTTTATAGAAATGAGTCTGATGGGAGTCTCTGAAGAGAGAGCCTGGTGCAGGCCGTGAATCCAGGAGTTACTCAGGAGGTTAGGAGCTTGTGGTTGTGAGCATCCTTTTCCTCTGTCCCCTGAGCATCTGTGGACACTTGCAAGGTTTAGTTGTGAACATGCACTCATAAACAACACAGACGCTTGCGGATTCCAGTATTTTCCTCTTGACCTTTTCCTTCCCTTTCTACTCTCGCCCTCCTGAACTTTGTTATTTCTTTGCTTAGCAAGGGACTTGTGTATCTCAGGGTTCCAGGGTGCAGATGGCCACTGCACATGTGGGCTAGTGAGGGGCCAGCGCTTTGCTGCCACCACCCAGGTAACCCTCAGCCCCCACGCTCCCTCCCTGTGCTTGCTCCCTCGATAGGTTACAGCTTCACAGAACTAATGGTAAGGATGCTCATGCTGGGTTTTCAAAGAGGCACAGACACTGGTCCACAGCAAGGCTGTCTTCTGGGGGAGTGTGTGTGTGTTCCCATGGCAACAGAAACTTCCACCTGCAGCTGCTTCAGCCAACTCTTGGGTCACACCTTGATGGAAGGATCCACCGTGTTTGGTTTCTGTTTGGTCTTTGTTAGACTCACGTCATTGTGCCCAGAGGAGAAAGACTTCCGGTGGCAACAAATACCAGTGTCCCTTGGAGCCCAAAGTGCACTGCCCACGCAAGCCCACATCATCCAGCACATGCTGTGTTGGGGGGGGGGGGTGACTTCTCGTGTGATTCACGTTTGAATTCAACCAACCAGTGCCTTTGGCCATAGGGTAATCACCAAAAGGTGCTGGGTCAGCTGTGGGCTGAGCGCGCCACATCTCATGGTCCTTCCTCTTCTACCCACCACGCACAGACGCAGGTGCTCACAGGGCAGGGCGTCCACCCGGCTACGGGCAGAGCTGCCCTGATGACACACAGCAGCCAGATTTCCAGGTCACACGTTACAGCCCACATTGGCTCTGCTGTGGGCATGCAGGTCCTCCAGCTGTGCCAGAGAGGCATGAGGCGTGGCCGACCAGCTGGCCCAGGCAGCGGCTAGAGAATAGCCATGGCCAGACCAGCCACCTATCGAGGAGCGGGGTCCCTGCTGTTCAGCCCATGTGCGTGGCGAACTGGACGTGACGCCCTACTCGGAGCACACACACGCTGCTGACTTCTCTCAGCGCCATGCGCTCAATTACGAGAGCCGGCTCTGCTGCGGCTGGGCTGCCCCCTCACTAACCTAATTGGTACCCGGCTGCTCCTCTCCACGGTGGTTCTCAGACCGTGAGGATGAAGGCAGGTTCCTTCTCATCCCTCTCTCCAGGACATGCTTTGAAGCCCCCTGTGTTTCCTTTCTCCGTGTTGCTGAGTCAGCCCGAGGGTGATTAAATCTGCCCATGTGATGTGGGGGGGGGGGGTGTCGCCTTGCTGAGGGCTGCGTGGAGGCGGGGCGTGTGTGTATGTGTGTGTCTGTGTGTGTGAGCGAGCTCAGCCAGCCCTGCACCGGAACGGCCACGCTCCCCTCCCCGCGTGGGCCCCGTACCTGCTGCTGGGTGACAGATGTGCACAGGAGCCTCCTTCCTTCACCCACCCGCAATAGGGGTCTCTGGAGGCGATGCAGGTTCTGTAGGAAGAGGAGGCCTGTGAGCTGCCGGGGACCCCTCTCAGCCACGTGGACATCCTCACCGTCCGCGAGCCAACGGTACCTACTTTTTGCACTTGCCGTGTCGCTCGCACCGGCCGAGGGGCACCTTTATCACGCAGGTGGAGAAGGCAACGTACAGAGAGCTGCTTGCCTGGTCCAGCTGCATGCCCATGATCCTCCGGTCCTCCACGCCGTCATAGCTGCACCTGGAGTGGCGAGGCAGGAAGGCTGTGAATGGGCTCTCTCGAGTCTGTTCTCTTTATCCTGCCACCGCCTTCACACTTACCTCCCAGCCCAACAGGACACAGACCCTTACGCACAGGTGCACATGCGCCCATGTGTGTCTACAGGAACGCACGCAACTGTTGGCAAGGAGCAAACAGTGCTTGTTATGTGTTTCAAGACTTTTACAGGGGCCAGTGTTGGTGTAGCAGGTTAAGCCGCCACCTGTGATCCCAGCATCCCATAACGGTGCTGGTTCATGTCCTGGCTGCTCCACTTCTGATCTAGCCCCCTGCTAATGGCCTAAGACAAGCAGTGGAAGACGGCCCAAGTGCTCGGGCCCTGCACCCACATGAGAGAAGCTGCAAGAAGCTCCTGGCTCTGGCCTGGCCCAGCCCCAGCCATTGCAGCCATCTGGGGCGTGAACCAGTGGATGAAAATCTCTCTCTCTTGCCATCTCGCTCTCTGTGACTCTTTACAAAGCAACACGAAATGGGACCTAAAGATGCATAAAAGCCAAGTCTACCACGGAGTTCTCTGAATGAAAGGGGCCCCGATGGCTCCACAAAGCAACCCGCACTCACTTCTCAGGGTTGTAGACGCTCATCTCCTCCAGGAAGAGGCTGTCGTTTAGGAAGCCACCGGTTCCTATCCTGGCCAAGAACTTCAAGATGACTCCCTTCTCAGATCCCAGGAAAACCACAGTGTGGTTCTGGTAGGGGCCCGCGGCCGTGTCCACTGCGATTTTGGTCAGGCGGTATCTGGAGAGACAGCATTCCAGGTTTTAATCCACCATTAGAGAGCACCTGGCCACTTCAGATGGTCTTGATACAGCTTTCAAGTGAGGGCCTCAGGGAAAATGCACGCATCTGTGTAACGCGCTCAAGTCCTTTCTTCCATCTGTTTCGCCGTCAGCGCAGCTCCGAGGGGAGGAAGGGAGTATGTGTGCGAGCAGAGGAAAGTTCCAGAATAAATGGCTGTCCAGAACCATCCTAAACCATTCTTCAAGGACCCCTCCCACGGGCATCCAGGAAAGCCCGGTGTCCCCCACCCCTGAGGGGGTAAGAAATAACAACTGAGCCCTGTTAACACTGGATTCACATCAGCGAGAGAAGCACTGGCTCTGGTCCCCGTGTTTTGCTGCTGAGACACAGGGCTTGCTCAGCAGAGCGACAGACTGCAGAGTTTTCTGGGGGTAAAGGACAGGGAGGGGGGACCCGCAGCACGGCTCACAAACTCAAGGCCGAGCTGGTCCCGTGGGCTCTCTGCACGCCCTTGGCCAGTTGCCAATTCCTCTGCTTGCAGGGACCACACCCTTGTGGGCCCTCCTGTGGGTCACTGTGGGTGCCACGGCGAGGCTGAGTGCCTTCCCGATACTCCAGGATCTTTCAGGGATCACGGCACAACAGCAGTGGTCAGGTTCATGAGCACTGCTGCCTGCCACGACTGGATGGTACCTGGGATGCCTGAGTTGTGTGAAATAAGCTCTCAATAAATGCAGGGCACGGAATGCCTGACCCAGCAGGGAGCCACGTCCCTCCTGTCCGCCCGCAACGCACCCAGAGTGGCCTCGGAGCCAAGCGGAACAACGTGCTCACGTGGCATGTGTGCACCTGTCTTCTCACTGGCACTGTGGCTGCGGGGGTGTGGCGGCACCCGCCCAGCCGGCCAGCATCTCCCAGGTGAACCCGTGCCCGGCCTGCAGGGGGCGTTAGCGGCACTCACAGTGTGAGTCACTGGCAGGTTCTGTGAGCCGGCCAGCGTCTCCCAGGTGAACCCGTGCCCGGCCTGCAGGGGGCGTTAGCGGCACTCACAGGGTGAGTCACTGGCAGGTTCTGTGAGCCGGCCAGCGTCTCCCAGGTGAACCCGTGCCCGGCCTGCAGGGGGCGTTAGCGGCACTCACAGTGTGAGTCACTGGCAGGTTCTGTGAGCGCCCCGCACCCACCTGACCATTGTTCTCAGGAACCACGGTCTGTGGATGATGGAGGGCACTGCCTCGTCCATGAGCGGGTGGGTCTTGATGAAGTTCAGGGTGTCGTCAGGGAACTCACTGGACGTGGCGTACTTCTCCAGGGAGGAGGAGCCTGCACAGCAGCCCGGCCTGAAACAAAGCGGGGTGGGGGGGAGCTGACTGCACGCCCTCTGGCAAAGTCTCCCCGGGCTTCTCTGAGCTGCTGGCATGGAAGGGAACGAGCCAGAGGCTGCCAAGAGGCCGGCAATGAGATGTCCCCGGGCCACTGCTTTCTTAGGATCAGCCTCCGCCATCGCCGTTCAGCGGGCACAGAGCACAGGTGGGTTTGCGTGTGAATCACTCATTTGCCTCTGCTTGTTTGTGGCAGGTTTGAGAGGCCAGGAACCCAGAGCCTGCTTTCCCAAGACTGAACGGCGACTGTGACAGCTTCCACAGGAAACGCTATGGAAGTAGGAGTGAAGGGACGTCGCAGCTGAGCCAGGTAAGGCCGACCTGTGCAGACAGGCGGGGAGACGGGGCTGGCCCGATGCTGTTTCCAGGCACCAAAGAGCCAGGCTCAGAAAGCATCGTGGTCTGCAGGAGGACGGGGCGGGCACGGGGAAGCACGTGGGGTGCACCTGTCACGGACAGACATGCACCCCAGGCATGGGCCTGGTGACGGGGGACCCTGACTCTCCACACCAAGGGCAGGGCGTCCCCGTGTGCTCCCCACACCCTGCTTCCTGCCTCCATAGGAGGAGGTCAGTGACCCCAGGTGTGGCTTAGAGGGTCTCTCTGAGGTGTGGACACCTGCTGTGCCAGCGAGTGAACAGGCAGGTAACTCAGGTGCCAGGGGAACCTGTCCCCAGGAGAGTGGGTCGTGTCATCCAGTGCAGTCAAAAAGGCATGCGGCAGAGTGCTGTGTTGGGGGAACTATAGGGGAGAGGAGGAGAACAGACGCTAAGGCATGGGGCTTCCTTGTGGACGCACGGGTGTTCAGTGGGGGAGGCAGGTGCGCAGGTGTGGTTCTGTACCACTGGTGGCAGACACTGTCTGGGAGGTGCAACCTGTGGACTCCCACAGTACTCCTGACCTCTCTGAGCCCTGTATTCCCACTGCAGGCCAGTGGGCCAGTGGGGCTGGCTGCACGAGCTGCCCCAACCCTCTAAGGTGACACAGGGCAAACCGCTCACACAGGGGAGAAGCAAAAGCCTACAGAGTGGTGGCTCTGAACATACCAAAGGCCACCCTGGGCTACGGTTAGTGGGACGAAGGCAGGTGACTTCCCACGGCCTGCCCATCCTGGCGTTTGTGTCTATGTGGATGGCACAGAAGACACTGGTGGGCAGGCCACAGGACCGTCACCGTCAGAGGAGCAAGCATCACCGTGTCTGGAAGCTACCACCCAACAGATAAGCGCACGGGTACCTGGGCTTGGGAACTCGCTCATCAGGAACCGGTGTCCAGGTGGAGTCAGGGGACTTCTGCTCCTTGAATCTCCCAGTGAAAACGTTGGCGATGTCCACCATGTCATAGGCACAGACCGCGGAGCCGGGGATGCTGGGACACGGCATGTAACACACGTGGTTACCACACACGGCTCTGCATGCAGCACCCCACCCTGAGGGCTCCTAGTGCACGGACAGAACGTTTCTGCCAACCCGGTGTGCACCAGGACTCTAAGGAACGGGCAGTGGCAAACTGCAGGCACCGTGGCCCTGTGACCTGCTTCAGCTCATATAAGAAACGCAGCGGAGCTGCTGGGGACAGAGCTCATGAATTCCCCAGTGTTTGCCGCCACCGGGAACCCAGAAAGACCTGCGCTGTGCAAATCGGCATCGCGGTGCCCCAGTGTGCACAGCTCCCTGTTCAAACCCAGCTCGCGGTGAGAGCGTGTGTGGCGGACAAACCCCACACACCCCGTATTAGTCATTGTACCTTCACGTTTTTCTGTTTATTTGCTAAGACTCAACAATTTCAGTCCCTAGAACACCAGCAAATAACTCGTCATATTAACAACACCAGCACTTGCAAATAAATCGCCGTGTAAAGTGATAACAGCGGCCGTGGTCCCCAAGTGTAATCACAGCCTTGCCTGGTGTTTCTCCCATCTTGGGTGGGAGCCGTGGGGGACGCACTTGGCCGGGCGCACTGTTTACATGTGGGCCCACATTTGGCTTTGACTTTGGTTGCTCCTGATGCTGATCAGATCAACTACAGGCCCCAGCTGGCTTTGACGTGGCCTCGGGCATAGGGGAGCCGCACGGGGCCAGGCAGAGCAAGCCAGGCTTGGGATGGTAAATGGTGCACGGATGTGGACGTCCCTTCACAATGACCGCGAGAGTTCTATGCCGTCTGTAATTTCATAACGTGGTTACTAAAGTCTTACTGATGAAGCAGGATTCAGGCAGAGGACAAGAGCCTGTTTCAAACGAGGTGGCAGTATGGGCTTCACGGTCTGTAGCTTCTGTGTGCATACTGTTCATTGAATTGGGTATAGGATAGTGATCCTTATCTGGGAATCCTCTGACCCTAGCATTATTTATTTAATTTAAAAAATAATTTTATGTAACAGTTTTTATTTATTTGAAAGGCAGAGAGAGGAAGACGGGGGGCGGAGGGGTAGGTATCTTTCGTCTGCTAGTTCAATGGCTGGGGTAGGCCAGGCTGAAGATGGGAGCTCAATCCAGGTCTCTTATGTGGGTGGCAGGGACCTAATGACCCGAGCTGTGGCAGGCTACCTCCTGGGGTCTGCATTGGTAGGAATGCCGGCATTGGAGCCACGGCCAGGTCGGCACCCAGGCACTCCGACACTGCCAGGCCAAATGCCTGTCCCTGGTAACTTAATTTTGTAAGCCCCTCTTCACGCATCTCCTTTGCTAAGAGCAGCAGGTGTACACGCGTACCTTATATGTTAGAAACACAGGATAGACACTGCCTGGAGTATCTTAGGATACAGTGCAGTAAGGAAGATCCCCTAAGGCTATGCACCCTTCTCAAGGTTTCGG
Source organism: Lepus europaeus (assembly GCF_033115175.1). Classification (NCBI taxonomy): domain Eukaryota; kingdom Metazoa; phylum Chordata; class Mammalia; order Lagomorpha; family Leporidae; genus Lepus; species Lepus europaeus. The sequence goes on along the minus strand of NC_084830.1, from coordinate 160,828,132 downwards.
CCTCTTGGGACACCCTTTCTTCTTCCCTTCCTTCCTTCTTTCCCATTCTTTCAGTGTGCATTTACGGAGTCCTTAACCTAAAGCATTACGTGCCCCCTGCACAAGCGCCCTGCCCTCAGCCAGCTCAGAGTCCGGCACAGAGGCCAGTGTGACAACATCAGGTTCAGGGCCATCTGCTGAGGGCAGACGGAGGGACATCCCCAGGTCCCAGGGAGGTAACTCCAGCCGAGAGCTGGGCAGGTGCAGGGTTGTGGTGAGCAGGAAACGAATGTTCAGGCACACGGCCTGGCAGACAGCAGTGCGTGAGAGGGCTCAGCTCGTTCCAGAACCGGATCTCAGAGCGTGGGGGCGGGTGAGCTGAGGGGAGGGCAGGGCCGGACCACGAGGGGCTGGTGCGCCATGCCTGGGGCTTGGGCTTTATTCCTCTGGGCAAAGAGCAGCCCCTAAAGGACTCGAAGAGTCTGCCACCGGCAAGGTAGCAGGTGTGGAGGACGGGGTGCGGCAGCATGAAGCCGAGGGAGTGACACCAGGGAAGGGGGAGGTGGGGTGTGCTTCCACTCTGGCCAGTCCGTCGCCATTTTCTGATGTGGCTGCACAATGATGGTGTCTGGGATTCTGTGTGCATCTGGGGAGCACCGAGTGCCTGTTTAGTAAGACACTCAGTGTGGCATCTGTAAGATGCAGCAACATACTGCTACGTTCTAATCACCAAGCACCCCACGCCCTCAAGTGCCAAAGCCCAGCTCCCTGCAGAACCAGAGCATGTAAATGGAAGATATTGTCACAGCAGGATCACGTCCCGTCAAACCCCAATCCAGTAGGGCTTACTTACAGGTTACTGTTAGTTTATGGACAAAACCCAATGTCAAGGTCAAGTGTGCCTCAGCTACAGACGGTGAGCAGCAGGTGTGCACACCGCGGTTAGGGGAACACCTGCCCTGGGAACCAGGAGCTGGCAGGAACCGCAGAGGTCAGCCCTGGGCGGGGCGGACTTACCTGTTGTAAGGTGTGGAGAAGGTTGCCAGGACGACGTCACGGCCGTGGATGCGGATCACATCGGTCACGGCCTGCAGGATGTTGAAGTAGAAGTGCGAGTCGCCGGGCACGGAGCAGTTGAGGCGGGCCTTGAGGAAGGACGTCCACTGCTTCTCTAGCACCCGCTGTGAGCCACCCATGTCATTCTTGCACACCTGCGCCACGCGGGGGAACACCACCTGCAGGGGCAAGCACGCGGGCACCAGCCCGTCTTTTCCACCTGCTTCTCCTCCCCAGCAGGCATGCCGCGATCGAGAGCAGAGACAGGGGAGAGAGCGCGTGCGCGTCGGGACATCCTTTGTGGAAGATGAGGCCATGGCACTTCACGCCACGCCATGCACCCCTCAAGTCAGCTCGCAGCCACGCACCCCGCTTGGTGCCCTGCTTCCCTGCACGGAAGCACGCTCTGTACGCACGCCTCCGCCCTCTTCCCAGAGTCTGTTTGCTTTCCTCTCGCAGGCCGCGCTGCCATTTTATTTGTGCCTGCCAGTATAGTGACCTTAATCTACTTTCTGCTACAAAAAATAATACCCCTGCACTGGACATGTTTTTTTTTTTTTTCTTCTTCTAATGGAGACAAAAATAAGACTGAGTTTGCGCAGTGATACTGGGCACGTACTCTCTAAGGAGCAACCCAATTGACAAAAACAACAAAACTGCTGAACTCAAACAGAAAGGAAAACTCTGTACGTGCAATCAGGAAAGGAGCCAACCAATGCTGTGCCCGGGAAGTGTGCAGCAGGGCTCTGCGGGGGGCTGCCCGTGACTTCACACTGCTCAGTGCCGGCACCCACTCGGGGGCCGCCGAGAACACGGGGGTGGTGCTGCACCCCCTGGAAACGAGGGCTTCCCGGCGCGGTTGTGGTATCCATGCAAGGCCCTTCAGGGCAACACAAGCGCACACTCAGGCTCTGGCCGTGCCTCACCTTTCCCATGCTGTTGTACTCCACGGCCATCTCTCTGAAGAAGAAGTAGATGTAGTCTCCGTGGTCCACCGCTTGCACGAAATACGGTTCTGCGGGTGAATGGGGGGGCACTCGATGGGTGACAGTGACACACAGTCAAAGGGACACACGCGCCGCCCATTGCACGGGCATCAGACACTGGCTTCACACACCCAGAGCTGGCCACGCAGCAGGCCTCTGGCCTACGGGTGACTTCAGAAGCGCTGTGGTCCACAGTGGAGAGGACACGGGTATGAGTTCCCTGTCTCTTCCCACAGTGCAGTGCCCACAACACAGGGAGCAGCTGGTGCACGTGGCCTGGGAGCCCTGACCCGGAAGGGCTGGGAATGGCTTATTTCCTGTTCCCACTGCCTCCAACCCTTGGATCCTAAGCTGAGACTGCACGGCAGGGGAGCTGAGGGCAGTGGCTGCTACTGCAGGGGTGCTGGTGGTGCTGGTGGTGCTGCTGATACCCCAGAGACTCATGGGAGGGGACAACAAGAGGGGATTCCATCAGTGGAGGCCAGAGATGTGATTCCCACCTTTCTGTCTATCGGGAGCCATTACTGAAATGAAGCCACAGTGTGGTCTGCGTGGACCACAAGTGGTCCCCCTCCCTCTTGCCTTTGTGCCATGCATCGTCTGTTCACCTTTCAGCCACTTGGAGTCGTGCTTCACGGTCCGCAGGGTGGGGCTGTCTCCCAGACTCCGGTAGATGACCGCGTCGATGGCCAGGAAGTCGGTCACTGTGGCCGAGTAGAGCTTCCCATCTGGGAGGAGACAGAGTGGGGGCAAACAGGGTAGGGGAGGGCGGGCAGTGCCGACATCCTCAGCCCGCTCTCCTGCAGCGGGCAGCAGAGACCGCCCAGTGGGGAACCCTCCAGGAGTCGCTGGGAAAATCCTTGGCCCCCATGCCCGGGTGTTGCACACTGGGATCAAGAGAGAGCAAATGTTTTTCATTTTTAAATTGCATGGCAGTTTCCCTAAGCAGCAGTTGGCGGCAGCAGCACAGGGAACAGGTAAATGGAAGGGGTTGTTTGCTTCACTTGATTGGATGGACCTTGACTGCAAGCTCAAGGCTAAGGGCCCAGGACGCAGCTATTGCCACTGCACCTGTGCCCTGGACTGGGGGGGCCAAGGACGCGGCCACTGCCACTGCACCTGTGCCCTGGACTGGGGGTGCCCAGGACGTGGCCATTGCCACTGCACCTGTGCCCTGGACTGGGGGGCCCAGGACGCGGCTACTGCCACTGCACCTGTGCCCTGGACTGGGGGGCCCAGGACGCGGCTACTGCCACTGCACCTGTGCCCTGGACGTGGGGGGTCCAGGACGCGGCTACTGCCACTGCACCTGTGCCCTGGACTGGGGGGCCCAGGACGTGGCTACTGCCACTGCACCTGTGCCCTGGACTTGGGGGGCCCAGGACGCGGCTACTGCCACTGCACCTGTGCCCTGGACTGGGGGGCCCAGGACGTGGCTACTGCCACTGCACCTGTGCCCTGGACGTGGGGGGCCCAGGACGCGGCCACTGCCACTGCACCTGTGCCCTGGACTGGGGGGCCCAGGACGCGGCTACTGCCACTGCACCTGTGCCCTGGACGTGGGGGGCCCAGGACGCGGCTACTGCCACTGCACCTGTGCCCTGGACTGGGGGGCCCAGGACGCGGCCACTGCCACTGCACCTGTGCCCTGGACTGGGGGGGCCCAGGAAGTCAGAGCTGATTGCAGCACCAGAAATGTTAGCCTTCTCGGAAGTAACAGGTCCTCAGCCTAAGCCGCCGAAGAGAAGGCTCCTCCTCCAACAAGGGCAGGTGAACTCTCGTTCCATCCCCGAGAGTCGCTGATCTTTCCTACGCCAGTCCTGAGGCTTGGCTGCGCTCCGCCAGTCTAGCTTAAACCACAGGAATTTGCCTCTGTATTTCTAAAGTCACAAACTGATAACATTCTGATATGGGAGCTGCCAAGACCAAGAGGTGTGAGGCACGGGGGTTCTGACTTCAAACTGGCCCTTGGTAAGAATTCATTCTTTTGGGGAGATATGCTTGAGGGTACACCCAAAGCAAAAGAGAATGAAGAATGCTGAACATCAGCTTCTGAAACTCCTGGTTCTCTTTTGGATCGATAGTCCCTGTGCAAACAACCAAACGGCATGCTGGAGCATAGGAATACCTATGTGGAATTTCTGCCCTTTGAGCCCAGACATGACCTCACTGATGTGTGACAAGCCCTGTGCTGTGCTAGGAGCCTTTGCCCGAGGCACCCGGACAAGAGGCAAGGACTTCCTGTGCGAGACACAAGTACCGGGTGCATCTGTGTTTCATATGGCACAGGCATTCTAATCACCATATCCCCCAGGGAGTCACAGTACAACTGTGGCTCTGTGGATCCTCCAGAGCTCCTGGCCATGGGCTGCACACGCACACGCAATGAGGAGAAATCGGGCAGTTACCTGCAAACAGGGCGACGTTGGCATGTTTTGCGTCGTACGGGCACCGGGCCATTCCACTAAATTCATCCCCAAAAGGTTCCAAGGTATCTATCTGAGGGAGGTAAGCAGACTTCATTACCAACAAGAGTAGTCACAGCCCCTGATGCCTGTAGGGCCTGTGCTGTGCTAGGCTGCCCACACACGTGCTTGCAAACAGTCCTCAGAAATGTCTGCTGGTTTCACAGCAGGAAATGGGCTGAGAGAGGCCAAGGCACATGACCAAGGTCCTACAGCGGGGAAGAGTCTGAAACGTGGTCATGCCTGCTGGACTCTTAACCACTACAAGAGAGTCTCACGTCCTGGGAATGGTCTAGAAATAAGCACTCTAAACCTAGGAATTTCGAAGGCATTCACAGGAAAAACCTCCCCACTCCCCAGACCTGCCCCAGCGATCTGTTGTCTTGGATCCTTCACAGAATGACCTCAGCTTCTGCTCTGTCTGTGCCCGAGCCATGGCCCCTCTTGGGACTGAGCCCCAGCAGGACACACGGCAAGTTCTTGGGGCAGCTGGCAGAACGTATGGCTTCAGCCAGGGTGCACAGGCACGGGGCCAAGCAGAGCTGAAGTGGCCCTGTGCACCTGCTTTAGGTACCAAAGTCATTGCAGACTCAGGCACGGTGGTTCTGAAGGTGGACCAGCTTCCAATCGCACGCCTGGGAATCGGGGCTCACGCAGGTCAAGAGCACGGGGTGCTCCACCTGCTCTTTGCCCCCACCCAGCCCCGGCCTCCTTCCTAAACGCAGTCCTGCGTGACCACATGACTGAGCCCCGGCCACTGGAACAACAGTGTAAGGACACCTCCTGGGGCCTCCACGCTGCCTCTCTTCCCACATCCCCCCCTCAAGATGCAGAGTTTCTAGAACCCCAGGCACTGGACGAGAAGCAAGAGGGCAGATCCTGGCCTTCCCAGTAAGCAGTGAGGCAGATCCCCCACTGCACAGAGCCCCGCGAGCCAGCTCCGAGCAAGAGACAACCCCATCACCCCGTCACAGGCGGGCCTGCCTGGGCCAGCAGGGCGGCAGCTGCCACCTGCCAGCCACTGTCTCGTTCCCTTGCGCATGGCCCCTCCTCACTCCCATCACGGTCTCCATGCTCATTTCAGGATCGGTCCTCCCTGTGTAGAATATTTAGTTTGTTTGAAAGGCAGAGTTAGAGGGGGCAGGGGGAGAGAGCTTCCATCTACTGGTTCACTCCCCACATGGCTGCAACAGCCAGGGCTGGGCCAGACTGAAGCCAGGAGGCTGGAACTGCATCTAGCGGCGGCTGGGACCTAAGCACGTGGGCCATACGGGCACATAGCAGGGAGCTGCATTGGAAGCGGAGCAGCCGGGAACCAAACCTGACTTAACCCACTGCGCCACAGTGCCCGCCCCAACATTGAGTTTCTTGTGCGAGAGCTGCATGGTTTGGTCGTAGATATGAAAACAGAGAAGAACACCCCAGACAGTGCTGGAGCTGAGAAAGGAGCCGGGGAAGCTGAGCAGGTGCCCTCCATCGTCCAGGGGCAGAGGGGCTCCTCCCAGGGCAGCCCTCAGCGTAGGCCGTGCCCTTTGCCCCCAGCCCCAGCCTCCGGGAGGGCTGGGGCCTGGTCTACCTGCCCCACGGGGAGACGGCCCGGTGAAGTTGTCCTGCTTGTTTCAGCATGAAACAGTTGTGCCTGAAGTAAGTCTTTTTAGGGGAAGGGCATCACATCTGCTATGCTTTAGGGCCACACAGCACATTTTGTGGAAGTCGTCTTGGGGGGCTGCATCCCGACAGGAGCCTCCTGGTGAACTGTGTGGGTCTGGCGGGATCGGGGTGCTGCTCAGCACACAGCCCTGCAACGAAATGCCCGCTGGCCAACAGAGCATGCGCTGACCCGGCATGGGATACACAGGGAGCTGTGCGTTTTCTTTTTTTAAAAGGTGCCCCCTTTCATCAGACGGCCAGAGCTGCAGTGAGTGAACGCCAGGAGCAGGCAGGAGCGGGGGACTGGTCTGTGACTTGGGGAAGGTCCAGGGACGAAACGTGCGCCTGACGTGGGAAGGGGCAGCTCGACTCCCACACAAAGGCCCAGGAGGGAGCGCAGGTTTAGATCCACAGTTGGCGGCTGCACCCGGGGTTATCCTGGTTCTAACACGCTCAGCCTGCTGCCGCTAGGACACAGTTTAAGTCAAGGCCCAGCGCAGAGCAGAGACGGAAAACGTCTCGCGCTCCCGCTTCTGACTCCCGTTGGCATGGAGCTGGCAGGCCGTGGTGGGGACTGGGCTTCTGAGTGGAGAACGGGTGGTTTTTGCTTTGCGTCTTTGGCCCGGGTCGGTTGATAAGCACTAGAGAGAGATGGAGAGGCCGCCATTCCCACATCACCGGCAAAGCCACCTGTCACCCTGTGCCTGTACCACTCTCAGAGCAGTGGACTCAGCTCCTGCACGGCATGGGAATGGGGCGGGGCATTTCTGTGCCTTCCCAGAGGCTTCTGCAGGAGTGGTGGAGCCGGGAGCAGCAGCAGCGTTTGCCCCAGGCGGGGCATCCTGGGAAGGGAAAGGTGTGGGGAAGACTGAGCTAGACCACCCGGGGCCTGCGTGCCACAGTGACGGGACGCAGAGGGGTGGCGCCGACTGTGGGATCCAGCAGGCGGTGCCGGACAGCTGACGGCTGCCACCATAAGCCATGGAGTCCGTCTTCATGTACAAAGACCTGGTCTTGTGTCTGTGACGGACTTCTCTGTTCCAAAAGTGGCTTCAAAAACGTTGTCTTAAAAACCAGGTTTACCTCCACTGGGGGATGTGGGGTGCCCCTTGTGTTCTGTGCCTGAGCTGAGTGCACTCGTGCCTCGCCCACCTGCTGGCCCCCCCATGGTACTGCTCCATGCCTCGCCCACCTGCTGGCCCCCCGTGGTACTGCTCCATGCCTCGCCCACCTGCTGGCCCCCCCGTGGTACTGCTCCATTCCAAGTGTGAGATGGGGAGCCCCCCACCGGCCTCTTGGTCGCTGGACAATGAGTGACAGTGACTCCCCGGCGTACATCTATCTGTCCACACCTCTCCCTCAGCCATGGCCTGCTGGGCTCCCTGCACCTGCTGGGACCACTCACAGCACAGAGCAGAGCCCCGCCCAGCCTCCCTGCTCCACCTCCACTCCCTGCCTGCAGGAGTGGCTGCCTGGCCAGGCTCTCAAGAGGTGGTCTGGCTCTCCTCTCGCGGCTGATCACTCCTGAATCCTGCTGCCCCGTCCTTGTGGTGTCGGCCTGGGGATGAGGACAGCAGGGGCGGGGCGGGGTGGGGGTGCCATCCACCTTCTCCTGAGCCTCCCCCAGCTCCACCCGGCCAGGCTGCTCAGCACCACTACGTTCTGCCGCCACCGCGACAGCCCCTGCGGTTCTTGTTTGCATCTTCCTGCACACTTAGCGCAGGTTTCCTGAGACAGAGCATCAGGTGAGGAGCCAGGTTCATCGGCAGCTCTGCTGCCCGGCTGTGGGTGCCTGGTCCTCACCACACCACTGCCGGCTGCGGCAGGACTAACTGCATTTGCTAACTCTGAGAGCTCACTGGGTTTTGGTTTTATCCTGTTGCTTTTTCAAGGCCAGTGTAAGTAGGCCACTGTCAAGTCGGCTGGGTGCACATGGAATGAACTTTCAGAGTTCGGGACGGTGCTACCCAGGGGAGAGTCTTGTGTGTCCGATGCCCTGGTGCTACCTTGTAGATTAGGAATCACTCGCCGTGTAAGTGTGGCTCTGTCTGTGCTCAGAGCGGGGAGGGGTCGAGCGAGGGACTCCACATGGTATCCCACGTGGGCAGTGACTCAGACCCTGCAACAATAGAGAACAGGGCCGCAGAGAAACCGACTCTGCTGGTGGCTCTTCAGGGAGTTGTCAATCAGCCCTGAGCAAACAGGAAGCTAGCGTGGGGCTCCCGGCATGAGCGCGGCGGGCCGCCTGGCTCCCCCAGACAGCCGGCGCCTACCTTGTAGTTTCTGCAGGAGGGGTTGAAGGCATTCGTTCCGCACACAAACAGCGTGTCATTGTTCTTCCGGAGCAGGACTTTGATAAAGTTGTGGCACTCGTCCTGAAAGAGAATTCCAAGGCCTTGCACAGTCGGTTCCTGCCCACTGGCAGGGTCGCAGGAAAGGGGACAGGAACCACAGGATCAGGTCAACATGAACAGGGGACAGAGAAGCAGCCGGGACTGGAAGGCGGGAGACTCCACACCAGGAAGAGGAGGCGTCTGGGTGGAAGGGGTTTTCACATTGCCGGAGGATCCCAGGCACAAAGCCCTGTGTGTGCACAGCTCCTTTCAGGAGCACCCCTGGCGGGCATGGGCTGTGAGTGGCCCGGCAGCTCCAGCACACGGAGATTAAAGCCCTCCAGATGTGGACGGGACAAGCAATGGCCGGGGGAAGAGGTGGGGCACGACCCACCGGCAGCACGGTGGATCTCCACCCGGAGCGCCGAGGGCCTACCTTGTGTTTCCCCTTCATTCTGCACGTGTCTACATCAGCCTGTCTAGATTTCCATGTCAGTTTCTGCGGGGATCGAGAAAGAAATCAATTAGAGCTCGGAGGTTGGTGCATGGGGTTTTAGGATAATGGTTCCCTCGGGGAGACCGCAGGCCGAACACGTATTTACTGAAAGCTCTCTGCACCCCTCTCCGTGGCTAATTCACCGTAACAGCGGCAGAGGAGGGCTGCAAACGCTGATCTAATTCTGAACCCCTATCTGTTCGTTAAGCTTCAGAAGGGTCTCTTCTCAGACACTGAGATCAGGGAGGCGGGGAAGGAAGACAGCGGTGCGGGACTCTCACATCAAAGGCCCAGATGGACTCGCGATCAAACACGTATCCCCGCCCTTTCCTTTCAGCTGATAAATCAATTTTCGCTAAGACAGGCCTTCGCCTTAAAATATGGAAGTCATTTTCCTCCGCATAAAGGGCACATTCAATTTCGGAGAACAAAGATCCGATTCAGGTTAAAACGCGTTCACAGAAATTCGTGGGCTGCATCTCCTACTTCTGTGGCACAGATCTGATGAACTAAAATATCGCCACGTGGGGATGGAGGGGACACGTTATGGCTGTCTCAAATGGATAATGACGAAACTCCTGAACCACAGCAGTCACATCAAACTTAATTTTGGAAGACACGGGAATATAACACTGAAATATTTGTGGCACAGAATTTTTACTTATGAAAACTGATATTTCCCTGGACGAGCAGGACAGTATTTTATTAAAGCAAATTAGAAATGACCGAAAAACTCCAAAATCTATATATAGCTATTTCTGAACATGTATTCAACTCAAACCTACTCTCAAATTAGGATTTCACGAAATATGTGCTGGCATTTCCAAATTACTATTAGCAGCTTGATCTCAATAGATGCCTTTAAAATACATATTCTTGCCAAGAATATCCTAAAAGCCTTGGTTTTAGAAAGATTTATTTGAAAGGCAGAGTGAAACAGAGGTTAGGGGGGAGAGAGAGAGATTGTCTATCTGCTGGATAATGCCCTAGATGCCTGCAATAGCCAGGGTGAAGCCAGGAGCCAGGAACTCCATCTGGGTCTTCCCCGTGGGTGGCAGGGGCCCAAGGACTTGGGCCATCACCCGTTCCCTCCCAGGTTTATCAGCAGGAAGCTGAACTGGAAACAAAGAGTGGCTAAGACTTGAACCAGGCATTTGATACGGTGTCCCAAGCAGCGGCTTACCTCCCTGCCCCACAATGCATGCCCCAGAAAGACAGTTTCCAAATGACTTACTTTGCTACAGTAAATTTCTTCTGTGTGTGATGTGTCTATATCAACAGTATAAATATGGTCCCTGTGAACAAAGGAAAATTAACACAGGGTCAAACGCAAGAGGCAAGGCAGTTCGTTTCCTGCAGAATGACTTCTGTGTCATCCAGGGCCAATTACTCCATAGCCGTGTTTTTAGAAATGCGACCTCGACATGCAAGAACGAGAGAGGAGTCTCCTGTGAGAGCTGCCTCCGGGTCACAGCTCTGGCTGGCCACCGCCCATCCTGCTCTCGAGGCATCTGCCGTGATGCTCCTGTTCTCACTGAGAACTCCAGCAGCTCCGGGGGGAGGCTCTCAGAGTGCTGGTGGCCTCAGGACCCCAGCACACACACGGTTCACATGCCCCCATGCCCCGGGTGCTGGCTGTTCCATGGCCCCAAGCCTGCCTCCTTCTGCACCCTGCCCTGGGAAATGCACGTGCAGCCATGGCTCTGATGATCTGGCCAACAGGACGGAAGAGCAGCAAAGTAGAATTCTTCCCAGAAGCCCTTCTTCTCTGGACAAGAGGATGGCCGGTGAGAGCCGCAGTCTCCTGCTCCCACGCATCTCACTGCTTTGCTGAGAACTTGGTCTCTCTGCAGCTGGCTGCTGCGCTCCCCTTGGAAGGGGGAGACGCAATCGGCAGCTCAGGTGTGGGGCTATATTTAAACCTCCCCTTCTGTGGGAGCTGAGAACAAGGGCGTTTTTGTCTGGGATTCAGAAAAAGGAAAGAAAAGAACTGCACTCAATGCAGGAGATGGGGGCTGGCGACGGAAAGCAAAACAGCTCATTTTCCCTTGAAATAACATTGACTTTTTCCAAAATGCAGGAAGTCCTGGGGCTGGAAAATTATCCCCAGCTTTAAAGCAGGAGCTGCAGGCCCCATGCAGACTCTGGAGTCCCCCTCCTCACGTAGGAGAGAAAGGGGAGGGCTGGAGAGAGCCGGGAAGAAAGGAAGGGCTTGTTCGCCTGCGTCGCCTCACTTCTGGGGGAGTCTGGGGGCTACTGCCTTTTGGGAGCACACACAGAGCCTGCAGATACAAACAGGCTCTCTCCCGTGGAAATGCAAGCAGCGGGCAGGGCTTCCAGGACCCCCTGCCCACCACTGGGCTGTGAGGATGTGTGTGCGTGCGTGTGTGTGGCTGGTGGCGAGCGGGAGAATGGGGAGGCTGTGTTGGTAAGCTGCTGACTCGAGAAGTTTCTGCAAACTTCAGTTGGGTGCCAGGACTGGGCTGCCCTTTAATTTCCAGGCGGTTTTATTGCATTCGTTTATTACGTGTTGGACTTTATGGGGCTGCTGTGGGCAGGAACGGAATTGCCAATGGCTTTGGGATCAGGGTGTCGACGACTCTGGGTTCCCCCTGGCCCTGGCTCGAGCGCCTGGAAGACTGAAGTAGGAGCTGAAGATAGGAATTGTAAATTAACAGCTGATTAATATGCACTGGCAGCTCCTCAGAAAGCTCTCAGATTGCCCCCTTTTGGCATGGCTTGTTTATGTTAATGAGCAGTTTAGAGATTAGAAAAAAAGGAGAATTCACCAAGTGGATAATAATAAAGCAGAATTGAAAGGGATTCCTGCCCCGCACCTCACTCAGTCCCGGGCTTCTGGACGGACTTGGCTGGCGATCGCTGACACCAGTTGTCTGGAAGAACTGGGAAGCCTTTTAGAAATAGAATCCTATGAATGAAATCTCCTCTTGGACAATGGCAATCTTTTCCAGCCCCCAGGAGTTCACATGGCCCCGGCAAACAGAAGCAGGGCTTTCTGGTAAACCCCAGGCCAGGGTTGGGGTCATTCCCAAGTGCCCACGAGTTCACCCCAGGATCCAGCGCTGCCCTTCCTGAATTCAGTTCATGGAACATAAACCGGCTTCATCCTAGGACTTCCTCTTCCGCGGAGCTGTGCCGCCACGGCTCCGGCCCGCAGGCATGGTGTCCCTTGCTGCTTCCCAGCCTGGATCTCTCGGTGCAGGGGTGGGTGATGTGACATTAAGAGGAGAGACCCTCTAAACAGGGTCCACGATTGTTGAAGGGTGTGCAGGGGAGGCAAGTGTGGAGACCGAGTTCGTTGATGCCCAGGTGTTGTAAACTTGACCGTCAATGACAGATGAGAGTGTTTTTCAATGAATGTCTTCCTTCTGCTGCTCTTTCCTTTCTCTGTGGTGGGGAGCTAGGACAAAGTCGTCTTGGTCCCTAATGAGCTGAGTAACGGTCACGGGTCAGCCTGCATGGCACCTGGCTCCCAGCACCAGAGTTCCCCCGTGCTGCAGTCCACGCGCTCTGGGTAGCACACAGCATTCCCCCAGAGACGAGGCTGCATGTCACGTTCACGGGGGTTCTCGAGCCGACCTGTCTTCCACAGATCTCATGGCGCATCGTGTCCTCTGATCACCACTTAGCTGGAGACGAACAGTGATGGCTACGGTGGCACCGCGGAGGCCTCCCCTCGGTGCCTGCTTTGAGGGCACTGCCAGGACGATGGTGACGCCACCTTTCCTCCCTGGCAGCAGAACAGGGGTGGCCGTGTGGCTTCCAGGGCAAGGCCACCCTGGCTCAAATCCTGCCTCTGCCGCTGGGCCGGTCAGTTCCCTTCTCTCTCGCTCCGGTTCCTCCACTGAGACCTGGGCATATTTAGGAGCTCCTTCTCAGAGGGTCACTTTCAGGATTGAATGAGTTGGCATTGCTAAGACTGACAGCTGTGTTTGCAACCTACCCACCTCAAGACACTGGCCTGTCTAAATGATATTGTTGCAATGGACAAGTAATTATTTTTTTTTTACTTGAACCAAATTTAAACAAAACCTTTCTAAAGATATGCCATTATCATGCTTTCTTAGGTGACACTGCCATCCTTTCAAAACAAAGATATGTCCTCTATGTTTATTGTGAAAGTGCCCATCGGTTTACCATACACACACCTTCCCGCATACCTAATACGTGTTTCCGCATTTGGCTTAACAAGCAGGTGCCCATGAGTGAATCGCTCTATCGGGTACCTTCGTAAGGGTCTGCCTGTATGTTCAGAATTAACAGTGGCTCGTTTGAGTCTGTGCCCGAAAACGTGCAGAGATTACTTTTATTCTGCATCCACATAAAACCAAACAGGCACAGGAAATCTTGCAAACAATGGCTTGCCGAGGTGCAGGTGACCTCAAATCAAGTCACAGTTCTGGGGGACCTCGGGATTGGGGAGATGAGACACAGACAGGCCAGTTTAGGCACCTGGGCCGAGGGGGAGACCGGCGGCGGCGAGGATGGCTTACCTGGCGGCAATGTAGAGGGTTCTGTTCAAGACCATAACCATCTGGATGTCCAGTCTGTGTCTCTGTGTGCTATTCCGTCCTGGCTTGTGGCCCACAAACACCGGATACTGTTTTGTATCTGTGAATAGAGGAGCCAGGGCAGCGCATCAGGCAAAGACGGGACAGGGCAGGGAGGGGGCGGGGCTCCCCAGACCCACAGAGGCGAGCGCTTTAAGGGCGCAGGGCACCGCTCACTCCCAGATGATGAGAAGCCTGGCCCCAGGTTTCCAAGCGCCACGGTTTCTGGCTTGTTTCTCTTTCTGGGGCTCCACTCGCCAGCGAAGGCTTTGCACGAAGGTGCTCTTTTCTTGCCCAGCTTTCTTTTCATCTTCTGTGCAGGGCTAAAGCCTCAGGGGCCGACTGCCAGAGATCTTGTCTCGGGACCAGGCTGTTTCAAAGCAGCCTTCCCATCAATCAGCACAAAGGCAATGAGCTCTGGAGGCGAGAGCTCGAGTCCAGGAGCCAGGAGAAAAATACCGTCTCCACAGGCGGCCCGCGGGAATAATCCCTATTGAAGGCAGCTCTGCGAGGCTGGTTGGCATTCGAGGAACTGTGGGACGCTCGCTCCGGAGGGAAGCAGTTGGCCCATCTCGCGGAAACATGGGCTTTGACAGCACAGGGTCAAATTGAGTGTAGCCAGTCCGGTGATCTGGAATGTTCCCTGGCTTGGAGAGTTGGTGAGCCCACTTCTCCTGTCCTCCGGCAGCTCTCGGGCTGAGAGTGGGCCCTGGGTAATAACCTCTGACCTTTACAAATGCCCACGGCCTTTAACCCTTCGGTCTCCAGAGCCCTGGCAGTCCTCCAGTGCAGGGAGGGAGATGAGTCACCGGAGGAAGGCAGGCTTTCTCTTGCAGAGTGTGGGTGTGGGTAAGGACTTGAGAACCACTGAGCAACTTGGGCTTCAACCCAGCGCTCCAAGCCCTGCCGTGGCTGTGCCTGCTCCTGGCGGGTGTCTCACTAGACAGCCCTGAGAGCATTTTATTCCCAAGTAAACTTGAGTCAAGCTGATCCCATGCTTCTCCCCTGTTCATGGCCAAGGTCGCTCCTGCAACATTTCAGCTGTCTCTGCTCCCTGCATCCGAGTGATGGCTGCGGCATGATTGTCAGCAGCACCCGTGGGTCGGGGCCCCTTTTGTTTAGGGTAAGACAGAAAACTTACCCTAAACGGAGATTGGTAAAGGCTTGCAGGGTCTGGGTGCATTGGGCTGGGGGTCTGGGCCACGGCAGGAGTGCTGCATCACGCCCTTTGGTCTCTGTTCTCTAACTGTGCACCTGTCAGTGCTGCTGCTCCACCTTTTTGTAAAATTACGTCCTTTGCAGCCCGGCCTCAGTTCACTGGGAGTTTGCTTCTGAGTAATTGCTGGATGCTTATTGGGGGAAATGCTCTCACCTTTACTGTGACAAAATAATCTTTGGTGTGGCACAGAGAAACGTACAGAGTTGGATGCTCCACCCAGCACCCAGGCAGGACTTCCCTCTCTCCTGACAGACAGCCGAATTCCTAATCACACCAGCATCTACCATCCCTGACAACCAGCAAAGGCCAAAGGAAACTTCCAACAGTTAGCAGAGGAGCTCTGGAATTCAGGATCACCCTGTATCCAAGTCTAACAGAGTCTTCTGTTAGAATGAATCTCAAAGAAATGTCTTTTTAATTTATTTTTCTCTGAAGCACGCTAGCGCAGTCACTGTTTTCTGTTCCTAGCTTGTAAAAGCATCAGGTGTTAATTGTATCTCAAGGCACGGGACACCGGCCGGCTGGATGAGGGTGTGTGGGGTCGGCTGTGGGCCGCTCTCTGATCCCCACATCTGTGTCCCCAGAACGACAGCGGATGGGCTCCGTAGCTTGCATTTCCCCCTCTGTCACCTACACAGCAGAGAAGGGGCAATGAAGTCTCCTGTTCTATTTGTCTTTGCGAGGCCAGAGTGTCCACAGAGGTAGAGAGGGAGGGAGGGAGAGCGGAAGGGAGGGAGGGAGGGGCAGGGGTACTCACAGTTGCCATGCGAAATACTGATTGGCTCAGAATCCTCTGGGAAGCCGGCCCCCGCCAAGTGCAGCAGTGTGAAACAGAGCAGCAAGGCTTCTGACCTCATAGTAGTTCAGCGGGCAGACTTGACTCCTCTACTTCACCCTGCCAGAGAGCACAGAGGGGGTTTGGTTGTTTTGCAAGTCAGCTTTGTTCACTTCCATAAACGGTGGCCTTGGACATGAAACCGAGAGCAGAGCCTCCACTCCCATCTCCTCCACGAGAGCTCACTGGGAGCTGTGTTTTACCCAGGGAGCCCTCCTTGTGACCCTCCTCCCGCCCAGGCATCTCCGCCCTTAGGGAAGCCTTCTACCAAACACGGGACACACCACCTCTGAGCCTCTGTCCGGCGCCATCCTTAGGCCTTCATAGGTGCTGCTGTGGTTTGAACCTGTTTCCCAAACTCCTGGGTGGGAAACTTATTCTCTATGGCAACAGCACTGGGAGGTGGGGCCTGGGAGGAGGCTCCGCCCCCAGGAATGATGGCTCAGCAGGTGCTGGAGTGCTGGGGTTGGGCCTGCCCCTCCCTGCCCCGTTCTGATGCAGCACCCAGGCCCTGAGACTTTCTGTGACCAGCGGAGCCCCTTCCTTATAAACTGCCCTGTGGCGGGCACTGTCAGAGCAGCAGACTGGGCAAGTCTGCATCCAAAACAGTGTGGCTAGCAGAAAAGCACCTGTTTTCTGTTGAAGGTAAATTCTCTTTCTTAGGGGGCTTACGCAGTTCAAAACCTGCCCTCGCTCCAGACTCGTTCTGTGTGGGCAGCCCAAGTTTGTTCAGAAATGCGAAGTCGCCGTCAATAGCGGAAAAAAACAAAACCAAACCAGGTTTGTGATAATGACCTGGATTTCCAACTTCTGTATGAGAACCAGAGTTGTCATAGCAACATGGATTTCACACACACATACACAGGCGTGCGCCTCCACACACATGCACACGTGTGCACACATGCACAGGTGTGCTCACTCAATTCCACCACCGGCTTCACTTCTTCACTCAGGTTTCGCACCCCTGGTTTCAGTAAATAAAATCTCACAGTCTACATTTCAGAAGAAAACAGAGGGACCGTTTCAGATTCTATGAAGAAACCACACCCTTCCAAACAGTGTTGTTGTTTTAAAAAAAAAAATCCCGTCTGTGTTTTAGTCTGAAATACTACCCTGCAACGAACCAGCAGAGAATACAGACGCTGGCTCTCCTGAGCTGCCCACATGCAGGCGGTTGAAGATGTTCCTCACTGTGGAAGAGTTCTCCTCCTTGGTGGAAACACACGCCAGTCCCACGGGGGGCCGCAGGAGGCAGAGAAATGACTCCTCCCCCCGCACGCACCCCGGAGTGCGCGGGCAGCTCTACATAGGCGTGGCTCTCTCTGGAAAATGAACGTCAAGGGGCTATCTTTTCATCTCTCAGACAGTAGCCTTTGAAGCAGCCTGCCAGAGATTATCTTTTGTGAGCAAAGCCATTTTACGGTAGTCCATCAATCACTGAAGATCTGTGTGTAGAGACGTCAAAACAGGTAACCCGGCCGTCTTTGAAAGTTAATTTGGCAAACAAACTGCTAACTTACGGCTTTTTTGGAGCGCCGTTGAATATTAGATACCTGTGTCTCTTTTCTTCATGCCAAGAACAGCACTAATAAGTCTTCAGTACCGCATCGTAACTTATAATTTCACAGACACAGCTGGGTCTTAATCATTTCTTCAATTGCAAAGTGCACCTTAATTAATTTGCTTTATCTTGAAAATCAAAGAGGGACAGAGGTTGAGAGAAAAGCCTGCACAATTCTGTATCTCCATCTTTGATGTGAAAATTAAAATTACACTTTAAACGATGACTTGCCTGCCAGGCAGTCCCTGGCTACAGACACAAGCAAGTACTCGGGGCCGGGTTCAAAGCCTCCATCTCGTCCTTCATCCAGGTGCCAGGTCCTCCCAATCTGGAGTCTGAGCCCCCAGGACAGGCTCTGGGAGGCCCACGTGCGTTGCAGGTACCTGCCCCGGGTAACGTTGCAGGGTGAAGCTCATTGTCAAGAGCGAGCAACACATGTGCTCCCACCCCCATCGGCCTTCACGGCAGGTGAGGAGGGCTGAGGGCTGCAGAGCAGGCCACTGGGCTCCTCGGGGCACACAGTGACAGCCAGGCACGGGAGGAGAACCCAGCCTAAGAAGCACAGCTCTCATGCCCTCAGGAGTCTTTGCAAGTCCTGCCGGGACAAACGAGTCTCCATCCTTCAATAACCGCACGCTTCTCTGTGTGACTGTCCCACGAGCCCACAAGACAGAGACCTGCTGCTCTACCACCATCCCCGGTTTTAATTCTTCCCATGCTAACATCGCGTGGGGCCGATGCAAAATTCTCAACCCCAGAAGTTGGTGGGAAGAGCGATGCATTCGCAAGAAATCCGTCCAGCGAGTCAACGGCTCCTTCGAATCCTCACGTACGGCCAGGATCGTGGCGGAGATGTCACTGAGACATCTCCAGGTTTATAGTAGCGCTCTCTGCCAGGATAAACAGCTGGTTCATGTGCCTTTCTATCATCGTATCGTCAGGAGTTAGCCTGCTCATCACAGGGCTGAGCGTCCTGTAGGACTGGTTAATCCACGTGAACACTTGGTGATCTGCTGCTGCTGAAGTTGGGATTCTTCCTTCCGACAACGCATACCTTGTACCTGTGTAGGCGGCACAGTTCCTCGTTGAAAACGCTGGGGTGTGTAGAGATCCCAGCTCAGTAACACCGCCATGTCCCAGCCCGCAGAAAAAGAACCGAGTCTGCCGCCTAAGACCACAGCGATGCAGCAGAACACGCACAACCCAGAACCTTCCTCTGGCTTTCACAGCTCGAGCTTGCTGGGCTGCGGTGTTTCCGAGCTTGCTTAAGTCATTTTTGAGACTTCGAAAAGAGTTATTTATAGGTACCTGCCAATGTTGGTCGACTAGCCTGCCTGTGGCTGTCTCCAGCCATGGTGTGACTTAGAGCTCAGCCGCCGTTCCTAAAATCAGGTAAAGGCAGACAGCATGAGGATCCTAAACAGAGACCTGTACTTCCCAGGAAGGCTCTGAGTGTTCCCTCAGATTGTCCCAGCCTGCCACCATTCTTAGCCTTTGAAAAATACACCACTTGCTATAAAGTTAGGGTTCTACTCTGCCCAGTGCACACAATTTTAATAGGCACCTGCTCAGTGAATTTATTTGATCTATTTAGCTTCATCTAAAATTAATTTGTGTTTGACTTTCTACGCACTCTGAGCCCAGACAAAAATTCCTTTGACTGTAATTTCTCCCGACGGCTTTTAAGACCAAATTGAGTCACGGAGCCGTGTTGCTGTGACTACTGGCTGCCTTGGGCAAAATGAGCAGAATGCTACTTGGCCGGCAACGTAGTTGTCAGGTGTGGCAGAGGAAGGGTCCAGCAAAGGGGCGACGAGGAGGCCGCTCTGGAAATCCTGTGGAAGCTCTTGTGCAGGTCACTGCTTCCTAAAATAATAAAATCTCCTCAATGACTGGACCCCCACTCCCACCCCTTGTCACACAGCAGATCACTGGGCCAGCAAAGCACGGAGCGCAGGGGACCACAAGGGAACGGGAACCGATGAGGACGTCTGAGAATGAGGTCACCCATGGCCACATCGCATTTCAAATCCATCAGGCTAATTGCAGAAGGGCTGCGAGGCCTAGGCAGCCAGTGCCAGCGTCCCCGGCCCAAGCAGCCCTCCGGCTCAGCCCTGACACGAGTTCTGGTTCTCTGCCCACTTCCTCCCCAAATGCTGCTCTGGAAAATTCTACCCGGGCTCCTAAACAAGTGGTACTTGGCCAAAGCTAATGCACAGAGAAGAAATAAGGAATTAGCAACATTTAAAAAAAAATAAGATTTAACATAAACTCCAGACTTCTGACTTTAAAAAAACAAACACTGATGTAGCTTTGCTGCCCTCTGTCTCACGTGGTACCCTGGAGCTGAGCAGGGCTGCCGAGCAGGGCACGAGCCCTCTTCAGGGCTCACCCATCAGCCCCGCCCATCTCCCTCCTGCAGGCTCTGGGTACCCGAGCAGTGGACTGCTGCATCCTTGTTGTTAGTTGCTGTGGTCGCCCTCACGTGGACCTTGTGGGCCCCAGTGTGTGTACCCAAATGAATGCACATTGCTTGTGACCAGCTGCTTGCTCCATGCACTCCGTGTGGACCTGGGCAGCAAACAGTGCATCAGTACAGGCGCATGGCAGCCTTGGCTGTACGGGCACAACTTGTGTCCCAGTGGATACACAGGGCAGCATCTTCCAGAATGTTGGCGTCCAATGGACACTTAATAGTGGTAACGATATCAAAAGACTTTGGGCCGGGAAACTTGCAAAACTCTTGGATAAAAACTCCGAGTGTGGCCTGGAGATCCAGAGGAAATGCTGGTACTAACATTTTTTTTTCCAACAAGGAAAAGACATTTATGACCATGACACAGTAATTTTTTTTAATGAAAATGGCATTTTCCACTGGCATCCTAGGAAGCTGTGAAGGTTACCAACAGTTCAGGGTGCTGTTGCTGAAGGAAGGGCTCCTAACGTGTGACCCCGGGCAAGGTGGCGGCCCCGCCGACTCAGCCGTGTCTGGACACCTGGGGGACTCCTGCAGGCTCTGGGATTGCACTCTGCTGGGTGGTTCCCGCTGAAGAGGAGTCTGTGTGTGTGAGAGGGTGATCAGGGAGTGACCCCGAGCCAGGCCACTCCAGCGACACGTGTTGCAGAGCTGGTGACACTCCCCAGAGGTGGGCGGTCAGGGAGACAGGAGGCACGGGGTGGCCATCGGAGGCAGGCTGGGGACCGGTGTCCCCAAGGCTTCCTCCTGCGCCCCAAAGGGCGGTGGCGCAGCAGTCAGGCTGTGTCAGGACAGAGTGGAGCAGGTGTAGTGCTGGGCACTGAGGCCTATGTTCTTTCCCAAGAGGGCGGGGCACAGGGCCCTCCTTGCTTCTGACTTCTTGGCTGGTTGCTGGTGACCAGCACGGGCCCGGAAATACCAGAGGCCATTAGCGTGTCTGTGTGAGGGGCAGCGTGCAGTGAAGATGAGGGGCGGGCCAGACCCTCATCGGTGGTGTGCAGTCTGCAAAGAGAGAGCAGAGACGCCGGCAGGGTGCCCGGCCTGGCCCCAGCTCCAGCACCCACGTTCTGACCCAGATGGCCAGGTCGCTGCTCTTATTACCACGTCACACTCAGAATTTGGCTGATCCTTTCCTTCCCATTCCTCCTTCTTGGACATCCGAATGGACAGTGGTGGAAGGGGCGAGTCCTGCGGTGCAGTGGGTTAACCTGCTGCTGCTCGGGACGCTGGCGTCTCATCTGAGTGCCGGGTTCAAGTCTCGGCTGCTCCACCTCCAATGCAGCTTCCTGCTAATGCACCCTGGGAGGCAGAAATGATGGCCCAAGTACCTGGGCCCCCGCCACTGATGTGCGAGACCCAGACAGAGCTCCTGGCTCGTGGCTCCTGGCTTTGGCTTGGCCGAAGTGCTGGCTGTTCCAGCTATATGGGTGGGGAGGGGTGAACCAGCAGAAAGATCTTTCCCTGTCTCTTCCCCAACCTCTCTCTGTTGCTCTTTCAAATGCATAAACCATTGTTTTATAAAAGGATTGAAATCAGTGTAAAGCTCCCCCATGAACTCACAGCACAGAGGAGGGGCAGTGGCTCTGAGGCTGTCTGGGCCACCTTGCCCAGGATGCTGGGCTCCGGGCCTCAGTTCCCCTTCTGCAGTGCCTGAGTGTGCACCGCCCTCACCAGAGGTTTGCTTATCCTGCAGGTGAAGCAGAAGTGAGTTTCAGCAGGTTTTCCTCTGGCCCTCCCTCCACCTGCTCAGCTTCCTGTCCCTGAAGGCCGGTAGCTGGGAGAGGCAGCAGCCTGCTCAGGGGCCACACTCCGATCTTAGTGCCTGGCGCTCACACACTAAGGCAACGGCTAAGAGTCGCTGGTGGACGCAGTGACCGCTCTTACGATTCTGGCTGACTACAGGGTACTGCACCCATGCCAATGTGGACGTGGTGTCTGCATGCCCCCAATGGCTTCAGTGATAAAAGCCCATGCAGGGGCTTCCCAGCTGCTTCCCGCCGTGCAGCAGGCAAAGGCTCCTTCCACTTTATGGCTCTGTAACGGCAGCCTTAAGGTGAACCCAAGGCTTCGTTTGGAGGGAATCAAGTGTCCTGAGATGCTGCGGTGTTGAGTGGAGCCACCTGCCCGTGTGCAGCGTCGCTCAACCATGCTGTGCCCTCAGAGCGAGCACAGCTCAGCAAACAGTGTCCCTGGTGAAGGGAGGAACAGGGCCGCCTGCCGAGAAGCTGGGGACGCACAGAGTCAGAGGAAGGAGGCTCTGTCGGCAAAGCAAGGCGTTCGTGCGGGAAAGCCAGTGTGCAGAAGGCTGAGGTCAAACCGATCATTCCCACCCCAGAGGAAGATCCAAAGCAGGTGCCCCTTGCTGCTCGGGACGACCCGGTGTCCAGCCGGCAGCAGCGCGGGGTCAGGGACAACGCCTCCCAAACAGAACCAGAAACAACCCGGGTCCACTGACGCTGGCCGGGACCCTCACGGGGTGCCGCCTCCCGGCCCCGCCTGCTCAGGGAAAAGGGAAAAGCCGCAGCCTCAGAGCAGAGCTACTGGCCCTCTCTCTCCTCCCTGTCTCAGCCCCGAGCGGAGACAAAGGCACCCACTGTAGAGGAACAGGAAGTGCCACAGACCGGACTGCAGGGTGACGCGCAGTCAGTGAGGCCGAGGGGGCCCAGAGGTTTCCACAGGGGCGCAGAAAACCAGGTGGGAAGCCAGAAGTCCTCCTAGAAAAGGACTTTTAGTTTTGAACAATAAGAGTTGGTTTATTCTGTCTCACGAGGGCAGAGGCCGAGGCTTGCTGTGGCGTGTGCCTTTGTCCGAGTTTTCTTTCCGCGTACCCCACCAGACACGCAGCCTGAGCCCACGCGTGGCCTGCGTCCGCCTCACCCAGCGCAGCGCGGCCCAGCTCACAAGTGGTTGCTCCCACATTCCGCCGCTTTTGCAAAGGAAGCCAGAATTCATTCATTTCTCTTGGGCACGCTGCCCGGCGCTCACTGTCTCCACGGCCTGATCCTCATCCTGCCGACTCCCTGAGTCCATGGGAGCCAGGCTCTGTGCTGGGACGCCCGTGCCCCTCGTCCCCAGCCATGTCTGACAGCTCCCGTCAGTGTCCGGAAGTGGGGCCCATCACACAGAAGTGACAGTTCTGTGGGAATGGGTGTTGCGCAGGGACAGGGGGTGCGGCGGGGAAAACAGAGAGAAGCTCTGGGGGCGGGGGTGCCTCTTGGCAGGTGCGTGATCACTCGTGGGGGAGGGGCTGGGTGGCAGCTAGGGAGCTTCAGGCAGGGGAACCAGGTCAAAGCATCAGGCTACTGAGAAAGACATCGCCCATCGCCATGGTCACCAGGCTTTCGAAACTGACGCTGGACTATTTTACTCTTTGAGGAATTTCGATATGTGTCTAATGGATGGATTTTTTTTCTTTTCACCCAAAGTGCGGGCTAATACCCAGCGTATTGGAGCTGAGCGTAATGATGGTGCCGGCTTATTCTTTTCTGCTAAGGACGGGTGGGGCAGGGCTGGGATGTGGGCTCAGGATCAGGTACCTATTTGTCTGAGAGGCCGAGTCTGTGCGCTACCTTCCTAACTCTGTACATCTGTGACGTCAGGGATGTATCAGGGATGGCAGCAGAGGGCAGTGGAACCGGTACGATCGAAACCCAAGGCACCTTTTCCTGGCCCTTAGCTGCCTGCAGAGTGACCGCAAGGGAGTAAACCAACAATATCTAGTGACTGGACTTCCCACACCCGTAGTGGATTTAAACTAGAGCAGCCACGGCCTTGGACAGGCCCAGTCTTGCTGACCCTCTGTCCCATCTGACCTGCTTCCCTGTGCCTGGGGCTGCTCCCTCCTGGGACTGGGAGAAGCCGATTCTGCTGGCTGCCTGCAGGGGTCGCTGTCCCTGGGCTCTGAGTAGCAGCCCCAAATAACAGCGCCACCCATTCCAGAAGACTTGACTGACCAATCCTTGCAGATCCCCCAGAATCAGGAAGAGAGTGAAAAATATCCCCTTGAACCCAAATGATTCTGTGGTGTTCCCTTGGTGCGGGCCACACATGCCATCGTCCATTGTATGTGGGAGGGAACTTTAACAAGTTCCTGGAAAATGGAATTAAACAGTAAATTTATTCTGGTGCAAATTTTTTTAATTTATGCATAACTTTTTTTTCTTAAAATGCATTTTTCCATGAGCTTTCTGAAGATCCCTGGTATTCTCTGCCTCTGTGAATGAGCTCTGATGCTTAGCAGGACCCGGAGCCAAAAATAGAGCTTAAACAACTACAAGCTTGTGACTGCACAAACGGAGGCATATTATCGTTTAAGGATCTGTCCACAAAGGCTGACTGGTGCTTATCACCAGTGAAGAATCCACACCGCGCACAGTGGCCCTGCTGTCCCGCCCGTGACCATGCAGATACGGCCAGAGCCCAGAAGAGACGGGGGCATTCATCCTTGAACTTCCATCACTTTCCCACATTCCTTAGGACATTCATTTATCAAAAAAAAAAAAAAAAGAGAAAAGTTTGTTTTGCATCCCAGTGAGCCGGGTGAATCTGCCAAGTTTTTTCTGGAATGAACGTTGTCTCCTTGGCTTTGTTTGCATTCTCCATCTCTGAGACGTGCCTTGCTGGCCTGGCTTGCTTGGGTTAGAGCGACACAAGTGGGGAGCCTCCCGAGAGCGGCCACCAGCGTCAGCCCAGGGCACCACTGCCTGTCACCGTGAATCCTACCTTCCACACTCCACCTGCAACATCCCCAAGATATGCGTCCATGAGGCCGCTGAACCTCGGGTCCAGAAAACTGTTCAACTGTTGGCACCGCCTACTGACCTGACTCCACTCAGGGCACTGCTGGGTCGTCGCCCAGAAATCCCCGGAAAAGTCTGTTGGCAGAAGGGACCAAGCACAGCTGGGGGCCGCGTGTGGGGGTCCCTGGGCGTCGGCTCAGCGCTCCCCTGGATGACAGGAAAACCAGACTTGCTTTTCCCTCTTCCAGGCTGGAGGGAGTGAGTTGGTGTGGGAAATGCGGGTGCACCGTTTCTTATCTGCAGACAGATGGGAGAAAAACCCTGGAAGCCAGAGGCGCTTTCCTCCTCATTTGGTGACAAAAGGGGACTTCGGCTGGTCTGGGACCACCAAGAGGCTGCACCCTCTGAGGGTGAACACTGGAACATTTCGCTCCAGACCTATTACAACACGTTGATCACTAGACAGGGCCACAGACCCAGGGGCTGTGTGTCCCATGTCATGCTTCTAAAATCTGAGAACATTTTACATTCCAGGAGAGATTTTTTTTTTTTTTGACAGGCAGAGTTAGTGAGAGAGAGAGAGAGGAAAGTTTTCCTTCCATTGGTTCACCCCACAAATGGCTGCTACGGCCAGCGCGCTGTGCCAATCTGAAGCCAGGAGCCAGGTGCCTCCTCCTGGTCTCCCATGTGGGTACAGTGGGCCATCCTCCACTGCCCTCCAGGGCCACAGCAGAGAGCTGGACTGGAAGAGGAGCAACCGGGACTAGAACCTGGGGTGCCGGTGCTGCACGCAGAGGATTAGCCTAGTGAGCCGCGGCGCCGGCCCCTGGGAGAGATCTTTTATAAGACCCTTCCCCCCCACTGCCACCCCCCAAAAAGAGAGCCAGAGAGAGCCGCTTCTGAAGAGGAACAGAGCAGAATTCTCACCACCCGCAGGGCTAAGACCAGGGGTCACTAAGGACCCCCTGTGCTGTCCATTCTCATAGAAGTAAAAAAAAAAATGCAGTTGATTGCATTTATTGTTAAAAATGCACGTCCTGTCATTTATCCTGGCTTTTGAACAACTGGGGAGCCTCCCGAGAGCGGCCAGCAGCGTCAACCCAGGGGCACCACGGAGTGACTGTACCATGTACACGAGGGTTTCCAGGCTCCTCTCCTGATCCAAGCCCCCGGGATGGCCCCCGGCAGCCTGGGCCCTCTGCCTCACCTTTCACAGACATGCACTCTACGTAGAGTGCCCCCCACCTCGAAGGACCAATGAACTAGCCAAGGGCCTGGATTCCCAGGGGGCCTGGGGAGGGCAGTCGCTTCCCTGGACCGTGGCCGGGGAGGCGCTGCCCGCCCTGCGTCTCCAAGAGCCGCCTCTTCGGCTGGCTTCCGGCTCACGGCTGATCAGTGTTAACTCGGAGACGAAATGGAGGAAATGGTTCACGTCAGATAACCTGGACACAAGGTTAATTACTGCCGTCCAAATTATTTGGAGAGAAGATAGCTGTTGGATATCACCAATTAACCCCAAAGTTTAAAAAAAAAACACAATTCTCATAATTAATTGTGCAGCAATCATTGTAATTATAATCTCTGCCAGAGAGACCAGAATCAGGAGGGGGAAATGAAATTAACCAATAGGCTTGCATGTGACAGGCAGAAACCAAATTAAAGCGCTCACGCTGGGACGACAGGGAACAGAAGGCAAGCCCAAGACCGGTGTGGGGCTCAGCACACGGGCCCAGGCCTGTCCCCCAGCCCAGCACACGGGTGAGGCTGAGAGCGGCCCAGCCCCGGGTTCCTGGGCAGCCGTGGGCTTGGGTCAGCCTGGCTGTCACTGGTGCACAGGCTGTGCAGGTCTGAGCAGGGAGATGGCAAAGTCACAGCTACGGAACGCACACAGAGGGAAGGGGCACTGGCTTCTCCCTGACACCAAAGCCCCCGACTGCTCCCTGGCCTGCGCCTCCCTTTGCGGGAAGAAGCTTTCTCACCCAACTTCAGACAGCTGGTTCACTTTTATTATTTAGGACTCAGCTAAAATGTCGCTTCCTCAGGCTCCCTAACTCAGGGGGTGGGGAACCTTTTGTTCTGCCAAGGGCCATTTGGAAAGCTATGAAATCATTCGGCAGGCCATACAGACTGATCAACTCAAATATTAGCCTGCTGTAGATTTACTGAATCTCCAGGCCTGGATTCTCTGGGCTTTAAACGACCCATGGGCCGGACGGTCCCCACCCATGCTAAGGAAACAACCCAGAGGTCCCCCGCCCCCGTCACTTCATTCTGAGTGTCGGCCAGGGTTTGTCTCTAGTGGACGACTTCGCTTTGTAATCTAGCTTCAGCCAGATCCTCCTCTCGATGGAATGCGAGCTCCACTCTTTTTTTTTTTTTTTTAAATTTTTTTGACAGGCAGAGTTAGAGAGAGAGAGAGAGAGAGAGAGAGAGAGAGAAAGGTCTTCCTTTCCGTTGGTTCACCTCCCAAATGGCTGCTATGGCCGGCGCTGCACCGATCTGAAGCCAGGAGCCAGGTGCTTCCTCCTGGTCTCCCATGCAGGTGCAGGGCCCAAGCACCTGGGCCATCTTCCACTGCACTCCCGGGCCACAGCAGAGAGCTGGACTGGAAGAGGGGCAACCGGGACAGAATCCGGCGCCCGACCGGGACTAGTACCCGGGGTGCTGGTGCCGCAGGTGGAGGATTAGCCTAGCAAGCCGCGGTGCTGGCCACGAGCTCCAATCTTGTGCATCTTCTGGGTCTCCCACGTTCTAGAACAAAACCCTGTGCGTGGCCGGTGAATGGACACTACTCTGCAAAAGGACATCAGGGCAACTTGTGAAAACCCGCCGTGACAGCAAGGGACACGAGGCTTCCAGGGGCAAGGATCGACAGAAACCAGGAGACGGCTGTGGGGGCAGGACCGACACCCACGGGCGGAGACTCTCTGGAGACATAGTTTCTGCCCCAAACGAGGAGTCACAGGAACACAAACACGGACCGGCTACGCCGGGGGCACGGGAGGCCGAGGAGAGGGACACGGGCCAGAGGGTGCAGCTGTGGATGCGGGCCCACACTGCCAGCCCTCAGGG
Organism: Lepus europaeus; assembly: GCF_033115175.1. NCBI lineage: Eukaryota > Metazoa > Chordata > Mammalia > Lagomorpha > Leporidae > Lepus > Lepus europaeus. The sequence continues at coordinate 160,800,694 of NC_084830.1, read as the reverse complement.
TGCCCCGGAGTGCTCTGGGGTGCCCGGCAGGCCCTTCCTCCCCTGCCCCGAGACAGCAGTGCCCAGAGCAGGAAGCCACAGATGGCACAGCAAGACCCTACCCTGTACACAACCTCGCTGGCAGCTGCCTGCGCGTGCTGCGTTGGGGAGAAAATGGGCCTGGAAGCCACAGCCCAGCGAAGTCCTCCGGCCTTGGCTGAGCCTCCCCCGGTCCGGCTCCCAGCCTGACCAGTCTGTACAGGCCGCCGGCCCACAGCCAGACAGAGCCTGCGAGGAGAGCAAGGGGTGACCTCGCGAGCATGGCCACAGAGCTCAGGGGCCTGAGTGTGGGACTCAAGCCGAGCTCCGTCAACCCCGGCCAGTTACCAAGGCTCTGCTGCCAACAACGAGCAGTCCCTGGGGGATGACTTCACCCCACTCCCGGCCCTGATCCCTTCCCACTGACTCACAACTCTGTCCTGACCCCATAACAGCCGGGCCGGCCAGCTGGAGAGAAGACAGACACATGTCCCTGGCTGGAGTCTCAGGAGGCTCTCTGGGCAGTGCTCATCTGTGCCACCAGCTTAGCATCCCCCCAGGGGACCCCTGAGAGGGCAGATGTGTCCCCTGTGGCCAGCAGAACACGGGTGGGGACGCCCACGCCACAAGGACCCTCTCCTCCTTCCCACATGTGCTCAGATGTGTGAGTTCTGCAGCCCTGTTTTGTTTCTTTGGGGAATATCAGATCCTGGAGCCGGTCCACTTGGGAGGGGCTGGGAGACATAGCTCTGGCCAGGGCGCACCCATCCCGGATCATCTCCAAGCAGATGACATGTGCAAGGCACAGGTGTTCACGGGGGCTGGGCATGGTGCGCGAGACAGAGCTCATCTCTGTTTCCGAGAAAGGACACGATAGGAGATGGATGTATAAAGTCCTCCTTGGAAAGGTCTCGCCCTGGCGGCACCGAAGGTGCTGGTGAACTGATCCAAGTAGCTTTGAGCATTTTCCAAGATGGGTGCAGTGCGTCCGACAGGAGCAGTCAGAAGCGAATTTTTGTGAATGGAAACTGCAATGCAAGTCGAGCTCGACGGATTTTTCAGGGTGCTGGGATGCAGGGTCCCAGCATCCGGGGAGGAGAATCGGGGTCAGACATGGGTCGGAAGCTCGCTATCCGTGTCGCGCTCTGATGTTTGCTCGAAGAGTTTTCCTTGCGTGCGTGCGCTGCTTTTCCAGAACAAAACGAAACCGGTTGTTTTAAAATCTGCAGAGGTAGACATGGAATGCAGGCCTGCTGGCACCTGCCAGTGCCCACGGCTTCTCCCCGGGGCCTGTGGCCCCGGCCCAGCCCGCACAGCCAGCGGAGATGTTCTGGAATCCGGTGGGGGCAGCACAAGAATCAGTGGGGTCACTGGTGAGATGCAGATGGGCCTGCGTTGCGGCCGGCGGCTCCCCCGCACCCCACAGCCACCCGTGCCCCATCCGATCGGCTGCCTCCCTGTGAGCTTTCATACAAAAATTCAGCCAACTCAGAATGGCTGCACAGACACTCAGAGGAGCTCAAGGTGAACAGCTTCCTGCGGCTCAAGCTTCTCCACGCTGAGTCCAGGCGCGTGCACGGGGCCTTTCCCCCTCCCTCTGTCTCTGCATGTTTCTCTCTGGACCACGCCTGCCCCAGGTCCCTGGCTCCCTGCCCTCCTGGGTCACTCCCCAGGGCAGCAGAAAGCCACGTACTGCTCCCAAAGCAGCCCCGGGACACCTGCCGTCTCAGAAGCTGGGAGGGTCGTCTTAGACCACCCCAGAACGACTGTGCCAGCACAGCCAGGGGGGCCGGGCTGTGCCCAGGGAGGAGCGTTCCCCAGCTTACATAGGAGGTGGCCTGCCTCGCGTTCCCTTCACTCCTTCCCTCGACAAGCCCTGACCTAAATGTCCAGAGATGGGCATGGCTAACTCCTCCCTCCCTGGTCCCCTCCTCGTCCAGGCCAAGTCTTCAATGCTGCACCTGTCACCCACAGGGCCACATCAGTGCTCAAGTTCTCTGGAGGGCACGGGGATTCCTGATTGCGATTTCAACTCCACCTGAGCCAGGAGCTGCCCCCAGGAACAACCCATTCTCTTCCTCCACTGGTCCCGGCAGCTCTGACCCTGACCACAGACACACTTAGATAGAATGCTGAAAAACCGGGGCTTTCCAAACCTGCCTGCTCAGTGCCATCACCTGGACAGCTTCAAGGTGTCCTGGACAGTTGAGAAAGTCTGTGTCCCCTGTCCAGGGACTGTGACTGAAGTGGCCTGTAGGGCTTTGAAAATGGCAGAAACCCCAGATGGTTCACGGGTGCAGCCCAGCTGGGGCACTTGGGACACCAGCGTAATTGGTATTAAACGACACCTCGGATCCCTGCCATTTCAGCACCTTCAGCCCCAGCCGGGGATAACCAATCATGACTCAAAAACCGGTGCCTGTGCCCGCCGCCTGGCGTGGCTTTAAAAATATCTGCATTTCTTTCGCACCCACCTACCCTCATGCCATCCCACTCACAAAGTATAATTCAATCCATGAAAATGACACGGAGCCACGCAGACACTTCTTTTCCAGCCTGGGGCTTGCACACTATTTATACTGTAAACACAGACAACGGGCAGGTTCTTCTAGGACAGGACTGAGACAAGGCAGACCTCATTACCACCCCCCAGATGGGAGGGGAAGAGATCACAAGAGGTCCATACTTGGAAGCACATCTCCCAGCCTTATCAAAACCGCCGCCTCTCCCACCGTGCCCCGGTAACCTGGGAAATATAAATTTTGATTACTGATTGCTGCATTGTTAGTAACTGACTATACATCATCAGTAGCTGGTCACCGGTGTCAGCGCAGAACTTAATTATCTCCGCGGAAGGGAAAGTGACCCCACCAAAGAGCTGTTTTCCAATTAAAGCAGCACAGGACATGTGATTTGTCTCTGCAACGGCCCATTCGTACTCCTGTCTGTGCTGTTTGTACCGTCTTCCTCGCCTCATTACAAGCTCAGAGTTGTGATTCTTGGGCTCCCTAGCAAGAAACACATAAATATCAAGAGGGCAGCTGTCAGACCTTTGAAAAGCTCATGAACAGCCACCACCAAACACAGGATGGTAATTACAGCATCGCCACCAGCCAGCGCGACAGTGAGGGCTAACGACACTCTGAATGCGATGGTTTACTTTGCGGGTCCCTAACCCCCCGCAGAACGTGGGCACGGCTCCATGGGTGCCAGCACACACGCACTCGCGCACATGCACGGCTGTCGGAAGCTATTTCCTGGGGGTCGGGTGTCCTGTGCTTTATCTCAGCTGCTGTTCCAATGACAAGGAAAACATTTCCTAAGCAGCACAAGAAAAACTACGTGGGGTAGAGGGCTGGGCCACTCTTCCCCCGGCATCTTCTTTATAGCGCTTGTTTTTGCTGCCGGACGCTGGGCCAAGACCCAGATGCTCCACTTCCAATCCAGCTCCCTGCTGATGTGCCTAGGAAATTAGTGGAAGATGGCCCAAGTCCTTGGGCCCCTGCACCCACGTAGGAGACCTGGAAGAAGCTCCAGGCTCCTGGCTTCAGCCTGGCCCAGCCCTGGTTGCTGTGGCCATTTGGGGAGTGAACCAGCAGAGGGAAGACCTCTCCGTGTGTCTTCCGTGTGTCTCTCCCTCTCTTTTCTTTAACTCTGCCTTCCAAATAAATAAAAAAGTATTAAAAAATAAAGAAGAAAAGCTTTACTGTGCACCTGTTGTACACTCGGGGCGATCTCTGCTTTGATGGCGCTTATATCCCAGTGGGTTTCCACCCCGCACCCTCCATCAGCAGGGTGACGCCAGCTCCCTGCCTGCAGTAGGCATAGGGTGACAAGCGCCTGGCCCCTAGGAAGTGGTTTCAGAAATATGCTCCTGTACCCGGCTGGAGGCGGCCTTTGGAAACTCCTAGTATCCTCACCGTTCACCTCTTGGGTTTTGTGGTTTCCTGTGGGCAATGGAAAAACGGCCTTCTCCACCGTCCTAGCTCCTCACCGCGCGCTGCATTTCCTGCGTCCCCACGGCCTCCCGCCTCCTGCCCTGCAGCTGCCCACGCGTGGCTCGCGGTTCGGTGAAGGCGCCGCCGCAGGCTGGGGCTCCACCAGTATTTGACTGGATCGTATGTTGCTTCTGCGGGGGGCAGCAGGGTTGCCCTTTTTCGCGATGTGTTTTTCAGCAGGGCCAACATTGAACGCAGGCGGCCCCCGCATGGCCATGAGGGTCATCGCCGTGGCTCGTAGCTCACACACACAGCCCTCCGAGAGAGGGGCCCTGGGCTTCTGCATGTTTTCAGCACTGTAAATGGAGCGCTGGTTGTATCTAGGAGCAAGGTTCCCAGCTGGCAGTCAGCTGAGCTGCCCCACCTCAGTGGCCAAGGACTAGTATCCGGGCCAGGCTCTCCGTGACAGCCTGGTTCTGAGATTGTCTCCCAATTCAGTGGAAGGGGGAGGTTAAGGGGATTGCTAGGGTGGCCCGTGCCGTGTGTGTCTTCTGCTTCCTCTTCTTTGCTCCTTTCCAGCCTCCGAACTCCTTGCTACCTTGTCAGTTCCCACCCTTCAAGCCCCACCTCCTCTGGGAAGCCTCCCTGATTGCCACAGGTCTCCCCCGTCTTCCCCCCATGGCAGCAGTGTTGAGGCTGCTTCCTTGCTCTCAGCACATGCGGGCCGTGAGCCCCAGCACGGACCGACAAAGGCTCGCAGAAGACAAGGATGGATGACTGGTCATCTCACACACAACCCCTGTTCTCAGAGGAGCTATAATTGATGGGTGAGACAGGCATGTTAATAACAGACCACTGAGTTAATTATTTCCCATTAAACAGAAAATGCTGTACATTCTAAGGCTTCGTTTTTCCAGAAAGACCTGGACTGACCGACTTGGCTCGCTTCACAGTGGACAGGTGTCCTGGAAGCAGTGACCAGCATTCTTTGGAGGCCTCGGGGCTGGCTGGGCCCAGACACGCTAGTACACACACACGCCCAGGGGCCGCCCGCCCAACTCACACCGCACCTGCCTTCCTGTCTCTTGAAAAATGCATGACTCGGAAGACACGATGTTCGCACGGCAACACAACACCTCCTCGTCCCAAGACATCCCTGACCTACTTACGCCGCCCAGAGCACAGCCCAAGTGCACAGCACGCTCCGCACGAGGTGGAGACTGCTGTCTTGAGAAAAGTACATTTTGCATTCCCCAAGTTCTGTGTTATTAAATCTGTGCCCTTCATATCGCATTAGAGCAGGTATTTTATTCAATTATATGGACAATGCAATCAGAACTGAAAACGATGTGGCTGGCCCAGAATCCCCTGGGTGTGAAAAGATGATGATGTGTATTTTATCTACTCCTGACAAGGAGGCTGAAACAGTGACTGCGAACTCCTAGCAGCAAAATATCAACTCAGAGGTTAATTCTTCACTGTCACTCCTGACACGAAGCATGTTTTCATCAGAACTAAAAGAAGTCATAATAATAAAGCAAGCAAACACTGCTGCTCCCAGAGAACAAATCGAGTTGGATGCTCTAAAATGTTGGATAAAGAAAACTGAACCTGGCCAAAAGACACTTATTGCTGATTTAAACAAACTCCTGCTAATGCTTCCTTGCAAAAAAAAATAATAATAAAAATACATGGGCTTTCCCCATCGTGGAGGGAAGCATTTCACAGAAAGGGCCGTTTCTCACCCAAAAAGCCATGGAGAGCTGGCAGTGGAAACAGGGTCCCATTCTGTGACCTGGGAAGGAGAGGGGGACGGGAGGCTGTGAATTTATGCCAAGGCTTTCCGGCACACTTATTTTTCTGTGGTTCTACAATTGTATTATTTTTCTCTTGTCGAACCAGTTGGTCCTAATGAAGTCTCATTATTAGCCTTGGGCTGTCAGAGTGAACAACATGGCATGAAAACCAGTTAATAACCTTTTCAGTTAAACGTCAACCCTGCGATAAGATTAAATTTTAACAGGCAAACAGGCACTCGGCTAATCTGTCAGGCCCAAGTCCAGCACAGGTGTGGTGAATCTAGTGGGACAGGCGTCTAAAGAGCACAACACAAAGGCGTGGAGAACCTGAGTTAGGACGCTCCCTGGCAAACCCAGGGAAGGCGGGCAACAATGCCGGCTGTTCTCACGGCTGACTCTGTGCGGGATGGAGGTTGCTGTAGGACATCCCTTAGCTTCAAGCATTGAGGTCAACCCAGCTGCAAAGCCATTGACAGCTCCCCTGGGGCCCCAGAGGTTACACTCTAATCAAATGAGAGGTGCCAATGGGTAGCCCTTTCTGTAACACAATTTCTATCTCATTTTCCAACTTCTTTTGAAACCAAAAGCGAGGAACCAGCCATGGTCGGCTTTCCCCCAGGTTTCCAGAAGTGGCCCTTGGAGGGACCTGCATGGTCCCTGGCTGCCCGCGACTCCTGTCCAGCCCCGCACCTGCCAGCCTTCACGGCACCCAGTTGATACTGCAGGAGGAGTGCGGGGCAGCCGAGCAAGCTCAGGTAAACTAAGGAAGCAGGCGTCTTTGTATGCATGAAACGGAGTAGGCTCAAATGTCCACTCGGCAAGTGCGCCGGGATGGGACCGGGCGGAGGTGTCAACTTCTGCCACTGGAAACCCCTGCATGGCCCTGCTCTCTCCTCCAGCTACGTTCAACTAATGAGACTGCCACCGTAGGCGGGGCTCTGGTGGTGCTGCTGGACACTTGGGACAGACTCGGGCGTGACTGACCTCAGACACCGAGACAAAGCAAGGAGCAGGATAGTGACGAACCTAGTTGCTGATCCTCCCGCCAGCTGTTCGCTGATGTGGAGACCCAGCTCTGCAGAGCGGCTGTATGGAGAGCCCAGCAGAGAGAGACAGACAGACAGGGAGAGAGCAGCTTCGTCAGCAGCACTGCTCCCCTTTCTCCGAGGGCCGTGTATGGCTCTCCCAACCCGAGGTGGCTGTGGTCTGTAAGTGCCAGCCGCGTCCATTGGAACAGTATGTTGTAAATCTTAAGTATCTTCTTCTTCTTCTTTTTTTTTTTTACAGGCAGAGTGGACAGTGAGAAAGACAGAGAGAAAGGTCTTCCTTTGCCATTGGTTCACCCCCCAATGGCTGCCGCGGCTGGCACACTACACCGATCCGAAGCCAGGAACCAGGTGCTTCTCCTGGTCTCCCATGTGGGTGCAGGGCCCAAGGATCTGGGCCATCCTCCACTGCCTTCTTGGGCCACAGCAGAGAGCTGGCCTGGAAGAGGGGCAACCAGGACAAAATCCAGCGCCCTGACCGGCACTAGAACCCGGTGTGCTGGCGCTGCAGGCAGAGGATTAGCCTATTGAGCCGCGGCACTGGCCTTCTTAAGTATCTTTTCAAAAACTGACCATCACTGGGGCTGGCGTTGTGGCACAGGGGGTCCAGCCCCCATGCCTGTGACGTGGGCATCCTAGGGACAGTGTGAATCCCGGAGGCTCCACTTCTGATCCGGCTCCCAGCTGATGTGGCTGGGAAGCAGCAGGTGAGGGTCCAAGTGCTTGGGGCCCTGCTGTTCACATAGGAGATCCCGGTGGAGTTCCTGGCTCCTGACTCCTGCCTGGTTCAGCACCAGCTATTGTGGCCATTGGGAGGGTGAACCAGTGAATGCAAGATCTTTCCCTCTCTCACTACTGCTCTGCCTTTCAAATAAACAAACAAATCAGTCATTTTTAAAATGACATTTGTTTACATTGCCTTTAGCATTGCATCAGTAACTGGGATGTGATACTGTAACCTGAGACAGTAGCTGTAACCCACTCCCAGGCTGCGCTGTGTAGATGCTACCTGTTACAAATGCTCTTAATTGGCTGGTGCCGCAGCTCACTAGGCTAATCCTCGGCCTGCGGCGCCCACACCCCGGGTTCTAGTCCCAGTTGGGGCGCCGGAATCTGAACCCGTTGCTCCTCTTCCAGGCCAGCTCTCTGCTGTGGCCCGGGAAGGCAGTGGAGGATGGCCCAAGTGCTTGGGCCCTGCACCCGCATGGGAGACCAGGAGGAAGCACCTGGCTCCTGGCTTCGGATCGCGTGGCGCGCTGGCCGTAGCAGCCATTTGTGGGGTAAACCAATGGAAGGAAGGCTTTCTCTCTCTCTTTCACTAACTCTGCCTGTCAGAAAAAAAAATGCTCTTAATCTTTAACATTTTCTTAGTCCAACAAAATATTATGGATTTAATTTGCACGTAGCAGAAAAGATGACTGTCCTCCCCCCTGGTCTCTTCCCACAGTCTGTGTTCTGGGAGGTCAAGAATCGTGGCTCGGCCACTGCACATCGCCTGAAGGCTGGAATCTGGCATCCCAGATGTGATTTGGTTCCAAATGGAAACAGAATCTGGTGAGTTTTTTTTTTGTTTTCTAAAGAGGAAAAAATATTTTAGAAGCTTATTTTTAAAAGAGACTCATACTGGGTTTCTGAGGGGTATTTTAAAAATAAAATTGTATGCAATTTTATTTTGAACCCTTTGGACATCTGAGGACTGAAAACCCACATTTAACTAAAATTTGTAATTTTAAAAAAGGCTCCTGAAGATGCAGGAGCCGAATGGAGTTCTGTAATCAGTAACCAGAAATACTTGCCTTGATTTTGGGGGGTACATTTTCAGAAGAGCTCTCTGCCCATGAGAGATTTATTTTGGCAAAATAATATCTTATGATGTGTGTAGCATGCTTCAGCCTCAGACGCCACTGCTGATGTGAAGTGACTCACTTAACCCCCACGGCCCCTGGAGAGACACAATGACTGCCCCACTGCACAGACGAGGGGACTTTCTAAGGCGAGCGAGGGCGAGCAGGGATCCGGACGCGGGCACGCTGACCTGGAGGCCCACATTCTTAACTACCATGTGTCCCGCTTCTCTGATCATAGTCATTCCCCCCAATATTTAATATGTGCCAGTGACTCAGGGGGCACAGCACCTTACTGTGGCTGGGGTGGGGTGGGGGCAGAGTGGACGAGGTTTAAACACAGAGTTCACAGTGCCTCGACTCAACAATGCCCGTAGGAAGCGGTCAGTACTGCCCACTCGTCACTGAAGCCTCGCATCAGGGACTGTGGGACCAGACGTCCATGTCTCTGTGCCAGGAGGGGGTCTTTCTGGATGGTGGACCTGCATGCTCAGGCCTCGTGTTCGACTGGGGATGTTTCCAAGGGCCACATTCCCCAAACCACGCAAAAAAAAAAAAAAAAAAAGCCACGGTGCTTTGCTGTCTTCCCCTGCGGCTCCAGTGGGCACTGCAGCCACGCCTTTGACAAGCACCGGCCCTCGGCGTTGTATCACAGGCGGGCTGACTGTGAGTGTATCATTAGCACAGCCCCGACGGAGATGACAGGTGTAAACAGTTGGTAATTTATGATCTGCAGATCAGGTTCCCCCGCCCTCTGCCAGCCGCTCACAACCACAGCCGGCCTGGGACCTGCGGATGCCTCGTGTTTCCCAATCAGTCTGAACGATGCGACGCCTTGGGAAGCCCTCTAAAGTGCTCAGCCAACGCGGCAAAGCTATTGGTTCGTGGCTAGTTACCATCTCACCACGCCCCACCCAGCTCCACAAACACGCCCGAGCCCCAGGCTGCTGCTGTCTGCAGTAGGTGCCCAGCGGCTGGCCCGCCAGAGACCCCACATGGTCGCCCTGGGTGCAGCTGTGCAATGTCCCGCCTTTCCAGGCGATCTCCTTAGCTGCCTTTGGCGTCTTCTGTGCCGACAGGTTGCAGTCAAGCTGGACTAACAGAGAGCTGGGGAAGGAGGAACCGGGGGAAGGAGTTCCTGGCTAAGAGGAGAGCTACTTGGAAAGCCCTGGGTGGAGGCCAATCTCTGCACCGCAGCGAGGACGGATGGAGCCAAGCCCCACCAGTCCCTTCCAAGCCTCCTGCCCCTCACCAGGAGGTGTCAGCTGTCCCTCCTCTGCCTCTCCCCACTGGGCCCCCCAGTTACAGGTGCACACTGCTGCTCAGCCTGCCCCCGACATTCCTGCCCGGCCACAGCCCCGAGCGCCCGTGCCTGCTCCTTAGCCACGGATCGGCACACCTGTGTTTGGCCTCCTTCTAGCCCTGAGCTGGTCTCACCGGCTGCTCTCTTTACCCAGCAGCCCCGTGCCCCTCGACAGCCCCAGCCAGCCCCTCCTCCAACTCAGCTCCAGTTTACCGCCACAGAGACTTTCTAAGCAGAGTACCCGCTGGAGCGTGGGATCTAGAACCTTCTACCACCTCACATTCCTCACACCCGGTCCCTGCCTTCCCTGCCGACCGCCAGTCAAACTCTGAGTGCCTCCTTGGCTGGCAGTTGCCATGTGTCCCCGCTAGGCTGTGAGCCCCCTGGCCAGGCTCCCCATTGCATGAGTGAGAACAGAGGGGCCTCTGCAGGACCACAGAAAGCTGAACCGAGAAATAACAAAGAGCCATGGGGAAATGCCAGCGTTAGCCTTCCTGGCATTCGAGATGCAGGCTGAGTGAGGCTGCTTGGTCCGGGGGAGGAAGCAGCTGGCATAACATAAGCACACACCCCGTCGCAGGAAATATGCGGTCCTGGGCTGGCAGTAGGGACTGGTCTGAGACAAGGAAGTAGGCAGCCTCCGGGAAGACAGCTGGGCCCAGTGAGAGGCACACGGCCCAGACCCTCGAGCAGGAAGTTGGCTGTGGGTGAGGGGAGGCTAGAGCTGAACCCTGGCCCGGTGCGGGCAGGCAGGGCCGAGCGGGACACAGGTGGCACACAGGACTAAGCTGGCTGTGCCATGGGTGGGGGCAGAGCACAGAAGGATCTGGGTGGACAGGATCAGAAATCGCAGTGGTGAGCACAGTGCAAGGTGGTAGCCTGGGGAGGCTGTTGCCCGCAGGTGTGGGTGAGCAGCAGGAAGGGCTGTCTATGGGTTCCAGGCCATCGGGGACTGTGACTTCGTGTACACTCAGAACTGCAGGGCCACCGGGTGGGTGAGGATCCAAGCCCAGGACGGATGGGAGTCTGTGGGGAGGAGGCTGACTTTGTCATTAGGGAGGTGCTGATTGACAGTCACCAGGATGCTCGAGGAGAGCCACAGAGCATGTCTGTCGTGGGAATAGGGGCCCCTCATTGCAGGGGGCTTGATGCACCCCAGAAACAGGGACTCGGGCTGAGCTGGGGGGCGTGGAAGTACCCAACCCCTGTCCACAGCTGCCTGCCTTGAAAGCGGCGTGCACGGGAGTGGCGCCTGGCTTAACAAACTGCACCTGTCCACCTCCCCATCAGCTCTCCAGATCTTACACAAGGCAGGGTTCCTCTGTGTCACCCAAAAGCAAGAATATATGTGAGTCATTTTCCATAGACTTTCAGTTTGGGGCATGTTAAAAAACAAAACAAACAAAAAAACTACAAAGGGGCAGGTGTTTGGCCCAGGGGTTATGATGCCGGCATCCTGTATCAGGTGCCTAGTTGATTCCCGGCTCTGCTTCAGAGCCAGCTCCCTGCTCATGTGTGCGCTGGGGGATAGCTGGGAATGGCTCACGTCCTTGGGATCCCTGCCACCCACTGGGAAGCCTGAATGGAGTTCCAGGCTCCTGGCTTCACTGTGGCCCAACAGCAGCTGTAGGCACCTGGGAAGTGAATGAGTGGGATAGAAAAACCTCTCTGCCTTTCAGATAAATAGGAATAAACGAAAAACACCTTAAATGGCAACCCCTAGATAACTCCATCAACTTCATCAATCTCAGAGCAAATGACACCAGCTACAGATGCCCACCCGCTGTTAGTCCACCCAGCTCTGTCCACCTGGAAGGCACAGGGTGACTTCTTTGCTAGCACAGCTTTCTGTAAACAGAGGTCGTGATGTCAGGCACAGCGGTGAGCACCACTGCCTGCCCCCGGACCCCCACATCAACCCCCTGCCCAGAGCAAGCGGATGAGGCTTCTGGGACTAGTGACTGGAATTGAATTGTAGTTGGGAAGAGTGGAGTCCATTGTTGCTGCACACAACAAAGGAGTCCCCGCCCATCACTGAGATCCCTGCTTGGCTGGCCTTAAAGAGCCGAGGCCGAGCAGATCTTCTCCATGCGACCGGGAAGAAAGAGACACTGTTCCCGGGAGCCGGCCGTGGCACTCAGTGCACACAGAGAGGTGTCGCTGGTGAGCCCGGCCTCAGGCCAGCTGGAGCCTGCTGGACATTTCACGGGGGTGGGACCCAAACAGGGAAAAAACCTCCCCCTGTGCCAGCACGTTGGAAAAACATCACCGCGAGAAAAGTGGGAAGCCCGCACTGGCAGGCGGAGCACCAAAAACAACAACAGACTGCAATGTGCTTATCGGGTTTGGGCAGGAAACGAGGCCCCGATCTTTCCACGGAGGCCGCTGGCAGCAGTCCCAACCCCAGCGCGTCCTGAACCACCCCGTACGCTGCTGTTTCCTGCTCCAGGTAGCGCATGGATGCTCGTGGTGGTCAGCCAACAAAGTGCCAGGCAAGCGGCCTCGGAGAGCCCCCCAAGCTGTGTATTCAGGCCTTGTGTGAGTTAAAGAAAAAACAGACTGGTGTTCTTTTGTGCTTTATAAAGGTGGCACTTTGCTGGGCCCAAGTTCCAGACTCACGTGCTATCCGGAGAGGCCACACGCACTGTGTGTTAGCAAAGTGCAAAAGACGGAAGACCCGTGTTCCTTGGAATCCAGTCTGCAACAAAAGCAGCCCAGGATCCGGACCACCTGCCTGGCCCACACAGCTGTGGCAGCGGTGAGAAGGTACGTGTTTGCCTGAGACACGCACACACACGCACACACACGCACACACTGGACAGCGCAGGCTGCATCGAGGAATAGGAAATGCAGTCACAGGCTGAGGATGCACAGGGCCTACTCATCTGTTGTGTGCAGAGGGGGCCTGGCCGTGCACAGAGCTCGAGTGTCCCAACCCTTCATCAGAAGCAGGCTCTTCCCGCCTTGCAGGGCAGACGCCCAGGAACCTGCCTGCCTGCCGCTCTGCCTGTGCATCTACGAGTCCCTGGAGCCCAAGCGGCTCAGCTGGACTCGCACCCCGAGCCCTGCCATCTCCCAGCTGTGTGGCCCAGGGCAAACGTCCCTTAACTTTTCATCATCTCAACTGACTTAACTCTCAAATGGGATCCTGGCAGTGTGGGCCTTTGGGGTCGCTGCAAGGAGGAAGTGCAAACAGCAAGCCCTAAAGGCACAGGGCTGGCTGTGTGTGCTACGGCTGCTCCAAGCAGCAGGAGTGTGCGCTCCTTCTTAGGAGCTGAAATGCACTGACAGGAAAAAGAACCACAGTGTCAGAGGAGACACAGAATAGCCACACAGGCACTCGGGGAGGCTCTGGGAACTTGAGGTGCGTCACCCAAGCAGAAAGGTGAAAACTTTCATCTTGAAACCACAGGCCAGGTGTGCAGCAGGAGCAGCTGCCACCTTGGCGTGCGTCTGTCCCACCCCCTCTCCGGCTACGCGGGCTCGGCGGTTTGGTGCAATATTAGTAAACAGGTGTTTGTTGATCCTTTGAAAGCATATGGTTCCTCAAAATAACTGCTGGACACTTCACTGCTTTTTTTTTTTTTTAACTTTTCTCTGGTGACGGGTGGTGCGGTGGAGCGGTCACTGGTCTTGGGTATGTGCATGCCGTAAGGCTGCTTGCTGTCCCCAGTGGCCACCCTCACCCAGGAGGGGCCGCCTCTGCGAGTTGAGGGTGAGCCGTTTGGTGTCCGTGTCCTCCGAGGCCCTCCAGGACAGCTCGGTTCCAAGTACCAGAGGCCAGCGAGTGTTGTCAGGCGCGTTTCTACTTGCAGTGGTAATGCATGATTCTCTTTCCTGTATCTTACTGATCTCTTACAGAGTTGTTAAAATCCGCCTCTCGTAATTGCTTTGTACGACCTTCTCGTGGCAATAATAAAATAGACACGGGCAAAGCGAAGCCTCATGGGATCATCCCCTTCACCCTACAACACGCCCAGCCCAGTGCACGTCAGGGCACCCTTCTTGAGTTTTCCTTTTTGCTTCTTTGCGTTGGTCTAACCTGTACCTTTTTTTTTTGGGGGGGGGGCATGTATTCTTGGAGTTGGCCATTATTTTCCATTGGAAATCCTTCAATATTTTCAGTGGTACGTTCTGCAACCAAGCAAACGTCTCATTGTCATAGAAGAGCTGTGATTTTCGACATCCATACCATATCCTTACACAAACCAAACCCCACACCGCTGCCTCTACAAGCAGTTTATTTCTTTAGCGCGACCCAACTTTTTACAACCGGGTATTAGCGGGGCTGCCCCGTGCAAGTGCACCACGATGGCCTTGGGTCGCTCTTGTACATTGACTCTTTGTGGTGCTCCTCTTGGGCTGTCCCAGAGTCCTGATTCTGATGCTGCTCACCATCTCGCGGCTACTGAGCCACACACATCCGCTGCCATGCCATCGTGGTACTGGCCCGGTTCTACCAGAACAAATCAGCCGGAGTCCTGGCCTTGCATGGATCGCCACCCTGGGCGTGTGCGCCGCCCGCCTGGCCCCAGGTTTCTCCCCAGGGACGCGGCTCCCACTGCTGGAGCCCGGTGACCCCAGCCTTCCCTGTGATGCGTTTCGGCGGCAGTCTTTCGTCTGTACCTAGTTGTCCTCCAATCACAGAGGACTCAAGAAGTCACATGGATTTCTTCCCACAGCTTGGTTTTCGCCATCATGTCCATCCAAGGTGGGCGTCCAGGTCTTTGAACTCCAGATGGCGTATGCTTAGTGTTTCACTTCTGGCCTTGATGGTTTCTAACCTCTTGATTTTTCTATGAACTTTTGTTTAGTTTAGGCCTAGGTCATGGGCCACAGCAGCTGTCCACGCCAGTGCATCTTACACTGACGCTGCACACAGGATGCGTGGTGCTGCTAGTTTCGGTTACTGCCACACTGAGCAAGCGTTCATGACAATTTCCTTTTCTGTCCTTTCTATCCATTTCCTGTCCCTTCCAAGTTCCTGGCGCGCTCCTTTCTTGTGCTGAACCACGCCGTGTCCGCCGCGTGTTGGTTTCATAGGAGGCCTACTTTACCCGCGCTGTGTGTGTCTTCAGCTCACAGGCTGCTTTCCGGGCGTGAAGTTACTGGGACACTGAGAAATACAGGGATTTTCTTAGAACTTGGTTGGGGGGGTGGGGATCAGCCAGCATGACCCCTCTGGCTCCTGGTCATCTCAAGCAGGCCTTTGAGAGGTGGTGAGTGACACGTGGCTGTGGAACACGCGGCGTGGCTGCCAAGCTGAGCGTGTGTGAGCAGCGGTGTGTGCGGGGGTGATCGCCTAGGCCTGTGTGCGGCTCCACCACACTGGGGTCACAGCCTCCAAAGGGACTTCGGCTTCAGGCTGCACAGAGACCCCCTGATTGATGGCTAAAGCTGCTGTTTCACAACCCCGCCCCCGCCCCAGCAGGCCTGCACCCGGTCACTAAAACCTAAAAGACACAGCCTCTGCACTGTCACTCTCACCCGTCACCCTCACCCATCACTTTAATCTCGGGACAACGTAAGGGGGAGCCGGCCACCGTTCTGCCCCCGCTTCCTTCCCCGCTTGCTCGTACACAGAACGCCCCCTATGCAGACCAATGCGGTGTGCCTGCGTCTGTTAGATTCTTAATTTCAAGAGCAAGAGGAGGGGGAAAAAAACCAGGCCCAGGCTCTCATTTGTCAGTGCAGCATCTTCCCTGCTGGCTCCCTCGCGTGTGACTGACACCCACACCTGCCAGCAACTCCTTCAGGTCGGCGTCTGCTGGCACGTAGATGACAGCGTGTTTCTACGTGGCTGGAACAGCCTTGTGTAGATAACATTTCCCATCAGCACCACCCAACTGGTGCGGAGCTTTGGGTCCGTGTGCAGACGGCGAGATCCACAGTCATGGTGAGGTTGAGACGACAACAGAAATGACTGACGGGAGGCTCCGCCCCGTCTGATAGAACTGGAGCGGGAGATGGGAGGCGGCTGTGGATCGCGACTTGCTCGGGCTGCAGATGCTAGAAACCATGCACGGGGACCAGCAGAGAAGGGTGGTGGGCGTGGAGGCCAAACATACAGGTGGCCCTCTCCCACGCTGGTGGGACGAGAGGCCAGCTGGTGGCGATCCATGTGTCCAGGGCACACTGAACGGTTCAGACCTGGCCAATTCAGATGAGCACCTCAAGTCTGTCTAAACCCGCCGTGTCCGTTTTCAGAAGTCCTGGGAGGCCGGAGCGAGTAGAGTCACCAAAATTATTATCATTATTTCTCGACGGCCAGCATTCAGGGACACTGGAAAGCCTTGTTTTTGAAGGGAACGACTCCAAAGCGACGTGATGAAATAAGGGGTAATGACCGTGCGTGCTCCTGCGCTCCGAGGCCACCCACTCAAGTTCAGTCTGTCAGTGCGACCGTGCATTATTGTCATTACAAGTTCAACGCTAATTAATAGTTAGGGTGAACCTGGTGACATCTGACACGGGAGTGGCTCTCCAGGGCAGGAGAAAACCTTAGGTTTTACGCTGCTCTGTTTATCCAGCCGAGCAGTCCCTGGGCACCGGCACTGGCAGTTTTCAGCCCGTGGTGGCCTGGTCAGGTTTGCTGAGGTTTCTGTGCCTGGCGCTGGAGGGGTGCTTGGAGAACCGGGGGACACGGAGGATCTCTTCTTGCTCTCTCTCCACTTCGGATACGGGGGTTGGAGTGGATTTTTTGAAAAAGATGTCGAATGGGGAGTCCAAGGTCATCATTTCATTGCTTTACCGTCGCTGTCAGCCAACAGTGCTGAGGGTCCAGGACCCGCGTGTGCACCTCTGCCCCCATAACTGACATACTCTGGCATTTACGGAAGTCAGGGATCTGGGTGCCCCTTTGGAAAGAGAAAAGGAAACCAGCCTCACTTCTTTCCACTTCAAGGCTCCGTGGCACAGTAGTTCTGCCCGGGAGACCCCTCCCCAACTCTTGACACGCATCCATCATTTTTAATGGCCCTCGTCTGTCGTGGGCAGGCTCTGGAACAATCCTTTTCTCTCAGTTACTGTAGACTGGAGGGAAATTAGAAGCTGCATGGATCCACACGTCTGCATCCGAGAAACTAGGGGAGGGTCAACGGTCACTCTTGTAGGATTCCGGGAGAGTTTAGATCTCCTTGAAGGTGGCGTTGGGCCATCGGTAGAGGGCAGTAGATCAGGGAAAACCTGTTGGGTGCCATCATTGGAAACTGGACAAGGCTGGCTGCTGTGTCCCGCGCAGACACACAGGAAGTGCCCGTGGCAGAAGTGAGGGCACAGGTGCTCCTCCCCGGTACCGCCCGGCGCATCCCCGCGGCCTCGCTCCACTCATGGAGGCGGGGCTTCAACACCACCCGAACCTCTTCCCTGACCATTTGTTGTGGTTGTCGCTGTTACGCTGGAGATAGCAGCATTATTTTCCATTTGTAACACTGATGTTCCGTGAGTAGGTTTATCTGAATGCACAAATAGCACAAGGGGATTTCCAAAAGTCCGTGGAAAGTGGAATTATGTAAGTTTATTTGGGTGGAAAAAAATGAAACTTTATTATACAGTTGAAAGATTCCCTCCTAAACATACACGCGGAAAGTTCTAGAAATGCTAGCTCTTCTGTTTGATGACGACTTGGGTCTGTTTTGACAGTAGGTGGGCTCACCGTGAAGCCACGGCAAGGCTGTCCCTGTATTTTGTAGCTCACTGAAGGCTGCTGGAGAATTCTCAAGAGACCCCCGGGCCCAGCATAGTGCTGCCCCCATCCTGGTCCCTTCCACTGCCGCCTTCCCCACGCTATCCCCCATGTCTGCAGGGGTGCCTCGGCTTTTGCCAGTCTGTTCCAGCTCCCACTGGAAACTCCTCTCTCTTCCTGGACAGTGCTCATCACTGGTGACACAAATACCCCGTTAGTAAGGCACAACGCCTGTCCCTAACAGCTGCCCTCTCCCTTTTAAAATCAGGCGAGAGTTCCATCTTGCCCTTCAGCGCCTGTGAGGGCTGATGAACCCGGGATGACAGTTCTGTCTCCTGCAGAGGTTTTTATCTGACCGACGCCCGACCCTCCCAGGCTGGAGACAGCAGATTACGCAGCACAAGTGCCTCCGCCACCCACCGACCTGCGGGTGTGCTGGCAGAGAAGTCCGGGGGCAAGGCGAGAAGGCGGGCAGGCGAGCCTGGTGACGCACCTAGGCCTCCGAGTCGGGCTCCAGTGCGGGTCAGTTCTTGCCTTGCTGGCCCACTTCCTTCTGTGGGGCGCCCTTACGGACGTCCCCTGTGCTGGACGTTCCGTCCTCTTGGGGCGGCTCCTGAGACACATTCCTGGGGTCTTGGATTATGTGGCGGTGGCTGCCCTCTCCTACTCTCATGTAATGGAAGTTGGTGCTCCTGGTGGAGACAGGGACCAAGAGTCTCTGGTCCCTAATGTCTCCAGCAGGTAGCATGGGTGCTGGGAACAATGGGCACAAACTCGAGTCCTTCGGTCGCTATGCTTCTGACCTGATAATGTTCCTAGATGCTGGAGGCACTGCTTCCCCATGGTCACTCTAGGCAGCCCCTCCCGGTCAGGGGCAGTGCCTGGATTACCTAGGAGTTTCCTCCCCAAGGCTGGAGCCCAGGACGTGGATGCTGGCCCAAGGCATGCACACACTGATAGCTTCAAGGATTCTCTTTGCCCAACAGGTCTGAGGTCATTGTATGAAAAAGTCCCAAGGCCAACCACAGAGTTACAACGACTGTGCTCTCCCTCTGTCTGGTCAATATTTCTCCAGCGTGGTATTTATTGCTTTTCAACTTTGGCATAAAAGCCAAAGTGGCAGAGGACCAACCTGCAGCCTCACCCTGCCCAGTGATGGGGAGCGATGTCCAGGAATGCAGCTTAGTCACATCCCGGGGCAAGGGGCAGCCAGCGAGGAGCTGAGCTGGTCTCGACTTGGAGGCCTGGGGCTGCCTCTCAGATGTGGTGACCACCTGCTCCAGAGGGGCGTGGCTTTTTATCTTCCACCTTCAGGGCCGGAGCCGGTGCTGCCGTCCACTCTAACTGCGCAGGGGCCGAGGAAGAAACCCTCGTTGGACTTTCAGAATCACAGAGAGCACAGTATTGAGTGATATGTCGTGAGGGCGTGACCGTGGCTGGGCTGGGACTGTTTTTTTCAGGGGCCATAGAGCAATTGAAGGCTGAAGGCTTTAATAAAATGAGGAATCATTTCGATACTAAGTATAGGTTGGAGACCTGGGGCAGAGCCATGGATACTGGCCTGGAAGCTCTAAAAACAGGCCATCGCCAGGATCCCAGAGGCCACTGAGACTGGGGTCACCAGCCTGCGGACCTCCACTGTGCTCGCCCACACGGCTGTGGGGCTCCCAGGCAAACACTGGGCCCCATAGTACGTGGAGCCATGCATGAGTCGATGTCTAGCTCATTCCTTCCTAGAAATTCTGCTTTGCCAACTTGACAGAGAAACTACTGATCAGCTCCCCCGGATGCCCACAGCGCAGTGAGTCTGCGCCCCTTTTGCTAAGACTGGGGTGTCCACCTCACACTCTGTGTCCTCGGAACTCATGTTCCAGGGTCCTCTCCACCAAGGCTTCTGTATCTGATGTCTGTGCCGAACACCTTCAGACCTTGGATGCACAGTGTGGCAGGGCACCCCAGCATCTGCAGGCACCGTGTACCCTCAGGCAGTGGCTGCTGCTGCCAGCCCAGGCCCCAGAGCACCTGAGCAGGTGACTACCGGGCGCTCCTCCCTGGAGGGCCCCCAGGCTCCTCCTGGATCCTCAGCCACCACCTTGTCCAATGAGCAGATCAGCACAAGGGCAACTTCCTGAGTTGGCCACAGACCCCTGGAGTCCTCCACTTCCCCTGACAACAGCGCCGGCCATCTCCACCACCCAGGACCGCTCGTTACCACGGCTATGAGCAAACGCAAGCTTCAGTCTGATACACACCCCGCAGGCTTTCCCACGGAGACAGATGCTCACGGACCAGCACAGGGGAAGGGGGCACAATGGAACAGTGCTGGCTTTCCCACCTGTCTTTCCCTTAGGCGTGTCGCCTGGCTTCCACTAAGCCATCCTGTTTGCTCTCCGTCTCTGACTCAGGTCTTCTTGCTATCTAAAAGGACTTTAAAAGCATTTTAAAAATCCTATTAGCAGTAAAAAAAAAAAAAAAAAAAAGGAGAGAGCATTTCTATTCTAGTGGGATTGAAGAACTGGTAGGTGACCCCATGGGCGCGCATACAAAGTGTTCTAAAGAAGCGTGGTGTGGACGTGGCTGACAATCTCGCAGCCAGGGCTGCGGAAACACAGGCGCTCAGCCTCTCCGTGTGAGCCACCCTAACTGTTCTGCTCGCCAAGGCACGCACGAAACCCTGGGAACGGATTCGCACTCCACCTTCGTTTACCTTTCGGTATTTAAGTATCTGAAGTTAACTCCCGAGCGTCTGAAACGCCAGCAGATCTGAGATGTTAGCACAAATGCGCGGCTTTCCTACACTCGAGGAGAAAAGCGAGGATGCTTTAAAAGCATCTGTCTCTGTCGCCCAGCCCCCCGCCGTAACTTCACCACTCTTCAGTGATGTACTGACTACTTAGAGCCCTTTGTGCTGTCGGGTACAGAGGCCTTCTTCTCATAGGAGTGCCACTGACTGGCTAATAGTGTCTTTGGATCTAACCCAGTGGAGAAAACCCAGGGCTGCACACAGCGGCGCATCGGACACTTAATAACAGCAGCCGAATGGGGCCCAGAGTCCGCGGCAGGGGCCGGGTGGCACTGTGCAGACCAGGAGGGCGCATGCTCACCACCATCCACTCTGCTGTACCGCGCCCACACCCTGCAGCACGGCCACTACTTCTTGAGAAGCTAAAGCATCTTAGGGGCTATACATCGCTGCCTCCTCCGAAAGCCTGGAGCTGGTCCCCAGACACACCTGTCGAGCCGGGTGACGCGGGCCTGTGGCTGTCATGGTTGCTGTGGCCGGGCCGGTCATCCACACCTACACCCGCAGGCAAGGATGTCCAGCAGCCGTGGACTTCACTGTCCAGGTTTGGGTTGGTGGGTCTTGAGCTGTGGCTATCCCCCTTCCCCACAGCGTTCTTCTCTGGATCTGAGAGCTGATGGATGGACCTCAATCCGTGCCTCCAGGGCAGAATGCCACGTCCCGACATGCACATATCATGGTGCGATTCAGTGATGCAGAAAACTCACTCTGGGGGGTGCAGAGGGAAGGCCCAGCTGACGCTTGGATTCTGAGGGCCGCCCGGGGCTGCTAACACATCTCGGGGTTGGTCGTCGGGAAGGGCAAAGCAGGCCTCCCGCAATTCGCACTATGGTCGTAGCATGAAACAGCTATCTGTGCCCCGATTACCCACTTTCCCACAGATACTGCCGCTTCCGTTGGAGGGCTGTCCGACACGTTTCCATTGGGGAAGTGGAGGCCTGGGAACAGCTGCCTGCAGATGACCGCAAGGGACAGCAGAGACTACAGACAGCTTTATCCTCTGCCTGGTAGACTTCCGGTCACCGTAAAACAGCAGCACGCTGCGCGGCCGTGAGCCACAGTGGGTCACCAAGGAGGCCTTGTTATTCTCTAGAACCATTTCCAACTCTAGGCTTAAACGAATGAAGCTGAAGGGATGATGGCCCAGGCCGGACAGTCTCCGTCTGCAATTCCCACTTCTAGAAACAAGCACGCGACGGACACAGTACTCTTACACCCTTAACCCCAGGCTTGGTGCTAACTGCTGAGAAGAGCAAACAGGCACTCCTCAGGTGCTCAACTAACAATAAAAAGCGTCCCAAGCAAACAACGCAACTCAGAAAGAGGAAAAAAAGAAATCACACAGTAAGTCCCCTAAGATAGCCACGGGCCTACCGGCAGGTTGCCTTTCTGAGCGTCCACCATTTGAGGGACCAAATCAAGAGACAGAAGCCACCCTTGGAGCCGGGAGGGGGGCGCCTAACGGTGGGGTCAGTTCCCTCACCATGGGCCTTCCCACGGTGCGTGGAGAACTCAGATACCAGGGCGCAGGTGCAGGACCTGGGAAGATCAGAAGCAGAAGGAAGCTGATTATGCTTATCTCCTCGCCAAGGCCAGACCACCACAAGGCCCCTGGACATTTGTAATGGGAGGAAGAGGCTGGAGAGCCGGCCCGGAGACCCAGGGCTGCCTCTGACTGGGGCTCGGCAGGCTGACCTCACCTCGGCTGCCACTGAGCAGGGAGACAGAATGTCAGTGGGTGGAGATTTGCAGCCTGAAATTAAAATGATTTCATTTATAACAAGCGGACAACTGCACTCTTATAATGAGGCATCAGTGTCCGATTCCTGTTAACTACACCAGCCGTATGAGCCGCTTTACCCGTAACGACAGGAACGCAGGCCACTGTTTGTGCGAAATCCACGACAGCTTCCCCGCGTCACTCATACGGTGTGTGCGTTTCAATGCTTTTTGGAGCATTTCAGCACATAGGGAGCAGGACGCTCAGCACAAGCCGAGTCGACGCGCAAGCCCCTGGGTGACTGGTCATTGTACAGGTTCCATTCAGTCACCCGTGGCCCAGAAACTCGGGTTCTGCTGCACGTGGGCATCCTAAGAGCACCCTGAAATTGGTGAGGGACCCTCACCTCCCACAGGTTCAGGGCAGCTTCAGAACGCTCGTGGGAAAGGGGAGTTAAAAGATAAGTTGGTTTTTGACGCAGCCCTGTTGAAATCCATGCAGTGTTTTCCTAACGGTCCATTTTCCGCCACGTTTGTGAAGATCCCTTGCAGAAGATAAGACACTGCCCCCTTTCAAGTTTGCGCAGGAATGGGCTGATGGTTAGAGAGTGCATTTTTTTTTTTTTTGACAGGCAGAGTGGACAGTGAGAGAGAGAGACAGTGATAAAGGTCTTCCTTTGCCGTTGATTCACCCTCCAATGGTTGCCGCGGCCGGCACATTGCGGCCGGCGTACCACGCTGATCCGAAAGCCAGGAGCCAGGTGCTTCTCCTGGTCTCCCATGGGGTGCAGGGCCCAAGCACTTGGGCCGTCCTCCACTGCCTTCCCGGGCCATAGCAGAGAACTGGCCTGGAAGAGGGCAAGCGGGACAGAATCCGGCGTTCTGACCGGGACTAGAACCCGGTGTGCCGGCGCTGCTAGGTGGAGGATTAGCCTGTTGAGCCGCGGCGCCGGCCAAGAGAGTGCATTTTTTAAGAGGCTGTTAAAACCACTGTCACCACCATTTAAAAATATTCACTGATTATTTTAGAACGTGAATTCCACAATACTTATTTTTGCAGTTCCTTCTAAACCTTCTTGGTTTTGATTTTCAAAGCGAAACACATCTAGTGACAGTGGATCCCACATTTCACGCTGTCAGCGGGGTCTGGATTATTTTAGGGAAGGAGTGATTATGCAGGAGATTACGCAGAGAACAAGGCTGGCTTTGGTTACCCGACACCAGGACTCCACGTCTCAGTTCTCGAACTTGAGACCAGCTCTGTGAAACAATCCATCCAAAGTGCCAGTGTGAACAGTATCCAGCGAGACAGGGCAGCCCAGGGCAGGCTCCGGCACCTGCAGCATTCGCTTCTAAGTGCCTTTATGGAACCACAGTGAAAGCAAAGACGCTGTCTCCCCAGGAATACTGACGGATGTGTCCACTTTCGAAGGACATGTCTGCCTATGCCCAGTGGACATCTCTGTGCCCTGCGGTCTGAGGACCCAAGTGCTCTGTGACTACCAGCTGTGAGTGGTACCTTAGCTTTACCTGAGCCGTGGTGCGACGTTAAATACAGGGCCTCATCTGGCTGCACCAACACTTGGGAGAAAGGCTTGTCTCTCCAACCATGTCCCACGCAGGAACCATTATTCTCAGAATGAAGTTAGACCAGGCGCAGGGTCACTGAGGATCACCCAAAAGACACGGACATATACCCCTAAGCCTCACCTGGAGGGGGGATCAGTCCCCTAAGGAGCCCTGTGGCTGAAATGATCCCCCGTAGGGACAGGAACCCAACACCGTCCAACGCGGTCTTGGGTTGGCTGGCTCCATTTTCAAACAGTAGCCTCTGTGAGCGCATTCAACAAGCAGCGACACACGGAGAGCGGACAAGGGCAGAGCATCTTGGTTCTCGGGGACTTGGAAGATGGGGGATTTTCACAAACTCCTAAAGCATCCCTTAGAAGACCAGAGAACACAGCTGGAAGAATCCGGAGGGAGAGGATGAGGGATGCGACAGCCAGGGCTTTGAGAGCCAGGAAGGTGTCCAAACAGAGCAAGTAGCAGAGGGGCCAGTCTGCACACAGGACGGTTCTCATGTGGGCGCAGCCTGCGGGATACCCCCTGGCACACACATACCTTCCCTTGGCATCAGCTGACTTAGGTGTGTGGAAGGTTTCAGGGGAGAAGGCAGAACGAGGGGACACCTGCCTGGTGCTTCCTGTGTGACAGGTGCTTCGAGCAGCACACACGGACTAACCCTTGGCAGACTGTTCATCCTCACGGCTCCCATAGGAGGCAGAGGCTGTGACTGTTCCATTTCACATAGCAGAAGGCGTGGGGAGGTTAAGGAGTTAGCCTGAGGTCTCGCGGCTTGTGAGGGGTAGGATATGACACGGGCACTGGGCGCTGGCCCCTGTGCAGGCGAGTGCCCACGGCCGCATGGTCTCCGGTGTAGCTGCCTCTGCTGCAGTCGCGTCCCCCCACCCCCCAGCCTTGTCCGATGGTTGAGTCCAGGTAGGACGGGAGTCTCCGAGGTTGTGATCACAACGAGCTTCCTGTCTGCAGTTAAACCTGGCCACGCTCCACGGTCACCATTGCTAACCCCGCTGCGCAGTTCCGGCATCGGGGCTGAATCAGGAGCTGTCAGCGTTCTGACAGCCAGGGCAGGGCTGGCACACAGAGCTGCCTGCTGCTCGCCACGAGGGTGCGCCGAGGACGGGATCCTAGCGGCACATCAGCCTGAGGACATGGTGGCAGTGAGGACAGCCATTCCACTCATGCCCCAGCAGGTGTCGCCGACACCTGTGGGAGAACCAGCGACCCGAGCAGCGCCACAGGGGGAGCTGTGGCTTGGTCCCCACTCTTGCACAGCATCAGCAGCCAGGGCCCAGGGCTTCCACTGCTGTTCCTAGCGCTGCTTTAAATAAAGGACTTTGTAGCCAGCCAGCGTTTCCAGTGTGCTTTAGTTTGTCAAGTTCAAGACTGCAAAGCATGATATTTGGGCAAGAGGAATTTTAGGGGGCCAGCGCTGTGGCTCACTTGGTTAATCCTCCGCCTGTGGTGCTGGCATCCCATATGGGAGCCAGGTTCTAGTCCCAGTTGCTCTTCTTCCAGTCCAGCTCTCTGCTGTGGCCCAGGAGGGCAGTGGAGGATGGCCCAAGTGTTTGGGCCCAGCACCCGCATGGGAGACCAGGAGGAGGCACCTGGCTCCTGGCTTCGGATCAGCGTAGCTCCAGCCATTGTGAACCAATAGAAGGAAGACCTTTCTCTCTATCTCTCTCACTGTCTAACTCTATCTGTCAAAAAAAAAAAAAAAAGGATTTTTAAAACACCTATAATTTTATACAGGTTGTCTTCTGAATCAAGAGGAGAAAAGTTTCCCTTCTCTTTGCAACCCAGAGTGAAGACAGGTGCACCAGAGACTGTGCAAAGGCCCTGTGACAGTGCAGAGCAGGGAGCACTGGACAGCTGTGCCCCGGGTCCCCCTTCAGGCCCATAGGTGGTGTAGGGCGACCTGAAGTCCTCCAAGGTTGGATCTGGTAGGAAGACGCCCTCCTCCCCCCTACACACTGTGCAAGGCAAGGCTGAGGCTCCCGGGGTGGCAGGGCCACACCCTCCCTGCTGCAAAGCTTGCACAAGGAGGCTGGAGGCCGGCCGTGGCAGGGCGACTTGACGCTCAGAATCGCTTACGCTGACCTAGAACAGGGGTTACTACTGGGGCAGGTTTGCAAGCCCAACAGAAAGTCAGTTTGTAAGTGGTGCCAGATGTGGCAAAAATGAATATTTTCATTCATCCTTGCCAACATGCACTGGGAAGCTGAAGAAGGCAAAACTGTAGAGGAGCTAGGGTGGGGATACATGAGCACGAGGGGACTCCTGTGTGCAGACACGGGCCCAGCGCGAGCTGGTCAGCATTAGAGATGCTCACCGGGAGCTACTGCAGGAGACGCCTCCATCTGGAAGGCAGGGACAGACAGCAAAGGGGCTGCCCAGCACACCGCAGGAACACAGCCTAACTCCATGCCACGCCTGTTGGTGGCTTCATTGACCTGAAAGCTATTGAAGATGCACCTGTTACAGTATCAGCCAAACTTCTGAGACCTCAGCGTCGCCACAGCGCTAGGCCACCTCCAACTCCCAGTTCAGTTCCTCCAAGGAATTCAGTCTGAAACCAACCCCGCAGCCCTGTCTTGGTTCCGTCACCCCTGGTGTCATTAGCGTCTCCTTAATGTGGCAGCTGATGCCTCGGGGTCCGTCGCCAACGGGCGGGCGCGGAGCCCGGGAGGATGGGAATTCTAATTGCCTGCTGCAGGACTGTGTGGCGCTGCCTGTGACAGCAGCGAGCGGGGACAGAGGGAGGCATCAGAGAAGCCCTGTTGTGCTCCCCGAGTGGAATTCCTAGAACACACTGTGCTATAAAATGAGAGCCGGCTCCAGAGAGCTGGGCACAAACAAAGGCCTGAATGGTCCCCAGCCCTGGTTGCCGGGCACTTTCTCGCTCCTGTGGTCACAGCCGCTTTTCATGCCGGGGGCAGGAGCCTCGCGGAGGGTGGAGGAGGGGCTGGGCGACTGCTGGGCAGAGCCATCCCCAGAGTAAGATGTTAGGGCAAAGCCCGAGGCACTGTGGACCCCCATGAGTGGGCCCCTAAGACAGCCACTCGGGCATACAACGTGACAGAGGCGCAACCAAGTCTGTAATTACTTTTTTGGAAGGAAGGCTTGGTAGTCCGTGTCTGGGCTCTCAGCTGGGTTAACAGAGGCGGTGCAGGGTGATCTTACTTTGGGCTTTATCTCAGTAAGGAGGTGGCAGGGATACGGCTCAGTGGGGCGCAGCAGGGCCCCTCGGGGACCGCCCCTCTCTTCTGTGTCTGTTTAGGGACCCAGTCGGCAAAGAAAAGCCATGGACAGACGCATCAGTCAAAGTGTTCTATACCCTGCGTTCTAACACTTGACCCTGCCTTAGAAAGCATCAGCAGCTGTCAAGTCCAAGTCCAGGAGGGCACTGCCGTGTGTGCCCAACTTGCAAAACTGGAGACAAAAAAAGAGGGGAGAATTCCCAGTCAAGGAGTGCGCCAGGCACTTGAAAGATGGTTGGGCTACTGGAGCCTGGGCCAGATCACCGCGGCCAGTGCAAGCAGGAGCGAGCCCATGTTAATTATGACTGGGGCAGGTCAGATGAGCCTCAAATGCCCACCCCCACCGCAGTGCAGAAATCCGCTGCAACTGAGAAACTTGCGTTTCTAGAACTATCCTGCAGGCGTTAGCCATAGATGGGAAGTCAGGGCACGAAAACAGAGCAGCACCCGGGGAGGCTGATGGGTCATTTTGAAGAAGTTTTATGAACTTGAAACAGAGTTGGTGGAGGGAACTCTTCATTTGCAGACTTGTCTCAGTGCAAGGTGGGTGATGAAGTGCAAACAGTCCCTTCTTGCATGGTTGCAATCCAGAACACACACAATCGTGCACACACGCTAGCACACGTACACACGTGCACACAAGCACCATAAGCACTGTGTCGCCGCTGGCCACTAAGAGAGGCAGGCTGGGAGTCGACGTGCACCAGCAGGTCCAGGCCGCTCCAGCCTTGCCTGCTTAGACTGTCGGGGGGCTGCCAGTTAGGCCCCATTTGGACGAAGGTTTCTGTGTGGTGAACACCCGTCCACTGGCTTCTGCCCAGGGTCCAAGTCCATTTCAGAGGAAATAGCAAAGAGCTATCAGATGGCCCTGGCTTTGGGGGCTACCAAATGAACTCTGCTGCCCTGCTCTGGGCACAGGGGGCCCCAGCTCCCTCTTTCCAGGCACCTTCCCCAAGCCCTGAACGGCAGCTTCTTTCTCTGAATCAGGCTTTGCTGCCCCGAGTAAGTAGGTGGCCCAGATACAGGCAGGACTGGCGTGGGTTTGCACAAGAGTTAATGATCTGTCTGGCCCTGGTTCTTCTCCTTCAGTCACCAAACTTCTCTGCTGTCTCCTCCTGACTCCCCGAGATGTCAGAAGAGACGCCCCTTTTCCTGCTCACCGCTTTGCCGTTCGGTGGTCCAGCCGTCAGGTTTTGTAGAAAACCCGTGGTGACAGCCATGACTCCACAGTTTGGCAGTTGAGTTTACTGGTGCAGGAAGCTAATACCATATGTAGTTTTATTGTATGAAGTAAGTCTGTCTGTACCCTGGTGTTGAGTCAGCCGTTAAATTCACAGGGATCGGCCGACGCCGCGGCTCACGTGGCTAATCCTCTGCCTGCGGTGCCGGTACCCGGGTTCTAGTCCCAATTGGGGCTCCAGATTCTGTCCCGGTTGCCCCTCTTCCAGTCCAGCTCTCTGCTGTGGCCCAGGAAGGCAGTGGAGGATGGCCCAAGTGCGTGGGCCCTGCACCCGCATGGGAGACCAGGAGGAAGCACCTGGCTCCTGGCTTCAGATCGGTGCAGTGCGCTGGCCGTGGCGGCCATTTTGGGGGTGAACCAACGGAAGGAAGACCTTTCTCTCTGTCTCACTCTCACTAACTGTCAAAAAAAAAAAAAAAAAATTCACAGGGATCTCTGGGCCTTCTTTGTAAGAGAGAATTCCCAAGGATGGCGATTCCAAATACAACACAGCCTGCCATCCGAACACTGTACTCACAAAGTCCCCTCCCGTGGGAACCCTGGGTGTCACACGCAGGAGCCTCCATGCCCGCTGTCTCCATCTGGGGGCCAGCAGGATGGAAAGGAAGCCCCAGAGCTCACACCTTGAACTGCATCACAGCGGCCGGAGCAGGAAGAGATGATGTCAACTCTCGGCTTTTGTGTGTGTTGGGGGGACTTTTTCGGGAGGCGTGGTGGTCACTCAGGGGTCCTGAGCGGCGGATACCTGGAACGTGGTCAGGTCCCCTCCACCACCTGCTGAGAATGCCAACACACGCCTGCCTAAAGGAGCGGATTGCAGGCTCTGGAAGGCTACCCAGAGTCGGGGGAGGGGGCAGCAAGGCAGGTGCACAGGAGACCATGGTGCGGGCTGCAGGACGCTGCCATCCTACATCCCCAGGGTCGTCCTCAGAGTGCTCAGGAGCACCTTTGAGGGGCTGGCCTGGGAAAATGCACTCAGGTCTGACAGCTTGGGCCGACTGACGCTGAGGTTGCCCGGCCAAACCTCTTCCACCCGGCGGCGGCTTGAATGCTTGCTCAACAGCCATACAAACGTGATAAAGTACCTCTTGTAGAACTGCTCAAGGCGGCTGCTTCTGTCGCGCGTGGCCCTAGTCCCGTACAAAAGAGAAAACTAAAAAGGAAAACAAATCAGGGGAGCAATCCTGCCCCTTCTAGCTGGGGTCTCACTGTGCACGCAGGGCTCGGCCACCGAGCAGCGCCATCCCCCACACCACCAGGCTCTCTGCCCTGGAGGCGGGGTCAGCTGACCACCCCCTGGGAACCGCGTCTGGTGCCTTTCCCTGGGCTGTCACACAGAGGCTGTGCTGAGACCCACGGACACTAGAGGGCAGTCTGCAGCATTTGGAATCACAGAGTCTCTGTTGTCAGTGCTGGGCTCTGAGAACCAAGGCAAAGGCTTAAAAGGATCCTGTCAGCCCTTAATTTTCATTAGGAAGTGCCTTTAAAATCCGGCATTAAAGCCAACTCTTTCACGAAGGTCCTCGCTCCTAGAGACGCACGGCGTCGGCCAGCCCCCTGCAGACACTTGCTGTTTCGACCCCTGTTCTGTGTTCCTTCCATTGTGTAGCTTCTTTCTCAAAATACAAAGTGAGAATGACACTTCTTCAATGGTGCAAGTTTCATTTCGAGAACCCTGACACGCAACGTGAGGGGCTGACATACGGAATGCGCATCTTTTTAGGATTCTTTTTAGAGTTCAAATACTGGTTCTTTAGCTCACAGAGGCAACGAGACTCCTGTACTGCCTCAGGTCTCATCAGAGGCTGAGGCCACACAGGGACACCTCAGCCACGCCAGCAAGGAAGATTCCCTTCCTGCTCAGTATCACCCAACACCATTCCCTTCCAGGGTTCAAGGTTAGTGCAGTGTTGTGTTGGGCGGGAGGGGAACAGGCCTTGCTGTCTGATTAACAACACAGTCGGGGTGTTATTTGTGTTTTGTGAATTACGTCACCTGTGTCATCGCAGTTGCACGAGGCAGTTTTGAGATAAACGCTTATAAATATGCTGGGAGGGGGTAGGCAGAGGCAAATCTAATTTCAAGACTCAAGAACTTTCATGAAATAGCATTGCTTGGCATGAAAAAAAAAAACAGGGAACAGGTGGCTTCATAGATGTTCTGATTCTTTATATACGTGTGCTTTATGTGGGAAGCAGAGGCAGAGATCTCGCATCCACTGGTTCACTCCCCATATTCCTGCAACCCCCAGGGCTGGGCCAGGCTGCAGCCAGGAGCCCAGAACTCAATGTTGGTCTCCCATGTGGGTGGCAAAGACCCAAGTACTTGAGCCATCACATGGTGTTTCCCAAGGTGTGCACCAGCAGGCAGCTGGAATCCAAAGCGGAGCTGGGACTAGAACCCAGGTGCTCAGACACTGGATGAGGGTGCCTGACTCTGCTGGCTGACGGGTCAGGCCTTCTGCCACCCCTCCTCACAACAGGACAGGAGACCCCAACGCTGGAGTGCACAGTCCCAGCTGCCAGACACACAGGACCTCTTAACCATCCCCAGTGGCAAAATCCTCAGTCCCCTCCTCCCAGGGCTGGGGCTGAGCACAGGAGGACCACGTCCAGCTGTGGGGTCTGGCCTGACAG
Source organism: Lepus europaeus (assembly GCF_033115175.1). Lineage (NCBI taxonomy): Eukaryota > Metazoa > Chordata > Mammalia > Lagomorpha > Leporidae > Lepus > Lepus europaeus. Next base: position 160,769,823 of record NC_084830.1, on the reverse strand, counting down.
ATCCTGGAATGCGATTTAGGCAGCTGGTCAGTGAAGGCCTCGCCTGTACCCTGGGTTCCCCTCTCGACCACTGCCACCAAGACCCGTCCAGCCCACGCGTCCAGCAGGTTCCCTGTGGACACCCCAGTACCTGTGCACATGATCTTCTAAAGCCTGCACCTGGCGAGCTCATCTTCTTATGGAAAAGCTTCCACTGCCTGCAGTGCCGGTGGCCACAGCTCCCTTCCCCTGCCACCTGGAACCTCAGGGCTCTTGAGACCCAGCTCAGAGGCCTCCTCCTTCAGGAAGTCCTCCTGACCTCTCGGCTGGCCAGAGCACTCCTTCCTGTCCCCCTGACATCCTCCCCACTCTGTCTCTGGGACAGAAAAGGTCAGACCTCACACGCAGTGGTTTCACCTGTCTGCCCTCATTCGGTCCTGCACTGCTCCTCCTAGTCTCTGTAGGGTCCAGACCTTTTCCCCGCCCAGAGCAGGTGCTAAATACCTGATGACCAAACTGCTGCTGTCATGGGGCTTTTCTCAGGGGGAGAACCCCTTGCCCTCGGTCACATGGTCAAGGCCAACTGCATTTCGTGCTAAAAATGCGTTTCGGCTGTGGAGGTCCCAGTGGCAAGCCCAGGACGATATTCCTGCTGGCTCAGCCCGCGGCCCCTCCATCTCCACCTGCACCAGGGTCAAGGCCACAGCCTCACGTTACTGTCTATGTCCCTGCCATGGAACGGGACTGAACCCCAAACGAGCACGCTCTCCTCTTGCCAGCTGCTCTCCTTTGGGCCCAGGGCGGGGCCCCTCCGGAAATTTCCCGAGAGTTGAGGATTTAGGTCCCAGTGGCAAAGACACCTCGGGCGGAGTCTGGGAAAGCTGCTTCTGATGGGCCAGTCTGCCTCACAGGCCTCCTGCATGGACATCCACGGCTGGGAGACCGCAGCCCTGTTTTAATTCACGGAGAATCCAGTGAACAGCCCAGGGACGGGAACGAGCACTAAACCAGACGGTTGGGCGCCACCTCCAATGGAGCTGACTATGCCCAACCTCAGCTGTTTCATCTTTAAATTGGGCACAACATGCTTGCCCTGCCTCACCAGGAGGGTTGGAAACTCAGGGAGGCAGTGTTTGTAAACACACTTTGAACAGCCTAAGCACTATGCAGTGTTGACCATCACTGTAAGCCTGACTTCCAGATCTCCTTGATAGGGATGCAGCAAGAGGCCTCTGAGGAGCCCCGCCTCCTTCCTGTCTCATGGCTGGGAGCCTATCCGGCCTCTGCCAGGCACAGGGTGCCGCCCAGAGGGTGCTGAGTGTGCACTCCCAGCAGGGGCAGAGCGGCACGAGGAAGGCTGCAGAAGCACCGTGAATCCTCTGCGTGCCACAGGCCCTCCTGGAAGAGCCCGGGTGCCTGCCATCTCTCAGGAGGTCTCACTGGCTGGGACCAACACCCAGAGCCCCTTCTGCCCAGCAGGGTTTGCATTTCAGGAACAGTGTGATGATGTCAAGTCATTCACGTTTCAAAGCCTCCTGCTGCACACTTGGCCTCTAAGGGGATCCGGAGAAGTTGCCCTGGCCCTGCTAACAGCAAAGGTGATTACGTTGTCCCTTTAATTCTTGGGAACGGATGTTTTTGGCCATCGTAGCAGGGCTCCTGTTCTGGCCCTGACAAAGCTCCGCCCTCTGTCCCTGGAGAATGAGTACATCAGCATATCCAACACGCTGAGCTTCCCCTCTGCACACAAGAGAGGAAACACCTTGCAGAGAAAAGCTGACCTTTTAATGGAAACCTTTCCCCTGTACTCGGAACATCCCTTAAAAAAAAAGTATCCAGGGGCCTGCGTTGTGGCGTAGCAGGTTCGTTAAGCACCATTATAGGTGCCGGTTCGAGTCCTGGCTGACGCACTTCTAATCCAGATCCCTGCAAATGCTCCTGGGCAGACAGTGGAAGACGGCCCAGTTCCTTGGGCCTCTGCACCCATGGGAGACCCAGAGGGAGTTCCAGGCTCCTGGCTTCAGCCTGTCTCACCCCTGGCCGTTGTAGCTATCTGGGGAGTGAACCAGAGCACAGAAAATTTCTCTCTCTCTCTCTATGTGTCCCCTCCCCCTTTCTGTAACTCTGCCTTTCAAATACATAGATAACTCATAAAAAAAACCATCATAGATGTGTTATCTTTTCTCTTGGCCCCTTATGAAGCCACTCTGCTGTGTCACTTCTGGCGTCTCTCCACTGGGCAAGCGTGGGCTCCCGCCACTGGGCAACTTTGTTAAAAATAAAACTGCACCGCACACAGTGACACAAGCACCATGAAAATCACTTTAGACAACCAGTACCTTAGAGCCACGCAGATACCACCCATCCGCTTAATTTTGGTGACTTCTTATTAAGATGCCTATAGATGGCTAAGTCTAATTGTAAAAGCCAAGCATTTATAATTCATCAGCACAAATTATACTCAACGAGATGGGTTATACGCTATTAGGGCTCTGTATAAGCTACAAAATGATTGTTCATACCGAAATTTAATTCGTAAGTTGGCATTTATAGATTATATCTAACTTTTATTAGACCCTCTAGTTGAAAATTGAATGTAAATAGCGCATTAACATTTACAGTTCAGCTTCTTGATACCTGCTTGAAAACTCACGACACAGGAAAAGTTCTCTGAGCCAAAGACCCAGCGTCTCTAACTTCCCGGCCAGAGGAAGGACCAGCGGTCCACCACCGCCTGTGTACAGGTCGCCTCTGTCTGAAAAGACGGGTGGCACCATTCAAAGTCCCATTCAGCATTGGGAGGAATGGCCTGGGATGCAGGCTGGAAGCGGGAAAAATTGGCAGTTCCCATAGATGACTCCTTTGGAGTGAAAGCAAGACCCTCAGAGTCCCCAGCACTTTGCGCTGTCGGCTGTGTGCCAGTCCTTGCTGCCTGGTTTGCCTGGACAGACAGCTGCACCGGGAACCCCGCCTGGTTTGCCTGGACAGACAGCTGCACCGGGAACCCCGCCTGGTTTGCCTGGACAGACAGCTGCACCGGGAACCCCGCCTGGTTTGCCTGGACAGACAGCTGCACCGGGAACCCCGCCTGGTTTGCCTGGACAGACAGTGGGAAGGTGGTCGCCTGGCTGCTGTCGGCGAGTGTTCCATCTACAGCCAGCCTCTAAGGCGCTAGGGCAGGAAACCGCCCACTGGGCTCAGTGATGACGGTTAACTGAAGTCCACATTGTGAGTGGCCGACATGCACCCCGAAAGTCCTGCTCGCTTCTCCTCCAACTACCCATGCGACCGCGTACCCACCGGGCACACGAGAGCAATTGCAGTCTTGTTATTCTTGAAAGGAAAGTGACCGGAACTCGCCAGAATTCAACACCAAAGCTTTGACCTGAGCCCCCACAGCTCCTGCCATCGCGTGCCTTTATATTTTATCGCAAGCAACTAATTCAGCAGAACACTGCAAAATGCATGGGAAATATTTTCTTACCCTGCCAACCACTCAGGGGTCTGACCTTCCAAATGCACATTTTCTCTGCTTCCAGGAGCTATGGGGGCAGGGGAGTGGAGGGGAGGGCCGCTGGGAGATAATTGCAGCACTGGGTAAGCCTGACCACATGAGCAGAAACTGCTGGGACACTTAAAAGTGCCTCTCCACGAGGAATTCGGTGCCCAGAAGCCTGCTGAACCCAGTGGCAATTAAGACCATGTTATCCTTTTAATTTGCTTCACAATCCCCGCCTCCAAAATCAATCATTCCGTGTGGTCGGGTAAGGGAGGGGTCAGGATCGTAGGCGCGGCCACTGAAAATGCTCCTTGATCTCACGCAGCAATGGTGGCAGCCGGGGCTGGGGAAATTCAAAGCTGTCTGCAGAATCCACCTCGACTGAGGCCTGGCAGGCCCTGAACTCGGCACCTTTGTCTTCAAGAGGGAGATGATCTTATGTTTTAATAGACCAAGGAATCAGACTGCTTGGCTTTGACTTCCGGGAGAGCTTGGAAGTCCTTCCACCTGGGCACGTGGAAGGGGCCCTGCACCTGTCACCCAGGCACGCGAGCTGCCCACAGCACGCTCCACGGGTGTGCAACCCCTGCTTGTGGAAATTTACTCCCAAATCTCCCTGTGACCGGCTCAGAAAAATCAGACACCCCTGGACCGCTTTCCCTATGCTAACCTTAAGTCACAAACCTAAAACACACCCACAGGGGAACACAACACAATCAAAAAAACAACACCAAGATGCCTAAAGAAGCAGAAAAGTTCCCGCACACACGAGTCCACAATGTGTCACCCTGGGGGTGCGAGGTGCAGTCGGCTGCTCCCTAGCACCTCAGGACCCAGCGCTCTAAATCCACAAGATAAAAAAGGCCGAGCCCCGGGGGAGAGCTTGAACTATTTACAGCGCCAAAACAAAACACAGCTCCACAGACTCATGATGTCATTGTATTTATTGAACAATCTGCAGAGCCCAGACCCAGAGGCTTCACGCGGTCACAAATGCCCTCGGTTCACCCCCACGTCTATCGACGGCCCTCAGCGGAGAGTTCGCGCCCCGTGGCTCTCTGGTGGAGAGATGAAAGCCATAGCAGCCTGTCACCGTTCCACCAGCAAGCGTGGTGCACGCCAGGCAAATCCCAGAGTGCACACGAGCTGGATGTGCACCGAGCGAGGTCCAGGGAGACGGGGACGGGGGCTCCCTCTCCTAATCCTCCCCCAGGTCACGCGAGAAGCCGTTCTCTGCTCTTGTACACCTCCACCGCCAAGGTAACCACCAGGCCTGCAAGCTCAGGTCTGTCTGCCTTTCCCAAGATACCCCAACGCCATCGGAGGCCCTGAAACTATGGCAACCGAATAGGAAAGCAGCCTCCATGATTAATAGATGAGGATCCCAGCGACAGTGTCTGGCTCGGGCCATCATTCACAAGCCGAGCAGAATCAGCACTAGATCTGTCTCGGAAGCCATCCGCAAATATTCCTGCAAAGGGCAAGCACCCTCTGCACCCGTGGGCTCCGGTGCGGAGCGTGGTGCACGGTTTGCCTTCAGTTCGGTGCCCGCTCTGCAGACAAGGGAGCGCTCTCGGGATCTCAGACGCTCACGCCGGTGGAATAGTGAGAGGCTGGAGAGAATAGCTTTCCACCTGGGCACCTGAGGCCTTGGAACACACGCATCCAAAAAGCCGAGTGCATGAATGAAGCCACCACGTGGTGCTGTGAGGTAGCAAGGAGGAGGGACGCAGCCGTGGGCTTGTTCCGGCGTTGCGTGTGGAATGCGACTTTTCATACGGCAGCCCGGGCTCAGGCCAGGGCTGCTTCCATTCACCAGCTCAATCAGTATTCCCACAGTTTCCTCGCGCAGGCAGCCTGGGGGAGGGGCAGCGCTGGAGTCGCTGCAATATTAATGAAAAGCCTGGACACTCCCCGTGAGAATGGTGACCAGGAAGCAGGAAGAAGGAGACCCATCGCCGAGAGCTCACAGGACGTGGCTTTGTCCATCCCGGCCCTGAGATGTTTAGTTCCCAGTGGCATGTGCTATGGTGCTACAGTGAGTCGGAGTTTGTTCGCTGCCAAGAACTTGTGGGACTGCGGTTTGGATTCCACTCGAGGATGTGCGCCGGTCACCTGCCACTGGACTGAGTGCTGTCTCTTCTGGGGCCACGTGACCTCGAGTGTTTCCTGCCTGTGCTGGGAAGGCAGGAGCGTGCTTTGGAAGACTCACTCTGCAGGAGTGGGCGGGGACACGGGCAGGCCACCAGGAGTCCCAGCACCAGCCCCTGGAGGAGGCGGATCAGCCTTGCTCTGCTCCTCCGGGGTCCAGTGATGCCTGCTAACTGTTCTTAGAAACAGCTGTCCCTGGGCTCCTGTTTGGTGGGAGCCCAGTGCTGCCATCTTTAGTTCTGTTTGTACAGTGGTCCTCAGCTTGCGTGTTTCGGGTGTGATATTCCAAGGTGAGGAGAAGTACCCTCCCTCCTCTCGCCAGCCAGGGGCGGGGACACAGCTCCTCAGCTTCACGCCCAGATACCGCGGCCAGTGCCCCACGTGATGTCCATGTCTGGCCCCATGGTTAGTTCCTTTGCATCACCTCTTTGGGTTACAGATCTGGGGCCATTTTCCAAGGTTGCTGCTACACAAAGAAAACAAACTCCTTACTCCGCGTGCGCTCTTGCTCACCGAACTGAGCACACACAGTCCTACTGGTGTATGCCACTCCTGTGACCTTGCTGCGTGGAAAGCAGTCTTGCCTTGGCGCTCTGATGCAGAGCGCTGCCATCCGTGCTCCATGTGGGTTGTGCATTTCCAGTGAACCTGAGGATCCTGCATAAGCGCCTACTGTGTTTCCACATAACTACAGCGATAGAGCATAGCGGTAATGACGTGAAGACGTCGCGTGCGGTCTCTGTCACACCCAGCCGTGGGGCGGGGAGTCAGCACCAGGCTTCCCGGACTTTCAGAGCGCCTGTCACACGGTGGCACCTCTAACCCCATTTGTGGTTTGGCCCTACCTTCCAGCTATCTTCCAAGGAGGAAGAGCAGGCTTCCTAGTCACAGTATGCATTTAAATGAATGCAGCCCCAGAAATGAGGAGAGCCTTGCCCAAGGAGGTAGAGTCTGGAATCCAGGTCTTCCAGCTCCAAGGGCAGGAACTTCAGCAAGTCAGGAGGCACTGGGTAAAAGGCAAAACCACTGGGAACAGGCAGGCCACCCTTCAGCCAGGAAGCTACACTGTAAAACTACTGTCAGCAAACTCAAAAAAAAAAAAAAAAAAAAAAAAAGGCAAGAAGGCTCTGTGACCAGTGGTTAGAATGCAGAACAAATGAGGCCAGGGTCAAAGGCTCAGTGCCCGTAAATGTTTCCCAGTAAGCTGCTGCTACCTCACCCACACTCTGCAGCTGCGCCAGGTGTCTCCCAGATGTGTGCTCCTGGCCACAGAAGGGGACTGGGCCAGAGTGTGGGAACCAGCGGGTCCCAGTTCATCCCTGAGACCGGGAAAACACCCTCGGTGAATGTCCCACTGACACTGCTAACGGCGCGTGAGCCATCGTCCCATCGTGCTGTGCACGCACAGCAGTGCGCAGGGTCTTCAGAACGCTTACGGAAAATAGGCATCATGAAAGAGCCAGGCACCGAGGTCAAAAGTTTTTTGAAGTCTCCAAGTAAACTTAAATTCCCATTTTCCCCTAGAACCTTTAGACGTTCCCTCACACACACGCGCGCGCACACACACACATTCTTGCACACAGAGACTCATTTCATAAAAAACCAACTCCAGTGCTTGCCAGCACTGCTGCCTCCCAGGGTGCACATGAGCAGGAAGCTGCCTTGGGAGCAGGGCTGGGACTCAAACCCAGCGCTCTGATATGGGATGCCCGTGTCTCCAGCACAGCTTAAAAGCTACGCCAAAGGCCTGCCCGCGGAGGTATTTCATTATAACAGGTATAGATGAGGGCAGGCAGGCAAGAGAGCACGGAGCTGAGCTGACTGCAGAAACAGTCACTCTCTGTTCATTCAAGAAACACCTGTTACGGAGGCTCCAGGCACGGTTTTAGGTGCTGCCAATGAATAAGACATAAAACCACCCTCGTGGCCTTAGGTTCTAGTGGAAGGGAAAATGAACCAGGACAAACACGAGTTTATGAGACCTTGAACCCCACGAAGGGGAGAAGTGAGGTCTGCATAGGGGTGCGGAGTCCTGGGGGCCAAGAGGGAGTCAGGCTGCGCTGAGGGGTGCACAGGGACCTGAGCACCTCTGTCTGGGGAAAGGACTGTCCCAGGCCACATCGGGCATGCGCAAACAGCAAGGAGAGTGTGCCTGGCACAGCCCAGCCACGCTGCAGGGGTGGAGGCCAGGGAGGCGGGGGGCAGCCTCGGAACACGCTGGGTGGGCGGCTTAGGCCGGGGAGGGCTGGGGCTTCTACTAGAGTAAGGTGCGAAAGCTTGGGCAGAGCAGTGTGTGTGCACACGCCTGTGTGCACGTGCACCTGCGTGTGCGGTTTGAATCACTGCCGTGTTTGGCTGCTGTGTTGAGAACAGGCTGGAGGGGGCCAAGAGTAGACACAAGGAGCGTATTTGAGAGGTTGGTGCAGTAACTCGGCGGCAAGGGCAGCACTAGGCAGCCCAGGTGCGAAACCTGGAGCCAGCGTGTGTGTGTTGTGAAGGTGGACCCGACAGCCCATCCTGGTATGCACGTGGCGGTGGGGTAGCCATGAGGGTTGGGGGTGATGGGCCCTCGATGGAGGAGGAGACCACAAGAAAGGCAGATTTGAAAAAGGAAGTCAGGCGTGTTGAGCGTGCACACACTGTAACGTGTGCTGTGTACTCGGCAGGCAGTGGCTGCTTGTGGGGTGCGGGGTTATCGGATCACATGGTATACACTCCGCTACTGTAACCGGAATGATGCTAATGCAGTACGTTTTGCAAGAGCGCCTCCATCTCCCAAAGCCACACACCCCGGGTGCGTCTGATCCTGCAGTCATCCCTGAGGTCCGTGTGGTGTGACATCTTACTCGCCCGTTTCAAAGGGATTAAAAGCCTGCCTCCCTGGCCTCCCTTACCATATCCCCAGGAGGAGCCATGTGGTTGGCAGTGGAGAACAGCTTGGTTGCTCTCGCAGCGCGCTTGAAGGCAGTGAGAAAAGCCCTGGCTGCAACAGACGTGTCCAGAGACGACTTGGCTCCTTGGGGCCCCCAGAGAGTCGGGGAGGGGGGGCTGAGCAGAGGGTGCCAAGACAAGACGTCACCTTCCCCAGGCACACAGAGGTGGCTGCCACAGCACCAGCTCCCGAGCAGGCCCGTAAAGGAACACCAGTGTGGGAGGAGCGCAGCACAGTGTCTAAGCGGCGGCGGCGGCGAGGGCACAGACTCTCCTGGGTTTGCTGCTGCTGCCAGTGCCGATGCCTTGTATACACCTCGGCAATCAGTGCGCCTGCCCTGCGGACCCTCCCTGCAGAGCATCAAGTACCACGGGAGAACGCAGCAGCCCCGGGCAATCTCACCCTGAAAACCTCTGGTTCAGAGCTCTCACAAGCGCTGACCCTTGCTGGGCAGTGGCCACAGCGGCCACAGCACCACTGTGGACAGAGTGGTCAACTGCCCACTCCACAGGGAAGTGCAACGACCCATTTACTGCCAGAGCATGAGCACTTCTTTTGAAATTTAATACAAGTTCTGCATTTACAAGTCTTGCTTTTATTTAGTTACTTGAATGCAGAGAGAGAGTGGGAGGGAGCGCCCATCCACTGGGTCACTCCTCCAATGGCCACAACCAGCCAGGATTGGGCTGGGCCAAAGCCAGAAGCAGGGACCTCAGGCCAGGTCTCCCACGTGGGTGGCTGGAACCCAACTCTCTGAGCCTTGGCCACCACTTCCCAGGGTCCGCAGTCGGGAGTGGGAGCAGGCATGGACCCCAGGCCCCCACTGGGCTCAGCGACCACCTGTGGAGGTCTTATTTTTCTTCAATGAAGATATCCGTTTCCCGGCTCTTGCTGTCCTGACTCAACAACACAGCTTTACGAGAGCAATGTTTCCTGCCTACTCAAAATGCAAATGATGTATTCTTTGTTAATGACAGAGCAAGCACTTACAAGAGTCGGAAAGAACTTGAGGTGTGTGTTGGTGTGCAAGTAAACTTGCACTTGGTACCATTTTGTAATAACTGTTTACTTGAAGGCATAGCTTTTGATTGTAGGAAAGATAAACAGGCCCACTCTGAATGCAGAAATGGGAACAGTGAGTGACTACTTCATTCATTCATTCATTCATTCATTCATTCAACATCAGTCCAGTTAGGACTTTTCAACCCATTGAAACTTAGCTGGTTGATCCAGGAAGCCTGCTCTACAGAGGGCCCTGGATATGTGGGTTACACGCACAGCACCTGGCGAGAGTGTCAGCCCACAGATGCTGTCAACAAGGCACAGGGAGTGTTCTTTTCATCAAACTGAACAAAGACTTGGTGCAAAAATCAAGGTTTCAAATCTGATGCCCATCTAGATCGCCTGGCAAAGTGCCTCATTCAAGAATGTCCTAAAACCGAAATAGTAACAGGGAGTGGAGGTTACTCAAACTGAAATAAAACTCACCTATAAACAAGCATGGGTAAACCCAATCCAAATAGCTAGTGCAATTATTTTTTAACAGATAGTTTAGGTTAATAGGTGGAGACACAGTTCTGCCACTGTATTTAAGGTTAGGTTAATAATTAACTCGGTGCCTGGAGTAGTTTAATCAAAGCTTACTGTAAGAGCCTGAACGCGAAATTAAAAACATACGAACTGCTCCCAGTCTCGACCCCTGGCAGCAAACTGGGAAAGGTGTACAATAGCACAGGCCATTTTCACTCGGAACCCAAACAGGCATCTTCACTGTGGGGAAAAAAATATCAATAAAGGATGAACGCCTCTGGAGCCGCCCACCCTCCCGGCCAGCCTGTAGCAGACCATGGGCTGAAGGCCCCAGAAGCTGCCTACCTGGGGACAGGAGGCACGCAAGGCGAGCCAAGGGCGTCCCAGCTTTCTACCAGGGAAGACTTAAAAGCCAGCGCTGGGGGGCATTAAATAGCTTTTCTGAGACCTACTGGCGGAAGGCTGCAACTGTGTCAAATGGTTTTGCACATACAAGCCAAAGAAAGTTGCGCGTCCGTGTGTGTGTGTGTGTGTGTCCGCGTGCGCCGCGCTGGAGACCTTTCAGGGTTGGAATTCACCTCCATTCCCACTGAAGAAACGAGGAGCGATCCCGCGGTGGCTGTGCCTCCCGAAGCAAGTCCCCTTCCTCCCCAAAGCCAGACTCAGCCCTGCCGCTGGGGCTGCCCCCTGCGACGCAGGCCAGAGGCCGCCCTCCGAGAGGCTGTCCGGGCCGCGAGCACAGCGCCTCCAGGCTGCCTTCCTCGCCGGCTCCACGCACACCTGGCTCGGCCCCGCCGCTCCGTGGACGTCGGCGGCCGGAGGAGCGCGCGGCGAGCTCCGGCCTGCCTCCGCGCGCACAGGCGCCGCCACCGGCACCTCGAGCCTGGCCCTGAACCCGCACCTTACCCATCGCTCCCCCAGCGCTGCACAGGCGGGCGCCGGCGGCCGGTTCCCAGGCACGACGCGGGCTGCGCGCGATTCCCTTCGGCTCTGGTTTCCCGCACACTACACGCGCTGAGCCCCCAGTCCCGCGGTGCCCGCCGTCGCTGGCTTCCAGAGAAACTTTCCCGAAGCTCGGGATCCGCTGACCCGGCGCTGGGAGGGGGTCGGGGGCGCGGGGCGCAGGGGCGCAGAGGGAGAGAGAAAGGGCCGAGTGCAGTTTCCTCCCGCAACTCCCCCACCCCCAAGCCTCGGCCGCTCCCTGCCTCCCCCACTGTGTTGCTGAGGTCGAGCGAGGTGCGAGGAGCACTCGGGGGCCTGCTCTGCGCCGTCTCCCACAGTGGAGCGCCGAGCACATCGCGGAGAGAAGGCGCTCCCTACCCGATCCGGTCCCGGACGCAGCGCGGAGCCGGGACACCCACAGTCCGAGCGGGGGGCTCAGCTCTGTCTGGGTGGCCGGCCCAGCGCCGCCTCTGGCCAGGTCTCTCCACCCTTCCCCCTCCGGGGACATCTATCCGGAGGGGCCGCACCGACCGAGGTGGAGGGCGCAGCTGGTGCCCACCCTGGCGTGGAGGGCTCTCCGCCAGAAGGGCCGCGGCCGGGAGGGAGGCACAGAGTCCTCGCCGCTCCGGGGGCCGGGACCGGGGCGGGGGCGCCGCGCCGCCCCGAGAGGCCGCCCCCCTCGGCACTCGTTCCAGCAAACAAAGCCCGGAACCGCTGGTGCCAGCGGCCACCGGAGCCCGGAGCTCACCAAGAGGCAGGGCGCGCGGGTGCCAGGGCCATTACAAGTTTCCCGCACTCCACGGAGCCCAGCCCAGACCTCGCGCTGACAACAAAAGATTGCGTTCGCTTCCCCTGCGTCCCCGCTGCGCCCCTTCTCCCACCCCAAAACCCAAACCCGTCGCTGGACGCACACGGCGCTCCTCCGCCCAGCCCCCGCCAGCCCTCGAGGGCAGGGCCCCTTTCGCCGCCTTCGCCACCGGGACCGGGCGCCTCGGAGGACCCCACCCTCCCAGGCCGCTCGGCTCTCCGCCGGCCCGACAGGGAGGACGAGCCCCGGGTCCGGCACACGCGCCGAGCGGCCATCCGCGCCGTCGCGGTCCGGGGCGGCGCCGGGCGTGTGCGCGGCGCGGGTGGGGAGGCTCGCGGCACAGAGCCCGGCGAGTCTCTGGGGCGCAGAGCTGAGAGGGGCGGCGGGCGAGGCTCTCGGCTGTTCCCCCAGGGCCGGGCAGGGCTCGGAGACGCGGACGCGAGACAAAACCAAACGCAGGCACCACAAAGCCGGCGGCGCGCGGCGGCTGCACCCCAGGACCCTCCGGCTGGAGCCCGGCAGCCCGGGAGGTGGGGCGCGCAGGGGCGCCCGGGCCGTACCTTTTCGGTGCATGGACGGGCAGGCGGCCGGGGCTCGGGCAGGCTGGCACGGCGCGCATCCCATTTAGTAATCCATTATCGAGGGGATCTCTCCGGGCCGCGGGCTGCGCTCTCTCCTCCGCAAGCCTTTGTCATTCCTACATGTGTGCCGGCGTCTCCAGTCGCGGCGGCTACTTTCTGGGATGCAGGCGCGCAGTGTTCATCTCCAGTGACAGGCGGAGAGGGGGAGAGGGAAGAAGAAAGAAGCCAAAAGGAGGGGGGAAAACCCAACAAGCCGAAGCGAAAAACCCAACGAGGAGCAGGGTAAATGTCCAAGAAACTCTTCCGCAAATCCAAATTCCACTCGGATTCCACTCCGGTGAGTCCCCTCGGTGGCGTCCGCGCCGATTAAGAAGTCATTTCGGGGCGGGGGGCGGGGTGCGCGCTGGGGCAGGGGCGCACGACTCGGGCCGCGCGGGGCGGCGGGCGTGGCGGTGCTGGCTGGCCGCGGCCGCACGCTCCTACGCGGGCATCGCGGGCGGTCGGCCCCGCGGAGAAGCGCCGCTGCTGCGTCCCGGGCGCTGGGCAGCCGAGTGCGCGCGGAGCGGAGTTGGCTGCGGCTTCACCCCGTGCCGCTCGCTACTCCTCTGTCACCGGAGAGGCCGCCGCTCCCGGGCGGAGCCAAGTCCCGGACTGGATTGCGCAGGGCGGACTCTCCTCCCGCAACCCCGCCTCCTTTGGCTGGCGTCTCCTCCGACCCGAAGGAGAGCGGGGTGGGGGGGAGGGGGTGCGAGCGAGCCGGGCGCAGAGCGGGCGGACCTCGGCGGCGGGGCTGCAGGTGGAGCCCGGGAGCGACCGAGCCGAGGCGCCTCCTTCCTGCACGGTTCCCGGTCCCGTGCGCGCCGCCCCCGGCGGAGGTCCCAGCGGGGGCGCCTCCGGCCGGAGCCCAGCCCTCGCCTGCCCCACCCCCACAGCGGCTCTCGTAGGGGGAAGGGAGAAAAAAAAAAAAAAAACCCGGACAGCATTGCTGCGTTGTGCCAAATCAGAAAAATAAATAAAAATAGACGTAGTGCAGGAGCCAGTTACAAGAAAGGATTTGCCCATCGATTTTCTTAAATGGAAAAGTTTTTTAAAGGGCGAGGGTAAGTGAACGGCGCGCCCGCTGGATTCTGATGACTGTATCCGAGGTGGATCCCCGAGGCGGCGGACGCTGCGCGCGGCCGGCGCGGGCGAAGGCGCACCTGGACCGGGGGCGCGCGGCTCTCGGCGCACGGACGCGTGGCGCAGCGGGCAAGCGCGCGCGGGGACGACGCGGCGGCGTGGCGGACCCAGCGATCGGCCGTGCAACTTGTGCGCTCGCGAGGGTACGGTGTGCGTACTGCTCTTAGAACTTGAGACGCGAGACCCCAGCGAGTCCACGGAGAGCCCGGCACGGCTTCATGGAAGGAGACCTCGCGGCCACTGCCAGTGCGCGGCTGGCCTCCGTGAGCGCCGGAGCTCGCGTGGGCCGGCAAGTGCCACAGCCCCGGGCCGGGGGCTACCGGCCACGCTGCGCCCCCCGACTCGCGCGCGCCCCTGCCGGGCGGCGCAGAACACAAAAAAGGCGCCGGCCGCCTGGCTGCGCCCCGAGTCGGGGGTCGGCGGAGGAGAGCCGGGGGAGCTAGCGTGCGGGGTCGCCGCCCCACTTTGCCCGCGCCCTCATCCTCCCTGTACCTGTTCCCAGGCCGGGCTGCGCGCCAGTCCGTATTCTCTTTGTGCCGTCCCTGCCTGTAAAGACATCTGCCCACGGGGTTCGCGGGGAGTAAATCAGCACGTGACTGCCTCCCCCACCGCCCCCTTTTTGTGAGCGTGAGAGGCAGAAATTCACACCTGGGGAAGGTGGGGAGAACGGTTCCGGGCGAGCCGCTGCCCCTGCTGTTCTGCAGCGCGGCCAGCAGGGGCCGCTCGCCCCACTTTTCCCGGGCCGTGGGTCGCGGGGGGCTGGGGCGAGGGGCGGCCCTGGGTGCGCGCGCAGCCCCACGGCCGGGCGCACGGTCTCCGGGAGGGGCGGGGGGCGGCCGCGGCGCGGTGCGCGGGGCCAGGCTCGGCGGCCGGCGCGGCGCTGCTGGCCGCTCGGGCTGCGGCTGGAGCGCAGGGCGGGTCCCCGACCGTGGCCCGCGTCCTCCCCGGCTTCTGCGCAGCGCCTGGCGCGCTCGCCTGCTGCCTCCGACCCGCGTGCCCAGGCGCCCCACTTCCGGCCTGTGGTTGCACCGGGAGGTTATTTTCAGTATCAATACTTGTCGTGTTAGTCGGGTGCTAAACCTGAGCCCAGAAGCGAGAGGCTGAAATTTACCTATTGTAAAATTATGGAATACAAAGGAGGCACCACCCACTATCTTCCTGGCCACCTGCGGGCCCCAGGGTCACCAGCCAGGAAGATGCCCATCAGCCGGGGCACGTGATGTGACGCTGATACCTGCTGCAGCGGCTGCACTGGAGCCCAGTACCCCCGAAGCCCGGGGCGCACCTGTGGCCAGGCCATCGATGGAGCCCCTCTGGAGCCACTCCCCTTGGGTGGCTTCAGACTCCCAGGAGCCGGGCTGCCCCTGTCCACTCCCCAAGCTCACCATCCAGGGGCCTCAGCCCAGTCCTGGTACCTCTGTAGAGCCTGAGGGGACCGGCTTCCCAGAGACCCAGGGGCTGCGCGCTTAACAAGCAACCTCTGCTCGCAGCGCCACAATCCCAGGTCACCTTTTACAGGGGTCAGGTGGAGGCACACGGGAGAGAGGTGGTTCGCCCAGCGTCAGCAACTGGGCCAGGCGGGAGCTGCTGAGACAGCGCCCCTTCCCCACCCGGCCGCATCCCAGCCCCTGGACACAGTGTGGGGACAGTGCAGGTAAACAGGGAAACCGCGCCAGGGTCCCTGGGAAGACAATCTCCCCTTTAAGACAAGCACTCTCCTCTCGCAGGTGACCTGCTTGGAAACCGTGTGTGCCCCAGACTGCTGTCGCTCTGTGTCCCCAGCCCCTCCTCATCTTGCCGGAAATCGGTGGTTTTCCTGACCCACCTGCTTGACGGCATTGGCCAGAGGAGCTCCGAGCTGCCGCCTGACCCACTGGGCGGCCTTGTGAGCAGTCAGCGTGACCCCTGCCTGTGCCCACAGCGCTGCGCTCCCCAGCCTGTCGCTGCTGGGCCTCGTGCTTCTGCCTCTCGCCTATCGGGTCATCTCGCACTCTCTCAGGGTCTCCCAGGGCTTTGGGGGCTGTGTCTTCCCAGAATGGGCCCCAGACCGCCTGCCCTGGGGTCTGCCCCACCTCCCGGGCCTCCCCTGGGCCCGCTGCCCCAGCTTCAGGGCTGCGTGCTGGGCCTTGTCCACTCCTGCTGACGCCGCTGCAGGTGCAGCCCACCCGCGTGCCAGCAGGCTCGGGCCGGCACCACTGCAGCGGCTCTGGTGTCTGGAGACCTCCACGCCTGCGTCCTCCCCCTCTCCCTCCACCCGCGTTCTGCTTTGGCCAACACCTGCTACACTTGAATGAGATCCGGCTCCTGAAGCCAGTGCAGCCGGCTAACCCTGAGCCCTAAGCACGGTGCTAGGCGCTAGGAGGGGGGTCTAGAGGGAGGCGGGAGGCCACTGCAGGTGCACCCCCGCCAAATCCTGATCTTCATTTGTCCCCAGCCCTCCACCCCCAAGGCTGCTGCTTTGTCGAGTCAGCTAGGCCACTGCCCCCAGCGGCGTCCTGGTGCTCGGCCTGTGAGCCTCCGAAACCGTGAGCGCAGCCTCTGGATCTTTCCGGTAAACACCCGGGTCTGAGTGGGAGCAGTGAGAAGCCGACAGAGACTGCGCACCCCTGGCTCACAGCAGCTCCGAGCTGCGGGAACACCCGCTTTCTCTGCTCACGCACTGGGCGTCCCAGGCCTCCTGGGAGGAGCGTGCGGGCAGCCTGGGTTGGCCGCCTCCCGTTATCTCGGTCTCTTTCTGCCCTGGCCACTTGCTGCTACCCCAGGGCCTCACGGCTCACGTGAGACTGCAGGGACCCTTCGGCTTCTCTGCTCCGTGTCCTTCAGGGCACAGGCAGTGGCCCTCCTCCAACAGGAGAGCAGTCCCTCCCCACGTCCCCGACGGTTCGGCCCCGTTGTCTCTGCCCTCACCTGCATGACGTCACCAGACAAGCCTCACCCACACCTGCACCAGGCAAACCACGCCCTCACTGCATGATGCCATCAGGCAAACCACGCCCCCACCCGAACGACGCCATCAGCAGGTAGAGCACTCTGGGCTCTCGCACCTTAGACACAAGCCTTCCTTTCAGACTACCCCTTCTCTCCTGTGGTTCAAAGCCGAGGTCACCGCCAGGCACCATTGGCCCTCGGTCCTCTTCCTCATTTGTCCCAGCCCTCGACCCCCAAGGCTGTGGCTTCAGTGTTCAGTGACGTCAGTGAGGGAAATCTATTGATTTTTCATTTAATTTGAATTCCTGACAGCAGTGAGCATGGTCTCTCCCTCCTTGGTGGGATGTTCTGTGCTCTTCTCCAACAGACTTCTTTTTGCATTTTGTAAAAAGATTCATTTATTTATTTAAAAGGCTAAGTTACAGAGAGAGAGAGAGGAGAGACAGAGATTTCCATCAGCTGGTACACTTCCCAAATGGCCACATAGCCAGGGTTGGGCCAGGCCACAACCAGGGGCTTCCTCCAGGTCTCCCATGTGGATGGCAGGGGCCCAAGCACTGGGCACATCTTTCACTGCTTTCCCAGGCACATTAGCAGGAGCTGGATGGGAAGTGGAGCAGCCGGGACTCGAACTGGCACCCACATGGGATGCCAGCACTGCAGACGGCAGCCCAACCCACTACCCTGTAGTGCTGGTCCCTCTCTTGGCATTTTTAAAACGTTTTGTTTTATTTTTATTTCTTTGAAAGGCAGAGTGGCAGAGAGACCTTCTACCCACTGGTTCACTCTCCAAATGCCCACAACAGCTGGGGGAGGGCCAGGCAGAAGCCAGGAGCCCGGAACTCAGTCGGGACTTCCATTGGATGGCAGGGACCCAAGTACTTGAGCCATCACCTGCTCTCAGCGTGTGCATCAGCAGGAAGCCGGATGGGAAGTGGAGGCAGGACTTGAACCCACGCACTCCAGTGTGGGAAGCCGGCGTCCCAGGTGGCGTGGTGCCCACTGCACCACCACACCTGCCCCTCTTCCCTTGTTTAACTTTATCTTTCTTTTGAGACAAATCTGAAGACATCCCAGTTTTTCCGATTCAGAATGAACTTTATGTCGTATTTGTTTCCTGTCTTTGTTTTAAGAAATAAAATGTGGTGGATGAGGCTTTATTTCCTCATTTTCAACACTGCCTTGCCCATCTGTCCATTCTTCATGCCAGGAGCTCTGTGTGCCCTCTTGCATTACCTGTACCTACCCACACTTTTAGTAGGGTTTCAAAGCGGTTGGGGGAAAACGAGTGTAGCAATGTTTTGGTTGGTTGGCTTTCCTAAATTAGCATGAATGGCACTCTGTTATTTCTTGTCCTTTGGTTCATTCGCTAGACTGTAGCCAAAGTGATCTTGAAAGGTGCCCACCTGCTCACAGCAGTCCCCTGCTTAGAACACGTGGGGGCCACGTTATGGCACAGATGCTGCTCGGATTGCCCGCACCCCGTGTTGGAGCTGCCACTCCGCTTCCTGTCCAGCGCCTTGCGAATGCCCTTGGGAAAGCAGTGTTAGCCACCCACGTGGGAGACCAGGGTGGAGTTCCGGGTTCCTGGCTTCAGCCCGGCCCAACCTGGCCTATCTCAGCCACTGGGCAAGTGAGCCAGCAGGTACATCTCTCTCCGTGTCTCTGTCTCTCTCTGTCTCTGCCTTTCAAACAAAAATCAGTCTTGGAACCAAGAGCAATGCTGGTGAGCTGTGGCTTCCCCTGGCTGGGCGTGGGGGCTGGGCGTGGTTTGTTTCTGTGGCCGTGGCATCCTCCAGTGTCACTGATCCTTTTACTTAGTGGAAGGCTCCTTGCTCCTCCTCTGTGGCTGGGGCTGCTCCCACGGTGCATGTGCCTGGAACTCCGGGACCTCCTACAGCCCTCTGCTAAGAGCCAGCTCCCACTCAGCCTTCCAGAAAGACCCCTGATACCTGGAACAGGTCGGAGCCTCACGGCGTGCACCGTCTACATGGCCCTCGCAGCGCACAGCACCGCTCACACCTGGAGGTAATGCTTGGTGCACTTTCTGGTACAGAAGGGAGTGCATTTTCAGGAATTCAGTAGCGTAAGGAGTAGGCTGTTGGCTGCCATAATAGAATAGAGAAGGGGCAAAAAAAACCCAAAAAAACAAAAAAACAAAAAAAAAAACACAAAAAACCCATTTGGAAGCTATGATGGCCTTGTGGAGATTTAAGACCTGCAGATAAGCAAATCGGGGCTTTCCCCAACCCCGAGCCCCTCCCATGCAGGGTCTGCTTTGCTTTGTGCCCAACGCAAGGACGGTCGGCAGACCCAAGCAGCGAGGACACACTACAGGCACGAAACCCAAGGTGCTTGGACGTAAGGGGCCGTGGGAATGTACGGATAGGTCTCAAAGAGCCGTGGAAGGAGAGGACGCTGGGACTTGCATCCCAGGGAGCTGCAGGGGCGCACCTCGAGGCCCCGCCCCCAGGGAGCCGGGGCTCGCACAGTGAGTCGCTGTCCGCCCTGTCCCCGCGCCTGTGTGTGACAATCGTGCCACTGTACCGCCGTGAAGCTTGGCACCGTTCACTTCTGATATCGCATTGTTGTTTGGGAAATTAGGAGAATGGTCGATTAGAAATAAGGTCATGAATGAACAATGCGCGTTAAGTAAACCCCGGCCCCGCTCCCCACCCCCACACCAGCTCTGCAGATTTGGCTGAGGTCTTCGGTGCTGGGGCACAGAGACGGGACTGTCTTTGGCCTTATTCTCATCGCTCCGCTCCAACGTGATTTCTTTTAGTTGTCCCTCCTACTAATGCTTGGGCTCTCAAGTACCCACTTGGAGGTGAGCTTGGTTACGAATGCAGCTACTAGAATGTAATTTCTACCTTTCAGAGCCAGATAAGCCGGCTGATTAAACGGCACTTTGGAATTTGCTGTTTGGCCCAAAGAGCGATGCAAATGGAAAGGCACTTGTGTCCAGGAGCCGCAGGCAGGGCCGGCGCGTCCAGGTAGTGGGAAGCCCCGTGGGAAGAGAAAATTGTCCTGGCACACGCGTCGGCATGAAGCATGCTGCGATTTGCTCCAGTCCTGGCTGTTGGATTGTGTGAGGCAAACTCCATACTGGTGTTGGCTCGAAGACTTTTTCCAGGCTGTTCAGGACCGGTGCACGTTTAAGAGTAATTGTAGGCCAGCGCAGCGCCTCAGTAGGTTAATCCTCCGCCTGCGGTGCTGGCACACCGGGTTCTAGTCCCAGTCGGGGCGCCAGATTCTGTCCCGGTTGCCCCTCTTCCAGGCCAGCTCTCTGCTATGGCCCGGGAAGGCAGTGGAGGATGGCCCAAGTGCTTGGGCTCTGCACCCCATGGGAGACTAGGAGAAGCACCTGGCTCCTGCCTTCGGATCAGCGCAGTGCGCCCGCCGTGGCGGCCTTTGGAGGGTGAACCAATGGCAAAGGAAGACCTTTCTCTCTGTCTCTCTCTCTCTGCCTGTCAAAAAAAAAAAAAAAAAAGTAATTGTATAACCAGAGAAGTGGAGACGACCCAGTATGCTTTGTTTACTTTGCTGTTGGGGTTTTAACAAGAGGCAGCCGTTTTAAATTTCCAAACCTAGGCTGCAGCGTGGTGGACAATGAATGGCATTTTAAAAAGTATGCTTGGATCTAAAGTAGAGTGTTACACTGTTGAGTATAGAATTACCCTGTGTACATTCTCATGGAGTATACCGTAGAAGGGTGATTTGCTACCGTCTTCCGCCCTTTGTACCTGGCATGTCTCTGATTGTCCTACCAAACACTGGTCACACGGAGCTAGATTCAGCAGTGCTTTCACATAAGATATTTAGGTGGAATTAGGCTCTCGTGGCACATTTTAAAATTAATAACATATTATTTGGTATACTCCAAGGGTTTCAAACGGTTCCCAGGGTTGGTTTGTACCTCAGTTGGCAGAAAAGCAGTGGGTTTCACCATGGCTGGGCACTGGTTACCAGGAGTTAGAATGCTGCATTTCAACGTTTGAACCGAGAACCCACGCACCTGTTTTCTCGGGGTGCGTGGTTGTGGATGGTACAGCTAAGACTTCCTTGTCATTCCCCTCTCTTTCTTTCCATGCCTCAGAGCCATGCAGTGGTGTCCTTCCTCCCGACAGCCTCTTCTTCTGTGGAAGCGTGTCCTCGCTGTTACTGCTCCCTTCTGGTCTCCAGCCTCCGGTCGGGGTTGCGGGCCTGGGTTTTGGAGCCGTTGCAGCCCCGTGTGTGACACACTGTTTTGTCTTTCCTGGGATTCCCTTGCTTTGGCGTCTTTCCCTTTTTGCTTCAATCCTCAGGTCAGACACTGCTGATTTGCTTATTGGGTGGATTGGTTTGCTGTGTTTCTTGCAAAACGCACAGAATACACTGTGACGAGGACGACGCAAACCCAGGCACTCGTGGGCGGGAATGGGCCTGGCGTGCTCAGGGCGCCTTCCGTGCATGGTTGGATGAAGGTGACCGGGCCCCCGGGGGCTCCACTGCCCAGCATGGCTTCTCCCGCTCACGGATGTGTGCGATCCACAGGTGCAAGGACTCCAGTGGTCCCTGGCGTCTCCATCTTCCTCGTCTGTCACATCCTGTCATCATCGGGTGTCGCCGGCCCCCCTCGAGCCATATCCCAATGGGCTCAATGGGGATCCCAATGGGGATCGCAGGGTCCGAGCCAGGCTCATCTTCCCTGGGACTCAGCAGCCGCAGTCAGGGTGGCCCCTGCACAGGTCACTAAGTCAGGCCTCTGC
This sequence comes from Lepus europaeus, assembly GCF_033115175.1. Classification (NCBI taxonomy): domain Eukaryota; kingdom Metazoa; phylum Chordata; class Mammalia; order Lagomorpha; family Leporidae; genus Lepus; species Lepus europaeus. Next base: position 160,748,543 of record NC_084830.1, on the reverse strand, counting down.
TCAGAACCCTCCCGGGTGTCTTTCCCACCCGCTCAGAATCAAAGCTCAGCTCCACCTGCCTGGCCGCCCCCAACCTCCCCTCCTCCCCTCCCACTCCTCCCCTCCCTCTCCTCCTCTCCTCCCCCTCCCTCCCCCATCCTTCTCCTCTTCTCTCACTCCCTGGCTCTGCGCCCTGAGACTCTTGGCCCTCCCTCTCCTCAAACACTGCTCCCTGTTCATTCCCCAGCTCCCTCCCCCGTCCACAGGTCCTGGCAGCCAGGTGGGCCCAGCCCGCTGCTTCCCCGGCCCTCACCTGTGTCATTCCCTGGAGCCCTTGCTGCCTTCCGGGTGGGCTGTGGCTGCTCCTGGTCCTGTGGTCAGTGTGTGCTGTCACCCGGACGTAAGCCATCCCCACCATGTCCCCAGCGCTAACAGCCCGTGCGTGTGCCAAGTGGGTGAGAAGGACCCACACCTTGGTGCCTAGGGTCACTCAGTTGCAGCACAGCCACCAGGGGCGGCAGCTCAGAGGGCACAGGAAGAGCCACCTGCCCCGGACTGCGCCTCCACCCTGGTTCTCCTTCACGCAGTTTCCTTGTCTTGGGGGACGCTTTGCTTCTGGGCTGTGCCCAGTGCTTGGTGTGCGGGTAGGAATGGGTGTTGTTGGGGCTCAGAAATGGTTCCCCAAAGCTGGGCCCCTGACGTGCTGAGCTCTGTGGATGAACATCGTGAATGGGAGCCTTGCAGACTACGCCCTTTGTTCTCCTGTTCCTCTCCCTGCCTTGGGCCGACCACCTGCCTTCATATTGGTTCTAATGTGCAGGTGTTTTTACTGCGTCCGATCAACTGACAAGGGGCAGGAGGCAACCTGGCTACTGTTTGCTGGTGGTGATGTGGCCGAGGCAGAGCTGAGACTGGGCTGTCGGTGCCCTCACACCCTGGTCCCTGCACGGGCAGGCACAGGAAGCAGAGGTGCAGTATGCAGTGGGCTAGCTCAGTCTTTTCGGAACATCCATGGGCGTCCATGAGGCACATGGGGTTGAGTTGCTGCTAATTGAACACAGTATGGTTGATTCAAAATGCACGTGATGTCACGGGGGACCTCCCCCCAGCGCAGTTTCCACAAATGGTTTCCACTGAAGTGTGTGCTCCTTCAACCAAAACCTAAGTGTTCTATGGCTCGAGATTCAACTTGGAGAGCCGTGTACCTGCTTCACCAGAGGCCGCTATCAAGGTTCTCTTTGCAGAATTGTTTGTAATGGGGAAACATCTAGAAATGTCTTGGTACATTTTCATGGTAAAAACCAGATTAGATAGCCAGGGTTGATAGTTTAGTTTATGGCGTTGATGAGTTGGTTTGACAGGGGTCAGTGTTGAAGTCGGGTCTTGATTCAGGCTCAGTGTTAGACTTTACGCTTACGGTCAACGCTCCCCATGTGTTGTGTGAAAAATGAGTGCACCTGAGTTCCACGCTTCTGTGTCAGGAGAACACGGCTGGGGTCCTGTGCGCCCACGTGTGTGGTCCGGTTCGTCCAGAGAGTGCTGGGCATGGCTGTGCACTCACTGGTTGAGTTTCCCCTTGAGCTGGGTCCAGAAATGCTGAAATACACGCATGTTTTCTCTTCTTAGAGGCTGAGCTTCTAACAAAGAGTTGCCTCTCTGGGCTCCAGCGAGCTGTCCATGTGGAAAATAACAAAGTTAGACTCTGCCTCGCAGCACCTCTGAAAATAAATTCCAGATGGATGGAAGAGCTAAAAGGAAAAGAAAACTAAAACATGGGAGAGGAGTGAGTGTGTGAGAAGACGTGATTATGATCCTGGGAAAGAAAAGACTTTCTCAAGACAGCAAATCCAGAATCTCTGATGGGAAACTTAGAAATTCTGCCTCTTTGCAAAATAAAAACTTCCTAAGAAAAAATACCGTAAAGCCAGAAAGGCAAATCGGAAGCCAATATTTGCACCCTAATTAGCAGACAAAGCATGGGCACGTATGGTTGATAATGGAGTCATATGAGTTGAACAAGACAGTGATACACAGCTAGATAGAGGAAAATGGACAGAAGCTAGAAGGAGGCAGTAGTGTGGAGGGAATGCGTTTGGCTGGTTAATATCCCAGAAGATGCTCGGTTCGAACATCGTTCAGAAAAATATAAATGCAAGGAATGATTTCTGTACTCAGCACACTGGCAGAGAATATTAAAATTTGGTATCAAGGCCAGCGCCATGGCTCAATAGGCTAATCCTCTGCCTGCGGCACCAGCACACCGGGTTCTAGTCCTGGTTGGGGCGCCGGATTCTGTCCTGGTTGCCCCTCTTCCAGGCCAGCTCTCTGCTGTGACCAGGGAGTACAGTGTAGGATGGCCCAGGTCCTTGGACCCTGCACCTGCATGGGAGACCAGGAGAGGCACCTGGCTCCTGCCTTCGGATTGGCGCAGCGCACCTGCCGCAGCAGCCATTGGGGGTGAACCAACAGAAAAGGAAGACCTTTCTCTCTGTCTCTCTCTCTCACTGTCCACTCTGCCTGTCAAAAATAAAAAAATTGGTATCACTTGTGGACCAGGATGTGCAGTAGCTTCATAGATTACTACTGTGTGTTAGAGCTGACGATGTGCTGGTAGCCATGAGCCCTCCCTGACTGTAACAGAATGCCCAAGCCAGCCTGAGTTTATGGTGGAAATGGGTTTATTTTGGCTTACAGTTTTAGGGGCTCACAGTGGGCAGCCCCACTGGTTCAGCCCTTGGTGATGGGGTTTCGGGTGTCAGGGCTGTGAGGTGGCCCAGGGCAGCACGGGAGAAGGGAGAGTACACACAGCTGTGCCTCTGCAGGTCTCTCTGAAGCCACCAGCACTCAGACCTAATCCAAGCAAATCACTTGCCAAAGGCACCATGAGTGGATTCGGTTTCTGCTGTCTCAGAACCTTTAGTGTCAGACTTTGGGCACTGAACTCTAGGGAGACAGATATTCAAACCATCGCCATGCATGTACTGTGATCCTGCAATTCACCCTTGAGAAATACTCTCCTTTGAACACCAGAGGCAGATGTAAGAGCTCGCATGGTGGAATTGTTTGTAATTGGGAAACAATAGGAGTAACTTAAATGCTGATCAGTGTCCGAGTAGTTACTTACAATGGCTGATTGGACATATGGTAATCATATTTTAAAATGTCACGTAGCGGTTAAACGGGATAGACAACTTCCTGCTATGAAAATTCTCCAAGATGCATTTGACATAAAACAAATGGAAGAAGTCTATACTTAGGGAGCTTTTTAAAAAAGATTTATTTATTTGAGAGGCAGAGAGAGAGAGCTTCCATCTGTTGGTTCACCCCCCAAAATGGCTGAATTGGCAGGAGCTGGGCTGATCCCAAGCCAGGAGCTTCTTCCAGGTCTCTCACATGGGTGCAGGACCCCAAGCACTTGGGCCGTCTTCCACTGCTTTCCCGGGCCATTAGCAGGGAGCTGGATCGGAAGTGGAGCAGCTGGGACTTGAACCTGCCCCCATATGGGATGCTGGCAACCACCGCAGGCGGCAGCTTAACCTTCTTCACAGCAGCACTGGCACCAAGGAGAGTTTTTAAATGACAAAAAATTAAAAAATAACTTCATGAAATCTATGAGCACTTTTTCTTTGCTTTCTTAGAAAAGTTTAGATACTGCCTGTGCCTGGAAACTGATCACAGAGGTCACAGCTGGAGAAGAAGTGTCTAGGAGGGAAGGGAGAGGGTGCTGCTATGGACCACGTGTGCACGGCCCCCAGAGTTCACCTGTGAACTCCTAACCCCCAAGAAGGCTGTTTCTGGATAAGGAAGCAGTATGTGTTGGGTGACTTCATAGGGAAAGATCTGCAGATCCTCTGTCTTCTCTTCTCTCTCCCTCTCTTACTCTCCCCACTTCTCCCTCCCTCCCTTTCCCCCTCCCCCTCCCCCCAAGGAAATACCACGTGAGCAGAGCTTGCGAAGCAGCCATCTGCAGGCCGGAGAGGGAGCCCTCAGCTGACACCAAACCCCATGGAAACCTGGGTCCTGGACTTCCGAGCCCCAGAGCTGTAGGAAAGACTCGGACTGTTGCAGCCGTGAGAACATGGATTTTTGTTACCAGGCAGGAGCAGGTCTAGGCAGGTGGCACACAGGGCGTCAGCCTGCACTGAGGGGCCGGCTGCAGAGCTCTGGTATTCTATAGTGAGGTCACTTAGGTGTTACTTTGCGGCTGAAACATGAACTTCTTAAAGTCAACTCTCTCTGCCCTCTTGCTCCGTAACCACCCTTCCTTCCTTCTCCCCATCCTGTCCTGAGCAACATCAGCCAAGGCCTAGGGCAAATGTGCACACTCAGAGCAGAATCTTCCAAGAGCACCTCCCTTAGGCCAGAGTCCCTGAGTGAGGCTCGTCAGCACAGACCTTGGGGAAGGTGCTCGAGGTGGACAGGGGAGTGTGGAGTGTGTCGCTGTGAATTCACGGGAAGGAGAAACCACTTGACATTTGTTGCTCTGGATTCATTCTGAGAGGAAGAGCGTGGTGGGGCAAGAGGCGCTGAGTCATCACACAGACCCCGGTGAAAGACGGCCAGAGGCGAGCAGCCCGCAGACTCGTTTATTTCAGTTGGTAGAGCAGCTTATATAGCCAAGGCAGCCAATCTGGTCAAGGGGCAGTCTATGCCCTAACCAATCACAGCCTGTTGCCAGGCAGTATCTGAAGCCATCCAATCACAGCCTGTTGCCAGGCAGGCTCTGTTGCCATGTCGTTTCCAAAGCCATCCAATCACAGCCTGTTGCCAGGCAGTCTCCGTTGCCAGGTGGATTTCGAAGCCATTCCTGAGTAACTGACACTCGCTTGCCAGCAGCCATCTTGGCATGGCCTTCTCATTCCACCACAGACATTGTGTTCACACCGCATGGAGTGCTCATGGTGTTTCCACATAGTGCCTTCACACGCATGGCCAACAGTTACCGCATCTTCAGTATGTGGCGTGTTCTCCCCAAACGTTCATGTGCATTGTCTCCTTTAATCCTTGCAAACACGCCTATAAGGAAATGATTGTGGTTCACAGAATTTGCTCATTCGGTTTCATTTATCATAAAGCAATATTATAGCCACGTCGTAGAAGTGTAACGAGAAAGCGATTTCCCGTTGTCCCTCTAGTCTGAACTCAGACGTGAGCTCCGTGCTCAGGTGCTCCTTCCTGGGCTCTGCCAATGCTGACTTATCTTCCTGTTGCCGTCAGAGGGTTTACTGCTTTGAGGCACATGTTTTTCTGCCTAGCACTCTTGTTTTATACTCTTCCCAGTTGTCATTTTAATGGCTACTCGGTATTCCAGTCAGCTGTTATGTTATAATTTACTTATCTGTTCCCCTGTGGTTGACATCTAGGCCATTTCCAACCTGTTGTTATCATGGGTAATGTTGAATAAACATTTTCACACACGTGAATTTTTAAATTTGAGCTATTTTCCTAGGATAAGTTCTCCAGGGTATGATGGAGCTACGTGATAACAGCGTCTTTTATGACTGTTGATCCAAGTGGCTCAGTGGCTCTCCAGAGCCCGGGCCAGTTCGTGACGCCACCAGCCACACGCAGATCTGCCATTTTCACTGCCACATTGTCAGCACTGGCTGCTGTCACCGCGAGGTTTTGCTGATGTGAAACTTTCAGGTCTTCTGAGCCGCATGGTGAGCTCACCGGGAACTGTGGAGAGACGTGGGAGGGCACGGGTCCGCCCTCCCAGCTCAGCGTCCGTCCTCGGGAATCACTTCCTTGATACTGTCTGCTGTCACAGCCTGTGCAGGTGGATGGGGTCACAGCTCCACTCTCAGATCTGGGAGGTCTGCGTGCAACCCAGCATGGCCACTGATTCACCTCTTCCTCTCTCTGTGTCTCTCACACACACACACACATGAGGGGAGTCAGAGAGAGAGGCAGAAGTAGATTCAACAAAAGAAGAGCTGAGCCAAGAGGAAAGAGTACGTCCAGCTGGGAGTGTTTGGGTCCCTGCGTCCAGTGGGGACTGAGGCCAGACCGCCCCTGGAGGCAGGGTCACCGTGGAGTGGAGCAGACTGTAGCCCGCACCGGGTTCCCAGCCAGAGAGGTCAAAGGCGGCAGAAATCCATTGTGTGCGTCTGGGAACAAGGCTTTCTGTGTCCTGAGGAAGGGACAGACATTTGTTTGTGTTTGTTTTGTTTTTCCAAGGAAAGGTTGCCAAGTCACGTGCTCACTCAGGGTTCTGTTTTTCTCTCTCGATAGGTGCTGTGTAGGCTGCTGGGAGTTCTGCAGTTGCGTGAACCGTTGCGTCTCCCCTTTGGCTTGTCCATTTGTGGTCTTGCTCAGAACCAAGCTAACCCGATTAAGCCAGGGATGTGGAGCTAGGAGCTTTGCAGAGAGAGTGACCCGCGCTCAGTCTGGCTGCCATGTTGGCGCTGGCTGCACGGAGAGCCCGGCTCCTGAGATAGCCCTTTTAACGCAAATCGCGGCCCCCTGCTTCCTGTGGATAAGCGAGGGCTCCACAGTCTCCCTCTCAGAAAGAACTGAAGTACTTACGTTAATTTTTTAAAAAGCGTGATTAGGAAAATTAAATGTGCGTGCTCATTAGCTGAATGTAAAGAAATAGGTAGAATTCGATCTCTCTGTGCCTGTCCTGCAGCTCTGCTGTGCCCTTGCTGGCGTCCTGTGCAGGGACAGGTCACTGTGAGTGGAAAGGTTTGCCTGGGTCCTGTGAGCCACTCCAGCCAGTGAGTCCCACAGGAAAAGGGGTCATGGGAACCCCGGTTTATAGCCAGTGGGTCAGAAACCCTGGCACAGCAGTCCTGAGCTGGTGATGGCCATGGGGAAAGCAGCGTCCGACACTGTTCCCAGGTTTGAGTGAGCTAGAGCATGATTGGCGTGGGCAGTGGGGCGGTCTGCAGAGACTGCGCCCTCGACTGGCAGGATCTGACACTGTCCCCAGGTGGATGGCGTCCAGGGGACCTGGAGGACGCCCTGCTGGTGTCCCCTGCAGAGCCAATGGCCCTGCGTTTGCTCAGAGATGTCTGTGTGATGGCGCGTCTCAAGGCAGGGGCACACTGGGCTCGTCCAGGCTGACAGCGGCTCCTCACTGCCCCAGAGCCCGGCACTGGCTCTCCATGTCCAGGGTGGCCGAGAGAGAAGCATGGGGACTGCCGAGCCTCCTGCCACAGCCTCCTGTCCGGTCCCCGCAGACGCCTCCTTCTTGGCCACCTGGCCTCTCACATGGGAACACATCTGGGGCCTGAGATGCCCCCCCCCAACCTGTCATTCATTCTGGGGTTTTCAAGCCAGGTCCGTGGGCTGGGTCACCTGCCGGGCACCTCTGTCCTGCTGCTGTGCGGGCTTCCTGAGCAAACGGGGCTGTTTTCTCCGTCTCCCCCATCTCAGTGTACGGAGCGGAGGCCCAGGGTCACCCCCTGAGTCCTGCTCACCCCTCTCCAGTCATCCACCTGAAATCTGATCTCTCCCCCAAATACGTCACCTCCTCTCTTCTTTCCTTTCTGTCCATGCCCCTCCCCGCCCCCTAGAAGCCACGGTCACTTCTCAGCTGCTTTACCACAGACCTCCTAACGCTCATCCTGACGCCGCCGCGCTGCATCCAGAATCGAGATGGAAGCCTCGGCTTGTCGCTTGGTCGCACGGAGCCGTTTCAGCGTTTGCCGCTGAGCTTCAGTGTGCCCGCAGCCTGCCGGGCCTGGCTCCTGCCCTACAGGGAAGCTTCCTGAGGGTGGTTCTCGCGCTCTCTTCTGCCCACTTCTCCACGGTACCCCCAGGGCTTCACCTCACAGCGTACAGAAAGCATCTGATCAATATTTGTCGGGAAAGAGAATGATCAATACTCACCATTCGGTGTGGAGTTGTTTGTTTCTAAGTCTGTAGTCTCGGAAACCATGAGATGTCTTATTTGGTCCTTTATCCCTAAGAGTTGGAGACAGGGTTAGTGATGATGATATGGGATCGGCTGTATGTTATCTGTATGTTAAAATCATGGTGCTGAGTGCGAGGGATGTGAAAGAAAATTGGGGGGTCGGTGCTGTAGTGCAGCAGGTTAACGCCCTGGTCTGAAGCGCTGGCATCCCATATGAGCAGCGGTTCTAGTCCGGCTGCTCCTCTTCCAATCCAACTCTCTGCTATGGCCTGGGAAAGCAGCAGAAGATGGCCCAAGTCCTTGGGCCCCTGCACTCATGTGGGAGACCCGGAAGAAGCTCCTGGCTCCTGGCTTTGAATTGGCGCAGCTCCGGCCATTGTGGCCATCTGGGGAGTGAACCATCGGACAGAAGACCTCTCTCTCTCTCTCTCTCTCTCTCTCTCTCTCTCTCTCTCTGCCTCTCCTCTCTCTGTGTAACTCTGGCTTTCAAATAAACAAATAATCTTTAAAAAAAAAAAAAAAAGAAAGAAAATCAGTGTGTAACCCAGGGCCGTTCACAAAAACAAAGCACTCACGCCAGCAGAGCAGCAGTACACCCGTCTCTCAGAAATCCCAAACCAAGAGGTCAGCGGTATCCACGAGTGTGGCTGCTTAGGAGGCCAGAGATGGGCACAGAGCAGAAGACACGACGGGAGCAAGAGAGGAAAATGTTAGATGAGGGAGGAGCGTGTGACTCTCCAAGGGGAGTGAACATGGAATGTTTTTATTTATTTATTTATTTATTTGAAATGCAGAGTCACAGAGAGGCAGAGAGAGAGAGGGAGAGAGAGAGAGAGTCAGTCTTCCATCGGCCGGTTCACTCCCCAAATGGCTGCCACAGCTGGAGGCTGATCCCAAGCCAGGAGCTTCTTCCAGGTCTCTCACATGGGTGCAGGGGCCCAAGAACTTGGGCTGTCTTCCACTGCTTTCCCAGGCCATAGCAGGGAGCTGGATCAGAAGAGGAGCAGCCGGGACTCGAACTGGTGCCCATACAGGATGCCGACACTGCAGGCGGCGGATTTACCTGTGACACCACAGTGCCGGACCTGTAAACATGGATTTTTAAAGACTAGCAAAACAGAGAGCTGAAGGAGTTTAGAAACATCCACTTGCTGTTTGGGGATTCCCTCCAAAATTTCTAGAATAAAGATGGAAAGAGGGTTGTAGTGGCCTGGTACTTGGCGAAAGACAAAACTCTCTTAGCACAGAACACACAGAAAGCCTCTGATTCTCGCTGGCATCAGACACTCAAAGTAAGAGTGCGAAGCTGCCCTCTGTCTTTGAACATAAAGTCCTTCCAGGGAAGGCGCCGTTCTTGCCTCTTGTGCGTGCATGCGGGTTGCAGTATCCTTGCGAAGTGACTTCGGATCTGGTTCTGGTCTCCAGGAGCACCTGGGCAGGCTCACACGCACGTTCTTTTTTTTTTTTTTTTTTTTTTTAAGATTTATGTATTTACTTGAAAGTCAGAATTACACAGAGAGAGAAGGAGAGGCGGCGGGGTGGGGGAGTCTTCCATCTGCTGATTCACTCCCCAGATAGCCACATCGGCGGGAGCTGCGCCGATCCAAAGCCAGGAGCCAGGAGCTTCTTTTGGGCGCCCATATGGGATGCCGGCGTTGCAGCGGCAGCTTTACCCGCTGCACCACAGCGCCGGCGCCGGCCTCGCACATTCTTAAAGTTCATTTCCCACACGTGGACTCTGGAGGCGTGGTGGGAGCAGTTCCCACATCCAATGCAGGGAGGCTGGAACAACTTAAATGTCTATTCTACCTGTGTGTGTGAAGATGATGGACCTTGGGGGACACAGTATAACCCCACTGGTCATTAGAAAAACAAATCGCGTGTGAGTTGTCGTGGGACGGTTGGGAGCTTCTCCAGGAGTCTGGCCTCTGTTCCCAGGGCACCCCAGCCCTGCGCCCCCCTCCCTAACCTGGGTGTTGGTCTCTCCTTCTCCCGCCTGCACCGTCTGGTTGATCTCCATCATACTGTGTTATGCCTATTTCATCTCTGATGTTCTTTTAGAAATTCTTTTAAGGCCGGTGCCATGGCTCACTAGGCTAATCCTCTGCCTGTGGCACCAGCACCCCGGGTTCTAGTTCCGGTTGGGGCGCCGGATTCTGCCCCGGTTGCTCCTCTTGCAGTCCAAGCTCTCTGCTGTGGCCCGGGAAGGCAGTGGAGGATGGCCCAAGTGCTTGGACACCTGCACCCGCATGGGAGACCAGGAGGAAGTGCCTGGCTCCTGGCTTCGGATCGGCGCAGCATGCCGGCTGTAGCAGCCATTTGGGGGGTGAACCAATGGAAGGAAGACCTTTCTCTGTCTTTCTCTCTCTCTTGCTGTCTAACTCTGCCTGTCAAAAAAAAAAAAAAAAAGAAATTCTTTTAAAGTATGTGTTTATTTATTTGAAAGGCATTGTTATAGAGAGATGGAGAGAGGAGGGTCAGAGGGAGGGAGGGAGAGAGGGAAAATGTTATATCTGCTGGTTCACTCCCCAAATGGTTGCAATGGCCAGGGCTGGGCCAGGCAGAAGCCAGGAGACAGGAGCTTCTTTCAGGTCTCCCATGTGGGTGACAGGGGCCCAGGGACTTGGACCACCTTCTGATATTTTCCCAGGTCATTAACAGAGAGCCGAATCTGAAGCTGAGCAGCCAAGAAACAAACCGGCACCCACGTGGGATGCTAATGTCACAGGCAGCAACTTAAACCACTATGCTGCAATGCCAGCCCCTCTTTTGATTGATCTGTTTATTTGAAAGGGGGAGTTATAGAGAGACAGAGAGAGAGATATTCCATCCAGTGGTTCTCTTCCCAAATATCTGTAACAGGTAGAGCTGGGCCAGTCAGAATCCTGGAACTCCATCCGGGTCTCCCACATGGGTAGCAGGGGTCCGAGCATTTAGACCGTCTTCCGCTGCTTTCCCAGGTGTGTGAGCAGGGAGCTGGCTGGGAACTGGAGCAGCGGAAATGTAGACAGCGTTTGTGTGGCATGCAGGCATTGCTACCCCACTGCAAAGGCGCCCATCTGTGAGGCTTTAAAACAGGTCTGTGCCCTTCGTGCCTGTGTTCCTGGCCCTGAGCATGGGCCAGCACAGGGGATGGGGAGGGACGCGGAGGCTGAGGTAGCCATGAGGCTTCCTCGGAGGTGAGCAGAACCCAGACACAGCTCCCCAGGCGCTGAGGCCGGTGACAGGTGATGTTTCCATTCCTTTGAAGGATCATGGTGTTGTAAAGAAGTGTTGTTTTCCAAGTCAAGGAGCCTCTGAAGGTAGTTAAACAAACACAGCGTTACGCTGGAGGCAGAAGTGCCAGCCAAGATCTTGGTTACTCACTGGGGCTTATAGCTCTTTCAAGGTCTGCTTCTGGCACCATTTTTTGACTCTCTAACTTCTCCCTTCTCTATTGGTTTTTTAAGTGGGAATCATCTTGGTTTACAAATCTCGGGTTTAGCTGTTCTCCTGTGCTGTTCTGGGGGTTGGCTGTTCTCCACGTCTTTGCCCCAGCAGAGGGACGTCCTCAGCAGCTCGATCTGGGAGCGTTTGTCAGCACACAGTCCGGGCGTGGACGCTGAGCTTGGCGGCCTCTCCCCCGAGGGCGGGCGAGCAGTCCTGACCCCCGTTCCCAGGCTGTTCTGGTCGCACACACAGAGGACACTTTCACGGGACCAAAAGCCGTCTTGAAGTACTGATGCATTTTAGCCCCAGACAGTGAGGGCTGCTTCTCCATCACAGAACTAGGCCAGATTCCACGATTCTGACACCAGCGCCCTCTGCATTTCCCCACTACAGGGGAGGATGGCTGTGACTCCTGCATGTGTCTGTGCACACAGATGTGCGCATACAGAGCCACATGAACACATGTGCACACACACAAAGGCACAGGGACACACATCACGTGCATACACACATGTACATGTGTGCAATGCACATGAACATATGTGTGCACATACATGCGCACGCATGCATGCACACACCCACAAATGTGTGCATACAGAACCACATGAACACGCATGCACACACAAAACATGCAGTCACATGTGCACACACACAAGTGTGTGCATATGGAGTCACACAAGCACACATGCAGGCACACACATGTGCACATGTGCAGAGGCACATGAACACACGTGGACACACACGTACACGTGCACCCACACACATGCACACACACAGGCACATGTTCAGAGGCACACAAACGTGCACATACATGTGCACACAGGTACATGCACACAGTATACATGCATACAAACATGTGCATTCAGAGTCACATGAACACATGTGCACACATATACGTGTTCACACACAGGTGTGCAGTGCAGATACATGAACACTTGTATGCACACATGTACACACAGGGACATGCACACATGTGTTCATGCATGCAAATGCACAGTCACATGAACACATTGCACATGCATGCATGCACATACATTCACACACGCAGAAACATGAACACACATGCATGCACACACATTCACACACACAGAGACATGAACACACATGAGCACGCACATGTGCACACAGGGAATCGCACACACACGTGTGCATACAGTCACATGAACACATGCACACACACAGAGACATGGACACACATGAGCGCACACATGTGCACACAGGGACATGCACACACACGTGTGCTCACAGTCACATGAACACATGTGCACACGCAGAGACATGAACACACATGAGTGCACATGTGCACACAGGGACACGCACACACACGTGTGCATACAGTCACATGAACACGTGCACACGCAGAGACATGAACACACATGAGCGCACATGTGCACACAGGGACATGCACACACACGTGTGCACACAGAGACATGAACACACATGAGCGCACACATGTGCATACAGGGAATTACACACACGTGTGCATACAGTCACATGAACACATGCACACACGCAGAGACATGGACACACATGAGCACGCACATGTGCACACAGGGGATTGCACACACACGTGTGCATACAGTAACATGAACACATGTGCACACGCAGAGACATGAACACACATGAGCGCACGTGTGCACACAGGGGATTGCACACACGTGTGCACACAGTCACATGAACACACATGAGCGCACACATGCACACCCCTGCCACAAGCATGTTTGTGCACATGCAGAGGTGCGCACGCCTCCACAAGCATCTGAGTCTGCTGCAGTGGTGTGGCTGTGATCAGAATTCATTCACACGTCAGTCACTCAGCAGAGCTGCGCTGAGCGCCTGTTTGTCCAGGCAATCTCTCAGGAGTGAGCGATGCAGAGAGCAAGCGTCTACACAACATTGTGGGAGACAGAGTGCAAACCCGAGGAAACAGGGGCAAAGGCTCCGGAGAAGCGAGCAGAGAAGGGGCTGAGAGTGGCTGGGTGGGGGGTAGGGAGGGCGTCGTCGTTGAGCTGCCTTATCGCTGCTGTCACAAACGACCAAGCATCCAGTGGCTGAGCTCATTTTACCGCTCCAGAAGCCAGAGTGGAACTTGTGTCACACTGCACGTGGTGAGAATCCAGGGTCTGCCTTCTTTCTGGGAGCACTGGGGGGGGGACCTGCTTCCTGGATTTCCCCGGCTTCTAAAGTGGCCACCAGTCCTTGGCTCCTGGCCCCTTCCTCAGAGCCAGCAGCCCAGCATCTTCAAGTGCCTCGGCTCGGACTCTAACCCTGTCGTAAGGACCCCTGTGGCCACCCTAGGCCCTCCCACATCCATCTCGGGATTCCTGACTGCATCGCATAGGGTGACACCGAGATACCTTGAAGGGTCTGGGAGGTGGGCCTCTCTCAGGGCCAGGACGTGGGCTCCCAATGGACACTTCTGTAATCTGAGGGGGCCAGGAGGAGGGGCCGGGGAACAGGTGCAGCAGCTCTCAGGAGGATTTGACCCTTATGCCAGGGTCTGGGTCCTGGGTCTGGATATGGGAGCCTTGCAGGCCTTCCTAGGAAGCCATCTTTGGTCTCATTTTGGGGCAGCAGGGAGCTGGCTGCAGGGTTCCTGGAGACGGGTCTGAGGTCACACATTGCTTGGACATCAGTGGACCTGTGGACATCTGTTTCCTAGCAGCGGTTCTAGGAGCGAACAGGATGGCTCCCAGACTCACTGGTGAGCCCGGAAGATGAGGATGGGCTGCAGGCTCCCAGCAGGAAGAAGACGAGTGGGACCCCACGGTGCCGCCTCCTGCCTGGGTGCCTGGGTGCCTGGGTGCCTGGGTGCCTGGGTCCTACCAGGGGCTGCGGCTGGGGCGGGGACCCTCGGGTCAGAAGCGGCGGCCATGGCAGTGCCTTCTCCACAGAGACTTCGTGCGGGAGCCGAGATGACTTCGGCTCTTTTTCTTTATTCGGTTTTTCCCAGCAAGCTTTGGGAAGGCAAGCTTTCCGGCAAAGCACGCGCACGTGCGTAGTCCGCAGAGTAGTTGCTTCTGTAGAATTCTCGATCTGATGAACAACAGAGCCCGGCCTCAGCTGTTCCTCGCACTTACTAAGGTGACAGCTCTCTGGAAGTGCTTTTGTCGTGGCGTGCTTTGCGTGTGGTTTTACCTGGCAGGATTTTCCTGCTTCGCAATCGTATTAGCTCTGTTCTACCCACACTCCTGAGGACCTTCGTGTTTAATGTATCTGGGATCGGGGCTGGCACTAAGATTCAGCCCACCATTTCAATCTGTAAACATACATTTTTCCCCCTTTTTAATTACCAGGGACTTTAGGAAAATGGAATTTTCATAGCGATGTCTAAGTTAAAGGGAAACCCAGGGTTTACATGAACATAACATAGCCCACTACGTCCAGAGAGCGTAGAACGATTTTCTAAAAATCAAAAAATTTGTGCCCGTTTCTTCTTGAAGTTCCTTCTTTTCTTAAAATCAAACCAACAGCTTAGGACCGAAGACAATACAAATCATAGTTTGGCAGCTGCTGTCTCTGGGCGTAGGAGTCGGGGCTCCGGCTCTCCCCGTGGTGTCCACAGCCTGGTGAGTGCCCCGGATGAGCTGCCAGGCTCACAGCAAGGCTTCCTCTGCAGGGTGTCAACCGGGGGTTGAGGGTGCAAGAACAGCGGACTGCGTGTGTCTGGGCACAGCCCTGTGATCACAGCGAAGGCCGTGGACCAGTGTGCACCTGCGCTCGCCTCCCACGATCGCTCAGGTCAAGGAAGGTCTGTCAATGCCTTAACCACAAATAGGGGGCCAGGGACGTCTGCACTGTGTCCTGTCGGGTTGACACACAGCGGCAGCTCTGCACGGATGGCTGAGATAGGCAATGTGAAGAGAGCCGTCGAAGCTGGCGCGCTGCGGCCGTGCCCTTCTGTTCTGCATGGACACGGGGCCATCAGCGGCACACAAAGCTGGCCAGGCACGCCTTGGGGGCCTCAGCCTCTGGTTTTAAAGGAGGATTTCACCTGTGATGGAGCAAAAGGGACTGCAGACAGCAGCATCCTCTTACAAAGGCGCGACACTACAAGCTGTGCTGGAGAAACCAAGGAGGCCGGAGGGAAGAAGAAGGAGCCGGGGTCAGCCTTGTGGCGCAGCGGGTTAAGCCACCTGTTGCCACTACGGCATCCCATATTGGGCTGTCGGATTGCGTCCCCACTGCTCTGCTTCCTATCCAGCTCCCTGCTAATGTGCCTGGGAGACAGCAGGTGACGGCCCACGTACTTGGACCCCTGTCTCCCAGTGGGGAGACCCGGATGGAGTTCCTGGCTCCTGGCTTTGGCCTGGCCCAGACCCGACTGCTGCAACCATCTGGGGGAGTGAGCCAGTGGGTAGAGGATCTCTCTCTCCCTCGCTGTCCCTCCGCCTTTCAAAGGAAAGGAAGGAGGAGAGAAACAGAGGGGAGATATGAGCTGACAGAGAATGCATCAGAGGGGGAGAGAGAACCAGGAAGCCCATCTGGGAGCGAGGTGCGGGGGCAAGATCCTCTTTTGTGTCCTTATAGGGAGCACTGGGCTGTCCTCCGCAGCTGCAGACAGCTGACCCCCAAATCCAGATGAAAATGGGACACGTAATCCACTATCCAGATGTTTCCAAGTATCTGCAGTTTTGGCGTTCGGCAGAGAAAGCTTCCCAGTGAGTGCGCATCTCGCCCTCAGCTACAGATGTCGACGTCCTGTGGCAGCCACTCATGGCCCGGCGCCTGCCTGCAGAAGGCGGGTCTCCACCTCCGCACCTGTCTGACTCCCGGTTGCACGTGGGGCAGCCCGTGTTTGCTCTGGCTCTGCACACGCTGAGCCGGCGCTGTCCTTGTGCATTAGAAGGGGAGTGGAGGTGGGAGGGACGCAGCCATCACCCGGGAAGAGAGGTGGCAGCGTTTTGAAAGCTTTTGCAGAATACTTGGAAGCGGTGAGAATTCTTCTCTTTCAACAGCGTGAGGCTCACTGGTGCTTAAGAATTTCAGAAATCGTTTTGATTTAAATTCTAATCCTTGGAAGAGATTGAAGAGCACATCCTAATGCTAGCGGAAAACCACCTTGAAGCAGGGCTTGGAAAGGGCCCGAGGGAGACTATTCGGGGCTTTAGCTGTTACCCGTCATCCCGACGCCGATGCTCCCTCTCCCTCCAGCCGCTGCACCATGACAGCAGCAGCAGGTGACTGTGCACCAGCCAGCCACGGGCCAGGCAAGCTTTACTCCCGGGCAGTACACTCCACGTCTCATGGAACTTCCACGCGCCATGAAATGCCCTCTGTGAGTTTTGTTCCAAACATTAACAACTATGGTTGTGGGCGTTGTGGTGCAGTGGGGTCAGCCGGCACGTGGGATGCCCACATCCTGTATCAGAGGGCCGGTTCCACTCCCTGCTTCCCACCCAGCTTCCTGCCGAGCACCTGGGAGCCTGCAGCTTCTGACCCAGGTACCTGGGCCTTTGTCATCCACATAAGAGACCCAGTTGGCATTGCAGGCTCCTGGCTTTGGCCTGGCCCACCGCCTGGATTGCTGTAGGCTGCAATATGGGAGACCCGGAGGAGGCTCCTGGCTCCTGGCTTTGGATCGGCGCAGCTCCAGTCATTGCGGCCATCTGGGGAGTGGACCAGCTGATAGAGGATCTCTCTCTCTGTCTCTACCTCTCTCTGTAACTCTATTTCAAATCAATAAAAATAAAAAATAAAATAAATAAAATAAAAAGAGTGATGGTCACAAGCCCGATGTGGTGCCAGCTCTTGTTGCTACCGGGTTTCTGTTCTCTTGTTTTTTTGCCTGCCAGTCCCCACCTGCTCCACTCACCCCACAATGCCTCGTAAAAGGCCTCAGCAGGGTCATCCAGGTTCCTCTTTGCTGCTGCAAGGGCGGACGCCTGGGGCTGGCCCACCCGCGGGGTGGGGCTGTGGCCCTGACCACATTCTCGGGGAGTTGCTTTCCTGAGCTTCCTTGCAGACAGCCGGCGAGATGGTCATTTGCAGCGGCTCTGGAAAGGGCAAGCGTCCTTACTGAGGATCCCTCTGGTCACCCGTGCTGGAAGCCTGCACGGCAGCCGGGGGAGCGTGGCACTGCCTGGGTCTGAGCTCAGGGGGACAGGGCTCCTGGGAGGTGTGTCCACCTGAAAAGCAATCAGGACTGGTACCCAAAGCGGCGGCAGGGGCATTGCAAACTCAGATGCAGGAACTGTGCTCGGAGTGGGGAGTTTGCCTGGAGAGCAGCCGTCTACTGCCTGCCCCCCCACACCTACCACAGGCCCGAGTGTTTCTGGTTTTGTTGGCTTGTTTTGTTTTGCATTAACAGTGAACACCATGATTCGGTCCTACCTTGCCCACGTGGAACTGTGGCTGTTGAGACTGAGGTGTACCCTCTGCAAATTCCTATCAGACACGACTGTGAACGGTTGTGTGTGTGCGTGAAGGCCTACTCTTTTTTTTTTTAATTTTTTTTTTTTTAATTTTTGACAGGCAGAGTGGACAGTGAGAGAGAGAGAGAGATACAGAGAGAAAGGTCTTCCTTTGCCGTTGGTTCACCCTCCAATGGCCGCCGCGGTAGCGCGCTGCGGCCGGCGCACCGCGCTGTTCCGATGGCAGGAGCCAGGTACTTCTCCTGGTCTCCCATGGGGTGCAGAGCCCTAACTCTTGGGCCATCCTCCACTGCACTCCCTGGCCACAGCAGAGAGCTGGCCTGGAAGAGGGGCAACCGGGACAGGATCGGTGCCCCGACCGGGACTAGAACCCGGTGTGCCGGCGCCGCAAGGCGGAGGATTAGCCTGTTGAGCCACGGCGCCGGCCTGAAGGCCTACTCTTGATTTTAGAAGTATTTAAAAAATTTATTAAATTATTTTCAAAGATAGGGCGATAGAGAGACCTGCCATCTGCTGGTTCGCTCCCCAGATGGCCACAATGGCCAGGACTGGGCCAGGCTAAAGCCAGGAGCCTGAAACTCCATCCAGATCGTTCACGTGGGTGCAGGGGCTCAAGGAGTTGGGCCATCGTCTGCTGCTTTCCCAGGTGCAGAGAGCTGGATTGGAAATGGAGCAGCCAGGACTCGAACCAGTGCCCTTATGGGATGCCGGCCTCCCAGGTGGCGGCTTAACCCACTGCGCCACAGTGCTGCCCCCTCCCCCCCACCTCTGCACAAGTAATTCTCTGTGGTCCTCTGCTTTCCAGTGAGGATTCCGGTGGAACTGGATGTGACCGCTGTGCACGCATGTTTAGGTGGGTTCTGTTTGAGTTCCTCAGTTACCTGCTTGCCCGAGCGCAGGCCCCCGGTGTCCTTCTCGGGACTTCCCCGTCTTCCTTACCCGCTCCCTGCCCCTCACAACGCACAGGCGAAAGTGGACGAGAGACAGAGACGTATCTGTGGCCATGAACGCGAATCTGCTTTCATTGCTAAAAAGAGAAGAGCTCTTGTCAGACTCCAGCTTTTGCATCCGTCGGGCTAGATTGTGCTGCAGGAGGAAGCGATTCCAGGTGCCATCCCGCTGCGCCCTGTTCCTCGCTCAGCGGGAGCTTCCCGGAGGCGCACCCAGGGATCCCACAGGCCAGCAGTCCCTGGTCAGAGAGGGGCAGAGGCACCGTCACCAGCCACACTCATTCTCGGTGCTTTTGTTCGGTGACCAGGGTAAGAAGCCACCTGGGCCATGGGAACTGGGGACGCGCTCAGAGAAGGAAAAACGCAGTGTTTGTGAACGGCCTGGTGAACGTGACTGCTGGCAAAGAGAGAGGCGCTGTAACAAGTGAGCCAGGATGCACCTTGCTACCCTGTTCGGTCCTCCGGTTGAGGCGGGGGGGTTCTTCCCGGCCCGTTGTCCCCAGGTGCCTAACCTGGAGAAAGATGCTCTCCCGATATTCGCTGATGCTCATTTACTGTCAGATTCTACTTTAGCAGAATTCTATTTATGCTTGAGGTCAGCCTTCCACAGTCACAGGTTCCATGTGTGCAGGTTCACCCAGCCAAGGACTGGGCATGTCAGGAAAACAGTTGCATGTGTGTGCAGCATGTACTGGCGTGTGTTTCCTCGTTATTATTCCCTAAGCACACAGTCTAACAACTCTGTACACAGCATTTGCCGTTTGTACTGTACCGGGATGATAAGTTATCCAGATGTGATTCAGATATATGGAAGGATGTGTACAGGTTAGATGCAAATGCTATACCGTTTTAATTTTTATTGATTTATTTGAAAGAGAGAGAGAGAGAGAGAGAGAGATCTTCCATCTACTTGTTCACTCTCCAAATATCTTCCACAGCTGGGACTGGGCCAGGCCAAAGCCATGAGCCAGGAACTCATTCCAGGTGTCCCACAAGGGCAGCAGAGACCCAGGCACCTGAGCCACCAGTGCTGCCTCCCAAGGTGTGCGATAGCAGGGAGCTGGAGTCGGGAGTGGAGGCGGCTCTAACCCCAGGCAGGCTCTGCTGTGGGATGCAGGTGTTCCGCGTGGCATCCCACAGCTAAGCCAAACCCCCTCCCAGGCCAGGTTACTTAAAGGACTTGAGCATCCTTGGATTTTGGTATCTGTGAGGGCAGCGAGGCCTATAGCCGATCCCCTCCAGACCCCAAAGGAGAACCATGTACAAGATATGTGCTGGCGTGTTGTGTAGAGAATCCCGGGCCCCTCTGTAGTACACACACGTGTGTGCTGGCGTGTTGTGTAGAGAATCCCGGGCCCCTCTGTAGTACACACACGTGTGTGCTGGCGTGTTGTGTAGAGAATCCCAGGGCCCTCTGTAGTACACACACGTGTGTGCTGGCGTGTTGTGTAGAGAATCCCGGGCCCCTCTGTAGTACACACGCGTGTGTGCTGGCGTGTTGGTTAGAGAATCCCAGGGCCCTCTGTAGTACACACGCGTGTGTGCTGGCGTGTTGGTTAGAGAATCCCGGGCCCCTCTGTAGTACACACACGTGTGTGCTGGCGTGTTGTATAGAGAATCCCAGGGCCCTCTGTAGTACACACACGTGTGTGCTGGTGTGTTGTGTAGAGAATCCCAGGGCCCTCTGTAGTACACACGCGTGTGTGCTGGTGTGTTGTGTAGAGAATCCCAGGGCCCTCTGTAGTACACACGCGTGTGTGCTGGCGTGTTGGTTAGAGAATCCCAGGCCCCTCTGTAGTACACACACGTGTGTGCTGGCGTGTTGTGTAGAGGATCCCGGGCCCCTCTGTAGTACACACACGTGTGTGCTGGCGTGTTGTGTAGAGAATCCCGGGCCCCTCTGTAGTACACACACGTGTGTGCTGGCGTGTTGTGTAGAGAATCCTGGGCCCCTCTGTAGGACACACACGTGTGTGCTGGTGTGTTGTGTAGAGAATCCCAGGGCCCTCTGTAGTACACACGCGTGTGTGCTGGCGTGTTGTGTAGAGGATCCCAGGGCCCTCTGTAGCACACGCGTGTGTGCTGGCGTGTTGTGTAGAGAATCCCAGGGCCCTCTGTAGTACACACGCGTGTGTGCTGGCGTGTTGTGTAGAGGATCCCAGGGCCCTCTGTAGCACACGCGTGTGTGCTGGCGTGTTGGTTAGAGGATCCCGGGCCCCTCTGTAGTACACACGCGTGTGTGCTGGTGTGTTGTGTAGAGGATCCCGGGCCCCTCTGTAGTACACACACGTGTGTGCTGGTGTGTTGTGTAGAGGATCCCGGGCCCCTCTGTAGTACACACACGTGTGTGCTGGCGTGTTGTGTAGAGAATCCCGGGCCCCTCTGTAGTACACACACGTGTGTGCTGGCGTGTTGTGTAGAGAATCCCGGGCCCCTCTGTAGTACACACACGTGTGTGCTGGCGTGTTGTGTAGAGAATCCCGGGCCCCTCTGTAGTACACACGCGTGTGTGCTGGCGTGTTGGTTAGAGAATCCCGGGCCCCTCTGTAGTACACACACGTGTGTGCTGGCGTGTTGTGTAGAGAATCCCGGGGCCTTGTCTGGCCCTGCTGTGCCCCATTCTCCCCACCACTGTCACTTTTAGCAGGCTCTTTTAGAAGTGTGTGCATCAGGGCTGGCTCTGTGGCATAGTAGGTTAAGCTGTCTTCTGCCTATGGCATTGGCATCCCATATGGCCATCGGTTCAAGTCCCAGCTGCTCCATTTCCAATCCAGCTCCCTGCTAATGCACCTGAGAAAGCAGCAGAAGATGGTCCAAGTGCTTGGGCCCCTGCACCCATGTGAGAGACCCGGATGAAGCTCCTGGCTCCTGGCTCTTGGCTTCAACCTGGCCCACTGCTGGCTGTTGTGGGAATTTGCGAAGATTCCTTTCTCTCTGCCTCTGCCTCTCTCAAGTCTGCCTTTTAAATTAATAAATGATTTTTTTTAAATAAATGATTTTTTAAAAAGAAGTATATGTATCAGATGCACTTCCCGAAGTGTGTAGAGGTAGAGTTAATGGAGACACCTGGTGCAAATATTTTTGAAATCTATGCCTACGAGGAGTCTTCAAAAAATTGCAGAAAATGAGTATTGTGAAACATGTATGCATGGATTTCAGGGTTTTTTTTAAAAGATGTATTTATTTGTTTGAAAGTCAGAGTTACAGAGAGAGAGGGATCTTCCATCCATTGGTTCGCTCTCCTAATGGCTATAACAGGTGGAGTGGGGGCTGATCTGAAGTCAGAAACCAGGAGCCAGGAGCTTCCTCCAGGTCTCCCACGTGGGTGCAGGGGCCCAAGGACTTGGGCCATCTTCTACTGCTTTCCCAGGCCATAGCAGAGAGCTGGATCGGAAGTGGAGCAGCCGGGACTTGAACAGGCGTCTATATGGGATGCCAGGTTTGCTGGTGACGGCTTTAGTCGCTGTACCAGAGTGCCAGCCCCAGATTTCACAGTTGTTTACAGCAGAATAAACTTCTCCTGCCTTTACTTATTTTCCACGAACTTTTTGAAGCCCTCTCACGCACTCCCTCCCCTTTGGAAATGTGCTATTTTGTGTTTGCTTGTGTCCTCGTCTCCCCTTGGAGAGCCATCCCTCTCTGACAACTGGACTCCTTGTTTCTTGGTGTCTCTGCACTTGGCCCCTGGGTTGGCACCCACTTGGTATTCCAGGGATGGCCGCGCTGGCGTTGAGTAGGGACTTTAATTACGTTGCAGGTGTCTCTGCCGGCTGTGGCACCTTCCCTCTGTGGGTTGCTGTAAAGTGTGGCTAATGGTTGTAACAGGCAGAGGAGCGAGCAGGGCCCTCCCAAAGTCTCTGCCTCCTGGCAGCTTTACATTATTAATTCATCTGAGGTCTGGGGAACCTGTGGCCAGCGGCTCCCTCCCCCGGAGAGCAGCTGGCCCGCTCCACTCCCCTCACACACACTAAGGAGGGCGAGCGTGGGGACCCCCGAGGTGATGGCAGGCATCAGAAATTCAGGGGTGGGAGAAACACCCCCGGTGCTCGGAGCCCGGCTGACTCCACACAGGCACGGGGTTTTAAAGATTTATTCGGGCAGACTAACGCAGCCGCTGAATGCAGGAAGTGAAGCGCCTGGCGCTGCGCAGGTGGCCAGGGTCCCCCAGCTGAAAGTGCAGGGGGCAGCCCAGGGCCTGCCGCTCTTTCCTTCTGCAAGTTGCCTGCATCTCCTAAAAATTTAATCACAGCCTTGCGAGGACGTCTGCCGTTCCCAGGGACCGCAGAAGGCTGGATTCGGATGTGGGAAGACACAGTTGCGCTGGTCTCCTTGACCCACTTAGCAGCGTGGCTGATGAGGGAGTTCTGCGGACTGCGCCTGGCTTACCCACTCACTTCCACACAAAGCACAGACAGGCGGGTGTGGCCTGGGACCTCACGGAACAGGAAATGTGTGTGAGTTTGTCCGGCTGCGGCGGCTCTGTTTGTATCTGCCCTTTCCCGGCCACGGCTTGATAATGGCAAAACCCAAACAGGACCCTGGCAATGTCCCAGGGTATCCACTTGCTACTTTCTTTTTGGATCGTCAGTGCTGACAAAAGACTTTTTTTTAAAAAAAATTATTTATTTGAAAAGCGGAGTTACAGGGAGAGTGAGAGCGAGAGCTTCCATCTGCTGGTTCGATCCCTGAAGCTGTAAAGGCTGGGGCCGGTCAGCCAAAGCCAGGAGCCAGGAGCTTCATCTAGGTCTCCCATGCAGGTGCAGGGGCCTAAGCACTTGGGCCACCCTCCACTGATTCCCAGATGCATTTGCAGGGAGCTGGATCAGACCTGGAGAAGCCCGAACTGAAACTGGTTCCCATACGGGATACAGGCATCCCTGGCAGCCTGTGCTACAATGCTGCCCCCGAAAGACCCTTCTGTGTGACTCCCAGGCAGGCGTGTGTGTGCGGGTGGATCCATGCAAGGGGCTTCCGAGGCCTGTGGAAGGAGCCCGTCTTCTTCCAAGGCTGCATCCCACCTTCCTCCTCTGTGGAGGACGCTGTGGCTGTAGAGCCGTGGGGCGATTCCGCACAGACACGTGCTGGTTATCGGATTCGTGGGTCAGCCGTGCGTGCTTTGGTGGAGGCCGGACGGACCTGGAGGCGAGGGCCAGAGACGGGCATGCCGTGGCCGGAGTTGTGCCGCCGGTTGGAAGGCAGCTCCCCTGCTCGCCGCTGGCTGTCTGCATTTTCCTTCTCGTTCAGCTCTCCTTCCTTGTTTCCCCCGCGTGGCTTCCCCTGTCCGTGTCCTCACGCTGCGTCTGGGAGCAGCCAGGAACACACTTGGCTTTCCTTCTTAGTTTCTCCCCGTGTCCAGGATTCCCTCCCTGCCCTCTGGGCTCCGGGCTCTTCCCCTACCTTCTGTTTTCTGGGGGCCTGGCTCTGGGTCCTAGGCTCCCCTGGCTGAACCAGGAGCAAGGGAAATGTTGTTCCTGTTGCTGATTTTGCCACAAAAGCCGAGCGTGGTGGGGCAGTGAGGAGGAAAATTTCAAGTGTGGCAGACCCTCGCCCCCATGCCTGCTGCTGGCACCAACATGGGAGCCAGGGCCAGCGTCTCCCCTCGGCCTTGCCTGGCCTCACCCCGTCTTCCCTGTGCAGGTGTGGTCACTGCCTCTCCCACAGTCGGGTGCAGAACCTGGAGTAAGTCCCTGCGTGGTGTCCCCACTTCCTCATCTATAAAACGGGGACTAGAACACCTGCCGTACAGGTAGGTGAGACTGAAGTGCTCCACAGCCAGCCTGGATGGAGTTCACGGCTCTTTCTGTTGTTGGTGCCAGCAGGGAGGCTGGTGTCTCGGGGACACTCAAAGATCCCTCGGGACCAAGAGGTTGGGAAACAGGGCTGGGGCCATCGTTACCTGGGCCTCCCCGTCCCTGTCCTGCACACATGGGCTTTTCTTTGCAGGAGTTGGGATGGGTAAGTCAGACCCCAGGAGGGTGGTGACAGAAGATAAGACGCCAGGGCCTTGGCCGTGTGGTCTGGGTCCCAGCTGTCCCCCGACTTCAGCGGGAGCTGGGCGCAGCGGGCACCTGGCATCAGTTCTCCAGCTCACTGGGGGCCAGTTCTGAGCTGACTCCGGCCAAGGGCTCCTTCCTGACATGGCGAGAGCAGAGCTGAGGCTGCGCAGTAGGTGTGATCTGACCCTGCCAGGCGGCTAAGGGCTGCCACGCTCTTTCAGCACCTGTGTGGGACACGGGCCCCCTCCACCTGCGCCCATGGCCGCTGCGTGCCCCAGGCTGCTCTCCCGTGCATGCCCTACGTCACCAGATGGTCCCAGGTCCAGCCTCTCCCAGGCCTCCTGCAACAGTGTCTGCCTTCATCCCTCGTCCGTCAACACCAGCCTGTCTAGTGCCGCTCCTTCCCAGCAATTTAGAGCCGTCCACACCGACCGCCTTTGCCCTCTGTTCCAACAGAAACTGCACCTGCAGGCAGAGATGGGCGCTTCCTGCAGCAAGGCAAGGCCTGGGTGTGTCCTCGGCTGACTGTGCTCCCGCCTTGGGGGACCTCACGAGGAAGGCTTGTGAGGACGCCCCGGGTGAGCTCAGGTCCAGAATCCCAGCCCCCGCAGAACCTCCTCGTCTCGGTCCGCCACCCCAGCAGCGCATTGGCCAGGCCACTGCAGGCCTTGGGGTCGCTTCCATTCCCAACGAGGGACTCCAGGTGAGCCCACTCCTGCCGTGATGAGGCCAGAACGAGGCTCGCGGTGCCGCAGAGTGAAGCAGATTGGCGGGGGCTGGGCCCAGCATAAAGATCCACTTTCTGGTTGCCTCGTTTCTCGGCTTGTTCGGGTTTCTGCACACCCCGGAGCTCCTGCCAGCGCCCTGTTTTGTGAATGGAGACTTTTCTGCTTTGCCATCAGAATTTATCCTCACGAGCTGCTGGAAGAAGGCCCTGTAAGCTCAGCACCGGACAACGTGGGGAGTTCAGGCCCCTTCCGAGCATGTGGGTAAGTCCCAGAGGCTGGGCTCTGCCTCCCAGGGGGCGCACCCGCACCCGCTGCCTCAGAGGGAACGCTGGAGACCTTTCTCTCATGGCTGCTCCCCTCGCTTTCACTGCGGATCCTGAGTGAGGCCGTGCACAGAGCTGTGCGTGGGTTGTTTATGGCAGGTCATCTGCTATGGGCCAGCTCTGACACCTCCGTCATCAACCATCCAACTAAACAGGAGTTTTCACAGTGGGCTCCTGGAACGCCCCGGGGGGAGCAGTGCATTTGCCCAGACCCTGATGCTCGCTCCCGGCTGCCTCTCGCTGTAAACCTCGCAAGGACACGGGAGGGCGTTCCGGGGGGTGGCTCACATGCTGGCCCTGGATCCCAAGCACGCCTGGACCAGTCGTCAACCCTGTGACCGCCCTGCGCCTCACCTCCCTCGACTGTGAACGGAGAAGGTCTGACGTCCTGGCTGGGGTTGTTGGGAGTTGTGAAGGAGAACAGACGCACAAAGCCGGGAGCACGGCTCTGGCACGTGGGACAACGTGAGTGCATTTGCTGGGCATTAATCCGTGGATTCAATGTGTCGTGTTTGAATTCAGCAGAGAGAGATGTCACCAGTGGGCCAGGGCCACGGCTTTGGAAAAATGGGAGAATTCTGTCCTTCATGGTTTGATTTACTTCCTAAGTGGCTGTTAAAAGAAGATGAGGTGTAATGCAGAGAGCTTCGGGGATTCCGTGGCCACAGGTGTTTTGGTTTTGTGACGTAGGCAGGTGCGTTGGCTGTCGATGGCGCTGGCCCTCGGTAGGGGGAGCTACTTGGAGTGCCGGGGTTTCAGTGCTGGAGGGAAACGCCTTCGGGCTGTGGGGTGCACTGGCAGGCTCCCCGATGGAGCTCTGCTGCATCCCACGCTGGGCCTCCCTCCTCGCGCTCCCCAGACACCTGCCGGGCACTGCACGCCGTGGGTGTCCCTCCGTGACCACTGTGTCTGCCCCTGAATCGGCAGGTGAGGTCTTGTTGTTGGGTCTGCCTGCCACGGACAGAGCCACTGAGGGGAGGACACAGCTCTCTGTCTGTGGACAAGTGCCCGAAGTCCCCTCAGAGGGAGCCCCTACGACATCTCTGTGCTGTAGCCCGCAGAAGCAGCAAGGGAGTGTTGAACTGTGTAACTAGGACCTGTCACAAACTGGACAACTAGGATGACTGTAAGGAGGATGTCACAGAGGGTGCTGGCTTCCTGCTCACAGGTTCTCATCCCCCCCACCCCTGCCCCCTCCCCCAGTCCTTCAGGTCTTGGCTGGGGCTGATTAACCACGAATTTGGGTCCCCTGTGGCGTCCCATTGCGGCCACCTTCCCAGGAGTTGATGCACTGCAGTCCCTCCCGGTCTTCACCATGGGAGCTCAGCGGGGCTCGGTAACTGAACAGGATTGGGCTTCCCATACTCGTGCACTTAACCCCCGAGACTTAGGGAAACAGCTAAGGGATTGACGGACCAAGGGTGGAGACTTGGTCTAATAGTGGGGTCTGGGAGGTGGACCAGCAGGGAGGTCCTTGCTCACTGGGGCGGGTAGCCGGTCTCTGAGTGGGGTGTGCTCTGTGTGCCCCTCCCTCTGCTCCCCGTCTCCCTGTGCCGGCTTCCCTCCGCGGGCGTTCACGCACCCGCTTCAGACACGAGACCTTCCTTTTTGAGACGCTCTGCTCCAGTATTTTTGTTGAATCCATGCACAGCAGACTAACAGCATCAAGGTTTCCTTTTATTCCCAAAGTGGACAAGGGGCCTCCAGAGATGTGGCCGCTCTTGGGACGCGTCAGCTCAGTCCCCTGGCAATCACAGTGTGGCCACATGGACTCAGGGAGCCCTGTAAGAGCTCAGGACCCCTGGGAGGGGAGGGGAGAAGGGGAGGGAGGATGTGCACGGTCTCAGGCTGGGTGCCCCAGGTGATGTTCCCAGCACCCATCCCTGCCTTCAGATCCTGGGGAGAGGTCGGGTCCTTGTGTCCTGCTTTCAGAGTGGCCGCCCGCCGTCCCTCTATGCTGCTGTGACCTTAGGCTGGTGAGGCAGGAGGCTGGTGAGCCCAGGAGGGTTTGGAGAGGGTCTCATCCTCAGGGGCCTGATGCAGAGCCCGGTATACAGTCGGGGCTTACTAGATAGTGACCAGCGCAGTGCTCTCCTGCTCATGCGTGTTCTGTGCCAATGCTACATCCTGTCTAATAACAGTGACTCTCACCTCTTGCTCCTGGACATGGTGGGATGGCTGAAGTGACCAGCACATGAGCCCGAGGGTGGGCAGGTGGGCAGGGCGTGCTCCACCTGTCAGTCATTCCAGAAGCGTGCGTTAGGTTGCAGCATCGTCGGACTCTGTGCTCGGCGCTGGAACTGGAGGGGAGTACCGAGAAGTGTCATCATCTCTTTGGCTCAAGATCTTTGAAACTGAGCTGGTGGCACGGGTCTTAGCCAAGTGTCACGATTAAATGGTGATTGCAAAACACCAAGACCTGTTCTTGGGCAAGTGGAGCTTCGGGGCTGGGGAGACGAAGGTGCTCAGGTGTGGCTGGGGAGGTTCACATGGGAGTCAGGACGTGAGCAGGATCGATGGGCAGGGCAGACTTCCTGGGTGGAAGGAGGGGACCGAGCCGTGGCGATGGTTCTGTGCGTGGCTCGTGGGAGGAGGGAGCCTTCCAGGGGCACTGGGAGGAGTGTGCGTGAGAGCGGGAGGGAGAGGAGGAGTTCAGGGTCAAGTTATGGAGAATCAGGACATGTAGGCTGTGACCTTGCTGCCAGCCTGGGCCCAGGGATCAGCTGGTAGCTGCCGTGTCCAGGGCGGCAGGGGCCGTAGCGGGGCCTGGAAGCCTTGAGGGAGGTCACTTGGCACCTCCGCTTTATGCTGGCCTCTTGGTTTCGATTTCACCCCAGTCCACACCCAGCTTTTTGACAAAAGGAGTCTGGCATTGCTAAGCCAGCCTAGGGCTCCTACAAGGTGGAAGCTTCCATGCCTGGGTGTACATGAGCCTTCCTCTGGGATCGTATTTTAAATGCCAGTTCCTGGATTCTGGCTCCTGCCCCATGCAATTTTGGATTCAGTAGGGTTGGGGCAGTTTTGCAAGGGACCCTGGTGGCCTGTGGACCACACCTTGTGAGTGCCGAGGAGCAGGTGACCAAAGCCAGGAGCAGTGCAAAGCCCAGACGATGGGTAGCTAAGGAAGGGCCTGAGGAAAAAGACAGAATTAGCCACCAGGCCGCTGCCGGGTGCTGAAGTTTAAATACCGCTGCGAGCACTTACTACAGTGCTCACCATTTAGGGTTCGCCTGAGTTTGATGAGGGGTGGTAGGTACGATAGGCATAGAAATCGTCTGATTTCCAGAAGCCTGGGTAGGGAGAATCCTTAAAGCTCACCCTAATCCAGGGCTGACCCCCAAGCAGCCACTTGGGTTTATACCTCGCCGTCAGCCGTGCCCGGAGAGCTCATTTAAAGCTACAATGAACCGCAAATTACAGTCGGCCTGGCTCTGAGAAGAGCCCGCTTCCTTCCCTGGGACACGGTTTGAAGGATCGGGTGGCCTGGCCCTCCGTGCAGTAAGCTGACTCCTCCGGAGCCCTGCGTCTGCCGGCCCGGCCAAGCCTGCAGGTGGCCCCTCCCTGGGCTCGGGGTCCCAATCTGGGTCCTCTCCAGCAGAGGCGTGGGGAGGGCTTGGCCAGGATGAAGAATGCAGATCCCCCCGCCCCTCCCTCACAGGTGGGACAGCCTGGGCAGTGTCTGTGGGACCTGACCCAGCTTCCGGTCCCTGTGATGGAGAGCTTCTGCGAACTCACTGGAGGTGGGGGCCTCAGCAGGGACCCCAGGGTCTGCCCTGTGTGAACTGTTCTTCCCCTCGGAGCTTGGAGAAGGCAGGCAGAGCAGGGCATGGAGCCATCCTGACGCCCAGCGGGCTCTGCACAGTCAGGGCTGCGGTGGGTGTAAGAACGGCCCCGGGCTGGGGGAGGGCGGGTTCAGGAACTTCCTCCAGTTGGGATTAGGCTTCGAGGAAGTTGTAAAAGTGTGTTTTGTTTCTGTAAGCACAGCCACAGCCTAATGCTTGCTTCACCAAGAGTTCAGCACTGGCTCTGTGTCTTTTTTTTTTTTTTTTTGACAGATAGTTAGAGAGAGAGAGAGAGAGAGAGAGAAAGGTCTTTCTTATGTTGGTTCACTCCCCAAATGGCCGCCATGGTTGGTGCTGCGCCGATCCAAAGCCAGGAGCCAGGTGCTTCCTTCTGCTCTCCCATGCAGGCCCGGGGGCCCAAGCACTTGGGCCATCCTCCACTGCCCTCCCGGGCCACAGCAGAGAGCTGGACTGGAAGAGGAGCAACCGGGACTAGAACTGGCACCCATAAGGTTTGCCGGCACTGCAGGAGGATTAACCAAGTGAGCCACGGCGCCGGCCCCCGGCTCTGTGTCTTACCTGGGATGACAGCCGCGGGGAGAGCCTGGCCATGAAGGAGACACTTTTGGGGGCTACCCTGGCTGCTGGGCTGCAAGCCGGATGGGTTTGGCTGGGTGGAGAGAGGGCCAGGCACTCAGCAGGGCGCGCTGGGGCCGCTGCCTTCAGCATGGGTGAGCACAGAGCACCTGCCCCAACCCCCAGGCTCAGGCATGAACTCCTGCAACGCAGTCGGGGAGACAAACTCCCCACTTCCTAGAATCATCAACCACAGGTGCCAGAGGGATCCTCGGCTCCCTCAGTGACAGGTCGCCCCCTACCCTCCCAGGGGCCCCGCGAGAGGGGGGAGGGAAGTAGCTGTAGAGCTAATAGAACCTGCGTTGAAGGCCGACGCCTGTTTCAAGAATGTCAAACATGTTGCTCTCTGAGAATCCACCTTGGCAGGGAGTGGGTGGCTCCCTGTTGCTCCCCCAGGACCACCCAGTCTCCAGCTCAGAGAACGCCCATCCTGCCCTGTTCTGACCAGTGCCTGGGCCTTTGCCCTCCCTTTCACGCCTGGTACCGGAATCGCTGGCCCAGCTGGCTCCTCGTCTCACCAGGGCCTGCTTGGTTCAGGAAAATCTGATGTAGGAGAACCAAGGGCCTTGGAAACAAAGACAGAAGTGGGCAGATCCAGGAATCCTGAGGTATGGTTTACGGGTGACGCCGTGGACGGAAGCCACATAGCACAGATCCCACACTGTGGAGTGGCAGCTGGGGCTTGTGTGCTACGCCAAATGTATATCTAGACTTGGTCAGGAAACAACAGGTCAGGCATCAGTGAACGGACACTGCAGGTGTCCGTGTCCAGCACGGGACACACCTGGACCACCCGAGTGATCATTTATCCCACAGGTGTGGGTTCAGTCAGGGCCCCAGAGTGGGCAAGATGGAGGTTATGACCAAGACGGCTGTTTTTGCATCACGCTGGCCTCCCTGCGTAGGCAGAGGGGAAGGAGCCAGGCGGGTGATGGCAGAGGGGGAGGGGGAGCGTTTTCCGTCCTCCTGGTGTGCACCCAGTGTCTCAGAACCTGTGCTTTCCCTTGGGTACATCCATACTTCGATGTGTTTCCCAGAACCCCGTGGTGTGGGCTCTTCCGGGAGCCTGGGCTTGGGGACCAGCCTGGAGGAAGGTGTCCGTCCGCGTGATGGGGATGTGCCCGAGGCTTCGCTCGCGCCCCTCTTCCCTGCCCACCCCTCTCCAGTTGGCTCAACAGCAGGCGTGACAGAAACCGAAGGGGAGGAAGCATTGCCAGCGTGAGCGGCACGCTTCCCACACGTGTTGTTGAACTTGCAGAGTGGGCTCCGTGCCGGCTGAACACGGGTATCCCTGTGCCTTCTGTGTTGTAGGGAATGGTAGCGTCCCCCGAGGGCTGCCTTCGTAGTCTTCCACGCGTCGTACTGGCCGTGACCCTGGCTTCCACCCTGCTTCCAGGCCTGGTCCTGTGCAGCCTTCTTTATTTTGTGGGCGGTCCAGGCAGCCTGAGTGACTGGACAGACAACCAGACACGCTCCTCTGTTCCTTTCGTTCATCTTGTCTGTGTGTGTGTGTGTGTGTGTGTGAGAGAGAGAGAGAGAGAGAGAGATTTATTCAGTCATTGAATATTTTATCCACGAGACACAGAAGCACTGATGTTTATTGAGCTGCTACTCTGAGCCACACTAGAAGCATTCATTGTGGACCTCATCTTCGTGGGCTTGCTCTGCTCCTGCCTCTGAAGCCTCGGGCGCTGTGACTGTTCCCTTGGCTTCCGCTCCTGTAACTGCCGTTAGCTCGGGTTAAGATGGCTGACTTGCCAGAACCGCCTTCTCCTTGCTCCAGAGGGGACTGCAGACTGTTAGAGCTGTGTGCATGCCGGGGTCCGAGCAGTGCTGGGGTCGCCCAGACACAGGGGGCTGGGCCTGGGCGTTTTTTCTCCAAACAGGGCCAAGTGATTTTTAGGAGTTCAGCAGACACGGACGTTATTTTATTGTTGTGCACCACTTGGAGAAGGAGCAGAAAATGATGGAAAGGTAACGCCAGCCTGGGGCTTGACTTCTCCCTGGGCTTTGAGGCGTCTCGCGCTCTGGCCGCACAAAACACGGGGCACCTGCAGCCAGGACGAGGGGCAGAGGCGACTCGGTCCGCAGGTGCACGTGGGTTTTGCTTGCAGAATTTTGGCCAGAAGAGCTGCAGAAGTGAGCTTGTCCAGCCCACACCTGGGCGTTGTCATCTCCGTTGGGTGCCGCTGGGATTGGGTGCATCTCTGTTGGGCACAGCTGGGCGGACCTGCTTTGCTGCTTCCTTCTCGGGCCTTGCCTAGGTCGTGATTAATGAGATGTTAAAATGCATCCGGGAGACTCAGCAAGGCTCCTGGGCCTCAAATCCCTAGGCCAGCCTCATGCATTTTATTTACGTATTCATTTATTTATATGATATCTGGTGCAGAGACACAGATGAAAAATTAAAACATCAATTCATCAGAAGGACCCACAGTGGAGCGAGGTGGAAATCAGAGCTGCTGAACTTAGCAACACCTCTAGCGGCTCAAACAGCAAGGTCACTACCCAGCGGCTTGGACCGAGGGAAGCCTCTGTCCTCCCGGAGCTGGGCGCAAAGGCAGGCCTGGGAACCCTCACCCGGCTCCAGCCGCTGCCTGCAGCAGCCCAAACCAAACAGAAGCAGCTCGCCAAACAGCCGAACAAACAGAGCAACCTCAGCCCTCGGCCAGCCCTGGGGAGTTGCCCAATTTGGCTGCTGGCTCCCGGCCCCAGGGAATTACGTAATTCCCAGGCCAGGGCCCTCGGAGACAACTTCAGCCTCGTCCTAGGCTTCGCTCCTAGGAGCCGCAGCAAAAAATAGGTGAGACTCTCACTTCCACTGATGCAATGGGGCTGCCGGCTTTTCTTAGGTCCCTGTGCTGCGAGGGGAGCTGGGGACACGTGGAAGGAGATGCCACATGTGTGAAGGGAGGGGATGGATTCCACTTCTCCCTGCCAGACAGGCCAGGAATGTGGCCTCTGCACCCTCCGTGTAGTCTCCAGAGCTCCAAGGCCAAGGCTGCCGCCACCCAGAGCGGGCAGCAGCTTCCTTCTGCAGGGCGTGGCCTGATCTTTCGGCCGTTGGCTCAGGAGAGGCAGATGCGGCAGGTGACTGGTGTGGGAGCAAGTGATGGGGAAATCTGCCAGGGGCCGGATCCCAGACACCTGTGCCCTCCTTGATACCTGCGCTGGCCCCGTAATGTCACAGGTGAGGAACCGGATCTCCGAGGTAGAGTGGCAGGAACGCCGGTGGGCCGGCTGGCAGGGCTCCCAAGCCTGTCCCGTAGCCCAGGCTGGGGGCTCTGCTCCGGGAAGTCCTGGGGGTTTTGGTGAAAGCACCCAGTGCCTTCAGTAGCTCCCATGGGTGCTGATCCCGCAAGCGATGCCCCCAACAGTGCTGCCCAACACCCACGTGCTGGTGCAGTGTGGAGGACCTGAAGTTAAATCCGGAACTTGCTCATCCCACCAGCCACACGCAGTGACTATTCCCGGGTAGCGCTCCCACAGAGGACATGTATCGTCTCGCAGTGTTACTGGCCAGCCCTGGGACATGCTGGCTCCTCCTCCTTGTTAGAGCTCCACACAGTCTCTTCTGGGCTCCGTCGGGGTGGGGGGACCTCCCCC
The DNA here is from genome assembly GCF_033115175.1 of Lepus europaeus. Lineage (NCBI taxonomy): Eukaryota > Metazoa > Chordata > Mammalia > Lagomorpha > Leporidae > Lepus > Lepus europaeus. The sequence continues at coordinate 160,714,879 of NC_084830.1, read as the reverse complement.
TCCACCACGCCTCTGACCTCCGTCTGCCCCCGCGCGGTCTGCTCCTGGGCGTCTTGCACTGACTGGTGAATTTGGGAAGAGCAATGAGCCACCGCCTGGGAGCACAGGTTCTCTTGCTCTTCCAGGGCCCTGTCCCCATGTGGACTTGGGGGAGAGGGTCCCTGAACATCTTCTGTTTGTCTTTGGACTCACTTGCACCCTGGTGCTCTACCCGGGGCTGCAGCGACTGACCTGTGTGATCCGTCCTCTGACCTCTGTCAGACCCGTTAGGTCACGAGGTCACACACTCCCAGCAGGAGTGCATGGTGAAGATGAAGAGCTCCATGTGGGATTCAGCACTAGCCGGCCAAGGGCACAGGGCAGCACCTGAGCGGGCGGCAGGGACCCGGCCAGCTGCCGCTTGCGTGGACTCCTCTCTCTCAGCTCGCACCTGTGCTGGTGGCCACACCTGGCTCAGAGACGGTTGGCATTTTATAGGGTGTGGGCTGGAAAGGATATTTGCAGCTTGGGGTCCAAGTGGGACCTGGAGAAGAGAGGTGCTCCCGGCAGGTGCAGGGCTGGGAGGAAGTCACAGTCAGCCACGGTGTGTGTACAGAGCTGTGATCACTAAGAAGTGGCCTTCCCAGCCCATCAGGGCCTGGACAGAGAAAGATGGGAAGGTTTGGGACAGGAAGCCGGTGGGGGGGTTTATGGAGAAGTCAATGCAGGCATCCACGGGAGGGAGCATGACAGTGATGGCATGTACCCCAGAAGAGGCACAGGACAGCCGAGTCAGCAGAAGGGCTCAGCCAGGCGACGTCAGTCGTGGCCAGAGGTGGCCGCCGTGCCAGGGCCAGCAGCCTGCCTTGTGCTGCCCCAGGCTCCTCCCCAGGGAGGTTCCTGCCTGCCAGCCGTGTCCTGGCGCTGCAGCTGGGGTGGGACTAAGACACGTACGGCTCTTCCGCTCTGGGCTCTTCCCTGCCCACCACTGGGGTCTCTGAGTCCTGCTATGGCAGGGCCCGGTGACTGAGTCCCCACTCACAGGTGGAGTTGGGACCCCCAGCCCTCCCCACGTCATGCCCCTCCCCTAGTGGGGTCCTGCTGCTCCCTCGGGAAACCCAACCCCATCCCGGTTCCCGGGACCACAGTGGGATGAAATGGCTTTGTGTTCGGGTGGCTCAAGGGTGTGCATGCTCACTTGTAGGTGTGTGTGTGTGTGTGTGATTGTGTGACTGTGGACGTGTGTGTGTGTGAGCACGTGTGTATGTAAGAGCTTGTGAGATTTTGTGAGTGTGTGAATGTGTGTGAACATGTGAGTATGAACTTGTGTGTTGAGTTTCTGTGAGCGTGAGCATGTCCGAATATGTGAGTGTGAATGTGTGAGTGTGAGCATGTATGGATTGTGAGTGAACATGTGTGTGAACATGCATGTGTGCACAGGTATGAGTGTGCACTGAGTGTGTATATGTGAACATGTGTGTATGTGTGAACATGTGAGTGTGAGCATGTATGAATGTGAGTGTGGGCACGTGTGTTTAACATGTATGACTGTGTGAGCATGTGTATGTGAACATGTATGAATGTGAGCGTGAGCATGCTTGACTGTGTGAGCATGCGTGTGAACATGTATGTGAGTGTGTGTATGGCGTCTATCGAGACACCTTTCACCAGGATGGCCGTGTTCACACCTGGAGGGAGGCCCTGATGGGGTCGGCCGGACTGCGTCCCCGATACTGAAAGTTACTCAGGCTGTTGGTGCACACTGGCTCTAAAATGTCATTCTTTTATTTTTTTTTAGCACATTGTTTCCTGACGTAATTAAAAGATGAAATCACTCTATAAAAGTGTAATTAAACTTTACGGTCAGGCCAGGACCCCTTTTTGTGCCTTCTGGGGACACAAGCACTCACCCCAGAGGACAGACTGTTGGCTTCCGGACTTTTCCACCTTGGCTGTGGGTCTGCAGCTCCAGGAGCCGCTGTTTGGGAACTGCAGGGTGGGGGAGCTCTGAGTGTGTGCCAGGAGGACGGAGCTGGCTGACGGGCAGAGTCAGCACATCGGGGTGTTCCGTCCATGCAGCGCGGGACCTCGGAGTGCCGCCCTGAGTCCCAGAGGAGCCTGCAGGAAGACAGAGTGCCAGGCCTCTGCGTGGTCAGGGAAACGCTGGCTTCCTGGGAACGCCCCGAGTTTGCTGCGAGAAGCAGGAGTAAGGAGTGGGACGCGTGGCCTCCTGCCGTTGGCTCTGACCTTGGCTTTCACACCTTGTTCTTCCCTTCCTAACCACTGCTTCCCGTGGGTTAAGATGGAAGCCATACCTGCCTCCCGCGAAGCCGTCGCGTTTGCTCTCATCAGCGGCCAGCTGCACTCAGCCGGTCGGAACTGCAAGTCCAAGTGTGGGAATGGGTGGGCACGGCTCCTGGGCCCGTCTGAGGGATGAGGGGCTGAGCAGCGACAGGGGCGTCCTGTGGGGACCTGCCCGCTCTGGCTGCCACTGAGGGCCGGGGAGAAACCTGCAGATGGACCGGTTCCCCGGGAAAGACACCCCACTGCAGGCTGTGTGAGGAAAGCCCGGTGTTTGTGGTAAAGACTCTGTTATTGGCGTGAGGATCACTTTCACTGTAGAATTCTGGGCTCGCAGCTGGGAGGGGAGGACCTTGCCCCCGGGGAGGGAGGTGGCCCCACTGGGTTGGGCGCTGCTGTCCTGAGAAGTGGTTTTTGGGCATTGGAGATGTTCGTAGTCCTTGCCTTTGGGCACAGTGCCATGTCCCTTTCCTCTGTGTGTGTGTGTGTGTGTGTGTGTTGGGTGGGGGTGGGGAGGCGGCCATCTTTGAGGGGTGGCTGGTAATGGCTAGGGGAGCAACGAGGCACTCAGGGCCCCTCTGGCAGTCTGTGCCGCGGTTTAAGTACAACTCCAATGCTGGAACACAGAGAAGGGATCCCTGTTCAGGGACCTCTTTAGGGGGTCAGCTGTAGGGTCAGAGACCAGTGCAGGACACCCAGCTAAAGGAACACTTCGTAAGCGTGATTGTGTTCCAGGCTGTGCATGGGAGAAACTTGCGCTAATCTGAAATGCACACTGAATGGACTGAGCCCCCTGCATTTTCCTTTGTTGAATCGGCCAGGCTCTCCGGGCCTCACGGTGAGATAGTTAATGCCTGAGGACGTGTCGCTGTCCGAGCCCTATTGTCTCTCTGACTCCGAGACCTGCGTCATGGCCTTTACTTTGAACGCACAGGTGTTGGCTATCAGATTGACTCACGGCAGCTTTTCCTAAGCCCTGCGTGTCCTGAGATGGGAGAGATTTTCTCAAAACCACGCCTCCCTGTGCCTGGCTGTCACTGGGTCAACATTTGCAAAAGCAAAATCCTGCATGAAGCAGAGCGGTCCTGAGCAGGGACTGTGGAAAATGTCAGGGGCGCGTCCGTGGGCTGCCGCACAGCCTTCTCCCCGAGCCTCAGCTGTTCTGGAAGTTTCTCCAAGTCTGGTCACCTGTGCATCCCAACGTGCACCTCAGGCAGGCAGCCTGGTCCTTGCTCACTCCAGTGCTGCCCTCACGAGGAGGAAATTGTGCCAGATGAGAAGCCCCAGGTGCTCCGGAGACCCCCCTTGCGTTCAGAGCCGTCCCAAGCTCACCGTCCCCACAACCATGCTGCGCCCCCCCACCGAGTGGTGACCTCACCCTGTGCTCTGTTTGCATCTTTTTCCTCCAACAGCAGGGCCAGGTGGCCTGCAGGTGCCATGGATAGGCGAGGCTTCCCGCTCGGTCACTGTGGTTTTCAGCAGCTCTGTCTCTTTTCACTTGCAGAGTGAGGGTCCTAGTACTCCTGGCATTGCAGGACAGGGTGTGACTTAGCTGGTCCGAGTGTGTAAAGCCCAGTATGACGACACAGCGGGTGGAAAGTGATGGTGAGAGCTGCCGTGGGGCTGGCGTCTGTCTGTGCTGTGCACCAACCCCACTGTCCGCCAGCAGCAACCGCCTCGTGGCCTCGTTAAGGTCTCTCGAGTTATTCACTGCGCTTTGGCATCAGCAGGTGCTGTGGGGAAGCTTGCACCTGTTGCTCCTGGCTCTTCTTCTTACTCTTGGGCGTGTCACCTATGGCAGCGGGGTCGGGGGGGATCTGTGCTCCTCCAGGGGTCCCTGCTCTCCCCAGGACCTGCTGGTTCAGAGTCTGTGCAGGAAAGACGAGTTCTGCCCCAGAGCGAATGCTGCTGTGTTGTCGTGCGGGGGCGTTCTGAGCAGCGTCTCTCAGGAGATCTGGTAGAACTCAACTTCCCCTTTGCTCTCAGGCCAGCCTTTGGGGTCGCCAAGAATTTCAGATAAACACCTGAGTTGCATATGTTCAGCATTGTAGGAGGCAGCCGCCTGCAAATTAATATGCACGTTTGAGATCTGGTGCTGGAGCTATTTGAATATTCTGTTACCCCATATTATATGTTTTTTTTGCTGATTTTTAGAAATGGGATATTTTCGTTTATTTTTGTGACTTCTTTCCTTTAGGCTATATACCCCGTTTTGGAACCAACACAGTGTTCATTTTAGTGGGGCTGGGCTTCTGGCTTACTGAATAGATGAAGTTCTTTGTTTCCTAAAGGCACCTCACCATTTGTTTTTATAAGGAAGGAAGATGGTGCACAGTGGTTGAGCCGCTACCTGCAATGCTGGCATCTCATTTCCGGGTGCCGGTTCCAGTTTGTGCTGCTCCACTTCTGATCCAGCTCCCTGCTAACGCACCTGGGAAAGCAGCGGAGGACGGCCCAACTGCCTGAGTTCCTACCACCCACACGGCCGGGAGACCCGGATGCAGTTTGTGGCTCCTGGTTTCAGCTTGGCCCAGCCCCTACTGTTGCAGCCATTTGGGGAGTGAATCAGCATGTGGAACATCTCTTTCTGTTTTGTTTCTTTCCTTTAAAAAAAAAAAAAAGATTTATTTGGGGACCGATACTGTGGTATAGTGGGTAAAGCTGCCACCTGCAGTGCCGGCATCCCATATGGCACCTGTTCAAGACCCGGCTGCTCCACTTCTGACCCAGCTCTCTGCCATGGCCTGGGAAAGCAGTGGAAGATGACCCAAGTGCTTGGGCCCCTGCACCTGTGTGGGAGACTCTGAGGAAGCTCCTGGCTTCAGGTCAGCCCAGCTCCAGCTGTTATGGCCATTTGGGGAGTGAACCAATGGATGGAAGACTTTCTCTCTCTCTCTCTCCCTCTCCCTCTCTCTCTCCTCTCTGTAACTCTGCCTTTCAAATAAAAATAACAAAAAATTTTAAAAATTTATTTTATTTGTGTGAAAGTCAGAGAGAGGGGAAGAGACAGCAAGAGAGATACACATGTTCCATCAGCCACAACACCCAGGGCTGGGCCAGGCTGAAGCCATGAGCCAGGAACTCCATCTGGGTCTCCCAAGTGGGTTTAGGGGCCCAAGCACTTGAGCCATCTTCTGCTGCTTTCCCAGGTGCATTAGCAGGGAGCTGGATGGGAAGTGGAGCAGCCGGGACTCGAACTGGCACCCATAGGGGATGCCGGCACTGCAGGCAATGACTTAGCCTTCTAAGCCATAGCACCCGCTCCCACTGTTGTTTCTTGATTCTACAAATAATGCACTGATGGTTTCTAAACAGCAGCTGGAGAGGACTGGGGGCGGGGGGTGAAGCAGGGAAGGAGGGCGGGAGGTCAGGTGGGAGAGAGAACGAGAGGGCTGGTGCCTGTGGCCCCACTTGTCCGTAGCGGACCTCGAGGTCCAGGAGCCACATGGAGGCCTTGTAAGCGAGTTCTGTGAGCTGCTCAGTGATGGCCTGAGGCCTTCTTTCCAGAACAAGTGAATGTGGTCGGAATGGAAATGAGGTGAGCTGACTTGACCTTGGCAGTGCAGGGGTGCAGGGTCAGGGTCCCGAGGAGGACCCCGTGGGGCCGGCCTGGCTGGAGTTCACCGTCCTGCCTTTGAGTCCCCAGTGCCCTACAGTCACAGTCCCTTCGTACAGCGTCTGCGTGAGGTCCACAGCAGACCGTGCCGGGCCATGCTGCCGCCCGGATTCTCTGTGCTCGCAGATGGAGGATGAACAGAGAGCAGCCTCCCCGCCCCCGAGCACTCGTCCTCTGGGCAGCGGGACCTTCTGAAGCGAGGCAGCCCACGTTTATCACCGCCTCCTTCACCCTGCAGAGACGGCAGAAGCAGGGGGGTGGCTAGGTTTCTCCTGCAGCTCCTCCCCAGGTCCTCCCAGTGTCTGCTTCCCGGGACGCCCCCTGGGCATTCTCGTTTGGGGCCTGGGGGTGGGGGGACACAGGTGACCTGAGAGCCACTGGGTGGGAACGGTGGAGCTTGGACCCAGCTGTGGCCCTAGTCTGATGGTGGCTCAGTTCCCTTCACCACGTGTGTGCAAGGTCTGGGCCCGTTCCACAGAGGGAGGCTCTGTCTCTTGCCTCCCTCCCTCCCTCTTCTCCAGCCCAGCCCGCTCTTCTGTGAATCAGCGTGTGTCTTAGCCATCGTTCTGAAGGAATCACCTCTGAGCCTGAAGGTGGACTCACTGGCCAGAGAGGAGCCGAGAGCTTGCCGTGGCGGCAGGGAAGCTCTCTGGGGCCCACAGAGATGCCGTGAGGTCCCTCGGCACCCGCCACGTACGTTCAGTTCCGTTTCCTCACGGCTCTTGTTTGCACGGTGTTTGTTCACTTAGCATCTGCTCGTGCCGAGCAGCAGTCCGGGGGCTTAGGACACATCCGTGGATGACCCAGACAAGAGTCGCGGATCTCCTGAGCCTTCCACCTGGCAGGGAGTGACCAGTAGGATAACTGGGCCCAGCAGGGCAGAGCAGGGTCCAAGGGCTCAGGAGTGCTGGGGGTTGGTGGTGGCTGTAGGCGTGGCGAGGGCTCAGGTTGGATTCCTGAGGGAAGGTGCGTCTGAGCAGAGACTTGTGGGCAGGCAGGAATAAGCTGCTCAGGGCTTGGGGTAAGAGCCGTCCACAAAGAGGGACGAGCAAAGGCCAGAGCCCTGGCGAAGAACGTGCCTGGAATGTTGGAAGCGATGCCCAGGCCGTAAGGGAGGAGGGGGAGGAGAAGGATGAGAGGTGACGTCAGAGAAAGAACCAGGAGGCGGTCACGTAGCCGCTCGCCGTCCACTGTCAGGGCTCTGCTGTGCCTCTCACCCATGCTGGGAGGCGTAGCCTGGCTTCGGGCGGAAGGAGACGTGATGTAAGTGTGATCGCACTTTGTCATCTGACGCAGCCTGGGATCAGGCAGTGGGTAGCAGGGAGACGAGTTCAGTGGCAAAGGGAAGTGGTGGCCCCAGGTGCACGCAGGACCCCGTGACATCAAGAGAAATGTCAGGGCTGTGGTGTGGGGAGCCGGGGTCGAAAGCCTGCAGGAGCCAGAGAAGGGGAGCGAGCCAAGAGCTCAGCACGCGAGCCAGGGACTCGGAAGCGGAGCGGCTGAGTGTGGCGCCTGCGAGGCCACCTAGGGGGAGGCAGCTGTGGGAGCTGTGTGTGTGTAGACGCTGTTCAGACTCAGACGGAGGGGACTTCACAGGTGTCCTGGGCAGCCCCAGGCGGAGAGACACAGGAGAAGAGGGGAGGCATCAGGGCAGACCCAGAGGAGTGTGGGGAGGCTCCAGGGGAACCGAGCGGCGTTTGGGAGGCCCAGTGAGGACGTGTCGGGAGGCGGGAGGGCCAGGTGCAGCAAAGGCTGTGGACGGGGTCGAACGACCCCGTGGCAGATGGGCTTTCCCACGGCCGTGGCCCATGGTCGTCCTAACGCCAACAGTTCTGCAGTGGCGAGGAAGGTGGAAGGAAAGCTCACCGGGACGAGTGCAGGGGAAAGGTGGACAGAGCAGAGGACACAGCAAGTATACACCGTGCTTTTGAGTGGTTTATTCGGATCATACATACAAAGGAGAGAAGACACGTGGGCTGGGGGAGAAGTCCGACCCAGAGAACTTAAGTGAGAGCAGTGCGAGCCTGTGAATGCGCTGATGGAGCCGTGGTACAGGGGCAGAGAGGTGGGCCGTGGGAGCGCCGGGGCAGGACGGGGCGTGGATGGTTCCTGGTGGCAGCAGAGTGCCGTGTGTAGAGGCTGGTGGACGAGGGCGGAGGGCCCAGGGGGCTTTCTGAGTGGATCTGTCAGAGGTGACACAGGCATCATTGGAACACGAGTGGGCGGGAGGTGTTGTCAGAGGTCTCTGAGCTGGAAGCCAACATCTGGGAATGCAGAGCCGGGATGGGCAGGGGACATGCAGCACAGGGAGAGGCACCGGAGGGGCCCAGGCAGGGTTCCTGGCCAGGGATTCTGAATGCCCGTGGTCAGCCTGATTGTGTGCCACCCTCCAGGGCTGTGCAGCTGCACCTGTGTACAAGGTGGAGATCTGGGTCTGTGTCTCTTTGGAAACATGTAGAATGCAATGATTTAAATGTTTTGAGAGCAAAAGAGCTACTTCTTATTTATTTATTTATTTATTTATTTTGACAGGCAGAGTTAGACAGTGAGAGACAGAGAGAAAGGTCTTCCTTTTCCGTTGGTTCACTCCCCAAATGGCCGCAATGGCCAGGCTACGCCAATCCAAAGCCAGGAGCCAGGCCCTTCCTCCTGGTCTCCCATGCAGGTGCAGGGCCCAAGCACTTGGGCCATCCTCCACTGCCTTCCCGGGTCACAGCAGAGAGCTGGACTGGAAGAGGGGCAACCCGGACAGAACTGGCGCCCTGACAGGGACTAGAACCTGGAGTGCCGGCGCCGCAGGCGGAGGATTAGCCTAGTGAGCCTCTTCTATTATGCCTTCCTGTCTGCTCTCTGTCTTTCCTTCTCTCCTGCCTCTCCACCCCTTCCTGTCTAGCTTTTCTCCTTCCCTGCCCACTAAAAACACTTGCATCTCCTAGGTATATGATCGTCATATCTAAAACTGGTTTGAAGCAAGACAGAAGAGAGGGGGGCCTTTCTAGCATCAGTGGAAAGGCGGAAGAACTGGGCTTGGGCAGGCGGGGACCCCAGCAGCTGTAGCAGTGGAGGAGGTGGGGGCAACTCCCCCAAGCCCCACCCTGGGGGCGGATGAGCCCCAGTCTCCAGGGCTCACAGCTCAAATCCCTGACTTGTGATCCAGCTGGGGAGGCGGGGTCCTTGACGTCTGTGGGAGGAGCTTCCCAGAGCAGAAGCCACTCCCTTCACAGTCAATCAGATGGTGGGAAGCTCCCTGCAGTCATCCGCAAGGCCAGCAGCGGATTTTAGCACGTTCATCCACTCCAGCTGTGTCGTGAACCGGCTGTGTTCCTTATTTAAAAATCATCTTCACACCTGTGTCTGGAAAAAGTTATTCTTGTTAAGGCCTCTAATTCATTAGCTCATTCTTCACCTATAAAAGCTGACGAAGTAGACAGAACCAGAGTTGACACAGGGGATGCTGGATCCTCAGGGGCACCCAAGGCCCGGGGTGAATCTGGCTTTGCCCAGAATCCTGCTCTTGGCCACAGAAGGCTCAACACTGACCCGGAAGCTGTAAGACAGAATCCAGGGTTTCCTGGGGAGGCGAGGTTCCAGCTGTCCCGCCCAGCTGGATGGTCGGAGTCCTAGTCATCTGTTAGGCTGGTGCGCTCCCAGGGCTGAGAAGAGGAGGAGCTGGTCAACAGTTACGCAGGGCTTTGTAAAGCGTGTGACAGCCGCCGCGAAGGGTTATAGCGCTCACTCATTCTAGGTTCTCCTGGTACGTGAGAAGTCAGGTCAGCATCGTCCACTACGCTCCGTGCTGCTGAGCGCACGGGCCAGAGCCGTGCCCTGTGAGATCCCTGTGTTTGGTGCCGGTGGGGAGGGGAGGGCCCAGGGGTCTCTCCTCCCCGCCCAGACCGCGTGCTCTTCCAGCTGTGTTCCTGTTGGCTGTGGAGCTTGGCGCGGTAAAGGCGTCTGAGTTCGGAAGGATGAAGCCGAGGGCGCTGTGTCCCGTCTCTGATGAAAGACAGATTTCACGTGGAAATCCAGGCCTTCATTTTTAAAGGTTGAATAGGATGACATCTAAAAAAAGAATTCCAACTGGTTAAATTTAGGCTGCTCAAAGGAAAAAAAAAAGTTTAATGTAGGCTTATTCTTGGTACAGAAACATTTCCACTTGGCTGTGAATCGCATATATTTGAAAGTCGTTTTAGGCTCTTGGGAATTGTGTGTGATCAGGGAAATCATCAAACAAATGTCGACAGGCACATTGGACTCTGTGCGCTGCTCCTCTCATTCCAAGGAGACTTTCGCTACAAACAGGTTACGGCGATCCGCTGGCAAGAGGGGTGCTGTGGCCGCAGGCACGCTTGCCGTAACTACACGAGAGGCAGGTGGTCTTATTATACCTCTCTGTCCCCCATTCAGGCTTGGCTCACCCCAGCGTCTGGAGTGGACGCTTGTCTTGCTTGGTGGAGGCTAGTACCCCATCCTCCTGTGCTAGAAATCTGAGACCCACACGGCAGCTGTGGCCACTGGGAGACAGGGGCCGGCTGATGTCCTCGCCATCGATCGTATGCACGCAGTCCTAACAGGGATCATTTAAAGAGCTGCCTAGGTACCAGGTGCTAGGCTGATCTCATTCCAGAATTATTTTACTCTCATGCTGTGAACGGAGAAATCGTTGAGGGAGACAAAACGACTCACCTGGCTGTGAAACACGCAGCCACTTGGCGCGTATGATGCGCCTCTCACCCGCTGGGAAAGAAAACAAGCAGAACATTATGTGTCTTTTCTTGACATGGAGAGATTTAAAGCTTTATTGTAGAGGTACAGAAATAGAGAGGGTGAAAGACACACGGACAGAGATATCCCATCCATTCACTCCCCCAAGGCCTGTGAGCCAGGCTCTCAGTGCGGCTCTCCCATATGGGTGGCAGGGACCCAGCTACTTAAGCCATCCCATGCTGCCTCCCAGGGTGTACAGTAGCAGGAAGCTGGAATCAGGTCATGGAGCTGAGACTTGAATCTGGGCCCTCTGCTAGGGGGTGTGTCCCAAGCAGCATTTCAACGGCTGTGCCAAAATGGATAGATTTTGGTTTTCTTGCTCATTTACCACAGAAAGAGCTCTAAGCAAAAAGATCATCAGTTCTTGGCATCCTAACCTGTGGCAGCGCCATCCCCAGAGGCAGGAGAGACTCAGGCCAGCTCTTCCGATGCATCACCTCCTGTGTGCGCCAATAAGCTCAGAGGAAGCGTGGCAGCCATTCCACCCTCTACTCCTGCCCGATGGAGCTGCCACCCCAGGGCCCACCCTGCCCCTTCCTTCAGCCACCTGCTGAGCCTGGTCCTCTGTCATCCATGGGGTCCTGTCTGGGAGAAGCAGCAGGAACCAAGGTTCCCTCCCTGCTCTGGGTCCTGGGGCTTCTGCCATGACTCTGTTGACAGGGGAGTGAATGACAGATGATAAGGCCTGTCTGTCCACCTCGCAGGGCTGTCGCTGGTGGCATAATGGAGGTAGAAGTCCTTTGAAAAGTATAAAAGTACAAGTCCCGATGATGAAAGAACACAGCCCACGTGCTGCTATTACACTGATGTCAGAGCACTCCACCCCAGGACAGAGCTGCCAATGACAGGACCGGCTCTCTCCCGAGGCCCCAGGGCTCTCAGCGATGTTCTTAGCACATTTGTCTAAGACTAACTGCGTTCATGGTCAGCAAGGCCAAAGAATTCTGTGAGCTTCTATTTGGTGCCAGATACTACTCGATATTTTGTGTTCCACACACTCACATGTGCACACAATACACACCAAGAAATCCATCAGCGCTGTGCCGGAGTCGACGGAGGCAAAGTGAATGATGCAGGTGTAGTGGGTGTAGTGGGGGCGTCTGCGCTTACAGACCTGACCTGCCTACGGGGACCCGAGCTCCAGGGCGGGCGCAGCACCGAGCCACCCAGGTCTCTGCAAGGTGTTTGCGGCTCCCAAGTTTCTTGTGGTTCTGTGAGTTCTTAGCAGCTCTGTACTTGGGTTTCCCTCCCTCCCGCCTCCCTCCCTTCCTTCGTTCCTTTCTTGGCAGAGAGAGAAGGCTCCCATTTATTCAGAAGCTGGGTCCCTAAATGCCTGTGATGGCCAGGCCTGAGCCAGGCCAAAGCCGGGAGGCAGGAGCTCAATTCAGGTCTCCCAGGTGGACGGCAGGGACCCAGCATCCACTGCCTCCCAGGTGTGGATTAGAAGGAAGCTGGCATCAGGAACCATAACACTGAGTTGGACCCAAGGACTCTGACGAGAAACGTGGGTGTCCTAACTGGTGTCTTAGCTGCCCAGCCACAGGCCCAGCCTGGGTTTCTCTTTGTTATGGGCAGTCTCTGTTGTACAGCAGACAGCTCGGGGGAACCCAGCTCTCCTCCCTCTGACGCAGCGGTGAGCACCATCCATGCCAGCGGCAGCCGTGGGGCTGACTGGAACCTGGCTGAGGGGCGGGGCTGCGTCCACGCGGCCGCCATGAAGCCAGCATGAACCAGTGGCGACCTGGGGCCCATGCTGGAAGGGTCTGCTGACCAGAGGTCAAGGGTTTTTCTGTAAATGCCTGTGCTCTCCCCTCTCTGCCTGCCTCTGTCTGCCTCCCTGTGCCCCCATCTACAAGGCCGTTGAGAGGCTAAATCCTAGATTGGCTTTCCCTGTTGTGGGTGGAGCAAGACCTTGCCTATCCCAAGCCCTGAGAGGTGGGTGGGCTCCTCTTTCACAAAGTGCTCTTTCGGGGAATCTATGGGACACCTATTGTCATCTCCTTCCAAAGATGTGATGTGGTTGCGCATTAAGACTGCACGCAGGGGCTGGCGCTGTGGCTTAGCTACAGCACCAGCATCCCATGTGGGCGCCGGTTCAGATCCTGGCTGCTGCTCTTCCTGTCCAGCTCCCTGCTAATGAGCCTGGGAAAGCAGCGGAGGGTGGGCCTCTGTACCCACATGGAAGACCCAGAGGGAGCTCCTGGCTCTGGACCTGCCCAGCTCTGGCCATTGCGGCCATTTGGACAGTGAACCAGTGGATGGGAGATCTCTCTCCCTCCCTCCCTCTCTCTTACTCTTTCAAATAAATAAACCTAAAAAATAAACAAACAAATAAATAATAGGTAGGTAGAGACCGAGCCCTGATCTCAGAACCATATTCAATGTGTTTGTACCGTTAGTCTAAACAAGCCACTTAGGAAAACTTAGATTGGAGCCAGCGCTCTCAAAGGCCGCTCTGTTGTTTTGTGTTTCCACCAAGAGAAAGGGGGGATTTCTTTCTCAGCAAAAATCCAATGAGCTCTCTGAAAATAGTGTCACAGTTCCTGTCCTTCCTGAAATGTCACATTGCACGGACCTTGGTGAGCTGCGGCACCGGCCCCTTAGCACGTGCTTTAAGAAGTCCAGGGAGGGCGGAACGTCCTCGTGCTTGTCCGTCCAGCCAAGCCATCACCCCCTGGCTCCACAGGCAGGTTTGTGGAGTGACTTAAAAGGCAGGAGTTGGGTTCTGAGAGTTAAGCACACACATGCGGAGTGGATGGCGTGAGCCGCGGAGAGAACAGGGATTAGAGTCCCAGCGCGGCCTCCCTGGGGACCACGGTTCCTGAGTGGTGCTGAGCGTGATGACAGGGTTTGGGGCTGGCCAGCGAGTGTGTCACAGGGCCTGAGCCCAGCCCACTGGTCGTGCCTTGCTCGTCACTTGCGCATGGGGACAGCTGGGCTGAAATCAGAACGGTGCCCTTTTGTGTTATGAACATTCATGGTAATGTTTGTCGTTTCTTTTCATTTTCCAAAGGAACATTCGCAGGATGCCGAGGGCAGAGCTGCTGGCTCTCCCGGTCCTCACAGAGGAGCTCTGACACATTGCTTCTCCGCGGGGGCCACCTCTCAAACCAGGGGCTTGAGCTGCAGTTACTTTGTGTCCGTCCCCCTGGCGGATCCCTTCACACACCTTGGAAGGATCCCAGCCTCCATCAGATGTAGAAATTCCTGTGTGTGCAGGCTTTCGGCTGGCCAAGGTGTCATGACCTTGTTTCTTTTCTTTTTGTGTGTGTAAGATTTACTTTAGTTATTTGAAAGAGTTAGAGAGAGAGAAAGAGAGGGGGACGGTCTTCAATCTGCTGGTTCACTCCCCCATTGGCTGCAATGACCAGAGCTGTGCCGATCCGAAGCCAGGAGCCAGGAGCTTCTTCCAGATCTCCCACACAGGTGCAGGGGTCCAAGCACTTGGTCCATCTTCCACTGCTTTCTGAGGCCATAACAGAGAGCTGGATCGGAAGAGGAGAAGCCGGGACTAGAACCGGCGCCCACGTGGGATGCCGGTACTGCAGGCCGGGGCTTTAACTGGCTACGCCACAGCGCCGGCCCCAGCGGTGTCGTTTCTGACACATGTCCGCTCAATGGCAGCGTAGTTTGGGTGAGTCTTTGCTCTCATTGCCATTGGTTACTTGTCACATGTGCCCACGAGCTCCTGAATCCCTAGGTAACAGAGTGGCAACAACAGGCGAGTCTTACTGTTGGGATAATTGCACAGAGCTGGACATACGACAGAGGGCTACAAATGGAAGAGGACAGGACATGCCTGGGGGAGCAGCATGCTTTAGGACAGCCACTGGGAGGTGCCAGCATAGAGGTTTCAATCCCGGGTTTGCGGTGACGTTAATGAAATATGCGGCACGCCTCGGCTTGAAATATATTTTCAGGGGCACATTGACTATCAGAGATTTCTACTGTAAAATAGTGATTTTGTCCCCCAAACGTCCTTATCTTCAAAGATATGTAGTCCCCTGAGGTCTACAAATAACAACAGTTTCCTCTGTGTTTTCTCCTTGTGTTTTGCACTCTTTATTTTGCTATAGATGATTTACTTATTTATTTGAAAGGCCGAGTTACAGAGAGGGGCAGATGGAGAGAGCTCTTCCACCTGCTGGTTCACTTCCCAGCAGGCTGCGAAGCCAGGAGCCAGGGGAGCTTCTCTCAGGTCTCCCACACAGGTGCAGGGGCCCAAGCACTCGGGCCATCTTCTACTGCTTTCCCAGGCCACTAGCAGAGACCTGGATCAGAAGTGGAGCAGCCAGGACAGGAATGGGTGCTCATTTGGGGTGTCGGTGTGATAAGCAGTGGCTTTGCCTGCTACACCACAGTGCCAGCCCCTTGCAGGTTTTGCTTTATCCTGGTAGACACGCACTGTTTCTGCCCACGGGCATGGCAGCGACACTCACCAGTCAGCGGACAGCAGTCGCCACCATGGGTGGAAAGGCTGGGGAGAGGGGGAGGGCTTCTTATTCCACTGTCACAGGTGTGAAGGACTTCAGAGAGAAGCACCGGGAGATTCCATGATGCGAAGCTTTCAAGTCAATTTTATTTATTTTTTCAGAAATGTTTGTACTCTAATTTTTTTTTGTTTATTTTTTATTTGGAAGATACACACAGAGCGAGAGCGAGAGAGCGAGCGAGTTCCCATCTCATGGTTCACTCCCTAAATGCCCCAGCTACAGCTGGGCCAGACCAAAATGGAAGCCCAGAACTCCATCCAGATCTCCCCCACGGGTGGCCGGCACCCAACTACTTGAGCCACCCCCTGCTGCTTCCCAGGGTGTGCGTGAGCAGGAAGCTGGAGCCAGGGCCTGAACCCAGCCTCCCAATGGCGTCGTCACAGCTGCACCGGACGCCCGCCCTGCGTTCGGTTTTCGGTTAGAAGCACTTCCTTCTGTTCTCTTTCATTACCAAGTAACTTACCTTTCCTGGGTTTCTGGGGAGAAAAACCCTATTTGGAATCATGTGACAGGCCGGAGGTAAGGGAGCCTTGCTGTGGCTGCTCGGGCTGCACCCCGGATGGCACTGGTGACCCCAGGGGAAAGGCAAGGCGAGCCCACAGCTGCCAATCTGACCCCTAGAGTGGGTCTCCTCCTGGTATCCACCCAGCTGGGACACAGGACAGCCACGAAGCCGCTGATACCGTGTCCTGTTGGACCATCTGGAACAAGGGGCTCTTTGCCCCACAGGAATGAGACCCTCTGCACTTTGGTTTTCAGGGTCATGATCACCGTATCCCATCCTGGTCTACTGCTTCTTCCAGCCCTTGCCTTTGCTCCGTGGCCTCCCTGGGCAAGGCTTTGGTTTCCGTGCCCTGTAGCTGGCTCCAGGTGGGACGGGGCACTGAGGCCGCTCTGAGAGCAGCCGTGGTCATGAATGCCGAGATGTGGCCGCTGAAGGACTGAGTGTCTCGCCTTCCTTGTCCGCCTCCAGTTCTCCAGTGAAGAGTTCAGCCACATTGGAGGAGGGGTTAGAAGATTCAGATGCTCCTCCAAAGGGAGAGTCAAGAAAAAAGGCTGCCAGAAATGAGGGTAACATGGAAAGGAATAACACCCAAAGGCTTCCAGTTTGAATAAACCAGACTCCCAGTGTTTGTTGTTTGACCGCCGCCTTGTGTGGTTTTCAGTGGGTAGAGGCTGAAAAACCTCTGTTCATTAGGAGCTGGCGCTGTGGTGTAGTGGGCAAAGCTGCTGCTTGCAGTGCCAGCATCCCATATGGGCACTGGTTCGAGTCCCGGCTGCTCTACTTCTGATCCAGCTCCCTGCTATGGCCTTGGAAAGCAGTGGAAGATGGCCCAAAGGTACCTGCATGGGAGACCTGGAAGAAGCTCCTAGCTCCTGGCTTCAGCCTGGCCCAGCTCTGGCTGTTGCAGCCATTTGCCGAGTGAACCAGAGGATGAATTACCTTTCTCCCTGTCTCTCCCTCTCTCTGCAACTCTGCTCCAAAATAAATAAATAAAAATGTTAAAAACAAACAAAAAACATGTATAGATATTGTAGTGGCTAATTGCAATTATTCACCCAGGACAAAAAACAAAAACAAAAAAAAGTTTTCTTTTTCCAGTGTCTTAGCTTGTGAGCAGAGTTGCCATTCCACATGGGACATATTATGTGATGTTGTATTTCAAAGGGAAACACTACTTAACGTTGCAGGAAAAATGCACATTCAGGAAAAATGCACGTTACCTATATCTTCAACTGCAGGCACATCTTGGTGGTATTGCTAAAGCACTGTGTGTTCTGATGGAAAAATCCTACTCCTCCCTCCATCCTGTCCCACCCAGGGCTGCTGTGCAAAAGCAAGAAAGAATTACAAGATTAAATTCTGGGTAAAGACCATTTCGGGTTTTGCAGCTGTGAGAACAGTCGTGCTATGTTGCTTGATGCATCACTTTAAAAGTTTCTCTCAGTAGGACAGCAAGCAATTATTGGAAGCAGCTGGGTTACGAGAGGACCCGATCACATTCTTACACGCAGAGGGATTATGGGTTATGAAAATCCGAACAGCGAAATGTCGCTGGTGGAGCGACACTTGTTAATTTTTAAGGTGAGATTCGTAATAATTTCATAATAGCTATAAAATCAGAACAACTGTCTGGATTTGTAAGGGTCGCCAAGGTTTACAATTAGTGCATGAATTGAATTTATTAAAATGTGGGAGAGTTTGCTGGACAGCTTTCAAGGAGACTGTGACCTTGCGGATGCTGAAGACAAAGTCTAAAGCTTAATCTGGAATGCCCGTGTCGTTAACTTTCATTTATCACAACCCATTCTGTTCCTGGGTTAGGGTACAGATGAGCTCCTATGAGAGCAGAGAGGACAAAATGGTGGCAATTAACACTGTTCCTGGCCTCCCCGTGGTAACACCTTGAGCAACATCACCTTTGAGAAACCTGATAATCACTCAAAAACAGGACCAACTTTGCTTTCCAGAGGAGCCTCCCCCCCCCCCCCCCGGCCCTAAACCTAAACCGCCTTGAGCTGGTTTTCTGCACCTGCTCCGTGCCTTCCCGCCAGCTGTTTGTGTTTCCACCGGGAAAGATGGCAGTGGGCGCCTGCTTGGCCGGGTAAGGGCTTGGCTTATGCTGCAAGCAATGGCGCTGGGCTTGGCTAAGTTAAAACAAGCGAACGGTAGCAACAAAACGAGGCCGTGAACCTGAAGCGACCTAGACCTGAAGTTCAGTGCGAGAGAGGGAGGGCCCCAGCAGCCTGCCCCGGCGCTGACCGAGCTGTCGGGCCGGGCTCTCGGGCCATCTAAGGTCCAGCCTGAAATGCAAGAACTCGAGTGTGGTTCTGCCGAGCCTGATAGATTATGAAGTTTCCAGCCGTGGGATTGGTAAAGACTTCCAGTTATTACTGTTGAGTCCTTTATTTCTAAATGAAATAACTTCATTGCTTTGTTAGCTTCTCAGCATAAGGTACTCACCATTAAAAGTTCAATGAAAGTAAAAAATCTCCCCCGAATTCCCAGTGAAAAGAAGCTACAGATGATAAATGCACTCCCCAGCACTTGCAGTGTGGCAGGGAAGTGCAGATAAGAGAGGCGTATGTGTGAACTCACTTTAATGACAGTTTTTCAACACAGCACCCACCATGACGGCGCTGGGCAGATTGGACGTGGTGCTTTTCCCCTGCTGTGGGACAGAGCTGCTGTGAGAATTAGAAAGCTGAATATAACATTATAAAAATGCGGGCAATGCTACGAAGATGCACCTGTGTTAGGGGGAGGGGTCACTGGGGGACATCACGGAAGTTGTCTTGGAGGAAGTTGAGGCACTGAGTTCAGGTTTCAAGGAGGAGTCAAGACAGGTGGCAGATGGGGGCCAGGGGAAAGGAGAGACCCCGGGCGGCTCTGGGACGGTGGGAGCAGGTGCATTTGAGACATGAGGGGAGGTTGCCATCGGAGCGTACGTTTGTCCCAGTGGGAGATGAGCACCCTTAGACCCTGCTGGGCCCTGGCTATGCTGTGATTGAGACATAGAGCTCCAACCAGAGCAGGGACAGAAGGAGCCAAACCAATGCTTTGAGAGGCTGCATGGTGTGTGTGTGTGGTGAGGGGCAAGGAGATGCAGACACACACACACACACAAGGGCAGCAATGCCGAGGCCAGTGGTGGTGGGGTTGGAGAGATAGGAGTGTGGCTGTGGAGTGGATGTGTGGAGTGGGAGAGCCTCAGCTTGCATCATGTCTGCTGGGGTTGCCTTTAAAACCTTGTGCCATTTGACTATAGTGTGTGGTTTTTCTTATTGGTTGGTAGGAAATATTTATATATTGTGGTTTTCTGTTATATTTTACAAATGTTTTATTTTGGTCTATTTCTTTTTGTGTGTGTGTGTGTGTGGCAGCTGAGACTGTTTTTTTTAATAGAAAACTTTTATTTAATAAATATAAATTTCCAAAGTACAACTTTTGGATTATAGCAGTTCTTCCCCCCATACCCCCCCTCCCACCCCCAAAGTACCCTACCTCCTACTCCCTCTCCATCCCATTCTTAAGATTCATTTTCAATTATCTTTATATACAGAAGATCAACTCTAAGATTTCAACAGTTTGCACCCACACAGACACAAAGTATAAAGTACTGTTTGAAGACTAGTTTTACCGTTAATTCACACAGTGCAACACATTAACGGCAGAGGTCCTACATGGGGAGTGGGGAGTAAGTGCGCAGTGACTCCTGTTGTTGATTTAACAATTGACACTCTTATTTATGATGTCAGTAATCACCCAAGGCTCTTGTCATGAGCTGCCAAGGCTATGGAAGCCTCTTGAGTTCGCCAACTCCAATCTTATTTAGACAGGGTTATAGTCAAAGTGGAAGTTCTCTCCTCCCTTCAGAGAGAGGTACCTCCTTCTTTGATGGCCCGTTCTTTCCGCTGGGATCTCACTCACAGAGATCTTTGATTTAAGTCATTTTTTTTGACACAGTGGCCGAGACTGTTTTTCATCAGTCATTCTTTTCCTGTTTTGCTTTGAGCTTTTGTCTCCTAATACTTGAATGGTCTTTAAAGGGGTTTGTAGAAATTTGTGTGGAATCTGTTTGGGGGTGTGGGGTGCTCTCCTCGCTGATGAAGTCATTGTGCCCCTACGCGTCCACCCCCACACACGGCAGGTGTCCAGTTCATTGTTCCAGTTTGTTCTAGAGGGATTCTTTTCATGGCTAAATGCATGTTTGTAAAATCAGTGTAGATTGTCGTTTGAGAAAACTGTTTGTTCTTCTTCAACATTTTATTTTCCATGAAAACTCAGAGACTTAGCTTTTTAGTGTCGTGAAAGGAAGTGTTGAAATTTTCCTTGAGATTGCCCTGGATTTATAGATGAATTTGGAAAGATTTTTTTTTTTTTTATGAAACTGAGTCTTTGTGTCTGTGCTAGGCTGTGTCTCTCCATTTATCCAAGTTTTCTTTTATGTCCTGCAGTAAAGTTTTATGATTTGATTCACAGAGGTCTCGAGGCGAGGGGATGGTGTTTATTCTGAGTTATCATATGGTCTCCTCCTTTTTGTTTCAGGCAGGTGTGTATCAATGGCCCCATCTCCTCTGTTTCAAATACGCAGGCTGCTGATTTTGTGAAGTTTATACACAGCAGGTAACTGAGATGGGTCTCTGTCTCCAAAAGGTTTGACATTGTTTTTTCTAGGCGGGAGAATGTAGGAAGGTCAGTTTCCTTTCCTGGAATAAATAACATTTTTAGAAATTTCGAAACAGGCTCTCTGTGTGAGCAATGGCTTGCGTTCTTCGTGTGGGCAGTGGCCGCGCTTGTGTGGCTGTGTAGGGATTTGGACATTGTCCAGTCTAGCTCCTCTGCTGGGACATGCTCACGGCCCAGCCCAGGAATCCCTCGGCCCTGCCCTTGGCCGTTGACCTGCCTGCTGATCACTCTCTCATCTACCTCCCCTCCGATTCATGGCAGGACAGAGTGAGCCTCGCTGGAAGCCCCTGGGGACTGACCCCAGGTTCATTGTCTTTCTGAGACGTTCTCTTCCTGCCCATCCCTGCCTAGGCCTAGAAGGAAGTTCTTGTTCGATGTTACTGAAGATAATGGCCACAGAAAAAGATCAAAGGCCCCAGCCACTTACCTGCTGTAGTGGAGCCAGCGGTCTTGTTCAGACAGCTTTGTCCTAACTGTGTGTCCAGGCTGGGCTTGTGTTTGGCAGCTGGGGCTTGATTGAAATCAGATGGCATCGTGCTGTCCCCGGAAGACCCGGCAGGCCCAAGACTGGGGTTGCTCAGCCTCTGCAGTCCTCTGCTAACTGGTCTTTAAGCTTTTAATTATATATTTGAGAGGTAGAGTTACAGACAGTGAGAGGGAGAGACAGAGAGAGAGGTCTTCCATCTGCTGGTTCATCCCCCAAGTGGATGCAACAGTTAGAGCTGAGCTGATCCGAAGCCAGGAGCCAGGTATTTCTTCCCGGTCTCCCATGGGGGTGTAGGGGCCCGTGGTCTTGGCCATGTTCCACTGCTTTCCCAGGCCACAGCAGAAAACTGGATCGGAAGTGGAGCAGCCGGGACTCGATCCAGCGCCCACATGGGGTGCTGGTACCATAGGCAGAGGATTAACCTACTGCGCCACAGCACCGGCCTCTGCTCTGTGTTTGTGCTCGGCTTCCACAGTTTGTTGTGTGTGCAGCTCTGTAAATGGACAGTCACCTCTGCATTTTCCAGCTGTGGCCTGGGTCCTGCCGTGGTGATGGCTGGCAGCTTGCTGCTTCGTTCGGGATGAACACTTTCCTGATACCGGGCTGCCCCGCCCCTGGCCAGCTACGGCGACATGCCACGGCTAGCATTCAGATGGGAGCCCACGGTCTGCCAGCACCAGCGTGATCTGTAACAGGAAACCAGGACAATAAGGGCCCTGAAGAGTGCAGGCTGGCTTCTGTCGGGGACACCGGCTCATGAGGAAGACAACACTGTCTTTTTAATTGATTTGTTTTCATTTTGTTTGAAAGGAGGAGAGACCGACCGACAGATAGACAGACAAAGATCTTCCACCCACTGGTTCACTTCCCAAATGCCTGCAACAGCTGGGGTTGGGCCAAACTGTAGCCAGAGCCAGGAACTCCATCCAGGTCTCCCATGTGGGTGGCAGGGGCCCAAGTCCTTGAGCCATCGCTGCTGCCTCTCAGGATGTGCAATAGCAGAAAGTGGGGGCTGGGACTCGCACCCACGCTGATGCCGGCTGCAGGCATCCCAGGTGCTGAGTTAACTCCTCCGCCCAAGCCCGCCTCCAACTGCAGCATCTTGAGTGGCTTGTTTTTTCCACCGCATGTTCATGAGTAAATGACTAGAGCCCTTCCTGTACCTGGGCGTGGACAAAGAGCAGTGGCTTCCGCCATCAGGGGTGCCCCTGTCCTCCTGAAAGGTAATTGTCACCTGCTGTTGGCTTTCCTTCCTTCCATTCAATTTGCAACTCTACGCAAATTGCTTCTCGGTTCAAAGAACACAGCTCCACCAAGGGCAATAATAATAAAAGGCATTTCACAGGAAGAACCAGGCACCCAGGTGTGGGTGACTTAACCCCTCCTCCGAGCAGCCCCTGAACCTCAATGGACAATAGTGCAGCATAGCCCAGCGGGACCAACTCCCGGGAGAGCTGCCCGGGGAGGAAGGGGCTTCTGGTTCTTTCCAGATGCAGTGAATGATGTCCCAGGTCCTGGCAACAGGTCGATAGGACACGTCAACACGGAAGAAGGTTCAGGAAAGAATCATGAGTTGTTACCATTCAAAAGGGCGAAAAAATAGGGACAGTCAGACACGGCTGACGTTTGGGCTGCTGGGTGACGTGGACTCTCATTCCAGCTCTCTCTGCAGGGCTCCCATGCTCTTTGGCCACGGTCCCCGGCCGTTCTCTCCTTACCCTGGGTCTTTGCTGACTTTGTTCCCTGTGCTCAAATGACTTCTCCTCTCAACCGTATCTAAGGGGATAAACATTTATTTGCTTCCAAATGCTCTTCTTGCAAGAGTTGCTTGGCACAGGATTACCCACCAAGAAACTCTGTTTTGCAGGCTCCTTCGTAGCTGAGCCTGTGGGTGTGGGTTCAGCTGCACCCAGAGAAGTTCTCACAGGACATGGAGGAGGAGAGAGCTTTCTAGGGTGTTTTGGCTAGCTGTCTGCACTGACCAGAGAGCCGAGGGCTTCCTGCCCCGGCTGCTGAGCTGCGTAGAGGCTGGCAGTGGCTCTGTGTGGGTCTGATCTCTTGCCTTGGAGCACAGCTTCCTGTGTGTGGTCTCGGCTTCCTCGGCCGTGGCTGCTGTGGCTCCGGTTGAGCCTTCGAGCTAGCAACTCCTCCAGAGCCCTCCAGGAGACTCCTCTCTCAGCCTTTACGCAGTGACTTCGGAAGCACCCAGTCCCTGTGTGAGATCCTGGGGTGTGTCATGGTCCCTGCACTGACCATGTGGGAAGTAGAGACTGAGCAGTGCCGTAGAACTGGGTGGCGGGACAGGCACCACCAAGTAGCCTCAGGGAACACATGGGTACCCGGCACCGCCGAGGCCCTCCCATCCATCCTCCCATTCCGACATCCCCACGCCCCAGGCGCAGGGCGTCTCCACAGGGCCACAGGGCCGGGCAGTGACAATCACTCTTCCTTTAACCTTGCCTTCCTCTCCACGGTGAGAGTGGCAGAACTAGACGTTGCCTACCAAGATTCCGAGAGGCTGCCCTTCCTTCCCGTGTGGGGAGGCTGAGGCTGGCGGAAGGAAATGTCGTCACTTTGACTGCTCATCCCAGGTTCTCCACGCTCCAGCGCTGGCTTAGACGTCTTCCGAATCCCCGCGGAGCCTCCTGGCTCTCTCTGGCACGGCCAGACCTGGGGTCCTTCAGGGAGAGGGGCCGTGCCCAGTCCCTGGGAGGGGCGGCCAGTGGCAGCAGATCTTTTAGAAAGTCAGTGGGTTGGGGCGCTAGTGCATGCACCTGTGAGATTCCGGAGGCTTCCACAGGCAGGAACAGAAACGGGACCGGCCCTTCTGTCTGCTGGCTTCTGTCTCTCTGGAGTTGGGAAGGCCCCCGGCCCCTCTCTGGCAGCTCCCCCGCCCCTCTCGCTGCCAGTCCCTACTGGGTTCTAACTCGTTCCCCTTGTGCTGGTACCACACGCTAGGTTCGGCTTGCCTCAGATCACAGCGGTGAGGCATAGAATTTGGGTTTGGGTTTTTGGGGAAATGGAGCAAGCCTTGGACCGGGATCCTTCCAAAGGGTTGTAGAAAGTAGCATTAAAAGATATATTTATTTTGATGTGAAAAATTATGAAATCCATGCATAGTCTTTCCATAATATGCATTTTCATGAAGTCTCTGAGCACCCTTTGTAGGCTGAAATTCAAAAATTGTGTACCCCAAAGTAGGCTTACCTATTAATGCCATTTTCCATAACTTTTCAGAAGTATCTTCATAGGCTATTGGGATTCTAAGACCTTCTTTTTCAAGATTTATTTTTATTTATTAGAAAGGCATGGTTACAGAGGGAGGGAGGGAGGGAGGGAGGGAGAGAGAGAGAGAGAGATCGATCGGCCTTCCATCTGCTGGCTTACTCCCCAAATGGCTGCAATGACCAGGGCTGGGCCAGGCTGAAGCCAGGAGCCATGAGCTTCTTCTGGGTCTCGCATGTGAGTGCAGGGGCCCAAGCACTTGGGCCGTCTTCTGCTTTTCCAGTTACGGAAGCAAGAAGCTGGGTCGGAAGTGGAGCAGCTAAGACTGGAACTGGTGCCCATGTTGGATGCTGACCTCATGGTGGTGGCTTTACCTACTACACTGTAATTCCAGCCCCAAGGTTTTCTTTTTAGAAATGACTTTTGGGGCAGGCATCGCAGCACAGCGGCAGTGGGATTCTTACATTCTGTATCGCAGTGTCTAGGATCAAGTCCTGCCTCTGTCTGCTGGTGCTCCTGGGCGGCAGCAGATGGTGGTCCCCATCTTTAGGTTCCTGTCTCCCAGATGGGAGACCCGGATGCAATTCTTGGTACCTGGCTTGGGCCTGGCCTGGCCTCAGTTGTCCTGGGGAGTGAACCAGCCGATGGAGGTTGTCTGTTTCTATTTCCCTCTGTCTGTCACTCTGCCTTTCATACAAGTAACCAAACACAGCTTCTTAAAGAAATTATTTTGGTTGTGCGTAGTTGTGGGGTGCGATGTGTTAATTCCGTGGAGTACATGTGTACAGTGTGTGATGGTAAAACTAGTTAGCATTTCCATCTTAAACATTTGAAGAATTTTTTGCTTAACACTTAATAACTGTGCACATTGATGGGGCACAGGGTGGATATTTCGATCAATGTATCCAGCACCTACTGATGAAACCAGGGTTGACTTGTGCTAGGTCTGCGACAGGCATGCTCTGTGAGTCTGGTTTCTCAGACCCTCGGGGTGATGGACGGACTGGAGAGGCTGAGGCAGAACTCCGGTGCTGCTGCCGCACCTGCACACACTGTGCCATTCCCACCTGTTCCCGTAGAGCCGGCCCCTGGTCCCTCCTCGTCCCTGGCACGGGCTCCTTCCCTGCCGTCTGCCTCAGCTCCTTGAGGCCTCGTTCAACCTGGCAGGCAGATTAATCCCTTTGTCTGTGGCAGCCCACAGCTTTGTTGACACAATGGAAACCACTCCAGGCTCGGCCAGGGTGCTGTAATGAGCTGCGGGCTTATCTGTGTTTCCCATTGCATATTGACCTCCTTCTGGAGAGTGACTGCATCTTACTCATCCCTAATCCTCCACAGCTAAATAAATATTGGCTAAATCAAGCCGAATTCCCAGCTCCAGTGCAGTGCCGTGCTCATATGCATAGATCTCCAAAAATGTGTTGGACCAAAATAAACTGGACTTCAATTACACTTTCTGTAGGCTTCCTGAAGTTCCCTTCTACATCCAGTCCTCGGGACCCTACAGACCTCCGTGGTCTAAGAAGCCCTTGATGGAGTGGGTGCAGAGGGTTGTGCACCGGCTAGGAACACCTGCAGCCCTTATGGGAGTGCAGGTTCGAGCCCTGTCTACTCCACTTCCCAAGCAGCTCCCTACTAGACCACCTGGGAAGCAGCAGATGATGGTTCAAGGTCTTGGGCCCTTGCCACCCATGTGGGAGACCCAGGAGGAGTTCTGGCTCTGGCCAGGAACTAGGGCCAGCTCCAGCTGTTTGCATCCATTCTGAGGGTGAATGAGCAGATGAAAGATCTCTCTCTCTCTCTCTCTCTGCTTTGCAAACAAATGATTCATCACTGTCCTTGATTGTGGAATATAGTTTAATTAACTGCTTGGGACTGGGGTGGATGGATTCAACACACGAGCTCATAATGGCTTCAAAGTGACTGCTGCTGTGTGTGGATTTTCGAGCCCACCTCCCTGGTTGGAACCCCGGCTCCAACACCAAGTTTTGCCCTTGGTAAGTGCTTCAACTACTCTCAGTTATGTCATCCATAAATGGAGCCGAGGACAGTGTCTACATCGTAGGATTGTTGGGGGGATCCCTGAGCTCACATCTGAGGAGCACTGGATGTGTATCCTGACACACCGCACTTGCTCTTCAAGTGTCTACGCTTATTGGTGACATGATGACAGACACAGGAAGAGGTGAATTTGTTAAAGTGCACCTCAACTCTAGCACGACTTCCTATTCTCCTTGCACACTTAGACCACCACTCTTAGTTCCGAGCAGTGCAGTGCCAGGTGCACGAGAGTCAGCACTGCCGGCCCCGGACGCACCCAGGATGACTGTGCTCCGTGCACAGGGACTTGGCATACTTTTCTTGCATTACCACTTGTTTTTCCTTTTCATCAGGCTTCTGTTGTTCTGAAGGGCCACCCAGTGTCTTAGATGCTTCATTAGCTAATGAACGCTAAGTCCTACTAAGGTGTAGATGAGCAAGTGAGTCACTGGGGCACCCACTCACAGCACCTGGAATCAATGAATAGGTGATTGAAGGCAAACAGCAAGGCACCAGGCTGGCCCCTGCCTTCCCGGCCAGCTTGGACAGGCCGCTGCTGGTCCCGGGGAACAGATCAGACCGGGATCAGAGCATGGTCTGCTGTGTGCCTGTTGCCCCCGCCCCCACTGCTCCCCACTTCTGTTGTCCATGTGGGGTTTGGCTGGTGTTCTCTGTGCTCTCCTTCCTTCCTGGCCCTCATTGGCCCCCTGCCCCAGCATGTGTCGCCCCTCCCTGCCCATGACAACCTCTGACCTTGTACTTGTTCTGAACTTCCAGTTGACCATGTATACTTCTGGTGTTGTCTGTCTGCCTTCCTTCCTTTCTTCTTTTTTTTTTTAAATATTTTTATTTATTTATTTGGAAGTCAGAGTCACACAGAGAGAGAAGGAGAGGCAGAGAGAGAGAGAGGTCTTCCATCCATTGGCTCACTCCCCAATCAGCTGCAACAGCTGGAGCTGTGCTGGTCCAAAGCCAGGAGCCAGGAGCCTCTTCCTGGTCTCCCATGCAGGTGCAGGGGCCCAAGGACTTGGGCCATCTTCCACTGCTTTCCCAGGCCATAGCAGAGAGCCAGATCAGAAGTGGAGCAACTGGGTCTTGAACCAGTGCCAATATGGGATGCTGGCACTGCAGGCAGCAGCCCTACTCACCATGCCACAGCACCAGTCCTCCTTTTTTTCTCTCTCTCTCTCTTTCTCTCTCTCTCTCTCTCTCTCTCTCGTATTTATTTATTTAAAAGGCAGAGTTACAGAGACGCAGAGGCAGAGAGAGAGATCTTCCATCTACTGGTTCACTCCCCAGATGGCCACAACAGCTGGAGCTGCACTGATTCAAAGCCAGGAGCTTCTTCCGGGTCTCCCATGTGGATGCAGGGGCCAGGGACTCTGACCATCTTCCACTGCTTTCCCAGGCCATAGCAGAGAGCTGGATTGAAAGGGGAGCAGCCAGTACTTGAACTGGTGCCCATATGGGATGCCGGCACTGCAGGTGTCGGCTTTACCTGCTACGCCAGAGCGCTGGCCCCTTGTCTTTCTTATCATGGGTTCCACTCTGACACCATGTCAGAATTCCTTCTGGTGCTTCTATTGGAAACTACTTAACAAGTGCTTCTGGATAAGAGATTAGTCCTGGCTTGGGTGACTTAGTACATGAGAGAGAAAGGCTATGGATGATATGAGCGGCACAGTCATTCATTCTTTTACTTATTAAAAATCTCTGGAGCCTGTTTCTGTGACATGGACAGTGCCAGGTGCTCACAGGGAAGATGAGAGGTAAAGGTGCTAAAATGCAGCACGCCTTGGAATACTGCTTGACCCAACATGGAAGGCGTGCATTGAAGGGTCCTGCCCCGGGGGAGGCCGGAGCAGCCAAGGTCAGTTTCCATAGACACTGGAACTGGTCTAGCCTTGAAGGCCTGAAAGATTCAAGCCTACAAAGGGGCAGGAGCCCAGCATTCCAAGAACGGAACGTGGAAGCAGGGCAGGAATGAGCACGCGGCTGTGGGGGTGAGACCAGTTTGGCCGCTGGGCCCCGGCGTTCGGCAGGGATGGGAACGGGTTTCTGAGAGGCTGGCGAGTGTGACGGCATCAGCCGGGGGCAGATCATCGGAGAGAGTTTTTGCAAACAGGAATGAAGAACAGGGAACATGGCCTTGGGGAGGCCAGCTGGGAGCCCCACCGGGAGGGTGTCGGCAGCACGGGGGTGGGGTGGGGGTGGTAGGGGGTGGTGGGGTGGGGTGGGGGGGTGGGAAGGCTCAGGCTGGGAGACATCTGGGCGGACCGCTGAGCACAGCCCAGTGAATCAGCCTCCCGGGTCCAGCTGGAGCTGTAGCCTGCGCTCCCGCCCGTGGGAGTCTGCAGCGCTTTCCCTCCACACCTGTGGCTGGCCCTGGCCCTGTCTCCTTGCCACTCCTCATGAGTGGGCTCCAGACGGTGCCACAGGACACCACAGCATGGCGGGTGGGGCGACAGGTGCAAGTGTGGAAAACCCAGCCTTTTGCTCTGTGGCAGTGTGGTGGTGCTGATGGTGATGGTATTGATGACACGGCACAGGAGGCTTTGGCATGCCGGCTGGCCGGCCTGACACTTGGGTGTGTTGTCCTCGCTACAGCTGTGTTTCAGCCCAATGAGGGACAGATGCCAAGGCCCCAGCCTCCTCTCCCAGGACTCTGCCCACCTCTATGGAGAAAACGAGAACTGGATGGAGGATGAGACCCAACCCATTGCCCACCTCCCGCCCCCGGCCCCTCCGTGCACACCTGGCTATCGCAAGGCGTGACCAGCATTCCCCAGAAGACAGCCTCGTGGAGCTGCCATGGGAAGCAGCCCCAGCTCACGCAGCTGCACCTGAGAGCTGGCCGCGTTGTTGCTAATATTTTCCCTCAGACACCCCTGGGGTTCTCTGCTGTTGCTTGAGGACTCTCAGTGTTTGCTCCCCACCGAGCTGCGCTTCCTTTGAGGGTGGTCCATGTCCACAGCTGATCACAGAGCGGAGGCTGAGGGAGGGAGGGAGGGGACAAATGGTCCTGCCGTGTGCTCGTGCAAACCCAGCCTTTCTGATCGATTGCGGTTTTTGACGAAGCAAGACTAAGGGTGTTGACAAGTGTGCACACTGTG
This sequence comes from Lepus europaeus, assembly GCF_033115175.1. Classification (NCBI taxonomy): domain Eukaryota; kingdom Metazoa; phylum Chordata; class Mammalia; order Lagomorpha; family Leporidae; genus Lepus; species Lepus europaeus. The sequence continues at coordinate 160,685,670 of NC_084830.1, read as the reverse complement.
ATAAGGGTGTAGGATATTTGTGATAAGGGCTAGGGCTCAGCTTCAGCACAAGGGCACTGGGACTAACCTCAGCAGTAGAGAACGGAATGGCCCTGTTTACGTGACTGTAGACTTGAGGCTGGCCCATAGGTGCTCTGAGCTGCATCCCTCGGGGACCCTCTGTGTGCCCCGCTCCTGCTGCCGAGCCCTCGGTGCCAGAACCATTGTTGCTCCAAGCAGTTTTCCTAACAGCGCTCCCGAAGGCTTTGGCAGTCGATCCAACAGAGGAGCAGTGCCAGGAGCAGAAGACCAGAGGGGAAGAAGGAGAAGGCTAGGGGATGTACCACGAGGGCCCCTGAGGATGATGGGAACGTGGCGGGGTGGGCCGCGGGGATGCCGATCTGCGCTCCAAGGGTTTGGAGCATTGTGGCCTGCTGCTGAGCACAAAGGAGAGCTCCGTTCCCCGTGAGCCGATGCTCCAGAGAATAGCAGCAAACCTACCTGGAGATGGCTTCTTCCTCCATAGAAGTGCGTGAGCCGAGACAGCCTGGAAAGTGGGCTGTATCCCCAGTGGGCAGGGTCAGCGTCCTCAAAGCAGAAGGAAGTGGCCTCCCGGAGCAGAAGAAAGGCCAGGAGTGACTCCTCGGAGCCGGGGGACAGGACGTCAGCTCCTGCCAGCGGCCTGACCTGGGCCTCCGTCCCTGGCCCCTCCGTGGCTGTGTCACAGCTTATGTGAGTTCTTCTTCTGTACAGCAATAGTCCCTGGGTAATATGTGGATTTTTTTATGAATCTCGGTTCTTCACCTTCCTTCTCCCACCAATCCAGACCCCTGTTCCCAGAAAATAAAGAAAAATATGATCGCCAATAGCAGTGCAACAGCAGTAAGCTCTTGTGAAATCCTGGTTTCATTACTCTGCCATTCGAAGTGTTATTTCTATACCAAAATGCATTTGAGCGCCCAATACTGAAGTTGAAAATTGTATTGACATCTTGTGTGACGTGTGTGTGTGTGTGTGAAGTGCTCGGTCTATTTGTAGGTTTTTTGGTGTGGTGCAAAGAACAGGGTGGGTTTTGAACTTGGGCTGAATCACAAGGGATTGTGGGACTCCGGACAAGTTCACTCGATTTTCTGAACATGGGTCTCGTTCATCATCGCTAGCGTGGGACAGCAGCACTCCCACTCTGGATTGTTACCGGGTTCCAATGACTCGGTCCACGTGGGTCGCTGACCCTCGACACTGGCTCTGTGAATGGCGGCCCCCAAACTGGCCACTGTGACCGGATGATTGTCCACACCCACACAATCCTCTTGTTCCATGAGATCTTCAAGCACATGAGCTATTGGATGCTTTTTCTCTAAGCCTTTAACAGGTGAGTGTTGAATTTTGCGTGACACCTCTTCCAAAGGCTGCTGTCTTCCATGACTGCTGAGAAAGCCCTGGGTTATGCCCTGGGAAGAGCGAGGTCTCCTTCCCATGAGGCAGTGGGCTACACGCAGAGCCGGCGAGTGGGCCTGTGTCTTGTGCCGCGCGCCACGTGGGAGTGAGGTCTTCAGGAAAGTCACAGAGACGGCGTCCTGGAGGTGTGTTTGTTACCTGGCTTCGGGGATCCTCAGTGGATCGGGGTGTGATTTGGGTTGCGACTGGACTACACTTTGCATTAAAAACGGATCAGCGGCGTCTCCCTGCGGGGATCCAATTGCTTCCCTGCAGCCAGACTTGGTCCAGAGCTCCCCCACCCTGGCAGAGTGACTTAGCCGTCAGCCTGCCTGGGTTTCCCTCATTGGTGTCTCCATCGCTTCATTTGAACAAGGACACGAGTAAATTATAGAATCCCTCTTGGCTACGGTTTTGTTCTTGGGAATGGAGATGAAGTTCTCAACATTCTCTTCATCACTTATGCTGTGAATTCCTCCACGGGGGACGTTGAGAAATACTACGTGGAAAGAGAATTGAAAATGAATCTTTACATGAATGGAAGGGGAAAGGGAGCGGGAAAGGGGAGGGTTGCGGGCAGGAGGGAAGTTATGGGAGGGGGGAAGCCATTGTAACCCATAAGCTATACTTTGGAAATTTATATTCATTAAATAAAAGTTTAATAAAAAAAAAAAAAGAAATACTACGTGGAGTATGAGTGTCTGGATTTAAGAAGGGATGGGCATGTTTCTTTGCAAAAAGGCTTATTTTATTTATTTGAAAGAATTGCAGAGAGAGGGAGATCAGTTTTCCATATGCTGGTGCACTCCCCAGATGGCCACCATGGGCAGCACTGGGCCAGGCTGAGACCAGGAGCCAGGAGGTCTGCCATGTGGGTCTGCCATGTGGGTGCAGGGGCCCAAACACCTGGGTCATCTTCCACTGCTTCTCTTGGGCTGTTAGCAGGGAGCTGGGTCAGGAGTGGAACAGCCAGGACATGACGTGGTGACCATGTGGGATGCCAGCACTGCAGGGAATGGCTTTACCTGCTACACTACCACGGTGGCCCCTTGGAGTAGCTTTCAATAGCAGATGTAGCATGATTGTGTAGAACATGGAGAGCGAGCCCAGTGACTCAAATGGGACAGCAAAGTACACAGGATTGAGTCCATGAGTCTAGAACCGACCTGTGGTCTCTGTCCTGCTTAACAGTAAATAGCACATGAGTATTGGTTTGATAAGTAGCTATAGAGAGGGGGAGGGGGAGAGAGAGAGAGTTCTTCTATCCACTGGTTCAATCCCCAAATGACCTCGACACCTGGCGCTGGGCCAAGATGAAGCTCAGAACCTGGGACTGCATCCGGTCTCCCAGGTGGGTGGCAGGGGCCCAGGCACTTGGGCCATGTTCCACTGCTTTCCCAGGCCACTAGCAGGGAGCTGGAGTGGCAGTGGGGCAGCTGGGACTAGAAGTGGTGCTGATATGAGATGCCAGCATCACAGGCGGTAGCTTTACCTGCCACAGTGCCGGCCCTTCGTGAGATTGCCATTAGTACATGGACTGTGGTTCAGTGTGTGTGTGTGTGTGTGTGTGTGTGTGTGTGTGACTCTGCCAGTGGGCATTCATTTAGGGAAGCAGACTGAGTCGTTTTGCAGTGGTAATGATATTAACAACAGCAGTGAGGCTGAAGAACAATGCACCAGTGATGAGAGGGCTGAGACTTGGTATTTCCTTTAGACTGGGCCCGGTGCCAAGCTTGTTATGTGATCAGTACCTATCTGAATTCTCAGGGCCATGTGATGAAATAAATTCTGTTGTTATCTCCTTTGTGTCGGTTGGTGAAATTAGATTAAGTCGCTAGCCCGGGGCCAGGTGGCCCGTTCTGGTGGGCGCATGTACTCGACGTATGATTTCCAGCCGCATCAGAGTGAGCGCTCCAGAGGTGTGGGCACCGCTGAGCAGGGAGGAGCTTGAGAGCAGGTGGAACGTTCTGTGAGTGACAGATGTCGGACACCAGCGTTCCTCTGGCCTGGGCGGTCAGTGCTGGTCCACTGACGTGGTTGCCTCTGTATTGTGACCAGAGGCCTGTTCCGTACCTGGGAGCCCCTCTCCACTCAGTCTACTGGGAAATTCACAGAACGCGTGTTCACGGAGGAGCCGCCTTCCCCCTACACGGCCTGCGTCTCAGAGATGACCGGTTGCTTTGTCTTGGTTGACACAGAACTCTGTTGTTTGTCCAACTGTTGCCAAGTGACACTTTGACATTTGCATAGCCGGGAAGTGCCTGAGAATGGTGCTCCAGCCTTTCCCTGTAATATTTTTATAGTAATTAGGAGTGAAAATTATTTTTAGATTTCTGGCAGTAATTATTTATTGCAGTTTCTATTTTAACTTTGTCCATACAGTCTTACTTCCTGGTTGCCTGGAATGAGATATTTATGACATATCCTAACTCCTGGAAGACTGGATCTCTGAGTTTTTTTTTTTTTTTTTTTATGAGTCAAATTCCAGGGTTCCCGGGTAGCAGTGAATCCTTCGGAATTTTTGGTGGGAACAAAATACGGGAGGAGTTACTCACTGCTACGCATTACCACATACGCACACGTAAATACAGCACTTTTCTTGCCTTAGTTGTTGAAAACATACAAATATTGGTAATTTATGGGGAATCAGAAAAATCCCTGCTTTGCTCTGGCAGATGGGTGGAATAAAAGAGTTTGTGTGTTGTTCTGGGTGTACATCCGCCCCGTTCCCCCTGTTCCTGAGTATTTTCGTGGTTAACTCCAGCAGGTTCCATTAGAATGGGCCTGCGTGTCCTGCGTGTTACTTCTCTTGAATTATGAGACCTTCAGCACGCTCTAGTTCCCTGTATCTCATTCTCTTCCATGGGATTCCCGTGAGGCTTTGCCTCGGGAGGAAGGGCTGGGTTCCTATCAAGCCAGTTGGTGTGTCCGGTGCTACCTGCTTGGCGATGAGTCCTGTGAGGTGACCAGGAAGGACACAGACGTCCTCTCCCCCTCCCAGGGCGGGAAGCAGGACAGTGTCAGCCGAGAGTCCTACCTGGAGCGGGAAAGAGTAGCAAAAAGGAGCGGGCATCTTGGAACACGCAGTCACCAGGAAGTCCACGGCTCCTCCAGGTTCTGCGTCTCCAAGATTGACTTCTTGTCTAAAGGATCAGCACCAGAGACAGCAGTGAATTAGCATCTGCTGACCTGCAGCGCGGAAAGCCTCAGAATCGAACGCTTCAGATTCCATTCCCTGGGTGGGTTAAAAAAGTGCTTTTCTTACCTGACATATTGCATAAGTTAACAGTTTCTGAAAACAGCAGTCATTGACTTAGCAGAAGCACTGTGTCCATGCACAGCAAATGCAAACTCACCACCAGAGGATTCTGCTAGAAGCTCAGGCCAAGACTCAAGTACTCTCAAAGGGACTGGTCTGGGGCATAGCAGGTAAAGCCACCGCCTTCAGTGCCAGCATGCTGTATGGGTGCCGTTCATGTCCCGCCTGCTCCTCTTCCAGTCCAGCTCTCTGCTGTGGCCTGGGAAGGCAGTGGAGGATGGCCCAAGTGCTTGGGCCCTGCACCCGCATCGGAGACTTGGAGGAAGCTCCTGGCTCCTGGCTTTGGATCAGCGCAGCTCCGGCCATTGCGGCCAATTGGGGAGTGACCCAGTGGATGGAAGATTCTCTGTCACTCTGCCTCTCCTCTCTCTGTGTAAATCTGACTTCCAAGTAAAATAAATAAATATTAAAAAAAAAAAAACCCTCTAAAATGGGAGGCTGCACTTTGTGGTTGTCCTCTTGGGTTAAAAAGACACAATGTGCTGGCATTGTGGTGTTGTAGCACAGCGGGTAAAGCCGCTGCCTGTGACGATGGCATCCCTCATGGGCGCTGGTACAAGTCCCGGCTGCTCCACTTCCAATCCAGCTCCTCGCCCATGGCCTGGGGAAAGCAGTGGAAGGTGGTCCAAGTGTTTGGGCCACTGCTACCCAAGGCAGAGGTCTGGATGAAGCTCCAGGCTCCTGGCTTCCATCTGGCGCAGCACTAGCCATTGTGGCTGTTTGAGGAATGAACCAGCGGATGGAAAATCTCTTTGTCCCTCTGTCTCTCCCTCTCTCTCTGTAACTCTGACATCCAAAAAACGGAGACCTGATGTGCTTGAAACTGGTACTGAACAAAACTGCTGGTGATTCGTTTGTCTCTGCCCTGTTCCCAAGGCCTCTGAGGGCACTTGCTGTGGCTTGGTTGAACAAGGGCTGATTTCTGCACTGTGGGACCCCTCAGGTTCAAGCTTTCACACAGGCCCATCTCGTCTCTGAGGTCATGAAGCCCCGTAGGCTGCTGAAGTTTGCACTTGGTGTTGAGAATGTGTGCCATTCACGTCTCCAAATCCAGTCATGTGGACGTGGGAACTCGCTTCCTTGCTGGCTGGAGGAAGAAGTGTCGGCTCCAATCCCACATGGGCCTCGCCCTAGGGCTGCTCACAACATGGAAACCTGTCTCCCCCAGAGCTGAGAGAGATGGAGAGAGAGAGAGAGAGAGAGAGACAGAGAGATGGAGAGACAGAGCAAGCCAGCACAAGGAGGAAGCTGCAGTTTTTTACAGCTTAGTCTCCACAGTGATGTCATCGCTCTGCCATATTGTTTTGGCCAGTAGCCAGAACCTGAGTCAGCGTGGGGAAGGGCTGGGCAGGGCTGTGGGTGGCTGTGGGTGCTCGCTCGCCGTCTTGAAGACTGGCTGCCGTAGAATGCCGTTAATGGGTTGGGTGACTTTATGGTTTAAACTTTCCTGTTTAGGTTGTGTTGGCATAGCATGTTGGATAGCATGAGAAATGGATGTTCACATTTGGTGTTCTTTCTGGACATTTGAAATAATGGAACTGCTCCGTTCTGCTCGCCATCTGATAGTTTTGGAAGAAAGGGTTCAATTTTATTAGACTAAGTTTAATTAAGTTTGTTATTTGACAAAGTGTCTCAAGGGATGAAGGCTTATTAGTGGCTGCTGGCACAGACATGACATTAATGGTGTTAAGTGTCCCCATAATGCATTTACACTTACAGATAATTTCATATACCCAGAAAGTTTCTCCAATCTTGATATGCGGGATTAGACTTACTAGTCTTTACTTTTTCCAAAATGATTAGATTTTTTTCTCTTGAATCCTCTCCACTTTTCTTTAATTCTGTGCGGTGATAAATATGCAGATATTCTGCCTGTGCCAAAAATACCTTGCTTTAACTCACTTGATGGACTTAAACTTCTTGGGACTCCAGTGTCCCAATTATGCTGTGTACAGCAGAAGGGGTATGTGTGATAATAGGGCCTGACACCACACTGCATTTCATTAGCTACTTTCTCTATTAATTAACAACCTTTGGAGTTTGATTTATAGATGGGCTGTGAAAGGGGCAGACAGGCTGAGAAATACTAAAATGAAGTTAGGACACCAAGTGAAGCCTCATGTTTGTACAGAAGAACGCTCAGTGCTTGTAGGAGTTGAAGAAGGCATGCGTGGAGCCCGGCTTGCACTTCCTTCCATCTCTGCGGGCCCTGGGATTGGAGGGTGGCAGAGCTGCTGAGCCAGGTGCCTCCCGTGGGAGCGTAGGTGAAGATACAAGTTTAAGCAAGCGCGATGACTGATCATCTCAGCTTTTTCCCGGGGACTCTGTCCACCTTTGGAGGGTGACAGCCGTGGTGGGAGGTCCTACGCACATGACTGACAACCACAGATGGACTTCAGCTCTCTTCCAAGGGGCCTCTGTCATCCAATGACGAGTCAGAGACCTTGTGTGGAACTGCAGATGGGCCGGTCACACGGCGTTGGTCGAAGGTGGTGCGTGGAGGCTGCCCAAGGTTCACTCGCAGGGTTGATCCTCTCCGTCGGCTTCTGGAAGCCTAGTCCTCAGAAAGTTGGATGGTAGTACCCCCTCCCCTCTGGTTTCTGATGTAATCTGTCGTCTTGGTTATCACTTTCAATTGTTGGCAGGGATGCAGCCAGGTTTTTAGGGCTCTTTGGGGAAAAATATACATCATTATGTATATGAACTAGATGTGAAAACAAAGGTGTATTTAGAATGAGAAGATATCACACCCAATTATACATTTTAAAAATTTGTCCAATACCACAAACATCTAAAACCTGGAAAGCAAAAGCCAGAATGGGGGCCGGCATTGTGGAGCAGTGGGTTCAGCCACGGCCTGCGTGGCTGGCATCCCACACGGGCATCCCTTTGTGCCCTATCTGCTTCCCTTCGGATCCAGCTCCCTGCTAACGGCCTGGGAAAAGCAGTGGGAGTTGGCTGAAGTATTTGGGCCCCTGCACCCATATGGGAGATACGGATGAAGCCCCTGGCTTCGGTCTGGCCCAGTGCTGGCCATTGGGGCCATCTCGGAAGTGAGCCAGCTGATTGATGAAAGATTTCTCGCTCTCCCTCTCTCCTTGTAATGCTGATTTTCAAAATAAATAATTTTTTAAGCCAGAATAGCTTCTGGCTGTGCACACTTAGGGAAGATTCTCCCCCTTTCCAGCCGCAGACATCTGGTGCTGGGCGCTGCGGGACAAATTCTCATCCCAGTCTCACCTCAGGTCCTGTGCCTTCCTGTCCCTGCACTGTGGACAGTGGGGCCAGTGCTCCAGGAACCAGAAGCACAGTGGTCACCCCGGACTATACCAGCCTCAAGCCCAGCCAGGGGATCCAACCCCAGCTTCCCCCCAACCATCAGACACTCACAACACACACACCCACCTGGCTCCCCAGGCGTGGGGTGTGACGGGGCGGGGGGTAGAGGACAGTCTCGGCCTGTGGTTACTAAGACATGGCACTTTTCCAAGTCCTGCAAGAACACATGACCGTGAGAACATGGACTTGGTTCTCCTCTCAGTCGGTGCAAAGTGAGGGACCCTCAAGTTCAAGGTCATTAGTTCAAGGTCATTAGCTCTGCTGCTGGTGAGTCCTTGGTGTTTAGGCTGTATTCTGAACTGCGGGCTGGGCACACTGGGCCTCCACCTTAGATCTCGGCCTCGGCGACTTGTACTGGGAACCCCGGAGCTGGGAGAAGCGCAGGTGTCTTTGTGTATGTTCAGTATGTAGATCTTGTGTTTGGAGAAATGAAATCACGGCGTGGATCCGGGCTGTCACCTCCCTCCCTCCCTCCTTCCCTCCCTCCTTCTCTTCCTTCCTTCCTTCCCCCCTTCTCCTGGGACATGGAACCCTCATGGGGGTGAGGACGCTCAGGCCTTGCTGGTTTCCATGTGCAACCAAGGAGATGACTTACAGGGACCTCTCCGCTCTGCAGGCAGGACCGGGCTGGCCGACGAGGCCATGCAGGCCTTGAGTGACGTGACTTAGCCTTTCAAGTTTTAAAACGCAGGCTCCACTCGTCTGCTCCTCCGGTCACAGGCGTTTTTCTCCCTTGTCAGCGGGCATCAAGCGTGCGTCGTGAGATGAGATGGATGTCCCAGGTTCGATTTTGGTTTAATCCATCAAACGTGTCGTGAGCCTAAGGGATTTGTGTTGGACCCACCTTGGGGAAATTGTGTGAGTGGCAGGCGGGCAGGACAGGACGAGAGGGGCTCCGGGGACCAGGCTTTCTCAGGCGACCACATTTCGTCGGCTTCCCTCCTCCCCAGCTCCAGCTTTATCATCCCGCTAATGCCGCATTCCCTCCCGGTTCTGCCTGCAGCTCTCCCCCCGTTGATGAATCAGCTCCTCGATGGACAGGGTCTGATCCTCCCAGCCCGGGCCTGGCCTTTCACTCTGCGCCTCCAGGGCTTGCTTTCTTGTGCTGGTCGGAGATTCGGGCAGAGGGCTGGCCTCCTGCTGTAGGGGACACCTGCCCCATGGGGAAGTGAGGATGGCAGACGGGGGAGCCGTTTCAGCAGGAGGCTGGGTGGGGTTTTGGCTTTCCTTTCCTCCTGTGACCTCTCCAGCTCCCATGTGCGCTACAGCCTCAAAGAAAACCGTGCACGACTGACATGCATGTTGAATTCAGAGGCGTTCCGGGTGAAGATAAACCCGAAATTCCATCTTACGTAGATCTATTCAGCCAGCGCCTTGGAGGCCGGCCAGGAACAAACTCCGAATGTGCGACTCTGCGGCAGCAACCAGAGCACGCACTCCCTGTGACTTCAGCCTCCGTTTTCAAATGGCCGGCAGAACAAGCTTCCGGTGCTCCCAGGCTCACCCGGGCTCACGTGGAGAGAGAGACGGAGCCCCAAGCTGTGTGCTGGATGTGTACGTCACCAGAGCAGCTTTCCAGTCAGTTGGGCGTTTGACAAGGAGCCAGCACGGGTCCCCTGTGATGAACGTGCCGTGTCCAGGCTGCTGCTCTGGGTACCGTGCTGGCAACAGTGTTCCCTATGTGCCAGTACTGCGAAGCTCACTCCTTGAGGAAGACCGTGATGCAGCCCGCGTCACCGGGATGGAGCCGTGAGGTCACCGACACGTGGGCACCACTCAGCCATGGGGACACAGATGAAGTTCGGGTGACTGGGCCCGGGGGGTTGTGGGATGGCCTCAGCCACATTTATAGCAAAGAGAAGAGACAGTCGTCTCTGAATCCAGAGAGAATCGGAAACAGACCGCCTCTGAGGGTGGGGAATTTTTTGAGAGGGAGAATGGCAGGGGCTAAGACATGGAAGGGACCCCTCTTGCTGAATTTCATGGAGAAAATAAAACAGGGCTGCTTGCCAGAGACTCACTGGTCATCGGTATTTTGATGCAGGTTCAGGCTCTTGTCCCCTGGTTCTGCGCTGCTCTGAGCAGCTCTGCGGCTCTGTCTGGTGCAGAGCTGACCTGGGAGGGGGTGCCATGGAGCACAGTGCAGGTTATTCTGACGTCCTTTGGTCGCCCGGCGTTAGCGTTGGTCATCTCGTTTTTTTCTCATTGGACCTTCAGAAATAATTACCTCTGCCGCTTCTCTGTCACCCAGAAGGAGACACAGGTCCCATGGCTGCAACCTCCACGCCAAGCCGCTGTCTTGGGAAGAGACTTGAGGCCAGGTTTTCTCCTAGGCTCATCACCGACTTGTGCTCTTTGGCCATCACCTGCCATGCTGGGTGCAGCCTCTGCCGGTGCCCTGTGGCGTGCCCCTGTCCTGTGCCCTCTCCACAGCCCCGGTCCTCATGTTCCCAGGAGAGACAGGAGGCAGAGGCCAGGGCTCCACACCCGCCAGGCACACAGTAGAGCCTTTGTCCGTCTTTGGCTCGGCTCCCCCCATTGGGGCAGGTGCAGTGAGCACCCCGTACTGGATCAATAATAAACATTATTGCTAAAGACGCTGGAGCGGAGCCCAGGTGAGATGTTGCTGAATGAAGATGACAAGCCTGGTTTCGGCAGCTCCCGCGGAACACTCTCAGCAAAGGCAAAGTCGGGGAAAACCTCTGCTCTTCCCCGGGGCGGGGAGGGAGGGTGAGGCACAGGCGCGTGGCAGCCTCCAAGGGGAAGTGCGTGGTCAGATCATGTCCATCTCCCGCCAGCCCAGCCGCCAACCATGCTTCCGTGACCTGCGACGTCCGGGAGCTGTTCTCAGCTCAGCCCTAGGCACTTCCTGCTCCTGCTCTGTGGGTGGCAGACACACGAGACAGCTGCAGGGCGCTGTGTCCTCTCTCTAGAATATTCTTCCCGTGTGCCGTGGCCTCTTTTTGTCACTCTGTTTTTGTCACTCTCTAGCTTAATTATTACCTCCTCCTTGGCTGTTTTCATTTCGTACTCCATTTTCCCCGTTTGCAGTTACACCTGTATAAATGTATCCTTTTATCTGTTGACTGCACCCTGTTTGTCCACCCTGGAAGGGTATACCCTGTTCAGGCGGGGAGCTTCTCCTTGACCATGATTTTCCCAGTCTCTAAAGTAAGCCTGGCTTGTGGGAGGCAGTCAACAGGTGTGGAATGAAAACCAGCTGGGGGACCACAACTTAGTAGATATTTTGTGAAGAATAGAAACCAGGAGCTCTGCTATGCTGCGAACCCAAGGGAACGCTCAGTGCTTAAGGACGTGGAGATGTGGTTACTCTGGCTGGATTGTTACATGTTGCAAACAGGCAGTGCCCATCACAGCCACAAATATGCACACTCGTGTCAACTAAAGCTCAGTGTTTTAAGTGGGTGGGGGATAGTGGAGCGACCCAACAGGAGGCCTGTCCCGAGGCGCTCTCCCTGCAGAAGTACTCCTTTGAAGAGCGGTGCGCCTTGCCTACTACCAGGAAGTAAAACTACTAGAGATGAGCTCGCTGGGCAAATGCAGCAAAGGCGTTTTAAGGCCCTGCTGTGCGGGGAATCGTTCGCCGCCGATCCCGTGGGACAGGCAGGGACCGGACATGTTGCTGAGGGCAGAGCTACCTCTTCTGGGCTGTTTGTACAAAACAGGACAAGATGAGCTTTCTCGGCAGCCAGGGGATGAGCGTGACGTGTTTGTGGCTGAGCACAGAGGCAGGGGGCTCCTCCTGGCTGGGAGGATGTGGAGGACACTGAGAGAGAGAGAGAGAGCGAGCAAGAGAGAGCGCGCGCGCATTAAGAAGAGGCTACACCACGGGGCGGGGACTTCATGGAGGGCCCCAGGGAGTGGGGATTGTGTCTGTGGGAGCCTGCGTGTGCATTGGAAAGAACCCTCTGGCCACAAGGCCCTCAAAGAAGGGTGGCAGAGGTGGAGGCTGGAGGCCATCAGTCCTCGGCAGAGTGAGGTTGGTGGAGGTGGGGAGTGGGGGAGGGGAGGGGGAGCCAATCAGCTGGGAGGATGGCCCAGTGGCCGTGTGCTGTGGAGCCCAGCTGAGCGTCTCCAGCCGTGGCCTGCGGTCCTGGTGGCTGCTCAGCACTCACACATCCCGGGTGGCAAGGTCAGGGGAACAGTGGAAAAGTAGCTGATTCCGCCAGGGGCAGGGGAGGGGCTTGGATGTGTGGGAGTGGGGGGAGTGGGTTGAAGAAATCTGAGTTGTTTAGTTCTGCACAGGGAACAGAAAAGAAAAAAAAAAAAAAAAAAAAAAAAGGCCGGGGGAGGAGTCCTGCTGCCTTCCCAGACTGGGGAAGAGATAAGGGCCACAGCCAGAGGGCAGAGATGAGGCCCAGGGGCAGCTGGCTCCCAGCAGAAGCCTGAGGGAGCTGAACCTGAGCTGACGTCACCTGCTGAGCCCACCTGCACTTCAAGGCCCTGCTGGATGTCATGAACAGAGGACGGGGAGAAATGCTGTGGGCAGAGCCTGCGGGGGGAGGAGGCTGAGGTGGCTTTGCTGCCTGGGGCCAGAGCCTGGGCAGTTTCCACCCTCAGGTGCCCACCTCCCTTCTGCACAGAAACCTGGAGTTGGCTCTGGGCCAGTGTGGCCGCAAAAGGTGACTGTTCTGGTCCCCGTGGCGGGATACACCCCACCCAGTATTAAATGCTTCCTTCCTTCAACGTTGTCAGACTCGGAGCTGGGCCATTCGGGGTCTGTCTGTCTACAGGGGTCCTTGTCTCCGTGTTCCTGTTCTGTTTCCCATCTCCACCCAACAGACTAACTAGCAACTAGCTAACTAGCTAGCTGGCCAGCTACCCAGTGCTCTCTGTCGGGCCACAGGGCTTTGTCAGTCATTGAGAAGTTAGGGATCTGGGGCAGAGAGACTTGGCAGAACTCTTTAAGAGCAAGATCGGTGGTCACAAAGATGGCATCGTTTGTGTCACGGGAGACCCCGTTCTTCTGTTGGTCTCAGAGCAGCGTGGTTCAATGAAGAACTGGAAGGATCCAGAAGCCAAGTGAGTGGCTGGCAATCTCACAGCCAGCAGGGGCAGAGCTGTGGCCGGGTGGAGGGACCTCAGATGCCATCCCTCCTGGGGGGGTGGTGCTCCGGCCCTCGCCCCTGCACCCCTCACCCAGCAGGGGCAGAGCTGTGGCCAGGTGGAGGGACCTCAGATGCCGTCCCTCCTGGGAGGGGTGCTCCGGCCCTCGCCCCTGCACCCCTCACCCCAGGTCTCGGTGCCTCCACAATGGCGCTGCCCGAGACCTACGCTGAAGCAATCCGAAGCTTCCCGTGTCATGCATGCAATGAACCCACGTGTCAGGTTACAAAGGTATCGCATCTCACTTCCGCCCACTTTAAAAAGTGGGGTTTCCGGAGACGTGGCGTCGCACGCGGTGGCTCTGGCCTGCTGCAGCTCTTCCCTGAGACCCGCTCGGGGGCTGTGCGGAGCGGCTTGCCGAGGAGGAAGCGTGAGAGGAAGCCATGAATGAGAGGCCCTGGCCAAGGCGGGCCCCGCCCTGGCTTCCCCCTCCTGCTGCCTCTCCGGCCCTTTAGTTTGGTTGTTTGTGTGTTTTGAGAAATGACCTCATGCTCACAGGCAGGTTCTCCTGGCCTTGGGCTGGGAGCTCTCCCCCCCTCGTGTCCCTGTTCCTGTACCCACACTGTTCCTATTCTGCTCTCCCGGGGTGGGAGAGCTGTCTGGGCGCTGATGGGTGGAAGGCACAAGGCATGCTGGGAATACAGAGGGGGCATCCACGCTGAGCCAAAGGCCTTTGTTGGTGAGCGCGGTTGTGTTTGAAACCTGGAAAGATCTGGACAGAGCTTTCCGCACGGGGAGGGGGGGCTCTCAGGACTCCAGTGGTCTTCGGCAGGTTACTGAATCGCCTTCTAAAGAATGTGCATTGGGTGCACCGGGGGCTTCTGTTTTGCTCAGCTGGGACAGTGAGGCAAGAGTGCTCGGGCAGTAGAAGGTAGAAACCCAAGCAAGGATTCTCCTCCCGCTCCGTGCACCCCGTCAGTGCCTTCAGGAGGAACCAGTGAGTGGGAGAGCAAACGCTCCGTCTTGGGGACACCCACGTGCCTCTGTTTGGCCCTGGCTGTCTCAGGTGAAGCGCTGTTTCCTTCTAGCTGCTTGCACTGTCCCACCAGGACAGGCCGTGACCTAACACAGTTGTGCTGCACACACAGAGCACTGCCGTGCTGGGAGAGGCCGTCTCAGGAGAGCAAGGCACGGGCCACGTCTTCAACTCTGCTGTCGATTTCTAGGACTCGGTAAAGACTTGCTGCAATCATGAGACATGCAGACACACACAGGGGAGCGAATACAGCAGCAGGCACTGGGGACTGGCGAGGGGAGCCAAGGAAGTATTTGCACAAACTGTATCCAAAGAGTGGCCCCATCTTTAATTCCTTTTGCATGGGCCGGCCTCCAGTCCCCACACAGTGGAGGCGGGGTCTGCACCCAGTGGGTCCTGGGTCCTGGAGAATAAGAACACGGGACTGAAAGCCGTCCTGGCTGAGCCCATCCCCGCGGTGCCTTCAGCAGCGGTCAGCACAGGCCATCTGTGTCTGGACAGGAGCTGGGCATGGCTTGGAGAGGCCTGGAGCTGCTCCACCCTTGCAGAGCCCAGGTCACTGGTGCCCAGTCCTGCAAGGCCCAGGCAGAAGAAGGCCGGCGGAGCAGGTGCACCTGGCTCTTGGCATGGTGTCTGGAGAGTGTGCAAGACGCAGCACACGGGGTTCATGGGCCACTTGGATCTCAAATCGGTTGTGAAGGAGGAGTCTGCTGTGTGGGAGGAGCTCCGGGCTTGGTGGGGGGTGGTGTCTGAAGGACACAGAGTTGAGCTTCTCCCGAGGGCGGTGCCCCGCGAGAGCCAAGGTGCTACTCTTTGAACCTGCATCTTTGAAAAATGCCAAGAGGTGCACTCTCTCCAAGAGATGGAGGCAGGGTCACGTTTGGGGTTTCCTGTGTGCTGAGCACTGCTCATTGCACATGGCGTGCACTGGGGTATTTAATCTTCCTAACAGAAATCAGTACCGTCGATGGATACCAGGATTGTCCCCATCTTACAGAAGTGGAAACTGAGGCACAAGATTAAGTATAAAGTCACACGTTTTGTCACTTTTTTATAAAAAAGACTAAGATCACACTGATGGCCTTTCAGTGTGTATTCAGGCACTGATAAGCTTATTTGTTCACATGCAGTGGGGGAAATGCGGTAGATGTAGCAGTCACAGGGCTAGCACTGTGGTGTAGCAGGTTAATCCTCTACCTGCAGTGCTGGCATCCCATACGGGCGCCGGTTCAAGTCCTAGCTGCTCCACTTCCAGTCCAGCTCTCTGCTATGGCCTAGGAAAGCAGTAGAAGATGCCCCAAGTCCTTGGGCCCCTGCACCCACGTGGGAGACCCGGAAGACGGAGCTCCTGGCTCCTGGCTTTCGGAATGGCTCAGCTCCTGCCATTGCAGCCATCTGGGGAGTGAATCAGTGGTTGGGAGACCCCTCCCTCCCTCCCTCCTTCCCTCTCTCTCTCTCTCTCTCTCTCCCCTTCTCTCTCTGTGTTTCTGCCTTTCAAATAAATTAATTAATCTTTGGAGAGAAAGAATTCAGCTGTCCCACATTCCATGGTGACCAAGAAGACGTGCAGCCGCAGGAACCGGTGTCCACACTGTGTGCAGAGCTGGGGGATCTGCTCCACATTTTCCACGGAAGGCCGCCGAAGGATGTGTGTTTGCTGGTGTGGTGTGCGTGTGCGGGTAAATCCAGACAGCCGCATCTTTATAGTCGGATCTGCTGGGCCCTGGGCGTGGAGCTGTGGCTTCTCACACAGCTTCATCTAAATGCAAATTCCAAAGCCTGCATCTAGAGAGGAGAACCGAAGCCTTAAAACATCCCGCACTTGGACTCCCAGGCTAGAGCTCTGCAGCCCAGGAGCCTGGCTGAGGCAGGCGAAGAAGGCAGAGCGGACGAGGGAAGGGAGGGGAGCAGAGAGCCCGCAAGCCCGGGAGCCCCCAAAGCAGTGAGCCGCGGGGCCCTGCCCCGGGAAGAGGGAATCGTAAATCCAGGGCTGTGCCTCTTGGGTGGAAAGGGAAGCAGAGAAATCCTGCCTGCAAGTCATGGAAGCGGTTTGGCTTTAGTGTTTGTGACAGCAAGCAATGCAGACCGAATTATTTAGATTAAACCCCAGCATTTGGATGTTTGCCTGTGCGTGGTTAGTGACTGTGTGTGTCCCTTTAAGAAGAGGATGTCAGTGAGGTTGGGGGCGAGGCTGGGGCCCAGACAGAGCCAGCACCACTCTGCTCCCTGCTGAATTAAGATGGAGAACATCTTACAATACAGGTGCAGAGAAAGGATGGTCTTAGTGGATCGGAGACTAGGAGGGGATTCTGAGAGGGGGAGGTTAGATGAGCTCAGACCGCAGGTGGAATCTGCAGCCCCAGACAGGTGCAGGGGTGGTGGGGGTGGTGACAGCAGCCCTGGTGGGGGTGGCGTGGGGGGTGCTGAGCTAAGGCCACCGAGGAGGCTGTGGGGCTGTGAGAGCACCCTGGGGTGAGCACTTCCTTCCCCTCCTGGGTGGCAGGTGTGCACCTGGGGAGGAGGGTAGGGGGACATCCTGGTGGCTGGGGACACCCATGGAGGGTGATGAGCCCTGTGTCCAGGTTTGGTCCCTGTGAGGAGGCGGGCTGTGGGCAGAGACAGGCATCGTGGGCAAAGCAGGGACGTGGAAGAGAGCTGTGAGAGGGCCTCTGGGATCTGTGTCAGGAGCTTTTCCCAGAGCCGGGCAGAGCATGGTGTTCCAGGCCACGTCAGCACATCCTTAAGGTGGATGTGAGCTGGGCGTCTGGAAAGAACAGAACACGTAAAATCCACCACCTGTGAGCCTCGCACGAAAAGGCCGGCAGGCACTTCCCTTCTGCAGCGCTGCCAATGAACTCAAAAGGAAAATACTGGAAACAAGCACTGAACGAAAAAGAAGCAGCATTTAGAGTTGCCTGTTAATTCATTAAAACATAATATTGAGAGCTACCATGCCATAGAATTTTAACACTGAGGGAGTGCGAGAAGGCTGAAAGCTATTTCGGGTGGTGAACATACGTTTTACATCTATTTCATACTCATCGAAATACGAGGGTCCTTCAGCAAGTTCATGGAAAAATAGAATTGAAAGGTAAATTAATTTTGGTGCAAAAGAATTTTAAAATCCATACATGGTTTTTCTCATAGTATGTGTTTTCTATGAGCTTTTTGAAATGTATGCATATTATATGTGTTGAAACCCTTGTATATACATTCGAATGCATCTACTATCATTCTTTCGTTTGCTTATGGAAAGTTATTCCAACAGTGCAAAGAGGTGGGAAGGGAGAACCTGCCCTCTTCTCCACCCCAGACGGATCTGCACTTCAGCTTTTGCGTCATCGCACACAACGTGCACGAGTGTGCTGCCACAGCTGTGTGCATGCCCTGAGGATTCCAGATGTACTTCCACTTTCTCACACGTCTGTGGCTACACGTGCTTCCCCACATTAGTGCTTTTCCATGGCATCACTTCAACCTTCTAGGTAGAGTTCTGTTGGATGAACGTGTCCTGTCGTAGCTCTCTGAATGCTGCTGTCTGTAACCAGTGCTATACAACTATTGGGGAGGGTTTCTAACGGTGGAATCAGGAGCGCATGTTTGGCCTAGTGGTTGGGATTGCCCGGTCCACACTGGGTGCTGGGTTCCAGCTCTGGTCCTCATTCCAGCGTCCCCCTGCTGTGTATCCTGGGAAGCAGTGATGACGGCTCAAGTGGTTGAGTCCCTGCCACCCATGGGGGAGCCCTGGCTTGAGTCCCTGGTTCTTGGCTTCAGCCCTGGCCCAGCTCCAGCCATTGTGGGCGTTTGGGGAGTGAATCAGTGAATGACAGTGTTGGTCCATTCTCTCTCTGTCTCTCTGTCTCTCTCTCTCCACCCCCGCTTCCCACTCTCCGCCCCTCTCAAAGAAAAGCGGAATAACATTTTATCAATGGACGTTTTGTAAAGACTTCAGTATATTCTGCCAAGTTGTTTTCTAGGACGTTTTTCTTGCATTTTTATTGTAAGTTTGGTGTAGGATACCCAGCTTAAATTTACATTTATTTCTATTACATTACATACTATAAGTATATATATTTGTTATAATATATTATAAATATACAAGCGTATTTCTGTTAGTGTATTAAGTATACTTAAATATGTTAATTGTAAGTTTGTATCACATGTTCAGTTGATATTTAACAAGTCAGTAGAGCTGCGGAATTGGCTAGGGAGGACCTGGGAGCTGAGGGTACGTGGCGGCTTCAGGCTGAGCACCCAAGGCTGCTGGGATCTGTGGGTCCACACGTGCTGGGGCCTGGATCGGGCTTCATCCGTGTTTGTCACCCGAGGGCAGAGGTGGGAGGGAGGCGAACAAAGAGTTCAGTATGTTGGCTTCTTCTGACACCCTCCCCCCCCACCGCCTTCAGCAAGCGCTGGAACCTCCCTGTGGGCTGGGGAGAGAGGAGCAGTCCTACAAGGGTGGCAGAGAGTTTGCTTTTTGAGAGTTGGACAACTTTTTCGAGTCAGGAAAGCAAGCAGGCAGCCATCACCTGTCACCTAAAGAGAACCCGAATGTAGCACTGACCGTGGGACTGTGTCCGAGGGGCCAGAATAATGATCCCAACATTGGTCCACAAAAGGCTTCCACATCAAAACGAGCTTGGGATTTGAAAACACTGCTATTCTGTGACGTCCTGACAGTTCATGTTTCCCATTAGCATATTAATGTGTCTGAGATGCCCAATAGAAAACCCCCGTAGCTTCATTTTGCTCAGTATTTTGGCAACGTGATTAACCGGCGAGCTAGCCTCTTGTGACACCTGTTAGAGACGTGCAGAGCGAGTGTTTTCGAGAACGTTGGTCTATCATGTGACAGACTTCATCAGAATCTTTTGTAGGTACGATTTCCTGGCAGCTAGACTGACAAGACGGCTATTTTGGGAGCTGACAGGGAAATGAATCACGCGCAGTCAGACGGCTCCCCCGTCTCCCGTCTGTGTTGACAACACCTCAGCACCATATTATACCCAGCCAGGCCCTCTAATTACGAGAGGTTGAGGAGGGTCCGGGATGCTTTGCAGACCCCTGTGCAGATAAGGGCCACCGGGCTTGGTGAGACTGTGCCGTGCACCTGTGCTTTCTGGAGCCGCTGGGGTCGGAGTGTGTGCGCGTGCGCTGAATGACAGGTGGAGCAGGCAGGCAGCCGAGCCCAGCATGGGAAGCCACCGCAGGACACAGTGTGGCCGCTCCTGACCCCAGCCCCCAGCCCCTGGCCCCGAGCAGCTCTTGGCCTGATGTCAGCTTGCACCGCCTGGTCACTAATGGCTGACCCGAGCTCTGTTTGTTCTGCCTTCCAGTAATTAACAGGAAATACCTTAATTACACATCATTATTTTTTAAATTATAAATAGCCAAGATCAATCTCCTTTTCATGTCACTCGGACTTCATGACGGTACAAATGACTTCTGTGAAACGATGTCAAGCTTGCAAGTTCTTGTACTCATCTTTGTAGCTTTATTGCTTGCTTTTGATTGCAAATCGGTGCGTATTGACCGTTTCATCAGACGCATGCGAAGTGAAAAGGAGAGCCCCTGCCTTCCTCCAGTGCTCCTGGTCAAGGAGGAAGCGCTGTCAGCATTTGGTGCAGGTACTTCTGGATTGAGAAAAACAAACATTCACAGTTTTTATCACATTTATGCGTATATGCTCTTTTTAAAATATTTATTTATTTATTTAAGAAGCAGAGTTACAGACAGAGAGTGGGAGAGACAGAGAGAGAGAGAGATCTTCAGTGCGCTGATTCACTCCCCAAATGGCAGCAACAGCTGTAACTGGGCCGATCCGGAGCCAGGAGCTTCTTCTGGGTCTCCCACGCGGGTGCAGGGGCCTAAGCACTTGGACCATCTTCCACTGCTTTCCCAGGCCATAGCAGAGAGCTGGATTGGAAGAGGAGCAGTCAGGACTCAAACCAATGCTCATATGGGATGCTGCTGCCACAGGTGGAGGTTTAACCCGCTCTTCCAAGGTGCTGGCCCCTGTGTCTATACTTATTATGTCCATAAAGATCCGGCGAGTCGTATGTCTCCAGAAGTTGCCTTTTGCCCCTTCACAGTGTGTAAGCCCGTTGCACTACAGTCCAGTGTTGGGGCCCTGTAGATCAGTGTTTTGTCAGTCGCCCATATGTACGTAGTTACACCGTTATCTGTTTTTTTTCTTCACAAACAGCGCTCAGAATGCAGCACTAGCCAGCGCAGTTGCTCCGTTATCACTCCTAAAGCTGACACACAAGTCAGTGATCCTCGACACATTTACCTATCAGAGAGCGGGCACTGTGGTGCAGCGGGCTAAACTGCTGCCGGTGATGTCGGCGTCCCACATCAGAGGGCCGGGGTCGAGTCCTCGCTGCCCCACCTCCGATCCAGTGTCTTCCTAATGTGCACTCCGGGAAAGCGGCAGAAAATGGCCCACGTACTTGGGTCCCAGCCACCTGCGTGGGAGACCCGGATGGAGCTCCTGGTTCCTGGCTTTGGCCTGACTCAGGGCAGCTGTAGCTGTTTGGATAGGGAACCCGTAGATGGAAGATTTTGATCTCCTTCCCTCCCGCCCTTTCTGTTCTACCTTGCAAAAAAAAATGTAACTTATAAATTCATTAAGTAAGAACACTTCGCTTGACACATATGAGTTCAGTACACTCTGATCAGTCACATGCGTGTGTAAGTATGAGATACACAAGGAATGCATACCGTATGGTACTTGCATGTATAACATATAGTTTCCCATGTTCTGACTACATACAAGGAGCCTGTGTGGTTGAGTGCCTGCAGGTGTGCAGGTGCTGTTGCTCATGGGTCGCCCTGCACTTCAGCGAGAGCTCCAGTTCTCCTGGCTCCCCAGCTAGGGTGGCTGATTAACGTGTAGCTTTGGTCACATCACTTCCCTGTGCCCACTCACCCCTGCCCCTCTTCGGTCTCTCGTGCAGTCGCTCTCCCCGACGCCTCCCAGCTCCCACTGCTCAGCGTATGGAGTGGCCTTTGCATCCGTAACACACTTTGCTGAAAGATTGCTCTTCCCACTGATCCCTGGGTGGTCCTTCAGAACTCACAGCTCCTAATGTGTGCTTGGTACTGCTTTTTTTAGTTTTCAATGCAGCCACCGATTTCTTTGAGGGTGTGTATCATGACTGCACGAGTATGTGCAGTTGCTGACTTACTCCACAGCCTATGTAATCCGCACCCGGAGGATGCAGCTTCATAAAGATTCTAGCAGTGCACGCTCTTCTCCTAGCACATAGTAGGTGATCAGGAAACAGCGATAACAATAAACCCAGCACACTACTTCACAACACCAATGCAAGTGTTACATTTATGTTGTTAAAGATTTTTATATATGAAAGGCAGAGGTGGTGGGGAGAGAGGGAGAGGGAGAGAGAGAGAGAATGAATGAATGGAGCCAGGAGCCTGGAACTTCACAGGTCTTCCACGTGGGTGTCAGGGACCCAAACACTCGGACCGTCATCTGCCGCCTCCCCAGGTGCATTAGCTGAGGGCCAGTGGGAAGCACGGTGACTGGGACTTGAACTGGCACTCAGATATGGGGTGCTGGCGACCCGGGTTGTGGCTTAATCTGCTGTGCCACAAGACCACCCCCTAGGAACACATCTCATCCTCTCTGCAGTCCTGCAGGCTGACAGTGCTGTCGTCCAGAGATGGTTAAGCCACCTGGCCACAGTGGCAAGCCTGGTCAGTGGCAAGAGTGGGATCTGAATATGAGTGGTCTGGTTGCAGCATCGGAGGGGGTGTGTCTGTGTTGTCAACATGAGAATGTCGGTACATTCCAGTAAAGAGGAAAAAAGGATAAAAGACGAGCAGCTGCCCACCGTCTTATTTTGCCCTGTGTCATTTATTGCCGTAAGGCATGTTTGCTCTGACCGGCCTTTGAGATTGTCACTAATCATTACAGTCATTAATTTCCTCCTGTTCACTCTACACCAAAGCAGCGAAGATGCTGGGAAGTACCACGTGTCTGTTTACCACGGGGGCAAAGGCTGCCTTGAACAACTTCACAGATGGCAGACGAAGGTGCTCCAGTCTGGCCGTGGGCCGCCAGCGCCCCCTCCAACAAGCTGTGGTGGCTTTCTCCTCTGCACGGTTCCCCACACTCTCCCAAACACTGAACTCGGTTCGTCTTTTGCGTTCTTGTCCCTGATGCGTGTTCCTATTGAGTGCTGGTCTTCGGGCCGGTACATATGGCGCCGTGGTAAGGGCTGGAGAGCAGTGCACTTGCTAGGTGCTTTTTTGCAGAGAGCTCTCCCTGGAGCAAGCCCCACTCCCGTCGTCTCCCCTGTGGGAGGAGGCCAGGGTTCTTGGCCTTGCAGGATGCGTGATGTGGGGGCTCCCCCAGAGCTACACAGAGAGCTCCCCTGTGGTCCTCTCTACCTGAGCTGGGCACAGGAGGGGACGCTGGCATTTCTTGGCTTCCTCTCGCCATCCCTGAGTGTGGTGAGAGACAGGTCATAGTGTCTGAGTAGGAGCAGGTGTAATACTTGGTTTCTACCCTTACAGAGCATGTAATTGTGTTGTCCATGCCAATAAACACTTACAACTTAGAGGTGAGTGTTGTCAAAGCAACAAATGATCGCGTACTAACCTGTGTACTACAGACCGCAAATGACGGATTAGCAAGCGTATGTTCTGAGTGGCGTCTTAAGCAGGATGCTACAAGGCAGGCCTCAGGGAAACCACGAGAGGAGACGTAGATGCCTGCACGTGAGAAAGCCAGGGGCTGGCTGCAGACACACAGCCTGAGTAGAGCCTGCAGGGTGCTTAGCGCTTAAACAGCAGGGCCAGGAGGTGCGTGAAGAATGCCAGCCATTCGGGAGATGGACCCATTTTCTTTCAATGAGAAATGATCCCAGGAATAAAATCACTTAGGTCGACCAGCAGGTTTAACAGACAGCTGCGAGGAGACGCCACACAGAGGCCACACAGTCAGGGCTCAGTACCCCAGGCGTTCACACTCGGGTTCAAGGGTGAGGAGAACTCAGCTCTGAAGCGCTTCTTCATCTGGTTCCACCCGGTGTGTTCTGCCGTGGCAGGTGGGACAGTATTTAAAGGGCCCCCGTGAGAGCCTGTGGCCATCACAGCTCCACGTTGGCCCTCGAGAAAGCAGAAGGGGCAGTTGCTCTACAGTGGGCAGGTGGCTGGCTGAGCCCTGGCTCTGTGCCTCCGCTCATCTACCACCAACCCGGGGGCCCGAGAGAATTCTGTAAGCGGAGCTCACCGCTCTCCTTTAACCCCTCGGCTTCCTCCCCTCCACCAATCAGAGCTGGCGATCTCCCGCCCGTCAGACGCCGAAGTCTCTGGATGCTCCCCTTGGGCGAGCGGCAGCAGAGGTGGGAACCCCTTGTTTAAACCTGCACCATCCTCAGCTTCCTGCACCTCACCCGAGGAGAGCATCCCGTGCCCCGTGGTGGTGTCGCGTCAGCCGGACACTGCGGGGTACGGTGCTTTCCACAGTGGCCACACACGGGCACCAGCTCACAGATGCTTGCTGTCGTTGCTTTACTTTCCGGGGGTGGGGGTGGGGGTGGGAGTGGGGGAGCTCCTTCCCACCCAGGATGCCTTGTGTGCTCGGGGCCTGAAGAGCTCTGCAGATGGAATTGTTTTTCTCATGCACAGTCAGGGCCTGTGTGGCTCATGAAAGTCACCTTAAGGATCTTGAGCAAAGCGAGCAGAACGTCTTGTTAGCGTTCAAGTGCGCTCACCGGCTGCTGCTGCCCACGTTTGCGCCCCAAGTTGAAATCCTAGGCTTTGACCTAATCCTAGGCACTTGAGAAGGCTGGAAAGCCCCAGGCCTTGCCCTCCGCTGGGCGGTTGCTGCAGCTCTGGGTCCAGTCGTGGCTGTGTCAATGGTGGCAGGTCGTCCTGGAAGCTTCTACAGTGGCGTCCGGGAAGGACCGTTTGCTCTTTGCTGTGTCCCGCACTGCAGGCCTCAGGTGGCTTCCCGGGATGAGTGCTCCTTGGACCTTCAGGTGTTTCTTGTCGGGAAGACAGAATTGGGTGTCGTGGGTTTGCGAGGTCACGTGTGTCTCTTGGACAGCCCCCCGCGGACACACTTGTTAATGGGTTTTGGCGTATCCAGGTTGGCTTCGAATGCGGCCGTCACCACGTCTGTTTCCAAAGTGCTCTTTCTCCTCCGGCGCGGTGGAGTTCTTGATAAACCGAATCTAGTTCTAAAACCACTTGCCCCACCTCCCCATGCGCTCCCTCTGGGCCAGAGGTGGGCGGGGCTGAAAGGAAAAGAAGTGGGGGTGGGAGGGCCCCAGGATGAGACAGGACCTAGAGGAGGAAGTGCCAGCCGCCCACATCCTTTGTTTCTTACTCAGGAGGAAGCCAGGAGACAGGTCCTGTTACGGAGAGGAGCAGACATCGGGCTGATGAAAAATCCATAGGATGTGTGGCTTTGATTCAGAAACATCAAGATTATTTCGTTGCTTTACTTGTTTTGGGCAAAAGATATACAAACCCTTTTCCTTCTCTTCTCCAGATTTTCAAAATTGTAAACTAGTTTTGCCAATTTTAAAACTTTTTATAAAAATGGCGTCATGTACCGGGTACCGTTCTGTGTCCGTTTCTTTTGCTCCAGATCATGGTAGGGATTGGCCCAGGTTTTGATGCTGCCGTGGCCATGCATCCACACTGCTCATGGTACTCCACTCCACGAACAAAGCACAATGTACGTCACACAGGATCCCTATCTACACCCAAGTATGTGTGTAAACTGTGATGCCGTTTGACTTAAACACATAAAGCAGTTTCCCCGTCAACCAAAAATGATTGGCAGCACTGAGTTGGCTTCTGAAGCAGGTGTTGTGTGTTGCAGAATATCTGTGCACTGGGGTACCTGGCAGTGAGATTAGACAGGGCGTCATCTCATAGGGTTTTCCTTTCCATGTTTCACGTGAGGATGTGGCAAAAAGACACAGTTGGGTCACCTGCAGGTGTAAATCCAGGTGCTCCCCTCTTTCTCGGTGCAACGTCACGTATGTCGCGTGCCCTTTCTCAGCCCTTCATGTTTCCATTCCACCCTCCTTGCTCGCATATCCAAGGTGTGTAGGAAGTGTGCTGCTGCATTTGTTAAAAATAGCAGAGACACACAAATAGCAAAATAACTCCCTAAGCAGCTGTTTGCATTGGACAAAAGAGTCAAAAAGATACCCATCTATCTTTGATAAGCTTAAAAAACCATCGAAACTACTAACTCAATAGTAACATCGTTTTATTGAGAAAAAGTGTGGATCCAATCTGTCAACTCTATCTTGTCAAGTAGCCACGTCCAGGCTCTATTCAGGAACGTGTTCTTTGATGCGAACGGAGCTTTCTGTGGGCGTAGCTTAAAAAAGCAGCGTTTGGAGCTGGCTCCGCGGCTCACTAGGCTAATCCTCCGCCTTGCGGCGCCAGCACACCGGGTTCTAGTCCCGGTCGGGGCACCGATCCTGTCCCGGTTGCCCCTCTTCCAGTCCAGCTCTCTGCTATGGCCCGGGAGTGCAGTGGAGGATGGCCCAAGTGCTTGGGCCCTGCACCCCATGGGAGACCAGGAGGAAGCACCTGGCTCCTGCCATCGGATCAGCGCGGTGCGCCGGCCGCAGCGCGCCTACCGTGGTGGCCATTGGAGGGTGAACCAACGGCAAATGGAAGACCTTTCTCTCTGTCTCTCTCTCACTGTCCACTCTGCCTGTCAAAAATTTTAAAAAAAAAAAAAAAGCAGCGTTTGGTTTTCCACACTGCTACACTGCGCCTATTTGTGAATGTGGCTTCTGTGGCTGGCGTGGGAGTGCTGGTGTGGGTTCAGCCCACGCTCATTCAGCCACGAGTGTGCAGAGCTTTACAAGGCCGATACCTTGAGAAGATTGGCCACAGGCTGTGCAGGTGCAGCTGAGCCTCGCATAAGACGCGAGTCAGGGCCGTGGTGGTCTTTGGAGAGTGAACCAGCGGATGGAAGACCTCTCTCCCTCTCTCGCTCTCTCAGCCTCTGCCTGTCTGTAACTCTGCCTTTCAAATAAATAAATAAATATTTAAAAAAAAAAGAAGTGTCAGGTTGGAGGCCCCATCCTGTCTCAGAGTGGGGATGTGGAGTTGCAGGGTCACCTGTGGCTGGAGTGGAGGAGTGAGCCTGGGACTACAGTGCCCCTGAGAGAATCACCCCAAGTTTCACTAAAGCCTTGGAAAAGGATCACCAGGCATCTAGGGGTCGCTGGGATGCATCAGTGTTGGGAGGTAAGGAGCCCAGGAAAGGAGATGGGCGCCACCACAGCCCATCAGCCAGGGGGATGACACGGAGGTCTGCCTGGAAGAGACAGTGTGTGCAAGCCAGGGCGGCAGCAAGTGTGTCCGTTAGCCGAGGACTGAGAGTGAAATGGCACTGGCGAGGTGGGGCTCAGAGGCTGAGCCCGCCGAACTGCCAGAGGAGCAGCGGGACCCCCTTGCTGGAGCAGGCAGAGGGGAGAGTGTCGGGGAGGAAGGGAAGGCGGTGGGCGTGCTCCATGCTCCAGTGAGGTCCTCATGGGAAGGGGAGGGGAGGGGAGGGGAGGGGAGGGGAGGGACGGGACGAGCTGGCTGGGTCCCTGCCGCCTGGGCACAGCTTCTTTAGGGGAGAAATCATTTGCATGCTGTGAGTGACGCGGTGAGAAGGAGGTGATCATTCCAGAAAAGAGTGCAAGGAAGCCCACTACAGGCTGTTAAGCAGGATTCAGAAAGTTGTCCCAACTGTAAATGAACACGAGCCAAGAGGAAATGATGCACAAGGTTTGAAACCAAGAAAGTCGCAGGTCGCATGCCCAGCCGCAGCCCGGGGACTGTGACTCCCCAAAACACACACCGTGCATCCTGTGTTTTCTCAATCGCCATATTTGTACATGTATATAAAGATACAAAACATTTAGAAATTCATGAGGAGAGAGTTTATAGCCTGGTCTAAACGTTTATTCACTCGGTTCATGGTTTATTTTCACCCAAGACACCTATAAAATAAAAAATATTCCCAGGAGCGGGATCCCTGCGTGGAGCGTCCCATCAGCCTGAGCGGCGAGGGAAAGGAGCCTGCTACAGCCGTGGCCCGAGTCCTCTGTACAAGGCTGACCCGGGCCACCCGTCACAGCCGTTTAAACACCCGTGAGGGTTTGCTAGCCCTGTCTCCCGTGGCTTTCTGGGAGGAACCTGTGCGCCCATGAGTGGGTGCCGCCTTTTCTTCCTCTCCGGCCGTCGTTTGTGTTTGTGCAGGGAATACTGGCTGTGCTTCCTGAGACTCACAAACCCTCCCTCAGTGTATCTTCCACATTCTTCCCCAGGCTCTGTTGACCAGAGAGGACGGGAGCAATGTAAACAGCCGCAGCCGCGGCTACTTCTTGTTCCATCAACAGAGGCAATTAGTAAGTTTCCTTCTGTGTAAAAATGAAAAGGAGAGATTCCACAGAGCAGAAAAGCTTTGCCCAGCAGTGAGTAAAACACGTGGCTCTTTGTAAAAATCACACAGTGAACATCAGCTGTCCAGACTCACTTGTTGGATTTCTTCTTTTAAGAAAATAGTTTGCTAACTGTTTATATTTCTTGCAGTTTTCCATTTGCGACTAATCTTACTGTTTCGTGCTTTGTGTAAGGAATGTAGTGCTGGCACTTCACACTTGTAAGCAGTGCTTTGTAGGGTTTTCCAGGTCTCAAAGCCCTTTTAATCCTTTGTCTCATTTGAACTTTTCTGTGACATGGCCATAGCAACGGCCGCTTCATAAACTGCTCTGATGCTCAGACAGACGGGGGCTCGCCCGGCCTCTCTGCCGATGTGGGGCCCATGCAGCCTGCCTGCTGGCTCTGGGAGCCCTGGCCCAGCCACACTGCCTCTCTGGGCATGCTGGCCTCCATCACAAACCCATCACACTGCCGGAAAACCAGACCCGAAGTTACCTTTTGCACCTTGCAGGCTGACTTTGTAAGATTGTCTGAGAATTTTGTTTGTGAGTTTTCTTTAATTTCACTATCAATATCCTTTTCAGTCATTGGCTTAAAAATCATTACTGTGCATTTAACACGAGCCTGATGTTGCCCCAGCTTCTGCTGATAAAACAGGAAAAATCGTGGGCGTGGTCTTGATGCTTGAGGAGTCTACAGTTCCAGTGAAGAGCTTGTCCAGTGTCGGCTGGGTCACAGAATGTCGCCCATCTTGGCGGCTTGGAGGGAGACTCTTGGCGAGCCGTCTCATGGGCGAAGTCTCCCGGACCGTACTCCTGAGGTCACTGAGTTCAGTTGGTCAGTGGCGCAGGGGAAGCCCTTTCATTAATTTTCTACAATGGTCTCTGGCGGCGGTGGTTACAGTTTGGCACCGTTGACCTGCTCCATCCCTCACTGGGGTTGTCTGTTGTGAAAGGCGTGGACAGCGCTGCTCTTGAAAAGTCCAAGGGCCAGGGTATTGAAGAATCTTACAGAGACTATGGGAAAGCTATCGCTAAATAACGGTGTGGTGCTGAAATGTTACCTAACAGGGCAACAGTTATTGAGTGCCAGGTTTGTGGTGAATGGTTTGTAGGAACTGGCTCACTAATTCCTGAAGGAAGGCACGGTCATCATCACCTGTTCTGAAACTGAGGAACTGAAGTTGAGAGAGAGGGTTGGCGCTGTGGCATAGAAGGCTAAGCCTCCACCTGCTGTACCAGCATCCCACAGGGGTGGTGTTTGAGTCCTGGCTGTTCCACTTCCAGTCCAGCTCCCTGCTAGTGCACCTGCGAAAGCAGCAGAAGATGGCCCAAGGACTTGGGTCTGTGTACCCCTGTGGGAGACCAGGAGGAAGCTTCTGGTTCCTGGCTTCAGCCTGGCCCAGCCCTGGCCATTGCAGCCATTTGGGGAGTGAACCAGCAGATGGAAGACCTCTCTCTCTGTCTCTCCCTCTTCTCTTGCTGTATCTCTGCCTTAAAAAAAAAAAAAAAAAAAAAAGAGCCTGAGAGAGAGAGAGAGAGAGAGAGTTTAAATGCTTTATCCAGGAAGTGTTGGAGGTAGGATTTGAGCTCAGGCTGTTAACTCCTTAGTTTAGCTTCTGTCGCTGTGTTACACAGCTCACCCTGAAGGCCGCTTGAAACCTAGCGTCACCAACCAGGTGAGGGTTGGCAGTGCATGGCAGTTCTCTACTAGAGACAGTTGAGAAGGGGCCAGCACCTCAATGTGTGGTGGAGTTCCTGCCTCCTTGTGTTTTTGCAATGGTGACATCACTCCACGGCCAGACGCTTCTGGAAGAATTCCGGAACATGAAGACCGTTCATGGAACATGGAAAACACCTCCGCATTTTGAAATTCCAGCCTGCTCATCACGCCTGACAATTGATCATGGCTCAGTTCTTGGTTTTGTAGTCACACATGGGGGTGCCTCGCCTCTCTCTCTTTTTCTTGTGACCAAGTAGTTTTCAACAGTCAAATCCAACTTCTCCTTTCTCGTTCTGAATTCATTAAGGAGGGTAAAATTCTGATTGTGCCCTCTTGGGCTCTATTACTTTGAAAGCAAACTTAGGATCTTAGCTTCTCTCTGGAATCTCTAGATTGTCCCAGCTATCTAGTGACAAAAACAGGGAGCCCCAGGCTTTCCGGGTGGATTGATGGGTAGGCAAATTGTATGAGGCACTTGATCAACATAGCACCTTCATGTTTCTGGCCTTTCTGTCTTCTAAACGAGAGGCTAATGGACCCTCAGTGACGCATTAGCTAATAAATCCCTGTGAGAGGACGTTTCTTCATGGAAACCCAGCCATCGTTTAAAATAGGGGCTGGTGCTATGGCGTAGTGGGCAAAGCTGTCACCTGCAGCGCCAGCATCCCACGTGGGCACCGGTTCAAGTCTCGGCTGCTCCACTTCTGATCCAGCTCCTTGCTAATGCCCCTGGGGAAGCAGCAGAAGACAGCCCAAGTGCTTGGGCTCCTGTACCCATATTGGAGACCTGGAAGAAGCTCCTGGCTCCTGGCTTCAGATCTGCCCAGCTCTGGCCATTGTGGCCATTTAGAGGAGTGAACCAGTGGATGGAAGATTTCTTTCTCTGTCTCTGGCTTTCTCTGTAGCTCTTCCTTTCAAATAAATAATTATATTTCTTAAAAATGCTTCCCAAATCACAGAGAACTAAGCTTGTTGCCCTTGCAGCTCCTGAGAGAAGGTTCAGGGTGTTTTCCATTTGTTGTGATCTCGTTTGGGTGAGCTGGGCCAAAGGCGAGGATGGAGTTGGAGGGTTTGAGAAACACAGTGAGCCAACTCGGTTCCAGCTCTCTGTTGAACCTCAGTAAACAGGGAGCACGTATTTTCCCTGATACCCATACCACACATGCACAGTTTAGTTATGTCCTTGGACTATAAACAGCTTTAACCTTTTTCCTGCAGACTAGAACACTTATGGGACAAGTTCTTTGACCTAGAAACCAAAACTCTTGTATTGATTTCAATGGTAAAACAGAACAATGAAAATCCACTTCCAATTTGAACAAGAGAAAAACTCTTCTAAATGACTCTTGAGTCAAGTGGAAATGAAAACCGAGATTGTAGGCGCTTTAGCTGTTAACGTGGATGAGTTTCCTCCATGGCCAGTATCCATGGTGGGGACAGAGCTGCACACGGAGCACATCGACGGCGTTCAACTTTTATGTTATTTTAATACAGATGAATCACATGCTACCTTGGCAAAGTAGAAAAAGAAGAACTAAATGAACTCACCTGAAAGTAAGAAGTTAATAAATATAAGGGAGGGGCCGGCGCTATGGTGTAGCCCATGAAGCTGCTGCCTACAGTGCCGACATCCCATGTGGGCACCAGTTTGAGTCCCAGATGCTCCACTTCTGATCTGGCTCTCTGCTATGGCCTGGGAAAGCAGTAGAAGATGGCCCAAGTCCTTGGGCCCCTGCACATGCACGGGAGACCCAGGGGAAGCTCCTGGCTCCTGGCTTTGGAGCTCTGGCCATTGTGGCCAATTGGGGAATAAACCAGCAGGTGGAAGTCCTCTCTCTCTGCCTCTCCTCTCTCTCTGTGTAACTAAATTTCAAATCAATAAATAAATCTTTAAAGAAATAAAAATTAACATAAGGGAGAAATTGCTATACATACTTTAAAATCTGCTCACTGCCCCTCAAAATATGCTACAAAAGTATTAGACTTATTCAATAAAGCAAAGACTGTTTTTCAAAATAATGATACTTAATGAATAAGCTTGCTAGGCAAAATACTATGTGGCCAAGTAAATTTACATTTTGAATAAACATGAATAGTTTCTAGTGTAAGTATGACCCATATTTGGGATATACTTATACAAAAATTGTTATTCTTGTTTATCTGAAATTCACATCTGGCTCTATGTCCTGTATTGTTATTTGATATTTCTGGCAGTGCTGCTTAATGGAGGGGAATCTTATTTCAAAGTTTAAAAATCTAAATGATTTAATGTGAATTTTGATAAAAAATCAGAATTACAGAAATGGTTCTAGGATGACAAAAACAAAAACTGAACCAAGATATAAACACTAAAGACATGGAAAAGAATGTTAAATATCTGTTACAGAACGGTACTGAGGAATGGATGCTGGGCTGTGTGATCAGGATGCTTGTTGGAATATCCACACTGAAATATCCACATCTCATACCCAAGTCCGCGGGTTTGACCCCTGGCTCCTCGCGATTTCGGCTCCATATAAACACGACCCTGGGCGGCAGTAGTGACAGCTCAGACATGGGTTGAGTTACTGGTTTCAGTCTTGGCCCAGGCCCAGTCATTGCATGCGTTTGGGGAGGGAACTAGTGAATAGGAGCTCTCTCTCTCTCTCTCGCTCGCTCTCTCTCTGCCTCCCTTCCTGTTAAATAAATGGGCAAGAATTAAGAAAAAAGTACTAGGACTTCTGCCTCTGTTCAGAGACAGATAACAGGAACCAGACTTACACTTCGGTAGTAAAACTGGGCAAAGTATGTGGAAAGACAATTTTTAGATAGTGGACATCAGGTGGGCACAGCAGCATCCCTGAGAGAAGAGGGGACGAGGTGGCCCCCACGTGTCCTTGGGTTAAGGCTGAGACAAGGGCACGGGGAGCCGGAGCCTGTGTGCCACCTTGCTCGGGGGTGGAGGTGGAGACGAGGGTTTAGGGAGGCACAAAGAGCCAGCAGGTGCCCCTCGTGCTTCCGAAACGCAGGACTGTGAGGGAGCAGACTGCAGGACTCACTGGGGCTCCCGGGCATTTGCCGAGTGCCACAGAGCGTAAGTGCACAGCGGGGCAGAGAGTGACCGAGTCAGGAGCTGAGTGAGCGACTCTCGCCGTGCAGGTGAGACACTGAGTTCAGCCACAGAGCAATTGGATTATGAGCATGGTGCCTTGAGAGTCTTCACAAAATTCATGGAAAATGTGTGTTTCGAAAACAAACGCACGAATTTCCGGGATTTTTGTTCCCAAATAAACTTTTTAAATTTAAAACCACATAAAGAAATATCTCCTGCTTGAGTAGGATTTACTCTAGTAGTGCGAGGGTGCTTTAAATTATTTTGGAAAGTGGAATGTAATCAAATGGGATTTGTTCACGGAATGCAAGGATAGCACACCCAGCCGTCTCAACTGGTTCCAGTGGAAGCCCCAAAACAAATAGGAGGAGATGGGAAACTCCTAACTATGAAAAACGGCCTTATTAGATATAAATGACCACTGTTACATCGAATACTAAACGTATTCCCGTGAAATTCAGGAAAAAATGAGGTGCTATCATCTCCACATTGTTGTGAAGATGCTTCCTAATTAACATAGTTAAACAATAAGTAGGGGCTGGTGCTGTGGCACAGTGGGTTAACACCCTGGCCTGAAGTGCCAGCATCCCATATGGGCGACGGTTTGAGTCCTGGCTCCTGGCTTCGGATCTGAGCAGCTGAGGCCATTTTGGCCAATTGGGGAGTAAACCATTAGATGGAAGACCTCTCTCTCTCTCTGCCTCTCCTCTCTGTAACTCTGCTTTTCAAATAAATAAATAAACGACATCTGTATTAGAAAATACAGTTATTCTTATGTGCAGAAAAAATGCCCCTGTGCCTAGAACATCCAGTCATCTACATGAATAATATTTAGCTAATAATAGCGTTTATAACGGTGCGTGGAAGCAAGATGACTCTAGAAATGGCTTATTGACATCAGCAATGCCGGACCAACATTAATTTTTAAAAGCCCAGTGGTAGCAACAACAATGGTGAAGAGTCTCCTTCTAAATATAGTTAGACATGTACCTGCCCGTGTGAAGTCAGCAGTGATATTTTGCCTGGAGAGAGACAGGGCAGGGTAACTGCAGCACTCAGCACATCACCTATCTCAAATCCAGTTAGCAGGCTTGCAAACTCGCGTCTTGACCCTGGTGTTGTTTCGGTGGAGAGGTGAGTGGAAACAACATGGCGGTCTGATGCGCTGCTGACAGGCATTTGGTCTCCTGGTTCCAACATCACTGGGATGCCCACATCCCACTGGAGTTCCTGGGTTCCAGTCCTGTCTCCACTGTCGATTCTGGCTTCCTGCTCATTCACGCCCTGGGAAGCAGTGGTTATGGTTGGAGTGGTTGGGGCCCTGCCCTCACGTAGGAGACCTGCCTCTGGCTTTGGCATCCGCCCAGCCCTAGCTGTGGTGGGCATCTGGGAAGTGAATCCGCAGAGGGAAGTTCTCTGTCTTTGTCTCTCTGCATTTCAAATAAATTAAGGGAGGGGGCAAAGAAAGCTTATCTGAAAGATCGGTAAGCATAATATTTTTGGAAAGGATTTTACTAAGGAAAGGCTTTACTTACCGAGTATTAATGAAATCCTGTCATAACATAACTAAAATATTGTAGTTCT
Organism: Lepus europaeus; assembly: GCF_033115175.1. NCBI lineage: Eukaryota > Metazoa > Chordata > Mammalia > Lagomorpha > Leporidae > Lepus > Lepus europaeus. The sequence continues at coordinate 160,651,656 of NC_084830.1, read as the reverse complement.
AGCACATAATGAACCCATAAGCCTGTGGAACAGTAAAGAGGTCCTTTAGATACGAAAAGATTGTGTTTGAAATGTGCGTAGCAGGAGTATATTTTATTTTTTTAAAGATTTATGCATTTGAGTCATAGAGAGGCAGAGGCAGAGAGAGAGGTCTTTCATCTGCTGGTTCACTCCTCAAATGGCTGCAATGGCCAGATCTGGGCAAATCTAAAGCCAGGAGACAGAAGCTTCTTCTGGGACTCCCATGCAAGAGCAGGGACCCAAGGACTGCCTTCCCAGGCCATAGCAGAGAGCTAGATCAGAAGTGGAGCAGTCAGGATTCGAACCAGCAACCACATGGGATGCTGGCACTGTAGGCAGTGGCTTCAACCGCTACACCACAGCACCAACCCCAGGAATATATTTTATAATGAATGATGTTAGGGTAATAGAATTGTTCATTGAAAATAAAAAGCTAAATGCCCACCTCGTATCAAATATAAAAAGAAATTCCACTGAGCTAAAATCTAAGCATAAACAGAACTATTAAAATACTGAAGGTAATACTTTATTATCTCCAGTAACTAAAATATTTTAAGCATTACATGGAAATCATAAAAGACCAACATGCTATTATATTTGACTTTTACATGGTAAAACACTTGTATTTAACATTGAAGAGTAAATGATATATGGAAAACTTGGGATCTCTGTCTATTTATCTATTGATTGATTGTACCATGTCAGTGATATGTGAAGAGTTTTTACAAATCAGTGTAGAAAGGCAATAATCCAATAGGAAGCTACACAAAGCTTATGAAGAGTTAATCCACATGATCAACAAATAACACTATTCTTTTTTATAAAGATTTATTTTATTTATTTGAAAGTCAGAGTTACACAGAGAAAGATAGGCAGAGAGAGAGGTCTTCCATCTACTGGTTGACCCCCTCATTGGCCGCAATGGCCGGAGCTGTGCCAATCTGAAGCCAGGAGCCTCTTCCAGGTATCCCATATGGGTACAGGGGCCCAAGGACTTGGGCTTCTACTACATTCTCAGGCTATTGCAGAGAGCTGGATTGGAAGTGGAGCAGCTGGGTCTCGAACTGGTGCCAATATGATGATGCCGGAAGTGCAGGCTGGGACTTTTACTCGATAAGCCACAGCACTGGCCCCAAATAACACTATTCTTAGTCTTGTTAATACTGTTAAAATTTGAATTAAAATAAGACAGAAGTTTACTTTAAAAACATTAAATAAAAAATAGTTAAAAGATAAGCTTATTTTGGTGCAAAATATTTTAGGTTCATAAATGTTTTTCTGTGATAATGCATTTTCATGAACTTTTTGAAGACCCATTGGATGTATGAATTAAACTTTTTGCACAAAAATAAACATCTTTAAAAAATAAATGTATTTATTTGGAAGGCAGAGGCAGAGGAAATGGGGGAGAGAGAGAGACAGAGAGATATATATCTTCCAACTACTCTTTCACTCCCTAAAAGCCTACAACAGCCAGAGCTGAGCTGGGCCAAAGTCAGGAGCTGGGAATTCTGTCTGGGTCTCCCCCAAGGGTGGTAGGTTTCCCAGTGTGTGAGCCATCACCTGCTGCTCCCCAGGAGTAGAAGCAGGAAACTGGATTGCAAGTAGAGGTGGAGTTTAATCTCGGGCATTCAGGGGACGTGGACACCCGAGTGGCAGTTTGACTCACTGGTCCACAATGGCTTCCCACGAACTTCTCTTTCAACTGTGTTTCCAGCAATGTTCTGAAGGATTTTCATAGGATCATTTTGTCTGATCTCTTGTATTTTCCATTGCCTAGTAATCAGTGGAATCAAGGGTTGGGGGGATTATGGGAAAATAAGAAATTTTGCACTGTAGTGCTTATAAACTATTATAGACTGTGGCAGGAATTTGATGATGTCATCACATTTAAAAATATTTGTGCCTTTTAATAGTAGGAATTAGTAGTTTGGAACTTTTCTTACAAGCTGCTTTAGTACAAGGGCACCAGGATACTTTGGTTACCTGTTCCTTTTTTCTTTGAAGATTTTCTTTTTATTTGTAAAGTGGAGCGACAGAGAGAGAGGGTGAAAGAGAGAGAGATCTTCCATTCATTGTTTCATTCCCTGGTGCAGTCATAACATTTGGGGCTGGACCAGGCCAAAGCAAGGAGCCTGGAACTCCATCCACATCTCGCATGTAGGTGACCCAAGCACTTGGTCCGTCTTCCACTGCCTTCCCAGGCGCACGGGCAGAGAGCTGGATGGGACGTGGAGCAGCTGGGACTTGAACCAGTGCCATGACTCATGCTGGCCTGTTCACCTGCTTCTTCTAGAGGCCTTGGTTCCAGCCATCCCGGGATTAATCTGTTGCCACGCTCCCCTTCCAGTCTCTGGCTTGCACAGGTCAGATCAGGACATGTCCCACATCCCTCGGTCCCTGGAATCCCTTACCTGAGTGAGCTTCCTCCCTGCCCTGTGATTTCCCGGAACAAAGTCCAGCTCCCTCGACCTCTGATGATGTTTCTCAGATAAAGCCAAGCTGCTGGGCTGTGGCGTGTGCATCACCGAGCCGGAGGCCCCCTGTGCCCAGGAAGCTCAGCTCCGACAACGGCACCGAGACTCCCACTTGGTGTGCCCCACAGCCCCGCTGGTATCTCGAAGCCTCTGTGTGATGGATTTAACTCCATTTAAATGAATCATTCATTCTGCCTTCAACCCTGAAGCCGTGCCATCTGACAGTCAATGTGGCACGCTGCAGTTTCAGCGGTAGTATTTTTTCTTTCTTAGTGGTCCCTACGGTAATGGTGTATTTTATAATCAGTGGTAGTCTGATTCCACTAAGATTCCATTGGTACACATGGTCTAATGAAAAGAGCGATCCAGTGTTATTGTATGTTGTTAGTGAGATAGACCACGTGGAAGTACATCAGCGCGCTCGCCATGATGGCTAATCAGCTTTTGGTCTGTTTTTGTGTCTTCCTGACGCTTTGTCTCGTCAGTGTCTTAGATCTTAGCGTGAAGGCTGTTATTACCAGGATGGGTGTTTGCACGCCGGTCATTGTGGCCAGCGTTCTTTGTGACTCCAGCGGGGTCACCGCATTCTGGGCTCTCGCTGGCCTTTTGTTCAGCACTGCTCTGTTTTGATTGGTGATCCTTTCCCTCTTTCCCTGGCCCCTCAACTCCTGTTGCCTTCTCTGAAAAGGTTACGTGGCCTAAGATGCAGACACGGGGTTTCTGACTGGGCCGAGTGAGGCGACCTGCGTGCACGGCCACGCGTGGGGGCAGGGCGCTGCAGGGGTGTCAGAGAAGAGCCGCTGAGGGACTGCTCGCCAGTCTCCAGAGCTGTGCCGGTCCTGGGGCTTAGAAGTCGTCCCCGAGGGCACCTCGAGTAGCAGCCGGTGTCCACTGATTCCCTGAGCGATGACGCGGGGCCCCACCGCACCCTGAGTTAATCTGGGTGAGCTCCTCCTCTAGCTCATTCCAGTGTCTTTTCATCTCTGATGGCACCTGCGCCGGTGTTCAGGTAACCTTTTCCATCCAAGTCCTGTCCCGAGCCCACAACACAGGGAGAAGGGGAGCACCTGTCACCTGAGCCGCTTGTTCTGCCTTCCCCAGACCACTTCCTGCCCACGTGATGCGCGGGCTCCGTGTGATTCCAATGCGAGCACCTGCTGCCGTGCCCTTGTACTTAGTCTGCTCCTGCAGGATCGGGCACAGATTGCAGACCGAGAGCTCTGTTCACTACCACAGCCTGGGAGCAGTGGGTCCGTAAGTCCACAGGAGCCACAGTCAGTCCAGTGGCCCACCTGGTAAGCATGTCGGCAGCACCTAAGGCAAATGATGGCTTCATTTGCTCTCCCCGGGGCTCCTGAGCTGATTTCCCAGCCTCCCTATGAAGCATGTTCCAGTAGTTCGTGATGTTGCTGTCAGTAAGCTCGTGTTTGCCCCTATGCAGTTTCTCCTCCCTCAGGGAGGTGCATGGATACTGGCGACTCGGCCATTGCTGTGAGCGTGCCATTGGCTTGCTTAAAACCCTTCGTACAGACCTCCCTCTTGCCTACAAGGAGACCCCAGACTCCCTGCTGTGCCACGGAGGCTGTCATCCTGCCACAGCCCACCTTGTGTTGGGTGTTGAGCCCCAGGAAAGCAAGTGAGTGCTGTGTTGTTTGGTACAGCATGGTTTGCACACCCTGTTCCCACTACTTGCAGGGTGCTCTCTCCTCCTCTTCCCAGTCACTATTTCGGTATCCAGCCCAACTATCCCCTCTTCTGGGAGGATGCCCTCCGTCTCCGGGCAGGTGAGCATGTTCCACTCTTCCCAAACTCCCTTGAGTGCGTTTGGTTACTGACAACGCCTCCGTGCTGTTCCTCACCCTTCACCCGACTATGAAGACTGAATTGAGTTTGAGTCCTGTCCTTTCTGGGGAGGGACTGAACTATAATGTAGCAGCTGAAGGAAGGAGTCGCTGGGTGTTTTGCTACTCTCCTATAACTCAGAGAACCAGAGACTTTCCTTTGCCATAAGTTAGGAGTTTGGATATGAAAATGAGAAAGACCTGCGGGCACATGGACTGGCTGTGTTATCTGCGGTTAGTCTGACTTTAGAACCCAATGGCAGGTATGTGGATCTCTTTGTGAGACATCACCATAGGTCCCAGTTTGCCATACCTAATGTGAAAGAGCTTTGCCAAGCCAGAAAGTCAAGCATTGACGTTTTATGATCAGAGTGGTTTTTTTCCATCAGCTTTTCAATCCCCATCAGCAGGACAGTTTGCAGAAGCATTTGGATGCTGGCCGGCAATGATGCGTTTGCTGCTTCCCATTAAAAATGCCCTGGCATCCGTCAGTGCCATTCGGGAGTCTGGTGGCCAGGAATGGGAGAGCAAACATCTGCAGAACTGCTTGCTTGGAGGGTGCCGGAGCGTGTGCGCAATCGTGACATAAATGGCCACGCGGTACCACGAGGGCCTCCTGGCTTCATCAACACCAAATGTGCCTAGATGTGTGTGTGTGCATGTGTGTGTATGTGCATATGCGTATATATATGTGGGCATATATGTGTGTATCTGTGTAAGTATATGTGTGCATATGTGTATATGTGTGTGCCTGTGTATGTTTGTGAGTATATGTGTGTACATGTGTGTGTGCATGTGTGTGTGTGCGTATGTGTGTGTATATTAGTGTGCATGTATATATGTGTATCTGTATATATGTGTGCATGTGTATGTGTGTACATGTGTGTGTACATGTCTGCATGTGTGTGTGTGTATGTGTGTGTGTGTATCTGTAGTAAGCAGGTCTCAGGGAAGGAGGAGCTAATCACAGGTAGGAAGCAGCCTGGGATGGAATGTCCATTTTTGTTTCCTTTTGCAAACACGGTTTTGTCTTCTCAGTATGATCTTTTCCTCCTCAGAAGCCGGTCACTGCTGTTCCTAGAAGGCTTGTTGATCCATAAAAGAATTAGCGTGTCCTTTGGCTTTGATGTTCCTCTGGTGGAGGGGATGTCCCTCCCCGTCCTGCCTCCCACCCTCTCTCTCCCCCCACCCCCTCCTTCCTCGCTTCCATTCTGAATTCGCTCCTGAGAGGTTAAATACAGACTTCTTCAGCTCTCCATTTCACACTTTTGTTTTCAGGAACAATGCTTCCGTTGTGTCTTCCCCTTTGTGAGTAGTAGGATTCAGTTCTCAAACTGTGTTGTTATTAAGTTCAATTACTGATTTTTTACATCAGCCTTGACACTGGCTGTCATAGCTGTGTTTGGAACAGGTTGAAGGTTAAGAATTTCAGAGTTGCAGTTTTGGGTTTTCCCTACTGTGTGACCTTGAGAAGGTTGCTTATGTTCTTTAAACTGAATGTCCTTAGTCCATAAAAACAGACATAAAAATTGTAGCTACTACGTAGCCTGATAGGACCTACCACATAGGGTTACTGTAAGGTTTGTGAGATAATGAAGAACTTGTATATATATGGTTTCTTGTAGAAACACACACACTTGGTTTAGCATTGTTTTTTAAATCCTGGAGCTAGAAGGCAGGTTGTAGATCAGAAGGAATGAGGTAGACTCTGCAAGACTGTGCCTGGGAATGTCATCTTTCTAGGTGATTCTGATGCAGGCATGTGTTTGAGAGCCATTGATCTACAACTTCTTTTCTTTTTTTTTTTTTTTCCCTTAAAAGAGCTGGTTTTTAACAAGGAAAGATTTGCACCCTACATTTATTTTTTTTATTAAACTTTTATTTAATGAATATAAATTTCCAAAGTATAGCTTATGGGTTACAATGGCTTCCCCCCTCCCATAAGTTCCCTCCCGCCCGCAACCCTCCCCTTTCCCGCTCCCTTTCCCCTTCCATTCATGTAAAGATTCATTTTCAATTCTCTTTATATGCAGAAGATAAGTTTAGTATATATTAAGTAAAGATTTCAACATTTTGCCCATATAGCAACACAAAGTGAAAAAACTACCATTGGATTACTAATTATAGCATTAAATAGCAATGTACAGCACATTAAAGACAGAGATCCTACATAATTTTTTTTCAAATTAATCAATTTTCTATGCCATTTCCATTTTAACACCAGGTTGTTTTTTTTCATTTCTAATTCTCTTTATGTACAGAAGATCAATTCAGTATATAGTTAGTAAAGACCTCATCAGTTTGTACCCACACAGAAACGCAAAGTATAAAAATACTGTTTCAGTACTAGTTATAGCATCACTTCGCTTTAGATGACACATTAGGGACAGATCCCACATGGGGTGTAAGTACACAGTGACTTCTGTTGCTGATTTAACAATTTGACACTCCTGTTCATGGCGTCAGTAATCTCCCTAGGCTCTAGTCATGAGTTGCCAGGGCTATGGAAGCCTTTAGAGTTCGCTGACTTTGATCTTATTCCGATAGGGTCATAGTCAAAGTGGAAGTTCTCTCCTCCCTTCGGAGAAGGGTACCTCCTTCTTTGATGGCCCCGTTCTTTCCACTGGGATCTCACTCACAGAGATCATTCATTTAGGTCTTTTTTTTTTTTTTTCCATGATATCTTGGCTTTCCATGCCTGCTATGCTCTCATGGGCTCTTCCGCCAGATCCGAATGCCTTGAGGGCTGATTCTGAGGCCAGAGTGTTGTTTAGGACATCTGCCATTCTATGAGTCTGCTGTGTATCCCACTTCCCATGTTGGATCTTTCTCTCCCTTTTTGATTCTATCAGTTAGTATTAGCAGATACTTGTCTTGTTTGTGTGATCTCTTTGACTCTTAGACCTATCAGAGCTATCAATTGTGAGCTGAAATTGATCACTTGGACTAGTGCGATGGCATTGGTACATGCCATCTTGATGGAATTGTGTTGGAATCCCCTGGCACATTTCTAACTCCACCATTTGCGGCCAGTCCGATTGAGCATGTTCCAAATTGTTCATCTCCTCCCTCTCTTTTTCCACTCTTAGATTTAACAGGGATCACTTTTCAGTTAAAATTTAAATACCTAAGAATAATTGTGTGTTAATTACTGAGTTCAACCAACAGTACTAGAACAACAACAACAACAACAAATACTAAAAAGGATAAAGTATTACATTGTACATCTAAAGTCAGGACAGGAGCTGATCAGTTCATTGTTGCTTATAGTGTCCATTTCACTTAACAGGTTTCCCCTTTGGCGCTCAGTTGTCACCGATCAGGGAAAACAAATGATATTTTTCTCTTTGGGACTGGCTTAATTCACTCAGCATGATGTTTTCCAGATTGCTCCATCTTGTTGCAAATGACTGGGTTTCGTTGTTTCTTACTGCTGTATAGTATTCTATGGAGTACATGTCCCATAATTTCTTTATCCAGTCTACTGTTGATGGGCATTTGGGTTGGTTCCAGGTCTTAGCTATTGTGAATTGAGCTGCAATAAACATTAATGTGCAGATGGCTTTTTTATTTGCCAAATTAATTTCCTTTGGGTAAATTCCAAGGAGTGGGATGGCTGGGTTGTATGGTAGGGTTATGTTCAGGTTTCTGAGGAATCTCCAGACAGACTTCCATAGTGGCTTAACCAGTTTGCATTCCCACCAACAGTGGGTTAGTGTCCCTTTTTCCCCACATCCTCTCCAGCATCTGTTGTTGGTAGATTTCTGAATGTGAGCCATTCTCACCGGGGTGAGATGGAACCTCATTGTGGTTTTGATTTGCATTTCTCTGATTGCTAGTGATCTTGAACATTTTTTCATGTGTCTGTTGGCCATTTGGATTTCCTCTTTCGAAAAATGTCTATTGAGGTCCTTGGCCCATCTTTTAAGTGGGTTTTTTGTTTTGTTGTTGTGGGTTTTCTTGATTTCTTTGTAGATTCTGGTTATCAATCCTTTATCTGTAGTATAGTTTGCGAATATTTTTTCCCATTCTGTCGGTTGCCTCTTCACTTTCCTGACTGTTTCTTTTGAAGTACAGAAACTTCTCAATTTGATGCAATCCCAAATGTTAATTTTGGTTTTGACTGCCTGTGCTGTTGGAGTATTTTCCAGGAAGTCTTTGCCTGTGCCTATATCTTGCAGGGTTTCTCCAATGCTCTCTAATAATTTGATGGTTTCGGGTCGTAGATTTAAGTCTTTAATCCATGTTGAGTGAATTTTTGTGTAAGGTGATAGGTATGGGTCTTGCTTCAAGCTTCTGCACGTGGAAATCCAATTTTCCCAGCACCATTTATTGAATCGACTGTCCTTATTCCAGGGATTAGATTTGGATCTTTGGTCAAATATAAGTTGGCTGTAGATGTTTGGATTGATTTCTGGTGTTTCTATTCTGTTCCATTGGTCTATCCATCTGTTTCTGTACCAGTACCATGCTGTTTTGATAACAACTGCCCTGTAGTATGTCCTGAAATCAGGTATTGTGATGCCTCCGGCTTTGTTTTTGTTGTACAGGATTGCTTTGGCTATTCGAGGTCTTCTGTGTCTCCATATGAATTTCAGCATCATTTTTTCCAGATCTGAGAAGAAGGTCTTCGGGATCTTGATGGGTATTGCATTGAATGTATAAATTGCTTTTGGGAGAATAGACATTTTGATGATATTGATTCTTCCAATCCATGAGCATGGAAGATTTCTCCATTTTTTGGTATCCTCTTCTATTTCTTTCTGTAAGGTTTTGTAGTTTTCATCGTAGAGATCTTTAACGTCTTTGGTTAAGTTTATTCCAAGGTATTTGATTGTTTTTGTAGCTATTGTGAATGGGATTGATTTTAGAAGTTCTTCCTCAGCCGTGGCATTGCCTGTGTATACAAAGGCTGTTGATTTTTTGCACCCTACATTTAAAATCTTTTAGAAACGTTGGGTCTGGAAACTTCTCTAGGGATCTAGACCAGGTACTTCTCAGGGCCATTGAATCCCTCCTACACTGCCTTGCTAAAGCCTCCAGGCTCTGTGTATATACAGCCCGCAGCCTTCATTGTAGGCTGTGTCCAGACGAGACCCTCAGCATGGAATTCGTTTACGTGATGGTGTATACGTCTTTGAACCTCTTCTTTAAGGATTTGACTTTGAGTTACAGAGAATGTCTTGTTTTGTGTATTCTATGCATCAAAGTGAGTATACAAGAATCTATGTTTTAAAATTGTTTGAAAATTTATATTTCTGAGAGAGAGAGAGAGAGAGAGAGAGAGAGAGAGAGAGAGAGAGAGAGAAACACAGACACAGAGCCAAATCTTCCATCTGCTGGTTCAGTTTCTGAATATCTGCAATAACTGAGACTGATCCAGGCTGAAATGGGAGCTGGGGACTCAGTCTGGTTTCCAACGTCCTAGCAGGGACAGAATTACCTGAGCCGTTGCTTGCTGGCTCCAGGGCGAGCATTAGCAGGAGGCTTGCAGGAAAGCCCGGCTGAGAACTGAACCCAGACTCTCTGTCTGGGGTCAGGTGTGGGCATCCAAGTGGTGTCTTCGTCAATGTGCCAAATGCCCACGTGACTACAAGAATCCTAACTGAAACTTCAAGGGAAGAAAAGCCAGGAAACGATCACAGATGGAGATGAATGGCAGGGGTTCCTGTAACAGTTCCAGGTCTGGGTCTCATTGAATGTGATTTGGATCACTGTCCATTCTTCGCTTGCCTACCACAGACATGGAGATTTTCTAGACCGAAATGATATGCCCATCCCTCTAGGGATCCTGAAAGCATGTGAGAATCGAGACAGCTGAGTTCCTCCAGGGGAAGGGGGAGCTGATGTTGGAGGAGGGTTCATGCTGAGCAGGTAGAAGGCAGAAAATGTCTACACATCGTTCAGAGTCTTCAGTTCCTTCCCCGCGAATGATCTCCCCAGCACGGAGAGTTCATCACTGTCTTACTTGGGAAGGGCTAGGCAGAGACCTATTCCTGGGAGGAAATCCAGTGACTTCGCCCTGGCTCATTCTGCTGTCAATTTGTACAATTTATAGAACTACGCTATGCTTGTCTACTAGTTTGACAGTGTGATGGGAAATGGTGCATTCATTAGAAATAGCTTTGGACTACATTGGAATGCCGTATTTAGTTATATTTTAGTTGTTGTCTCTTTACCTGCAGCAAATTCTTGCATGTAAGCCCACGGAGAGCGGGCTCTGGGAGAGAGACATGGTGTTTGCAAGCCCGTCTGAGCCAGCGAATCCATGCTTAAGAATATTCTGTATTTTGTAAGGCAAATCTACTGTGCAAAGTAGACGTCCTGTTTGGCTGTTAGATGTAGCTTCAGGTGGCACTGATTCTCACTGCTTTCTCTGTTTCCTCAGGAATTTCATCTTCAGGAATCATTGCAATTCCTTAAGTTTCCTCATTTGTAGCATTCTGGATTTTCTTGAGTACCCCAATTTCATATCACCCTAATAAAAACACTTTGTGGTTTCCAAGTACAAGGTTTTATTTTTTACTATTACGACTTGAAAATAGCTAAATATATAAAGAAAAGAACAAACACAAAAATAATAGACCATGATTCATTTATTTATTTATTTGCAAGGCGAGTTACAGAGAAAGTGGGAGAGACAGAGAGACATCTTCTGACTCCTTGTTCATGCCACGGCTTGGCCAGAGTTGGGAACTCCATCCAGGTCTCTGATGTGGGTGCAGGGGCCCAGGCAATGGGGCCATGTTCTGCTGCATTCCAAGGCTCATTACAGGGAGCTGGATTGGGAGTGAAGCAGTCAGGACTCAAACAAGCACTCACATGTGATCCCAGCGGCACAGGCGGCAGCTTAACCCACTGCACCACAGTGCTGGCCCACCGATTTTTTATTATGTGCTTCAAACAGTGTGTCTCCAGTGCCCGGAGACCATCTCTCAGCACTGCTTGCTGTGGCTCCAGGGATGGGCAGTGGTGGGCGTGGCTGTCGCCCCCCTGGTTACAGATGATCTCAAGTGAAAAGCGAACTGTGAGGGTCGGCTTCGTCCTGCAGCCCTGTGCTTGGGACCAGGCCTTGAGGGCGCTGAACTGAAGACACAGTCTTTGTTCTCCGGGATATTAAGATTTAGGAAGGGATGCACAATTCACAGAGACAGGGGACAGATCCTTTAAGGAGCAAACATAACCTCCCTGGGAAGTGTGGATTTGAATAATCTCTTTGTAGGACAAGCTATCAATATCTGTAACATTTTAGATCATATCATAAAATACATGGAGAAATGAAAACAGCAGCCCCCGCTGTGGAGGGGGCGCTTCCAAGTATGACACAGAATCTTCGACAGCAGAGACTTGGCATGAAGCTAAATAAAAATCCTCCTTTCCTTCATGGAAAAGCCCAGCAAAGCCTAAAGATGAATGACAAACCTTTACCTTGTAATCGCACAAAGAACTGCTTTCTGAAGATGTCTGTGTTCCGTACTGGACTGCTCGGGTGTGGAACCAGGCTCTGCACCCGACTCCGGCTTCCTGTCGGTGCAGGCCCTGGGCGGTGGTGGTGACGGCTCCAGGGACCGAATCCCTGCCCACGTGCGGGAGACCTGGACTGAGTTCCGCACTTCTGGTTTCTGCCTGGCTCCGACGCTTGCGGGCATTTGGGGAGTGACCAAGAGCTGGGAGCTCTGTCCTGCCCTATAATTAAGAAAAAAATTAAAAATGTCCTAGACATCGTAAGAATGAGAAAACAGTAAGAAAAAGTAGACTTGAAATATGAACCGTTATCACAGAAAAAGAAACACTGACAGAGCACACTAAAAGAAGCTTGCTCGTAAGACGAGGCACTCAGATTAAAATACCTTTTACCCTCTGCAAAGATCAGTTTTTTTTTAATAGCTTATGTGTATTCTAGTAAGGGGGAAAGAGGAATAAGCAGTCATACTAGAAATTTCTGGTGGGAATGTCAATTGGTGCCACCTCTATGAAGCATAAGTTAGCAATCGGGGGGGGGGGGGGGGAAGGGGAGACTCTATACATCACTATTTTGCCATAAAGTCAAAATACATGTTACACGAGGAAAAAGGAAAGTTCAGATTCTGCATTTTGGGGGCTTTTATAAAAGAATCTGCTGATGGAAGGTGTCCCAGGGATGGAGCTGAAAATCTAACAATGGTTTTTCAACAGGGGCGTTTGGGGAGCTTTTTCCTAAAAACTCTCTTTTTAAAAATTGTTTTTAGGTTATACATGTTTCATGCTTTTCATATATGCAGATTTAGGAACACAGTGATAGTTCTCCCACACTCCAACCCTTCTTCCTCCTCGCTCCATTCCTGCTGTTCATTTTTACAAAGATCTACTTTGAGTTTCCTTAATGATCATCTTAACCCTACACTAGGTGAAAGAGTTCAACAAAAAGTATTTAGAAAAAAACACTGTTCTTCAGCGGAAGAGACAGAGGCTATAAACAATCACTGAATCTCAAAATGTTCATTTCACCCCAATACATTACATTTTAGGTGCTCTATTAGTTACCTTGAATCAGGAAAAACATATGGTGTCTGTCTTTGGGGACTGACTTATTTCACTAAGTAGAACGGTTTCCAGTTGCATCCATTTTGTTGCCAATGGCAGGATTTCATTTTTTTTTCCTTCATTTTACAACTGAGGAGTACTCCACAGTGTCTACACGCCATACTTTGTTCATCCAGTCAGGAGTTGATGGACATCTGTGTTGATTCCATATCTTAGCCATTGTGAATTGTGTTGCAATGGACATGGGGGTACAGATCACTCTTTCATATGCCGAGTTCTTTGGGTTTGGGTAGATTCCTAGGAGTGGGGTGGCTGGGTCACATGACAGGTCTGTATGCAGATTTCTGAGGTATCTCCATGCTGTCTTCCACAGTGGCTGCACCAGTTTACATTCCCACCAGCAGTGGATTAGGGTGCCTTTTTCCCCACATCCGCTCCAGCATCTGTCGTTTGTTGGTTTCTGTATGAGAGCCGTTCTAACTGGGCTGAGGTGAAACCTCATGGAAATATAGTCAGTCTTCAAAAATTAATGTGATGAGCAGTATAATGAAAGGACCCTGTGACCCGATCTGGCAGTCCCATCACTAGGAAGTCTGGCAGACTGGTGTGTAAGTGCTGTCCGGCGCAGCAGCCGTGAGCAATCCACGTGTGGGTGTGTGAGCTGCCGGCCACGACAGACAGTTAAAAATAAAACTGCAAGAAACAGAACCTGGGGTGGCCGTGTGGCGCAGTGGATACGATGCTGCTGGGGAAACCTGCATCCCCTGCAGAGTGTCTGGGTTCAAGTCCCAGCTCTTGTGATTCTAGCTTCCCCGGGGAGGCAGCTGGTGGGGGCCCCTGCCGCCCACGTGGGAGACCCACATTGAGTTCCAGTTCCTGGTTTTGGCCTGGCCCAGCCCCAGCTGTTGTATGGATTTGCAGAACGAACAGGCAGAGGGAAGATATTTCTCTCCTCCCTTTCCTTTTTTTAAAATTTTTTATTTATTTGACAGGCAGAGTTAGAGAGAGGGAGGGAGGGAGAGAGACAGAGAGAAAGGTATTCCCTCTGTTGGTTCACTCCCCAAATGGCTGCCACGGCCGGCGCTGCACCAATCTGAAGCCAGGAGCCAGGTGCTTCCTCCTGGTCTCCCATGTGGGTGCAAGAGCCCAAGCACTTGGGCCATCCTCCACTGCACTCCCAAACCACAGCAGAGAGCTGGCCTGGAAGAGGAGCAACCGGGACTAGAACCCAGTGCTCATATGGGATGCCGGCAGCGCAAGGTAGAAGATTAACCAAGTGAGCCACGACAATGGCCCCTCCTCCCTTTCAAATTAAAAAAAAAAAAAAAAAGATTAAAATGTCAAGAGCCAAAAAGTAGATGCTAAATGCCCTTTATGGGAAAAACTGAATATAGCTACATAGATGGATAGATGGATGTTACTGTTTGATTTTCACGCATTCCCTATCTGTAGTGAATAGGCAGGGACCATCCAAGTGTGTGGAAAGACATGTGAGAATTTAGGGCAGGAGGCCTGGAGGCAGAACGGAGCCTTGCTTTGCAAAGCAACCCTTCATATACTCTGTGGGTCTCAAATTCTTGTGTCCAGCAAATAACGACTCCAGCACACCGGATGACTGCAGGCAAGGACGGGCGCGCCCCTGTGCTGGTGTGGGAGCCGCTGACTCGGCCTTTTGGCTGCAGAGAGCGAGGCCAGCATCAGACGGGGCCCTGCTTGTGTCGTGCGGAGCCAAAGCATCAGACGGGGCCCTGCTCGTGTCGTGCGGAGCCAAAGCATCAGACGGGGCCCTGCTCGTGTCGTGTGGAGCCAAAGCATCAGACGGGGCCCTGCTGGTGTCGTGTGGAGCCAGGGGCCCTTCAGTTCCAGAACGACCAGATGACAGAGAAGGCAATTACGGATGATGGATGACTTCGTGTTTTGAGCCATCACGGGCTTATCTAAAGGGACATTTGCCTTGTAACAGTCTCCTTTTCATAGAAAATGTTGCCTTTTTAATACCCTTCCATGAAATTTGGCAGATGTAAAATAAAATGTTGACTTTTCCACGTTGCCCATTATGCAAAATTCTGAAATATTCTGAACACAAGAGACGCGTACGATGGGCACAGTGACCTTAGAAAATACTCAGGCTTATGCACCCGGGCCCGTTTTGCTTTGCCGGTGTCCTTGGCTTGCCGGGCGAGCACACAGCTGGCCAAATGCCGCCTCCCCAGCAGCAGGTCTGGCAGTGGGCATTAGCCTTTGATGTAAAGTGAGGGGAGCAGGGGCCATGCCGCAGACCGAGCAAGGTTGTACAAGGTCAGGTGGTCAGCAGGAGACAGCCTGAGAAACACTGCAGGCGGCAGGGGTGCTGCTTCTGCAGAGAGACCCTCCAAGGCGGGAAGGCAACACGCAGGTACCCCCGGCTGTGTCTGGAAGGCGTTGATCAGTGTGGTAGCATTTCTGTCTGTCACTGGTTACCTCTGTATGGAACTGAGCAGTCCTGGGGCAGCCGAGCTGCCTGGAGGAGGCACACGTGTGCTGCGGTTTCCTCCTGTGGACTCAGTGCCTCTCTCGTCCTTAGCCCTCCCTGACGCACCTGCTAGCTTGTTCCAGGGCTGGGTCTCACCTTCCAGCCCCAGTATCACCATCTTCTCCCCAGCTCCCTGAGCAGCTGGGACTTTCTTGCACAGTCTGTGTGGTTCCCCTGGGGAGATTGGCAGTGGTGCTGGGTCCAGGACTGGAGACTTGGGGGCCCCTCCAGCCAGTGCCCCGAAATTCCTTAGCTGCAGAGATTGGTTTTCGGGTGTGTGTGTGTGTGTGTGTGACACAGCTGAATGACGTGGAGCGAGTCCTGACATTAGAGTGAGCCTGTGGGCCACACCCTGTCCCCCCCGGGCGTGACCTAGATGGGACAGGAGCCTGAGGTCACCAGGCAGCCCCACGGGGAACCTGAGAGTGAAGGGTGTGCACTGAGCCCAGAGATGTGGATACATGGGTCTGAGGGCCTCCCACCTGCCCCTCCAAAGCTGCACCTGCCCTGCACATTTTGGCTACCAAGCCCCCAGATCTGGTGCTATTTCCGCTTCTCTAAAGATCTCCAGTCCAGGCTTTTTTTTTTTTTGACAGGTAAAGATATAGACAGTGAGAGAGAGAAAGGTCTTCCTTCCACTGGTTCACTCCCCAAATGGCCACCACGGTCGATGCTGCACTGATCTGAAGCCAGGAGCCAGGTGCTTCCTCCTGGTCTCCATGCGGGTGCAGGGCCCAAGCACTTGGGCCATCCTTCACTGCCCTCCCTGGCCACAGCAGAGAGCTGGACTGGAAGAGGAGCAACTGGGACTAGAAGCTGGCGCCCATAAGGGATGCCGGCACCGCAGGCAGAGGATTAACCAGGTGCACCATGGTGCCGCCCCATCCAGGCCTTTTTACATGCAGGAGTAAGAACCCTGATGATGGTAGCAGTGTTTGTAGTGACAGCAACAAACCTGGGTGGGTCTTTGCTCTCACAGTTTCCTCCTTGCCGGGTCCCTGGTTCTCCCAGCAGCCCTGTGCAGTAGTCAGGAGCACAGCTGGTATGAACCCCCTGTTACACCTGCGAGAACTCAGGCTCCCAGCTCACGTCCCTGGCTCGGGGCAGCTGTCACGCAGGGCCCTGATCTCGTATCTTGGCCATGCCTGCCAGTACCAGATCGAGCGTGGTATTGAGTCCTCCAGCCTCTCCGTGCTGGTGTGTGGCTGTGCGGTGAGCTCCGAGGAACAGCCGGCCTCCTCTGGAGCTGAGCACCGGAGGCCCTGCCGCCTGCCTAGGGTGGGAGTGGGGGATGCCCAGGGCCTGGGGAGAAGCAGAGAAAGGAGCCGCTCACATGCACTTGATGTCATGTCCCACACCACTGCCAAGCCCCTGTAAGACTCACACACACGAGCCCCCCAGGCCGTCCCCCAGGGCCAGAGCCTTAGAAGGGACGCTGAGAAGAGTGGCCTCAGAGTGGACCTGGAGGGAGGGGCCCAGGGGCAAGCAGAGGCAGCGGCATGCCCGTTTTGTGCCGCGCTGGGTGCTGTGGGCGTCTTCACAGACAGAGCCCGGCGCCGTCATGCAGCTGCCCAGCCTCCCCTGGTCCTCTGTGGCCCCTTTGCTTAGGAACCACGTAAATACCAACAGGCACAACATTGGTGACCAAATAGGGTGACACGTTCTTAGCAAACAGCTTCTAACCGGAGACTGAAAACCGTTGTGTGCATTGTAGGAAAGTCAAGTCCCTGGGGGTGGGGTGGGGGTGGGGCTTGCATCGGCTGTGCCTTTGCCAGCCTCATTAAAACCTCTGGGCGAGGACCAGGGAAGGGGCCGTGGGCCCTTAACGTGCTCTGCATTTAAGGTGGCTTTTTCTCTTTAGCTCACCCCTAGGCGTTGCTGGGTTTGGGCCGTAACCGGCTCCCTAGGCGTTGCTGGGGTTTGGGCCGTACCCGGCTCCCTAGGCGTTGCTGGGTTTGGGCCGTACCCGGCTCCCTAGGCGTTGCTGGGGTTTGGGCCGTACCCGGCTCCCTAGGCGTTGCTGGGGTTTGGGCCGTACCCGGCACCTTAGGCATTGCTGGGTTTGGGCCGTACCCGGCTCCCTAGGCGTTGCTGGGGTTTGGGCCGTACCCGGCACCTTAGGCATTGCTGGGTTTGGGCCGTACCCGGCTCCCTAGGCGTTGCTGGGGTTTGGGCCGTACCCGGCTCCCTAGGCGTTGCTGGGGTTTGGGCCGTACCCGGCACCTTAGGCATTGCTGGGTTTGGGCCGTACCCGGCTCCCTAGGCGTTGCTGGGGTTTGGGCCGTACCCGGCTCCCTAGGCGTTGCTGGGGTTTGGGCCGTACCCGGCACCTTAGGCATTGCTGGGTTTGGGCCGTACCCGGCTCCCTAGGCGTTGCTGGGGTTTGGGCCGTACCCGGCTCCCTAGGCGTTGCTGGGGTTTGGGCCGTACCCGGCACCTTAGGCATTGCTGGGTTTGGGCCGTACCCGGCTCCCTAGGCGTTGCTGGGGTTTGGGCCGTACCCGGCTCCCTAGGCGTTGCTGGGTTTGGGCCGTACCCGGCTCCCTAGGCATTGCTGGGGTTTGGGCTGTCCGTGGCTGCTGCAGCTGTGTGGGCAGCTGTGAGGGAGCTTCCCCCTGACCCCTCCCCTGACCGACCTCTCCCTGCCCCCCACCCAAGTTTTCTGTTCTCAGGCAGGGCAGGTAATTGTGCAAGCTGATGTCGCTCAGATCACGGTGTAATCACAGCGGGACTGTTGGTACTTTTTGGTTGTCATCTTCTAACAAAATGCAGATTGCACGGCATGCATACATAGAATTACTCTGTAATTTAAAGTAAATTGACATTTAATTTCAATTTAATGACACAGGAATTACAGACCCGACAGATACAGTCTAATTAGGAAGCCAAGTGTGAGAATCTGTTGATGGAACGAAGTTCTACCTTCCCGACTTCTAGCAGAACTGGTGATCTTTCTCTGGCCCCGGGCACAGCAAATCCCAAGGGCCACCTGCTGCCTTTCCAACAGCCAGGCCCGGCAAGCTGCATGGACGACGGCTGGGTTTTCTCCCGAGTGATTGGCTTTACAGCCCCTTTGCCTTCTCCCTCTCATCCCGCCCCACCCTTTGCTCCGTCCTCGTCCGTTCATGGTTGCATCGCTGGCTGATGTGTAAAAGCTCTCTCTTACTGTATCTGGCCAGATCTGTAAGCGCCAGTCTGAGCAGAGGGGCAGGTGTTGTGGGGCAGTGAGTGAAGCTATTAGTTGTGATGGCAGCATTCCATATTGGAGTGCTGGTTCGAGTCCCAGCTGCTCCACTTCTGATCCGGCTCCCAGCTGTTGTGCCTGGGAAAGCAGTGGAAGATGGCCCAAGTGCTTGGGTCCAGACTGCCTTGGTGGGAGACCCAGATGGAGTTCCTGGCTCCTGGTTTCAGCATGGCCCAGCCCTGGCTGTCGTAGCCATTTGGGGAGTGAACCAGCAGCTGGATGGTCTCTCTTTGTCTTTCCCTCTCCCTCGTCACTCTGTCTTTCAAATAAATATATCAATAAATCTTTTTTAAAAGTCTTTGAAGATGCCACTTCAATATATTTCTCAGGCCCAGTTCACAGGTGGGGACCAGAACCTCACCTCTGTTGGTGTCCGGAGCCTGGGGAGGTCTCAGACCCCACCCTCTGGGGTCAGCAGCCCCCACTCTAATGCATCTTTGCCACCTTCCATGAGAGCATTCACCTGTCACCTTCATAATAACTGGCTTGATTTTCCTCTACGTTGATTTTTTAAACTGGTGGATAAAACTGCTTTGAAATGTAACTCTGTCGCTACCTCAAAGACACAGCAGCCCAACACCCACCCAGATAGGACAGACGTGGGCGGGTCCCTGGACCGCAGCCATGGCCGCTCTCGCCCAAGGTGTTGGTGCCGATGCCAGGTGCCTGTCGACAAGCAGACCCTGCCAGGGTGAGAGGGCTGTGAGTCATCTTCTGACGCCCAGCTGAGGCTCGGCGGCAGCCCCGGAGTGGACCTGAAGGCTGGGATGCTTTTCTCTGTATGCATTCTCAAAGGTTCCAACTCTGCCCTTCTCACATCACCCCGAATCCCACTGCAGTCCACGTGTGCTGGCCCTCCCAGAATCCATCACAGAAGCTCCCATGAGCCCCCAGAGGGTCACCACCTGACCTCCAGGTTCAGCAGGAAGACGCCGGCCTGGTGCATGGCTGCACAGAGCCTGGCCTGGGCCCAGTGGCTGCCGTCCGCTCCCGGCTTCATTAGTGAATGTTAGAGGCTCACGTCCCTGTGGGAAAGCAACACAAGCAGGGAGAGGTGGGGTCCCCCTGGGGGTGGGGAGCCTTGGTGAGACCACCTACCGTCTCTGCCTGTGGGTTTGTGTTCCTGCCAGTCAGACAGCCAGGGCTGGGGCTTTGTCTGCATGCGGACAAGGGAGGTTCCCTATGCTGAGAAACGGAGATGTAAATGAATCAAACCCACCGGGCTCCTCAAGTCGTTACTGTATCAGTCACTTGCTGTAAAAAGATCAAATGGAGCTCACGTGTCACCTGCCGTACACCTTTTCTGGAACAAAGCAGAATCTCCACAAACAAATCAATAGTGAAGTTCCAACAAGCTGGGGTCCCTGGCACCCGCTCCCCTGGCTACGTGCCTTCTCAGCCTCTGGACATGCATTCTGGGAGAAAGCAGGTCGCTACCAACCTCCCACTCCCACTTCCCCTTCAGTCTGCGGGAGGTACTTCAAAGGAGATGCCGCTTTCCCGAGCCTTCTCATCGGTTTAAACAGCTCGTCCCCAAACCACACGTCTGACCGTGCAGAGGCTCAGTTCACAGAGAGACATGCCAGGCAGTGGGAGGCCACCCTGCCAGCAGGCTGGTGCAGAGACAGGGCTGGGGGGGAGCCAGGTCGTCCCGGGGTGCGGGGGCCGAGAAGGTGGCAGACGTGAGCACCGCGGGCTCTCACAGCCCTGTGTTTGGGAGCGAGACAGAAACTCCCAGTGCTGCACGCGGCCCGGGGCTCGGGGTGAGGTGGCTGCCGCCTGTCCAGCGCCTCTGTGCAGAGCAGGGTGGAGGCGGGGGACTCGGGGAGCCCCAGGCACGGCTGTCAGGTTTATTTTTGTCCTATCTCAGCGACTGTCCTGGCTCAGGGGCCTCCCCTTTCATCCAGCACTATCTCTTGGCTGTTGCACGGGGAGCACGCTCTGTATCTGTCTGGGTCTGGGCCTTGTGCGTCTCCCGTCCCAGCTCTCATTAGGAAGTACCCATGCCATGGGCCAGGCCTGGGAGCCCCAAAGGTCAGGGGCCACACCCACAGCACCTGCAGGGGTGCACGCCCTGTCCCAGCGGGCCGGGGAGCAGCCCTGGCTGGGCACGGAGCTCGCCCATAAAGCGCCTCGGTGCAGAGGCTCCATCAGCTGGAACGGCTCCCGGTTGGAAACCGTCACTCGCCAGCTCTGATAAAGAACCAGATAAAGACAGCAGACTGGAGGTTTTAATGAGAATGATTGACATGTGCCACTGCTCTCCCTGCACCTGCCCAGCAGGACAAGAGGCAGAAAGGCTTTGCTCTCTGGCGGGAATCCTCATTACCGGAGGTCACGGCAGGGCGTGGGACAGGCATTCAGCAAGGAGGCAGCCATGGAAGACGGGTGCCTCCAGGTCACGTGCCCGCCGCTCTCGCCCGTATCCTGCTATGTGCGGTGCAATCCCCACGGCACCTTGGCTCACGAACCCTGGAGCAGGCAGCCAGAGCATCTCCAAGCCTGCCCTCCTGGTGGCCACAGCCGCTCCCGTGGCGTTGGCATGGGAGGTGGGCACTGGCTCAGAGCAGAGCTGTGTGAGGCCGAGGCAGGAGATCAGTGTGCACTCCAGAAGCCTGCCGACGGGCCAGCTCCTGCACGCACGCCCTGTGCTGAGAAATCTCCTTACTTAGGTGGGAGGCCTCGTTGCTGGTGGCTATGGGGGCTGAATGGAAAACTGGATCAGGATGGAGAAGAGCGGTCAGACAGGACTGTTGTGGGGAGGGGGATCTGTGCTCGTGGGCTCATGTTCTGCTTCCTACGTTGATGGATTTTAGGACCTTGGCCAGATGAGTTGGTTTCTTGCGCTGTTATTGTGGTGGGGTCAGAAGGTATGGCTGAGCGGGGCTCAGAGTGAGACGCTCTCTGTGTGCTGTCATCGCACACAGACACACATGGAAGATTCCAGATGCAAAGGCTGATGTCATGGAAAGTTGGAGATGCCGATTTTTGTGAATTGCTAGTCTCCTCCTGAATCCAGTAGATGACGGTGAGGCCAGTGGTAAAATTGTATCTCATCTGGTTAAGGATTTTTTTCCTTCAGAACTTGAGGGAGATAAAATGCAGCCTGCAAAAACTTTAACTGTTATTTTCTTGCTCTTGGGAAAGATAGAAAGAAAGCGATGCATTGTGTTCTGTTCTGTGTCTTTGCATAATTGAAGGTCGTGTTCAGCTTCCACACTGACTTCAGGTTCACTAGGAATAAACATCACTGCGTTTGGCCAATGTGTGAAATCCACCTTCTAATAAAAGGAACTCAGGGGGCCTCGTTCCCGCAACGTTAGCAATCACCAACATAGGCTTCCCAGGAAAAGCAGCCACTGCCTTGCTTTCCTCTGGACTTCAATGCGACTGGCCAACAAAGAGAAAAACAAAAAGGCAGGCAGTGACCCGGGCCAGCTGGCGACAGAGGAAGAGGCAGGGACACGGATGCTGGGGGTGGAGGCGGCCCCGGGACTGGGCTCCTGGGGGGACTCTCCAGGTTCCCCCCCTTTGGAGGCGGGTGGACTACGTTGCTCCTCCATCTGCCACGTTGTCTTCAGGGTCTCCCACGTTGCTCCTCCTTTTCCGAAGCAGCTGATTCTACTGAACGCGTCTTAAGCTTTGGTTTCAAATCGGGAGTTTCTCCCATCATCATTTTTGTTTATACAGAAGAACCTTAAGGTTTAATTATCTCTGAGTGGTGATTTTCCTCTGGAACATTCGTGATAAGGGTGTCCCTGTTCCTATCAATGAAGTCATGTTTTGAGTGCACTAAGAGACTTCTTCCAGTGCGTGGCAAATCCTTTATAATAGAAATTGTCACTTCCAAGTAATAATTACTCTTTATTCTCATAATTACACGTCTGGATTAAAGCTAGAAAGATGTCTGAGAAAGTTGTCAGCTGGTAGAAAAGTGTTGCTCAACAAACAACTCTTCGTTGTACGATGTCGTACACGTCGCTGTCATTGTGGGAAAGGGGACTGTAACCTTTGTTGTAATCAAATGCACGCCAGGGACGTCCCTGAGGTCGGCGTCCAGCCTGGGAGCTGGGGCTGCGTGGGGCGGGCGGAGGTGGCTCCCCAGACCGACCAGGCTTCCCCTGCCCCTCTGCTTTCCAGGAACCTCACCACCCAGCCAGTGCCCTGGGGAGTGAGGAAGGAGTGCGTGTGCAGGTGTGCACATGGGACTGCGTGCCTGTGAGACTGTGTGTGTGTGCAGGTGTGTACACGGGACTGCATGCCTGTGAGACTGTGCGTGAGTGTGTGTGCAGGTGTGCACCCGGGACTACGTGCTTGTGAGACTGTGCGTGTGTGTGTGCAGGTGTGTACCCGGGACTGTGTGCCTGTGAGACTGTGCGTGTGTGTGTGTGCAGGTGTGCACCCAGGACTGTGTGCCTGTGAGACTGTGCATGTGTATATGTATGTGCAAGTTATGTGTACGTGTGTCTGTGTGTGGAGTGTGCACACTGGACTGCTTGCCTGTGAGATTGTATGTGTGTGTGTACAATATGCACACTGCACTTCTTGGCTGTGAGATTGCTTGCAGGTGTATGTGTACAGGTGTGCACAGTGGACTGCTTGCCTGTTAAATTGTGTATGTGTGTGTGCAAGTGTGTGTGTACAGGTGTGCACACTGGACACACTTCCTGTGGTATTGTGTGTGTAGGTGTGTGCAGCTGTGTGGACGTGTGTGTGTGGAGTGTGCACATTGGGCTGCTTGCCTGTAAATTGTGCATGTGTATGTGTGTGTACCTGGGCTCTCACCCCTGTCTGATTTGGGGTGTGTGTGTGCGTGTACCTGGGCTCTCACCTCTGTCTGATGGTGGGGTGTGTGTGTGTGTACCTGGGCTCTCACCCCTGTCTGGTGGTGGGGGGTGTTTGCGTGTACCTGGGCTCTCACCCCTGTCTGGTGGTGGTGTGTGTGTGTGTGTACCTGGGCTCTCACCCCTGTCTGATTTGGGGTGTGTGTGTGCGTGTACCTGGGCTCTCACCCCTGTCTGGTGGTGGGGGGTGTGTGCGTGTACCTGGGCTCTCACCCCTGTCTGGTGGTGGGGTGTGTGCGTGTACCTGGGCTCTCACCTCTGTCTGATTTGGGGTGTGTGTGTGCGTGTACCTGGGCTCTCACCTCTGTCTGATAGTGGGGTGTGTGTGTGTGTGTGTGTGTACCTGGTCTCTCACCCCAGTCTGGTGGCGGGGGGTGTGTGTGTGTACCTGGACTCTCACCCCTCTCTGGTGGTGGGGTGTGTGTGTGTGCGTGTACCTGGGCTCTCACCCCTGTCTGGTGGTGGGGTGTGTGTGTGTGTACCTGGGCTCTCACCCCTCTCTGGTGGTGGGGTGTGTGTGTGTGTGCGTGTACCTGGACTCTCACCCCTCTCTGGTGGTGGGGTGTGTGTGTGTGTACCTGGGCTCTCACCCCTGTCTGGTGGTGGGGTGTGTGCCTGTGTACCTGGGCTCTCACCCCTCTCTGGTGGTGGGGTGTGTGCGTGTGTACCTGGGCTCTCACCCCTGTCTGGTGGTGGGGTGTGTGTGTGTGTACCTGGGCTCTCACCCCTCTCTGGTGGTGGGGTGTGTGTGTGTGTGCGTGTACCTGGACTCTCACCCCTCTCTGGTGGTGGGGTGTGTGTGTGTGTACCTGGGCTCTCACCCCTGTCTGGTGGTGGGGTGTGTGTGTGTGTACCTGGGCTCTCACCCCTGTCTGGTGGTGGGGTGTGTGCGTGTGTACCTGGGCTCTCACCCCTGTCTGGTGGTGGGGTGTGTGTGTGTACCTGGGCTCTCACCTCTGTCTGATTTGGGGTGTGTGTGTGTACCTGGGCTCTCACCCCTGTCTGGTGGTGGGGTGTGTGTGTGTGTACCTGGTCTCTCACCCCTGTCTGGTGGTGGGGTGTGTGTGTGTGTACCTGGGCTCTCACCCCTGTCTGGTGGTGGTGGGTGTGTGTGTGCGTGTACCTGGGCTCTCACCCCTGTCTGGTGGTGGGGTGTGTGTGTGTACCTGGGCTCTCACCCCTGTCTGATTTGGGGTGTGTGTGTGTGTACCTGGGCTCTCACCCCTGTCTGATTTGGGGTGTGTGTGTACCTGGGCTCTCACCCCTGTCTGGTGGTGGGGGGTGTGTGTGTGTGTACCTGGGCTCTTACCCCTGTCTGATTTGGGGTGTGTGTGTACCTGGGCTCTCACCCCTGTCTGGTGGTGGGGGGTGTGTGTGTGTACCTGGGCTCTTACCCCTGTCTGGTGGTGGGGTGTGTGTGCGTGTACCTGGACTCTCACCCCTCTCTGGTGGTGGGGTGTGTGTGTGTGTACCTGGGCTCTTACCCCTGTCTGGTGGTGGGGTGTGTGTGCGTGTACCTGGGCTCTCACCCCAGTCTGGTGGTGGGGTGTGTGTGTGTACCTGGGCTCTCACCCCTCTCTGGTGGTGGAGTGTGTGTGTGTACCTGGGCTCTCACCCCTGTCTGGTGGTGGGGTGTGTGTGTGTGTACCTGGGCTCTCACCCCTCTCTGGTGGTGGGGTGTGTGTGTGTACCTGGGCTCTCACCCCTCTCTGGTGGTGGGGTGTGTGCGTGTACCTGGGCTCTCACCCCTCTCTGGTGGTGGGGGGTGTGTGTGTGTACCTGGGCTCTCACCCCTCTCTGGTGGTGGGGTGTGTGTGTGTGTACCTGGGCTCTCACCCCTGTCTGGTGGTGGGGTGTGTGTGTGTGTACCTGGGCTCTCACCCCTCTCTGGTGGTGGGGTGTATGTGTGTACCTGGGCTCTCACCCCTGTCTGATTTGGGGTGTGTGCGTGTGCGTGTACCTGGGCTCTCACCTCTGTCTGATTTGGGGTGTGTGTGTGTATGTGTACCTGGGCTCTCACCCCTGTCTGGTGGTGGGGTGTGTGTGTGTGTACCTGGGCTCTCACCCCTCTCTGGTGGTGGGGGGCGTGCGTGTGTACCTGGTCTCTCACCCCTGTCTGGTGGTGGGGTGTGTGCGAGTATACCTGGGCTCTCACCCCTGTCTGGTGCAGGGAGTGGGCGGAGGGAGGAAAGAAGCTTCTTTATGGTTTCCTTTCTTCAGAGCAGCTTGGGTCGCTGCGAAGCGGACGACCTTTGGTCGCTGCTTTTTCTAAATGGCAGTTCGGTTCCCACACACTCAGAATTAGAGGGAAGAAAGCAGAAGATGAGCAGGTTTGTGGAGGCAAGTGGCTATTACCGTATCTATAAACATGAAGCTGTCCATGTAAAGCCTCTGAATTAGTATGATAGAGTCCTGCGGAAAGCGGTTTACGAGGAAACCCTCCAGGAGTAGCCAGCTTGGATCCCGAGGCCTGGGGGCCGGGTTGGCCTGGGGGACGTGGTTTATGCCCGGAGATAGGGGGTCGAGCTCTGTGGGAGAGGCAGCCTGGCGCTGGCTTCCTGGCGTGGTGTTTGGGGAGGGTGCGTGGTTTAGATGCTAAGTTTCATCTCGCCAGTGTGGGGTTCGCATCTGCAGGCATCCCTCGTTTGTGGAGGGACCTCGGGCTCATGGCTAAACCTCCCTCCCTGGGCCTCAGCCTTCCCAGCCATAGAGTGGAAAGGACGAAGGCCCCTGCGGCGAGGGGTCCCACAGGGTCAGGGTGGGGCGGTGTCTTCTGCATCCCTTTACGGGTTCCGCTCTCTGCTGAGTAGTGGCACAAGGAGCGACTGTCAGGAGCTGGGTTCCCTGCATTGCCCGTCTTCCATCCCTTGCAGGCCCAATCATGGCTTCAGGAGGCCTGTCGTCTGGAGTGACAGCTCACGTCTCATCAGGAGGCATGGGGAACGCTTTAGCCCCTGGTGTGGGCTGGGCTGGCTCCTACGGGGCCCCATCCCCGGGGAACACCTGGTCCCTGGTGTGCCGATGAAAGGAAGAACATCCCGGCTCTCTCCAGAGGACTGTCAGCACGCCAGAGCCTTCGACAGAACATACGGGCTCATGCCGTTTGGGGCGCAGAGCGTGGCTTGGTGCCTACTGTGCCTTGCCCCATATCCTGGCTCAGAGCAGTGCCCGTGTCGTGCATGGCATCGTCTTCGTGGGCTGTAGTTGCTCATCTGAAGAATCAGCAATGACAATCCTGAGGGCTAAGGGTCTGAGTATGACCTGCCCACCCCACAGCCAGGCCTACGCACTGGCCCTCTGGGTTCTGGGCACTTCCGTAGTTAACTGCAGCCCGGGACTTTTGGGGTTAACGAGTCCCTGAGTCCACAGCTCCTGGGGCCAATAGCCTGGCCTGGATGTGTGATGGGAATTCTTGCCTCCTCCCGGCCCCTGTCCCGTCCCTTGAAATCCTCCCATGTACTGGGTTGGGGAATGGAGAGTTTTCCGCTACTGTCTCAGTGTCACCCCGTCTCCATCAGCGAGCTTAGACCCAATCCACACGTCAATCAAGGATCTCACTGCCAGCGCCATAGCGACCACATTAATGACGGAGCTGTTGCATGGTTTGGTGTCTGGAGGGGCATGCTTGGACTTCACTCCAGCTGAGTGTGGCTTGAGGCCAATGACTTGAATTCAAAGTCCTTTTCCTCTTCTGTGAAATGGGGGTGAGGATGGTGCCTGCCCCACAATGCTGCTGTGATGGTCACGTGATCAGGTGCAGAACGGGGTCTGGATTTAGGCATTGACGATGTTGTGAAAATTGTGCTAAGGTGATGGGAGCATGGGAGCCGGAAGCCGGCTATGGAGAAAGCCGTGGCGGTGAGGCTGTGAACCTGCAGCTTCCAGGCAGGAATGTCCATGTCCCTCAGCTTGGATGCTCAGCAGTGGCGCCCCAGCAGAGCGGGGCCCTCCCAGCGTGCCTTCCCCTGGTCAGGGCCACATGCCAAGGCCAGAACCCGCTGGGCCGGGTGCAGGGTGGACAAGCAGAGCTGCTGTTCAGCAGTGCCTGAGCTGAGAAGGAAACTGCAGAGCCCCGAGCCAGGTGTGGGCTCCTGGGCAGCTTCGCGCACACTCAGCCCTGAAGCCAGTCCTGGCGCCGGGTGAGCGAGAGTGTGGAGGAGGCTGAGCAGTTCTGCCCTGCACGGAAAGGCGTGCCTACTAAGCCACGGGCTGGGACGCCTGTCCCAGACCCGAGCGCCTGGCTTTGAGTTCTGGCTGCTGTGTTTCTGATGCCAGCTTCGCACAGATGCGCAGCCTGGGAGTGGCAGGGAGTCGGGTCCCTATCATTCCGTGGGAGACCTGGGGTGAGTCCCTGGCTCCTGGGCATTTGGGAAGAGCTTGTTCTCTCTGCTCTCTCTTTGCCAATCAAATACCACGCGGTATAATACAAGGCACAGAGTTTATTCCACCGGTCATGCGATAAAGCAAACCAAAATTTACAAACAACACAAGTGCTGTGGACTTTGGAGCACAAGAGGCCCGTCAGGCACTGCCACGCCATGGCCCGTGGGGATACCCATTCTGCAAACCTGTCCTTGGGGGTGTCCCTCCCCATGTGCAGGGGAGGGAAGCACGTGGCTGCATGTGAGGTTAGCTCTGTGGCTGCCAAGACCTGGCCCAGAGCTCTTGGGCCCTGGCGCAGGATGGCATCCCCAGGCTTTCTGTGCGTGCTGCTCTCAGGGC
The DNA here is from genome assembly GCF_033115175.1 of Lepus europaeus. Lineage (NCBI taxonomy): Eukaryota > Metazoa > Chordata > Mammalia > Lagomorpha > Leporidae > Lepus > Lepus europaeus. The sequence continues at coordinate 160,623,472 of NC_084830.1, read as the reverse complement.
TAAGCCCACTCATCAAGGGCATGTGCAGGACACACGGAAGGGCTCCACGTTGAAGCCGCAGCTCCTGCTCGGGCAGGCTGTCCCCACCAGGCCCTGGCGCAACTTGCCCATGGAGAGAGGCAGACGTCCTGCAGTGTGTGAGTGCGTGTCTCTGGGTATGTACATGTCTGTGTGTATATGCGTGTCTGTGTGTATCTGTATCTCTGTGCATTGTGTATGCATGCATGTTTGCATGTCTCTGCACATGTCAATTTGCATGTGTATACGTATGTATATGCGTGCATGCATGTTTCTCTGTGCATGTGTCTCTGTGCACGTGTGTGCAGATGTCTGTGTGTGTGTGGCTTCTGCACTTCAGACTCCCCTCCATCTTCCAGGCCTGGGACTGAAGGGCACAAGGGCTTGGTGGGAAACTGCACAGGAGGAGGGGGTGGGAAGGCTTCTGGGCTGGGGGAGCTGCGGGAGAGGGGCTGCAGGGAGGAGACGGTGAGAACGAGGCACCGGGCAGAGCTGCTCATCAGTGCACGGCTGAGTCTCTGCCAAGAGCATCCACTCCCGGCTAAGCCGCCAGAGACCTGGTGGAGGCCTTGCTACCCCAACTCCCCACAAGGCTCCACTTCGAGCAATAGGAACAGCGCCGCAGCCGAGAACAGCACAGCCCGTGGCCCGCACATCCCTTCCTGTGTGTGTGACACCAGGGGTGGCATTTCAGTTCCCCCCATGCGCGTGGGACCACTCCCATCCTCTCTCAAGGCTGCACTGGTGGAGAGAAATCCCTGTGCCCTCTGAAGTCGTGCTGACCCCGGCAGGAATGGACAAGGCCCAGCAGAGTCCGCCTTGCCCTCCGTCCTTCCAGGAGGCGCCCAGGGCGCAGTCAGGATCCATGGGCATTCCTCCAGGTTGCCTGGGCTCTGGCGAGCAGGTGCATGGTGCTAAGCTTGTCCGTAACTCTTGGGAGAGAGTGGGCCGAACTTGACCGTGGACATGCGTGCTTGCTCTTTGGGCCTCTGTGGAGAGGGCAGTGGATGTCGCTGGCCGGGCCATGGACAGACGGTCGCCCCCGCCCTGCTGAGCCCCTTGGCCCTTCAGACTTTCATCTCTGAAGAACGTTCAGGGGCATTAGATGAGCTTTAGTTTCTGCTGGGAAGACGCGGGGGGACGCAGCTGAGAGCTCTGTGTGTGCAAGCTCTGGTCTGCCCTCCGGTTCCTTTCTCAGGATTTGTGTCTTGAAAAATATTTTAAGAGGCCAGCGCCGTGGCTCACTAGGCTAATCCTCCGTCTGCGGCGCCAGCACTCCGGGTTCTAGTCCCGGTTGGGACGCCGGTTTTGGTCCCAGTTGCCCCTCTTCCAGTCCAGCTCTCTGCTGTGGCCTGAGAAGGCAGTGGAGGATGGCCCAAGTGCTTGGGTCCCTGCACCCGCGTGGGAGACCAGGAGGAAGCACCTGGCTCCTAGCTTCGTATTGGCGCAGCGCGCTGGCCGTAGCAGCCATTTGGGGGGTGAACCAACGGAAGGAAGACCTTTCTCTCTGTCTCTCTCTCTGTCTAACTGCCTGTCAAAAAAATATTTTATGATGATCCTTGCTCCTTTAACACAGAAATTCATGGCTGATGTATAAAACACTTTAGAACTGTGCCGAAGACCCTACCTGTGGGCTGAAAGATTTGTTTCCAGCATGTTCTGTGACTCAAAACTCTTTCATAAGCTCCCCGCTGAGAGATTACTGGAAACATTCGTGTGCGTTTGTTTGAACAGCCAAAAATTAAATATCATCATTAATACTTACATCATAAATAATTTTTTTTGTTAAAGCAGGAGACTAATAAAAGTCAGAACCACCATCCACATTGTCGGCTACAACATAAATAGAGATGAAACGTGTTTTTGCGTGAGGACCCTGATGCGTGACCAAGTTTATTAAATGTGGGGCTGCTGCCAGAGTGTTGGCCAGTCCGGGGAAGAGTGGCGTGCCCGGGGAGGCGGCGGCCTGGCTCTGCCTGCTCGGTGGACGTCACAGCTGGCTCTCCTGACCTCACCGCCTTTGCTCCCTGGAACGGATCCTCTCTTAGGTGAACGGGGCAGGGTCGGGTGAAGAGCATTTCATGAATGGATTAGCGGCAGGTTAGCCCATCACATGATCGTGAGCAGTTTGGTGATTCCTGGTCTTTGTTGCTATAAAGCGGGTTATATGTATACCCCCGAGGCACGCCTTGCCACATGTTTCGGATTTATAGGCCCTTAGAAGAGCCTTGTTCTTGTATGGATGTTAGAAGCCACCAGTTTGCCGTGCATCAAGGTCATGTCAATGTATACAACCGCCAGAGTTGTCCGAGACCACCCCTGACTTCACCCCCGTGCCGACCTTTGACCCTCATACACCTGCTGCGTGCATGTGGCATCTCAGGTGGGTATTCATTTGCATTTTTTCTGATGAGTGGAGTTTAGGATCCATCACCTTAAGGTCCCTTCTGCCTTAGTTCTTCGCCGATGCGTCTTCTGTACCTGCAGCAGCTGGAACACTGTCCATGGCTCAGAGGAGGGGTGGGCAGCACAGCCTTTGGCATGGGACACAGTGATGGGAAGCTCCTAATAGCACCTGTGCTTGCAAATAAAGTGAGACGGTCGACCAGGGCTGCAGCTTTCCGGCTTCTGGGAAGCATGCGTGGACCCATTTCAGGAGCAAAGGAAGAGCAAACAGGACTGCACTTACCCAGCCCCCAGCCCGGGCAGCCCTTAGGTTTCCAGCCCGCTGTGCACGGAGCACACTCACAGGTGGGACAAGCCCTGCCGAGGGCTCATCAGAACGTCAACCACGCTCCAGGTGCCGCTTCCCAGCCTAGGGCTGCCGGCGCTTCCTGGAATTGGTTTTCCCAGTGCTTGCTTTGGCCGGGGGCCACCGGCTGCTCCTGTGCCTGGGACAGGGCACCAGGTGCTCAGTCCTCCGAGTGAGTAACCCAGAGGCTGCCCAGCTGCGGCAAGTGTGAGGCTGGCCGTGTGCAGCCACCCAGGGCCTCAGAGTGAGAACCTGCCGTTAGGACCCTGCGCTCTGCCTGCCTGCCTGCCTTTGCCCGTTTCCATCCGGGTCCCCGCTGCTGTTTCCTGGGACTGCTTCCAGCGCCGACTCCTCATCTGCCCGAACCGGATGCAAGGCTCCACATGGGACTTCACACTTGGCAATACAGGTGCCCCCTCGTCCATCCAGAGTGCAAAAACCAGCTGCAGGCGAGCGAGCGAGCCCAGCTCCACCCAACCAGCAGCACCTGCCGTGCTGTCCACAGAGGACTTGTCTTAATGGTTTGAACTGGTCTCTGCAAATGCGTTAGTTTATTATATCATGGGCTTCCAAACTCCTTTCCAGGCAGGGATGCAGCAGCCATCTTCCTGCGGATCCTGAACTTGACCTTTGCATAATCTTCCTGACTCTTGATACCACACCCTCCCTGCACATGGCCAGTCTAAACCCACTGCGCTGGTAGGCAAGGCGGGGCCGGGGGCGGGGTCCGTCCAGCCGGAGCCTGGCTCTGATGAGCCACTTCTGACTCTGGACGTGTGATGATTTTCCCTGTGTTCATATCCATATTCTGAGCAGATCGAGATTAAAAAGGGAAAACAGGACCCGTGGATTTTACGACTCCTGTTGGTGTTACATGAGCGTTCCTCTCTGTCCCCTTGATTGGAAATTTAAATCCTCTCTCATTTCAGGCCGTTGGTAGCCTCCTAAGACACTGAAGCTGACAGTTTATGGCTCAATCTGTGTCTCGCTGTCTTTAAAGGAAACGTAGTAAAAATGGAGATTAAGGAAAACAGATACGTGGCAGCGTCCATGGGTGGCACGTTTCCTAGTGACCGTGGCTGCCGCAGAATGCCCGAGAAATGGCTCCGGGCGGCTGCCGGGCTGCAGGGCAGGCTGCCAGTGAAGGGGAGCTGGCCGGTGACAACGTGAGCCCAAGCTTTCCACGCAAGGGTTCACCCTGGTGTCCACGGCAGTGACCGGTCCCTTCTCCCTTGTGTTTCTGTTGCTGCCGCTGTGCCCGGCGTCCTTCCGTGCACGTGGGATTCCCGACTGTCCACGCCCTCCTTTGCGGGGGTGGGGTGGGGGCTGTGTCCCAGCTCAGGAAGGAAAAAGGAAATGGACAGTGAGGACAGGCAGGCGCCCGGGGGAGACGGGCGGCGAGAAGGCCTGGACATGGCAGCGGCCGTGCCAGTGGTGAGATTGGCTCCTAGGGTCAGGGTGCATGCTTGGCAGGTCAGGACAGACCAAAAGTCCAAGGTTCATGTCCTCTAAGATCGTAGCGGTAGCCCCACGGAATATTCATTAACACAACATAGTCAAGTTGGTTCGTGCCAGCCTTGTGCTTGCTGCATGAAGCAGAATACGTCATTCTAACAACTCTGGACATGGGTGGGAGGAGTCCAAAATTTTGTGGATGGGGTGGGTTTTGGTTCTGTACTGTCTCGGGTTGTGTCTTAGGATGTTCTCGACCCCGTGTTGTAGTGCTTGCTTCAAGTCTTGGCTCTGCTGGCCCAGCGTCCTGCTGCTCTGCCTGGGAGACAGAGGCGATGACTCGGGTACTGGGGCCCCTGCCACCTGTGTGGGAGACCCGGATGGGGTTTGCTGGATCCTGACTTTGGCCTGGCCTAACTCTGGCTGTTGCAGACATTTGGAGACTGAACCAGTGGACGGGAGCCTTACAAATAAAAAGTAAAACAAAGGTATTTTAGAGTTTAAAATAAAGTGAAAACATGATATGAAAAGATAACACAAATTTTCCATGACATTTTGAAGTCCCTTCATATAAGGTTCTTCCAAACCTTCATAGGAAATGGAATGAGACGCTAAGTTTGTTTTGGTGCCAAAAAAAAAAAAAAGGAAATACACGTAGATGAGGGGCTTTCAAAAAGTTCATGGAAAGTGTATATTTGACAGAGCCGCATGTGGGTTTGTGCTGTGATTATTCTATTATCATCCTCATTTTGAAGATGATCAAGTCAGGGCTCAGAGCGCCGCCGTAGACGGAGGTGCCTTCCTCCTCTGCGCGGAGCTGTGTCCCCAGGAGCACATTCTCCCACCAGGGAGAGAGGACGGGGCCACAGCCTGCCTCGCCCTTTGTCCAGGCTGTGCCTCCCGTGCACTCCTGCACGCCTGGCTGGCCGCGAACAGCTCAGCGCTGGGGGCGGCCTCGTCCCCGGGGACTCTGCCCTGTCACCTGTACCCCACTGGCACCAGCGGTCCCTGCCGCCCCCGGGTGCTGCTGGGGAGGACTGTGGGGGGGCCTGGTGTCGGGGGAGGCTCCTCCTCGGCCCACTCTGCATCCAGAATTCATCTGGGAGAGGAGGGAGACAAAGACGCTGCCATTTGCTCGGTCTGCACGTGCGCAGATGGTTATGTAGTGTCTTAAACAAGGGAGGGGCTGATGAGAAGTGGTAGCAGCTTTGTGTGCTTTAGGGTTTTCTACAGTTTCTCCCTTCTCTTAAGAAGCTTTGATTTAGGCCGGCGCCATGGCTCAACAGGCTAATCCTCCGCCTTGTGGCTCCGGCACACCGGGTTCTAGTCCCGGTCGGGGCGCTGGATTCTGTCCCCGTTGCCCCTCTTCCAGACCAGCTCTCTGCTGTGGCCCGGGAGTGCAGTGGAGGATGGCCCAAGTGCTTGGGCCCTGCACCCCATGGGAGACCAGGAGAAGCACCTGGCTCCTGCCATCGGATCAGTGCGGTGCGCCGGCCGCAGCTCGGCGGCCATTGGAGGGTGAACCAACGGGGCAAAGGAAGACCTTTCTCTCTCTCTCACTGTCCACTCTGCCTGTCAAAAAAAATTAAAAAAAAAAAAAACAACTTTGATTTAAAGGCACGAGATCCTGTTATCGCTTCTCAGTCTTTGTATAATACAGCTGAGACCGTCGCGGCTCTGTGGGACAGTAACCAATTCTAGGTGCTTTGCTTCTTAATGCACGTCTTTGTCCCAGTGCCAGTACCACGGGCTCTGTGTGTGGGACTTTGAATGTTTTAAATGATAGTTTCACCTCCTTTTAGTCCGCTCACTCTAATGACATATACTGGCAAGCACTCTGTACACAGAGAATTTTGTAGCCTATATACAGTTGAAATGATTTTTTAAGTATGTTATTTTTTCTTATTGAAGAGGCAGAGAATGAGAATGAGAGTGTGCACATGCGAGAGAGAGAGAGAGAGAGAGAGAGATTGAAAAACAGATCTTGCAACCATTGGCTCATTCCTTAAATGCCTGCAATGGCCAGGGCTGGGCCCAGCCAAGGCTATGATCCAGGAACACAGAGCAGGTCTCCCACGCAGGTGGCAGGACCTCAACTACTTGAGCCATCACCATTGCCTTCTGGGGGTCTGTATTGGCAGGAAGCTGGGGTCGGGAGCCACACTGGGAGCTAAACCCAGGCACTCTGACGTGGACCTGGGCATGCGCACTGCTAGCTCCAATACCTGCTTCAAGATGACTTGAAGAAGCACAGCAGTTCAGAGCTGCTTTTAGGATGAATAGTCCTGTGGCTGTTTTAAACGTTACCCTTTGGGGCTGGCGCTGTGGTGTACTGGGTTAATCCTCTGCCTGTGGCGCCGTCATCCCATATGGGTACGAGGCTCTAGTCCTGGTTGCTCCTTTTCCAGTCCAGCTCTCTGCTATGGCCTGGGATAGCAGTAGAAGATGATCCAAGTGCTTGGGCCCCTGCACCTGCATGGGTGACCCAGAAGAAGCTCCTGGCTCCTGGCTTTGGATCAGCACAGCTCTGGCCATTGCAGCCATTTGGGGAGTGAATCAACAGAAGGAAGATCTTTCTCTCTGTCTCTCTCTCTTGCTGTCTATAACTCTACCTGTCAAATAAATAAATAAAATCTTAAAAAAAAAAGTTACCCTTTTCTGCAAATTGTGTGTAAGTGTGTATGTGCATGTGCCATTTTTATCAACTAATGAAAAATAGGCCAGTGGGGAATGTTGTAGGTAATGTACATCTTGCGGATGTTTGTAGGGATCTGGGAGAAACTGTTCTCTATAGCACCCGCCTGTTTTTTATTTTGTGGCCATGTTCTCAGCATCTGTGGGTTTTTGTAGCCTTGTTCCCTTCTCCTCCCTCCTAAGAGGCAGCACAACTGCTGGGCTGGACACACATCCCTCCGGGAGCAGTGGGTGTGTGGGGTGCTGGTCACAGCCCTGGGGTCCACCCTATATTCCTTTAAAAGCCATTTAGTGAGGGTGGGTGTCTGGCACAGCGGACCGGGACGTTTGCATCCCATGTTTGAGTGTCTGGTCCTCAGTCCTGGCTTCGTTTCCTGGTCCAGCTTCTCACTGATGCACACCTGTGGATGCAGCTGTTAAGACCCAAGTGCTTGAGTCCCTGGCCATCCCATGGGAGACCTGGATTGTGTGCCTGTCTCCTGGCTCCAGCCTGACCCAGCCCCTGCTGTTGCAGGCATTTGGGGGAGTGAACCAGCAGGTGGAAGATCTATGTCAGTCATCTCTTTGCCTTCCAAACTAAAAAGGAAAGTATAATCATTAAAACCGAAACAGCAATACGTTATTAAGAGACTCCTCCGAGCCAGCCACTGCGGGAGGTGCCGGAACGGCAGCAATGCAACAGCTGATAGCATCCCTGGCGTCGTTTGTAAAAATCGCCACAACATCCCCTCCCTGCATCTGAACCTCGCAAAGTGAAGTTGTGAGTCCTTCCAACAAGGGGTGGATCTGTTTTATTTATTTTTTTTTTAACCTCTTGAACTGGAGTCGCCTAATGACACTGTCACAGATGTGACCCACACGGAGGCAAGATGAGCGCTTGTGCTTTGCAGCCCTGCTGTGCTTAGAGCCCTGAGACCCTGTGAACTAACCCCTGCTTTCTGCTGACCTGACCGATAAGAGCAGACATCAGGAGCAAGCTTCAGCCAGGATCCACCAACCTGCCCTGGCCCTGAGAAGTCGCCCTGCTGCGCCCAGCCCGAGCCACCAATTCTGAACCAAATGGAATTCTGTGGAATTCTGAACCACATTCAGCTGCCACGTTCAGTCACAGATTTGGGGGTAGTTCGGACAGGAGGAGGAGGTGGTGTGTCATACATATCATCTGAGTTTGTGAAAATTGCCGTAAAAACAAAGAGGGAAGGGAGAGAGAGCCATCGGGGGAGCCTGCTGAGAACCATACTTGAATGACGCAAAGGGCTGGACCTTGTGCTGGCCTGGAGACAGGAGCGTGGTTGGTGGATTCAGGAGAAGGCAAGGAGGCTGATGGGAAATGAGGGAGCAAGTGAGCGAGGAATAGCTACCCCTGCAGAAAGTGGGGCCATGAGTCTGTGTTTCCTGACCAAAAGGCTGGGCTGCAGCACACAGGAGTTGGAGACTCACCAACCCCAAACTCTGAGCCAACCAGGAGGCCCCCGGAGCAGGTCTGGCCTGCAGGCGCAGGGGAGGTACAAACTGGCTAAGAAAGGAACGACACACACGCATGATGGACAGGCCAGTCCCTCCTCTGCCGTCTGCTCTTGGCTTTGCACATGCTAGTCACCCACTTGGTGGGTTTCTCTTCCAAGAAACCTGCAAATCCCTGCTGACAGCCCTTTCTGCTCCTTCTCCTCTTACCTCTTGTGCAGTGATTGGTTTGTGGCCAGGGACATTATTTTTAATTTTAGCCCAGGCATGAAGTAATTAGGAAGATAAATCTGTTACATGAAAGAATCAATCCTTTTTCCCATTCCAAATTCAAATTGAAATTATTTTTATCCAAGTCATTGCACTCTGTGAGAGATTAGCCCGAGTTTCTTGCATTGTCTTCAAGTTGCAAATTACAAACGGGAACAGTGAGTGGAGCACACACAATAGAGAGTTCACGCGGGCAGAGGTTCCATTCCGCGTGCTTGGCCTCTGCGTCAGGGGACACTTCAAGCGTGAATCCAGACGCCACACGCGTTTGTGGCAGTCACTTACTGAAGGGCACCCTGGTCTGTTAAAGGGTCAGATCCACCTGGGCCGTCCCTCTGCGCTGTAGACCTTGAGCCGCAAGTGGGGAGTGAGAGCCAGCAGGTGTACAAGGTGGTGTCTGAGAGGTTGCCCAGGGTCAGCTCTGGACATGTGCGCGCCACTGTAGTGGGTATGCAGCTTGGTGGATCTGGGGTTAAATCTGAGAGTCACAGTTTCGGGGCTCCATGGGAAAACTGTGATGGGGACCGGACTCTGGGCTGAAGGCCACTCCGTCATTAGGTCACTTGTGTTCTCTTCTAAGATACAGAGAAAAGGCCAGTAGGGCCAGCAGGGCCATAGATTCATTTGCAAGAAAGCAAACATGAGGGTAGATGAGCTGGGCTCCTTGCTCCTCCTGAGAGTGATTCCATGAGAGAGGCCAGTGTGGAGAGGGGCAGAACACACCCCGTCCACGGTCCGCAGCGGGAAGCTGCTGGCTGCTGCTGGCTAGAGATGCAGAGTGGCGGTGCCCAGGGTCTCCGCCGGCAGGAGCTCATGGGACAGTGCTGTGCCATGGACACAATGCAGGCACGCTTTTGGATCTCTCCTGTCCACCAGGGCAGCCGCTTGTGGCTACTGAGTACTTGGTGAGTTTTACGTTGCATTTGAGTGAGTTGCAATAGAAATCTGGCATTGAATAACCCCGGGGAGTCAGTGGCCATCAACCTTACTGGTGAGCGTCTCTCTAGGACATTTGCTTTCTGAGCCTCCCACGGCTCAGACCTGGGGATGGGGACGTCTCGGGAGGTCAGGGCAAGGACAACCAGCAGGTCTCAACTCTCAGGCCAGTGCCTTCCCACAGTCACCCCAAGTGCTCGGATCAGGACTTGTTCCCACTGTTTGCCAAATCGCCACCGTCTTGGTTCCCCTTGCTGGGAGGGTCTCCTGGTCTGGCTCATCTCCCTCGTCTCCCTTCACAAAGCCCATTTCTGGGGGAAGAATTACCCCGGTCACTCTCCATCCTTGCTCTCTGCCCGCTTCTCCCACCGTAGCCTGAGTTGTTACAGATTTTTAAAAGGTGTGTATTCTTTGCAACGTTTATAGAAAATAATACTGAAAAAGAGGCCAGTACCTGGTAACTTCTGTCCCCTTTCAGAGGGCCACATGAGAACAGCCACAGGAGTACCACTGATGAGTCCCTCCTGTCACCAGGTACTTGTCAGTGGGGTGTCTAATCGTTACACTGTAACAAAGCTGTAAGCAGGAATTTCCGCTCTCCGGATTGCCAGGGAGAAGCTGACTCTCAGGTGCTTTGTTTACTTTTCCAAGGTCACCCAAATGCCACGTCTGTGTGTCCCTCCCAAATCCGTGCACTTTTCATTTTACTGCCTGGACTCATGGCGCTGTGGCTGCATCGGTCGGGGGATCCGAGAGCATAGGAGCACATTGCTTGCTTCATGAACATCCAACTCAAGAAAATAAGCAACTTAGCTGGCTCCGCCTTCCCAGGCCCCACCTTAGTTACTTCCTCCCGTCTAGAAATGACAGCTCTGCAGTGCAGGGGGCCCCTCGGAGGGAGGTGGTATTTACCCTGGGTGACAAATTGCCCCACGTGGGTGATAACTCTCTGAGGATGACTACCAAGGAGAATGATAAGAATTTCCACCGGGAAGCCGCAGAGCAGGGTGGATCATTACCACGAGAAGTTTATTTATGGGGCCACTCTGGGCTTTTATGGGAAATCTGAAAAGCCACATCTCTGGAGCTGGAAACTTGGCAGGAAGACAAGAGAAAATGTGCCGCTGCTACAGAAGGGACTACAAAGGTGACGGCTGCAAGAGTCCTTGTCTTTCCGGAAGTGATTGACCCTGGTGGACAGTGATGGCGGGGGGAGGGGGATGAGCCCCAGGTCAGGTCACGCTGTCTGCTCCTTCTCTTTGCCCGTGTGGGGCACCAGCTCCAGGGCGCTGTTCTGCGCATTTCCATGACGACTCAGCTGACGGATCAGCAGGTGAGGCTCTGGCCTTGCTGGAAAAGAATTAAAGATGGGAAAGAGGAGACCATGGGACTCCAGGGACAGCTCTTCCTTGTGGGGGTCGGGAAGTGCATCTGGGGGGCCAGTGTGGCAGCATAGGGGGTGACCCCACCATCTGCAGTGCTGGCATCTTACGAGGGAGCTGGTTCAAGTCCCAGCTGCTCCGATCCAGCTCTCTGCTGATGTGCCCGAGAAAGCAGCAGAGGACGGCCCAAGTGCTTGGGCCCCTGCACCCTCGTGGGAGACCTGGGCGGAGTTCCTGGCTCCTGGCTCTGTCCTGGCCCAGCCCCGGCTCTTGCAGTTGTTTGGGGAGTAAAGCAGCGGCTGGAAGATCAGTCTCTCTCTCTGTAATGCTTTCAAAATAAACAAATCTTTAAAAAAAAATAAGTGCATCTGGGTGTGGGCTGACCCATCCGAGGACGTCCAGCCTGTCCACTCTCGAGACTGTGTCCACTCATCTGACTGTGACGTCCGCGTCCATTGCCGCAGGGCCTTTCCCCCGGCCATGGCTTTTGTGAAGCTCTGTATTTTTCTCAGTAGCTCTCTGGAGGCCCAGGTATCCATGGAGGTCAGCGCTGGGGAAGGGCCCGTCTGCTGTGTGTCATCGTCACACGTGTCATCGTCACACGTTTCACCGTCACACGTGTCGCCGTCACATGTGTCATCATCACACATGTCATCGTCACACGTGTCACCATCACGCATGTCATCGTCACACGCATCACCACACATGTCATTGTCACACGTGTCATTGTCACACATGTCATCGTCACACATGTCGTCGCATGTGTCATCGTCACATATGTCATTATCACACATGTTATCGTCACCGTCTCTTCCCGATCACGCCAACCCCTTGCACCCCGCAGGCCCCCACTATGGAGAGACCAGCCGTGCACTGGGCCTGCTGTGATCGGTGGATAACTTGTCCTTGCAGGAAGCCCGCTTTTGGCGAGAGAAGGAACCAGCTGACGCTGCATGGGTGTGGTGGTGGGGATGGTTGTCCCTGACCAGGCACTACCCTACGTGCATTGTCTGCCTTAAATCTCACTTACACCCGGGCCCTGGGCGCTGACCATATCTCCCTTTCCTGGATAAGGAAGCTGAAGGAGCTGAGTCACTCGCCCGCCCGGGGTCCTGCTCTGCTGTCTTCCTCAAAGCTCAGCCCTTTCCATATGTGTTCAGGGCGCTGTGTGCCAGGCTCAGGAGAATCCTTTGGCATTGACTCTCCCCTCTAATGTGAGACTCCCTGCTCTTGCCTCTGGATCTCTGGAGTCTCCTGCTGGAGCCACTTGCTGGACTGAGAACTTGGGAGCCCACACCCCTGCCTGTCTGTGGGAGTCACTGGGGTCTTATGCCCCCTCCAGCGCCTTCGGACTCATTGTCCGCTGACCTCAAGAGAACTTGTGAGTGCGTGAACACAGGTTCAGACAGACCCCGGGTGGGGCAGCCATTGCCTTTGGAATGTGACAGGTGCACACAAGTCTCCATGGTCAAAATCGTCAGCACCCCTGTGCCTTCAAACCCACCGCGAGCTTCACATCACAGGTTAAGCGCTTCCTTTTCCAAACACCATCCATCAAATGCTGAGACGAAGCTCCCAACTCAGAAGCCTGCAGGGTCTTGGAAGGCTGTTCATTGTTGAGCGTTTGAAGTGCGCTTTCCCACAGACGCCATCCCACGAATGGCCCACAAGCCCGTCGCTCCTCAGCTCCAGTGCTCCTGTCATTTGGTCCGAGTATTATTGTGGTTCTCTTTCAACTCTGACTACTGTCTAACAAGGCTTTCAGTAGGAAAACGCACCGAGTTTCAGTGCAAGGTGCTAGACACACATCCTTGTCTGTTTAACAGTGAGACCGGGGACTGCTTGCATCGTCTCCCACGAGAGCGATGCTCGCCATCCCTCCCCGGGCCGAGGTAATAGCCCTGGGGTTGCAGCCTTGGCCCAGGTACCACGCAGAATCCTCTGCAGGGGAATATTCAGGGAGACCGCGATTTGGGGAAAACGGGCCTTCAGGCCAGGCAGAATCCAGTTACGTAATCTGGCAAACCTTAGTAAAATGAAGTAACAATACACCTGCCTTTTGCTTCAGCAGTGCGTGGAGAAATCTAGACTCAGAATGAGAAGAGTCTGCAGTCAGGAGACACACACACAGCAGCAGGTTTTTAGTGGCAAAATCTTAAAAAAAAAAAGCATCCATCAACAGGCAAATAAGTTATGGGACACATTTAGTGTGGGACATTATGCACCTGGTGAAGATTGCGATGAGAACTCTGTGTGCTGTCCACGAGGTGCTGTCAGAGGGAAGAGAAGGCTTAGGATGTGCTGTGTTTTGTACTGTGGAGTCGCCAACCACTAAAGGCAAATCAGAGACCCCTGCTCTGTGGATGTGCTGTGTGGTGCCTGTGGGTGTGCAGCACCAGGCAGTATGGCGGCGGGGCTGACATGGGGGTCAGCAATGGGCCTCCGAGAAGTGGGGTCAGGGCTGCAGATTTTATGTTCTCTGTTCTGCTTAGGTTTCTTCGTCTGTTTGGAAGCGTGTGTAGCTTTTGGTGGTCTTTGGTGTTTTCTTAAAAAGTTGCACATCAAAAACTGGAATGTGGAAGAAGGCGACAAAGATGTTCCAAGCACGCCGTTTCCATGTTTTGTGGGGACAGCATGCCTTGGGCCTGGTTAGGAGGGGCACTGGGCCATTGTCGCAGCAGCGGGGGTCCCGGGGCAGGCATGGTGGAGGTGGTGGCGCTTCTTAGAGCAGCAGGAGCTCTAGACCTAGCGGTGGAGACAGCAATGAGTGGAGGAGAGCGAGACGTTCCGGACGAACAGTGATGTCGCCACTGTGTTCCAGTGGACAGAAAGCTGATCACTGCGTGCCCGTGGCTCCTGCCATCACACCTGGATCATCAGGGGTCCCCAGAATGTTGTGCTCTGGGGAGCAAACATCAATGCCAACTCTACCCACCCCCCAGTGTGCATGCACACTATGACGGAGAGACAGGCAGGTGTCTGAGCTCCCAGAGTGTTTCGTTTATGTGTAAAGTGCTGATAGGGCAGACGGGGGTCTCAGCGAGGAAGGACCTGTTGGGGGAGAGTCCATTAAGCCCTTTGCACCTTACAGGGCTCCAGGTCCTTGAGGCATCCTCTTACAGTCGTCCATGGTTTGGCAGAGAGACCCGAGAGACAAGCCAAGCAGACCCGGGATAATGGCTCCATCAGATGACTTGCATCTTGTTGAGCAAACACTTCCCAGATCTCTCAGCGTATCCAAGAGTCATCTGTGCTTTCCGATATGTTGGTAGCACAGAGGCTCCTCATGCGCGTCACCACCGGCGTCGGCACCATTAGCGCCATCATCGTCGTGGCCGTGGAGGGACACTGAGTGCTGTGTCGCAGCCTCTCTGCTGAAAGCCTCACATCCATTAGCTCATTCCGGGTGCATAACAACCCCGTGAGCTGCAGCCGATTAGCCTCGTGATGTCGCAGAGCAGGACCCCGAGCCAAGAATCAAGCACACTTTGCTTTGCTCCACGGCCCGTTCTCTTCATCCACGGGGGAGGGTAGTGAGCACCCGTTTGTCAGGGTTCAAACCAGCCACCTGAAATCAAGTCAAGCCACCTGTGTGGGTTTCCTGACAAGGCGTGTCCTTGGCCTGCGGTGAGGTCTGCTGTGCGTAGGTTGGAGGCAGCTGAGCTAAAGACCCGACGCGGGTTTGCATCATCCGGGAGCGAAACCCAGTGTGACGTCACTGGCAGACCAGCGGTGTCAGCCTGTCTTTACAGGACACCTGGTTAGAACAGGTCCGTCATGCTCCATTGTCCAAACACAAAGCAGCAGGAGTAGTTTTTTCCCCTCTGGACAATGCAGTTTCCAGACAGGCCATTACAAAGCAGAGCGTGTCACAGGACGTGTGGGAAGGAATGTGGAAGCTGCTCCTGGTGCTGCCTGCCCCGCCGAGCCCCCGGCACGCGTGGCCTAACCTAGTGCCCACCGCAGCTCCAGACGGTGAGCGCTAAGTCTTGCACAGAATAGAGACTTGAACTCGCCTGAGGCGGCACACATGGCCCGTGCAGCACAGAGACCTCGGGCTAGGCAAGTCCAAGCCCAGAGCCTGGGACACTGCCTCGAGCCAGGCTTTGGGCACCTGGGGCCTACAGTACCCAGGGAATTGAAACTTTGGGGGAGAACCAGTTCTTGTCTGTGGGCATCTGGATGTCCTATTGCATAGACATGTTTTGTGTTATCCATGTGGTTGTTAGTTGTATCACAAAGGTCTTTGTTCAGGTGTGGCTGTTGGAGCTACAGAGCATCTGCTCACCCCACAGGCTGGCCGGCTCCTGATGGCCCTGTGCAGTGCCCAGCTGTTTTAGGTCCCTCGCCCGGCTTCCGCGGAACGAAGGGATGTCCGGAAAGCAGTGACAGAAGGCAGGCCTTGGGAAAGAAAGTACAAAGCCTTTCTGCAGAGTGGAGCTAGGCAAGCTGTCAAACCAAGACCCTCGGAGGCAGTGAGCCTTCCGTCTGTGGAAGTAACCAAGTGGAGTTTGAATGAACCAGAGATTCTGGCTAAAGCTGAGACTGGAAGAGATGACCTGTATGATCCCACCATTCTGGTTCTTTCCCAACGGGTCCTTAGTGCCTGCCTTTGAGTTTGCATGTCCCAGCTGGAACAGTTCCTTGCAGGAAAATCAAACCCCCAGATGGGACAAGAAATAGATGCTGTGTTTGCACGCAGGTATTACTGCCCTAATGATAAAACAGAAGCTGGGAAGAGTGGGCGATGGAAGCCAGCTGTTTCTCTCACTCAGGGTTTTCTCTGCCTGGATATTGTTTTCTGCTTATTAATCCTTCTGTAAGCTCTTGTAGGTGGATGCTTACGAAGTTGTAACAGAGTTCTTTGAGCAAAGAGGCTTCTGTATTAGATGCCACACTGCACTTCTGAAGGGCCTAGAGAGGTGCTTAACTGAGCTCATTGAATTAGAATAATAGTTGTGGCAATAGATAGATTTTCTTTATAAAATTTTTTTTAGATTTTTTTTTTTTTTATTTATTTGAAAGAGTTACAGAAAGAGGTGGAGCCAGAGAGAGAGAGAAAGAGAGAGAGAGGCCTTCTATCTGCTGTTTTCCTTCCCACATGGCTGCAACAGCCAGGTCTGGGCCAGGCTGAAGCCAGGAACCAGGAGCTCCATCCAGGTCTCCCACATGGGTAGCAGGGGCTCAGGTCCTTGGGCCAACTTCCACTGCCCTCCCGGGCACATTGGATCCGAAGCATGAGAACCAGGACTCAGACTGGCACTCCAGTGTGGGACGCTGATGTCGCAAGCAGCAACCACTGTGCCACAGTGCCGGCACACCCTTTCACTGGGCGCATTAAGCTTGGCAGATTCCGGTGAGTTGAATTTGTGAGGCTACTACTGCTCTCAAACCTTCCACTAGCACGTGCAGGGCACCTTCTAAATGATCTCAGAGCTCTTAGGTCTTACACAGGAGTGGCCAACACCAGTGCCTACAAAGCATCAATGTAAATGAACAAGTGGAGACACAGGCGAGAAGCAGCCATGCAGGCACACTGGGGAGTGACAGTTGGTCTGATGTCGGCAGAGCAGGGGCGGAGATTCAGTCCGCGCCTGAGACCGTCCCTGGCGCACAATGTGAGTGTGCATTTCCATCTTCTTCCGTGGGCGTCTCTGCACTGCAGGGGAATTGGGCTCCGCCCGTCAGCTGCATAGGTGTGAGGTTTGGGAGGTGGGGTTGGGGGCTGTTTTCTCTCTCTGTGTTGCTTGGCACGCGAAGTCATGGGCCGTAAGAGGCAGCTGTAGAGCGACGTTGACTTGTGATCTCTGTGTTGCTGAAGCCACAGGAGTCAAGCTCTTGGCGTGACATCAGTTAAATGTTATCAGGTAGGACTGGGCGTCCCCATGGGCCTGCATCTCCGCTGTTCTTAGTGTCTTACGTTAGGGTGCCGGACCTGTTCAAGTCACTGAGCTGGTTTGCGACATTGTTATTAAGCAACCATTGTTAATAACTGTTTCTAGTAGCCTCCTTTATTCATATTTACCTGTATCCCTTTTTTAGTCCAGGTTCCCACCCAACACCGCATGGAGTCGCATCTCCTTGGTTCTCTTATGGCTGGGCAGGTGCTCCTTGGTTTTGAGGGTCTTGGCAGTTGTACAAACCATTGGTCAGGGGTGTTCTAGAAGGCCCCTCAGTAAGGGTTTGCCTGATGTTTTGCGTCATTAGGCTGGGGGTGGGGCGTGGGGGAGGCAGGAACAGAGGGGCAGTGCTGCCCTGAGCACCACCCCTCAACCCCGGGGCCAGGCCTCCTCGGTCCATTCCATTTTTGCTGGCTTGGTTTGTTGAGCACCTCCTCGCCTTCTGGCACAAGATGTTTCAGGTTTGTGCCTGTGCCCAGCCCAGGGCTAGAATCAGCTGGTGAGCAATTGATTTTTGAACGCTGCCTCGAAGGAATACTTCTTTAGAAACCCTGGGCGGAGCAAGCGAACACGCCTGCGAGAGAGGAGGCTTGGACCCTGGTCTGTGCCCCTGCTGGGTCTCCCTTCACCTTCCTTGCTCTCTGCTCACAGCTCATCCAAGGCTCTCCCGTGATAAAGGAGGTCACATACGCAAGCCACGTAGGTCCCTAGAAGGCAGGAGGGTGGATTCAGGTAGAAGAGCGATCCCGTTTCTTCTCTCCTCCAGGAAGCAGAGGCGTGGAGGCAGTGAGCTTCTGCAGTGTGACCAGTGTGTGTGTATGTGCCCCAGGTGGCACGGTCCACTCGAGCAGTCGGGACAGAGCAGTGTGGGAGCCAACCATGAGACTGTGGGGACCCTCTGCACTGAAAACCTTTTGAAATCCTTTGGAGCCACCATAGGAGAGCTCTGCGGGGGCGGGGCTTGACCTGTGTGGTGCAGGGTTCAGGGCAGGCGCTGGGGCTCTGGGTCCTCGTGGGAGGCCGCTGTCTGTGGTCTCACAGTGCCTGCAGCTGCTGCTCCCCTGAAGGGAAGTTTGTGGCCCCTCCTCCACTGACTCTGTCGATACCACCGCTGGCAAAGCTAGAAGCACAGAACTCAAGATCTCGGCCAGCAGGTGCTGGTCTCCTTGCTCTGCTGCCCGCATTTTCTGATGGCTCAGCCTGGCTGCAGTGCCCTGGGACATAATTGTCCTTAGGAACAGAGCCAGGCCAGTGCTTGGAGAGGCGTGGACCTCGACTGTCTGTACACAGAGCCTCAGGGCATAGCACAGATTCTCTGAGGACACAGAGCGGCGAGCCAGCTCCCCACCGGCTCCCGCACCCGAGGCTGAGTCAGGACAGTGATGTCTCCCCAGGGCACAAAGGAGGGCACGTTGGAAGGCTCAGCCCGCTGGGCTACTGTGCAGCCCCCCAAGCCTGGCTGGCGGGCATCCCCAGAAGCCACCTGCCCCGTTGTCTCTAGATTAATGGAATCAAGTGATGCAGCAGAACCGTCCGCTTCTAGTCCTCTCCGTGTTGCTTGGCTAAAGAAACAGAAAACAACAGAGCAGGAGAAGAGAACCGCGGGTGGTGCTATCCGTCCCGCTCTGTTTTTCCTGTGCAAATGGAAGGGAAGGGAGTTGTCATTTCCACCTCTTAGGGGACGCTGTGGGTTGAGCTTCCCCGGGGCTGCAGGTGTACCTCCAGCCTGCCTGTGACAGGAGCTCAGCGGCAGCCCCTCCTGCTCCATGGTGCCCTGTGACCTCAAGGGCCGTGTGTGCCAAGACTCGATTCCAGGGGTTTCCACCCTCAGCAGAGAGGCGCTCATTCTCATTGCCCCAATCCAAGAGAAGAGAAACAGAGGCACTGAAGGGCCGCAGGCCAGCAGGTCTGACCCTGGAATTGTGTCCCCGGCACCCTGTACTCACAGCTGGACACATTGCTCATTTTGTATAGGGTCAGGCCATCAGGTGGGGGTTGGGAGTGAACATGCAAATGGAAAAGGCAGCGGGTGGTGGCTGGGGTACACCCACAAGTCCTGCCCACTTTTGTTGAACCCTCCTGCGATCCTGTTCCCCACCTTGAGCAGTCTGTGTGTCTTGTTGTCCAGTTTGTGTGTTTAGTTCCTTGGGCCCAGGATGGGGATGAACTGGAGGCTAAACCTAGGGTGACATTTTTTGCAATGTAACACACCCCTTGTAAGAAGACAGAAATTATAAACGCGCAGTTATGGGTTTGGGGCATTAGGGATCCCTACTCACCGTGATGGAAGTGGCTGTTTGGTGGAGCCGGGGAGACGCCCATGTCCCACGTCCGAGTCCCTGGGGCCCAGTCCCGGCTCTGGCGGCCGATGCAGACCCTGGGAGGTGGCAGTGACGGCTCCAGCGACTGGGTTCCCGCCACCCAGGCGGGAGACCTGGACCAAGCACCCAGGCCTGACGGGCACTGGATAGCGAACCAGTGGGTGGCAGCTCTCTGTCTCTCTGTTTCACAGATAAAACATTTTGAAGAGAATTTGAGTTTAAAAAAAGTGACAAAGTCCTAGTGGGTGAAGTTAACGTTTACTGAGAAGAACTGGACATTATCTAGGCTGCTTTGTTTAAAAACGTGTTTTTATTTTTCCAGAAGTAATCCTTCCTAGCCATAAAATAACTTAGACATCCACACACCAGAACCTCTGGGACTTAACCTTGGTTGCTTTATTTAAGTGAATAGAAACGAACCCTAGCCGGCTACTTACCGGCTACCAGGCGGTGCTCTGACTTAGCACATTATATGAGCTGTTCGGTCTTCACCATCCTACGGGATAAAATCTTTCTGGTGCTTTACAGAGGAAACAATGGAGGATGAAGAGGATAGGAACACACTAGGGTGGGCAGCACCACAGTGGCCAGGCTGGGACTCTAACCAGGGAGCCAGATGGGAACGGGGTGGGGGTGGGGGAAGGGGCTGGGCAGTGCTGAGAGCTGGGCAGTGCTGGGGGCTGGCCCCTCGGTGCCTCAAGGCTCTGGCTCGTACTCGCTCTCTGGCCTCCATCTGTGATTCTTTGGTTTAGAACTGCGCGTTCCTGATTTCAGAGTATAGCCCAGCTTCCACCCCAGGGGCAGAGCACTCTGGCACCTGCTGTGCCTCCCAGCCGTTTTTCCCAAGAGCACACTGGGCTCCAGCTGCCGGGCACGGGGCACGCTGGGGAGGTGGGCAGTGCCCAGGGCCCCTGCCATCCCCAGGGGTGGCTTCGTCTCCTGGCTTCCTTACTGACTGAGAAGGGTGGTTGTTCGGCCCTCCCCTCCCCCTCCTGAGTCCTTTCCCGGCCAGAGTTGCCTTCCAGGATCCAGTCTCCACGTGTGAGCCTACAGGCAGCAAGTGGGAGGGGACGCCTTTCTTTGCTGCTCCTTGAAAGCAGAGCCCTTGTGGTTTTCTGATCTTAGCTTTCCAGCGGATGCCATACCTGTGGCCAGGCACCTGTGTTGGGGACTGAAGCGAGACCAGTGCCACCTGGAAGGGGAGGTTTGAGGCCCATCAAGCCCCGAGTTAAAAGCCGCCCAGAAATTCTGTGGCTGTGTCCTCTTTGACTTTCTGTCCCCTGCTTTTCTTTAACCCCTGGCTCAGCTAAACAAAGCAAAGCAGAGATAAATGTTAAAACAGGGTCTGGCGGGTTTTAGTCTCCAAGCGTTTACTGTGGCAGTAAGCTAGCTCTCTGTGACCAAGTGCTGGACGCCCTGTGATGGGAAGGGTGACGTGTGTCAGTGGGTGACCGCTGGAACGCCCGCACGTGCTGCTCCCAGGCCTGTCCCCGGCTCAGTTTGCAGAGAACTCCACCAGGCCACTCTTGAAGAAGTCCCTGGTGGGGTGCTGGGCCCGCCTTTCTGACGTTCCTGTTCTCCCTGGACGGCTCTGGCTGTCCTCTTGTCCCTGCCCTGCACCCTGCCCGGCAGCCGGGATCCTCTCTGTCTTGTTGGCAGCGTGCCTGGCACGTGCTGGACCCGAACAGCTCCCAGTCCAAAGCCTGTGTGCACCCCACGTCCCTGGGGGCTGAGTCCCCTACAGAAGGAGATAGAGTGGCTGTTGTGGTACCTCCTTGGGACGTCCCAGACCCATATGGGAGTGCCTGGGAGCCGGTCCCACCTCAGCTTCCTGCTGGTGAGCACCCTGGAAGGCAGCAGCTGATGGCTCGGGGCCTTGGGTACCAGATCGATGGAGCTCTAGGCTCTTGGCTTTGGCCTGGCCCAGCCCCTGCTGTTTAGGCCATTTGGGAGGTAAACCAGTGGGTGGTTTTCTCTCTCTCTCTCTCTGTCTTTCACTCTGTTGCTCTTTCAAATTAATAAAAATAAACAAATGGACTTTAAAAAAAGGTTACCAAGGGAAAGGCATATACGTTTACCTGATTGAAGCTCAGTGCCCCATGGGGGCTTTAGGAAGGATGGAAAGCCACAGAAAGGCCTGTGTGCCGTGCTGGACAGAGAGGGAGGGGACCGGCCTCCCGAGTCCCACTGGACAGAGAGGGAGGGGACCCATGCTGGGGGCCTGGGGCGGGGTCGCCACCCAGCAAGGCCTGTCTGTCCGGATTCTTTCTGTGACCCCTTGTCCCTTTCATCCTCAGAAAAAACCCATGCTAGGTTTCAGGACAAGCTGGTGGGGGGAGGGGCAGGAGCCCTCCCTGCTCCCGCTGCTGGTGCAGTGCCCAGAGGCCAGGCCTTGGGGCGGCCTGTACCCCACCCCTGCAGCCCTCAGCCACCACTCCATGCGTTGGAAGGCGCTGGAAGCTCTCTGGAGGGCTTAGCTGTTCCTGTGCGTGCTTGGATTTGATGCAACTCGGCACATTTGGAACCGAGGTGACACGGCACCGTCACCCGGAAGCATAGGCTTTGGAGAGGTGAAGAGAAATTTCCAGAAAGAGCTTAACCTCCTGATGGCTTGACTCAGCAAAACAAAATCAAGGATGATGGAACAGCAGGCCCACTGTAAAAGGAAGAAATAGTGAGAGAATTCCCATACAGCGTACCTGGAGGGATACAGATTGCAACACTGTTGCACATGAGGCCGTCTGCCGTGGGGAGCTTTCTGGAACGCTCCGGAAAGGCAGAACAACAGTGACTCAGCTGGTCTGCGTGACTCACCCTGTGCCCTGCTGTGGCCTTCACACCCACTGTTGACGTCATGGCCAGAGCTGCAAAAGCATGGCCTGGGGCCCGAGAGGCCTGCGCAGGAATGGACACGGTCAAGACTGGGACGCTCCTCCAGATCTCGGTGAGGTTTCGCCCAGCCAGATAGCCGGATGCCAAACGCCATCCTTTTCCCCAGATTCCTGCCGTGTCAGGAGTTAGGCAGGTGGGACGGGACTCAGAGCCGGGTTAGGCATAGCCGTGGGTGTGCTGAGGGGTGCTCTGCCTGGCTGGGGCACCCTGGGGTCTTCTTCCCCTAGGAACTGGGCCCAGGCCCCAGGCCATGCGAGTTGACCTTCACCTGGGTTTATATTTGCGTAACTGCTGTGGAAGAAAGAGAGCCTCATTCCCTCCAGCTTGTTGGCCACTGATAACTATCATCATTTTGTCTTGTTTCGTGGTGATTTGCATGTATGATTGTCTCACGATCCTATCAGAGTTGGTTCAGAGCAGAGCTTTCCCAGTGAATTGCGTGCATCGCCGTACGTTGGATGCTCCGAAAATAACCTTTAGTGGCTGCTCTCTTCAGAGAAGCCGGCCAGAGAGGGTGTTGGCAGCTGCCTATTCTGATCCGCCCGTCACAGCTGAGGAGGATGGGTGGCTCCTCCTTGGTGTCAGCGTGGACAGCCCTTCTGGCCATGGCCCTGCCATGCTCTGCTGGCCCAGCTCAGAGCAAAGCACCATGGGAAGGTGAGCAACCTGTCTCTGCATCAGTGTGAACCCGCGCTCATTACTGTGTCGTCCCCAGCTTTTTTATTCGCGGCAGTCACGCTTGGGAATCACTGGCATATATTTTGCATAAGGAGCCTTGTATTTTATTAATTAATTCATCAGAAGGAAATGTGCTTGGGTGACTGATCGGGGGGGGAGAGGAGGAAATTCAATGTCTCATTAGAGATCATCATGGTAGCTTAATGCAATTATGTATGTCAAGCCTAATGACATGTGACATTATGGCCTCAGAGGTTTTCCCGGAACGGGCTGTGGCTGGGGGAGATGACAAACCCAGGCACATCGCCGTTCCTCTTTTCCCCTTAGATAGGAATGCAGGTTAATTAGGAAAATGAAAGACAAGGCAGGCTGAGGCTCGCTACCTCTCCTTAGTGGATACCCCAAGTTCACGGTTCACTGTAGAATGACGAGAAAATGCCATTTAAAAGCATGGTTTTGCCCATTCGGTTGCCCAGGATTCTTAAGGAAACCATTTCTCCAGCCAACTGTATGGCATACAGTGTTTGGGCTTCATTAAAAGGCGTTATTGAATTAGTCACAATTTCCCGGTTCATCCAAAACAGACTTGAAGTCCCCTGCGTTCGGCCATGCTGGGTTTTGCTTCCTTTTCCACCTGGCCCTGGCCTGAAGGTTTGCTGCAGCTCACGGTCAGCTGGAGTGAAGGATGAGGGTGAACTCAAGTGTTTGCCAGGTGCCGCAGTGCGGCTGCCCTGCCCCGTGGTCTCGGGGGAAATCGTCACCTCGCCGTCTACAGCATGACCTCTGTCTGCCACGGTGCCTGCCCAGAGGTCGCGGGGGCGTCTTCCGAAGCAGCTCTCGCTCACGCAGTCTCACGTGGGCACTTGGGGCAGTGATGAGGAAGCCGCTTCGGGTGCCTGTATCCCGAGTCAGAGAGCCTGGGTTTGCGTCTCTGCTCTGTTTCCAGTCCCAGCTTCCTGCTGGTGCACACCCACCCTGGTGAACAGCAGGGGCCACTCAAGCGCCTGGCGCTGCCCCCCATGTGGCGACCTGGATGGAGCTGCTGGCTCCTGGCTTTGGCCTGCCCCAGCCCTGGCTGCTGCAGGCATTTGGGAAGTGAACCAGTGGGTGGCAGATCTCTCACTCTGTCCCTCCCTCCCTCCCTCCCTCTCTTTCTGACTTTCAAAAGAAAAATAGTTATGCTTTTCCCTTATATGTGCTGAATTCAAGGCAGTGCAGGTAGTAGGGTTCCAATCTCTTGTATCTGTAATACCAAATTTTTAAAAATGATTTATTTATTTATTTGAAAGTCAGAGTTACATAGAGAGAAGGAGGCAGAGAGAGAGGGAGAGGGAGGGAGGGAGGGAGGGAGGGAGAGGTCCTCCATCTGCTGGTTCGCTCCCCAGATGGCTGCAATGGCTGGAGCTGCGCTGATCCAAAGCCAGGAGTCAGGAATTCCCTCCAGGTCTCCCACGTGGTGCAGGGGCCTAAGGACTTGGGCCATTTTCTGCTGCTTTCCCAGGACACAGCAGAGAGCTGGATTGGAAGTGGAGGAGCTGGGACTAGAACCAGTGCCCATCTGAGATGCCGGCGCTTCAGGCCAGGGTGTTAACCCATTGCGCCACAGCGCCGGTCCCACCAGTTTTTAAATATAAGCATTACTCAGCGCTTCCGGCATTTGTTCAACTTTATTTGGTAGCGTGAACGGGAGTACGCATTTCTCTGAGTCAGTGGATCTGGCATAGGGCATTAGACAGATTTGACAGTTTGGGGCAGTTTGGGGTAATCTCGTTAGAAATTTAGGTATAGTGAGTGCACCTTCATCTTCAGGACTCACCAGTGCTGTGGTAAGGCAGTCACCGTTCGTTGGCAAATGAACTCACATGCTCTTTCACGTCCACAGGTGCTTTTATTAATTGTTAGGAGTAGAGTAGGTCCAGGAGTACCAGCGTCAGACTCACCTCTGCAGCTCACGTGGAGGGGTGGCCTTTGACCAAACCGCGCTGCAGTGCTGCTTACATACCTGCATCCCACGTCAGAGTGCCTGGGCCAGGCCGGGCTCTGCTCCGGATTCCAGCTTCCTGCTAGTGCGCACCCTGGAAGACAGCGGTGAGGGCTGACGTGGTTGGGACCCTGCCATCCAAGTGGGAGACCCAGATGAAGCTCCTGACTCCTGGCGTTGGCCTTCTGTAGGCATCTGGGGGCGTGGGAGATGCCCAGATGGGAGCTCTCTCTATTTCTCTCTCTCTCTGTGCCTCAGATAAATAAATAATAACAAATAAAAATGAGGGGAAAATAAATAAGGCACGGGTGGTTCAGAAGTTTGCTGCCGTGAGTTGCTGGGAAAGAGACCCACCTACTTGGTCTCTCTCACCTGCACCTGCTGTGTTTCCTGGCAGATCGGCTTGCCCTTGAAGAGCCCTGATGGTGACAGCACACAGGCCATAAGGTCCCTGACAGAGGCACTGCAGTATCAGGTCCTTGGGGGCCTGAGGGCCAGTTTTGGAAATCCACAGCTTAAAAAAAAAAAAAAAGCAAACTGCAGGACCGTGGGTTCTCATCCCCGAGAGAGTCAGGGCTCAGTTGCTCCTCTGTGGAGCTCAGCCCCCTCTCCGTGCAGACGGTAGCCACGCTGGAAACACACCCTGGGCCCACAGGTCTGTCTCCCAAGGGCCGACCCTCTGCAAAGAGCAGCTAAGTTCTCCTGCTACAAGACACCATTCTTTCAACAAAAACATCAGGAGTTGCGGAGACTGAAGACCTTTGTGGAAATCTAGCTTTTAAGTAAACACCATAAAGCACAGTTACTGTCACACAAGCAGCCCTTCTTCCACGTGTGTGGCCAGACCCTGCTGCTAGCACGTCTCCGGCTGGCTCTGAAGCGGGGCATGTGGAAGTGATTGTCGGGGCGGCGGCAGCTGCAGGGCCAGGCCCAGGTCGCTGCAGCACTGCCCGGTGCCTGCTCTGCACGTGGCTTGACAGCGTGAGTCCTGCCGTCAGGGAGCGCATCCTGGACACGCGAGAGACCATGCAGACAAAGGCTGTGGGCCAGGCAACAGCGGCCCCTCTGCTGCCCAGTCCAGCCGCGGCCCACACCCTGCCAGGAAGCTGTGTCCTGGGTATGCAGCTCTCAGTGTCCTGTGAGACAGCGTTAGCCCCAGGCGCCCTTTGCGAAGGTGTATGCACGGATTTGAACAATCAGCATGCCGTCCTTGCAGAGTAGCCGTGGGAACCACAGAAGCCACACGGAACACAAACACCAGTTGAGCGGCGTTGTGATTTCGTGGTCACGAATCCCTGGGCTGTTCCCGGAAGTCCACAACACAGCTCTGTTGTAAGGGACACCAGATCGGGCTCCTCCTCGGTCCAGCTCGCTCTCCCATGTTTGAAGTCTGCACACAGCCAGGGTCAGAATGAAGAGGATCCTCTCGGCTCTCTGGGTCTCAGGACAGACTCACCCAGCATTGCGGGTACTGGGCAGCCGCACATGTACTCACATGGACCCCTCGTCCCCTTGTTCTCTCCTGCTCCAGGCCACCCTGGTCCTGGACAGGGGAGGCAGCAGCTCCTGAGTGCCTCGGGAGAGCCACATTCGCAGGTGGGGGGTCCGTTAGCTGTGCTTGTAAGCCTGAGCCATCTCTTCCTTTTACCTTGAAGGTAAAACTGCACTCCCGCATGGTCCCGAGCGATTTTCTCATCCGCACTGTAGATGACTCGGCCACCTGGGGACATCGGCAGAGCTGCCGTGCTGCCTTGTAGATAGGTGCCCGGCTGTGCATCTGGGCAGCCCGGCTCCCCCTCTCCTCCCCGCTACATGGGCCGTGTGTTTCAAGTCCAATCTCAAAACATGGAGCCGTTAACCCCGGCATAAATTGAAGATCGCTAACAAAGATGCTTCTCCTCAAACCTCTGATTTTAGTGTGGAACTTAGAACCGGAACATTTTTGGAAGCATTTTTGGTGGAAGAATGAAAACAGACACACCAAAGGGAGATTTGCCAACCATATAAATACACAGGCGTTAAGCCCTCTGCACATAAAGCAAGTATAAATGGAAAGACAATGAGTAACTGCATGTGTAAACAGAAAATCCCCAGAGCACGTGTCGGCAGGACCGGACAGTGAGGACCACGTCCTTCAGGCTCTTGTTTTGCTACCCTGTGACTCCATTGCTCGTCTTGGGCTCGCAGCTCGCTCGTCTCCCAGCACCCTCCTTGGCACTGTTCTGTTGTCTGCACTTTGGGGGCTGTTGGCAAATGGAGGTGCTCGCCACGAGAGCAGCTTTCGACTGTACTCAGCTCTTCAGGGCTGCAGCTCCGCTCGAAGGGAGTTATCTTTTCAGTTGTTCCTAGAGCTTGCACGGGGTGGGGGTGGGGGGTGGGACGGGAGCAGAGGTGAGCTCTTCTCTCCTCCAGCACCAGCAGGCAGGCACCTCTCCCAGAGGCTGTGGAACTGGGCAGGAAATGTTGGGAAGGGATGGATGGGCTCTGCTCACCTTCTCGGGCCGGTCCTGAGCTGTGTTTGCCCAACATCCGGCAGAGGCAGATACACGCAAGGAAGGGATGCTGTAACCGCATGTTTCAGCACGTAGGGAAATGGCATATGGGGAGACAAGGTGAACTCTCGGTCACTGCACGCGATTATCATGATTAGTTTGGGAGGAGAGACCCCAAACTGCCAGAGGGGCCCCTCCTGTCCCAGGGTGAATTCATATCAGACGCTACTTGGCTCCATAGCACCAAGCAATTCTTTAGTCTACGCTGCGGGCCTAGTCCCAGAATGCTTGAGTTTATTCGATTCAGGTCAACTCATCTTAAAAGTATCACTGGGTACCAGGAACTATAGATGGGGATGCTCCCTGCTCCCGGTGTGCCTGGGAAGCTGCCACGCCTCTCACAGAGCTCACACCTTGAGCTGCACCCGGTTTCTTTGATTTGTTTGGTGTGCACAGGCCCCTGCTGTGACAAGTGTGTTACTGGATTGCAGGGTAGGGCTGGGAGCCCGGCAGGGGGTTGCGGACAGAAAGCACTGCATGTTGGGGCTCTCTGGTGGCCTTGCTCTGAGTGGCTGCTGGACAAGCCCTCTCCAGGGGTAGCTATTTCCTTGTGGGAGGTGACAACACTTGCAGAGCCCGGAGGACAAGTGGCAGCACAAAGCTTCACAATAGACCCTGGGTGGGGTGGGAGGGGCTCTCTACCTTGCCTGGGATTATTCGAGAGGCTGGAGAGGCTGGATAGTTTTGCATAGCAACGGGAGGCATCGGGAAGGCGGGAGGCGGAAACCATTCTCTGGGAAAGTCACAGGACAGAGTCATTAACCCCCTGCAGGGAAGTGTGAAATCGTCCTGTATTGGGGGCCCAGTTTCCCATTGTGGCCAGTTTCCTCCCTGGCCTGTAAACAAGCATCTCTTCCTCCTCTCTGCTCCACCCCCTCCTCCTCCTCTTCCTCCTCCCTGTTTGGAACCCCCAGGGATTTCTTTCCTGACTTGGTGGCTTCTCACCTGCTCCCTGCATAGCTGCATAGTTACCTGCTGTGGGAACCTGCAGTGGACTGGACAGAGCCTCCCCAAATCTTCCCAGTGGGGTGAAGGTGGGGAGGGAAGGGCTGGTCCTTCCTGTCCTGACCCTCTTCCTCACTTGTGAGCAGGAAGCCCAATTTTAATTTGGTACCAAAAACATGAGGGGTTTCTTCCTTACTTCGCTTGCTTGTAGCACGACTTTGGACAGCTCACTTAGCTTGGGACACAGGTGTCTTAGACAGCAGCTTCACTCGCCACGATGCCCACCGCGGCTTTGGAGTCGGTCCCCATAGACTCGGTAGAACAAGAAGCAACTTCTCAGGCAGAGGTGTGGATGCGACAAACCGGGGAGGGCTGCCTGGCGGCAGGTCCTGGGCCTCCGACAAAGGAAAAAGCCGGGCCAGCAGCTTCGGTGCAGGCAGAGCTCCGGCACACAGTGGATTGATTTCTCCGTGAGCCCATGCTTCTGCACGTGTAGAGCGAGATGGGCCAGCCATCTCTGTTCACAGAGAGGAACAGTTGAGTCCTGTACGTGTGGTACAAACGTACAAGCAGAGGCACGTGTGCAGAGTCTGACGATATTGCATGGATGCAGGCAAGGTGTAGGACTGTGTGCACATTGGGGTTCCTCGTGGGCAAACAGGCCAAGGAGCTGCACAGAGGCGGGTGGGCATCCTTGTGTGCGAAGATCAAACATAGGACAGGATCCTAAGGAGCCAGATTCAAACTCAGCTTGGGGGAGAGGCTTGAAAACTGGGTGTTAGGAGGAATGTTTACACTGTCTTTTATTTTTAAATATTTAATTGAAAGGCACAGATAGAGGAAGGGAGGGAGAAAGAGAGAATCTTCCACTCATTCTCTTTCTAAATGCTTGCAGCAGCTGGGGCTGGGCCAGGCTAAAATCAGAAGCCAGGAGTTTCATCTGGGTCTCCATGTTAGTCGTGGGGACCCAAATATTTGGGCCATCACCTGCTGCCTCCCAGAGTGTGCATTGGCAGGGAGCTGGGGCAGAAGTGGGGCTGGGACTGGAAGCCGGGCACTTTGGTAAAGGATGTGGGAGTCCCAAGCGGCATCTGAACCAAACACCTGCTCCTGATCATTGTAAGGCCACCACGAAACACACCAAACACTGGAGTAGGGGAAAGGACTAACTGGGGGAAGCCCTAGAGACCGGAGGGAAGGGGCGAAGAAGGAAAAGAGGGAGATGGGGAGCGTAAGAGAGAGATCCAGAGAGAGAGAGAGAGAGAGGGAGAGAGATCAGGAGATGGAGAGAAAGAGAGAGCCATGTGTTCAGGAACGAGTCCTTCTAAAACTTTGCTGGGGGCGGGCACGGAATCCCATTAGGACGGCGGTGCTGCTGACACCAGTGGTTGGGCCATGTGGCCACCTGGCTTCCAGCAATGACAGCGGAGCCTAGAGCCTAGGACAGGACAGTGTCGGGTGTAGATCGTGCCATAGATAAGACTGTGCCATTTTACTACCAATCATTATAACAGCAACTCAATGTGGCACAAACACTAGTGGATACTATCTCTCATTTATAGATGAAATTATTGGTGTTCAGTGAGGCACATTGACCTGTACAGAATTATAAATTAAGTTCCTTTTATTTATTTTTAATTAATTAATTAATTTATACTTTTTGCTGTTCTTTAAACTTGCTAGCCGGGCCTGTGAATAACTTCTTTTTTTTTTTTTTTTTTTTTTTTTTTAATGTCAGCACAGTTTATTTGCCCAGGAAGATTCTGGATTTTTTCTCCTTTTTATATTTTCGTGCATTTAAAAATGAAACTCTTTAGGATTTAAATGAAGTAGCAGGTGAAATGCCTGGAGCACAGAATGAGCTTGGTTAATGTCAGGGTGTACTAGGCTAAGCCTCTGCCTATAGTACCGGCATCCTACATGGGTGCTGGTTCAAGTCCCGGCCGCTCCACTTTCAATCCAGCTCTCTGCTAATGGCTTGGAAAGGCAGTAGAAGATGGCCCAAGTCATTGGGCCCCTGCACCCATGTGGGAGACCTGGA
This sequence comes from Lepus europaeus, assembly GCF_033115175.1. Taxonomy (NCBI): domain Eukaryota; kingdom Metazoa; phylum Chordata; class Mammalia; order Lagomorpha; family Leporidae; genus Lepus; species Lepus europaeus. Next base: position 160,593,194 of record NC_084830.1, on the reverse strand, counting down.
AGAAGCTCCTGGCTCCTGATTGGCCCAGCTCCAGTCATTGTGGGCATTTGGGGAGTGAACCAGCAAATGAAAGATCTCTGTCTCTCTCTCTCTCTCTCTCTCTGACTCTGCCTCTTAAATAAATAAATCTTAAAAAAAAAAAAAAAACCACAGGACATGTGTTTAATATGTATTTAATACGAATTTTATGTGACATGGGAAATTGGTGTGGTTTAAGGCTCTGGTGGGGGGTGGCCAAGGCTGTGACGGCTGGGTGAGGGCCTGGGGACACGGCCAGCCGGTGTGCTCAGGGTCTCCTGGGGTGTGCCCTGTGTCTTCACAGAGAAGGAGGCCCCTCTTCTCTGGGGCTGGGGAGGGTCTTGGGATCGGCTTCAGGGCAAGACCAGGACCTTCTTCCCAGTCTCACGGCCTGCACCTGGGGAGAAGGGTGAGCGGAGGGGGGAGTGGCTTCTTGCCTCTGCTGTTTTCTCAGACAACTTGGGGATATCTGGGGGCAGTGTGCCCTGGACCCCAGTGTATGAAGCCAGTGCTAACCCAGAGCAGCCCCTGGTGGGGAGCAGACCCCTCAAGTCCAAGGTCTGGCCTCTGGCCTTGCACCAATGCACCTGTTCCCTGAAACTGCTGTGTACCCAAGGCCCATGGCACCGCGGAGCCCCAGCAGGTGCAGGGCGTAGAGAATGTTCCCCGTGGCCCTGCCCAGCATAACGGGACCCTCCACCTTCTCTCTGGCTGTCATTCCCAGTGCTTCATAAAACCCCGCCTGCGTGTGGGGTGTCCTTGTCCCGTCTCCCATGTGTGGTCGTGCTGTGGCCGCCAGGTGGGCTCCAATCTGTGGCTTCTGGGAGGGGGTAAAGTCCCTGTTGCCTTCCCTCGGTGCCACTTCTTGCAGGAACAGGATGCAGAGCAGTGGGGGAGGGGTCCATCTCCACTCGTGCACCTGTGCGTGTGCAAACCCTAACCTCCTGCCTTGTGGAATCCTCATCGCCCAAGGACAGGGTAGGGCTGCCAGCCTTGGGGGCCTCTGAGTGTGGGCCCCCGGCCTCTGTCCTCCGTGTGCAGGGGCGTGGTCTCCATCGAGCCTTGTAACTGTGGTGGAGCCGACCTGGAGCCAACAGCGGATGGATAGGTTCTTAAAAGTGAGAGGCGAGCACACTGACACCGCCCCCCAACCCCAGCGCCCTTGATGGAGCCAACAGCGCCCAGGGAGCTGGTGACCGCAGCTTTATAACAAAAGCAGCAGGGGAACCACTTGGCCCCCTGAGTTTGTGTAATTGTGGTCATGTGATGGCTAGAAGTTCTGTGTTATTTCTCATCTACCAAGGGGCTGTTACTTTTTCCATGTGGCTTCGTGGCTTCCAGATTTAATCACACTAAAGATCTAAAGACAAACACACACACTGCCTTTAGGGCCCCCAGGAGCTGGTATCTGAGACGGTGAGGTGGCCTGGACAGGGGCGCCGAGGCACGCAGAGTGAGAGCTTGTGTGTTAGTCACGGGAGTGCCCGTTGCTTGCCGCGAGACTGTGCTGTGTCGGTAGTCTTTGCCTCCACACGGTACCCACGGGTTTCTTTTCCTTCCGTGTCGCTGCCCTTGCAAGGGGCCGCTTCTCCCACTAGAATCATTCTGAGACGCCCCCTCTGAGGGAATGGGGCTGTTTGTGTTTAATTCAGAGTTCTGAGACGTTCGCAGAAACCAGAAAATGCGCCAGAATCCAGCAGACTAAGACATTTGGTTCCTGCATTTGGGAAATCCAATGACATTGCTTCTCCTCCTGATTCCAAGGGCCGAAGGGAAAGGGGGGTTAGACAGTGGGATAGTCAGGCAGCTCTCAGCTGGGCTGGGTGGTGTGAGGTCCCTGGCCCGGCGAGACAGCATGCAATGCAGCATGGCGGTCAGGGTTAGCTCTGAGCTGTGGGCTCTGTGTCGCTGCTTGCAGCCCACCTGTGGCTGAGGGCAGGGGTTGGCGTGCGTGTGTGTGTGTGTGTGTGTAGCTCTCTGTGCACTAAGTGTGTGAAGCCTTGGACGGGGTTGGCAGTGCCGATTGCCACTGGGGGCTCCATACATCACAAGGGCATTGGATTCCCAGGCACAGAGTACGGAAAAGGCCCGGTGAGACCAACCACACCTAATAAAACCAGCAGCTCCACGTGGCCACGCCCAGGCCTCAGAGGGAAGCAGCTTTGTTAAAAACATTGACTAAAATGTTCAAGTTCAATGCCCTGGGTCAGAACAGAGCAAACGGTAATGGGAACAGTTTGTCATTAATCTTGACTTTTCTTGGGTTTGATTGTTTTCAGCTTATACACCAATTCTGCTTTTCCCTACAATTAAGTTAAATGACTGTCTCCAAAAAAGCCATTTTGCATGTGGTGCCCTGTGATCTGCCTTCCCCCGCTGTGTCTTTCCTGCAGCCTGCGAGGGTCACTGGCAGTGCAGTCGGGGGTGGTGCAGCCCAGGCTTGGCACCAGCAGACAACCGCTGGTTAAAAGCGTAGATCTGAGTGTGTCCTGTAGGCAGCTGCTTTGATCTCTTCTACTAGTGATCATACTTGTCAGAGAGAGAGAGAGAGAGAGAGAGAGAGAGTCACAGAGAGCCACAGCTTTGCCTGCACGCTAGCATGTTATCACCTGCTAATTACCCCACTGCATGAAGAGGTTGGGCCGGTGGCTCCGAGCTTCCGTCCAAGCGTCGGCAGCCATTTTGTTGGATGCCGCATCCTGTGACCTGTTTTTAATTGACTTCCCTCCTCTTCACTCTTCAAAGCAGGGCTCTGCCAAAGCCACCAGCGTTTAACTTTGAAGCTCCCTTGAAAAAGAAAAAAACAAAGGCCCAAAGTCAAGGACTTTCAACTGCTTGTGTTTTGGGCCAGATACACAAATGTCTTTTTGTGTTTCAAAAAGTTACTTTTAGTGAGCTCTTTGATCTAGAAAAAACCAAAAACAGAAACAAAGATGTCCCATATGGAGGATTTTTTTAAAAATAAAACTTATTTAATAATTGGTCTAATCACAGTATCTGCTTTTCTAATTTTTTTCCAATGGCTGAAGTTTAACATTTTTGATGCATACAAAATAGTGGATAAATGTGCATTCCTTTGAAATCTCTGTTTTGTAGTATAATTGTCTCATAATAGTCATTGGTTTCTGCCATCACGTGAGACACCAGGGGGAGGGTGTGCTAAGCTCCATGGGCAGCTATGGCTCAGGTGTGGGCGTCGTGGTCTGTGCCCAGGCAACGTGTCTTCACAGAACCACCTTAAATTACAGTGTTTGTGATGTGGACATGAAGTCCTGATAATCTCACACAAATTGATTATTTGCCAAGTTACGATGTGAAGAATGTTTACAAACTCATGGATAAAAACAAGGTATCCCAGGCAATGTCATAAAGAATATTTTATGTATTTATTTTCAAGATTTGTGTATTTTGTTTGAAAAGCAGAGTTATAGAGGGAGGGGGAGACAGGGACAAAGAGAGGTATCTTCCATCCACTGGTTCACTTCCCAAATGGCCACAACTGCCTGAGCTGGGCCAGCCTGAAGCCAGGAGCCTGGAACTCCACCTGGGTCTCCCACATGGGTGCAGGGCCCCAAGCACATGGGTCACCCCCTGCTGCTTTCCCAGGTGTGTTAGCAGGGAGCTGGATCGGAAGTAGGACGGCTGAGACTGGAACTGGAGCCCTGATATGGGATACTGGCCTCACAGGTGGCGGCTTAACCTGCTGTGCCCAACTCCAGCCCCAAGAATATTTTCTTTAGATAACAGATTCAGATTCTCTCCCTCTCCCTCTCCCTCTCCCTCTCCCTCTCCCTCTCCCTCTCCCTCTCCCTCTCCCTCTGTGTGTGTGTGTTTGTGTGTGTATTTTCTTTTTTTTTTTAGAAGCCGTAGCCCTTGAAAATGTCCTTGCAGAGTGTCAGTTTCTTCGGGGCGGGAACGCAATGCAGCCCCCGTCGCCTGCGGTGCTGGCTCGGGCTGCCCTCCGCCGTGAACTTCTCCCGTTCTTGACTGTGGAATGCCGGTCCTGTTGATAGCAACAGCTCGTGTTTGGGTGGTAGGAGAGACAGGCTTTCCTTTTTCCTCTGCTCATCTTTGGTTCATGGGCTGGGCCTGTGAACTAGACCGAGAAAAGCTGAGCGGGAACCAGATGTTTGTTACCGTGCACGTCACACACACACACACACACACACACACACACACTGACCAAGTCCAAGGCTTCCAAAGCAAACTAACCAAAGAGCAGTGCCGTCTCAGAGAGGCGACAAGACAAAGGATTAGGACTTTGCGCTCCTGGGGAGGCAGACTGTGGCCAGAGCACACGTACAGGAAACTAGCGGCAGCCGAGAGCGGGCGGTGCGTGCGTCCTGCTGCTTCCTGCGTGGCCGCCTCTGGCTCAGCGTCTGGAGTCGGCTTTGGCGACTGATTCACTCGTGTCCCTCCGAGTGGCAGACATTTTACCAATGTATATCCTGCTTTTAGGAAAACACTGGAAGGACTGAGATTTTTCTGAGTCGCCTGCAGCTCCAAGCAATCTTAGGCTGGGTCTGGTGCTGTGGCACAGTGGGGTGAAGCCACCGCTTGCAGCGTCAGCATCCCCTATCGGGGTGCTGGTTCGAATCCTGGCTGCCCCACTTCTGAATCAGCTTCCGGTTAAGTTTCCTGGGAAAGCAGTGGACGAGGGCCCAAGTGCTCGCACTCACACGGGAGACCTGGGTGGACTTGTGGCTCCTGCCAGCCGTGGTCGCCGTGGCCATTTGTGTGGTTGAGCAGCAAATGGAAGCTCACTCTTGGTCTCTCTCTCTCTCCCTGTCTTCTCCTCTCTCTGTCACTCTGCCTTTCAAACGGGTAGGTAAATCCTCCCCCGGACTGGGACTCTGGGCCGAGGCGGCGTATTTCGGGGAGGCAGATTCTGCCAGCCTCCAGGCGAGCGCCTTTGCATGGAGAAACCTGCCCAGCCCCTCTGGCAGGAGCGCCAGCCTCTCCCGGCCCCAGGAGGCGGGTTCTGTCGGATCCCCGTCTTCCGGCTGTGGTTGCTGAGGTTCTCAGCGATCCTGGCGAGCCAGGGTTGGGCCTGCTGAGACACCATGGACGTCTCGTCTCTCAGTGTATCCAGGCTTCATGGCCAGGGGAGCAGGCTGGGCTCTTGTCCATCCCACACCCCCTTGCTGATTCTCAGGGCCCTGCCTGCTCCGTGTTGCTCTGGGAAGCTGGTGAGACCTACGTTCCCGAGAAGGGAGGCCACGGCACGTGCAGCCATTCACTCGGCGTTTTGGGCACTGTCAGGTATGAAGGCCCAGTCTCGATGCTGGGGGAACAGGAGTAAGCACCCCACAAATGGTCAGTCTCGTCTTTGGGGTGGAGAGGAATAGCAAAGACACCTTGTGCGGAAGCACACGCACTTCCCGGCAGTCGTGTGAGCTGTGCGGAGGCAGAGCAGGGGACACAGTAGGCAGTGATGGGGATGGTGGAGGGGTGGAGGGGGTGATGGTTTAGGTCAGGTGGGCAGAGTCGCCTCTGAAAACACCCACAGTCGTGTGCTCCACAGCTCTGTGCTGTCCATCCCACGGCTTCAGCCTGCGTTGTAGAACTCCCGTGACAGATATATTTCATTTCACAGATAAAACTACTGGGATGGAGAGATCGTGGGACTTGGTCAGGGACAACAATTTGTTGCAGGTTGAGGCCAGCATCCAGGTGTCCGGTGTCTGTCCCCGTGAGCTGTACACCACTGATGGAGCAGCCTAGGGCCAAGGTCCCCCAGCAGGGAGCCAGCTGCCATGTTCCTGGCAGCACTGGTACCCTGGACACGTGGAGAAGGCCACGGCTCACCATAGACTTGGAGAGGAGGAACCGGGGCCGACGCTGTGGCGTAGCTTGGTAAGCTGCCACCTGCGGCACTGGCATCCATACAGGCACCTGTTCCATGTCCAGTCCGGCTCCCCACTAATGTGCCTGGGAAAGCAGTGGAAGATGGCCCCTGTTCTTGGGCCTCTGCACCCACATGGGAGACCTGGAGGAGCCTCCTGGCTCCTGGCTTCTGCCTGGCCCAGCCCTAACTGTTGTCGTCCACTGGGGGCATGAACCAGCGGATGGAAGACTTTCTCTAACTCCGTCTTTCAAGTAAATAAACAAATCTTAAAAAAAAAAAAGAAAAGGAGGAATCAAGCATATTTTAAGCACTTATAGGAGCTGTGGTGTGTGGTGTGTGTGGTGTGTGTGGTGGGTGTGTGTGGGTGGAGTGCTGTGTGTGGTGTGTGTGTGTGGTGTGTGTGGTGTGTGTGGTATGGTGTGTGTGGTGTGTGTGTGTGGTATGGTGTGTGTGGTGAGATGGTGTATGTGTGGTGTTTGTGTGGTGTGTGTGGTGTGTGTAGTATGGTGTGTGTGGTGAGGTGGTGTGTGTGGTGAGGTGGTGTGTGTGGTGTGTGTAGTGTGTGTGGTGTGGTGGTGGGTGTGGTTTGTGTGGTGTGTGTGGTGTGGTGTGTGTGGTGTGGTATGTGTAGTGTGGTGTGTGTGGTTTGTGTGGTGTGTGTGGTGTGGTGTGTGGTGTGTGTGGTGTGGCGTGTGTAGTGTGTGTGTGGTGTGTGTTGTGTGGTGTGTGTGGTGAGGTGGTGTGTGTGGTGTGTGTAGTGTGTGTGGTGGGTGTGGTGTGGTGTGTGGTGTGGTGTGTGGTGTGTGTGAGGTGGTGTGTGTGGTGTGTGTGGTGTGTTGTGTGTGTGGTGTGGTATGGTGTGTGTGGTGCGGTGTGTGTGATGTGGTGTGGTGTGTGGTGTGTGTGGTGTGGTGTGGTGTGGTGTGTGTGGTGTGGTGTGGTGTGGTGTGTGTGGTGGGTGTGGTGTGTGTGGTGTGTGTGGTGTGTGTGGTGTAGTGTGGTGTGTGGTATGGTGTGTGTGGTGTGTGTGGTGGGTGTGGTGTGTGGTGTGTGTGGTGTGGTGTGTGTGTGGTGTGGTGTGTATGTGGTGGGTGTGGTGTGGGTGTGGTGTGGTGTGTGTGGTGGGTGTGGTGTGGGTGTGGTGTGGTGTGTGTGGTGGGTGTGGTGGGTGTGGTGTGGTGTGTGTGGTATGGTGTGTGGTGTGTGTGGTGTGGTGTGTGTAGTGTGTGTGTGGTGTATGTGGTGTGGTGTGGTGTAGTGTGGTGTGGTGTGTGTGGTATGGTGTGTGGTGTGTCTGGTGTGGTGTATGTGTGTGGTGTGTGTGGTGTGGTGTGTGTGGTGTGGTGTGTGGTGTGTGGTGTGGTGTGGTATGGTGTGTGGTGTGTGTGGTGTGTGTGTGGTGTGGTGTGTATGTGGTGGGTGTGGTATGGTGTGTGGTGTGTCTGGTGTGGCGTATGTGTGTGGTGTGTGTGTGGTGTGGTGTGTGTGGTGTGGTGTAGTGTGGTGTGTGGTGTGGTGTAGTGTGGTGTGTGGTGTGTGTGTGGTGTGGTGTGTGTGGTGTGGTGTAGTGTGGTGTGTGGTGTGTGTGTGTGTGGTGTGTGTGGTGTGGTGTGTGTGGTGGGTGTGGTGGGTGTGGTGTGTGGTGTGTCTGGTGTGGTGTGTGGTGTGTGTGGTGTGGTGTGGTGGGTGTGGTGTGGTGTGTGTGGTGTGTGGTGTGTGTGGTGTGGTGTGTGTGGTATGGTGTGTGTGCTTTGGTGTGTGTGGTATGGTGTGTGGTGTATGTGGTGTGGTGTGGTGTAGTGTGGTGTGGTGTATGTGTGTGGTGTGGGTATGATGGTTGGGCCTGGATTTCCTAAGCACTGTGCTGCGGCAGCACTTTGCAAAGACTTTAGACGGAGGGCTTGGCGGGGGCTCCGGTTCTCAGGTCACGAGAGCCGCGGGACCCAGCCAGGTCCGTTCAGACCAAAACATCCCTGTGCTCTCATTCCCACCGGTTCCCCTGCTATGCTGTGCGGCAGAGACTGGAGACACAGACGGGCTTCGCACAGAGCCACGCCGCCACGTGTGCAGGCCACGGCCACGCTCTTAGGCTACCACTGCAGCTCAGTCCCTCGTCTTTGGCTTTACTCTTGGGAATGTACTTTTATGTAGTTGAAGAAGAAAAGTGTTTTGATTTTTCACCTTATAAAGAATGCATGTTCATTGCTGAAAGTCTAGAACTTATCCGAGAACACAGAAAAGGAACTTGAGCCACTCTCCTCTGATCACTGGACAGCAATCTTTAGAAAACTGTGTGAAGTCCCAGCATAGTTCATTTTTCTCTGCCCGAAATTACATTTTTACAAGTAAAAGAATTGGATCATAGCGTACATTTCTCGGCAGTTAGCTTCCTTCTACATGTAAAAATGCTTATTTATTTTCATCTACTTATCTAGTTGGAAGACAGACACACATACATACACACAGATTGCTCTTCCATCAGCTGCTTTGCTCCCCCAAAATCTACAATAAGCAGGGCTGGGCTAGGCTGAAGCCAGAGCCAGGAACGCCATCTGGGTAGCAGGGACCCACACACCTGAGTCATCACCTGCTGCCTCCAGGATGCATTAGCAGGAAGCTGGAGTGGAAGTGGAGGAGCGGGGACTCGAACCCAGGCACTGTGTATGGGATGTGGGCGTCCTAAGCTGTGCCGTGGTATCTGTCCCTGTGTTTCCTTGACAGGAGCATTTGAGCTTTTTCTGACTGCCTGCTGCATCTCAGCTAGGAAGGTGCTGTAAACACCGCAGCTGCTTTTTCGTAGCTGAGAAGGTTCGGAAGGTGGTTCGTAGCGGAGGTCCGGAAGGCGGCTCTTTCTCCTCGCTCTCCCGTCGGATGACCTCAGCCTGGGCCGAGCTGCAGCTCAGAATTTCCCTCCTCTATCAGCTCTTGGCTTTCACGTCCAACTGCCTCCTTGACATTTGCGCTGGAATCTCAAAGGTGCCTGGACTCCCCTGTCCAGGACTGTGTGTGGCTGTTGTGCGCTGAGCAGCGTGAACACCTGCACCTCTGCCATCCCTGGTCCCAGCTGGTCTCCCACAGCCCACCCTGCCCTCCTGAAATCTAGGCTCTTTTCAAAATGCAAATCTGATGAAGCTACTCCCAGTTTGCAACACTTGCCTGGGTCTCCCGTGCTGTCCAGGTGAGGATCAGAATGCTGACTGTGGTCCACAGGTGAGGGCGAGCCGTCTGCCTCCCTGCCCCACTTCACGCTGCGCCCCCGCACCCTGCACCCCAGTCGCTCTCCCTCTCTCCCAGTCCATCCCACCAACCCTCGGCAGGGGTGCTGACCTCCTGTTCTGCTGGCTCCTTGCCTGGGCGACTGCTGCTCTCCAGACATCGGCTACCACGCCTGCCGACAGGGCTCCCCCGCATCTCTAGACCCAGTCCCTTCCCTGTGGGAGCCCTCCCTGGACACCACCGCTGTGGTTTTTTGTAGCACTTGTCACAGTTGTGAACTTCAGCCCACGTGTGCCATTCTTTGATGGGTGACTATGATTCCATTTAGACCATAAACTCCATGAGGGCAGAAGGGTCTCCCACTGAATCTTTGGCTGGCACGCAGGGACTTCTGTTAACCGATGTATTGGATGCACATATTGGGTGTGTTACCTGTGGAGATTTATTGAATTAAAATGGCTGAGTGGCATTGGAACCCGATGCTCCTTCTGTTACAGTACGGGGTGTGAAGCAGTGCACACCTGTGTCCTGGATGCTGATCTAGTACTGTCCGTCAACAGTTGTGTCTCCCAGGTCCCTGAGCCTCCCACCGCTCCCTCTGTGTGCTCCAACTATCTTGCCTACACCCAAAGGGATGGGTTTCCTTTGCATGCTGGGGAGAACTGGTAGTTCTGTCACTGTTTTGAGTCATGCTTATTGAAATGAGCATGTCCTTTGATGAGCAGCTAAACCTTGGGGGCAGACACAGGAGAGGAACATCAAGCAGAAAGCGTGATGTGGCACGGTGTGTGGCACAGGGACAGTGCCACCAAGGGCACGTTTCCCAGGACTGGGGACAGTGTGGCTGGAGAGGGAGAGACCAGGGACTATTTCAATTGCAAGGCAGCCCCAGAAATCCTCTCATGTAGCCTGCTTATTTTGTAGATAAACTTGACATGGTCAAGGCCACACATTTTGATACTGCAAGCTGTCGGAATAGGCCCTACGCACTTCTCACGCAGAGGGTGAAGTTCCAGATTCTCACGTTAGCCCGTCAACAAGTAGATGCCCACTCACCGTGGGGACTGTGGGAAAAGGGATTCAGAGAACAGCGGCTTTGCCATCGTCGCGACCACTGTCGCAGCCGTTGTGTTTCTACGGTGCCTCTGTGTGCCTCCTGTCTTGTGACCCTCGCTGAAGCAGGCAGGAGGGTGGGGCAGGGCCCCCCTCCCCCTCCCTCTCCCCCTCCCCCTCCCGTGCACTACAGGAGAGAAGATGCTGTGAGTTATCCAAAGCCATGCGACCTCCGAGTGCCGGGTCTGGGCCTCCCCGCTGGATCCCTGACTCCGAGCGTGGCTCCCATGCCCCGGCCTCTTGCTACCTGATGAGGCTAGGTTCCGTGTGAACACGTAGGCTGGGTTGTGCCGCGTCTCCGTGACGCTCCCCGCTGGGGTGGATGCTCGCCTTGCAGGCTCAGAGTGAGCGAGTGCGAGAGAGAACCTGGTGTGCCGTGACCCCGACCTTCGCTCGGCTGGGCCTGTCCTGTGCGCAGGACCAGGCAGGACGCCAGCTCTTGCAGAGCCGGGCTTTTGCGCCACATTCAGTAGGGAGCGTCGGATTCAGATGCTCATGTTGACAGCAATTCTGTCTTGTGAAGATGCATGGAGCCTGCCTTATGCGTTCTTCTCGCTGCTGGGAGTGCTGGAATCTATTTCTATTTGCAAACACGTGTATCCCGACACGTACATCATAAAAACAGAATCGCAGTGCCTGAAAATCGTACACCGTCCCCCTTCTGTTTCAGTCGCTTGCTGTGTTCTGAATGTTATGTTTTTTTCCAGAGTCCGTGAAAAGGTGTTTGTTCTTCCTCTCTTTTAACCAGCTGGGTGCCGACACTCGCTTTCCTGTTCTCCATCTGACGTCAGTTCCGTGTTTTGCTTCTGTCTGCTGCGCCAGCTGGTAACCTGCAGGTAGACGGATGAAAGAAGCCTTCTCTCAACCCAGGCAGTGCCCCCGGCCCCACCCTGAGCAGCCACACACACACACACACACACACTGTGGAGCACAATGGTTTGACGCACAGGATGCCCTGCCGAGAGAGGCCAGTTTTCTTCCACCCACAGTCCTCCCTGGGCCAGCTCGGGGCAGCAGAATTGGCTGCTGTCCCTGCAAATCAGCATCCCGGAGAAGGAAGGTCTGGGTCAAGAGGAAGGAGCGGCTCATCCTGAGCTGGAGAGATTAGGTTTGTTGTGTGTGATTGCGTGGGGGCCGGCTTCCAGGTTCACAGCGTGCTGCAGCTCTTAATTTAGCCTGCTATCAGTTTAAGATTACTGAACTGTATTTAGAAGAAAGACACATTCATTATTGTTATTAAGACGTCTAATTTTGGAACTATTACTAGAATAAACTCGGGAATATGATCGTATGTAACTAGAATTGTGACTAATAAAGCTCCCCGGGGTTTCCCCTTTGGGTATTAAAGACTGTAATTACAAGTCCATAGTGGAAGAAGGGAGCCAGTTTGGGGTGATGGTGTGGACAGGGAGGAGCCACTCACTGGAGACGTCGCCTTTACAGATCTGATGTGCGTTCCATTAGACTGGGGACCGACTGCACCAGATACTCTTCGTTAGGGTGGGTGGAGACCAGGGGTCACTCCACGTTATCACGGGATGTGTGTGGCTGCTTTAGATGGGCTGGGGGTCTCCTCAGACGTTGGGGGGAACAGGGCAAGCAGCCCCAGGCGAAGCGCTCCCCTGGACCTGGGACACAGTCACAAGGTGTGTTACTGAGTCAGCGCCACGCCTCCCCCGTCTGATCCACATCTCTTTCTGTTGCTGTTCGGTTTTCATGCCTGATGGCTTTGGCGAATGCCTCCCAAACTGTTAATTAAGGGTGAGGATTATGGTTGTTTTTGTCTTCCAGACTTAGTTAAGAGCATTTCTAGTTGGCTGTAAATTTTGATGCTGGCTGGCTGTTTAATTTTTTTCCCAAAGAAACCTTTTATTTAATGAGTATAAATTTCATAAGTATAACTTTAGGAATATAGTGATTCTCCCCACCATGCCTGCCCTCCCACCTCCACTCCCACCCCTCCTTCTCTTCCCTCTCTCATTCCAAGTCCCATTCTCCATTAAGATTCATTTTCAATTAACTTTATATACAGAAGACCAACTCTATACTAAGTAAAGATTTCAATAATTTGCACACACACATAAAACATAAAAAAGTGTTTAAGAGCCAGTTTTACAATTAATTCTCATGGTACAACTCATTGAGGACAGAGGTCCTGCATGGGAAGCAAGTGAACAGTTACTCCTGTTGTTAATTTAACAATTAACACTTTTTTGAAAGATTTATTTATTTATTTGAAAGTCAAAGTTACACAGAGAAAGGAGAGGCAGAGAGAAAGAGAGGTCTTCCATCTGCTGGTTCACTCCCCAATTGGCTACGTCAGCCAGGAGCCAGGAGCCAGGAGCCTCTTCCAGGTCTCCCATGTGGTTGCAGGGGCCCAAGTACTTGGGCTATCTTCTACTGTTTTCCCAGGCCATAGCAGAGAGCTGGATCAGAAGAGGAGCAACCGGGACTAGAACTGGCACCCACATGGGATGCCGGTGCTTCAGGTCTGGGCGTTAACCCGCTGCACCACAGCGCCAGCCCCAACAATTACCACTCTTATGTATGACATCAGTGATCACCTGAGGCTCTTGACATGAGCTGCCTCAGCCATGGAAGCCTTTAGAATCCACAGACTCCATCAATATTTAGGGCCATAAGCAAAGTGGAAGTTCTCTCCTCCCTTCAGAGAAAAGTACCTCCTTCTTTGATGGCCCCTTCTTTCCACTGGGATCTCATTCACAGAGATCCTTCATGTAGGACTTTTTTTTTTTTTGTCATAATATCTTGGGTTTCTGTGCCTGAAATGCTCTCATAGGTTTTTTAGCCAGACCAGAATGACTTAAGGGCTGAATCTGAAGTCAGAGTGGTATTTAGAGTGGTTGTCATTCTATGAGTCTGTTGTGTGGACTGCTTACTATATTGGAACATTTTCTCCTTTTAAGTTCTATATATTGTTATTTTCAGACACTTGATCTTATTACATGATCCTTAACACTTAATCCTATCCACAAGATCACTTTAACACTTATGATGGCATTATTACCACCCTAGCTGACTGTTTTAAGTTTGCATTCTCTCTCCCTCAGAAAGATATTGGTAGTTCCTACAGAGACTTCTGGGCCAAGGCATCCCTTGACTGTATGCTGTAAGACTTGTACATTCATAGTCACCGTGGCCTTGTCTTCAGCGGAACCCAGCTAGGTTTACCTGAGTGTTTAGGATTGGTCCTTTGGGGCAGGAGAAACTTCTACAAGTGGAGTCTAGCATGCTGGCATTAGCTTGTCTTTAGTGCTGGTCCATCACTCAACGGTTGCTCTGGCTCTGACCTGTGTATTTCTACCTGATTCCTGAGCTTTTACCTTGTACTAAGTTCTAGGAAGTGCATCTCAGTGCATGTGTGTCTGTGTAAATTACTGCTTAGCATGGAGGAACTGCTTAGCATGGTGGCCCTGGACCAGAAGGTGAGGCCTCAAATCCTGTGTTTGATACTCAGTTATCTGTTTGATGTGGGGCAAGTTATTTCATATCTTTGTGGTTCTTCGAATCAGGGTGATAACAGTGTTTACCTCACAAGGCTGTTGATGAGCTTTGAGTTGAATTATATATCTAACGACCTTAGAAGGGTGCTTGGCACACATCTCACACTTGCTGAAGACTTGTCATTGCAGTAGTTAGTTTAGAATGTGGTGGCACTGGTGTCCGTTGTGAATTGTGCCTCCTCTGAGTCTCGCCTGGGTTGTTGTGCATGTGTGACTGTGACTAGGCTCATGTTGGCAGATGCTTTCTTCCTGGATGTTGGCCTTTGGGGTGATGAGTGCGTCCACGCTCTGGTCCTGTTGGCTGACATCGGCTTGCAGCATCTGTCTCCTGGTTGACACCTGCTTCAAAGACTCAGTCTGTGGTCCACCTTCTACCTTGCTAGCTGTGAGCCTCACCACATGTAAGCCTGGGAAAGCAGCAGAAGATGGCCCACATACTTGGGCCCCTATTCCTGTGTGGGAGACCTGGATGCAGTTCCTAGCTGCTGGCTTCAGCCTGGCCCAACCCTGGCCATTGAAGCCATTTGGGGAGTGAGCCAGTGTATGGAAGCTTGCTCTCTCTCACTCTCTCTGTCTTCCCTCCTCTCTCTGTAACTCTGCCTTTGAAATAAATAAATCTCTAAAAATATTTAATGAGGTGTTTACGGTTTCTTCCTTTCTTTCCTTTTTCTCATCTGGCACACTCCTGGATTGGCAGTTTTGCTTTTCCAAAAGGAACACTGCTTTTTCCACGGGGGTGTGTTCCCAGTGCTCTAAAAGCACCTCTGTTTCTACCGAGCCAGAGTTCACCATAATACAATCACATTGATGGTTCAGCTGTCCAGGTAGCACGTGTTTATTCTGCCTGGACTCCAGGATTGACCAGGATTGATGCTCTGCCAGAGCACAGAATAAACATGAACTCCATCAGGCTCAGCCGCTGCCCTTGGAGCGCTTGCCACATGGTGGACTGGGACAGGGCCGTGAGTGTGCGAGGCCAGGCTGTGCAAGAAGTGTGCACGCACAGCCCGTCCGGCAGGTGCACCGTCTGTACTGTTAAGATTCATGGAGCTCCCAGTGGGTCTTTCCTCCTGGAGTCCATGGAGAAGGGTCACCTCCCCCTCTCTTGGAGTCAGCTGAGTGTCAGCATCTTCCTTCTCTTGCTCCTGATGGGAGGAGAGCAGGGCGTTCTGATGGCGGGCCCCGCACTGCCGCTAGGCTCCAGTTTTGCGAGGTTGGTTACAATGAAGGCAATTAACTTGATGTGTTCAGCTATTTCTGTACTGTTTTTGTGATCTCTCCGAATCTCTGCTTTATCTGCATTGTTTCTTGTTTGACCGTTTGCTTTAAATGTCTGGTTTTTGTCTAAGTAAATTGAGGAAAATTTTGTGGTAATCATAAGTAGAAAAGTGGTATGGCTTACCATGTAGAGATAACAAGTACGTAGACACCTGTTAACATTTTTAGAAGTTCATCTATAAACCCCCTAAATGTGTTGCACGGTCCATGAATATGGAATCCTGGCCTTCCTCTGCTCTTATCTTCCCTTGGGAAGGAGTGTTGACTGTTTGGCCCAGATCTCTCTTTAAATCTGTGTGACATTTCATACTCCCCCATTTCTATTCCCTGGCCACACTTTTTTCCTCTGTTTTGTTCTCTTCACAGCATACAGTTGCATAGTTTTCTACAATTATTTATTTTTTTTACCTTGCTTATCTTTTTTAAAAAAATACTTTGCATTTGTTTATTTGAGAGGCAAAGACATATGCAGACAGATGGAAAGAGCTCCCACCTGCTGGTTCACTCCCCGGATGCCCACAGCGGCTGGGCCTGGGCCAGGCAGAGGCCAGGAGCGGGGAGCCCAGTGCAGGTCTCCCTCATGGGTGCAGGAACCCAGTTATGTGAGTCGTCACTGCTGCCTCCCAGGGTCTGCATTGGCAGGAAGCTGGCGTTAGAATTCGAGTCAGAACCTGAGTCCTGGCTTCCAGTACGGGTTGCTAGAATCTTAGCCTCTAGGACAAACCCCTGCCCTTCCGGTCTGTCCTGCGTTACCAGGGCAGCATTGTGAGTGGCTCCCCGCGGTCCCCAGGGCGTGCATTCAGCACTCAGTGTCCTTACGGTCATATGATATGGTGACAATCTGCTGGCTGCAAGCAGCTGGGCTGCGGTTAAGTGACCCTGTTGCTAACTCAATACTTGATTGTCCTGTTTTTTTCTCTCTTGTTTCTTTCGATGGTTTACTACGACTTTGGAGTTGCCTTAACCATATGGGCTCACGGGTGTTTTTCCTCTCTTGAATCTCCGTGGATTTTCAGAATGTTTGTGGCTTCCTTTCTTGCCTTCATTGACTTCCCATTTTTAACATTGGAACCCACTGGGCCAGTTCTTTTTTTTTTTTTTTTTTGACAGGCAGAGTTAGAGAGAGAGACAGAGGAAAAGGTCTTCCTTCCGTTGGTTCACCCCCCAAATGGCTGCTATGTCCAGCGCACTGCGCCAATCTGGAGCCAGGAGCCACCTGCTTCCTCCTGGTCTCCCATGTGGGTGCAGGGCCCAAGCACTTGGGCCATCTTCCACTGCACTCCCGGGCCACAGCAGAGAGCTGGACTGGAAGAGGAGCAACCAGTACAGAACTGGCGTCCCAACCGGGACTAGAACCTGGGGTGCTGGCGCTGTAAGCGGAGGATTAGCCTAGTGAGCCGTGGCGCAGGCCCGCCAGTTCTTTTCTACTTAACCCAACACTGCCCAGGATCTTCTGTTCTGTTAGCCTCCCGGCCTGCCTATCAGCATGCATCCAGGGGACAAAACGTTCCAGCAAAAGCAGCTCACACAGTTCAGTCTCCCTGCTTGGGAATTCAGATATTTTAAAAACAAACAATGGGACAATGACAAGTACATTTGTCCTGTGCCAGGAATAGTCTTAGCTGAAGGCAAGGCCCCTCCCTCCATCTTGGTTCTTATAGAATGTTTGGATTCTCATTCTTAAGGCAGTGGGTGAAAAATTGTCACTCATATCTTCTCAATCTCTACATCTTTTTCAGGCAACTAGAGTAAGAATCTGGATGAATTCATTTTTATCTTTATTTTTCAATATTTTGTTTGAAATTCATATATTAGATTACGTAGTTCATGGGAAAATTGAATTAAAAGATAAATGTATTTTGGTTCAAGAACTTTTTTTTTTTTAAATTTTTTGACAGGCAGAGTGGACAGTGAGAGAGAGAGACAGAGAGAAAGGTCTTCCTTTGCCGTTGGTTCACCCTCCAATGGCCACCACGGCCGGCGTACTGCGCTGATCCGAAGGCAGGAGCCAGGTGCTTCTGGACTCCCATGGGGTTCAGGGCCCAATCACTTGGGCCATCCTCCACTGCACTCCCGGGCCACAGCAGAGAGCTGGCCTGGAAGAGGGGCAACCAGGACAGAATCCAGCACCCCGACTGGGACTAGGACCCGGGGTACCAGCGCTGCAGGTGGAGGATTAGCCTAGTGAGCCGTGTCGCTGGCCTTGCACCAACTTTTTGAAGTATCTTTGTGTTTTAGAAGATGCCAACCAGGCTCATTCAGGGAGGAAACATGATTTGTTTCTGACAGAGAAATCCTGTTTAGACTCTTTCTGTCTAGGTCTTCAATCTTTCAAGGCTTTGTCCACATTTTCCTGTAGAATTAAATAATGATAAATCAAGGGAATAAGAGCACAGATCCACTTCCTGTAACACATCCACTGTCTTTTTTTTTTCTCTTAAATTTATTTATTTGAACGACAGAGAGAAAGTGAAGGAGAGATAGAGAAAGGGCTTCCATCTGCTGGTTCACTCCCCAAATGGCCACAAAGGCTGGGGTGGGCCAGGCTGAAGCCAGGAGCCAGGAGCTTCTTCCCAGTCTCCCATGTGGGTGTGGGGTCCAAAGGCTTTTGCCATCTTCTACTGTGTTAGCAGGAAGCTGGGTGGAAGCAGAGTAGCTGGGACTTGAACCTGCGGCCATGTGGGATGCTGGCCCTGCAGGTGAAGGTGTGACCCTCTATGCCACAGTGCCAGCCTCAGGGCTGGTTAACTGAAAAAGCCATAGACCTTGGAAGTGAGTGACTCAGAGTCCACAGCCGGGCTCACACTCTAACAGTGGAGTCTCTCTGCCACGGAGGAGGCCCAAGGTGCAAATTTGAGAACGGGCAGCAGCGGTTTGTATTGGATGCCATCCGTGATCGGTGGCACCGGAAGTTCATTAGTTCTTTTCAACAGTGGGACTGAGCCTATCCCAAGAGAAAAAGTTCATATCATTTTGTAAATGAAAAATGCTGGTTGAAGGGCTGAGACGTTTCGTGATTTGAGTAAGGTTGGGAGGGAAGCGCGCTGAGAGATGAGAAACGACACAGCTGTGATTGTAGGCTGCCCGGCACTCTCAGGTTTCCTTTGAGCCAAATTTGTGTTTATCAGAGGCTTTGATTACCTGGGTTTGGGTTGTTTATTTGTCTGTTTCAGAAACTCTGGCTGCCTTAATATAAGAAAATCTCCAGTAATGTTGGGTTGGCTCAGAAGCCCTGTCCACCCAGACGTTATAAGTATGCATTTCTAAGGCTATAAGGAAGGGTCATTCAACTTACAGATTACGGCCTGTTGCTGGATTTAAAACTCTATTTTGTGGATTTCTTGTTTCCACCCTCCTTCAAAGGCCTCCTCTCTGCCCACCAAGGCCCTGCCCTTTGTTCTCCACGCCAGGGAGTCCATCCTTTCTCCTGTCTTACAGCAGGCAGGAAATGAGCCTCAGGGGTGGCTCAGTCAAGACCAAGGTGTCTGGAGTCTTGGTTTTCCTGACATCACGTACTAGCTTTCCACGTGGTCCTGTGGTTCTTTCAGAAATGATGAGTTGTTAAATATTATTTGACAATTTTGATAGCAGGCCGTGCCGACCATCTTCGACTTCATTTTAACAAAGGAAGTGACAGAGTATCTGAAGGAAGTTGGGTCTGCCTCCGTGGGAAAGGAGATCTTTCAAAGTCAGTAGTGCTTATTGATGACAAAACATCGACGAGCTCTCCAAATACACCAAGCATTGATTCTGTGGGAAGAAGCGTAAAAGACGGTGGGAACTGCCCGAGCTGCACGGGCCTGGACTGCCCTGTGGGGTGTTTTATTAGTGGAGCACAGCGCCTGAGAGCGTCGACAGCTGCAGTTTGTAGAAGGGCCTAACCTGTTCCCAGTGAGCTGCTCACGCACCCACAGGATGTGGCCGATGGCATCCAGGAGTGGCCTCTGGACTAGAGTGAGGCTGCAGGTGCAGCTGGTAAAGAGGCTGGCGGTCAGCAAAGGATGGGTCTGGTTCTAAAGGGCCGACTGCCAGGACCATAACCACATACTCCCCAAAATGGCGGCCTGGAGGCAAGGCGACGCACTCTGCATAGGGCTTCCAGGACAGACTGGCTTGATTCCTACGAATCGGTAGCTTTGAAATGTTTACGTGGTTTGACCAAGATAACCAATGATAATAGCTACTTAACTCTTGACGTCCTGCGTGGTGCTCCACCGTGCTGTCTACTTGACGTGAGTGATCAGACCAGACTCCTGCAGGAGCCATTGACAAGTGCTCTTACCACCCGTTTCTAGAAGGAAGGAAGTTGGAGTGAGTGTTTGGCCCACGGGGAGGATGCCTCCATCTTCCCACCCGCTCACTGCTGTTGCTTCTGGGAAAGTGATGGCGGATGACCCAAGGACTTGGGCTCCTGGGAAGAACTGCAAGGAGTTTCTGGCTTCGGCCCGGGACTTGCACACCTGGGTTGGCCCCAGCATCGTGTAGAGCCGTGGGAAGTCAAGGGGGTGGGGGAAAACCCAAGTTCTTCTGCCGAAGGCTGAGTGAGGTGGAGATAACTTTGCTGTCACACGTTGTACCTGAGTGGAGACTTCATGGGATCCGTCGCCAGCACATAGAAGTTTGGAGTTCGCTAGAACAGTCAATACACAGGTGCAAATTAAAAAGGATCTGTACAGAAAGATACAAGGCTGGAAGAGAACTATTGGAGAGGGAGTGGCTTTATTAGAACCCTCGCTGTATCACACTTGGTTATGTCTTTCTTTACCAACTTACAAGCAGGAGTGGGGTCTTACTTGGTCTCTCCAGTTCTTAGCAGGCACAGTATCTGCCGATTAGAAAGTTTTCAGTAAATATGTCCTGAGATTTTTTGGTCATTAACTCTACATATTGACTCTGTCTGTAGCTTTCTCTTACTCGTGTGGCCTTGCTCTTCGCTTCCATTTGAGAAGTAAAAGGGATCAAGACCATAATGTGAGACAAACGGGGTCACTGGGGCAGTTTGCTTCCTGGACCTCGCTCAGCACGGGGGCTGGGCAGGATCGAGCACGGTCACTCCCACAATCCAGGTAGCCAGTGCTGTAACTGGTGGAGTCACCGGAAGCCTTGCAGATCCTGGACATGGTCAAAAGAATTGGAGCAACCAAATTGTGGTTCTGTCTGGCAAATACGTGACTATCTGATGAATGATCCTGTAATTGGGTGCTTATTCTTGATTTATTACTGAATTCCAGGGTTGGAAAGGGTCTTAGAGATCGTGTGACACAGTATTGTTATTTTAGAGGTGGGATAATAGAATCCAGAGAGGTTAAGTGTCTTGGTGCAGGACACATGGCCGGTGCTGGAGGTGCTGTCTCAAGTCTCAAAGCTTCCAATCCCCGTCCCCGCAGTAGCACTCTGGTACGGGTGAGGAGCGCGAGCTGGCTTGTGTTTGTCACTGAGGTGTTCCCTGTGACCGCAGTGTGACCTGTCCCAGTTACTGGATCCTGAGTGCGTGGAGCTGTGTAAGCAGTAGAGATCGGGCCTGGGCTGTGCATAGTAGGCTGAGCCTCCCTCTGAGGCGCCGGCATCCCATATGGGCGCCAGTTCTTGTCCTGGCTGCTCCTCTTCCCATCCAGCTCTCTGCTATGGCCTGGGAAAGCAAAGGAGGATGGTCCAAATGCCTGGGCCCCTGCACCCATGTGGGAGACCTGGAAGAAGCTCCTGGCTTCGGCCTGGCCCAGCTCCAGCTGTGGCAGCCATTTGGCGAGTGAACTACAGGATGGAAGACCTCTCTCTCTGTCTGTAACTTTGCCTCTCAAATAAAAAAATAAAATCTCTAATAAAATAGTAGAGGTCTATGCACATACAGGGGGAGGTAGGGGTAGCACTCACCCCCTTCTCTGTAAGTGGTGAACTGTCTACTGTTTTGGGGACTGTAAGGATGGGTGTGTGTGTCTGTGTGTGTGTCATTGTTTTGCATTTAAATTTTATGAATATTTCTTTTTTGAGAGTTAAAGCTCATTTTGGGGAATTTGTGATATGGGTATCTATTTTCTTTGACAATAGTTGATAGACTCAAGAAAAATACTATTGAGCTAGAAATCTCAGCTACTAGTCCTTAAGTATTAACCACGTGTTGGGGTGGCGAAGCCAAACAGAGTGGTTTGAACCACTTAATAATGTCTTATTTCCCCTTTTAATGATCAGGTTAATGATTGGGAATCCCAACCAACTGAAAAAATTTAATAAAAAAATATAGAGGGGGCTGCGACGACATAGACTGTACTGACGGTTCTGGGGTGAACATCCAGCCTGGAGTTGCTCTGCTTATCCACAGCCATGGAGCTGTGGAGTCAGACCTCTTGGGTACAGACCTCAGTGTGCAAAACAGACCAGACAGCTGACTCACGCCATCAAAGTGTGCAAGACGGGGCCCTATGGGGGAGACTCGTCCTAGCCCCGGGGCCTGTTCTCTGTGTGCCCTGGAACCTGGTGCCAGAGGCTGGACCCACAGCCAGCGCCACTGGCAGACAAGTTCTGGAAACAGACCCCTGGCCAGAAGGAAGGATTTCATTCCTGTATGTTCTTAGTCTTCCCAGAAGCAATGACATTTTCTGAAAGGCTTAGTAACACTTTCAGGAGTTCAGTCATTATTCCAGACGGTAGAATCTGCTAGCAATAACACAGAGCTTGGATGGGTCCCAGGAGCTGTCCGCCAGAGAGAACTCCCTCACATCTGACCGCTCCCTTGCCAGGTTCCAGACAGCACCCCACTCCCTGCTTTTTCTCATCCTTCCACGCCATGGCGGACCTGTTTCCCCTTCTCTGCCTCACCCCTCAAGTGTGAACGCGCCTATGTTCATGGCAAATCTATGTTCATGATAAAAAAGTTAAACCCATGTGGACCTTGGAATCCAGGAATTCCACTCCTAGGTGTTCACCCAGCAGAAATCGGCACTCGCATCTGCAGAAGCACTGGTCCAAGAACATTTACAGCAGCTCCATCCATCATGGCTGAAAACTGCAAGTCACCCACACGGCGGTCAGTGGGAGCTATGCAGGCCGGAGCTAGTGGAGTCGTGTGATGGAGTACTACTCAGCAATGAACGGGAACCGATGTAGCACGTGCAGAATACGTGCGTGTGTGTAGCCTCTGGCTCGCAGGCACCATCCGTGCATGGAAAGACAGCAGGGCCATGACTGCCTTTGTCCAGAGGGCAGTGGAGCTGGACTGGACAGGGCTGGCAGCTGAGGCAAGCATTTTGGATAAGTTGCGTTTTGTAGATACACAGGTGTCCCTCATAAAGTTCCTGGGGAACCGGAAGTACTAGATGAGCTTACTTTGGTGCAAGAGCTTTGAAATCCAGACATAGTTTTTCCTAAAACACCTTTTTCCTGAAGTCCTGATTATCTTTCATGGAGGGTCCGCTCTGTAGCCCCTGTGACCATTGTAGGAGCACATCCGTGTAGTGTTCGTGTTCTTATCAGCTTGATCCAGACAAGTCTTAGAGAAAAAGCACAACATTACAAAATCAAAGCAGTTTTCACCAAAAAAGGTGGGGGGGACTACTTTTCAAACAAGGTTAGAGTCTTACGCCATAGCCGTTTACTTCACTGAAGTCATTGAAATCAATTATTTTTTTCCACCAGGCTTCTCAAAATCAAATATGGATTGGGCTCACAAGGCAACATTTACGACAGTGACGTGTCTGCAGGAGCGCAGAAATGCAGGGCGTCTGCTTCCTTCAGCACGGAGCAGACAGCGGGGAAGACAGCTGCAGGAACCCGGCCACAGAGGTTGGCGTCAAGCCCTCTGATCTTACGTCAGCGTCCAGCTGACCGAAGTCCGTGCCAGCCCGAGAGGACACAGGCTAATATGGCGCACTGCTTTCCTCTCAAAGTGTCCATG
This sequence comes from Lepus europaeus, assembly GCF_033115175.1. Taxonomy (NCBI): domain Eukaryota; kingdom Metazoa; phylum Chordata; class Mammalia; order Lagomorpha; family Leporidae; genus Lepus; species Lepus europaeus. Next base: position 160,570,309 of record NC_084830.1, on the reverse strand, counting down.
GGTGCCCAGAACTTGGCACTGTGATCTCAATGGTTTAAAAGATGTATTTGTCTGAAAAGCAAAGTGACAGAGAGAGAGGGATATATTCCATCTGCTGTTTCACATCCCAGATGGCCACAATGGCTGTGGCTGGGCCAAGCGGAAGTCATGAGCCTGGAACTCGATCTGGGTCTCCCACTTAGGTGGTGAAGGCCCACAAACCAGGACCATCTTCTCTTGCTTTCCTGGGCTTGTTGACAGGGAGCTGGATAGAAAACAGAGCAGCCACAGGGCTTGAACTGGCACTCAGTATGGGATGTGCCACGACACCAGCCCCAGGATAATTATTTTAATTCTTTTTTAAAAGATGTATTTATTTATTTGAAAGTCAGAGTTATACATATAGAGGGAAACACACACACACACACACACACAGATCTTCTATCTGCTGGTTCACTCCCCAAATGGTTGTGATGGTCAGGCTGGGTAAGGCCAAAGTCAGACCTGAATTCCATATGGCTCTCCACATGCGTGGCAGGGGCCCAAGGACTTGGGCCGTCTTCTGTGTTTTCCTTGCTGTATTAACAAGAAGCTGGATTGCAAGTGGAGCAGCCAAGACTTGACTTGGTCCTCCAATCTGGGGTGTCGGCATCATAGGCGGTGGCTTAACCCATTACTCCACAACCCTGCCCATGTTCTTAGAATAGCTTTTAAGAGGGACTAGGGTGTGAAACTTAAGGAATGATTTTTTTTTTCTGATAAGAAGTTGAATTTAAAAGTTTCTCCCTTTTTCCAGTGATTCAAAGTCAGAGTTCCAGTTTATTCATAAATATCCAAATCCCACTTGACTTTTGTTGCTCAGGTGTTGCTTCAAGATATTGGGACATCTCTGACAATGACAAGAAAAGAAAGGAGGATCAAGATCTCAAATTTCCTGCTCAGCCACAAAGAATGCCAAGTCTGAAGCTTCTAGCATGCTTGAGTGTCCGGGTTTGACTTTAGTTCTGGACAAAGGTAGGACTCTCGATGGAGTTTTGAGATCAGTTTCCAGGGGCCAGTTGCCGAGCCGGAAACAACAATGCCCACTTCGGGAGGGCGTGGTGCCAGTTCCCACACCCTCCTGAAGATGGCATTGGAGCTCGTCCCGAGCAGCAGGAGACCTGTCACGTTACAGAGCCCTGTCATCTTGTTTCTCTGCCCACAGCACCAGCAGGTGTGCACGGGGGGCACCCACTCACTCCCTTTCCCTAGCAAGTCCACTGGACAGCTTGAGACCGGGGACTGCCCTGAACAGGTGAAATGTGTGGAACAGGAGCGCGGCGAGGAGGTGAACCATGGATTCAGAAAGAAGCCCACATGCACCGAAGACAGGGAGACCGCGATGCCGAGTGGTTTTATTGGCTGAAGAGGTCTCACCTTGCCCTGCCTTTGGACACCTGGTCTTGCTGAAAAGGAAGCTCACGGCCCCTAAGTGAGACCGGAACATTCCCATTCAACCACGGGGAAGAACCATCTCCTAGACAGATGACATGTTCCAGACTCTTCTGGGGCTCCCTGCACCACCATGGGCCCATCTCGGTGGCCAATGATGATTTGTAGATCACAATACAAGAAGAGGTCCTGGTTACATGAAGCAGATTCAATGGACTTAATAAAAGAGATCGTTGGAGGCCGGCACCACGGCTCACTAGGCTAATCCTCCGCCTGCGGTGCCAGCACCCCAGGTTCTAGTCCCATTTGGGGCGCCAGGTTCTGTCCTGGTTGCTCCTCTTCCAGTCCAGCTCTCTGCTGTGGCCGGGGAGTGCAGTGGAGGATGGCCCAAGTCCTTGGGCCCTGCACCCGCATGGGAGACCAGGAGAAGCACCTGGCTCCTGGCTTCGGATTGGCGCAGCGCTGGCTATAGCAGCCATTTGGGGGGTGAACCAACGGAAGGAAGACCTCTCTCTCTCTCTCTCTCTCACTGTCTAACTCTGCCTGTCAAAAAAAAAATGATCGTTGATACTTGCTGGATAAAGTGCCTGACATCCTCTGAGGTGTTGTATGTGAAATGTATTCAGTAAACACTTCCTTAGCATCAGCTGTAGAAAAACACAAAGGCCAAGGTAGGAGAAACGCTGCTGCCCTTGTGGGCATGGCACCCAAACGTGAGCTCGCAGTCGGCTCCCTGGCACCTAGATGGACCAGGTGTGCGTCGTGCTAGTTGGAGCCTCATGGGCTCGTCCTCTGTGTGGCTTCACCCTCGTGCCAGCCTTCTTTTCTGTCCGTTACTTTATCACGTGGTTCTGTTGGGTTGATAATAACAGTAGCCAGCATCTACTGACTGTGTGGTATTCGCCAAGGGCGTTCAAAGCGTTGCTAATGTATTCCCCACAGCAGCTCTGAGCGCTCGCTCTCTTTTAGGGAACTGTAGCAGGGTTAAGCACCTTGCCCAGCGTCAGACTTGGGACTCACGTTCTGTAGCTCTCACTCCAGTGCTCTTGCCAAGATACAGAGCCAGTGATGTGTCACACACGGACGACATGTGGAGCCCATGGAGGGGACACTGCTCCTGGCTGCAGAGTGGGGCCTGCACACCCCCGTTGCGTGTTTGGCCATGGACACAGGAGCCGGTACAGCGAGCCCCCCACACTGTGATCTAGTTCTTTGTGAACCTCACTTCTTACTCTTTCTTAATTAATTCTTTAATTGACAGTTTGACAAGTAAACGACCTCGTGACTGTGCACACGTGGCTGCGGTGGATGTTGTCTAAGCTTGGAGAGATCTCACAAGACAGAGGGGCTCAAGGCTCCATGTGGGGCAAGACAGGAAGGGCTGGTTACTCAGAGAGAGGCAGACGGCTTGGAGTGAGCCCTGCGGACGTGGGTGCTGGCCTCATGTTCTCACTACTTTCGGGTACTCGGACACTCCACTGTCTCCAGCCTTACCCTTACATAAAACATCTGTCCCTTTCAACCTCATGTGACTGTTGGTAGTCTCGATTGAGATACAGAAAGTGAGGCGTCTCGCTCCACAATGGATGCTTCATCATTGTCACTCATTACTAGGGGACAGCGGTCCGAGCACCCTGGAGAGTTGTTGGGGTGTTTGTTACACACCGCACACTCACCTGTTGAAGGCGATTCAAGGGTTTGGGTGTATTTGGTTAGCACAACATAAGCACAGCCTAACCTTGGGGCATTTTGGTCCCAGTGGAGAGCCAGTGCCCATCCGCCTCCCTCCCCATTGCCCCCTCTCCGTCACCAGCCTTAAGCAAGCCGCCGCCCAGCATCTGTCCCTGTAGGTTGGTGTCTTGGCTCTTCCACATGGAGACACGATGGAGGGGGGGATCTTTGTGACCTGCCCTCCTCACTCGGCATTGTGTTTTCCAGGCTCCCCCGTGTTGCGGTGCCACTGCCTCCCATTGCGTGGCTGGCTGTTCCGCCTGTGTGGACACAGCACGGTTTGTTCACTCAGTCATCAGTGGGTCGGCGTTGGGTGGTTCCTACTGCTTGGCTCTGTGAGTAACGGTGCCGTGACTGTGTTCAGGGTGTTGGGTGCATGGACGTTTCCATGCCGCTGCTGTGTGTTAAGAACGACAGGATACGTGGGATTTCAGTGTTTGATATTTTGAGAAAATCCCAATCTGTTTTCCAAAGTGGCTGCGTCGTTTTGCCTTCCCACCAGCAACATAAGAGGCTAAGACTATTGCCTTGTAATTTTCTCATTCCTACAGAATTCTAAAGCTTTGTGCAATGATTGAAATGTACCAGGCGGTTCATTTGGACCCCTTTTAAAAAAGGGAATCTATCGGGGCCGGCACTGTGGCATAGTGGGTAAAGCTGCCGCCTGCAGTGCCGGCATCCCATACGGGCGCCAGTTTGAGACCCAGGTGCTCCACTTCCAATCCAGCTCTCTGCTATGGCCTGGGAAAGCAGTGGAAGATGGCCCAAGTCCTTGGGCCCCTGCACTCACGTGGGAGACCCGGAGGAAGCTACTGGCTCCTGGCTTCGGATTGGCTCAGCTCCAGCCATTGTGGCCAGTTGGGGAGTGAAGCAGAGGATGGAAGACCTCCCTCTCTGCCTCTCCTTCTCTCTTTGTGTAACTCTAGCTTTCAAATAAATAAATAAATCTTCCAAAAAAAGGGGAATCTATCTCTCTGCAAACTAAGATTTTTTTTTTTATATTGAAAAGATGCAACCAATTAATGAAGCAGAGACACTGATTTCTGGTTTAATTTTTAACAGTCAATAATGAAAGAGGAGTATCTGTTTATCTACATTCCTGTATATGTGTGTTCTAGACCGCTCTAGACCACCCTCCTTTTAGAGCCTAAAAAATTTATTTGATAGGCAGAGTGTCAGAGAGATAGAGAGATAGAGAGAGATAGAGAGAGAGAGAGAGTCCTCGCATCTGCTGGTTTATCCCCCCAGTAGCCACAGTGCTCAGGGCTGGGCCGGGCTGAAGCCAGGATCCAAGAACTCCATCCCTGGCTCCCATGTGGGTAAGCAGGGCCATGGGATTGTTGGAATTCCATACTTGGTGTGACTGGTATGTGTTCGCACATGAATTCATTGGGAAGAGGCTAGAGATCAGGCTGCCAGGCTGGAGCCCCCCTTGGCTGAGTTCTGGTGCCCCATAGGAGACGCAGGCAGGCACACAGACAGGTTCACCCCTGACCCTGTCCCATGATGCTCTACACTGCCTTGGGCTCTGAGAGCAAGAAGGCAGTTTACCTAGCAGGGTAACTGCTAGGGCCATGGTCTGCCCCTCCCAGGTGCGTTAGAGACACTTGGATTGGAAGTGCAGCAGCTCTCAGACCGATGCTGTGTTGCAAGTGGTGGCTGAACTGGCTCCGTGCCACAACACTGGCCCACGTTTTCTCTTTAAAACTCACTTTCCTCACTGTTTTGTTACTAAGGGTTTGTGCTTTGATTCCAGGTCAGTGAGACATGTTTACAAACAATCCCATGTGTGGATTTCAACTCAGGTCTTTCAGAGCAATTTAATTCTTCATTCTTAGGAAAGGTATAAAACTACCAATTTTTACAAACCAGCATTTAGTCTTCAGAACTGAAGTGTGCGTGGTCTTCATTTATAATTAACATGAACATTCAGGGCGAAATGAATTTTCTTGACTTGTATGAGTCAGCATTTTTGCGGCCATGTTGAAATACCGGAGGCAGACAACTTTCTAAGGAAAAGAGGTTTGAGTGGCTCGTGGTTCTGGAAGTGCAAGGACAAAGGGTCTTGTCGGGCGGTGGCCTTCTTGCTCTCAGAGCCCAAGGCAGTGTAGAGCATCATGGGACAGGGGACGGGGTGAACCTGTATGTGTGTCTGCCTGCGTCTCCTGCGGAGGGACCAGGACTCAGCCAAGGGGGCTCCAGCCTGGCAGCCTGATCTCTAGCCCCCAATGAGTTCACGTGCGAACGCACACAGTCACACCAAGTGTGGAATTCCAACAAGTGCCGGAGGGTTGAAGCTTACATCCTGTCTTCATAAGGGAGAGAGAAGTGGGGTCTGTAAGGAGTTTTAGAGGAAGAATAAGTGATCTGCAGTGGACATGAATGGACGTGAAGGTAGAGAGGGGCCTGGGACCAGGTTTGCCAGGGTGCAGAGGGTGGGGTCAACTCTGATCTTGGGGATTTACCTCTAGGCAGATGGCAGTCTTCAGAGAAAGCCCCCACCTGTGGTTTTGGAGGGAAGGCGTGGCTAGAGGCCGTGGTGGGGGTGGGGTGGAGGTAGAGCAGGTCAGAAGCCTTGGATCTCCTGTGGTTCAGCAGGCTGAGGTGCCACCCTAAAACCTTGTCTTAGGAGCCGGTGTTGTGGCCCAGCAGGTTAAGCTGCTGCTTGGGATGCCAGTGTCCCATTTTAGAGCACCGATTTGAGTCCCAGCTGCTCCACTTCCGATCCTGCTCCCTGCTACTGTGCCTGGGAAGGCAGCAGAAGATGACCCAACTCCTTGGGCATCTGCCGCCCATGTGGGAGACTTGGGTAGAGTTCCAGGCTCCTGGACTTGACCTGGCCCAGCCTTCTTGGGGCCATCTGGGGAGTGGACCATTTCTGTCTCTCCTTCTTTCTCTCTGTCACTCTGTTTCTAAAACAAATAAATCTTTCCAAGTTACCATTCTCTTACAAGCATGCTGCATAATTTTATTAGATAAACCTGTGTAAAAGACAAATACAGTTCATCCAGACCTCTCGGTTTCTTCATTGCATTTACGTACTATTTTACGTACTTTCTAATCCTCTCCTATTGTGGCATGAGTCGGCATTTTGTGTTTGCTTTTCACATTTGTGGATAGGTTACAGAGCCAGCTAATCTGCATAGAGCAATTGGGAACAGCATCCTTAGTGAGTAATGAGTTTCCTCTGGTCTGCAGATAACATCGCCTCTGCCACATGAAACCAGGGCCGTGAGTGACAGGCACAGAAGGACCAGGCTGCGTCTCGGGTTTCCCTGGCGTGTTCTGTCTCCCTCCACTGACCCTGGATTATGCAGGTAGGGTACTGTTTTCAGTGGTCCTGCCCTTTGGGCCAGACCTTGGCTGTCATTCTACATTACAAACCCGCAGGTTCAATGCTTCTTTTACATAAGAAGTATTTTCTTTCCAGTGATCCCTCTAAGATATTCATGCCCAACTAAAAGTACTGCTGAATCTTATTCCCCAGCAGAGTTTCAGGGTTAACGGGAAACTGATATCGCTGGCTTACGATGCATGAAAGTCTGTTTTATCTTTGTGGCACTCCTTTTATTAGAAGAGCGTAGCCATTCCTCGCCACACCTGTCTTTCCCCAGAAGCCAGGGAAGCTGTGCCTTGCTGGCAGGAAAGGAGCTATGATTATTTATTTGCCGATATGTGTTTGTTTCCACCTGCCCTTTTAAGCTGTTCATTTGTAATAATCGATTGTGACAGCAAAAAGGATTTCGGCTCACTATCTTACATTTCCAACAGCAGCGAAGCACAAGTAATTTCTGAAAACTCTTATGTGCCCAGTGAGGTAATTTCCCTATTACTGGCTTTTAGCAAGGATCTGTAATTAAATTAGAGGGAAAAGGCGATGGCAGCCAACGTCGTGTCGCATTTATTTCAAGGGTGACGTCAGATACGGCAGGGAGGGTCACTTGGGCTCCGATACAGCGTGGAGACCGGGGAGCAGAGGTGGCGCTGTGAGAGCACAAAGCCGGTTTCCTGCCTTCCCTGAGTGAGAAGGGCAAACAGGAAGCCAGCCCTGGCTGAGCGATGCACTTGATTTTCTCCCTAAACCAACAATGGAGATAATGAGAATTGACCCCAAAACTTTTCAAATGAAATAACACTCGTAAATTTGTTTTGAATAGAAGTTGTGTGTACACACATACATGCACACATGTACACACACACGTGTACACACACGTGTACACACACAGCATTACCCAGTAAGTATCTGAAAAATATTTATCCAACTCCTTCTCCTCCACGTCTGTTTGTATGTCCATTTTCCTTTAAATTAGGCTACACCTAGAGAAGAAAAGCATTAGTGGTAAAATGAGATTACAGCGGGGGTTTAAAACTTTAGGAAGCCATCTTTAAAAGCTGCAAATGAATTCCTGCTTTCTACTTGAACCGGTAGTGGTTGCACCATAGCCTAGAACTATGGAGACGTGTTGTGGAGCGGAGCGGGTACACCAGTGTGTGCGCCTGTCCTCATTATAACGTGGCCTGGGGCCTGGAGCTAAACACATTTCTAGAACATAATGAGCTGTGTACTGTAATGAAGGTGTTTGAAATCGATTTGACTGCTACTTAGTATAAAAAGTCCCAGATCAAAGACGGTGGGCAGCCTGCAGACACTGGGCGTTCACAGCCGAGGGCCCTGGGGTGGCAGTGGCGAGGCGAGTGGGAGGGTGTGGTGGCTGACGCAGAGCCCCGGATGTTAGCCAGCAGGTGTGTGGTTTTCTGCCCTTCACGTCACCACACGGTGCTCAGCGCACTGCCATCTGGCCCTGGATGGCTCTGAGGAATGTTTTGAAGACTGTTATAAAAGTCAATTTAATTTCTGTCTCGATTCCTCTCAGTTCAGGAGTACTTCGCATTGCCCCTCCGTCACTGTCATGGCCACCCTCCAGACCTAATTTGTAAAATGAATTTTGCTGAATGCCATTTAATCTTATTGCCATAGTTACAAACCAAGATCTCAGAGATCGCCAGGCCGACCTGGAAACAGCTGATGGGTACAAGGGAGAGAACTGATCCTCACGCAAAGCTCTGTGCGCGCACAAAGTCTCTGATCCGCAGAGAGCGGAAAGCTGGATCTTTGCAAAGCCCGACGTCTTGGGCCTTGTCGCTCCGCAGCTCCCAGCAGCCTCAGGCTTGAATGACATGTGTGGAGACTGAAGCCAAGGTTCTGCTCTGCGGCCTGCTCTCTCAGTGTCCGTGTCTCGGTGGTTGGGAGCTCACAGCCTTGCTGCTTCCACAGCGTTTTAGAACTACTTGCAGGTTAGAAATCCAAGAACTCATGTAGTGTTTGAAATTTTAAAAAAGCCTTAAGTCATCTCTAACATTATCATTTGCATTTGACAAAGCTCTGTGTGTCTTTGCATCTGCCGTCTGTCTACTGTCACCTATCGATCGATCTTATCCATCTGTACTTGGGCTCAGCCAAAACGTTGAGAAGGGATCTATATATCCCCTAATCTCTCTCTCTCTAATCTGTCATGTGTTTTCCTGCCTGTCTCTATATGTATCCATCTACCTATGAATCTATCATCATAAAACAAGTACGTGATCTGGTTCAACACATGTGTTCCATGGAAGAGGCTCAGGATGGGTTCCATGGAAAGAAATTGAGGTGTTGAACCCTGAATGGCTTGCCAGTACTCGTACAATGTAAAAATTCATATATATACTGAGAGAGAGAGAGAAAGGTGATCAGTGTAATTAGAATATATTTTAAGAGTTGTTTGACTCACCTAAGCAGTCAGTTTATAAGGTTTTCAATCCCAAAGCCACTTTAATCTAGTTGTTCATATGCTAAAATCCCATTCTCCCCAGGTGTTACTGATTTGTCAGCATCAGTTCCCATTGTTCTTGGTCCTTAAAAACAGTGGAGTCAGTGTCCTTGGCCACCTGTGTCATTACCTTGGGCTCCATTTTCACACTTGTAAATGAGGAGACTAGACCTTCCAGATATTTACCAGGCAGAACATTTTGATTTAATTCTTTCATTTTCACTAATTCAACCTGCAGTGTGTGTGTGACTTAACTGAGTTGTCCCGGCTTGGGTGTATTCGAAGATGATTTTATGGTGTGTGTTTGACCGTTCAGTCTCTGGAAGGTTCTGAGTTGGTGAGAGGCACACCGTGGAGGTGGCTGGTCAGCACGGTGGCCTCTGCTCAGGGCAGGGAGCCACCTGGCCACGGGCTGTCTGGCTGTCGCTGTAGCTTCTGCACTCTTGCTTTTCTGTGCCTCGAGAGGACACTGGGAGTCCTGGGGAGCCTGTGAAGTGTGGGAGGGAGACAGGGCACCACGGCGTTCCACACTGTGACCTCCCAGCAGCCTGGCCTCCGATGCATGGGATAGGGCTCCAAGTATGCAACGCATCTTCTAAGGGACTTTCTTTCAATTTGCAACATGTGGGAAATGCTGTGTTAATCAAAGGAAACCGGCCTCCTGATGGCAGGAGTTTGCTGGACTTTTAAACTGCGAGTCCCCAGGAATGCAAGTCCCCAGAAGGAGATGGGGGATCCAGCCCTCTTCCCTTGGCGTGGTCGCCAGCCCCTTTCTCGTCTTGCCCACCAGGATATTGCAAACAGCTGTGTCTGAGAAGTGGTTGGGCATCCAATGCGAAGCCAGTAGGGTTTTTTTTCCCCCCTCATTTTATTTGAACATCAGAGAGGAAGAGAGACAGACACAAATCTTTGATCCACTAGTTCACGCCCAACAGCTAGGGCGGGGCCAAGCCGAAGCCGGTAACCCAGAACTCGATCTGTGTCTCCCAGGTGAGTGGCAGGGAGTCCAGAACTCGAGCCATTGCCTGCCGCACCCCCCACTCCAGGATCAGATGTGGAAGAGTGAGGCCGGGAGCCAGGCACTGTGATGTGTCCCATGCAGCAGCTCGGCGGGGAAGCCACCTGCCTGCCCCATGAACAGGATCCCACTGAGCGCCACACTTATTTAGTTGGATGGTGGAGACCACCTGCAAGTGTTTGAAGAGAAGTTGTACAGCCCCAGCCCCCCGACCCCTGTGGGAGAAGGCGGCGGGGGTGGGGTGGGGGCGGGGTGGGGGAATGGCTGCGTTACCATGGCTTTCTGAATCGGAAACCTCACAGATCCTGCTGTCCCCCCCATATCTGCCTAGGATTGGTTCAGGGTCTCCTTTCTGTTTCCAAACCCTTGACTGCTCAATTTCCTTGTATCCAATGGTGTTGTATTTGCAGGTAACCTGTGTGCATCCTGCCATGTGTGCGATTTTTTAAAATTTATTTTAAAGGCAGAGGTACACACACGCTGAGCACACACACACACGCACGCACAGATGTCTTCCATCCTCTGATTCTTTTCCCGAATGCCTGCAATAACCAACTGAGGGCCAGGCTGAAGCCAGGAGCCAGGATTCTCACATGAGTAGCAGGGACCCGAGTGCTAGAGCCGCCGCCTGCTGCCTCCCGGGTGCTTGCTCATTAGCAGGAAGTGTGACTGGAAGCAGAGGTGGGTCGCCGTCCTAGGCGCTCGGGTACGCGACGCAGGCATCCCAAGCAGTGGCTCCACTTGCTACAACACAGCACTTCTCTTGTGTATTTGAAATCGTCTCTGGAGTTACGTACACTACCTAAGAACAATGAACACGCTTTGTGAATAGCTGTATTGTTTAGGGAATGAGGACAAGGCGAAAAATCTGCACTTGTTCAGTACAAATGCAACTTTTTTTCTGAATATTTTCAACCCACGGTTGGGTGAATCCAGAGATGCAGAACCTGTGGCTGTGGAGGGCTGGCCATCTACACTTCCACTGCCTACCTTACTAGGAAATCCTGGAGATTCCAGTGAAGTTACGGTTGGAACCCAGGACGCTCTTGATCTCACACAAGCCGGAGGCCGAGGAGCTGCTGAGGAAGCTGCCTCCTGGGCTGCAGCCCGCTCCTGGGACGCTGGTCGTGGAGTTGCTGCTCCCCCGGTGGGAACCACCTGGACCCGAACTACCAGAGCCAGGAACAGCTCAGTGCACACGCCCTAGGTAACACTTCATTCACTCCTGCTGCTTCAGGGCCCTGCACACGCACAGGACACAACCATCCATTTATTCCAAGAGAGGAATTAGGTTCTGGGTTGCCCTTTTCTGCCAGATCTGTTGAACTAAACCTTATTAGCTGTTTACTTAGAGCAAGGGCCATTTATTATGCACTGTGTACACCATGAAACATTTATTAAACGCCACCGAACATGCAGTTCTACTTCTCGCGTTCTTGCGAATCTACATGATTACGTAGTGCTCAGAACAGCTGGGTCACAAGCAAACACAACCACCTGGAGCCCAGCAAGTCCTATCATGTTAGGATCATACACACCGGGCATCCTGTACCATACGCCGTGGGAATGTGATGGCCAGGGCCTGGGAAAGGCAGTGGGAAGATCAGTGGAACCTGAAAGAGGGTGAGAGTGAAAGTAATCCCCCAGGTGTCTGTGAGAAGAACAGAACACAGGAAGAACAGAGCCTTGGAGCCAGGCTGCAGGTTCACACTGGCATCTGCAGGCTCCGAGCAGGCTCCGCCCTCACTGCTATGGGGCGGAGTCAGAAACACCGCCCAGCTCTGGCTGCTGAACACAGCCAAGGGTGTAAAAGATGGTGCTGGCTCCTCCCTAGCACTTTTTTTTTTTTTTTTTTTTTTTTAACCAGGAGCTCTTTCCTGGTTTACAGAAACCATCCACTCAGTACTGTTCAGATCCCTGCTCAGCCTTCTCTTATTGGGAGGTCAGGCAGTATGGAAATTGGAACGAAGACTTTAGGAAGAGCAGTGGTTTGGAGATGGTCGGGATCTACTCCTGGAGCCACCTCCTGCTGCCTCCCAAGGTACACATTAAATAGAAGCTGGACTCAGAGGCGGAGCCGGGACTTGGACCCAGGCATGCTGTTACGGGATGTGGTGTCTTAACTGCTGTGCCGAGTGCCTGCCCCTCAACCAAATATTTTTGAGGGTGAAAAAGGCGCAATACGATGTGACCAACATTTGAAAATGTGACATCTAAGGAGTCCATCAGAATCACGGTTGTGATGAATCTGTGAATGCGAGGGCCCCAGTCTCCCTGGGTTCTTGTTTTGTCCGCAGTGCAGAGAACGGCTCAGATGCTTGTTTTCGAGAGGCAACACTCCAGTGTTACCTGGGAGAGAAACGTGTGTCCCCCAGGACTTCCTCAGAGCATAGTCATGATTCAGGAACGGTTTGACCAGTGAAGGAGTGGAAAGTAGACGGAAGAGATGTGCATCGAGAGTCTGCAGGCTCTTCTGAACTGTTGGCTTCATGGGGTTTCAGTCAGCGCTCTGAACTTTTTTTTTTTTTTTTACAGATTTTTATTTATTTTCATTTTTATTTCAAAAGCAGAGAGACAGAGAAAGGGGCAGAGAGAAGCCCCCTCTGCAGGTTCACTTGCCCTGGGGTTGGACCAGCCTGCAACCAGGAGCCCTGAGCTCAGTCCAGATCTTCCACGGGGGTGGCAGGGACACAAGTACTGGACATGTCACCTGCCGTCTCCAGGGTGCACGTCAGCAGGAAGCTGGGATCCGAGGCCGAGCTGGGACTCAAAGCAGGCACTCCGGTGTGGGATGTGGGAATCTCGAGTGGTATCTTTTTTTAAAGATTTATTTTATTTATTTGAAAGTCGGAGTTAAACAGAGTGAGAAGGAGAGGCAGAACGAGAGAGAGGTCTTCCATCAGCTGGTTCACTCCTCAATTGGCTGCAATGGCCAGAGCTGCACTGATCTGAAGCCAGGAGCCAAAAGCTTCTTCCAGGTCTCCCACATGAGTGCAGGGGCCCAAGGACTTGGTCCGTCTTCCACTGCTTTCCCAGGCCATAGCAGAGAGCTGAGTCGGAAGTGGAGCAGCTGGGACTCAAACTGGCGCCCATATGGGATGCTGGCCCTGGAGGTGGTGGCTTTCCCTGCTACGCTACAGCGTTATCCCCTTGAGTGGCATCTTAATGACTAAGCCAAGTGCCTTCTCCTGAACGTTTAGTCAGTGTTTCAAAAATGCCAGTGTTTGTTGGAAAAGGCAAAATTCATAATGAGTTGAAGGCTGGTTTTTATTAATTTAGCTATTTAATTTTTTTTATCAAAGCCTTTCCTGCTGAATTTTTCATTTTTTTTCAGGGCAAGTCTTGAAAAGGCACAATTTTATATTAAAAATAGCTTATATGATGCCACGGTCTGGAATTCCTAAAACACTTCCAGTTAAGAAAGTTGAAAGAATTATTTCTCATAAAAAAATCAATGTAACTATATGGAACATTTTTCAAAAGGTGACTAATGAGCAAAACTAAATCTTAGCCTCTTAATAAGTAACATAAAATGTTAACAATGTACAGTGTGCTGGCAAATCCTGGGTCCAGGCAGTCCCCATATTGATATCTTGGTGTAGTTTGACATAAAGTAAAATGACTGGGTTTTCAGACATGTCAGAGCGACGTGTGCTAATGAACAAGTGATTTGAAGCGAGGCCACGATCAACAGTGCCCCAGGAAGAAGACGAGGGGGAGAAGATGCTCTTTGGTTTTTGCCCCTTCCAATGAGGCTAGGATTTCATACTGCTTGGAGCCTACTTTTGGGAAAGGCAAGATGGCTCCCGCGGAACCTGCAGAGCCTCCTGGCTATGGTTTGGATGTGGTTTGTCTGCCAAGAGCTCACGTCCTGGAAACGTGGCCTGGGTGTGGTAGAGGTGTTGAATGGTGCAGGACCTTGAAGAGGTGGGGCCTGGAGGGAGGTGGGTGGGCAGTGGCTGTGGGCACTGCCCTTAGACGGGGTGAGGTTGGTCTTGGGGAACCCCAGGTGAGCCCCTCGAGAGTTGGTTGTGAAGAGGCAGGAGCCCCGTGGGCTGGGCCCCTGTGTCACATGGCCGTCTCCCATCCTGCTTTTCTGCACCTCATGGTGCAGCCATAGGAGCTCTCCCCAAAGGGACAGCCGATGTCACACCCCCACCTCCAACACCGACAGTGCGAAGGAGCTCTTTTCTTCTCAAAGCACCCGGCCTTAGGTATTTTGTCATAGCAACAGATAACAGACCAGTACACTGGGCCTGGGCACCCTGCCACCTGACGGTTCTCCCCTTCTGTGTCTCTGTGTCTTTTATGGTCTAGATTAATCTCGTTAGAGAATCTTACATTGAACCATTTTTAAATATTGCCTACAGTAGAACTGTTGGTCTGAAGCAACTGGCATTTGATGAACTAATTCAATAACAAACAAAGCCAGGACTCAGATGCACACACACACACACACACAGGTCTTTTTTAACTTGAACATTTGATTGTAATCTGGCCTGTATGTACATACATTCATCTACTAATCTTTAATACGGGCCCACGGAGTTCCCCCCGGCCCAGTTTTTCTAGTCTTTACTATGAATGCACTGCCATTGATTCCCACACACGTAGGGTAATTGGAGTGCAGGAAGCTATAATTTTCCCAAAGTTTGCCCTCATCTTTGTATTTATGTGGCCTCCAGTTAGTTTAATGTCGTTTTTTCTTAGCAGCTCACGTTTATCAAGTTTTTGCAAATTATGCGTTTGGTTTTCCTAAGAACCGCAATGGTTTTCTTAGGTCTCCTCTGAATTACCAGCTGTAATGAAACATGCAATGGGCTTGAACAGGTGTGGAGGGAGAAAGAATACAACCAACCAGCAGAAACCGGATTCTGGGGAGGGCCCCACAAGCCTGGAGCGTTCAGTGCCATGGCGCAAGCTGTTCAGGTGACAGAGATCTGAGCGTGGGTGTCACAGGCACGGTTGTAAGAGCTGACAGTAAAAGGTAGAATCAGATACCACCATGGCGTAGTGCAAGAGGACAACTTGCATTTTAAAAAATTAGTTATAGGGGCCAGCGCTGTGGTGTAGCGGGTAAGGCCACCATCTGAAGTGCTGGCATCCCATGTGGGCGCCGGTTCAAGACCCAACTGCTCCACTTCCCATCTACCTCTCTGCTATGGCCTAGGAGAGCAGTAGAAGATGCCCAAGTCCTTGGTCCCTGCACCTATGTAGGAGACCTGAAAGAAGCTCTTGGCTCCTGGCTTCAGATGGGTGCCTTTGCAGCCAATTGAGGGGTGAGCCAGGGATGGAAGACCCCTCTCTCTCTCTTTCTCTCTGCTTCTCCTCTATGTAACTCTTTCAAATAAATAAATCCTTAAAAAAATGAGTCATGTATAGTTCCTGAGGAAAGACTAGCACTTCTGTCTATTCAAAACTTTCCCTGGTGAAGAGAGTTCACTCTCATCTGTTTCTTCTCCGGTAGTGATATTTCAAATATGCTCCATGTGAGTGAGGAGGAAACGAGTACAAAGATGAAGAAGAGGGGAGCATCTGTCCGTTTGCTGTTATTATCAGAAAGCTTTGTTAGAATCAATCGCCTGTTGTAAACCGCGTGTCTCGCTGGAATCCTGTGTCAGTGGGATTCTGTGCAAACTGGGTGTGTGTGCTGGATTTGCATCACACAGAGGATGCTCAAGTTGAACTGGGAAAGTCCTGAGACGTGTTTGACGCAGGTTCTGCAACTCTTTCATGTTTCCAACCGTGCTAAGTCTCACCAGGTTCAATTTGGTTCTAGAATATTCTGTCAGTGATTGGCAGGGTATACCTGAATGAATGGTTTTCTGTTTGATGACATTGATGGGTCAAAATAATAACCACTAGTGGAGACAATGAATGGAACGTACACAGTGAGTTGATTCGGGAGGATGACAATGTATTTATGATATATAAATATTGAATTGAAGTAACTGTGCTACAATTCAAGCTATTGGCTACTATTGTAACCCAAATACCTGAAAATGTTTGATCGTACAGCCTAGACATAGTCATTGAGAAGCAAATGTTTCGTTAGAGAAAAATTTTAAATCAGGAAGGTAAAAACGTGGGGTGTTTTGGATATAGGATACGTTTGTGGAAGAGTGAAAGGAGGTAAGAAAAACACCAAGCCTCCCTAGATTTGCCTGGGAATAATACAAGCTCTCATGAAGTCACTCCGTGACCATTATCCTTACAGCCACCCTTCCTGTGGCCAAGGTTGACAACGGAAATTCAGGCTGACATAGTGACACTTGGGGAAATGAGATGAAATGCACATTTTAAATTATGTCAGTGGCAGGAAACATAGTAATTCAGTGAACTATCTGGCTGTTTTATTATGCAGAAAACCAAGTCTGTGATAGAATCTGTTGCATCATTCTCCTTCCTCCTGGTGCTCAGCCCTGGTGACGTCAGATGCCGAGATGGCTTCCTAGCCCTCAGCCTGTGAGTGACAATTCAAACAGCTCACGGCTGCTGGGCTTCTGTTACTTAGGTTGTACGTCTTGTGATTGCATCAGATGGAGCTGCTGGAAGCCAGAGGATTAACCACTTCTATTTGTTTTTAGTGGCCGTTCTTCTGTTGTGGATGGAGTTAATCATCTGCTGGTTCACACAGATTCCCTGTGTTTGTGGATTGTAAAATCGCGTTGTTAGCCTGTGTTGGTTGCTCGGTGTAATTAAGAGCGTGACCCCAATGGAACAGGCTTCATGGAGGCGCTGTTCCCTCAGAAGGGGCCGCTGGGCCAGGGCCTGCCAGGCTGGGAGTCTTCGTTACCAACAATTCTAAGGCAAGATCGATGCTGTCCAAGAATCTGTAGTTAGCAATTGCAGTTTGGGATCTGTTATCTGAAGGTTCGTGAAAATATAAAAAAGGACTGGTTGAAAAACATACTTCTCCTTTGAGTAAAAACAATATGAATTGGGTGTTGAATGCATAGTCAGTTTTGTAAACATTACTTCGTTGGATCTTTGGTTTAACCCTTCAAGGTGGTTCTCTTGTTAAAAACGCTTTCTAGAAGATGCAATCATGACTACCTTACAGATATAAAAATAAAGATGTGATAAAAATTTTAGTTATTAATTCATCAAAGAACCAGGCAGATGTTACAGCCTATTCAAAACAGAATCCAATGAACAAACACGCTTGGAGGTCCGAAATGCTGAAAAGAGCCTATAAATTGAGACAAAACGTTTTAAACGAAGGGGAAAGAAAGTCAATTCAATGTCTGCTTAACGGGAAGAATCTGTATGTCACCAGACAAGAATTCATTTGTGCTGGTGTGGGTTAATTACATCTCCCAGAATGTAAGACAGTCTTCCCACCCCGGGGGGGAGGGGTCAGAATCAGCCTGTTGGGGGGCCCTCACAGTTTCCCAGGTAAGCACAGTTTTTTCTGATACCCCGTGTTATAGATGAAGAGGGCGCTGTTGAGAGAGGACAGGTTTTTAAACCAGTGCTGTTAATTAGTAGAGAAATTCACTAATGAAGGGGTGGATGCCAAGAGTTAGGTAGTAGACGGGGATATGCCAAATGAGTGATGTCGTAGAAGACCTCGTGGGGAAATAACAAAATAGGGCGTGGGGAGGCGGCAGTGGGCTCACCTGTCTGCGCCGTCATGCCCACCGTGGGCCCCTCCCTGAGGAAGAAACATGCACAAAGCTGGGCGAGCCGTGTTGGAGCCACTCACCCGTTGCTGGTCCCCTCGCCTGCTGGAAAGCCTGGGGTGGAGGTTGGGAGGGTGTGTGACGCTGCGCAGGTGGGGTGAGAGGAGTTTGCACTGAGCCCGTGGGCGAGAGAGGTTCCCAGTGTGGTGCACGCACGTCTTGCTCCTCTGGCTCTAAGACAAGACAAGTTGATAAGAAGTCAGTAAGGGTTACACAGACACATTGTTCTTCGTCCTGGCCTGCAGGGAAGCCAGGCAGGGATACGGCAGAGTTCATTGTCCTGGGGCCCCGGTAGGGAGTCTCCTGCTCAGGCGCCTGTCTTCTCTGCCCTTGGCAGAGCCCGGGAGGGTGGGTGGTGAGGACCTGCAAGCGGTTATCCCGAGGACGTGCTGGGGACCACATGACTAATACGCAGTGGAGCTCACGCTGAAGCACAGGGTTGTCAGCTGGGGTCCAGATCCTTCCTGCACTGCCTGCCGTGGCTCCTCTGAGGAGCTGGCTGCACGAGGGATACAGTGACAGCTTCTCGGTCTCTGGTGTCTCCCCCAGGACGTGTTGGAGGGACCAGCACTGAGTGTGCTTGGGGGGCAGTCTGTGCCGTGTGCACATGGAGTTTCTGCACACGGTAACAGCCAAGCGACTCCATGCAGGGTATGGACTGACATCCGCGCGAGGCCAGCGAATGCCCAGGAAGGCATCCGCGGGCACCACCCTCTGTGTCTTGTTTCTTCCTACTTGCTCCGTTCACGTTCAGCATCACGTGGGCAATGCGCAGGCTCAGGAAAACATTCCAGCAAGGAGCTGGGAGCTCCAAGTCCTGGATATTGTCCCAGACCTTGAACATCATTAGCTTCTCCAAGTCTCCATTTTTCTCATTAATAAAACAAGGAGGACAGCATTTGATCCGTAGAGCATCTGCACGGTTATTTCCATAGAGGATCTAAGATGGAAAAAAAGGCTCCACGTCTCAGAAGTGATACAGCTGTCCGTCAGAGAAACGCAGGTCCAAACGTCTCTAACAGGCAGAGAGGCAGGGTCACGCACGATCGTGTTTGAGAACACACCCCCTACGTGAGTGCTGGTGCGAGAGTCCCCGTGCAAGCGTGCAAGACCCCCAGTCCTGTGGCCTTAAGTAGGAAAGGGTCGAGGGTGGACGTGGTTTCTGGGGTGGCGGATCTAAGGACAACTGTCACACCTGTTACCTGTTCTCCCCTCGTCTCCGCTCTTCTTTCCTAGACTTCCTTGCTCTGGCCCAATTCTCAGAGCAGCTCTCAGAACAAGCACAGAAGGACCACCGGTCACTCAGGACTCAGAGTGGGAGAAGGACCCTACCTTTCCACCCGCCTCCACAAGTTCTGGGTCTGGATGCGACTGTCTGGACCTGACTCCTTCACTTGGCCGTATTTGGTTCCAGGTGCATCCTTGGCCATGGCTGGAGTGAGCCCCACGGATGTCACGTAGCTTGAGACAAGGGAGGAACAAAGCCGTAGAGGAAGGCGGGGTCCTCTCCTGAGCAGGTGTTGGTGACATGGATGGGGAAACGTACCGGAGGTCTCCGTGACGGAAAAGGGTTTGGATTATCCGTACTTCCTGGCTGAGACGGCACGGTACAGCATAGAACGCACGTCGTGGAAAACGTCATTCTCGTTTTGCTTTAGAGAGATTATGGAGATTGAGGTCTTTGAGAAAAAAATTACTGGAAATTACAGTAATGGTTCTATCAGAAATACATCTTCGAGGGACTCTTGTGTGCTGAAACCGCTGACTATAATGTAAACTAAAAAGGTGTTAGCTCAGAAACTCTAGAAGGATGGAAGGGAGGGAGGGAGGAAGGGAGGGAGAGCGGGAGTGGAAAGCAATATCATTATAAGAATTCTGTTACCTACGTTTAATCTGTTCTCTATGAACTACATTGAATCTTTCTTAGTATGTTAAAGAAAAGTACGAAGTTGAAACAAATGAAAAAATTACAAAATAATCTATCTAGAATAGCGGGGAGTTCTCCTAAGACACAGCGGACATAAATGTGTCACTCACTTATCTCCCTCTGATATTCTGAAATGTGAAACTTGGGTTAAAACAATAGGAAATCCATTCATTCCTTTTTCTGTTTTTGAGAGAGATTTTCATGAGGTTCGTTCCTGGTTCGTTCACCCAGTAATTATTTATGGAGGTCCATGTATCTATTCCAAGAACGATACTTCCGTGTTGGCCTTGCTCTGTCCCTCTATGTTTTCCTGATTTTAAAAATGACGTGAATGATACAGCTAATTTGTGAAAGATGAGATTCGGCTTACACGTGGGGACTTGTTTACTTCATTAGTAACAGAGATCTGAGAATTGCAATAAGGTTCCTTTTTTGACTCATCAAATTGGCAAAAAAAAAAAAAAAGAGCCTTTGATAATATTGAGGAGGCAATGGTGAATATGAATTATAAAGTCAGCACAGAGGAAAATTTTGCAATCTGTTGAGATTTAAAATATACACAAGAGCTCTCAAAAAGAATACTAATTGTGATATTGTTTGCCATGGGGGAAAAAAAACCCTGTAAATAACAGAAATTCTAGCAAGAATAGAGTAGTGAAATCTGCTACAGAAATGCACATTTAAGAATACAACACAGCTCTGTAAACATATATAATATACATATAATATATATGAATATATCTGTATATGAATGTAAGCACATTGAGAACAATAAAATCTAAATCTAGCATGAAAATACAAGTTATCTTGTACTTACATAAGATATATATTTCTAAATGTATAGGAAATGTATATTTCTACATGTATAGGAAAAATAATTCAACCTCTAATAGTGTTTTCCGTGAAGAGGACGTGGCGAGTGGGACTGGCTGATGACAGGGGAGGGGATTGATGCTCATCTGTCATTGAAAGAGTTTACAGAACTGTCTCATCTGCTCGTTTAATTAAAGGAGAATTGAGTTTTAAACTGGGCAGATGCATATAGCTATGACAATAATACATATTGAATTTCTGCAAGAATTCGTATAAACTATGTCATGGGCCATATCTTTTGCCGTATTTTTCTTCATAAATATGTCCAATTAAATATGCAATAATATATTATGTAAGACCGCTTGAAAACTAAAGACCTCTGTCAAATAGGTTTGAAAATTCTGGTTGTCCTGTACAGTAGCCACAAGCAGCTGTTTAGATGTGAATTTAGATGAATTAAAATGGCATGAAATTGAACGTTTATTTTCAGTTGCACTAGTCATATCTTTATTTATTTATTTATTTATTTGACAGGTAGAATTACAGACAGTGAGAGAGAAAGACAGAGAGAAAGGTCTTCCTTCCGTTGGTTCACTCCCCAAATGGCTGCTATGGCCGGTGCTGCGCCAATCTGAAGCCAGGAGCCGGGAGCTTCCTCCTGGTCTCCCATGTGGGTGCAGGGCCCAAGTACTTGGGCCATCCTCCACTGCCTTCCCAGGCCAGAGCAGAGAGCTGGACTGGAAGAGGAGCAACCAGGACTAGAACCGGTGCCCATATGAGATACTGGCACCGCAGGCGGAGGATTAACCTAGTGCACCACGGCACCGGCCCCACTAGTCACATTGTGAGTGCTCTGGGATATCACGTGTGGGAACACACCGGGGAACAGCAGGTGCCGTCGGGCTGGGCTGCTCTAAACCATTTCATGGTTCGGGTCCTCGCCCATCTTTTTTTTTTTTTTTTTTTTTTGACAGGCAGAGTGGACAGTGAGAGAGAGAGACAGAGAGAAAGGTCTTCCTTTTGCCGTTGGTTCACCCTCCAATGGCCGCCGCGGTAGCACGCTGCGGCCGGCGCACCACGCTGATCCGATGGCAGGAGCCAGGTGCTTCTCCTGGTCTCCCATGGGGTGCAGGGCCCAAGAACTTGGGCCATCCTCCACTGCACTCCCTGGCCACAGCAGAGAGCTGGCCTGGAAGAGGGGCAACTGGGACAGGATCGGTGCCCCGACCGGGACTAGAACCTGGTGTGCCGGTGCCGCAAGGCGGAGGATTAGCCTAGTGAGCCGCGGCGCCGGCCCTCGCCCATCTTTTGAAACTGGCTTGCTCTTGAACACATCGCATGGATCAACTCTGACGGATGGAAGGGAAGAGAACACGCATTTTCATCTGTCTAGCATATCTCAGGTTGCCTGGTGCCAAGATAATTGTGTCCCGAAGCCTGGAAGGATTTAGTGTTTGGAAACACTCACACTTCCAGGGTTGCTCGATCAGACCTCTCCCTGACGTTGTCCTAGGTGTCCACGTGACATGACTCGGAGCGTGGGATGTGAGGGCGGAGCCGTAGGACTGGAGTCCCCTCTGCCCGCGGACACCGTCGGCCAGCTTCCCTGGAACTTGATGACTGTGCGGAACAAGCAGCCCCTTGTGAGAGAGGCTTGCCCTCTTTGCTCCCGTGGCTCACGCTAGGGAGCGTGTGACTTTTCAGCGAGTAGATTCACAGTGTGTTTTCCCACTGGAGCTGTGGACTTGCTGGATTTTTATGATGCATTTTCCAGGAGATGTGTGTCTTTTCTGGGGTGTGGTTCTCACGGGCTCAGAGTGCACATGCCTGCATTAGCGTCTCTGGTTCCGTGAGCGTCTGCAAGGTAGCAGGTGCAACCATGACAGATGTGGGCATGTCAAGAAACCAGAAGCCACTTCCCGTTGTGGGGAAGAGATTTGATTTCAGGAAGAGGTGTACACCGTCACAGTGAGGGTGGAGAAAGGAGGGTACAGGTTAGGGAGGTGCTGTTAAAGATCTCAGGAAAGCTACTCCCAGGGTTCTTGGTGGCTTTAGCTCCCGGAAGCTGCTGGCCAACCCACACATCACCCAGCTGACCGTGTCCACACCCCTGCTGAAGAAACGTGGCGTCTTCTCTTCTTCCTCCTCCCTCCTAGTCGTGTGTGACTGTCGGCTCCGGGTGACGGCTCCTACAGCCTTGCTGGCGTGGAACCTGGGAAACGCAGCTTGTGATCGTTCAGCTCCTGGGGTATAGCAACAGTGCGGTGCACAGCCAGACGCCTGTCCTATAGATGGTGGCCCCGCCATCCGTGAGCCTCCCTGCCACAGGAGGGAAAGGAGGAGGGGACAGGCTTCCTTCCGACCTATGTTTCTGACATCTCCACTAACCAGGAATTACGGAGAGATGAATTTACACGATCTGAAGAACCCAGAGGCCACCCCAGTTGCCTTTGTCCTCCCCACACTCGAAGCCTACCAGTGCCGTTCCGGAGCGCAGTGCTGGTGGTGGTGTGGGGGAAGGAGGGGCCTGAGATTCTGCAGGTCTGTGGTGCTGATGAGGGTGCCAGTGCGCACACTTGCTCCTGGAGACGGACGCCTGCTCTTCCCACCCCTGGGACTCTGGAGGGCCATGCCATTCCTCCCTGAATGTTTGGCACCTGCTCCTGGCCGCATCTAGACATTTGGGTTTGAGAGGGGAAAAGCACAGTGCATTGCTAGAAATGGTCCCAACCTTGGGAGTGCCAGTGGCTGCCCTTCGGGGCGTGGAGTCCTTGGAGTCGTCAACCTCAGCAGCATCCCTGAGATGATGGGGAAACCTCCAGGACGGAAGCGAGGGTAAAAGTCTGGGTGTTGCTGAAGTTTCAGCTGCCCTGGGAGAGGTAAAGAGAAATGGAGTATTTTGAAACCGCTCCCATATTAACAGGTGTATTTTTTTCTCTGTTGTTATTTACTGCTGTCCTTGCAAATCAGTCACACCCAGCACACACTGGGCTGGCTACAGTATTTTTTTCATTATGAAAATGTATCTTACACTAAGGCTAGTTCTACCATACGGATGGTGCCCACGGAAGATAGTCAGCTCATGCTCAGGGGTGAGCAGGTGCTACTTGCAACGCTACATTGAGAGTCCTTTTGTTCGTCTGATTAATTGGATGTTCTCTGTGAGCCTGAAATATGAACTGATTTCTAGTTTTTGCAAGGACCCTGCTTAATTTGTAGGGTGGCTGCAGTGTGTGATTTCCAATCACCTTTTTTTTTTTTCTTATAATTAAAGGGGAAGGGAGAGTGACTTGGTACAGAAAAGAAGGGATGGTCTCCATCATGTCCCGTTGCACAGCCTGCATCAATACAGACCTCAGCGGTGCTGGGTGGGGTGTCCTGCCTGCTCGCCTTGTGCCAAAGTTGTCAGCTGAGTTTCTGTCAGAAGAGTGGAACCACATGCACGTTATGTAGCCAGGTGAATTCTGCGTTCTGACTTGCTGGAACAATAAACTTGATGAATGATGTTATTTATGACGGGTGAAATTTCCTTTTAGAGATCCGTATTAAAAATGGAAAGATCTGTGAGGTTTGGACGTCCATGGAAATTGGCTGGATTTTAGCCTGGGCTTTGAGACATTGTACTTTGAGGGGATTTGAAAAATATCCATTTCCTGCAATGTCAAATATTAGACAATTCTAGACAGTGATGCAAACGTGGGTATTCAAAGGGAAGGAGGCTGAACTCAACACCAGGAAGAAACGTTGGGCCCCAACTGAGGCTGGAGCTGCTTGAAGCATGCAGGAGAGTGGAAGGTGCTGGGTGACGACTCAAGCTGGCAAATTCCTGTGATTTCTGGTTCAGGTTTCCACACGAGAGTTTGATTGTTTGAAGCAAGGAAGAGGAAATCTTTGGCTAGTTGGTCAGAGAAAACAGAGGCATTGCCAGAATGCTGTCCGTGACCAGTGTTGCAAAAATGCAATATGACATTTTAAAGTCTTAGTGTTAATTGTATCTGGTTTGAGAGGCAGAGAGAGAGGAGAAACAGAGAGATCTCCCATCTGCTGGTTTACAGCTCAAATGCCTACCATGGCCGGAGGGGGCTGAAGCTGGTGGCCAGGAACTCAACCCAGGTCTCTCATGTGGACAGCAGGGACTCAGTGGCTTGAGCCGCCACCACTGCCCCCAGCATGCACATTGGCAGGAAGCAGGAGCTGGAAGCCAGGACTTGAACCCGGTGCCGCAATGCTGGATGGGGATTCTCAAGCAGTGTCTTAACTGCTACGTCAGATGCCTGCCCCTTGGTATTAATTTTAAAAAGTAGTTCTTAGTGTAGGGACAGTCATTACCAGAACCTGAAATCTGGTAAATCCTGTGAACATTTTGTTCATAAAAACAGCAATACCTCTTGGAAAGCTGACGTCTCCTGCGGGCGTACCCGGTGCAGGTCCAGCCCCTCTGCTTCCGACCCAGCCCCCTGCTCCTGTGCACCCTGGCAGGCAGCAGGCGATGGCTCACAGAGCCTGGGGTCCCTGCCGCCCACATGGAGACGTGCACTGAATTCCTGACTCCTGGCTTTGGGCTGGCCCAGCCCTAGCTCTTGTGGGCATTTGGGGAGTGAACCGGTGGATGGATTACCTCTCTCTGTCAGTCTTGGTGTCTCTCTCCACTGCCTTTCAAATAAAATGAAAACAAAATTATGAAAGTAGATATACATTATCACAAAATTTCAGGAATTTCACACAATTGTGTTGTTTTAAATGATTAGGTAATAAGTTATAGTAATTCTATAATTTTAAATTAATAAATATTAATTTTAATAATTATATCAATAAAAAATTGCAAGAATTAAATTTAATGTTCAACTTTGTCCAATCAGAAAATAGAATTTTCTATCTGTAAAAATACTAAAAAGCAATGCTTCCAAGTTTAGGGAAGGATAGGATATTTACTGTGATAAATTCCTGCAGCCGGTCTTTTTAAAGTCAGAATCTTTAGCTCTGTTCAAGATGCAAGGTATTAAAATGATCAGAGCCTTCCTCTCTGGGCTTTGCTAACCTCGGAGGCCAGGGCCTGGCGCCAGTGCCTCCACTCCTGTCCAGCCTCGGGCATCTTCCTGAGTGTCCTCCCCTGAGCACCACCTGGGATGCTGTTTCATTGGGATTTCTGAGGCTGAGCCCTTGCTAGTGCTTCTCGGGAGGTCTGGGGTAGGTAGGCCCAGGATCTGGGCTTCACACAGACTCCCGGTAGCTCTCTTGTCTGAGCGCATTTTGTACTGCGCCCACGGGAGCTGGGTCCCTCTGGCTGTCTTACACTATTTTCTGATTTTTAATTTCCCCTTTGTGTTCTGTCTCTACTTATTTCTTTGCTTGGTATTCTTTTTTCTTTTGCATGTTCTAGACAATACAGAAAGCATCAGGAAGAGCTCCATGAGCGCGCACAGGTCTAATGGTATTTCACGTGTTGCCACACGTGTTACACACGCGCATCTGCTGCGTTGCTGTGTTGACGTTGCAGAATGTGAGATTCGTGACAAGAGTCAAAGTGTGGAAAGAAGAAGAGCATATTCATACACTAAATAATATGGCGTGCACATACTCTGTGCCATATATATATATATATACTTTCACATATGAAAGAAATGTGGAACTTGTATTTCTATGTCCTGCTTATCTTACTTAGTATAACGATCTCCAGTTCTGTTCATTTGGTTGTGACTGTCAAGAGTTCATTGTATTTTATGGCCAAATAATGTTTCTTTGTGAGATACACACACACCATATTCACCACATTTTCTTCTTCCTCTATCAACAGATGGACATCTAGGCTGATTCCATATCTCTGATGCTGTGAACTGGGCTGCAATACACATGGGAACGCAGGTATCTCTTTAATCCACTGCCTTCATTTCCTTTGGATATATACCCAGAAACAGGAGAGCTGGGTCAAATGGTAGGTCTATTTTTAGTCTCTTGAAGAATCTCCACACTGTCTTCCATAGTAGCTCTACCAACTTGCAGTCCCACCAACACTGTATGAGGGTTCAGTCTATTTTTTTCAGTATTCTTAGGTTTTAGTTTCGATTTCTGTTGATGTAATCTTTCTTCCATTGTATTATTTTCTCTCTTCCTTGGGTTTTTTTTTTTTTGTCTCTTTTCTCTGGTTTTACCTTAACAATTCTACAGAGCTTCAGTAAGTCACACTTATTAAATACCTGCCAGTTCAGTGGTCATTTCTTCCTTCATTGAAACATAGACACACGTTAAATTAGGCTGCTTTTCCAGTAATGAATTCATTTGTTTGCTGTCTCCCTCCTGTGTGCCACTAATTCACGGATCCGCTCTTCAGACATTACTGAGCGGTGAACCCAGGTAAGGCAGAGGTGGCAGTGGGCTGGGGCCGGACCAAGGCTGCTCCCAGAGGAGGCCCCTGTGCAGAGAATGGACAGCAATCACTCCCTTTTCTTACCAGGGACAAAGGAAAAGAAGGTAGATTTCTTTCTTTACAAAGAACTGTACATCCTACCCACCAGGTAATCAGGTTGAATGTTGGAAAAAAAAAAGTTTGTTTACAAAAAACTAAAATTTAGATCACTGGACCTGGGGCCACCTTGTGTTCCAGCAGGTCAAGCCAGCATCCTTTATGGGTGCCGGCCGCTCCCCTTCCAAGCCAGCTCCCTGCTAATGTTCCTGGGAAAGCAGCTGAGGGTGGCCCAAAACTTTGGGCCCCTGCACCCACGAGGGAGACCTGGAAGAAGCTCTTGGCTCTTGGCTTTGGCCCTGCCCAGCCCAGGCTGTTGCAGCCATTTGAGGAGTGAACCAGTGGATGGAAGATCTCTCTGTCTCTCCTCCTGGCCCTGTAACTTAGCCTTTCAAATTAATAAAAAATGAAATCATTTTTTTTTAAAAAAAGTATGTAGATTCAAAAACTGCCACTTGCCCAGTGGTCTGGTTGCTGAACAACACCCCAGGCTAACGGGAGGTGATGTGGGACCCCAAACGGGGCCCGCTTGCCTGATGCCAGTCATGGACACGGAGGGGTGGTGGTATAAGAAAGTAGCTGTTTATTGCAAAGCTCAGAGCCAGGAGCTGGGCAGCTGTTACTCAAGTCTCCGGCTCCCTAAGGACCTAGGGGTGAAGGTTCCTATAGTCTGAAATGGGTCTGAGAGCCGAGTGACCAGCTCATGTCCATGTTCCTGGTTGGTCAGTGGAGTTCCTGACCTTTCTTTGATTGGTCAGTGATGCCAGGCTCTTTAGGAATTTGTGATGGCCAGGTGGTCTCCTGTTGATCTGGGGTTACGTGAAGGTGGCAGCTACATTCCACACAGACCTAGAGTTTCCTGCACTGACCACCCGAGACAACACGGGCCAGCAAGGTTCTTAGCTACTGGAGAAGCAAACGACTCTTTGAGTTCTTTGAGTCCAGTGATTAGAACCCCGCAAGACCAGCTGGATCATTTCCTCAAGTCAGTGCATTCCTTTTGATGAGGGGCAGGCAAGGACCCCTTGGGCTAAGGGGAACAGACAGAAGTCTGGGTCCTGCATTTATGTTATCAGGGTTTGGTTGCAGTCTTGGAAGCGTCACTTGCAAGTCTGGTGCTGTTTCTGTTTTTTGTTGTAGTTGTTTCAAAGACTGAGGCCACACCACGGAAGGTGTGATAGCCAAAAGTTGGACTACAAACTCTTGGTACCTTCTGTATCAGTAACCCACCCACCATGTCTGGGGCGAGTGTGGGTCACACACACACACACACACACACGGGTCAGTGCGATGGGTGATCGATCCATCAGTGGGTAGCTGAACTAAGCTAGAGCAGCCAGATCCTCCGAGATGCTAGTTAGTGGGCACTGGGCCCTGGAGGTGAACAGTCCTGTGGTCAGCCAAGGATGTGCTGCCCACTTGTGACCATTGGGGCCGCTTCCACTGGAACAGAGGAACCCGTCAGGGAAGAGGGAGGGCAGATAAAGGTGACACTCAGAGATGTACTGACAAGGGCTTGTGTGACGTAGAATCCGACCTAGGCGACATTGCTCTGGGACGCCCATTCCTGGACCTGGTGCTACTAGGACCTGAGATACTGCTGCTTTTGGGGTACTTCGCTTTGGCTGAGCCAGCTCAGGGTTGCTTTTTTGTCGCTACCACTCGGTTACCTTCTGAAAAGGCCCACTAAGTGCCAGTTTCCCCTTCAGTGACTTTAAAAGTTTCAGGAAATATCATCAGGGCTTAAAAAGGGCTGGCTCCTTAAAGGGCTACCTCCTTAAACAGGCTCCCTCCTTCCACAGGTGTGCAAACCCAGGCCCAGAAACACTTCCGCCTGACAAGGTCGCTGTTGCGTGAGAATCAGCCGTGTCAGCCTCCTACCCAGCTCCTCCACCTACCCAGCTCCTCCACCTACCCAGCTCCTCCACCTACCCAGAGTCTCGGTGCAGACAACCGAGGTTAGTGTGTGGGGGAGGGGAGACAGTGGTTTCCATCTCTCTTGAGTTTCTGAAATCTTGTTCACGCGGCTGCCCAAATGCAGCCCATGGTTTTGAACAGAGGAAATGCTTCATTGGCACTCAACCGGCTGTGGGTTTTGTGCGGTGAGGTTCGCCAGTGGTAAGTTGAGCCGGTTGGCTTGCATGAAAAGACAAGGCAAATAGGTTTTCTAAACGTCAGTGGAATTATGAGTTGTAGGATTTCTGGTGATAGACAGCACTGTCCGTTAAATAATATCAGGAATCAGAATCAGAAGCACAGAGAAATTTCTTTCCAGGCTTCCAAACAAGGGAGGCAAATTCCACGGGAGATAATCCTGTTTACCAGGAAACAGCCGAGCTGGGAAGCCAGCATTCCTCCGAGTGGAGAACACTCGGCTTCCTTGCACTTCTAAAGAAGAGGCCTGAACACATTGCTGGCTGCGCGGAACCTTCCCTGTCTTCTGCCTTGTTTTCTCCCTTTCTCTCTGTGGTGCCAAAGAGAGACAGCAGTGACCTCCTGACAGCCCAGAGCCTGCAGCTGGAGCAGCTGCTCTGCATAAGACAGGCAGGCGGCGCATGAGAATGGAACCCTGGGGCCTGGGTCTCCCCAGGTAACTGCACTTAGCAGGTGCTTCCTCCTGGACCTCAGCCTTTGATCTCTTAGATTTTGTTGTTTTCCTGAAGTGAACTGAGTGCCAGAACATCTGTCTTTTAAAGGGACAATGTTGTTAAGGTGTTGGTTGATAGCAATGGTTAACACACATTCTCGCCCTCAAAATAGGATCAACCTAAATGTTCACTTATGATGTTGAGTAAAGTTTTTAGCTTGAATGTTTAATGGATAGAAGTCCTGGATCTTGGGTGCAAGTTCGAATCCCCTGGAGAACTTGGTATACTCCGGGTGCTTCAGGCTGTGCCCCAGATAAATTCAGTCATAATTTCAGGGTCGGTGAGGGGGCCGGGGCGGGGGGGGGGCGGTATTCAAGCATCAGGTGTTTCCTGTGCTTTCCGTGTGATCTCAAGGAGAAGCTAACCCACAATCCTTGAATGGGTTGCAGGTCTACCTGGTTAGTTCTTGCGGACTCCTGCCACCTCTGGGCACAAGCACAGCCCCCCAGCGAGCTTCCTACCACAACACCAAGAGGTTGGGAGCAGGGCGGTGTTTGCTTTATGTCTTTGAACAAGACTCTAAGGTAAGCTGCTGTCTTTCAGATTCTGTGCATCAGGGGCAGGCCCTGTGGCTCCAGGGGTTAAACCACTGCCTGAAACTCCATGTCAGTCTCTGGCACCTACCTGGGAGCCCTGGATGGAGTTCCAGGCTCTGGGCTTAGGCCTGGCGCAGCCCCTGCTGTTGCTGCCATTTGAAGAGTGAAGGAACGGATGGAAGACCTCTCTCTCTCTCTCACTGAAACCCTAGTGTCATTCACACAGCCTGTGTCTGCCGGGGCTTTCCTGGAGGGCGGCTTGTCCGGTGCAGCACACTGCAGAATGTTAGCAGCTCTGGGGAGTTGTAGAGATGACCCTGACCTAGAGAGTAGACCTTGACCCTGGTCCAGCGCGATCAAGGCAGGCTTCCTGGAGAAGTTGTCGCTTGAGCTGGCTCTTCTGGAGGGGAGATGTGTGCCTTTATGTTTATATGATGAAGAGTGGCCTATATGCAAATAGAATAGCAGGAGCACGTCTTCGGGAAATGAAAGATTCTTACACAGCTCGGCACTGAGCAGAAGGCCTTGGTGCTTGTCCTGCGGAGCCGGCCGCACAGTGTGGTCAGTGGGGAAGGGTCTTGATACAGGGTTCCAGGCCAGATCTGTATATCAGAGCCCTAGAACGGAGCCCACTGTGAGTATCGTGGTTGGAAGCAGCAGGAAATAAACCAGTTTGGGGTTAGGTTGCAGAGAATACGGGAAGTGGAGCTGATCAGATGTTATCTGGATAATGGGCAGCCAGGGAAGGCTTTGAAGCCAGGCAGGGAAAGAGCACTCCACTATAAACTCCGCCCAACTCCTTGCTGTCTTTCATTTTGCTACTTATTCAGAAAAGATCAAGCATTCCCAGTCAAGTCTAGAGGTCTGTTAGGATTCCGTGGGGAGGCTTTTCCACTCCACCCTCTTTCTGTGTCCGAGTCTTGGGGTAACCTGGAGAGCTTCCCCAACCATCTTTAAAACCAGCTCCTTCTCTGCCGTGTCCCAATTTTAATATATGCATTTAGGGGACCGAGGAGAGAAAGCGCGGGAGCAGTCTTCCACAGGGTGGGCGGCTTCCAAGTAGCAGAAATCTACTCCCCAGGGCTCTGGAGACTGGGAGATCCTCCAAGTCCAGATCAAAATGCTGGCCGCTTTGGTGTCATGGGAGGGCCTACTGGAACCGCGGGCTGCTCTCGGCCCAGGTGCAAGCTCAACCCTGCTAATGGATCACCTGCGATGTCTCGCCTCCATCCACCATCCTGCTGGACACTAGGATTTTGGCGGAGGACTTTGTGAGATGGGACACACATCACTCAGCCTTGAGCACCCTCCCTCACTTCTGACGCCAACTGCGTGTTCTGGGATGCCTGGGACCACCCTTGGGTGTGCTGGAGAGATTTAGATCAGAATCTTACAGGCAGAGAGACCCAGGAGGCTGAGTCCGGAGACTTCCCACTGTGCAGCTTTCCGCTGGAATTCTGGGAGAAGGTGCTCTCTCAGTGGTCTCAAGGGAGTAGGGGAAGTCTGTTGGTTTCCTTTTCCCCTTTGTCTTCTTGCTGCTGGACCCCGGCTCAGACACAGTCACAAGAGATTCAGAGTAGAGTAAATCAAGCCCTGGTTTTTGGAGAACAAGATCCAAGAGGGCAGATCGAGGGAGCCACAGAGGTTTAAGGAGACCTCAGAGGGGGCGAAGCTTGGAAAAGTGACACCATAACATTGTTTACAAACTCCTGGGACCACATCCAAGCCACACATGCCTACATTTGACCCTAAATAGTAGACTATAGATTTTGAATACTGAGTTATAAGATAGATCACCATCCACATCCCAGACCGGCCCTTGGGTAGCAGATTCGTGAGCCAGAGCCAAATAGCATTACAAAGACTTTGCAAATAGAACTGAAATTGAAACCAGAACCTACAGAAGCCTGCCCATAACTTGAGAGCTGACCCTAAGCAAGCTGGTTGCCTACAAAAACAAAGCCTGCTACCATGTTTCATAGGATGTAAGATCCGCAGTCTTACAAAGTAACACTGAGAATGTTCAGGATCCAATTCAGACTTACTTGGCATAGACACAGCCAGGATAATTTCAACCCACAGAAGAAAAGACAATCAACACATGCCCATGCAAAATGTCGTGGATGTGAGAACAACCTGAAAGCCACTTGGAGGCAACTAGGAAGCTACTGCAGGAAGTTCACGGGGAAATGAAGTGAAATGATGGATTTGCTTTGGTGAAAAACGTTGGCTGCCCGTGCATAGTTTTTTCGTAATATGCATTTTGGAGATCTTTC
Organism: Lepus europaeus; assembly: GCF_033115175.1. NCBI lineage: Eukaryota > Metazoa > Chordata > Mammalia > Lagomorpha > Leporidae > Lepus > Lepus europaeus. The sequence goes on along the minus strand of NC_084830.1, from coordinate 160,537,998 downwards.
ATGTTCTAACAGTGCTCAAATACATGAGGGACACATCCTCAAAAGGAATGGAAATGCAGAAAGTCTGAATAATTAAACACAAGGTAAGAATAAGAACCAATGGCAAATTCATAACAGAAAAATTCAGTGGCCGAAAACACAAAGTCACTGGTGGCAGAAGGGAGACAGTGGAGAACTCAGGGAACTTGACGATGGTTAAAGTGATCCAATCTGAACACGACAGAGTCAGAATCAAAGAAAGAAAAGGGGCAAAGTCTCGGAGAACTGTGGCCGGAAGACTCAAACTACCCAGTTTTAAGACGGACTCTGAGACAGCGCAGTAGGGATTCAGGAATAGGCCAGCGTCTAGGGTCACACAGAGCCACACAGCAGCGGCTGATTTGTTTGGGCGAAGACATCAGAGCGAATCAGTGGACAAAGCATGGTTTCCTGGTGTTGAGCATCCACAGCACGGACCTGATTCAAATCTCTCCTAGAATTCAACAATTAACTCCACACGGGTCGTCCAGAATAAAACATGAAAATATAAACTTTTTAGAAGAAAACATGACAAATCCTTGTGCCCTGGGCTTAAACAGAGTTTCTAGATATGATACTAAAAGCAGATCCACTGAAGAAAAGAAACCCATAAACTGGAATGCATTAAGGTGGAACACATTCGCTCTGTGTCAGCATGGTATTAGATAATGAAAAGATAAGCTACAGACTGGGGTGAAATATTTTACTCGCATATCCAACAAACAGCTCATGCCAGGAGTGTATAAAATACTCAGGGTGGTCACTGTGGCCCCACAACTTAAAATGCCACTTGGGATCCTCGCATCGCACGTCGCAATGCCTGGTGCGAGTCCTGGCGGATCTGGCTTCCTGCTGACCTGCACGGAGGCAGCATATGATGGCCCAGGTGCTGGGGTTTCTGCCTCCCGTCTGGGACCCCTGGAGGACCCTGCTCCTGGCTCCAGGCTGCCCTACCTTTGGCTATTGTGGGCACTTGGGGAGTATACCAGTGGAAGACAGATCTCTATCTCTCTCAAATCAATCAATCAATCCTAAAAAAACAAAACCTCTCAAAACAGTAAGAAAACAAACAGCCCCTTCTGAAAGTGAGCCTGGGACTTGGCCAGACACTTCATTTGAGCACGTGGGACACTGTCCAACACCACCCACCACGGGGAAAATTTGAGTTAAAATCATGGCACATCTGTTTTTTTTTTTTGACAGGCAGAGTGGACAATGAGAGAGAAGAGAGAGAGAGAGAAAGGTCTTCCTTTTTGCCGTTGGTTCACCCTCCAATGGCCGCTGCGGCCGGCACATTGCGCTGATCCGAAGCCAGGAGCCAGGTGCTTCTCCTGGTCTCCCATGCGGGTGCAGGGCCCAAGCACTTGGGCCATCCTCCACTGCCTTCCCGGGCCATAGCAGAGAGCTGGCCTGGAAGAGGGGCAACCGGGATAGAATCCGGCGCCCCGACCGGGACTAGAACCCGGTGTGCCGGCGCCGCTAGGCGGAGGATTAGCCTGTTGAGCCGCGGCACCAGCCGGCACATCTGTTTTAATGACTAAAAGGAAAAGAAACACAGTATCAAGTGCTGGCGAGGACGTGGGGTAACTGGAATGCACAATGGCACAAGTACCTGGAAAACCGTGCGCAGTTACCATGTGGTCCATCAGTCCCACCCCCAGGTAAACTGAACACATGATGCTGATAGCAACGTTCATCATACATGACAACCGGAAACAACCGCCATGCCTTCAGCGGGTGAGTGGGTCAGCACGACTGTTCAGTGTCTTAGGCGTGAAAAGGAAGAGGTGCATACAGCAAGCTGGGTGCATTTGGAAGGCATTGCGCTTAGTGAGAGAACTCGTCTCGGAAAACTGCACATGGTCGTGTTCCGTATCAGAAGAGCAGTGTGGTGGTGAGCGGGAGCAGGTCCGGGGATGCTAGGGCCCAGGGCGTGTGTTAGGGGCTGGGAGGAGGAAGACAGGGAGGTCTGGTGTATGGGGTTGTTCTGAGTCCTGTGGTTTCTACACACAGGTTAAGCTGGCTTTGACGATAATTCCACAGTCAGAGCTTACAACAGAGCTGAGAGATAGGTTTTCTTTTCTTTTCTTCCCCAAATTGGGTGAGATGGAGAGAGCCCCACAGACCGCAGGAAGGATCGCCACTATCCATGTGGATGGGGCTCTCTACGAGGTCCTGGAACCTGCCTCGGGCCCAGTCCTGTGTGCCTGCCGTGTTCGTACAGCCCACGGGCTATGTGAAGCGGCTGCCGCTCGGTTAGATGGGGGTGAAGATCAGATGGGGGTGAAGATTAGATGGGGGGGAAGATCAGATGGGGGTGAAGATCGCGCGCAAGGGCTTCGTGCACTTGACTAGGATCTGGCACGCAAACCCCAGTGCACAGTCATGTGCTCGCGCAAGGCAGCCGTGCTTGCTCCCTTGTGTGGGTCCTGGCTGCCTTTGTGTTACGGTGGCAAAGGCCATTAGCTGTGACAGGAACGGTGTGGCCCCAGAGCCCGCAGTGTTGACTCCCCGGCCCTTTGCCAGTAAAGAATGTTCCACAGGACACTTGCTTATTTTTATTTAATTGCAGAACCTTAGGAAGGCTGAGATTGACCTCATGCTTTGCATCCAGGAATAACTTTTGATCATTTTTTCTGTATAAATAATTTTTGAAAAGATTTTATCTATTTATTTGAAAAAAAAAGTGACACGGCGAGAAAGGGAACCAGAGAGAAAGAGAGATCTTCCATCCTCTGGCTCACTCCCCAGATGGCCACAATGACCGGGGCCGTGCCAGGCCCAAGCCCAGAGCCAGGACCTCCGTCTGGGGCTCCCAGATGGATGACAGGGACCACAACACTTGGGCCACCCACTGCTGCTTTCCCAAGTGCATTAGCAGGGAGCCGGATGGGAAGTGGAGCAGCTGGGACTCGAACTGGCGCTCTAATACAGAATGCTGGCATCACTGGCACTGGCTTCAACTGCTGCAACATAACATGTGCCCTGTGAATAACTGGATCATCTTTTTTAAAAAGACTTATTTATTTGAAAATCAGAGTTAGAGAGGCAGAGGCAGAGAGACAAAGAGAGATCTTCCATCGCTGGTTTACTTCCCAGATGGCTGCAATGGCTGGAGCTGCGTTGATCAGGAGCCAGGAGCTTCCTCCTGGTCTCCCACATGGGCACAGGGGCCCAAGGACTTGGGCCATCTTCTACTGCTTTCCCAGGCCATAGCAGAGAGCTGGATCAGAAGAGGAGCAGCCGGGACTCGAATTGGTGCCCATATGGGATGCCAGCACTGTAGGCAATGGCCCTACCCACTACGCCATAGCACCGGCCCCAGGAAAATCATTTTTTAAAAATAATTTTCTCATATAAGTAAGGTTTTTACCTTACAATCCGCAGTATTTGAAATGTTTTCCTCCCTTCACCTCCCTCGAGATCTGGGATCTGAAATTTGAAAGAACGTTAAGAAGTGCTCCTTCACCCGCAGATGGGAGATTTGGTCTTGTCTGTCTGTCTGTCTGTCTGTCTCTCTCTCTCTCTCTCAATCAATCTCTCTCTCTCTCTCTCTCTGTCTCTCCTTCCCTTTTTCCCTTTAAAATAAATAAGTAACTCAGGTACAAGTGTAAGGAAGTGCTCTTCACTGGCTCCAGGAGGTGGGAAGCCGTGACGGGTTCTGTGATCCGTGGCTGTGGGTGACGTCTCAGTTCTGGACTTCAGGACCACTGTACCACTGTGCACTCCCAGTGCTGGGTTGTGAAACCACGAGTTACCAGAGATAAACACCCAAGCGCCTGATGTACTTGTTCATGAGCGTATCATAAAGTCGTCAGTTAAATCACATTTTATGACTGTGGGCTCCACGTTTTTAAATGTAGCCCTTTGATTGCTCCGTAGTTGTAAAGGCTGACTCTTTTTGCTGTGTGGCGGTGAGTAATTTATAACGTCTGCTAAGTGAACAATATTTACCAAGTGCTATCAAACAAGATAAAGATATATTTCACTGTGTCTTTATAGCAGTTTAGATAGCTAGAGAAAATATATTCACTACTTGGGATTTCACTACGTAACATTACGGTTCTAAGAACAAATCTGGGACAGTTTTATTACTGTCCTGCCCCTCTTTGTTCCTGGCTTGTGGTGTTTTCTAAGGCTATTTTAGATGTCTTCTTTGAAAGGAAAAAAAAAAAAAAATGATGCCCCCAAACATGTTTTTCTGAGTGCAGCTTTAATGTCTGCCTTCCAAGTGTTGGGTAATTTATGTGCCAATTGCATAAGATACATTGAGTCATGCTGTGGCTTGCACTCCCTGTATAGAAGACTGTATAAAACAGTAATTTAAATAATAACTCGAACATTTGTAGTGGCTCATAATTGAGCATAACGATGGGTATGGAGTAGACTGTGGAATATAACAATATCAGTAGTCGATACTCAGCTTCCCAAATATCTTTACCTGTGCTCTATCAGGTGGTTACCACAGCACAGCGTGAAATAGACCAGGAGGGGCTGGCGCCATGGCTCAATAGGCTAATCCTCTGCCTTGCGATGCCAGCACACGGGGTTCTAGTCCCCATCGGGGCGCCGGATTCTGTCCCGGTTGCCCCTCTTCCAGGCCAGCTCTCTGCTGTGGCCAGGGACTGCAGTGGAGGATGGCCCAAGTGCTTGGGCCCTGCACCCGCATGGGAGACCAGGAGAAGCACCTGGCTCCTGGCTTCGGATCAGCGCGGTGCACCAGCCACAGTATGCCCGCCGCGGCGGCCATTGGAGGGTGAACCAACAGCAAAAAGGAAGACCTTTCTCTCTGTCTCTCTCTCTCTCACTGTCCACTCTGCCTGTCCAAAAAAAAAAAAAAAAAAAAAAGAAAAGAAAAAGAAATAGACCAGGAGGTACAGTCATCATTTTCCTGCAAAGGAGGCTGGGAAACATTCCCAACGACAGTATACCAGTGGTGGGTCAAGAGCGGATCAGAGATCTGCTCGTCAGTCAGGAAATCGTTCCTGATCCTGTTCTCGCCGCCTGATTTCTTCCTGAGGAGGATTTCGTGGTCCTCTGAATGGCAGTCCTCCATGGGCTGACGTCTCTGTGTTCCGAGTCCGACTTGCAGTTACTTTGCGTGTAGGTTGCTAGTCCTGTCCTGCTTGATCTCCATGTCTCCGGCATCCTCGTGGGGTTGTTTACGTGTAACTGCGCCTGAGTTTGGTGGAGGGAATGTTAAACATGTTCTGTGGGGAGTGGTAGCGTGCGGCCCCCACCGTGGAGTCAGGACGAATGGCCGCGGGGATTCTCGTTCGTGCTGTGTGGCAAGGGCGTCTTTGCACAGGTCTCTTGTGAGCAGCACTAAACCGCACATGGGGTGAACTTGCTGAAGTTGTGCCTAACACCAGAGGCTTTCACAACCTCTCAGGTAGACCGACTGTACGGAGACACAGATTCTAACTGCTCGTGAGGCAATCTGTAAAATAGATACACGGGGCTGGCATTTATTATCTCAAAATTATCAGTATGTTGACAATTTATTTTAAAACACTCAATCAGTTAGTGCATAAACCTGCTGCTCTGTCCCTCTCCTGGTACAGTGAGGCCAAATTTCTGATTCCGGTTGTGTTCCTCAGTGCCGATGGACGGGGCACACTCTCCACGTCCTCTTTCTGTTGGCTTGCATGTGTGTGCTTTGTCCAGGTCTTTGACCTACCTTTATCTGCTGTCTGGGACCCTGACCACTGAAGGGGACCCACTCATTTTACCCATCTGTTCATGTTTTTTCTCCATGGTACCCACACCAAGGGGTTTGCACAGGGAAGGAGAACTCAGTTTCCCTAGAATTTCCCCTACATCTGTCCCACCATGTTGAATACATCCAGTTCCCACGTTGGCCTTCTCCACATTATTCGTTCATTTAACTGTACGTACTGAGTCTCTAACATGTGCCAAATATTGTTTTAGGTTATTGTACCAAAGAAGAAAGCAGGGGAAAATAAAATGCAATCTGTAGTGGAATTTATATTCTGGTGGGGGATGGGTTGGCAAAGGATTGGAGAAAGAAAAAAAAGAGACGAGAAGCATCAAACACGATTATCAAGTAAACCATGCAGCACATGAACACAGAGAGAAGAGCAGCCAGGGGACACCTGCTGGTGCCAGGGCTGTGGTCATTCCAGACGGGGGGAGAGGGTTCAGGGCTGGCACCTGCCTGGGGGCTTTGGGAAACACGAGGAAGGCGGCCGTGGTGGGGGTCAGTATGTGAGGGGCAGAGCGGCAAGAGCTGCCGCAGAGGTGTCGGGCAGGGGTGGGGGGAGTCACGGAGGGCTTGCAGGGCGCTGGAAGATTCTGCTTGGATTCTCAGCGTGGAGGGGATGATTTATGCGAAGGAAATGACCCGATCGACATGTTAGCACCACGTCCAGTCTCCCGCGAGCCCACGCAAGGTGCTCTTGTTTCTGATGCGGAGGGTTTGATTTCTAGATGTTCTAACCCATTCCATCTCCCATCCACTGCCTCTGTTCTCATCGCTGGCTCCTTTTCCCATGGGAGCCCTTAGCCTGCAGTCACAGTGCTTGGAAATTCCCGGGTGGTATTTCCACCGTCTCTGCCATCTCCAAGCCTGGTTTTGGTGCTTCCTCTGGTTCCTTGGCCTGAGATTCTGCCTCGCAGCTCGCCTTGTCCTTGTCTGCTGACAGCCGGACCTGGACGGGCAAGGAGTTGGGCTGTGTTTTGTCGTCTGCTGGCGAGCTGGGGTCAGAAGCTAAGTATTCCTCCAATGTCCTTGTTTCTGCCTTCTCTGTTTCCCCTGGCTGTACCCGGAGACTCCTGCAGTGGCGTCCGAGGCTTGCAGCTCCCTTGCTGTGAGCCTGTTAGGGTACAGTGGCGTGGGAAGCATCGCAGTGGCCCTCAGGTTTGGGGTGAACCGGACTAGAGCATTATCCTTCCCCAGGTTGGTTAGTCTTCCTCAAACAAATGCCTTAGGTAGATCAAGCATTCGCCGCTTACTCTGCTTGTGCTGTGCTGGGAGCGTCCGGGCTTTCTCTGTGAACGTGACGAGGATCTGGGCAGCCTCTGAAGGTCAGATTCAGGAAACTGGGAACCATCCTCTTATTTCATTTATTTGAAAGGCAGAGCACCAGAGAGAGGGGGGCAGATGTCAGGATCTTCCATCTGCTGGTTCACTCCCCAAATGGCTGTGACAGTCAGGGCTGGGCCAGGCCACGCCAAGAGCCTGGAACTCCTCCTGGGTCTCCCATATGGGTACAAGGGCCCACGTGTGTGAACCGTCTTCCACTGCCTTCCCAGGCGCATTAGCAGGGAGCTGGACTGGAAGCGGATTCTCCCATATGGGATGCTCGCATCACAGGCAGTAGCTTAACCCACTGGGCCACAGTGCTGGCCACCCTCTCAGCGCCTTCAAGTCCAGGGAGCCGATTATAGTTTGATGAGTTCCTACCATACAGGCTTTGGCTTTTGCTCCCAGTACCCGTGAGTCTCTGTACCTGCCCATCTCTCTCTCTCCAAGCTGGGGCCGGACATTTGCCCATTTGTCTGTGACTTTAATTCCCTTCAGGATGCAAGCATACTTGTGGATTTTCAGATTGTTCAGTTTTTTGTTTTTCTGGTTCTGAGGGTGGGTGTGATGACTTGTGAGCTCTGTATATTTCAGGCCAGAAACCAGAAGTCTGCTCCACATTTTGAAAGGATGACATTGATTGCAGTGACAGGAGTAGACTGAAAGGGAGAGCGGTCAGCCTAACAGTTAAGACATCTGCCTTCTGTGTCGGAGGGCCCGAGTCAGTACAGGGCTCCTGACTCCCACTTCCTGCTAGTGCCGACCCTGGGAGGCAGCCGTGATGGTTGAAGGAACTGGGTTCCTATGATCCATGCAGGAGGCCTGGATTGAGGTCCTGGCTCCCAGATTCATCGTCAGCCCAGCACTGGCCGTTGCATTTGGGGAGTGCAGCAGAAGACGGGAACTCTGTCCTCGTGTCTGTGTCTCAGAGAGGCAAGTAACTTTAAAAAAATAATAGATGATAAGAAACAAGCGTGTTATCCTAATATCAGGTTGGAGGCTATCTTAATAATCCAAATGGGAGATGGCAGTGAATTTACCCAGACTAACAGAGGAGGTGAGAAGTGGTTGGATGCAGAATACAGCTCAGAAGCAGAGCTGCTAGGAAACTCTGAGGGTTTGAGTGTCACGTGTGAGAGACGATCTCTGCCCTGAACACCTGGGAGGATGAGGAAGGTATGGGTGGGGGAGGATGTGCAGAGGGGTAGCTGTTAGCAGTTCAGTTTGGGACACGCAGGACTTGTGATCGCTGCTGATGTCCAGGTGGCTTTGCTGAGCTGTGTCTCAGTCTTCAGTGCAGAGAAACCTGGCCTGGAGATGTTAGGATGAGAACAGCTAGGTCTCCTGGGAGTACAGGAGAAGAGGAGGACCAGGCATTGAGCCTGCAGGCGCGTATGTGCTGGGAGAGCAGAGAGGTAGAAAGACAAGGGTCTGTAGTACTGGTGCCGAGAGAAGTGAGCTTGTCACATATCGCTGGTGGGTCAACACGGCACCCTCCCTCCTTTATTTTCCAATGTGCTGAATTTCGAGATTTTGATTCAGGGTTCACTATATTTGAATATAAAATAGTTACAATAGGGGCAGGCATTGTGGCTCAGCGGGTTAAGCCAAGGCTGGGATGCCTGGTTCAAGTTTGGCTCTACTGCTTCCAATCTACCTTCCTGATTGCTGGTGCATCCTGGGAGGCAGTATTCAATGGGTCAAAAGCCTGAGGACCCGCCTCCCACACTGGACTCCCAGGTGACGCTCCGGGCTCCCAGCTATGGCCTGCCCCAGCCCTGGGTGTTGCAGGCCATGGAGGAGTGAAACAGAAGGTAAAAGATTTCTTTGTCTCTCTCCCCCTCTTTCCCTCTGCCTTTCAAATAAAAATAAAATGAAACCTTTAACAAATATAAACAGTACTGTCACATTAAAAAAAAAAAAAGCTTTTCTATGAGCTGCTTAACATTTGAGGACTTAATCATACTTCTGCCCATAATGTTTTTTCCTATTAATAAAAGGAGAGAAAAAAATAACTCATTAAGACTGTGTCCACACATTAAAAACATAACCATGGTTTCTATTTATAATAACATAATGTTTTGAGACACTGACTTCCCCCTCAAATTCCAGATATCTTTGAGTCTGAGCCCCTCCTTCCTGAGCTCATCCCCCTGCCCCCAAGCCCCCATCCCCAAGTCATCATCACTCACTGTTCACTGCAGGAGGTGGCAGAGCTTCTGAGCTGCTAGAATGTGGTTCGGAAACTTTGAAATACTCAGCATAACACGTGGGGTTGGCAGAAGCAGAGCCAGGCGAGCTGCCTGCCGGTGAGCCGAAGGTTCTCGAAGCTGCCGGAGGGCTGGGGAAGGAGGAGGAGGAAGTGAGTCACAGAGGCAGGGAGGAGTGACCGGGGCCCCACAAAGGGGCCTCTGCTCTTCCCTCTGTTGGAACTGTGGCCGAGCAACACCCCAAGCCAGCTGGAGGTGTTGCTACAGAAAACCCAAGCCTGGCTCTGCTCACCTGATGCATGGAAAGCCGATCACAGATCACCGACACATACACCGGGGTGCTGGAAGACAGTAGGTATGTTTGCCAAGTGCAGAGCAAGGAGCTGGGTGGCTGCTGCCTAATTCCTGGGCTCCCTGAGGAGTTAGGGGTGAAGGTTTCTATAGATTGCAGTTGGGGCTCACGGTGCTGGATTAGTTCTTGTCCAAGTTCCGGGTTGGTCAGGGATGCTCGTGACCTCCCTAGGATTGGCCAGTGCCATGAACCCCCTCTCTGCAGTGGATTTCTTTGATAAAGCCAGACAAAGATGCCTTGGACTAAGGGAGACAGAGAGGCCTGGTCCTGCCTTTACATCATGGGGGTTGGGTTTCAGTACCCAGGGCCCGCGAGAGGAAAGGTGCAGAACCGCAGGGGAGGTTTGGAGACCCAAGGGCAGGTCCTATCCATGCCCTCCTCTCTGGGATACAGTGACAGTGGCCCGTGTGGGCGCCAAGGCCTGCACCCCCACCTGTATCCCGCGGGTGGGAGGGCTGAGCACACAGCTGGCGAGCCAGCCCCAGGGAGTCCCGTGCACAGGCTGCGAGAACAGCTTTGTGTCTTGCTCTCCTGAGTTTGCAGGGGAAAGTCGCCCACTTCGTGAGCACCTGACTCCATTTGTCAGGGGCCTTGGTCCGAACCCAGAGGGCGTCTGTTTCCTTCTCTGATGCCCCAGAGGTTGCATCTTTGAAATGTTCCCGGAGCTGACCCGCCTCTCCCAGCTCTGCCGCCGCACAAGCCTCCCTTTGCACCCTCTCTTTCTGCTGTCCCTTCCTCCTCCCGCACACAGCAGCCAGGGGGCCCTTCCAAGTAGCACCCTTGTGCTCTGCCCGCCCTCTGCACGCTAACCCAAGAGGCCCAGGCACTCTGCGCAGCTCACTCCCTCCCCCTCCCTCCCACTGCCCCCTCGCTGCCGTCCCCAGGCACCATCACCAGCTCTTGCCCTGTTTCCCGGATATGCCCGGTGCACCTGGACCTCACACCTGGCCACTGTTTGCTCACGACTGGGGTTCTCACTTGGTTTTTCTGCTCACCCAGGAGGATGCCCTCGACCGTATTTCTAAAAATCAGACTCTTCTTGTTTTGCTTCCTTGCTTGTTTTGATGTGCAGCACCGGCTGACCTAGCGTGCTTTGTCAGCCCTTGTGAGAAATGCAAACTTGACAAGAGCCGTTCGTTAGCCCGAGTGCCGGTGACGCAGCATTTCTTCAGTCGGTGCTTGTGCAGTTGGGATGAGGGAATCGGCACACCTCTGCCTGGGGCGTGGCACTCTGGCCACTGGCCTCACCTTCTCTTAGATGCATTGTGCTCTGGTTCTCTCCATCCGGACAGACTGAACATGGATAACTGACTTGGGGTGATGCGTGGGGGAAGAACCCGTGAAAGGGTGGAGCCAATTTAAGGATGGTCTTGTCTTGGACCAGCCCTGGAGGGGCTCCTCTGAGTAGGGGGCCTTCCCCTGGGGGCAGAGGGTGATCGCCTGAGGCATAGGCTCCCTTGAACTTCCATGCAAGGGGACGAGAGGGAGGATGGGCCAGCCATGCCCAGCAGATCTGAGCTGCACATGTTGGTTCTGGTACAGCGGCTGCCTCACCTCCCGCTGCAGCGCCGCGTTTATGTCCGTGTTCCTTGGGCCCCCGGCCCCATGCACCAGGAACCACGCCATCGGGGTCCCCTTGCAGGAGACTCTTGGTCCCAGTGATGCTCTGATGGAATTGACTTGGTGTGAGCTGAGCGAGGCGTGGAGTGCCGCACCCGGACACGAGGCAGGGCGCGCTCAGTGCTTCTCGCTGACTGACAGGGCTTGGGTTTGCTCTTCTGCAGGAAACCACTGGAAACACAGACAGCAGCTTACAGGGAGTCCAACCTCCAGCAAGGAAGGGCAGGGATCCGCTGTATAGGAAACAGCCCTGGCTCATTACCTGGGGAGAGTTTGTAGATCGCAGCACAGGGATGGGGAACACAGGGCAAACAGGTGGCCCCTCCTGGTTTGAGGAGACAGAGCCAGCAATCCAGAGAGGTCCAGTCACTCTTACGGTGAAACTCATGTGCTCACATTTCTCTCCCCCTTAGACACTAACACATTTCCCAAATCTGTCTACGAGACTTGCTCTGAGCTGATGCTATAACCGTAGACAGTCACTCTAGGAACAGTGCAGCCTTTCCCCTCACACGATGAATGCAAAAAGTATAAATAGAATTTTAACACATCAAATGTATTATTTAAAAAGGATCACACACCATGACTGGGCGGGCTTATCCTAGGAATGCAATAGGCACTGAGCATTTAAAATTCAATGTAATCTACCATATTATAAGACTTAAATTGAAAAATCACGCCATAAGTTTGATGAATGCAGAAAAACAAACCCACTGAATTCACCGTCTACTCCTGAAAAAAATGCTCTCAGCAGGTTAGAAAAGGAAGCAACATTTCTCCCCCTGATAAAGGCGCCTAGGAAGAAATATCCATGTGTGGCCTCGCCTCACTGGTCAAAGACTGATGTACCTCCGAGGTCACTGTCTCTGGATCTGGTCACATTGTATCCGCCACCGTGGCCAGAGCCCTGCGGCTGGAAAGAGAGAGGAAAGATACCTGGATGAGAAAGAAAGAAATGGAACGGGCGGCAGGACAGTCTGGGGGTTCGCGAGTGAGCCCCACAGGATGGTTGCAGGGCAGATCTAACATGCGAGACCGGTTCCGTCTCCGTGCCGGACACGCATGTCCGGATGCCGAAATGTTACACTTGCAGAGAGATACAAACTGCTCAGGGATGAATCTGGTAACCCTGAAGCCTTGCAGTCAAAGAAATGGAAAACGTTGCTGAGAGACGCTGAAGAGAAGCCCTCGGTGCAGGACAGACCATGTTCATGGAGTGGGGGAATCAATACGGCAGAGATGGCAAACATCCCAGGGTGACCTACGGATCCAGTGCAGTGCAAATTTAATCCCCACAAGTTTCCTTGTAGAAATTGACAGGCTGATTGACGATGCCTGGGGAAATGCCCAGGATTTGGGATACCCGGAATGGTGTTGACATTACAGGGATGCACATTGCTTCTTGGGGGGGAAGAGATTTCAGAAGGGCAGGGGAGACTTTGCAGAGCGCTGAGTGTGTTCGTTCTAAAGGTAGTTTCACAGGTGCACACATTCATAAAAACTTACCACATTATGCACTTACGTATATAGTTGTATTTTTTTTTGTATGTCAGATCTCTACAACAAGTATATATGTATTTTTAAGATTTTTTATGTATTTGAAAGGCAGAGTTACAGAGAGGCAGAGAAAGAGAGAGAAGGTCTTCCATCTGCTGGTTTACTCCCCAGATGACCGCAACAGCCAGAGCTCCACTGATCTGAAATCAGGAGCCAGGAGCTTCTTCTGGGTCTCCCACGTGGGTTCAGGGGCCCAAGGACTTGGGCCATCTTCTACTGCTTTCCCAGGCCATAGCAGAGAGCTGGAGTGGAAGTGGAGCAGCTGGGACTAGAACCAGCGCCCATATGGGATGCTGGTGTTTCAGGCCAGGGCATTAACCCGTTGTGCCACAGTACCGGCCCCAGCATTCTTTTTTTTTAAAGACTTATTTTATTTATTTGAAAGAGTGACAGACAGAGGTAGAGCTGGAGAGACGTCTTCCATCCGCTGGTTCACTCCCCAAATGACCACAGTGGCCAGAGCTGGGCTGATCTGAAGCCAGGAGCCAGGAGCTTCTTCCGGGTCTCCCACATGGGTGCAGGGGCCCAAGCACTTGGGCCATCTTCTACTGGTTTCTCAGGTCATAGCAGAGAGCTGGATTGGAAGTGAAGCAGCTGGGACTCGAACCGGCACCCGTGTGGGATGCCAGCGCTGCAGGCCAGGGCTTTAACCCGCTGTGCCGCAGCACTGGCATATATGTGCATTCTTTAGTTCTTTATGGGAAAAAGAGCCAGTGGATGGCACGCCTGGCTTCCCTGCTGTGTGCATGGCTATACATGCTCACAAAGGCGTTCTTGTGAATGTACTCATTTTCGCGTCCCTGTGTGCGCAGGACTGTGTACGGCAGCAGAACAGCTGCTTGGCAGAAGCTCCTGTGGGATGGGTCACACTGGCGACAGATTCCTGTGAGCGCCCCTAGAGGGATGTGTGCTCTGCTGGCCCACCCTGCCAGGCCCTGGGACACAGTGGCCGTGCTGCTTGCCAGGCCAGGGTACCAGCCGGCACCTCTGCCATCCAAGTCTGCACCTGCTAGCCAGAAGGAATCAAAATTTCCCTGTTGCTCTCTCCAGGTTGCCTGGGGCAAGTTCCCAAGGATCAAACAGGGAGACAGCATAGAAATGAAATGCGTCCTTGCCAAAGGGGAACCACAGCACAGGGAGCCTGCCTGGGTGTGGGACTTGCCAACAGCTCAGAAACTTAGAAACCTCGTCCTGCAGGAGATCAGCACTGGTCTTGTTACGCACATGGGCCTCCCACATGCCTCCACCTGTGGTCGTGGGTCTGGGTCGTGGGTCAGACCCCCGGCTCTTCCTCCTATGCGCAGATCCTGAGGCAGGTGGGGGGTATGGGATGGAGAGGCTGTCCCTGCATCTGTAGACGGATGTGCATCGCTTTCACACAAACACAACTGTTGTCTGTGGAAGTCTGCGGTTCCCACGAATAACCAGTACAAGCAGAGCAGAGGGATGGGGACCTGGGGTGGGCTATCTTCCTCTTCCTCACTGCCCCTGTGCAAAACTGCAGCACAGCAGGACAGCTTGCGCTCAGTGGCGCTCTGCTAAAACCACACCCTTCAGCTGCCTTGTGAGGCCAAACCCCTATGGTAAAGGCAGGACCCAGCCTGGGGCAGCCTCCCTTAGCCCAAGGTGTCCTTGCCTGTCCCTTATCTAAAGGAATTCACTGGCCAGAGGGAGTGACCCAGCTGGCTCTACAAGGTTCTAATCCGGGACTCAGGATGGCTTTTGCTTCCCCAGTAGATAAAAGCTTGTTGGTCAGTGTTGTCCCCAGGGTTTGCTTAGGGACTTCTGAGTCCAGGCAGGTAATTCTAGCTTTGGGGCAGAAGGTAACTACCACTCAGATAACCCCAGACCAGCTGAAGCCACCTGGTCATCATAAACATTCCTTAAAGACACGGCATCTCCGAGCAGTCGGAGGAGGGTCACAAACACCACGGAGCAGCCAGGAAGCTGGACGAGAGCTGGGCGTGTGCCTCTGAGCCCCAGTTTCAGCCTGTAGACACCTTCACCCCTAAGCCTTGGGGAGCTGGGGATTCGGCAGTAGCTGTGTTGCTCCCTGCTCTGCGCGCGGCGGTCAACACCTGCCTTCTTCCACCACCCCTGCTTGCAGGTGTGGCGGGCGAGCAGCCCCAGCCGTTGGGGTCCTGAAGCAGCACCTTCAGCCAGGTTGCGATGCTGTCCCATAATGCTTTGTTCTCACCCACTGCTCTTTTCTCTTCCTCCTGCGTCCGCCATTGCTTTCCCCCTTTCTGTTCTCTCTGTTTCCTCTTCTCTTCCTGTAGCTTCCCACCCTCTTAATTCCTTCCATTCTTGTGCTCTCTCTGTCTCTGTCTCTCACACACACACACCCCTGCCTTCCCAATTCAGGGCTAGTAGTCTTTGGGGAACCCCAAGGGTAAGAATCCATGGCCTCTGAGGAGTGTAGGTAGATTCTTTTTTTTTAAAAAAAAAAGATTTGTTTTTGTTTATTTGAAAGAGTTACAGAGAGGTAGAGACAGAGAGAGCGGTCTTCCATCCTCTGGTTCACTCCCCAGATGGCCAAAAAGACCAGAGCTGCACCAATCTGAAGTCAGGAGCCAAGAGCTTCTTCTTGGTTTCCCATGTGGGTATAGGGACCCAAGCACTTGTGCCATCTTCTACTGTTTTCCTAGGCCATAGCAGAGAGCTGGATTGGAAGTGGAGCAGCCAGGACTTGAACCGGCGCCCATATGGGATGTGGGCACTACAGGCAGCAGCCTTACCCGCTACGTCACAGCACCAGCCCTGTAGGTCGATTACAACGTGTGATCCTTGAAGCCTGTCTGTTTCCAGGTGAACTTTGCATAACCATGGGTGCAGTGTCACTACCGAACGCTGGTTGCCAAAGGACAGGCTGTAGGCAGACTGTGTTGGGGTCGGGGTGGGGGTGGTGCAGGTGTTTGTAGAGACAGACTCCCGGGCAGGCGGGGGTTGCTCTGGTCCCTCCATGGAGGCCCAGTCATTCTGGGGGGAAAGCAGGACCTGCTCAAGGGGAGGTCAGCTGCTCCAGCACGGAAGGGCCTTGGCCTGGACAGTCAGCACTGAAGGCAGATTGTGGAAGCGAACCACCTGCGTGCGTGGGGGAGCTGTCCTTGTGCTCCCAGGGGAGCCCAGGGGAGCCCAGGGGAGCTGTCCTTGTGCTCCCAGGGGAGCCCAGGGGAGCCCAGGGGAGCTGGCCTTGTGCTCCCAGGGGAGCCCAGGGGAGCTGTCCTTGTGCTCCCAGGGGAGCCCAGGGGAGCCCAGGGGAGCTGTCCTTGTGCTCCCAGGGGAGCCCAGGGGAGCTGGCCTTGTGCTCCCAGGGGAGCCCAGGGGAGCTGGCCTTGTGCTCCCAGGGGAGCCCAGGGGAGCCCAGGGGAGCCCAGGGGAGCTGTCCTTGTGCTCCCAGGGGAGCCCAGGGGAGCTGTCCTTGTGCTCCCAGGGGAGCCCAGGGGAGCTGTCCTTGTGCTCCCAGGGGAGCCCAGGGGAGCTGGCCTTGTGCTCCCAGGGGAGCCACCCTTAGCTAGCTTTGTGCCCAGGGTGGGGTGCGCCTACCGGAGCAGCCAGCTGTCTTTACCTGTAAACCTTTGAAATTTCCCACTCTGGGAGAAGACGACTGAGAATCTCAGCTGTGACCTGAAGACCCCCAGAGCAAGGCTGGCCCGGGGTCCCACGCCCCTCACTCTGAGCGCTCCCAGGGCGTGGCTCAGTGTTCTGGTGAGAGTTGAGACGTTTGCTTCCCGCCTGCCGCTCAGCATGTCCACAGAGGATGCTGGGCGTCCGTAGAGCTGCTGGGTCCCGACGCCTCTTTATCTGGAACCTTCTTCTCCTTGTCAGTGTCTTCTGTGGCAGGGACAGACAGCAGCAGGCCGGCGGAGAGCCGGGAGCCCCAGTGTGCTGCCCTGGCTTTTCGGGACACAGGCGGGACATTGGACAGGAATGGGAGTCCTTGGGGGACCCCAGCTGTGAGTCCTCCACTGGGAGCTGGAGCCTTGTGCTGGAGGTCATGAGACTCACTCGGCCTGGCCTTGGGCTTAACCTCCGCACTATGCGTGCTGCAAACCTTCGTCCATCACCCGGTGCTGGGCAGCTTGTGTGTGTGCGTGTGTGTGTGTGTGTGTAGCCTGCCCCCGGGAGCCCAGGCTCATGTGTGTGTGTGTGCGTGCGTGTGTGTAGCCTGCCCCTGGGAGCCCAGGCTCATGTGTGTGTGTGTGCGCGCGTGCGCGTGTGTGTGTGCGTGTGTGTAGCCTGCCCCTGGGAGCCCAGGCTCATATGTGTGTGTGCGCGTGTGCGTGTGTGTGTGCGTGTGTGTAGCCTGCCCCTGGGAAGCAGAAGAACTGATTAGCTTTAAAAGCAGCCCTCCCCCAGACAGCCCGAGTCTAAAGAGTAAATGGAGGTGCTGGCCCTGGCATTTTTTTTCACAGGCCCCAGGGGCGTTTGAATTTCAATGGAAAAGCTCTGTGAAGCTCTAAATTAAACCAGGGTGACCTTTTCCCGGCCCCAGTGATGCACAGTTCACAGGTCATTGGCGAGCTCCCGTTTGAATGCGGCTGAAATAGGTCCCTGCTGGCAAGGTGGCCTGCCAGGGGGGCTGTTTGCCCGACATTGCCTTGCTTGCCTCTGGCGAAGAGAAAGCCTCTGAACTGGGAGCCAGAGAGAGTCTGGTGGCCCCCGTCTGCTGTAAACAGGCCTTTGTTTTTTGCAAAGCAAAGGCGCCCTAGGAGTAGCCAAGAGAGAGCCTTTACTAGAAAGCAAATAAGCAAGTCCTCTCTGTGATGAAAGCATTCCTGGGAACAACAGCCGAGCAGCAGGACGGGCACCTCTTAAAACCCTCTCTCTGCTCAGCTTGAACGACCGCTTCGGTGACAGCGCTGGCACCAGTTATGGCGCCTGCTTGCCCGGCGTTGCTCCATACCGGGACAGTAATTAGGTTCCATGGCTTTCCGGGCCTGAGGTCTGGTTTGTGTCAAAGCCAAAGCAACTGCTGGTTCAGGTTTGTTCCTCTGCACCTTGAACTTACCCCCTCCCCCCACCCTCACGTATTTGCACGAAAGCATGGTCAGCACTGGGTGGCCTTTGCTATGGAAAGGGAGGCCTTGCCTGTCGCCTCCAGGAGTGGCAAACTCAGTTTGGACGGTTCTTAGGAGCTTTTAGTGTTTGAGCTAATCGAGGAAGATTGCCTGCCAAGAGACAAGTCGGAGTTTAATCCTAAGTCCTGAAAGCTGGGTATCGTGGGAGAGGAGGGAGCCACAGAAGTCCTAATGCAGACGCAGGAGCCGTGCTACTCAGCAGTGGCCACCCGGGGCCCAGGACCCAGGGCTGGGATGTTGCTCCAGGAGAGGGTTCAGGAGCGAGTTGGAGGACAGCAAACTGAGAGCAGCAAGCATTCTGTTGAGAAAGCAAAGTCACACAGAGCCGCGCACGGGGCCTGCTCCGAGGGGAGTGGTCCTGCCTGGGAGGCGCGCTTCGTGTTAAATGGGTCCTTTAATGAAAGGCGAGGTATATTCTAACAAGCGGAACAAATTACTCATGGCTTTTCCTGGGCAGTTTGTGGAGATTTCCTGGAATCCTGGTCCCACCCCATTTTGCTAGTCGTATGGTCCCAGGTTTCCTGGCATGGTGTCTGGCTGGTATGACAGAACCTGTCAATGTATGGCGTTGAGTGAATAATGAGCTGTAGGTGAGGCCAGCTCAGCCATGGCTCCCTAAACCAGTGAGCCTGGTGCAGGCAAGGGATCTGTTTATCTTCAGAGCAAGCGGAACCAGGTCCATCTCCTAAGGTCTTGGGATCACAGGATCCACCCTGGAGGCTCAGCTGGTCCCTCCCTCCATCTCGGCAGGAACCTGAGGGCACAGGGACGGACACTCCTGCTTCAGGAGCAAAGCGAATCTTGCACTTGATGCCTTTTCGTGTTTATTTGCTACTCAGTCTAAAGCACATACCTGTACTGTTCTACGTAGGAGACACTGGGGCAGGAAGGAGGGCAGCCGGGGAAGGTGGTTGCCATGAGAGGAACCGTGAGTTGGCTCATCGAGCCCTGGATGCCTTACCTGGCGAAAAGGACAGACACATGTGGCAAAGGCAGGGGAACACAGTCACGCAAGAGGGCGGGTCCCGGGTGCCTGAGGTGTGGCGGGGACTCGGCCACACGGAGTGAGTGGTGAGGGTGGATGACAGCCGGGGAGTCAGGCGCGGCAGGAGAGGTGAGGTCACGGCAGCGTCCTGTTTTGGAAGTGGAGTTCTGCGTCCATCGCCCACCGGGGAGAGAGCGTGGACTGGGTTTCTTAGGCGTGTGGCTCCCTTGGAGCAGATGGAGATATTACATGCAAGGGTCATGTAACGTAGGTGCCTATGTTACGTAACGTGGATGCCTGCATTACGTCTTCCTATGCATCACAATTGTCCTCACCGAAGCTCCTGGTACAGATACTTCCATGTCTGTGCTGCAGAAATCGAATGACAAGTGTAGACATTTTCCAGTGCTAGTTGTATATAAAGAGTCTCAAGCTAGGACTTACAGGAAGGAGATAAAGTAGGTGGGGAATAGGCAAGCGGTGACACACGGATGGAAACTGAGCCTGGAGCACGGGAGCAAAGCGTAGCACCGTGCCCTCGGCTCAGCGGTCACCGGGCGGTGTTGTACTGGAGTTGTGTTCTGAACCTGTGTGGGGTTCTCTGCCCGGTCTGTAAAGACTCAGGGTAGATGTTGTCTCTGACCCGCAAGTCCCCGGGGCTTCTGATGCTGCGTTGCAATTATTTGCCTCCTTTTGCAAGAGCAGGAACACAGCACACGGAGCAGTCAGTAAGCGTTTGTGTATTAAAGGCCCAGAACTGTGCTGGTTTTCTTCAAATGAAACTTTTTTTTTTTTTTTTTTGCAATCCTTGTAACAACCCTTTTCTTCTCATCCTGCTTATGGGGACCCTGGGCTGGGAGAGCGTGTGATCTGTGTGGGAAATAGAAAGGTGGATTTCAACCCAGGCGTTTCCAAATTGCAGGTCGGCCTCTGCTCACGCCGTGGCAACTGCCCCCTCTGTGGCCGTGCTGTATGGTAGCAGCCCAGGGCCAGCCATCCGAGCTGTCTACAAATATTTGGTAGCCAGAGTGAAGAATAACAATCAGCAAGAGACATTATTTTTTTAATAACCTTTCTTATTTAAAGTAGTTTTGGATGTGCAGAACAATTGAAAAAGAAAAAAAAACCAACAGTGCAGACAATTCTCCTGTAACTCCCACTCAGTTGTCCTAGGGTGAGTGCTACTGTGGTGTTTGTCACATTGTGATTCACTAACACCCCTCCCTTAGCCACATGTCCCCCTCCCTTGTGTTTCCCTAATGTCCTTTTTTTAGAAGGCATTTTTATTTAATGAATACAAATTCCATAGGTACAACTTTAGGAATATAGTGGTTCTCATCATACCCGCCCTCCCACCCTACTCCTGTCCTACCTCCTACTCCCTCTCCCATCCCATTCTTCATCAAGATTTATTTTCAATTATCTTTATGTACAGAAGATCAAATTAGTATATACTAAGTAAAGATTTCAACAGTTTGCACCCACACAGACACACAAAGTATCAAGTACTATTTGAAGACTAGTCTTACCATTAATTCTCATAGTACAACTCATTAGGGACAGAGGTCCTACATGGGGAGCAAGTGCACAATGACTCCTGTTGTTGATTTAATGTCCTTCTTCTGCCCGGGATCCCATCCATGATATCCATGATGTCTCCTTGGCCTCTGTAAACTCTGACGATCTCTCAGCGTTCCCAGGTTTTGATGATCTTTGTGGTCTGAGGATGGGATCCAATCAGTCCATGGTTGACATCCTGTCCCCCAAGGCGGCAGTGTGAGCAGGTGAGCCCTTCGGGAGGCGACTTTGCAAAGGAGACCACGTGATGACACACGGAGCAGGTGCTACCTACCAAGCAGAAACAGGCCCTCATCAGCGTCTACTGGTGCCTTGACCTTGGACTTGCCAGCTTCCAGAACTGTGAGAAGTACACCTCTGTGCTTACACGAGGCTCCCAGTTCATAGTGTTTTGATATAGCAGCCCCAGTGGACAGAGAGATTGGTACTAGGAGAGAACACGGCCTTAACAAGCACCTGAATGTGGAAGTGGCTTTGGAAATGTAATGGGCAGAGGCTGGCAAGTTTGGGGCCCAACTTTGAATAAACCTACCCTGCTAGGAACGGACCATAAGCGGCAGCTCAGAGGAGGGCTTCAAAGAAGAGGGAAGCTGTAGGGGAAAGCCCCCGTCTTCTTAGGGAACGTCTGCGTGGGGCTGGGCAGGTGCTGGTGGAAACACGCCCGTCCCGGTGAGGTCTCAGAGTGGCAGACGGGTCACGCCTGTGTAGAGTGGCACAGGATTTGCCTGGCTTGTGCTCCTGTACCAGCCTCCCATGGTGGAACTGTGAGTGAGGAAATATTTGGCTAAACAGACTTCTAAGGGGGCACACTAGAGATGCAGTCAGTGTCTCTTAAAAGCGTATAGTAAAATGTGAAGAGGGAGAAGGGATTGCGAGATGAAGCGTGCGGTCCAAAGAGAATCCATCTTGAAGGTGGGGAAGGCTCTTTCGGAGAGACCACCAATGCTGTGGACGAACTCCAGGGTGACAGAGTATTATGGACTGTCCAGGTGCCATCCATCAGGCCACGAAAGAATCACCCTGAAGCATTGTGGTTCTCATTGGGGCTTTATTCCCACCAGAGGCCCAGAGTACAGGAGACTTGGGGCCACAATGATGGCAGAAGAGGGACTAAGCGCCCCTGTGGTACTGTGGTACTTGCTGCCTGGTGCTACTTCCAGGCTCTCCATCATGGCCCACTGCCCCTTGGCCATCCGGGTGTGGTTGCAGTGGGCAGGACCCAGTGTGGACTTAGGAGCCACTCCTCTGGAAGGCGTGTGTATGGTTTGTCTACTGGCATGTGGAGAGCATGGACCCTAGGCATGAGGCTAGATTGTGACGGTGGAGCCCACTGGCCACATGGCCTAGGCCAGGAGCCACGAGTGGGACCGTCCACTGAAGATGACACCTACTAGGGCAATGTCTAGGGGAGCAGTGGAGGTGGGGCCGCCCCAGAGACTCCAGCTCAATAGAAGCAGCAGTGTGCATCTCCAGCCTGGGAGAGCTGAAGGCACTGGGGACAACCAGTGAGAGCAAAGCCGGGGAGGGGAACGGGGCTGCCTGGAACCAGGAGTGGAGGGTTGGGGGGGGGGGCTGGGGCAGGGAAGGAAAAGGCGCACGTTGGATCCCAGAATGCAATTCTTAAGCCTTAAGAGGTAATGATGTGTGTGTGCTTGGGTGTCAGGCTTGCTTGGAGCCTGTCCCTGCTCGCTTCCCAACCTCCCCTTTTTGGGTTGAGAATGTCTATTGCTTCCCGGGAACACATAATGTGCTTGGCTTCACAGTTTTACAACTGGAGGGCAATTTGCCTCAGCGTGAACTGTACCTGGAGCCTCCCCCTCCTCCGATGCGGGTCATGTGTAGAAGAAGTGGACCTTGGGCGTTTGGCAGAGGGAGTTTTCGCCAGGTGTCTGCGCTGTGAAGTGTCTGCCACATCTGTTTCCACACTGCACTGTCAGGAAGGAAAACGTCAGGAGTGGAGTTACAGTCTACCTGCGGGGGCGGGGTACACGTAGATCATCTGGAATCCTGTGTGGACAATTTGGCTATTTGGCCTCATTTATTTATTTATTGAAAAGCATCATCTAGGAGCAGGTGCTGTGGCATAGTGGGTTAAGCTGCCGCCTGCAGCGCTGGCATCCCATATGTTCGCTGGTTTGAGTCCCAGCTGTTCCACTTCCTATCCAGCTCCTTGCTAATATGCCAGAGAAAGCAGTGAAAAATGGCCCTAGTGTTTGGGCCCCTGCACCCACGGGGGAGACCCTGATGTTCCTGGCTTCAGCATCGCCGCCGTTTGAGGAGTGACCAGAACACGGAGGACCTCTCTGTCTCTCCCTCTCTCTGTGTAACTGCTTTTCAAATAAATAAATAAATCTTTTTTAAAAAAGAGAAAAGCACCATTTATTTATATCAGTAGCAATTCATGATGAGTACAACTAGATCAACTATTTAACTTACTAACTAAAATTTTATCATTTTAGTTCATAGCAAATGTAAAACAATATTTATGATATATTTCTCATTTTCCTAAAAACCTTTCAAAATCTGGCATATGATTTGCATTTAGAGCACATATTAATTTGATTGCTGAATTTTCATCAGAAATACTTGACCTATATGGAGATCTCATAAAATCTACAGTTGAAAACGCAGATTGGGGCAGACATTTAGCCTGGAATAAGACACCTGTGTCTGATGCTCGATGAATAAGACACCTGTGTCCGATACTAGACTGTGTGCGATTGATACTGAACTCGGCATCTTGAACCGTCTCCTGCTGGCGCAGCCCCTGGGAAGCAGAGCCCCTCTCCCGTTAGTGGACTGAGTCCCTGCCGCCCGTGTGGGAGCTCTGGTTTGAGTGCTCAGCTCCCAGCGTTGGCTTGACCCAGTGCTGGACAACGTGGGCACTCACAGTGAGGGAGCAAGCCAGGTTTGTGCCCTCTCTCTCACTTCTGCAGTAAATTAAAGTTCAAATTAAAAATGTCGACCCACAAATCCAAATAACTATAGACATAACTTAAAAAAGTCCACTAATTGCATCAAGTGCTGAAAAATCGTCTTCCTTTACTGTCTGCATACACTGACAAAATGTGTTCATTTATAGAAAAATTTCTCATTTTTTAAAAAAAGATTTATTTTATTTATTTGAAAGACAGGGTTACAGAGAGAGGTAGAGACAGAGAGAGAGAGGCATTCCATCCGCTGGTTCACTCCCCCAGATGGTCACAGTGTCTGGAGCTATGCCAATGCGAAGCCAGGAGCTTCCTCCAGGCCCAAAGACTTGGGCCATCTTCTGTTGCTTTCCCAGGCCATAGGAGAGAGCTGGATTGGAAGAGGAGCAGCTGGGATTCGAACCGGCTCCCATATGGGATGCCTGTGCTTCAGGCCAGGGCTTCAACCTGCTGCACTACAATGCCGGCCCCAGTTTCTCATTATTTCAAAACAATATCCAATTTAAGGGACTGGCATGGTGGTGTAGCCGGTAAAACCAATGCCAGAAGTACCAGCATCCCAGATGGGCGCCGGTTGGAGTCCCAGCTGTTCCACTTCTGATCCAGCTCTTTGCTATGGCTTGGGAAAGAAGCAGAACCCTGAACCCACATGGGAGACCTGAAAGAAGCTCCTGGCTCCTGGCTTCTAATCAGTGTAGCTCTGGCCATGGCAGCCATTTGGGGAGTAAACCAGCAGATGGAAGACCTTTGTCTCTGTCTCTGCCTCTGTGTAACTCTGCCTTTCAAAAAAATAAATAAATCTTTTAAAAATATCTGATTTAAGTAAATTTGTTGACTCTCGTCAGCTTGGTGCCATCACCATCAAATTTAAAGTGATAACGCATAGATTGAAAAGCATCTTTAAGTTTATCACAGTCAACAAAGTAGTTTTTAACGTTTTCTTTAAGCTTTGTCAGCAGTTGACGTAATGCCATTGATTATAATTAGAATCTTCAATATATTGATTCATATTAGGAAAATTGGAAATTTAGTATCAAATTACATTATGCAAAGTTACTGTTTCAATATAGATTCCCATTCTATATTGGTAGGTAGCAAATGCATTTTTACCTTCTTTGGAATGTCATTTTAACTCATTTATATGCAGCGTTGTATCAGTGAGAAAGCATAAATCACACTGTCGTTTTTTTGTGGCATGAGTCATATTTCTATTTTTTGTCTTTGATTATTGACTGTTTGTCGAGCATTCCTTTTGTTTCAAGAAGATCTTGAATTAGAGTTAGCATTATAGCAAATCTTTCTTCTGCAACTCAACCAGAAAGCATTTGCAAAAAACACAAGATCACTAAATTGTCTTTTATTTCTTTTAAACATTTTCACAAACAGGTGAATTTGCTATGAACTGAAGGATTTTTAAAACTCTTATCTATTACACTTATCATGAAATCTTCCTCAGAAAACCAATCACAAATATTTTCAGTGTGAAGCATGCTTTGGTATAAAGCAAAAAGGAAAACATCAGAATGTGTGTTTTAGAATTTTTTAAATAATCCAGATTTTTTTTTTATTTAGTCAAACTAGAGCACTGTCGATCCTAGAGGAAATTCAATTTTTTTCATCTATAGTCACAGCTTTTTATGAATTTCAAAAATATCTATGCCATGAGTTTGAATTTTTTTAGGCTGAACATTAACAAAATGTCTCAGTGATTTTGCAAATCCCTTGATATAAAACATAATTGATGCCTTAACCAGGCCGTGGCTTATATAGGTCAACTTAAGTTAAAGGAAAATACTTGTCATCTTTGAAATTTTATGTTAACTGGTCTTTAACATTGTTAGAAAAATCTTGCATTTTATTTGTGATCATTTGATGAATTGATTACGCTCCCCCACCTCTTGTGAAACATCTTTCAAAATCTTTTCTTGTGATTTTCTAATAAAATTTCAGTAACTCAATAACAACTGTTAACAATCATCTAAATATGATGTGCTTCTAAAAAAGTATTTCTAAAAATGTATTCAAAACAGAGAGAGAGAGAGAGTGTGTGTGTGTGTGTGTGAGAGAGAGAGAGAGAGCGATCTTCCAACTGTTGGTTCACTCCCCAAATGTCCTTAAGAGCGAGGGCTGGGCCAGGCCAAAGCTGGAGCCAGGAACTGAATCCGGGTCTTCCACGCGGGTGGCAGGGGCCCAGACGCTTGAGCCATCACTGCTCCTGCCCTGAACCTTAGTTTCCCACGGACTGTGTGTCTCGGGCTGTGACCCTGAACCCAGGCACTGACGTGGGATGCTGGCCTCCCCAGCAGTGGCTTAACCACCGCACCAAACCCCCTGCCCTAATTTTATTTTATTTTTTTTAAGAATTCAAACAGATGAGAGTACTTCAGAAAGTTCCTGGGAAATATAGAATTAAAAGAGACGTCTATTTTGTACAAACAATTGGCATCCACATGCGTTTTTTTTCATAATACACATTTTCTATGAATTTTTTGAAAGCCTCAGGTTGTACATGGATTTCAAAATTTTTGGCAGCAAAATAAGCTTCTCTTTTAGTTGCATTTTCCATGAACTTCATGAACTGCCCTTGCTATAGGTAGTCAGAATGACAAACTCAAAATTCACTGAAAATTTTATTGGTAATTTCATTTTGATTTTAGGAAACAGATTTCAACAGACGTTTTTTGACGGCTTAGAAGAAATCTCGTTAAAATTCGTAATACTTGGGCTGAAAATGTCTCTGTGCTTTTACTGTTTATTTTTTTTGCACAATAAAAGCAGCTTTTTGATTTTGTTCTGCTGCAGCAAATTGCAGTCGTCATTTTTGGTGAAAATTCTGACATTTTTTCGTCCCTTTCCTCCTCATTACTATCACGGTCATTAAGACTAATTCCTAATCGCCACTTGATTCTGCGTGAGTAGTATATCTATTTTAAATTTAAAAGTTGGTCCATACTTTTTTTTTGTATTGGAAATATAATTCAATGCCATTACGATTCAATAATAAGCATTGCACTTTCATTATCAAGGTTGATTTCCTTAGGAATTGCTGAAACCCCTGCGGCCTCTGTAAAATATTGACAGGAATATGTTACGAGATTACGTTGGTTCATAGAGAAAACAACATTTGACCTGAATCATTCCTTTGGCAGCTGCTGGGTTGGATGTGCGCTGCTGTGTGTACTGGAGATGACCCATGTGCCAGAAACACTTGCTGCTGTGTAACTATTACATCTTTTTTGACAGGCAGAGTGGGCAGTGAGAGAGAGACAGAGAGAAAGGTCTTCCTTTTGCCGTTGGTTCACCCTCCAATCGCCACCGCGGCAGGTGCACCACGCTGTTCCGAAGCCAGGAGCCAGGTGCTTCTCCTGGTCTCCCACGCGGGTGCAGGGCCCAAGCACTTGGGCCATCCTCCACTGCACTCCCTGGCCACAGCAGAGAGCTGGCCTGGAAGAGGGGCAACCGGGACAGAATCCGGCGCCCCAACCGGGACTAGAACCCGGTGTGCCGGCACCGCAAGACGGAGGATTAGCCTGTTGAGCCGCGGTGCCGGCCTACAATTACATCTTACACAGGCACTGGAGTGAGATGTAATCCGACTAAAACAACCAGCTTGGGTGAGGTGGAAACATCGCTCATGCTGCTTAGTCTTAAAAATATAAATGAGTTAAATACAATACAAAATTCCGTTCTCCCATCACACTGACCATATCATATCATAATTCTTCAATAGACTTGCGTGGCCGGTGACTTCTATCTTAAACATAAAAATGGATCCAAGAGCTCCAGTCTCCATGACCTGACTTGGATTCCAAGGTCCAAACCTGCAGAAGAAAGCCTTTGACTGGGGACAGAAAAAGTGAGCCGAGATGATGGACAGGCACATCCTGCCGGATTTTGTTTCCTGGAGAAGCAAGAGAAAAACGGAAAGATACAAAGAGAGGCTGAGAAGTGTGTTACAGGATCACGGCTGGTAGCTGATTCCTTGGAAGTGGATTTCCCTCACTTTTGTGGCAGAAGTCATGCTAACGCCGCAGGGGTGTGGTGGACGCCCTGCCTGGCTGGGTTGTGAGAGAGAGAGGTTTGACTTCTCTCTGACGACGAGCCGACTACGGAGGATGCACACATCGTGGCCCCGTTCAGAAGCACCTTGGAGACGGGAGCCAGACCCAGATGAGACCCTCTCCTGTTTCGGGTGGGATGGTCTGCGGGCCTCGTCACCGGACAGCCAGAGAGTGAGCCGGAAACTGAGACTTGGAGCGTCAGGTGGGCGTGCGAGCAGCCCCCGGGTCTCTGGAGCTCCTGGGTCAGGACTGGCAAGACCTCTTTGGTTTTCTTTTCTTTGGCATTAGGAAAACAGCAAAGGGCTTTCGGCTTTCCAGATTCTTCTTCCAGTCTGTGAAATGCGTGGTGTTTTTGTGTTTTGTTCTAAATCCGAATCAGCAGCCTGTTCTGGTCGTGCAGATAAGCCCGACCCTCGGATGATTTCCCTATGGACTAATTCATGACTCATTTCGACTCTATCTGTGGGCTGATACCATTCTTATTCCTGACGTGAGGCAGCTTTACGGTAAGAACAATGCACTTCGGCACTGGAGAAAGCAGGGCCCAACCCAGGCTTGTATTGGGGGCAGAACAGTCATTATTCTCAGACAGAAGGGTCCAGTCCCTGGGGTCTTTTTTATAAAATTGATTGGCGACTGCAGCTCAAGATGTCTAAATGTAAATCAATAGCCTATTAATGACACAGATGGGATTATCCTACTTTTAAGACATAGTTGCAGATCAAATTATCCGAACGCTCTAAGAACTCGCTCACCCTTGAAGCTGCGTTTCTAAATGTAAACGATTAGCCCAAGTCAAAACAGAGGGGAGCAGCAAGACGAATTTCAAATGAATCTCCCCCAACACATTCCATTTTCACATATTTAATGGATTTAGTGCACAGTGGCTCTAAGCGAGAGTCTGCTTTATTAGAAAACCACATCAAATCGGATCTAATATCATTAAATTTGTTTACGGCTACCCTGTGAATAATGTAGGATGTGTTTACTTCATTGATTTACTCTCAGGGTCTCGAGCTGTTATTTAAAAGAATAACATTGCAACGTGGTGTTTTGTGCTTAGAATTCATTTCTCCTTCATCCACAGCGGGGAAATGAGGGTGTGTTAGATACGTTCTGACATGGTACTCTTGTTCTTGTTAAAGATTTATTTGCTTACTTGAAATGGCGAGGGACAGAGAGAGAGAGAGAGGAGAGAGAGAGAGGCATCTCCTGTCCGTTGGTTCACTCCCAAATTGTCCACCATAGCCAGGGCTGGGCTAGGCTGAAGCTGGGAGCCAGGAACTCCCTCCAGGCCCAGGTCACCCACATGGGTGGCAGGGATCTAAGTACTTGGACACCATCTGCTGCCTCCCTGGTACAGCAGCAGGAAGCTGAATCAGAAGTGGAGGTCTGGTTCTTGATCTCAGGCCCTAAAATACGGAATTTGGGCTTCCCAAGTAGTGGCTAATCTCCTGTGCACAGTGCCTGCCCCATGCAGTGTTTTTTTTTTTTTTGACAGGCAGAGTGGACAGTGGGAGAGAGAGATACAGAGAGAAAGGTCTTCCTTTTGCCGTTGGTTCACCCTCCAAAGGCCACTGCGGCCGGCGCACTGCGCTGATCCGAAGCCAGGAGCCAGGTGCTTCCTCCTGGTCTCCCACGTGGGTGCAGGGCCCAATGACCTGGGACCATCTTCCACTGCACTCCCGGGCCACAGCAGAGAGCTGGCCTGGAAGAGGGGCAACCGGGACAGAACCCGGCGCCCCGACTGGGACTAGAACCTGGTGTGCCGGAGCCGCAAGACGGAGGATTAGCCTAGTGAGCCGCGGCACCGGCCCCATGCAGTGTTCTTAATCTCTAATTCACACACATGCATGCGCGCGCGCGCACACACACACACACACACTCTCCCGTGTTTGCCATCCTGGGGGATTTGTGCTGTGGTCCTCACGCCAGGTCAGGCAGACTTGTCATCTGTAACACGCAGAGCCGGGCACTCTTCGCCTTCAGCGTGGGTGGTCCTCTGGGCCATCTTCACAGTGACCCCTTCATCAGTGACTGTGTTGTAGTTCGACACATCTTTAGTAAATTTCCACCTGTGCCAGAGCAGTACCCTAGTGTGGATGACGGGCACAGCACCGCTCTGAGACTGGCGAGAAGGCGGACACCGGATACCCGGGCTGCAAATGCGGTGTACAGCTGCACCTGCTCCACACGCCAGGGTTTCTGACACGCAAAGCATGATGGGTACCTCAAAGCACTTCACCCACAAGCTACAAAGAGAGATCTGTTGCTGTTACTATTGGTATTAAAATGCCTCAGGAAAAATGCTCACGGATATAACAAAGCATATCTATATATGCATATAGATATAAACATTTAAATCATTTTGTTCGGGGTTTTGCTGTTGGGGCACTTGACTAGTCTGTTAGGAAAAAATAATTGGAATCAGATGGCTCTGGTGTGGCTCCTAAAGCCAAAGTGCAGTGTTGCTTTGAGCACGAAATGCAGCCTTTCTGAAGTCGCTCACTCATTTCAGAGTGACAGCTGACCTGCCAGTACTGTCACCGGTGCTTACTAAGGTGATGACGACGAATGGGCAGAAGATAGCACAGGGAGTGACACTTGGAGAAACAGTGGTGGTGCTGAGACGCGGAGCTGAGTTTTCCCTTCAGCAGGTACATTTCAAAGTGTCTCTCTGGCAAGAGCAGACTGCGGTGAGTTTTATAGGAAGAGAAAATGCCACAGACCCAGGGCTCGGTCTTTGTCTAAGAAAACAGCTGTGCTGGTACTTGCATTAAACAGTGTTTGTTAAGGTCAACTCAACGGAATTCTAAGTGGCTCCTATTGATACTTCACAGATGAATAGCAAGTTTATTTAGACTTGAAATTTAATATCTACCAGGGGGTATAAGACACATATGCCAAACATACTCTTGATGGTTCCTTTGCATCACCTGCAATGTCCCCTCCGGCTTCCATCCCCAACAACCTGAGAGGGCGGCACAGACATGTAATGTGACGGCTTGCTCTTGCTACCTAACAACTGCCCACACGTTCAGTACTGCAGCACAATGATTTCTTCCTAATTATGCATCTGCAGGTCAACCTGGAGACTGCTGATGTAGGCTGGGCTCAGCTGGGCGGCTCTGCTTGGAACTGAGAGTCCAGCTGGATGTAGTTTTTTGTTTTTTAAGACTTATTCATTTATTTGAAAGCCAGAGTTACAGTGAGATAGAGGCAGAGAGAGAAAGAGAGATCTTCTGGTTCACTCCCCAAATGGCTGCAATGGCTGGAGCTGTGCTGATCTGAAGCCAGGAGCCAGGAGCTTCTTCCGGGTCTCCCATGTGGGTGCAGGGGCCCAAGGACTTGGGCCATCCTCCATTGCTTTCCCAGGCCATAGCAGAGAGCTGGATTGGAAGTGGAGTAGCTGGGACTCAAACTGATGCCCATATGGGATGCTGGCACTGCAGGCAGAGGATTAACCTGCTACACCGCAGCGCCAGTCCCTGGACTTAGTTTTTGATGGTGGGTGTACTCAGTTGTATTGTGTGTGTGTGTGTATCTGTGTCCAAGGGTACAAGATGCAGGGGCATCAGCTAGCTGCTGGGGAGTGTGTTCATGGCAGCTGCAGAGGCCTGGGAAGACCGGCAGAAATACCCAGTG
Organism: Lepus europaeus; assembly: GCF_033115175.1. Taxonomy (NCBI): domain Eukaryota; kingdom Metazoa; phylum Chordata; class Mammalia; order Lagomorpha; family Leporidae; genus Lepus; species Lepus europaeus. The sequence goes on along the minus strand of NC_084830.1, from coordinate 160,506,916 downwards.
CTCTGTAAAGACTAAAGACGTGGGATTCTTCCCGCAGGCTGTGGCCCAAAACAGGTCACCTGGTGAGACCCAAAGCCAAGAGGCAAGGATGTACACTCCACCTCCAGGCTGCGATGTCACTGGGCCAAGGGTACAGGTTCAGGTAAGGATGAAGAGTGGGGCCAGGGGCTCCTTCCGCCACGCTGGAGGAGGCTGTGGCTGTATGCAGGACGAGGGCACTGCACGATGAGGCGTAAGCATTTTTCAGATACAGGTCGCCAGCACAGAAAGGAAAGAGTGGCCGGAAGTATCATCAGGTGTGTGTTCTAATTTACCTTGTGGTTTGGAAAGAAGCCCTTGCTCGGTTGTTCAGCCTCACTGGATAGCATTTGGAGCATTTTGAAGCTAACTGTTTCGGGGGAGCTGATATGCACCATTTTTGCTACTTAGCCATCTGGAGCATTAGCTGCTTAATGACAGCTGCAAACTCATGAATGAACAGTGCGAGGCTGGGTTTGCTTCCCCCGTGGGTCCCCATTGTGTTTGTCTTTGTTCTCAGGAGAGAAACAAAGACGGAATACGCCAGTAGTCCTAGTATGCTATTTCTTGGACTTTGTTCTTTTCTTCTCTTGTTATGTAAGCTCATCTTGAAAACATTGTCGAACCATGCCAGATCCCTGTATCTCTTAATAAAACATCAAGTACAAATGCAAGTCTGTTATGTAAAATAACAATCACCGTAGAAAATACTTTGTTTTAGTCTGTCAACTGTGTTTAAGGTCAGCTTCCATTTTGTACTTTTGGAACATGATCCTCTCTGCTTAACCTATTCAATACTCTCACTCGTGGACCACAGTCACAGATAAAAGAAGTGATAGCTCTGTTTCCACTATGAGAATAAAAGTGCTTTATAATAATTGGGGTAAAGTCAGAGCTTTAAAAAATTCATCTAAATATGATACCATATTTAGAAATGTGTATATTCCTAATATTGAGGACTTTGAAATCTTGTCTCCCAATTCTTTTTTAAGATTTATTTATTTATTTGAAAGGTGGAGTCACAGAGAGGCAGAGGCAGAGGCAGGGAAAGAGAGAGAGAGAGAGAGAGAGAGAGAGGTCTTCCATCTGCTGGTTCACTCCCCAGATGGCCACAACGGCCAGAGCTGTGCCAATCTGAAGCCAGGAGCCAGGGGCTTCTTCCAGGTCTCCCACTCGGGTGCAGGAGCCCAAGGACTTGGGCCATCTTCTACTGCTTTCCCAGGCCATAGCAGAGAGCTAGACCAGAAGTGGAGCATCCAGGACTTGAAACAGCACCCATATGGGATGCTGGCACTGCAATTGGAGGACTAACCCACTGTGCCACAGCCCCCCTCCCCCCATTCTGTCTTGAACATATGAAAGACAGTAAAAGCCAACTAGCACAACTGTTTCAGGAGACTGAGGTGTGTCCAGCCTTGGCCAGGTTGCTCAGATCTGCAGGTGTAATTTTAGACTCTTCTTTGCCATCAGAGGCCTTGCAGTCTGGTAGAGAAGCGAAGCAGATTGCTATGACATAGTCATGTCTCTACCCTGTGCTGTTGTCTTTGACCACACTCCTTATATCCCTTGGAGCACTTATACCTGTGCTTTTGTATTAATGCCTGTGTTTACCTGCTGTCCTCTTTAGACCCTCAGCTCTATCGGCAGGTGCCTTGCCCAGTTTGTCCACTGATACATGCCCTGTGTTCAGCCTAGCGGTAGCATCAGTACACACTGTTGGATGGATGATGAAAGCAAAGAGTGGAAGAAACCAAGAATGAGCAGGTAGCGCCCCAAATGCAAGGACGGGGGGTGGCCTAGGGCTGGAGTGAGGAGTTGGGAACTCAGTGCAGGGCTCCTATGTGCATGGCAGGAACCCAGGGACTGCAGCCACCAGCTCCGCCTCCCAAGGTCTGCTGGAGTCGGGAGCCAGATTCAGGAATGGAGTGAGGTGGCCCCCAGAGGATGTGAACTTGAGCTTCTGTGGGTTTGAGCGACGCCACTGGATTTGGGCTTTGCTCTTGTTGTTTGCTGTTTCGTGATGCATGGGTGGAAGGGCAGTCATGTGTGTGCCCACCGCTTTTCTCTCCTGCCCAGCATGCTAGGGGCCGGGCCAGCTCTACAAACCCACCTTCCTGGGAAGCGGGAGTCTGGCCAGCCCAGTCTGTCTCAGGATTCTGCTTCCAAAGGCAGCACTTGGAAAGTCGCTCTTAGACCACGCCTCTTTCAAGGAAAAAGGAAATGCAACGACGATCTGTTTCTTTTTCTTTTTTGTCATATTTAATTTGTGCAGGAAAACCACGCAGGGCAGAACAACCTTGGGACGCAGGCTCATTCATTTCATCAGTCACTAGTTCCTGAGTTGCTAGGCCCCGTGGGACGCAAACATTCGCCCGGTGTCCTGCGCGTTCACTCAACACGTGGTTGGTGAGCAACCATGTGTACCAGGTACTCTCCTAGGAGGTCAGTTTATCTGTAGTAACAGCCACAGCTCCCGGCCTCCAGGTCCAGACGTGGGGACAAATCCAATAAACAGAATAACTCCAAGTGCATTCCGTTGTGTTGTAAAGGCATCAGCTGAGAGGGAAACAGATAAAGGTGAAGGGGGCTGGGCAAGGAGGTCACGGAGGGAAGTCCAGGTCGCAGATTTAAGTAGGGAGCAGGGGTGAGGCCAGAGCAAGAGGCTGGCATCGGAGGGAGGTGGACATCTGGGGGGAGAGTGGTTCAGACCCAGCCCACAGCTGGTGCCAAGGCCTACAGGTGGAGTGAGATTTATTTGTTTGAAAGTTAGAGTTACACAGAGAGAGGGAGATCCAGAGAGAGAGAGAGAGAGAGAGAGAGAGAGATCTTCCATCCACTGGTTCACTCCCCAAGTGGCCACAATAGCCAGGGCTGTGCCCGGCGGAAACTTCAGCCGGGTCTCCCACATGGGTGGCAGGGGCCCCAACATGTGGGCCGTCCTCTGCTGCCTTTCCCAGGCGCATCAGCAGGAAGCTGGATCGGAAGTGGAGCAGCGGGGACTCAGCGCGGGTGTGGGTGTCCCAGGTGGCGGCTTTACCCATGGTGCCACAGCACCAGCCCTGCGTGAGGGCTCTGTGACGGGAGCTGAAGTCACTGCGTTCTAGAAGCTCACGGTCTTGGGGTGCAAGTGCTGAAGAAGCAGTGAGGCTGAGTCCCTGGGGCTGGGAGTCTCGAGTCTTACAGGGGTGGGGGTGGGGCACTGGGAGAGCCCAGGAGGCAAGGAAGAGGCTGCTGGAGGCTCCAGGCCCGGCTGAGCGAGGAGAGGACGCTTTCATTCCTTGTCTAAGGTGCAGAATGGACGCGGCCAGGGCCGACCCAGGCAGCGAGGATGCTCGGTGGAGCAGCTCTCTGTGGACAAGGGATCGATGGTTTGCAAAGGGAGCCGAGAGGCAGGTTGCACAGGGCCCGGCTTAGCTCCAGAAACAAAGCTCCCTTCCAAAGGGGATATGGAGGCTCTGAAGAATTTGGGTGAGAGGGGAGAGGCCCAGAGGGGCCACAGACCCTAAGTGGCAGAGCCAGGATTTCAGCCCAGGCTGGTCTGACCTGAGCACTCAGGATGGCGGGGGTGGGGGTGGTGGTGGTGGTGCAGAGCAGTTACCCCTGTGAAGGGGGCCTGGCCCAGGGCTGCCCGCCTTGCCTTGGGGGCGGTCCCGAATCCACTGGACCTGGAGCTCCGCTGCTCCATGGAATCCAAACTGTTGTCACAGTTGGTTCAGGTCTTCCGTCTAAGGGGTGCCTGTGCGTCTGAGATTATTAAGCAACTGCACCGGAGTCACCAAGCGCGTCCCTCTTGGACCTGTTTGAGGGCGAGACGGCGCGCTCCATCCACATACAGCACACGCGCACCCAGGGGGCGAACAACAGGAAGCCCTGATTTCAGGAGTTACAGCTACACATGAAAAGAATTGTGCTGAATTGGCATTTAAACTCAGCGATGTATTGGAATCAGATGAATAAACACTACATCAAGGTGCAGTGTAATCTCCGAGGCTTTCTCTCTGCTGGAAAGGTAGCGCAGGAGGCAGAGCTACAACGTATTGCTCTTCACAAGGATGCTTTTATGTTGTGATTGCTCAAGAAAATGACTCTGAGCTTTGTGGTTTTCTGTTTTGTTAATCCAAGTATGAATGCCTGTAGGTGTAGAGTCAGGACGGCGATATGTATCTCATCCTCAATGTTTTTCTTTGTTTAAATTTGCTCTATTTACTTTAAAGATGTATTTATTTGAGAGGTGGAGTGATGGAGAGAGAGAGAGTGAAAGAAAACACACAATGAGAGAGAGGTCTTCCATCTGCTGGTTCACTCTCCAAATGGCCACAGCAGCTGGGGCTGGGCCAGGGCTGAAGCCAGGAGGCAGGAGCGCCATCTGGGTCTCCCCGATGAGGGACAGGTGGCCAAGCACTTGGGCCATCTGCTGTGGCCTTTCCAGGCCCAGTAGCAGAAAGCTGGATCGGAAGTGGAGCAGTCAGGACTCAAACTGGTGCTCTGATATGGGATGCCCGGGTTGCAAGGGGCAGCTTAAACCACAACGCCACAACACAGGCTCTGAATTTATTTTTTTCAATGTATTTATTTGAGCGGCAAAGAGCCAGAGGGAGACAGTCCGTCCCCAAATGCCCACAAGTGCCAGGACTGGGCCAGGTCATTGCCAAGATCCAGGGACTGAACCCAGGTCTCCTTGAGCCATCACCTGCCTCCTCCCCAGGTGTGCGTTAGCAGGAGGCTGCAGTCCGGGGCAGAGTCCGACATGAACCTAGGAACTGATACCAGAAGGGGCACGTTAGCCGCAGGCCAAACACCCACACCTTTTGCTTTTATACTTGATGCGTGTGTTCCAGAGAACAAGTCCTCAACTATCAGACTTTCCAAGGTGTCTGGACGCAGGATGCTGTATGGTGCAGGGCGCTGGGGTTCACAGGCAGCCCTCTGAGGTGGTCACGGAACCTTGTCCTGTCCTTCTCATAGGAGGTTGGGGCTGGGACGTAGTTGCAGACTCCTCCCCACGGGGCTCAGCAACCCCGGCCTTCAACAGAGTGGGATCTGTGACTTCCAGGGTGTCCGCACTCGGCCCGATTGGGGAAGGGGCGCGAGGACTACCCTTGAGAGCCCAGGGAGAGCGCTCCATGGTGGGCCCCGTCTTGCTGCCCCTTGGTCCCCTATGGGGAACGGGGCTCATTTCGCTGTTCTGTGCAATGCTGACGGAGACTGGCTACAGAAGAAAACAAACATCTCACTTTGACCCGCTACGGCTTCTGTGCACGCCATAATCACTCCCTCCTTGGCGTCAGCTCCCTGGACTGACTATCATTTCCAGCTTTGTTGGCTTTCCCATGCTGTCCGTCGGTTTGAGTGGCTTTTTTCACGCACATGGGGATTCGCCTGCAGGTAACTTGCAGTTTTCAACCAGTGATGTACAGACTTCAGCAGGCATTAGCGTCACCTGGAGGGCTTGTTGAGGGGCAAATCCCTTGACCCCGCCCCCCAGGAGGTCCAATTTAGCCGCCCCGGAAGCAGACCTGATGATTTGCATGCCCAAGAAGTTGCAGGTGGCGCTCACTGGGGTCTGAGGCCACACTTTGAGAACCGCCGTCGCAGGCTCTGGCTTCGAAGTCTTCATTTCTCTCCGCTTTCCTGTGTTCCTGCCAGTCTTCCCTGAACCGCAGCGGGCTTCCCAGGGCCGACCCCCCTTCTGCAAGCTAAGTGGCAGTCCTGTCTGAGCTGGTGAGTTTTCTGAAACGTTTTTGTCCCGTTGAACTGGAGGGGAACTGTGACGTGGCTCCCTGCAGCTCTGGGGTCCCCTCTGGGGTCTGCCCTCTCAGATTGCTCGCAGGGATTTTCATGTCACACCCTCCAGACTGGGCTTGTGGAAGATACATCGGCAGTCTTAGAGCCGGCCACACGCTCCGTTCACCTCTTTGAGAACGTGGCATTGCTCAGCAGCTTGTATGTGTTGTATACAGAGCCCAGCTGGTCTGGGATTTCTAAGAAATGTTTTTCAACCAACAACCTAGTCATCCTTGGAGGCGTGGCTGTAGAACCCCCAAACCAGGTCCACACGCCTGGCAGCCAGGAAGCCAATCACTGACATCGGATGGTGGAAGACAGTAGGTATTGACTGCGAAGCTCAGAGCCAGGAGCCCGACAGCTACCGCTTAATTCCTGGGCTCCCTGAGGAGTTCGGGGTGAAGGGTCCTGTAGATGGACTTGGAGCTGAGAGGTGTAAGGTCAGCTTGTGTCCAAGTTCCTGGTTGGTCAGACGTGCTGGTGACCTTCCGTTGATTGGTCAGCTCTGCCTTGTTCTTTAGGGAATGTAGAATGGCCTGTGGGTTCCAGCTGGTCTGGGGGTTCTAGGAGGTGGCAGTGGAATTCTGCCCAGCCCTGGAGTCCCCTCAGCTGTTGGAGAAGTGAGTCGCTCCTTGCGTCTGGGATGGGCAGGGCAGTTGTGCCTCTGCCCCTGTTTACTGAAGTTCATTTGTGTAGAGGGCAGACGAGGACGCCTTGGGCTGAGAGAGACAGGCAGGAGGCCGGGTCCTGGTGTGACCTCACAGGGGTTCAGTCTGATAATCGGTACACAGGTGCGTTTTCTTCGAGTTGGTCATCTTGGCCTTCATTCATTATTTGAAATAAATGCTTGCTCTTCATGAACGCCAGTCAACATCTGTCGTACTTTCACATCTGGGCTTTTTGTTTTGCTTCCTAAAGAATCATCACAGGCACACAGGAGTCTCCATGAGCCACGTTCATACCCTTTGACCCAAATTTCTGCTAACCCCCACTGGGTGATTCACTGTAAAACACAACAGGTGCTGATCTGCCTGGAGCAAGAAGGCACAGAATAGATTTGATAGGACGGTTTCAAGTCTTCCAGGTGATTAACTCAGCAGGCTTTAGCTGGATTTCTACCAAGCACTTGTTTGGCCATGCTGAGAAAAATAATACTAGGTTGCTGTTATCGGTAGATCTGAAAACGCTTCACAAACGTTAATTAATGCTCTTCACGCATCCCGCCATGCCCACTTCCCAAAGAGGAGACTGCACACGAGGGGGCCCCCAGAAGTCCTGCCCTGCAGTTTCACGGCTGGGCGTTGGGGAGGGGAGGGCAGAGCGCGCCTCCGGGTGTGTTTGACCCCAGCATCCAGCTTCTTCCTGTTTGTGCAGTCCCTGGCATCGCTATCTGAAATTGACACAACCCGGTCTACTCCTCCCTCCACCTAATGGACTCAGAACAGGAGAAGCAGGAGGTGGCAATGTAGGAGAGAGAGAGATGGTTCTGCCTCGTGGGGCTGAGCCCTGAGAGTGTGTGTGTCTGAGCCTCGGTACGACATTGAGGTGGAATCACCTGTGGCTTCCACAGCATCTTGTGGGTTACGTGAGCTGTGGAAAGGAGTGGTGAATGGCTGGGAGTGGGAGTGGGGGGTTGATCTCCTCCCCCTGTTGCAGGTCCCAGGAGAGCAGGGGACTGGCTCAGCCCACACCTCGAATCTGCTTTCTGCACGACCAGTGGCTTCTCTTCCCTGAGCAGGCAGAGCTGCAGCTGCCCCGCGTCACAGCACGTGTTCACCAGGTGCGAGCGGCTGGCGTTCCCTGATGGCTCCCTGCGCAGCAGCTGTGGGCCCCGGCTGCTCGAGGCCCACACGAGTCTGCACGCACACTTGCCTTGCGCGGACGGCAAGCCAGCGAGCAGGGCCTCCTCCACCTGTGCTCACCTGTGTGTGGCCGGGGATCCTGCCTTGCACCTGCTGACTCCGCTGTCTTTGAGTTCCCGCCTACACGTTGGGGCACAGCCCGTGTTGACCCAGGCACCCGAGTCCTGCTGGCCTCAGTGCTGGCGTCTACTGTAACAGTATTGGAGTCAACTTGGTCTGCTTCCACTGAGAACTTTTTGAAGGTGACAAGGGGAGGGTACTCAACAACTTGTAGATTGCGCTTATAAGTGTTCTTAGAAAAGGCCAGCTGGGAAGGGCAAGGAAGGTAGTTCCTGCTTTCCTGCTTCAGACTCCGCCTGGCTTTGGTCTCACGTGGGCTTTCCCCTTCTGTGGCTCGGTTTATCTTGCCCCGTGGTGCTCTATGCTAAGTTGATGCTGGATCTTTCTTACTGTCTTCCTATTATTACCGCTAAGGTGGATGTTTGCAAATGAAAGTACTCACCTGAACTATAGATCTCGATTTAAGAAGAACCCGCTTCCTGTCCCTACGCTCATGATGCAGATCTGAGAGATCTAGGGCCCAAGCAGGCGTCGGTGTAACAGGCACGAGTAGGTCTTTGCAGCACATGTGGCCCGTGGACTACAGTCTGAGAGACAGTGCTGTTGAGTTCAGCGTTTGAGCACGCTCTCGGTTGGTCTGGGATGCAGCCTGTGCCGAAGCTTCCCTCCATGGATTGCCGGCTGCCAGCATTGTTAGGTAAATGGCTGTTGCTCCATTGCTTGTCTCGAGCATCCTCTCTCACTTGTGTCCTGTCCACTGTGTACCACGGAGAGAGGAAAGGCTTGCATTCTGAAAGAAGTGTAGTTCTGGACAGAGGTGCCAATGAGAAAAGCAATGTCCCTAATTACAAGGCCATGGATGAGCCCAGTAAGCACCCCTGGGGTGGCAATTGCTGGATTTTTATTATTTAAACAACTAGAATGGTAAGCTTGTGGGTGGCCCTGGTTTTTAGGAAACTTAATTACCCATCAATCAAAAAGATATCTTCTGTTTATATTATATACTGTTTACGTAAATACCTATACTTAGTCCTATGTTGGGAAATAAACATTCCAAGTTGGGTGCATCTGATTCCTGCTGTTACTGTGTTCTGAGTCATTCATTTTTTTTTTTTTTTTTTTGTTCTATTGACACTAGCTGTTTGTAAGTGCCTCAGGGCAACCAAGGCTACAGTCTGTTGACACCTGCTGGCCCTTTAATTCTCAAGATCTATCAAGCAGCCCATGCCATTTTAAGAGTCGAGAAAAACATAGGTTTTCCTGACTGTAATAAGCAGAGTGGTTTCTGAACGTGGTGCCTAACACCATGCCCTGGGCTGAAGGTCAGCAAATGATGGCCCACAGGTCAACTCAGGAGGCCCCCTGTGTGTGTCAATAGCATTTTACCAACACACAGTCATGCTTACATATTGTCTGTGATTGCATCGGAGCTACAAAGACAGAATGGAGTAGTTCCAACAGAACCCCTTAGGCCCGCGAATACTAAACTGTTTGCCATTTGACCCCGTTCAGAAAGTTGGTGTATCCCAGTGTTTGCTGTATAGTCTGTGGGATGGGTTTTCTCTATGGCCGCTGGCCACAGGGGACTGACAGCGAGAGTGTGTATAAGATGGATCTGGGCAAGGTGCCGCGTTGCCTGGTTTTGGTGGTAGATTGGGATCAGCTTGGGCTATGCATCTTGCTGCATTCCCTCAGGTGTGAAAGGAATTTTACAGCACTTTTAAAATAGCATTCTTTTCCCCTCTGGTTTTAAGATACAAATATTTCCCAACTAGTTTTCTGGTTAGAAAAACTTAGAATTATGAGTACCTTAAAAGGGATCCTATTCCAGGGTTTTCCAAACTTTAGCATGAGAGAGATGAGTATTCCCTTAGATATGAATAAATATTTTGTATATAAAAAGTTTGGCAAGCCATGGAGCAAACAAAGTTAAACTTTTTTAATGCTGCAGGATTTCACGGGGGCTTTCATATACTCTGTCTCTAAAAAGGAGTCGTAGCGTGGAACATTTCCCAAACGTAGTTATCCAGAGAATATTTTTTTGGAGGAAGCATAATTTTTAGGGGAACGCAGATGAGGGAATGCCGGCCTGCTCCAAACCCGCGCCTGTGCAGCCTGGAACAGCCTGGTACAGCCTTGCTGTGTGTCGGGAAATCCTGCCCACCTGGTAGGAGTTCAGCTCACCTAGATGCAAGACTGTTAATTTGTGCCTTCGAAGTCTATCTTCCCAGCCTTCCAGTGACGAGAGCTGCTCCTTCTAATTGTTTTAAACACTGTTGCTGTTAAAAACAGCCTCCAAAGGCTGCCTCGAGAGGTTGCTCAATTATTGAAGATGCTAATGCAGGAAAGCGATACATCCCGAGAAAGACACACCATTAATTACCGTGTCTTCTGGCGCATCACTGTCCTGCCTTGTGTTTTAGCCCGTTGTCAAGAGTGCTTAGTTCATTAATAACAAAGGAACAGTTCTGCTCAATTTAGAACCTGCAGTGCTTGTGGGCCCGTTTGGAAAAAAAAAAAAAAAAAATCTGCTCATTATCTCTTGATCCGCCAGAAGCTGAGGTTTTGCCGGCTTGTGGCTTTGTGAGGAGGTTTTAATCTCGTATACTCATAGGCTGAATTCATGGAATGTGTGCGTGGGTCAGTCCTTTCGCAGTTGTTTGATTGCTGTGGGGTGCTTTATATTTTAAAATATTTATTTAGTTGAAAGTCAGAATTAGAGCTTCCATTTGCTTGTTCATTCCCTAGATAGCTGCACAGCCAGCGTTGGGGCAAGGTCAAAGCCAGGAGCTGGAGCTTCTTCCAGGTCTCCCACGTAGGTGCAGGGGCCCAAGGACTTGGGCCATCTTCCACTGCTTTCCCAGGCCATTAGCAGGGACCTGGATTGGAGATGGAGCAGCTGGGACATGAATTGGCACGCACTGGGATGCCGGCCTTACAGGTAGCAGCTTTACCCGCTGTGCCACAGAGTTGGCTCCTACGGTGGACTTTTTAAGGAAAAGAATTGATCTGAGAAGGAGAGAGAGAGAGTCCCAACCCACTAGTTCACTTCCCAGATGCTTGCAAGTCTGAGACTGGGCCAGGCTGAAACACGGAACCAGGAACTCAATCCAGGTCTCCTACATGAGTGGCAGGGACCCGAGTACTTGGGCAACCCACACTGGTTCCCGAAGTCTGCCTTAGCAGGAGTCTGAGCTGGAGCTGGAGTCCAGCACTCCACTGTGGCCATCTACACTGCTCAGCCAAAGGCCCACTACCCTGGGACTTGGTGTTGATATCTTACCTGTTCCGTAGTCACAAATCCCCTGTCACACTTGGATCTGAAAACACATTGCCCCGACTGATCCATCCCAAATGCTTGAATCTCTCCATGGTTCTGGAGTAAATGTGTTACCCTCTGCTCGGCACCATCGGTGCTGATCACTTCTGATAGATGCTGGAGACACGAGATTTGAAATTAATACTTTCTCTGATCATTTAATACTTTCAGAAAATGTCATGTGGACATTGAAACACCTTTCTCCAAATTACTTCAGACAGCAATCTGGAGGTGCAGCCACCGGGAGCCATCCGCAGACCGGTGTGGAACAGGCAGCCCAAGTCCTCTGATGTAGGGCAGTGTGAGATGAGCTGAGGCATCAGCAGAGTTGTGTCCTGAGACTGGAGCCGCCTCCACGGCATCCCTGTGAGTGAGTTTGTGCTTCTGAAAGCACAGCTCTAATTTGTGTTGGCTTGCTGTGGTGTGCCCGCAGGTGCTGGCCAGCAGGTGCCCACCTGGATGGGGCGGCAGTGACCAAAGCAGCGGCTGTTCGTTTTCCGTGCCCGCTTTGTGCGAAAACCCTGGTGTCTTAATCAGGAATGGCTGTGCCCGCAGGTGTCAGATAGTTTTCTCATTTTGTTCACACCTGTGCGCACAGCCAGCCCCTCTGCCGTAGGATACACACTCTCTGGATATCGCTCACCATCGCGTCCCTCTCAGCTCCCGGACCTGGAATTTCTCCAGGGTGTGTTAGAGCTGGCTCGGAGCGCTCAAAGAGCCGGCATTGTGTACGTCTCAACCCCACGCTCAAGGGTGCCACGCAGCTTGAAGTTGGCCAAGTTGGGGATAAGTCCAGGCTTCCTCCGCCTGCCTGTGGCTCTGGCTGTCACTCGGCTCGGTCCCTGCTGCTCACTCTCACACCCCAGGATCTCACCCTGGCTTGTGAAGCTCCGGTATCCACACAGCCCAGCAGAAGTGATTCTGCGTCTTTGGACCGGATAGGTTTGATTCCCTCATGGATTTATTCCCAGGAGCACAAAGCACCTGCCAGGTGCTGTGCTAGACCCTGAGGTTAAATAACAACCAAATGCGGTTTCCTTTAAAAAAAAATTAACTGCGATAAAATTCATGATGTTTGCAATTTTAAACATTAAAGTATGCAGCTCAGTGGGTTGTTTTTTAAAAGATGTATCTATTTGAAAGGCAAAATAACAACTACAGAGAGATAGATAGGTCTTCCATCCTCTGGTTCACTCCCCCAATGCCCATAGTAGCCAGGACTGGGCTGGCTGAAGCCAGGAGCCCGGAACTTCTCCAGGTCTCCCTCATGAGTAGCAGGGACCCAAATCCTTGGGGCATCATCAGCTTCCTTCCCGGGCCATTAGCAGGGAGCTGGGTTGAAAGCAGAGCATCCAGGATCTGAACTGGCAACCGGAAGTGCAATGCTGGCGTCCGCAGCGGTGGTTTGACCTGTGCCACACGCTGGTCCCTCAGTGGTTTGCCCTGTACTCACAGCAGAGGGCAACCATCTTCACAGTCTAATTTTAGAACTATTTTTGGTTTCTATCAGCCCCAAAAGAAACCCCAGGTATCTCAGCAACCTCTTCCCCCGCCAGTTGCTGATCGACTCTGTCTCCATGGCTTTGCCCATTCTGGATATTTGCTATAAATGAATTAAATAAACCGTGGGCTTTGCTAACTGGCTTCTTTCCCTTAGCAAACATATTCATGATTCATCCACGTTGTACGTGTATGAGTACTTTATTCTTGTTAAAAACCAGCCTATTCTTGAGGTTCACAGGAACACCGAGGTTTCCCACATCCCTGGCCCCCACATACACAGCGTCCCCTGCGGGTGGCAGTGCCCATCCCACTGGCTCAGGTGTCAGAAGTGATGGTGCTGTGTGGGGGCATCATTGGCACCCTGAGACCGTGGCTGCACTTCACGGTCAGCAGAGGGAACCACCGTCAGGCGGAGCTGTGTTTGGTGCCCTGAAAACTCTTGCTCTGCTGTTGCAGGAGGGGAAAACTGTCTGGGCTCTGCCATCCTTGGTGCATGTCTGAGGCCCTTATAAGATGGATTAACAAGAGGAAAAATTAGAATTCAGTCACATCCAAACAGAGGTTTTCTCCTGCTAATTTAGTTTTAGAAATGAAGGGGCAAGGAGAAATTGTTAGCTTCTTTCAGCTGAGCATGTCAGGGAGAGATGAGACTTGGGTGAGAATTCTTAGCTTTCTCTGGCTTGGGTCAGGTTCCCCCAGATCCCCGTGCAGGCTCTGGAGTGAGGGGTGTCTCAGCCACCCCACGCTGGGCTCCAGATACTGCAGGGGAGGAAAACCATCTTTCTCGGTAGCCATCCTACAGCAAAGTGTACGCTTACACGTTTAAGATAAGCTTGACCTGACACAGGAGTGTTCCTAAGGAAGTGAAGTGAACAACAACCAGACTTGTGCATTTATTTTTTTTTAAGGTTTATTATTTATATTTGAAAGGCAGAGAGGCAGAGAGAGCGAGAGTGAGAGAGAGGTCTTCCATCTGCTTGTTCACTCCCTAAATGGCTGCAGTGGCCAGAGCTGAGCTGATCTGAAACCAGGAGCCAGGAACTTCCTCTGGTCTCCCATGTGGGTGCAGGCCTTGGGCCATCTTCTGCTTTCCCTGGCCATAGCAGAGAGCTAGATTGGAAGTGGAGCAGCTGGGTCTCTATCTGGCACCTGTATGGGATGCTGGCACTGCAGACAGCAGCTTTACCCACTGCGCCACAGTGCTGGCCCCCAGGCTTGTGTATTTCTGTGCTAGCTTTGGTGACTAGTGGCTACTTGAGGGGCTGGAAGGGTGCGATCGCCGGTTCAGGCTCCCTGCATAGGGGTGCTCCTTTCTTACATGTGTGTGGGAGGCTCCTCTCGCATCAAGGGTCCCTGTCCTGCTACAGGGCAGCGGCCATGGGCAGCTGAGAGGGATGGTCCAGCCTCTGTTTTCTCAGATGTGCAAATGCTGTACTTGGGAGTGGTGTGGCCTCAACCGCAACGCTCCTCATCTCCCATCACCCTTGACTACCATGGATCTGTGTCACTGTCCCCATAGTATGGACTTTGCCAGAATGCCATTTAGCTGGGGTCATGCAGTTGATCGCCTTTTAGGATTGGCTTCCTTCGCTCAGGAACGTGCGGTTGGGTTTTCTCCGTTGTCTTTCCATGGGTGGACAGTTCAGTTCTTTTCAGCTCTGTGGTGCTTGCTGTGGTCTGTTCACCTGTTCATCCGCTGAGGAGCTTCTTGGTGGCTTCTAGGTTTGGGAAATCATGGATAAACGCTAGGAGCACCTATGAGGAGGTTTTGCATAGGCTATGTTGTTAACTTCTCTGTATCAACATGGAAGCCTGTGGGTGCTGGATGCTGGATCGCATGCAGCCGTGGGTGTGCTTGTAGGAGAAATGACCCAACTGGGCTAGGGTGGCTGTCATCTGGCATTGCTATCAGCAATGAAAGCAAGTTCCTGGCATCCTCCATTTTATTCCTTTTCATAGCTGAATAGCATTTCGTTATGCAGATATATCCTGCGTTATTTATTTCCCAAGGAAATGCCAAACTGTTTCCTGTGGTGTCCGTGCCAGTCCATCTCTCCACTAGCAGTGACTGATATTGTACAATGTGTGATGTCATTTTAATGCGTTCTCACCTAAACTTCGCTGTATCTGACTTTAAATGTTTTTATTTACATTCATCCTAGTAGGCGTTGAGTGCTGTGTTACTAGAGTTTTAATATTTCTCTCTCTGATCTCTAATACTATTGGGTGTCTTATGCTTATTGGCCATTTGCATATCTTCTCTGCAGAAGTGTTTATTCAAGTCCTTTGCTGTATTTTCAGTGGATTTTTTTTTGTCATTTGTTGAGTTGTAAGGGTTCTTTATATATTCTAGGTATAAAATTCTTACCAAATATGATTTGCAAGTATTTTTCCCATTGTATAGATTATCTTTTTCTTTGATGTCCTTTTATGTACAAAGTATTTTAATTTGGTGACCAAAGTCTTCAAAAATTGTCGAATGCGGGTGTCACAAGTTGCTCTGTGTGGTCAGGGGTCAGTGAGCGATGAGAGGGATTACGGGATTGAGGAGTGCTTAAGCCGTGAAGGGTGACAGCTTTCCCTTTACTTGCAGGCTGAAAGTCAGTCTGCCACAGCTTCGTGGACGCCAGCTGAAGGCGACAGTTGTGAATCAGAGACAAAGGACAATTATTGCTTACAGCAGCCATGTTGGCCACTAAATCGTGCACAATTTTTTGCCCATTACCCAAATTCTGATTTCTGCAGGACAGAATTGAAAGGTCACATGACAGGGTAGGTGTTCAGTGTGACTATTAGGACGCCTGCATCCCACGCTGGGGTCCCTGCCTTTGAGTCCTGGGTCTGCTTCTGATTCCAGCTTCCTGTTGCTGCTCAAACTGGGAGGCAGCAGGTGATGGCCCAAGTACGTGGTTCCCTGACACCCAGGAAGGAGACCCAGAATGAGTTCCTACAGCTCCCAGCTTCAGCCTGCCCCCACCCCCATCTCTCTGCCTTTCAAATAATAGTAAAAATGGCCAGGTGAGCCCTGCTGACATGGGTCCCGAGCGTGGGCAATCAGAACCTTACATACTGGGAGGTGGTGTGCCCCCCTTTGCTCCAGGGGAAGATACTGTGTGTCTTTTAGGGCTTTGTGCAGAACAGGAATCTTTCACAAGGTGGCCTGGAATGAGGTGCGTTTAGTGCCGCTCATGCAAGACCTGCAGAAGTACAAGACACCCAGGGAGAATCCTCTCCCCAAGGCCAGTGGTATGCGGAGAAGCCAGGGAAGGTTTGATGGCAGAGCAGGGACCAGGACATGGACGTTCATTTGGTGTAAACCCTGTCCCTGGAGAGTCTGGAAGAGAAGGGGCATGTGACATGAATTCAGGAAAAGGTCACTCTGGCTTCTGGGTGGAGATGAGACCGCAGGAGCAGCGGCGGCAGGGTCCACCGGGAAGCTGAAGCCCTGTCGCCCACAGAGTTGATGGCCTTTAGCTTGGTGGTAGAGGCAGTGATGGGTGCCTGAATTTGCCACATACGAGACACTTCAAAATACTCATGGCAAATGGGATTAAAAGGCAAGTTTATTTTGGTGCAAAAAAAATATAATGGAAAATAAATAGTATGAAAACATGATGTATGAATTTCTTTTACATTTTATTTTTATTTGAAGAACAGAGGGACTGGGCCGGCCTGAAGCTGGGAGCCAGGAACTCCACCTGAGTCTCCCATGTGAGTAGCTGGGACCCAAGTATTTGAACTGTCACCTGCTGTCACCCAGAGTGTGCATTCGGGAGCTGGGAGGGGGAGCGGAGGCAGAACAGGAACCCAGGCACCCTGGCACGGGACGTTGGCTTCCCGGGCAGCGTGCAAAGTATTGCACCAAGGGCTTGCCTCAAGGATTCAAATAATTTTGCACTTCTTCCCGCCCAGAAAACCCCTTGCAACTCAATTTTCTCTGAACGTTTTGAAGTACCTCACATTCCGATAGGAGCATCAGCTGGGTTGGCCGCTGGGCTGGATAAAGTTGGAGGGGAAAAGAGGAGAGAGATGCGGGATTCATGCTTTGGCGTTAACCTCTAGAGGACTGGTGGTTCTGCCTGCCGGGACACGCGGAAGGACCTGGGCGATCTGATCGGGCTCGCTGGTCTGGCTTTGCTGGGTTTTAGGTTCCCATCGCAGGGAGGATGTAGTGGAACTGAGTGACCTACGAGGCTCTGGTCTGGGGGAGAGGTGAGCGCTAAAGGTAAAAAGTGGGGAACTCGGTAGCAAGGCTGTGACTGGAGGTCCTGAGACTTGGCAAGATTATAGAGGAATAGAGAATGACAGAGCTGGTGAGTTCAGGCCACTGAACCCTGGTGTCCTTTGGCATTCTGAGGGCTGGAAGTAGAGGAATCAGTCAAAGGGGAAGGTCAGGAGACAGCCTGACATTTGAGCTGGAGAAACGCCAATGCAAGGGACGTCACTGGGTGCTAATAGGGCCTTGGTGAGCAGCGATAGCAGTGGGGATACGCGCAGCACTGTCTTTGCTTAGAAACACCCTGAGGATAACTGTGGGATCTCTGAGGTTTCTCTGAGTCAGGTGAACAAACGACGTGCTGCCTGTGTGCTGCTCGTGGAAGGCAGGCAGCACTGTGTAGCACGGGGCGGTTGGAGGAGGTGGGGGGGGGGGTGGATGACTGAGCTACGTGGCAAGGAGGTGAAGAACTTTGGCATTTTGTTGTTGTAGTTGCTAGGAATCAAATCCAGGTTTGCTCCTAAGCCTTCAGCAGTGTGTGCTACACACATATTCTTTCAGTGTCTCGTGTGTGTGTGTGTGTATGCACGTGTGTGAGAATTAAGACTGTTGTCCAGAGCTGAGCAGGGATGGGGAGCAGGAGAGGCCACAGTCCTCGTCTTAAGGAATTTTATTTATTTATATACAAGGCGGAGTTCCACAGAGGGAGAGGGGGAGATCTTGAATGCGCCGGCTCATTCCCCAGACAGCTGCAATGGCTGGGGTTGGCCGTGTCAAGCTGATGAGCCTGGAACTCCATCTTTGTCTGCCACCTGGGTGGCAGAGGCCCAGACACTTGGGACATCTGGCACTGCTTTCTGGGCACATCAGCAAGGAGCTTGGTTGGAACTGGAGCAGCCTGGACTCAACCTGGCGCCCATATAGGACTGGGTGGAGTGGAGCGGCCTGGACTCAAACAGCACCAATCATAGACATTGCCTGAACCTGCTGTGCCGTGACGCCCCAGAGACCACAGTCTTGAGAGGGGCGTGAGATACGAGTAGAGACAGAGGAAGGGGTGTCGCTAGAAGACCGACATCCTGGGGCCCTGGGATTGAACTGGCACCTAGGCCACACCTGTGTGCCTGGTTGCCGCCCGGTTTTTCCACCATGTTGGCTGAGCTGGGCAGGACCTCCTGATATCGGACTGTGTTGATGGGGTTTTCATGATTGCTTGGACTCCCAGTCCCAGCTGCTGCCGGACGGTGCCACTGAGCTGTCACCTTTGCTCTGGGAACTCGTCAGTTTTGAACCAGGCTATGTGTGGCCGCTGAGTGCTCCATGCTTCTGACTGAATTCAGCTACCGAAGTTGCACAGGGCTGCCGTGCGCTCCCAGGCTGGCAGGAATGTGTCTCGCTGCGTTGTCAGCTGCCAGGCGTACGGGAGGCACCCTGTGAGTCTCCCCACCACTAGGTTCTTTTCGTTTATGCGGAGGGTGGTAATGAATTCCTTGGTCATCACTTGTGCAAATGAACTCTGTATTTTAAAAATCTTTTTGTTCCCAGCAAAAGGAGTTGGAGTTTTCAAAGCCCTCTACTACCTTTTAGTTAATGGCTGTGTGTACTTTAGATAGATTCCAGATCCGGATTCCAGGACTATAGGAATGAAAGACTAATTACGTTCAAGCGACAGAAAAACAAAACAAGATGGATAAATTATTTTCCACACTCCCTAATGAGCTCCTAATAAGTTCCTCCTAAACCTTTGGATTAAACTCCGCTGTTCTGGCCTCCACCCAGTGTCCCCCTTCTGTAACTAACTCCTCCTTATCTCCCCATTGCGTTCCTTCTTTTATTCCCACGCGTGTCCCGTGACACCCCATAGCTGAAGGAATTAGGTAGACTGTTGAATGGAGGACCTTAAGAACCCAGTGCTTATCTAAGTACAAGTCTCAGCTTTATCCCTCTCCACGCCTGTGACCTTCACAAGGTATTTAACCTGCTTGCGTTGGTTTGCTAACCTTTAACGTAATAGTGCCTTATCACATAGGGCTGTTGGGAAACAGTAGATAGCCTATGCATGAACGCTTAGAACAATGCCTTGAGTAATAAACAGCAAATGCTGGTAGCTGTTGATCAGATAGACTCAGATTTCAGCCAGAGAAAAAGTAGGCTTGGGGGTGATGACCTCTGCTTTGCAAGTATAGTGGGGTGAGTGGTAGAAGGTGCAGGGCAGGGAGGGAGGGAGACTGAGGCAGACCCTGGCCTGGTGGAGCTGATGAGAAAGATCTTCCCTGGGTCATTTCTCCATGTCCGTGTGGCTCTGCCCTTCAGTCGGCCCTGGGAGGGAGCAGGGGCTGGGTGTCTGCCGGCCTGCCCGTGGCCTGACCCCTCCAAACCTCGGTCCCCCTGGGCACCCATTCAGCGTGCGGGCTCCTGATTGCTCCCATGGAAAATGGGACTCCTCACTCAGTAAACATCACACGGATGGTGGGAACGCACCACGGCCATCTTGCCAAGAGCTGCCCGTGGCCAGCAGCTCTGAGATGAGGGCGGGGTCCAATTCTCCCCAGTTCATCTGGCCCTTGCTGAGTAGCTTACCCGCCTGAGTTCCACGCCGTTTCTAGGGAAATTACTTCAGTTAATCCCCCCAATTGCAGCCGTGTCCCCTGGCACAGCAGACGGCAGCTGCTCCATACCGCGGAACCGGCGTCGCAGCCTTGGCGTGTGAAAGGCAGGGCGTGTGTTTTGTTCAGCCATAATCGCGGGGGAGTTGAGAGGGTGGGCAGGATTTTTTTCCAGAGGAGAATAATTTTCCTCTCCTTTATTCCAAACAGAAAGCAAAAACGGATCAACAACTCCTCCCTGCCAAGTGACAAAAGAAATCCCACGTGGTCACGGTCCCTTCCCTGGGCCGCTGGTGCTCAGAGCTCGGGAGCGCGCGGGCTCTCTGCATCACCAACAGCCTGGAACAGAGAAGCTCTTTGGCCTGACTTGTCAGAGGCCTTCTGGGGACATTTTAATCCTTGTATTAATAATACAACGGCTTGGAAAGGGTTCCTGGGATATGGTCTATACAGAGCAGTGCGCACCACGACCCCCGCCCCGTGCTCTGACAACTCCCACCCAACTGACTCAAAATGCCTTTTTTCATTTTGGCGAAAATGACTCCAGGGCACCCTAGAGAGCCTTGAAATCTTTCTTGTCCGCCAAATTTGCAGAGAATCTGAGGTTTATATTAGAAATCTGGCGCCTGGAGCATGGCCTTGGAGAAGTCGCAGCTGTTGTGAATATTCTTCATCGGTAGCTAAAACCATCAGTCATTTTGGGACCTTTCTCGTGCTGCTCAAAGATATGTATACATCCCTTTGCATTTAATTCTTACCAAACCATTTGTTCTTAGATGGGTCTTTATTTGTGTGATGTGTGTGTGTCATTTTTTCCTGTAACAGGCTCAGGTTAGGGAGACGGATGCACATTTCCTGAGACCAACCATATAAGGGTAAACCCAAAGCCCAGAGTGCCGAGAGGTCAGCAGCTGTCAGTCAGGGTCTTCGCTTTCCTCCTCTTCTCCCAAGTCGGCTTCTGCTTTGACGGAATCCGTGTGCCTCTTGGGTGTGTTTTCCCGATGGTGCAGTCTGTGTCCAGGAACGGCCGATGTGATCTGTCGATGCTTCCTCTGAGGCCTGTGCGTGGCCTAATGGCTTTCTGGAGGGGTTGGGACGCGCGCTCTCTGCCTAGGCACAGGGGAGACAGTGAGGAAGGCATTTCTGCTTCCAGCCAGCATAACCAATTTTCTGAATGAAAAGAAGAAGTTGCAAAAGCAGGAGTGAGATGTTGGTGATCGGAGTCACGGGAGGCTCGCTAAGAAATCAAGAAGTAATTCGGGAGGTGGGGTCAGTTCCTTGTGGATGAGAGCGCGGATCCCACACTTCAGTGTAGATGGGAGGTTCATCGTGCAGTTCAGACGTTGAGCGAGAACAGCAAATTGAGCAAAGCGGACGCGGAGAACTCGTAACCGTTCCTGCTAGACTTCATGCATTGGAAGAAAAACGTAGCCGAGTAATGAAATAGATCAGGAGTGTTTGTATAAGAGAATTAATGACTGCTGATTGTTAAATGAGTACGAATATCCAAAAATGTTCCCAGCTCATCCATTCAAGAAAAATAGAGAACAAACACAGTGCATGTTCTGGAAGGAGAAAGGTGTAAT
Source organism: Lepus europaeus (assembly GCF_033115175.1). Lineage (NCBI taxonomy): Eukaryota > Metazoa > Chordata > Mammalia > Lagomorpha > Leporidae > Lepus > Lepus europaeus. The sequence goes on along the minus strand of NC_084830.1, from coordinate 160,485,962 downwards.
ACCCACAGACAGGATACTGAGAAACGTGTACAGTGTAGACTAATTTGTATGACCACCTTAGCGAAACAAGTTAAATTCCATGAAAACCTTTTATTATCAAAATCAACTCAAGAAAAATTTTTAAAAAACTGGTTTGAACAATAATCATGGAAAAGATGACAAAAAAAAAAAAAAAACTGTGAAACATTTCAGCCCACCTGGTTTCACACAATAATTTTTAATTCTTTAAACAGCAGGTGATCACTTTGCCATTTCTATTGAGCTAGTTTTATGTTGCCTGGTTGTGTTTTCTGCCTTTTCCCTTTTTTAAAAAGAAGTGATTTGAAATACAGAGACAGACAAACCCACACAGATCTCATCTGATGGTTCGTTCTTGGAATAGCTGGAGCTTAGCCAGGCTGAAGCTAGAATCCTGGAGCTCAGTCCAGGTCTCCCACATGGGTGCCAAGGATGTAAGCATTTAAGCCATTGCCTGCTGCCTCTCGGCCTGCACGTTAGCAAGAAGCGGAACTGGAAGTGGAGCCGAGCCTTGAACCCAGGCACTGTGCTGTGGGGTACAGGTGTCTCCAGCTGTGTCTTGCCTGCCGCTCCAAAAGCCCCTCCTGCTTCGGATTACTTAACTGAAAAATTAAAGGGATCTAATAAAGATCCATTGGATCCTATAAAATAAGGCCTCTCATCTTCCGTGATGCTTTTCCAGGAGCTCGTGGTTCTCAGTGTGTGGTCTGCAGATCCCGGGAGCTTCCCTGGCACCAGCCGAGCCAGGACTGTTGGCGCAGTAACGTGAAGACCTCACTTGCCTTTTCCCCTCTGTTGGCATTTGCACAGTGGCCTGAAAACAGCGCTGGGTAACCGTGCTGGCCCCTTAGCTTGGGTCAGCCAGCATCCAGTCAACACTGCAGGAAACCACTTGTTTCACTTCAGAGTGATCTTGTCGGGCCGGCGCTGTGGAGCAGCTGGTTAAAGCCCTGGCCTGCAGTGCCAACATCCCATATGGGCGCTGGTTCTAGTCCCGGTTGCTCCACTTCCAATCCAGCTCTCTGCTGTGGCCTGGGAAAGCAGTGGAAGATGGCCCAAGTGCTTGGTACCCCTACACTCACGTGGGAGACCGGGAAGAAGCTCCCGGGGCCTGTCCTCGGATTGTTGCAGCTCCGGCCATTGCAGCCAATTGGGGAGTGAACCGGTGGATCGAAGACCTCTCTCTCTGCCCCTCCTCTCTCTGTATAACTCTTTCAAATAAATACATAAATCTTTAAAAAAAAAAAAGAGTGATCTTGTCAAGCAGTCTGGATGAATGGTTGTGTGAAATCTACGCATTTGAGTAAGGATCTTTTGAAGCATTTTATTAAATGATGAGAGAGAGAAGACCCGACCTTGTGTCTGCTGGTTCTCTCCCCAGATGCTTACGATGTGAGGCTGAAGCCAGGATCTGGGAACTCGCCCTGGGTCAGCTACGTAGGTGGCAGGGACCCTGCCTCCTGGGCATCACCTGCTGCTTCCCGCCTGTGCGTTAGCGGGAAGCTGGAACCTGCAGAGCCTGTTCGATAAGAAATGCAGGCGTCGTCACCTGGGCCGTCTGCCTGCTCCCAGCGTCCTTGGAATGTTCCGTGTGACAGTGAGAAGCACCCGGGAACACTTCCTCTATGAATGACATACGATGGGGACCCCGGCGGGGAGCGCTCGTGTGATTCTTTAGTTTTGAGTTGAACAGCTGCTTTTTTCATCAAAGGCCATTGGTATTTGAAAGCATGGCTGACAAACTATGGTCATTTTGATTTGGGTCTTTTGCAGGGTTTTTATCAACAGTGAAAGAAATAAGCCTATCATTTCAAGGACAACAACTTAGAGTATTTGTTGTTAAGATTTGAACTTTCAAGGAAAGGCAGAATTTTAAAAAACTTGAATCTTCACTGTGAGTTTGATAACTTTGAAATACTTAGATATTTTTTTTGTGAGATTGGTGGTGACCTTAACAAATGTGATCTCATTGATAATGTAATCGATGTAATCATTTGGAGCATCTGCTGTTAGATCTTTGAATTTAGCAATCTGATATTTTCCCGAATCGGTCAGTGTGGATGACAGATGCATTAAAAATATGGTAGACCCAAGGACGTTCAGATTCTAGGACATGAAAGATTTCTGTGATGTCAAATGTTCTAATTTCCCATCTTTACAGAGCCACAGTTCCCACCTTTACAAAGCTTTAAGAACCACAGCTAGCTGGCTGAATGCAGAAGCCAGTATAAGAATACAGGGAGAGGGGCTGACAATGTGGCACAGTGGGTTAAAGCCACAGCCTGCTGTGCGGTGCCAGCATCCGATATGGGTGCCAGCCCAAGTCCTGACCGTTCTACTTCTGATCCAGTTCCCTGCTAGTGGCCTGGGAAAGCAGTAGAAGATGGTCCAAGTCCTTGGGCCCCTGCACCCATGTGGGAGACCTGGAAGAAGCTCCTGGCTTCAGACAGGCCTGTCCTGGTCGTTGAGGCCATTTGGGGAATGAACCAGCGAATGCAAGACCTCTGTTTGTCTCTGCCCGTCTCTCTCTGAAACTCTGCCCCTCAAATAAATAAAATGAATCTTAACTAAAAAATGCACTCAGGGAGAGCTGTCTTCAATGGCAGACATGCAAGACCTTGGCAGAAATGTAACACAGTGACACACTTCTCACTAAGTTTTTTTCAGTTGGGAATGTGTAGTTATTTTTCAGAAATCTTTTTGATAACCTGTGATAGTTATTGTAAACCTGAAGTCTAGGCTGTGCTCCCTCTCACAGCCGGAGCCTCTGGGGTCCTTTCCCACACCGCCGAGTCTGGGAGGGGACGTTTGGGTCTGGTTTAGAAGCTTGGAGCTGCGGGCAGTGTTTTGGTTGCTGCTGCTCACCTCAGCATCCATTAGTAGACAGCAGCCCACCAGAATAACTTCATTTATTAAGCGTGGATCCTCCTAGCATACACGGGCTCAGTTCTGAGGTTGAATTCCAAGATCAACAGGCAGTGATTAGAGCGGGTTTGCTCTCACTTTGGTGCCTCTGTTAGGACTTCCGCTTCCTGGGTTCTCTATCTGTGAGCACAAAGTCCTGTCCACCCCCGGGCCCCCCTCAGCCCTTCCCAGGGTCTCCCCGAGGTGTACAGGGAACTTCGGGTCAGACCCTGGCCATGATGTCAGGTCATTGTCTGTGAGCCACAGAATGTAGCGGCTGCTGCCTGTCACCTTGCAACCTGAGCAGATCCTGGAGACCCGGGCAGAGGAGGAGCGCAAGGCTGGCTAGTGGGCTGTGACGGTCATGGCCGTGGATCGCAAGGCTGCTGGGAGGCTCCTGGAACACTGTCCTTCCTGGGCTCCTTGTGTCTTGGGGAGGAGGGCGCTCTTTGTCTTAGGTGGTGCTTTGGTCAGTTACTGTGGGCCCCCTCACTTGAAAGAGTGCAATAAAATGACATCAAGAACACAGGCATTGTTAATATCAGGTGGAAGGGTGAACTCAGCCCTTCTCATGGGCAAACCATCTCCTGTTGTGTGCCAGGGTCTCTGTGGCATATATTTGTATACAGAAACTGCAGAATAATTGTGTGTACGGTCTTCGATTTTCACACAAATAGTCCGCTGAGCTCACAATGTGGCGAACTTCAAGGTGTGCCCGTAGTCACATTATTACTCTTCCAGAACTCTCTTCCCCAGGAGCCCTCCAATATCCCACCTTCAGCAGGAGCTCTTGGTTACAACTCCCCAGAGAGGATCTCTGCCTCCCATCTCACGCCTGCTGGTATAGTTGAAGGAAGAAGGATACGAGAATATTGAGTATCCAGGAGACAGGTCAAGCAATGCAGTGTCCGTCCATGATTTGTGGGAAACGAATCACAACGCACAGATTAACTCTGACGCTAAATTCAGATGACTGACATGAAGGCATTGCAGGGCACAGAGGTGAGCTCCATGTAATTTCTCTTTCAAATAAACTCTATGGAAGCTCACCGTCGTCTTTTCTGTTCAGTCCCACAGTATAGACTTGGAGTGTGATAACTTTTGGGACCAATCCTTGGAATTAATGGCCTTTTTTTTTTTCCCTCATTAAATCATATCTATCAGTGCTTCCAAAACATTTCACTTAAGAAAGCTGGGTATTTTGTTCTGTTCAGTTTCTTAACTTGTTTGTTATTTTTATTCATTTATTTGTATTTCATTTGAAGGGCAGAGAGTGAGTGAGCAAACTTCCATGAGCTGGTTCCTTCCCCGAATGCCTGCAACAGCCGGGGCTAGAACTCCCTCTGGGGTCTACGCAGTGGCAGGGGACTAAGCGCTTGACCCAGGGTGCACATAGCAGGAGGCTGGGTCAGAAGCAGACGAGCCGGGGCTCAAATCAGGCCCTCGGATACGGAGTGTTAGGGGTCAAGTGGGATCTGAACCATCTCTCCTAGTGTTGAGATGGTGTCATTTCTTGTATGCTACCATTGAGTGAGACCACAGATGGCTGGTCTTCCTGGTTACATACATGCGCCTTTCGCCTGTCTCATTGCTGCTGGCAGGGCTGTGGCCGCTTCGTTTGATGTCCTAGTCTCCGTAGACTGTGGAGCCAACGTGGGCTGATCCTAGGTGCCACGGGCCCCTCTTTGCTGATTGTGTGGAAGTTGAACTCGGCTCTGGAGAGATTTTGCATTAAACTTGTCCAAGAGGAATAAACAGAGTCATCGGCAAGTTCTCATCCCCCGTGGGCAGCGGGATGGCACGAAGGGAGTCCTAGGAACTGGGCAGTGCGAAGGAATGATGATACAGGGCCTTTTGGGTGGAAATAGAATGAGCAGTGTTGGGGAGTTTGGCTGTTGGACATAGCCAAATTTGTTTTTAAAAAATTAACTTGGTGTCTTAAATCCAAGCCGACAGCTTCTCTCCGGCTGAGATGGTCTCTCCAACCTGCCTGCTTGGTATTTCTTTAATGCCTGACTTCCGGCGGATGATGCTCATAGAAGAACATCGATTTGTTGGAAATTTCTCATCCCTGCCTTTTCCCGCCTCCGTGTGGTTGCTCTCCAGCCAGGAAAAGGTGTCCCCAGCTGGGGCTGACAGCGCTCTGGGGCTGTGCGGCTTTTCTGCAGTCTGACGTGGGGCTCTGAGCTGCTGACCGCGCACAGAATGGAAAGTGCCACAGGGTGGTTTCCAAAGCCCCACACACCAGTAACGTATGGAAGCTGCTGGAAAAGCCAGCGTTCCTCAATGTCCGAGACACTCCCTGAGTGAGCTGAGAAACGGCGCTAATCTCTCAGCCCTCTGAGGTGCGGTGGGGCGCACGGCTACAGCTGTGCACAGGTGTGTGTGTGTGCACACACAGGGGGATTTTGATGATCCTAGTTAATGATATCAAGTAAACGTGATAGGTAATGTCTGTACAGCACAGGCTGAGTCTGCGTTGACCGTATCATGGCTGTGTGAGTCAAGTATCATGTTCTGAGGGAATTTAAACATCACATTGCAGTGAACTGATATTCCGGCTAGGAGAGCGTTCTCTGTGGTGCCAGCATGCGTGTGGATTGGGGCAACCCTGCTGATTGTGTCTGTGAGGTGTCTCACGGGCAGAGGCTGTCGGTGCCAGGGCACAGCCTGCCAGGCAGTGACGTGTGGTCCTGTGGCTTCACAATGACGTGCAGTGCAGTGACCTCTCCCTTGGGAAAGACTGCTTTCCCTCTCTAGGTTTAGGACTGGGTCCTCCATAACAGTGGACTGGTCAGTAAGAGGAGAACTGACCTGACCCCAGTTTGCCGTGACCTTGGAGCACTCGGGGAGGAGAGAGGACAGACGGGAGACGTTGCACCTGCTTTCAGTGCTGGGCCAGGCTGAAGCCAGGGACCAGGAACGCCATCCATGTTGGTGGCTGGGACCCACGCTCTCAGGCCATCTTCTGGTACTTTCTCAGGCACATTGGCAGGGAGCAGGGTGGAAATCAGTAGCTGGGACTGTAACCAGCTCTCGCAGGGGATTTGGCATTGTGAATGGCAGCGTAACACTTGGTGTCAAAACACTGGCCCTTGTGTCTGTCATTGTAACTAAAAGTGTAAGTATGGGTTAAGTAAGGCAGAGTCTTCGCACATTTAATTTCTCTAGTTCCCTCCAAAGTGGCATTTGCTTCTGGTAGGCGGTCATTTTTATCTACCTAAGTCGCGAGTTCAGGGCCCTGTGAACTGAGCGGCGCTGTCGGTTAGGGGTCGCGTCTCCCGACAGCCTGGCTGGCATAGGAGGAATTTTCCCGTGACGGCGACAGCTGTGCTGGTCTTCTTATTTGGTCTACACGGTTTCCGCACATCTATCGAGTGATTCATGGCGACGCCAGCTGCTAGCTCTTTTTCCCTCCAGGACGTAGGGTGGAAGGAGATTCATTGGTAATTTAAGCTCAGAGAGAATAACACTGCGTGTGACGTCGGGTCAGATGAGGGACCAAAGGCGGAAGGTTGGTGCTTCAGAGCCGTCTGCAGACAGATGCGTGGCTGCTCCGGGGAGAACTCGGACACGGGCAGAATGCATTTTTACCTGTAGGAGGTGCTTTCTCTTGGGGTTTGAGCCCCAAAATAGCTGCATGTTTTTCTGCATAGCAGGACTGGTATTTGTGATCCAGAAATAAAACGAGACTTTAAAACACATGTGCACGCCTTCACGCCTACACACATTTGTTCACACACACACGCAGGGTCACGGAACTGTGGATTCAGAACCAGGGTGAAGAACCAAGTGGAAATATCTTCATAGAAGGAAACAGAAGCAGCCACGAAGCGGAGCGAAGGAGGGGTCGGGTGGCGGTGGGAGAAAGCTCCGGAAGCTGCTCTGTAGGCAGTGGTCAGGGTGAGTGCTGTGCAGGCTGTGCCCTGCAGGGCAGGGAGCTGGTGCCACGTGGGCAGTGAGTGCGTTCAGGCCATTTTCCCGGGAGTGTCCGCTGTCTTCATTCATCTACATTTCTTGCTTGTTTACCTCCTGTTGATTCTGCAAAGGTGGTAGAAGTGAAACTCGCCTGTCCCTTCCCCGGCGCAGCGTGTGGCCATAGCTGTGGTGACTGCGTGTTCCTGGGAGCTGAGCCTTGCTCTGTGTGAACGTGAGGGGGTGGGAGTGTCAGGCCTGCAGCGTGTAGGTGCGCCAGCCAGGTAGCCAGGTCAGTGGGAGTCGGGGAGAAGCACTCTGGGAACCTGAGGGGCGCACACAGCCTGCTGGGGGCCGTGAGTGCCTTCTGTGCACTGATCTCCGAGCGATGGGTTCAGCCCCTGCAGGGCCTCCTGGCCACATCCGGGTAAATCTCCTTCCTGATCCCCTTCCCGCTTGTTTTATTCTCCTGTCTCCGTGTCTCGTCTCTTACTCGTTGAGGCCTTTCAACCTCATTTTTCCCCTTTAGTTTACGGGTAAGGTACCATTTTCTTACTTTTTCTGTTTTGTGCTGATCTAAACATTAGAGATCCTTTTCTTCAAAACATAATAAAAACATCTACAGTATGATCTTGGAACTTAGGAGTCAGAGATTAGGGGTATAGGGGCCGGCGCCGTGGCGCAGCAGGTTAACGCCCTAGCCTGAAGCACCAACATTCTATATGGCCGCCGGTTGTAGTCCCAGCTGCTCCACTTCTGATCCAGCTCTCTGCTGTGGCCTGGGAAAGCAGTAGAAGATGGTCCAAGTGCTTGGGCCCCTGTACCTGCATGGGAGACCCAGAGGAAGCTCCTGGCTTCGGATCAGCACAGCTCCGACCGTTGTGGCCAATTGGGGAGTGAACCAGCGGATGGAAGACCTCTCTCTCTCTCTCTCTCTCTCTCTCTCTCTCTCTCTGTGTGTGTGTGTGTGTGTGTAACTCTGACTTTCAAATAGATAAAAAAAAGTCTTTTTTTAAAAAAAGAGCTTAGAGGTATAAGAAAGACTGTGTAATTTTGATCGGCGGGAAGAGGAGAAGTCAAGGCCCAGGAGATCCTGGCCGAAAGGACATGTGCCTTTGAAGATGCCTGTGTGCTCGTTCAGAGTCCCTGGCCTTTGAAACCTGCTGATGCAGATGGCGGAAGGCAGCGACAGTGGGGCTCTGCCACCCCCAGGGGAGATGGGGACTGAGGTCCCTCTTCTGGGCTCCATCCTAGCTCATCCCGGCTCAATCCTGGCAATTGAAGGCATTTGGAGGGTGAGCCAGCCCATGAGGGCACACTCTTGCTGGTTCTCTTCTCTCTGTCTCTCTGCCCCTCAAATAAATGAATCAAAACCAAAGTGTTCATGTGGGCTATATAGGATACTTACCCTAGGAGCACTGCAAGGTGTCCAGGCTGCCAGAGGGCTGGCGGCTTTGCCATCGTGGCTCAGCTGTGAACTCGCCGCACTGTTAGCTCAGGAGGCCTGGTTCTCATCAGAGTATGTGAGCCAACGATGGTGTCTTCGTGACCGCTGGTACCAAGTTCCTCTGAGTGCCTCACAGGGTCATGGCCTGGGAAGGTCAGCGTAGGGAGGCTGGAAGATCAGCCATTCTGGGTTTGATTGTTCGTAGTCCCTGTGCAGAGAAGGGTTCACGCAGCCAGTGTGGACACTGCTGTCCTTAGCAAGTTGGCTGACGCCCGGGAAGCCGAATGCTGGACAGTTCCCCACACCGGCAGGAAGTGGTAAAATGCGCTCCCTGTGCCCAGGCTGTGCAGGCCGCAGGGCTCTCTGGAACGTCTCTGTTCCTTCTCGCACTCCGGAATGTTGATGTGTCTCGGAGGGTGCCTCCAGTTCCATCCCGAGTCCTTGTTAAAAATATCTTTTCACTTACTTATTTGAAAGGCGGAGAAAGAGTTGGAGCTCGTTTGATCCTCCATCTGCTGGTTCCCTCCCCAGATAGTGACAACAGCCAGGTCTGGGCCAGGCTGAAGCCAGGAGCTTCAAAGTCCATCCAGGTGTCTGACATGGGTGCAAGGGCCCACGCTCTTGGATGATCTTGGATTGTAGAGCCTTGGCCCGCTGTGCTGCAACGCCAGTTCTCAGCCTTGGGTTCTTAGTCTGTGCTGAGCATCCCTGGTAGGAGACACCCAAGCCAGGTGGCCACAGTTCCATGGCGGGGGAATGGAGGGCACTGGGGAAGGCACTCGGCCAGCTGCACCAGGGCTCCTCGGGACACGAGCCCCTGTCCCATTCTGTGTGATGGTTTTGCTTTGTATCCTTTACTGATGCCCGTATGTTGAGTCCCGTGGGTCATTCCAGCAAATCACTTAATCTGGGGCTGGTCTTGGGAACCCCTGGGTCAGTGCCCCTTACTGATAGATAGAAATTTTTCCTTGAGTGAATACTGCCTATTGATGATCTTTTGGGGGTAAGGACATAGATACCAAAGGCAAATGAAGGTGAATACAGCTGTGTAGCAGATAAAATGGACTTTTACAAGGAAGCAGAAGTAACGGTGGTGATGGACGGGTGGTATGGGGAGGAGGGTGTCGGATGGGGTGGGTGTTGGGCTCAGTGGCTTGGATGCCTCGTGGAATGCCACGACCCAGGAAGAGCGCCTGGGTTTGAACCTCTGCTCTGCTTCCAACCCCAGCTTCCTGCTCACGTGCACCTTAAGAGACAACAGAAGGTGGCTCAAGTCCTTTGGTCCCTACCACCCACGTGAGAGACCCAGATTGAGTTCCAGGCTTCTGGCTTCAGCCTGGTCCTGGCTGTTACATACAACTGAGGAGTGAACCAGTAGATGGAAGTTCTGTCTCTCTGTCAATAAAAATTTCAAACAAATAGCATGGGGTGCTAAATGTGGGTGGGCACCGACTTGAGAGCTGTGATCAGGGGATGAGGATTATGGTACATGCAACCCGTGGGGGACTTGGAGAACCCGACATGCTTAGGTGCAGGGGGGAGATTCAAGGCACGGAAGAAAGTGCAAAGGTGTATTGGAGACGGAGACCCAGAACGTGCAGCCGGCCTTCTCACCAGGGAGAGGGTCATGGCGCTGAGCGGGGGAGATTGGAGACAGAGACCCAGAACGTGCAGCCGGCCTTCTCACCAGGGAGAGGGTCATGGCGCTGAGCGTGGGAGATTGGAGACAGAGACCCAGAACATGCAGCCGGCCTTCTCACCAGGGAGAGGGTCATGGCATTGAGTGGGGGAGATTGGAGACAGAGACCCAGAACGTGCAGCCGGCCTTCTCACCAGGGAGAGGGTCATGGCATTGAGCGGGGGAGATTAGAGACAGAGACCCAGAACATGTAGCCGGCCTTCTTCTCACCAGGGAGAGGGTCATGGCGTTGAGTGGGGGAGATTGGAGACAGAGACCCAGAACGTGCAGCCGGCCTTCTTCTCACCAGGGAGAGGGTCATGGCGTTGAGTGGGGGAGATTGGAGACAGAGACCCAGAACGTGCAGCCGGCCTTCTCACCAGGGAGAGGGTCATGGCATTGAGTGGGGGAGATTAGAGACGGAGACCCAGAACGAGCAGCCGGCCTTCTTCTCACCAGGGAGAGGGTCATGGCACTGAGCGGGGGAGATTGGAGACAGAGACCCAGAACATGCAGCCAGCCGCCTTCTCACCAGGGAGAGGGTCATGGCGTTGAGTGGGGGAGATTAGAGACAGAGACTCAGAACATGCAGCCAGCCTTCTCACCAGGGAGAGGGTCATGGCATTGAGCGGGGGAGATTGGAGACAGAGACCCAGAATGTGCAGCCGGCCTTCTCACCAGGGAGAGGGTCATGGCTTTGAGTGGGGGAGATTTCCGAAGAGTTGTCGACTTATGATGGAGGTCCTAGGAACTCCCAGCCAGGTAAGTAGAATCTACATGGTGAGTAGCTGTACACTTTGGTTGATGAAGAAGAGTTGCGACACTGAGCCTGTTGTGTGCGCTTTGGGCCACACACTCTCTGAAGTCACGTGCGGGGACCCATCAGTCGTTACAACCACCCATGAGCCAAGGGATTTGTTTTCTTTGCTTTTAACAGAGGTAGCCGTGGAGGCCCAGGGTGTGAAACTGGTCGACTGGTGAACTCTCGTGAAGGAGACCGGTTCTCGTGGGTGATGCTTTCCCCCATCAGTGCGGGACCTTTCCAGGTGTGCCCTAGAACCCATCAACAGCAGGGGAGCCCTGGAGACGCGGAAGCAGCCCAGCCTCCTGTCTTCCCAGCGCTGCTGCTGTGTGGCTGGGGAAGCAGCAGCCGCGCGTCTGGCTATGGAGTTGGAGGAGCTGAGCTGGATCTGATCGCTGTGCACAGGGCACGGCCCTGAGGTTCATCTGTGCCTCAACTCCTTCGCAGAGGGTGCGGGGAGCCCAGGATCTGCTGCTGTGGCTGTTGGGGCGACTCGGTGCCATCAGACTCAGTCCTTGACACCCGCCTGCTGCGCGTGAGCGCTCATCAGACTGTAGCTGTTGCTCGTCAGTGGGGGACAGATGATTTCCATACCAATTTCCGTTTCATGGCCACTTTTAATTTACCACTAATTATATTTTTATGGCATTTGCATACAGTATTTAATTGACCGAAAAATCCCATTAATACTTCATAATGAAGTATACAAATGAGGTGGGGGAAAGATTTTGGGGATATTGTAAAGATAGGCCTGCTTTTCTCCTTCTTTGGGACGTCGGCACGCGGTGAGCATGGCCCAGTCCCCGTGGTAACCTCAGCGCTTTCCCATGGGTGAGACCAGCGGGCTCCTGATTGTCTCCCCTGAGCCCTTTCTCATTCACTGTCAAGGGAAGGGCTGCTCTTCCCGTCCCCCCGCCCTGCCACCCCTATCACCGTGACTGTTGGCACCCTCACCTTTGCAGGGGTAACGTCGTGGCTCAGCAGGAGGGGCTCTCCGCACCCCTGGTCGGCACGCAGCGCCCCCCTGCTGGACTTCGGTCGCCTTGCTGGCTTAGCACCTGCAGGGGTGTGGGACAACCTCGGGGCCTTTTCTGGGGCACTGTCCACCTTCGTCATGTTCCCCCCCATCCGCACGTTGCTCTCCCCATTCTCAAACGTGTGTCCCTGCCTGTCCTCTCTCGCCCTGACTTGGCGAAGGTGAAACAAGGCTGTGACCTGAGCCAGTCACGGGTGGCCTGGTGCCCTCCATCTGCAGTGGTCCTCAGACACCTGGAATGCCTGCTTCCAGCCTGGAATCTCGCCGTGGCATCCGCACTGCTGCTTCCAGGGCTGGCGGGAAGGGCTCTGAGACGGGCTTCCTTACTGCCCATGTAGAAGGGTCTTGGTCTCCCATCCCTCCTCCCGCCCTCACTGATGGTTAGGGCTGCTGTGACTCCTAGGTCCTTTCCACTGGCCTTTGTTTTCGCTTCTCCCCTCCCCTCCCCTCCCCTCCCCTCTTCTCTTCTCTTCTCTTCTCTTGTTACTTATTTGTTTGAAAGGCAGAGCCACAGAACGAGTAGGAGAAAAAGCTATCTTTCTTTGGCTGGCTTGCTCCTCAAAGCCAGGAGCCCAGGATTCCATACAGGTGCAGGGGACCAAGCACTTGGGCCTACTTCACTGCCTTCCCAGGCCTGTTAGTAGGGAGGCTAATCTGAGGTGGAGCCGCTGGGACTCGAGCCAGCGCTCTCACAGGGGATGCCAGTGTCGCAAGCAGTGGCTTAACCTCTGCACCCAACGCTGGCTTCTTAGTGTTGATCTCCTGGTCCTCTGTCTCCAGCTGGTGTTTGTCTTCGATGTTGCTTTACATTTACCCTTATAGAAATTCATTCAGTTGTCATTCCATTGAAAACCTGTTCTGGTCTTCCAGAGAGCCATTATACCAGCGATTATCTGAAAATTCGGTGGAAGATTCCTGACCCCTTTTTCAAAGACAGGGAGGGACAGCAGTGTTTTTCCCTTCTGAGTCCTTCGCACGCAACATCTTCATGATGCTTTGCTCCCTATATGCGTCCCTCCTGTGCTGTCACTGAATGTAGAGGAACTCGAATGTCCCCTGGGGAAAGATCGCCGCTGGTGGGGGAGCACGTGGTCGGTGCCCTTGGGGGACTCCGTGCAGGTCCCCTTGCCTTGCTATTGCCAACGGCTAACAAGGGAAGTAAGCTCAGACTGCACACACTGAGCCTGGAGGCCGTCATGCTGTCTTGAGGAGACGAAGTGCGTTAGCCAAGGTTTATCCTCACAGCCACACTGGTCCACGCAGGGGTCTGAGTCAGGGTCCGTGGTCTCGGCAGAGATGCCACGGAGCAGCGTGTCTGCCACTCACTAAGATGGGTCAGCAGAATCAGAGGCTGAGATGTGGGTGGGTGGGTGGGGGTCCTGATGCTTGATCAGTCATGGGGGAGGTGACATCCAACAAGCCAGCAGATGCCACTCGTGTGGGCTTGGTCCCTGTGTCCTTCAGCTCCCTTTTTAAAAAAAACCCTTTTTAAGTTTATTTATTTATTTGTCAGACAGAGTTACAGAGAGAGGTAGAGACAGAGAGCTCTTCCATCTGTTGGTTCACTCCCCAGATGGCCACAAGGGCCAGAGCTGAGCCAATCCAAAGCCAGGAGCGTCCTCCGGGTCTCCCACAGGAGTGCAGGGGCCCAAGCACTTGGGCCATCTTCCACTATTCAGCAACGTCACATCTTTCTGATTCTTCTTTGGTTGTCCCATTTCCCTTCCACCCCTGCTCAGCTGGGAAAGGTTCTTTCAAAGGCTCATGTCATTAAGTAATCTAGAATGATCTTCCTGTCTCGGGAGCTAAACTCTGAGTGCCTAGGGCCTTTATTCCCATAAATGGTGACTTACAGGTCCAGGGTTTAGTATGTGGGCATCTATGGGAGTTGTTATTCTGCTGATCTTGGATGGAGAACACGTGGTGCTGACTGCCTGGAAGGTTCTGTTCACTGGGTGTTCTCGGGGATGGGCGTTTGGCTTAGGAGCTAAGATGCTGGTCAGGACACCTGTCTCACATCAGAGTACCCGGATTTGCCGCCCGCTCCAGCTTCTGACCCCAGCTTCCTGCCACCGCAGACCCTGGGAGGCAGCAGTGTTGGAGCAGGTGGTTGGGTTCCTGCTGCTCACGTGGGAGGCTAGAACGAGTTCCTGATTCCAGCTGCAGCCTCCGGTCCAGCCCTGGCCATTGCAGGCATTGTTGGGTGGGCAGGGTATGATCCAGCACGTGGGAACTAGCTCCCCTCCTCTGCTACTCTCCCTCCCTCCCTCCCTCTCCCTGCCTCTAAAATAAATACATAATTTTTTTTAAAAAACTAAGCTAGACACAGAAAGTCTCACACACATATGTTTCTCTCAGAATCATTATTCCCACTTCTCATGTGTTTTTAGATGAAACTATGGCTTAAGGGTTTAACTCCTGGAAGATCCCAGAGCTGGGAACCAGTGGAGACAGGGCTGCGTCCCACGCATGCGTGTCTGGATGCTGTTCAAACCTTGCGCCGTCTCGACACTGCAGCACAGAACAGAGCGAGTGAGGCATCGACTTCCTCGAGGTCTGGTAATGAACTCTGCTTCTGGAGCCTCCCTTGCTTCCGGTCTGACTCCACTCCACCACCTTGCCCCTGCCTCCTGACGCCCTTCTCCCTGTGAGGTCTGCGTTTGGTCAGGTGTGGCCTGGGTGCTGCTGGAGACGTCCCGAGGGACGTTCAGGAACCGAGTCACAGACGCGCTCTGCCAGCCTCTTTCAGGATCTTCCATTTCCATTTGGGAGCAAGACTTGTCTGAGACTGAAGATCTTTCGTGATTTTATTTTTTTTGAGATTTATTTATTTAGTTGAAAGTCAGAGTTACACAGACGGGAGAGGGAGAGAGGGAGAGACAGAGAAGTCTTCCATCTGCTGGTTCACTCCCCAATTAGCTGCAACAGCTAGAGCTGCGCTGATCCGAAGCTAGGAGCCAGGAGCTTCTTCCTGGTCTCCCACATGGGTGCAGGGGCCCAAGGGTTTGAACTAGACTCGAGCAGCTGGGACTCGAACTGGTGCCCATATGGATGCTGGCACTGCATGTGGCGGCTTTACCTGCTATGCCACAGCGCCGGCCACTAAAATCTTTCATAACCTTTAAACACTTATCAATCTTTAATATTTTTACTTTATTTATTTGAAAGGTAGTGAGAGAGAGAAAGAATAGAGGGGGGGGGGGGAGGGAGGGAGGGAGGGAGAGAGAGAGAGAGAGAAATCTTCTATCCTCTGGCCACAATGGCTGGGGCTGGGCCAGCCTGAAGCCAGGAGCTTCCTATGGGTCTCCCACGTGGGTGCAGAGGCCCAAGCACTTGGGCCATCTTGAGCTGCTTTCTCAGGCACATTAGCAGAGAGCTGGGTCCGAAGTGGAGCAGCTGGGTTTCAAACTGGCACCCATGCAGGATGCTGGCCTGTGGGTGGAGGCTTAACCTGCTATGCCACAATGCTGGCCCCTCCAATCTCTCTCTTTAACAAGGAGAACAGCCCTTAAACTTACAGTCTTTGTGGAAAAACAATTTGGCCCACAATTCAATAAAATTGCTTTAATTAAAAAAAAAAAACTTTTGAAGGCAAGTGATTCTGTGTTTTTACTTTAGTGATCTTAACTGTGAGGTTTTTAAAAATTTATTCAAATAAAAGAGAAGTCTGTTTCAAGAAAGATATTAAGGGCTTCTAATGAGCGCTGGGTTTGTGGTTATGGCACACACTGATGAATGGATGGGAATGAATGAAATTGTTCGTCTGCAGTGCTGGGCAACCATGTGTCCTCCAGCCTGCCGTGGGTTTCTTTGCTTTTAAAAAACGTGGGTTTATTTTATTTGAGAAGCAGGGGCGTAGAGAGGGGAAGACAGGATTCTTGCATCTGCTACTTTACTCACCAAATGTCTGCAACAGTGGGGGCTGGGCCGGGTCTAAGCCAGCAGCCAGGTAATCAATCCAGCCTCCCCTGTGGGTGGCAGGGACCTGCCACCTCCTAGGGTGTGTGCTACCAGGAAGCTGGATTGGAGGGGAGTGGTAACTCGGAGCCAGGCACTCGGTATGGGGTGTGGGTGTCCCTGCCAGTGGTTTAACAGTGCCAGATTGTCACCCCAGTAAGTATCACGTGGTGGACTCTCCCTGATGCCGGCCCTGGAGTTCTCTCTGTGGGCACCTGTGTGCCCAGCTGGTACCCTGGGTGCCCCGACCTCAGGGCCAAGTCTCAGCTGCTCCTGTCCATGGCACCCAGCTGCCCTGCCTTTTCCTGGTGTGTGGTGCGATGCAGTAGGCAGCTGCCTGGGTTCACACCCTGGGATCCCAGACGGGAATCCCAGACCATGGCCGTGACCACCCCAGCTTCTAAGCTCAGACATTCCAACGCGCAGGCATGTTGGCAAATGCCTTCTCGTGTCACATGAGACCATGTCAATGAGAGAGCATGCTTTAACAACAGTCAGCCGGAGAGAAACGTGAGACCTCCGTTTGACGGTGTGTCTGCTCAAGACGGGATCAAGACAAAAATAAGGCAGCTTCCTTGGTGAGCAAATCCAATGTCCGGCTCCCTACTTTCTGGTCACCCCAGGCAAAGACCAGTGGGTGGGAACAGTGCTGTCTGTACATAGACTGCACTTTGTCGCTGGCTGGTTGTGTGCCCATGTGGACTCTAAAGAAACGCCACCTTTGTTTATGTGGAGAGAATGCATAAGGAAATACTGACATATTGGGGACAGGGGCCCAAAGACTTGGGCCATCTTCTACTGCTTTCCCAGGCCACAGTAGAGAGCTGGATCGGAAGTGGAGCAGCCGGGACTAGAACTGGCGTTGCAAGTGGCAGCATTACCCGCTACGCCATAGCCCCAGCCCCATAGAGTTTCATTCTGGCTGTCTGCTGTTGGCAAATGCCTCCCAACACCTTGCACCTGAGAAATAGTGTTGGCTACGTTTCAGGTCGACGATGGTTTCATCAGGATGGCCTGATGCAGAGAAAGATTGTGACGAGGGAAAATCTGTTTCTCAGCCATCCCTTGCGTCTGGGTTCAGGTTCCCCTCAGACCCAGGGGGTCCTGGCCTGCTGTGGTGCAACAGGGACTCTGTATTAGCGTGAGTGGTGTTGGTTCTGTGGCTCTCATCCAGTTGCTTGCACAGGGGTCCAAAAGAGCAGGTGCATTGGAGCCTGTGGCCCCCTCCCCTGCTGAGGAGTTTGCGATTCCTGCTGTTCCTTGGATGGAGACCTGCCGGACTTTCTAGAAACAACGGTGATTTTGCATGTGCTGTTAAGTCATTCAAGAGAAAATGCAACTGGAAGCTCTAATGTCCTACACGCACACACTTCAGAAGGAAGGTGTCTCAGAACCCACCTGGTCAGAACCCGGAGCAGTGAGCAGGTAGAGCAGACAGAGGTCCCTTCTGAAGTGCACTGGCTCTATCTCGTGGGTGCACGAAGCGTGGATGGCAGGCATTTGCCATCGCAGACCAAACATGTTCCCCATTCCCTGTTGGCTCACGTGTGCTTGTTGGGTAAGTGGCATTTGCCACGGAGGAGTCCTAAGCGAGGGTCGATGCTGTGCCCACCCTGTCCTGCCCAGAAGCACTGAGACTCCCCCTCCTCCCTGCCTGTCCATTGGAGCAGGTGAAGGCCCCCTGCCCCCACCCCACCGGCCCTGGCCTCATGATCCCATTCTGGCCCCGTGTGGCCCAGAGCCTTTTGTCGTCCCGCGGGGACAGCGGGGACAGCGGCTGGCCATTCCGGAGCTTTCCCACCAGGTTCCAGTCCGTTGTTAAAACCAGACCACCCCAGCAGGACCCGGGTCTAGAAGATTCCGAGCAGGAGGGATGATGGCACAGTGGGACAGGGTGTTTCCAGCCTCAGTTCAGGCCCCGCCTGGGAAGGAGGGGAGGCAGGAAGACTGGACAGGGCGGTCTGTTGGCTGTTAAGGCCCTCACCCTGGAGAAGATGACAGGAGCTCTAAAGAGGTAATTGGGCCCCTGATGGGAGGAACAGTCACAATTAAACCCAGGAAGCCACAGATTAGCCTGAGGCACCCAGCGAGGACTAAGCCCCATTAGCTAACCTGTTAGCATAGATGTCTTCAGCTTTAACCCCAGCTGCGACCTGTGCGGTGAAATCTGAGTGGAAGGCGGGCTTGTGGTGCCTTGTGCTAGGAGTTGGTGTTTAGAAAGACTTGGGGAAGCCCCAGTGGTGCACATCAGAGGGGGACCTTTGCAAGTCTTGCCCTCCTCCTCATTTGCAAATCTTGTTCACATTCAGTGGGGTTTTTACGGGATAATTATCTACTTCTCCTCCAGCCTTCTCTTTTCTCTCTCTGAGCTTTTGATTTGAAGTTAGATTCTCCGGCTTGAGCTTTCCTGTGCTGTGGGAGGCCACGGAAATCCTCCCAGTGGTTTAGTTCCTCATTCAGTTGATACTGAGCGCCAGCTATGTGCCAAGCATGTTCCGTGCGCTCAGGAAACATCAGAGAACAAAGATGCCTCCTCTTTAGAGGTCTTATTATAAAATATAAAGGGACTTCATAAAGTTCTTGGAAATTTAGATTAAAAGGCATTTATTTTGGTGCCCAAAGAAGTTTGAAACCCATGCAAGTGGAAGTTTTTTTTTTTTTTTTTTGACAGGCAGAGTGGACAGTGAGAGAGAGACAGAGAGAAAGGTCTTCCTTTTTCCATTGGTTCACCCTCCAATGGCCGCTGCGGCCGGCGCTCTGTGGCTGGCACACCGCGCTGATCCGAAGCCAGGAGCCAGGTGCTTCCTCCTGGTCTCCCATGCAGGTGCAGGGCCTAAGCACTTGGGCCATCCTCCACTGCCTTCCCAGGCCATAGCAGAGAGCTGGCCTGGAAGAGGGGCAACCGGGACTAGAACCCGGGGTGCTGGCGCCGCAGGCAGAGGATTAGCCTGTTGAGCCAAGCGAAGGGTTTTTAAAACCTCAGTGGAAATGCATCCTGCGAACAAATGATGCTCAGGGGGGCGGTGCTTGACTGGCATTGCGCTGCTTGGGTGCCTGCGTTCCATGTACCCAGAATGCCCGAGTCCCACATCTCCGGTTCCAGCTGTTTGCTGATGTTACCGGGTTGGTGGTGGTGATGGCTCCGTTAGCTGAATCTTTGACACCCACATGGGAGGCCTAGACTGAGTTCATGGCTGCTGGTTTCAGTCTGGCGCAGCCCCAGCTGTTGGAGGCCTTTGAGGGGTGAATAGTAACTGGGAGATCCTCTCTCTGTCTCTCTGGTGTGCACTCTCTCCTCCTCCCCCTCTCTCCCTCTGCTTTTCAAATAAATTACATAAAATTAAAAAAACTATGGGTTTCAAAAATATTTTTGTGCTATAATAAATGTATCTTTCAACTTCCATTTTTCCACAAACTTTTTGAAGTTGTCTCGGGTCACAAGCGGCCATCGCCATGGGGGCAGGGAGAGTGAGGGGGAGAGGGACTCAGGCGGCCTAGGCGGCTATTTTGCATAGTACGGGGCTGGGGCGGTGTTTTTGGACCACTCCTGCTGTGCTGAAGTTTTCTCTGACCAGCTGATCCCGGGTCCCGCATGTTTTGGGACTGGTGTGATGTCCCTTATTTTAGCAGCCCTGTCTTCCTTACTCAACTCCAGTTGAAGGAATCCTTGCCGGGGGCTCAGGATTTGAAATTGAGTGCATTGAAAGTATTGGGGTGTAAGGATGAAGAGCCTCGCACCTACCTGCTGCTTCCCTACGTCTTCGCACTTGGGCCCACGCCTCGCCGCGGGAAAGGACGGCCTTCTCGCTTGCACCCTGTCTGGATCTGCACTGACGCGGCCTTCTTGCCCTCCCTGACTTCAGAGCTCCCTTTAGAAGGGAGGAGGGAAAGCCAGTGTGACGTCATCAAGCTGGTTGGTGCTGATGCGTTTGGGAAAGACAGAGACCTGGGTGACTGTTGTCATCTGTCCGCAACCTGGGGAGCTCTCCCTCTGTTCCTACGACACCTGTCTTGTTTCTCCATCCTCTGAGCTTTGAAGTCAAGGCAATGCCTCTATTTGTGACCTCAGGCCCTGCACTTTAAAGGGCTTTTTTGGGGAAAGGCTTTCTACCTTTGTTGAGCTCTCCTCTTATGCTATGGGCAGCTACATACTTGGGGGAGCAGCAGGACAACGAGAAACACGGGGCTCTTGCTCACATTGGAGACACTCAGGATGCCGCTGGCAGAACGTTAAGCCACGCGTGGAACCTGGCTGGGCAGACCATGAACCTGGCCCTGTCTTCTACTCATGTTGGACTCGGGTGTTTGCCTGCTTTAACATTCATAGGGAAGACCGGTACAGTAAAAACACCTGGTGGCATGAGCAATTTTGAAATTAAATGTATTCAGTTGAGAGATAGGGCATAGAGAAATTTCTCATCTCTTATTCACTTTCCAAATGGCCACGATGGCAGGAAATATGCTAAGCCAAAGCACGGAGCTGGGAACTCAATGTGAGTGTCCCACAAGGGTGGCAGCCACCCAGCCCCCTGAGCTGCCGTCCACTGCCTCCATGGGTGCTCATCAGTGGAAAGCTGGAATCTGGAGTGTGGCCGCACCTCAAACCCAGGCGCTCCCGTGGAGGACCCAGGCTTCCTTATCTGCATATTCACCTTCCAGGAAGCACATGGAAAAGGCAAACATAAATAGAATAAATTAAATCTTGTGACCTGATTCTCAGGAAAAAGGGAGGTGAGGAAGATACTTTCCACTTGGGAAGACAGGTGTGGAAACCATGTATTCACGGTACGTTTTCTGATTCACAGCCACAGTAACCAGTTCAGTGTTAGGGCTCCCCATCGTCATTACCCATCTATATTTATGGGTCTGCCACCATTCCCAGGCGTAGAGTTCAATGAAGCAAGTACTCATTGTGGGTGCTATCTAAACAGAGCTGTCCAAGGAAATCGTTCCATGTGGCTCTTGCCTGGAGAAAAGTATAAAGATATAATATTGCGTGCACACGGGTACACTTGCATTCGTGAACATGCGTTTGTGCACACACACGCACACACACGCACACGCAGGGGTACCGCTTGCTGAGAACATGCTGCACAGAAGAGATAGGCAAGCTATGACGATGGGATCAAATCTGTTCTTCTAAATAAAGTTTTATTGGAACGTAACCAATCCACCTGTTGACTTGTGTTTTTGGTGGCTTTGCATCACAGAGGCAGAACTGAGTAGCTGGCGATTCTGTGTGACCTGCAGATTGGAGAGCATTTACTCTCTCGCTCTTAACACAAGGAAGCTTGCTGGTCCCTAGATTAAATGATGCAGTTTTTTCTAGCAGATGATTAAGCTTACAAAATGCATAATGAAAGATGTGTTGTCTATTCACATATATTGCTTTTTGTTTATGAATCTGTGTGACAAGAATATTCATTCCAGTGTAATTAGCTCGAAAACAACAGTGAAATAAGTTGCTTCTCTCTAATTTTAACAAACAAGACTACTTTACTTTGTATTCCTGACATGATTGATTCGATTCCTGATTTGTTTTCTGTCATCTCTAAGGTTGCTAAGGAGGATGAATAGTTGTACGTTTCCTATTTAAAATTTCCATAACCATTTTTCTAAGTGTAGAAATACTAAAATTAGTGGTAACCTACCTAGAGATATATTGGGAACCATATAGCTTGGAGTTTTCCAATTAGTTACAGTAAATCAACTTCTGAATATATTTCCTTATTATGAGCTTAAAAAGCTGTGTGTCAGAATTACGTGATTTACGTACCATTAACAGAGAATGAACTCACAATTAGAGTTGAGAAACAAGAAAATACACGCCCAGTAGGCAACACAGAATTTAATTCTTTAAACAGATGTGATTTACTCACCAAGATAAAATCAGTCAATTTGCTTTCACAGATCAAATTTAAAGCAGCCCCGCACAGAAAGGGAGGTGAGCGTGTTGTCTCCAACAGGGAACGGAAAGGGGGAGGGTGGGCGTGCACATGGAGGTCCCTGGGAGGGAGGATGTGGGGACTTCCAGATGGCCCTGTGTACGGACTCACTACTTGGTGTTTGCACCTGTAGACTGCTCTATGTCAATTGGTACCAGGGCTCCTTTTAAAAATCTGCTTTTGTTAATCAGTGAAGACTTGTGAGAGCGCACTTAGTACACAAAGAGACCAGAACGGTGCTACCCTGATTCCGTGTAAGGCAAGGAGCTCCGTCGTCCTCTCCCGCATCTCCTGTGTGTCCTGGCCCAGCTCCGCCTGCTGGCTCCCCGCCCCTCTGGAGCATCCAGTCACTACCCTAAGCTTCCCTGCTCAGCCCCTTTCTACCCTGTGCGTGTGCTGTTGTGTGATGCTGTGAAGAGTAAGCCCACGCGCAGGCCCACGCGGCCGTCAGCACATTGAGAACACGTGAGACAGAGACACTCCTCACACTTGCAGCAGCTGAGCCCTGACGTTAGGCCTCTGTTTCTGCCGTGGAAACGGCCATGTCAAGCACGTGACACACATGAAGTTGTGCAGCCTCAACCACGGGGCCTGGCCTCTTCCTCCCAGCGTGGTGCCGTTTGGGTCCATGGACGCTGTTGAGTGAAGGAGCAGTTTGTTTTGGAATATTGCAGTTTATGGACCCATTTTTTTTTAAAGATTATATTTATTTCTTTGAGAGGTAGAGTTGCAGACAGAGAGAGAAAGGTCTTCCTTCCGTTGGTTCACTCCCCAAGTGGCTGCAACTGTCGGAGCTGTGCCAATCCAAAGCCAGGAGCCAGGAGATTCTTCCTGGTCTCCCATGTGGGTGCAGGGGCCCAAGCACTTGGGCCATCTTCTACTGCTTTTCCAGGCCATAGCAGAGAGCTGGATTGGAAGAGGAGCAGCCAAGACTAGAACCAGTGCCCATATGGGATGCTGGCACTGCTGGTGGACCCATTTTTCATTGAAGGACTTTTGATTTCCTTTTCAGTTTTTGATTGTTACAAATACAGCTGCTATAAAAATTCACAGCTTATTCTGTGCTATTGAAGTCTTCATTTCTCCAGGACAATACTGAGGACAGAAGTTTTGGGTCATTTACTAAATGTATACTTAATTTTATAAGAAAATACTGCATTATTTTCCAGAGTAACTGGGCCATTTTACATTCCCACCAACAGCGTATCAGAGGTCTGATTGATCCACATCATTACCAGCACTTGGAAATACAAGGATTTTTTATTTTAGCCAACCTAATAGATTACATAGGGTGTCTCATCAGGCTTGTAATTTGCCTGTTCTCGATGGCTGATGTTGCCGAATGTGTTTCCTGTGCATATTTTTTGTTTGTGTGTACTCCTTTGTAAAGGGTCCTCTCACATCGCTGGGCCGTTTTCCCATTGGATTTATCCCCCTTCCTGTCAAACTAGGTGTTTCTTACCATACTCAGGATGGAAGCATTCCCTTGGGTGTTGTAATTTGTAAGTTTTTTCTCCCAGCTATGGCTTATCTTTTTATTCTCTTAGCAGAGCTTTCTCAGAGTGAAAGATGTTACTTTTGATGATGTCCAATTTTTATATTTTTTCTTGCATAGAATGTGCCTTTGGTGTTATGTTGATAGCACTTTGGTTTAATTGTATTGTCAAAAATACTAATTCATTTATTAAACATTTAAAGTTTCTCCTTTTGGTAGCTGAAAGTTTAGCATATATGAGTTAAAAATAATTCTCATATGCAAATTTTAAAACTGATAAAAGTTTGAGAGATAGAGACAGAACTAAATAGGCTGCTAGAGCTTCTGTGTACGGGTTCATTCCTCAAATGCCCAGGGTAACGAGGGATGGGCCAGGGTGAAGCCGGGAGCCACGACCTCAGCCCACGTCTCCCAGCTCAGTGTCAGGGACCAAAGTCCATGGGTCGTTATGTGGCTGCCACCCAGGGTTTGCCTTAGCAGGACGCTGGAACTGGGGCTGGAGCTGGGACCACATGCAGATCCTGCAGTGTAGGACGTGGGGGTCCTAACAAGCATCTTAACCATGGTGGAGAGGTCCTCCCTGGAGAACTCCTGCCATCCTGTTAGGTCAGAGTTGATGTACGTGGAGCTCTGCTAAGGCTTTCCCTGTGACCGCTTTCCTGTTCCTATCTCCTTTTTCTCTGCGTTCTGTTTCTGAGGCTGAGCTGGTCAGAATGTGTGCCTGTGTCAGCCCCGTGCAGCCCTGCCGTCCCAGGGAGGGTCCGAGTTCTGCCTTGCAGCCGACCCTGACTTGGCTGAGCACCCACGTCTCTTCTTTATGGCCCCGTCAGTGAGCTTTGCCTTTACGTGAACGTGGTGTGAGTGGACTCGCACCGTGAGTATGCTTTTGGTTATGGTTATTTTGCTTAGCCTCAGGCTTTTCTGAAGCATCCACACTGTGTTGTGTGTAAGTAATTTGTTTCTTTTTATTGCTGAGTAATATTCCTTTATATAAAAGTACTGCAGAGTGCTTATCCATTTTCCCGTCGATGTACATTTGGATTATTTCCAGCTCTTTTGCTATTATGAAAAAGGCTGCTATAAATATTCTCGTACAAGCTTTTTGTGGACCTGAGTTTTTATTCCTCTTGGGTGAATACCTAGAAGTGAAATTATGAGTCACATAAAATGTTTGCTAACTTTATAAGAAACAGCTAAAGGATATTTTAAAGTTGTAACCATTAAAAAATTCCCAACAGCAGCATGTGTATGTGCTGGTAACTACGTGGTTGTAGATGGAAGACCAGGAACATCTGGTGGTGTCAGGCTTTCCAATTTTAGCCATGTTACTGGAAATAAATTGGTGTCGTGAGTGTGTGTGTGTGTGTGTCTTAAGATTTTACTTTCTTTATTTAAAAGGCAGAGTTGCAGAGAGAGAGAGAGAGAGAGATCTCCATCCACTGGTTTACTCCCCAATGCCTGGAACAGCACCAGGCCAATGTAGGAGTCTGCACCTCCAGCCATGTCTCCCACGTGGGTGGCACTTGAGCCATCTTCTGTCGATTTTCCAGGTGTGTTAGCACTGGAGAGATCAGAAGTGCCGCAGCCTGGACTTGAACTGGCTCTCGTATTAGAATATTAGATGCTGGCCTCCGAGGCGGTAGCTTAACTTGCTGCACCACAAGGCTGGCTCCTCATTTTTGGTTTGAATGCACATTTGTCTGATAATTCATGATACTGACCCTTTGTTCATGCTCTAAGGACTGTTGCTGCAGCTTCGTTTTTGAAGTCTCTGTCCACATCTTTTGCCTGTTTGTTAATTCAGTTGTGAGTCTCCGATAAAGTTACGAGTTCTTTGAAAATCAAAGTTAGGATCATGAGATGAGTCACATATTCCGATTTCATATGTATCAGCAGATTTGTGTGGAACATACATAAACAAGTGAGTGAGAATGAACAGACGTTGGGGCAGATCTCTCTTGAAAGATGATAGACAGTAGCCAAAACGTGTGTGAAGTGGTCCTCGGAAGTAGCAGGCATCAGGGAAACCCAGTGCTGACCCTGAGTTACCACTGCACGTCCACCAGCAAGCCTCAACTTGAGAGATTCAAATACACAGCGCTGATCAGGCTACGGAGCAACTCGGGATAGAGTGTATTGCTGGTGGGAAGTGAAATGGTGCAAACACTGGAAAACGGGGTGGCAGCGTCTTATAAATTGAACCATACAACTTGGTATTGACCCAGGAGAAATGGAAACATATGTTAGAACAAACCTTATAAATGAACGTTCATAGCGCTTTTACGCATAATTGTGAAAACCTGGAAACAAGCCAGATATCCATTAACATATGAATAGATGAACAAATCGTAATGCATTTGTACCGGGAAGCTCCTACTTAGCAATAAAAAGGAACAAATTACTGACACACGAAGAACACGAATGAATATAAAAACCATGATAGGAGTGAACCATGCCAAAGTCAGTACGACGAACGTGGTGATCACTCTGCGTTGAGATGACACTGTAGGGCGGAGAAAATGAATCTGCAGCGACAAAAAACATGTCAGGGCTGGACAGGGGCGGTGGCAACCACAAAGGAAAATGAGGGGACTTCTTTGACCGGTAGAAATGTCCAGAATCCCGATTGAGGAGGCGTATAGGCAGTTGTGAGCATTTGTCAGAACCCATTGAACTGTAGATGGAAAATACACTTCATTAATATAAATCATACCTTCATAAGGTGACTCAAAGCAATTAGGATTTTTAAAATAATTTCTCTTTTTGGAGTGGAAAGCTTAATAATTTGGAAGCAGTGTAATTTTTCTTCATTTGCTGGTCAGTTTTGATGCCTGCCTGGGTCCTGGTGAGATTTTGTTCCCGCATCTCTGTAGATGAGCACATGGATTGCTGGACCACTTCTGTGAGTGTCGCTGGACCACTTCTGTCAGTGTCGCTGGACCACTTCTGTGAGTGTCGCTGGGCCGTGGACAGAACCTCGCATCTGCAGGATCTGCCAGCGTGTGTTTTCTTTGCATTCTCCCCCCCCCCCACCTTCTTCTCTCTCATTGCTGCTTCCTTTTCTTCCTCCTCCCTCTCCCCCTCCTCCTCTAGTTTCTTTTGTTTCCTTTGTTGCTCTCTCCCAGGAACATCGGCTCTCTGGTGGCCAGCCCTCTGCTCTGACCATCTTCTTGGTTTTCTTCACCTCTCTGCCTGTGGAGCTCCTGGAGGTTCTTCAAGAGGAAAAAATGGCTCCATTTTTGGGAATGACGGGTGTTCCTTACACTAACTCTGGAGTGTCTGTGTTTGCAGGTGCACACCTTTAGTTTTTTATGTCCTCATACACCCTAACATATCATGACAGTCTTTGGCTTTCCGGGACAGCTTCTCTCTCCTTGTCCTGATGTGTGTTTTCATCGGTATCTGGCTTTGAGCTTTCTCTTGTTGGCTGGGAGTGGATACCCCTTGCAGATCCACACTCACCGACCCACGCAGACAACAGCGCCCCCCCCCCCCCCAGTGTTCATCGCAGGTCTTTGACAGTCTGGTCCAATGGTGTGTGGACGTGGGCAGCCTCCCAGATGTCCACCTCAGAGGCTTCAAACAAAACGTTCCCCCTTTGGACTCGCTGACTCATTTTTGGGAATGAGCCACGCCTTTCTCCCTTCGCTTCCCGCCTTAGGGTCCCAGGGGAGCTGGACCCGTCCAGATGCCCTCCTTGAGCCACCTCTCGCGGCACCAGGGCTGCAGGGCTGGGGCTGTGAGCCTGGGCTCAGCCACACGAGCAGCTCCGGCTTCTTTGAGTCGCTCCCTTTCTGGCAGCAGTCTGTTTCGTTTGCCAATGGGGACTCAAAATTCACTCAGAGGGTTTGCATGAGCTGCTCTTCCCCCTGGGTTGTAAGCAGGGTTTTGGTGTTGCTGGGAGCTGCTACCTTGTTCATGACTTTGTAGATGTTTTGTCAGGAACCTGGGAGACAGGGCCGTTGCTGCCAGGCATTGTGGACCGAACGTGCGTTTAGGACAGCTCCCATGTATCCAAGCCGTGGCGTGTTCAAGACTCGGACGCTTAGAGACCTTTGTGTCGAGGCACCTTCAGGATCGTAAGGGAGGCTGCAAGCTGGGTGGTTTCTCTCCTGGCGTCTGCTGTGGCTTCAGTCTGATTTGGCTCCTGGACTCACACTGTGTTTACAACCCAAAGTTTTATGTTAGTGCCCTACAGAAGGCGGACGTGAGTGTGACTATGTAATCCCAGGGGCTCTGGGAAGGGAGTGGACTGGGTTTGGTCATTCGGATGGAGTTCCCGTGGTTGAACCCTGGGGACTCTAAGGAGAGAGACAAACAGGTGAGCTTCCCGAGTCTGGGCATGTGAGGTCCTGTGCCAGCAAGAAGGCCCCCAGCAGGCAGGAACCCACGGGGCCCACTGCGTCGGGGACTGTGAACCTCAGGAACTGTCAGTGGCCACCAACCTCTTTTCTTCGTAAAGTTAGCCTGCCTTGTGTACTTTGTTCTAGTAACAAAGCGCTGACTAAGCCGGGGTCCTTTGGCACTTGTTTGCTTCTCCCCACCTCAGCCCTGCACAGTGCTTTGTTGTTTGGGCCTCCAGCTGTTTCACAAGAGGCCGTGATCAGCCCTCCTGGGTGGTGGAGCTCCAGACTGGACTCTCACTGGGAGAGACACTACGCTTTTAAAGCACAGATACGGAGTTCAGGTACACTCGTGCACTGACCTCAATCACACAGTGCGTCTGTGCCGTTATCTTCTGGGCCAAGTTATTAAAATAAGCTTTATTAATAGAAATCCGACAACATGTTTTTTTTTCCCCCTGTAAACTTAAATTCCACACAGAGTTTTATCACAGTGACAAAGGCTGCTGATGCACCTGCTGTTACAAAGCCAAGAGCAGGTCGGCTCTGTGAGGCCCGGGTGGATGAGAGTGAAAAGGCAGCTTTTCACGCCTCCCCTGACTGCTCAGAGGCATTTCATGTCATCTGCTCTGGCGCTGAAGACAGTCAGAATCTATATTTCCAAACTCTTTAACTGAAGTAAGCTCTAAGCAAAGAAAAGGAGACGAGGTAGAACTAAAGGAACACTCTCAGCCATTCATCACAATTAAGCCACAGGAAAAATAACCAGGCGCCCAGAAGAAAGAAAATGCTTTTCTTTTTTATCGTTTGCTCTGAGTTGAAGTCAAATGCATGGGAAGTCAGTTCAGGGCAATGTTTTTGATGTTTTTGAAATCTTTTCTTAAAACTGAACATTCTTTTCATCTTTAAGCTCTGGAAGGGATTGTGTATTCCAGAAGTTTTTTTTTCCCTCTTAATTCCCTTTCTTCTGTGAAAGAGGAAGAAATCCTGATAGGCAGAAGACAAGTGGCAGGCAGCATTGTCAAAATGCTGCCAATGCAAAGGTGAGCCCAGAGGCGCCTGCAGTGTTTGCTTTTGTGGGGCTGGGGCTGTAGGAACCTCATGGAATGCTTATTTTTTATGGAGAGTAATGACTAGTAAAATTATTAACATTTTGTATCCATTTATATCCAAATGTTATATATAACATTTTATATTCCAAAATCTCATGGAAAATAGAATTAAACGATAGGTCTATTTTGCAGCACACTGCATTGAACCCATGCGTACCAGGTCTCTTTAGCAAGGTTCATAAAAATGCTTGCTATAGAAACACTCAGCTTGGATTTCGAGCTTTGTGCACCAGCGAAGGTTATTTTTTAATTTCGTGTCCCCCCACTTCCCTAGTTTTTGAAGGGCCTGTGTATTTCTTGAGGAGAGGGACTAGAGCTCCCTGGAGGTTTTTCCAAGAGTTGACGGGCATCCGACAGGGACCTGCTGCTAATCCTTACTGCTCTGCAGCTGTCTGTGACCCAGGGGCTTTGAACCTCTGCTGTCTGCTTTGCCTGACTTCTTGACAGACAAATGTATGAGGTGTGTGGAAGTCAAGACTGCACGGAGTTTGCTAGCCCTGAGTTTCCACAAATCTACAAGTGTAACATCCAGGCTGCCTGAGACGACTGACTTTAATTTTTTTCATTTTGAAAGAACAATGTCTTTGATTCCTGTGAACAGTCTTGAAAATATGACGATGAAGGTCAAGGTAGATGAAAGAAAGACTTTGTCCTTTCGTTACCACTGTTATTATTTCTCAGTTATTTGATAACGTGGAAGCTTGTCTTTGCCGTGGCCCCGGGGGAGGGAGAAGACGATTCCCAGAGAGGCTGAGTTGGAAGTAGTTGAGCCTAATTCATAAAGTCTCCGACTGGGAGCATCTTGGAGATCTTCAGCCCCATCTCTTTCTCTAGATAATCGTCTGGTCCCACTCGAGCACTTCTGGTGATTAGAAACTCATTATCGTTGGAGTCTTTGTCTTTGGGGAAATTACCAGAAGATCGGTCTTACTTGGAGATGAGATGTGCGTGCCGGTGATGTCTGCCTCCCAGAGCCACACACACGATGAGGCATCGCTGCATATAAAGCAGCAGTTATTTGGGGCACTTCGAGCATTCTAGAAAGCTTCCGTGTCCACAGACGAGTTTCCCCTCGGCTTCTTCCCCGGGGTTGGACACGGCCACTTTCTAGCAGGACTGGACTCGCGAGGACAGAGTGACCGCCTCTCTCTGTGCATCGCGGCTTGGTTTTGGCTGAGCAGCCCCGGAAAGCAGCGTGATCCTCAACCCTACCCACGCATCTCGGTGACCTGGAAAGCCATGAGCTTCTCCTGTCCTTATAGACACTGGGTTTCAGTTGATAAGGGGTAGGGCCTGCTCATCAGTGTTTTCCGAAAACTTCCTTGTATATAAGACCCGCCTCCCACCCCCAATACACACACAGAATCCACTGAGTTGTAGGCGGGACTTCCGTGTCGAGGACACAAGTAGCTAATACGTGCGTGGCCAGGCCTAGCTCGGCCTCAAGAGAGTGAGCATTTCAGTAGGAGCTGGTATTTTCCACTGACCCAAGGTCGCTCAGTGCCTGGCGTCCAGCTAATGGTGAGCCCATGTAGAGACAGAGCTGTACATAAGACCCAAGGCCCGACAGCCACTGAATGGCATTGTCCAGGCCACATTGGCCCAGGCAAAGAGACAAGGCGATGCCACCCTGGGCCATGGGGCCTCCAGCTTCCTTCTGCTCTCGGTCAGCTATACAGGTGCACGGAGCACAAGGCCAGAAGTGGACATGGTGGCTGTTGGCCTGCTGCTGTCTGCTGCTGTTAGGCGGCCCCAGGCTGAGGGGGTGTGAGCACCAACGGGAGGCTCAGGATTTCTGGAACATGGAAGGGAGGGGAGGCTGTCTCTCATCCTGCCCAGTGCTGCTTCCCTGATCGTAGGAGGCAAAGCTCAGGCTGCAGGGCAGTGGCCTGCCTGGAGGAGGAGGGACATTCAGTCCGGAGGGGCCAGTTGGGTCTGGGGAGGGTCCCCAGGCTGACCCTTGGGTTAGTTCTCCTGCCCTCCCAGCACAGCAGGGAGCGTGTGAGGAAGCAGGACGAGGGGGCCGACACTGGAGCTGCTGCAGACACTGATCGCTGGGCGACACTGACCACTCCGTTCCCCGTGTTCGTTCCCACACCGGACAGACCTGACACCCTGCCTGCCCTGCTGGGCTCAGTCTGACCAGCCCCGACCAACAGCGTCCTCAGGATCCCCAGTCCTGCAGCCTCGGCATCATGCACACGCACCCGTGGAGTCTCCTTTCCGAGGGCAGAGATGAGGGAGCTGGGATGCCAGGGAGTCGCTCTCCTATGACTTCCTGGGTATTTAAAAGATTTATTTGAAAGAGTTACATGCAGAGAGAAGGAGAGAGAGAGAGAGAGAGAGAGAGAGAGAAGGAGAGAGAAGGAGAGAGAAGAGAGAGAGAGAGAGAGAGAGAGAGAGAGAGAGAGAGAGAGAGAGAGAGAGAGGTCTTCCACCTGCTGGTTCACTCCCCAGATGGCCACAACGGTTGGAGCTGGGCCATTCTGAAGCCAGGGTCCAGGAGCTTCTTCCTGGTCTCCCATGTGGGTACAGGGGCTCAAACACTTGGGCCATGTTCTGCTGCTTTTCCCAGGCCATTAGCAGGGAGCTAATTTATAATCCCCCCCACCACCACCACAGTTCTGGTAATAATAGTTGAAGAAAATCCTGGTTGAAGATGTCACATACAATTTAATTTTTAAATCACAAATAAAGTGGTTATCAAATATGTTTGTATACATCTCTCATGCCAGATGCAATGGACTCTCTCCTTCTATGCACTGCATTCGATGTGCCCAACATGTGTACCCAACCCCCCTCTCACCCGCCTGGCGTTTTCACAGGTGCACAACCCTGCTTCCGTACCAGCCTTGGCATCTATTTTTTTAATGTTCATTTACTTATTTGAAAGGCATGGTGAAACCCACACAGATAGAGATTTTCCTATTTCCCTGACTTAATCTCCAATTAAGTGCAACTTCCAGGGCTGGATCTTGGCCGAGGCCAGGAGCCTGGAACTCATTCCTGGTCTTCACGTGGGTGGCAGAGACTTAACTATCGCACCATCACCTCTACTTCCCAGAGTGAACCACAGCAGGAAGTAGGAGTGGGGCCATGACTCAAATGGGATGTGAGTATACCTGCTGTTGTCTTAACTGCTGGGCGAAACACCTGCCCCAGCCTCTGCACCTGCAACCCGAGAAGAACCAAGACTGTCCTCATCCAACGCCCAATGGGGGCGGAAGACAAACGCCCGAACTCCTTCCCCCGTGGCATAGTCATCCTAGGGCTGTGCTTTGTGTGCCTTTCCAGAGCTCGTCCAGTGATTCAGCTTCTGGTCTGTGGGAGGTTCCCTTCCTCTCCTCTCTTTGCTTCTCTCTGTCAATCCCCGTTTTGTGCCTGCCGGTTACTCCCTGCCCTCCTGTCGCGGGCTCAAGGTCTGCTTCCGGGGACATGGACTAAGGGGGCAGTGGCAGATGCTGGAGAAAGCAGCAAGGCTTGTCCGTGACTGAGACCCAAGGGCACAGCAGCCTCACCTGGTCCTCCTCGGCCACAAGCATTTCATGGAGCAGGCGCCATACAGGATCTACCTGTCGGGGTCAGCACCTGCAAGAACAGGCAAGAATGCCTGCAGGGACACACGATAATCGCCTGAAAACCAAGCACAAGTGACCCAGAAAAATCAAGGTGTTTGCTTATAAAAATATCACAAAGGGTTGGCATCGTGGGTAAAGCCACTCCCTGCACCACTGGCACCCCATAATGGACACCGGTTCATGTCCTGGCTGCTCCACTTCCAATCCGGCTCCCTGCTAATGGCCTGGGAAAAGCAGCAGAAGATGGCCCAAGTGTTTGAGCCCCTGGAACAATCCCTGGCTCCTGACTTTGGCCTGGACCAGCCCTGGCTGTTGCAGCCATCTGGGGAGCACATGGAAGATTGATGTCTCTCTGTCCTTCTAACTCTGCCTTTCAAGTAAATTAATTAATTAATTAAAATGCTACCCAGGGGGCTGGCACTGTGGCGTAGCAGATAAAGCTGCTGCCTGCAGTGCCGGCATCCCACATGGGCGCCTGTGTGATGACAAAGGAGCTGGTGGCAAGAGACTCCAACTGGGAGAACCCCAGCATAATGCGGCTTTAGGAATTATTTCCACATTGCCCAAGGAGCACACGTGGCTGCCATGGCAGTGAAAGACAGCGTCCATTCTTTGACCTCCCTCCCTTCGAGATGTGGGTCTCTGTGCCCTGGGCCTTGGCCCTGGGTGGCCTTTGGGACTGCTTTGATTGACAGCACCTGGTAGAAATGACGTCATGCTGCTCTGCGGGGCCTCACTGTGAAGTGCTGGCAGCTTCTCCTTCCCCTGCCGGGAATGCGTAGACCAGAGAACCTCAAAACATGTGTGGAAAAACTGAATGATTTCGGTGCAGGAAAAAGAAATTCCGAGCACGGTTGACTGTGCATTTTCCATGAACTTTGTGAAGTACTGTCCTAACTGCAGGTGTTCCCCAGCTGCTAGGCTGTGAGATCCCCAAGCCGCCCGCGGACGCCCCATCAGCAGCCTGGACTCCCAGGACACAGGCAGAATCTGCTGCTGGCCGTGAGAACGAGCCCTCGGGTGTGCAGCCCAGCCAGAGATTCCCACGGCTGCTGCCCCACCTGACTGCTTTCCAGGCCGTCCATGGGGCCCAGTCCACCCACAGAACCACAACAGATGCTAAGAGCAATCTTGTTTAGAGAAGCCACGATGTCGGAAGGGCAGGGTGGCTATGGTGAGACGGACGACTGGAGCTTCGGCTTCGGTTTGAGACCGTGTCGTCCAGTCCCAACAAGATGACTTAAGAAAGAATTTGTGTCTATGTAGGAAGGTCGCTCACTCTGAGGTGGCGATGGCTTTGAGTAAGTTAAAGGAAACTAAGCATAGTATAGGCATGTAAGTGGCTCACATGTTTAGGAAGATACACACAATCAGGCTTCACTCAATCCAGAATGCTGATAAAGGGGCTAGAAACTAGAGCCCAGAGGTCAAGGAGGTTCCTGTGCACCACATTGAGGTCCCAGGGCTGAGGCCGCCAGGGGGTCTGCGTTGTTAAGAGGTGAAGAGTCTTCATTATCGGCCACCTGGGAGGTAATGAGCCCGCTACAATGTGTTCACTGCTTTGAACAGGCTCGGTCATTCGTTCATTCATCCGAAGATT
Organism: Lepus europaeus; assembly: GCF_033115175.1. Lineage (NCBI taxonomy): Eukaryota > Metazoa > Chordata > Mammalia > Lagomorpha > Leporidae > Lepus > Lepus europaeus. Next base: position 160,452,132 of record NC_084830.1, on the reverse strand, counting down.
GAGCATCCACTAACGCCAGCTGTTGCAGGGATCAGAAAATCACAGGTCGTGGTGGCGTTCCTTCGGAAGTCGGGAAGGTCTTTGGCAGCTCCGTGTGGGAGAAGCAAGAAATGATACGTGGGAAGATGAGCCTTTTGAATGCTCGAGGAGCTATGAACAAAAGAACATGATCGTGAACTTTGACTCATGAGGGGACTTTAAAAAAATACTTATTTCTTACTTGAGAAGCATCCTAAGAGGAGACAAACTCATACACACACACACACACACACAGCTCTTTGATCTGCTGGCTCACTCCCCAAATGGCCGCGACAGTAGGGAGTAGGTCAGGCTGAAGTCGGGAGCCAGCACTCCACCCAGGTCTCCCACGTGAGTGACAGTGTCACAAGTACTGGAGCCCCCTGTGCTGCTTCCCCGGCACGTCAGCGGAGAGCTGGTTTGGAGGTGGAGCCGTTGGCGGTTGAACAGGATGCCAGAAATGCAGCAGCAGCTCACCATGCTGTGCCGTGATGCTACCTCCAGTAGGCGTCCCTGAGAAGAAGCTACCGGTGCAGGCCTAAGCCGGAGCAGCATTCGTCTTCAGGAGGGTTGACGCTGGAATTTTATGAGATTGTAATAACGGAAGCAGATACTTCAGTTGCATCGACTGTATGCTAACCACCAGCGTTAGCGCGTGAAATACGTGAACTCATTTAATCATGGTGACTTAATGTGCAGCAGTGCGAGTATTATTGTCTTCGTTTTGGAGACGCTGTGGAAAGATTCATTAACTTGCTGTGGTCACATGGCAGTAGGTGGTGGAGTGGGGATTTGAACCCAGGAAGCCAGTGCAAAGCAGTGCACTCCTGCCTCTCGTGGCAGTGCCAGGGGTCTTACACGGGCACACTGTATAGACGTGACTTTTTATGTTAACTGGTGCTGGAGATTAGGCATACTTCCAAGGTGCTCTGTGCTGCGTTAGTAGGAGTTACCTTGTGTAATGTTGAAGTTGGGGTAAGCAGATCTGTCTTATCAAACCTTTATCACTTCCTTGAGGAGCAAACCTCTAAAATGCAGCTATTAGAAATACACAGTGCGTTGTCATGATCCGTAATCAGCGTACTGTGCTACACAGTCTCAGAACTTGTGACTCCTCTCTGTGCCTGCCCACGGAGCAGCCTTCCACACCTGTTCTCTCCCCATTCGCTGGCGAGCACCGGTCCACTCTCAACTTGCATGAGCTCAGCTGTTGAGTTTCTGCTGATGAGTGAGGTCATACAGTGCTTGTCTTGTTCGGATTTGTTTCACTTAACACAATGACCCCCAGTTCCATCCACGATGTCACAAATGTTAGCATTTCATCCTTTGGAGGGCTGCGTCATATTCCACCAGGTGTATGTACCAATATTTGCTTTATGCATTCACTGGTGGAAGGTTGCTTAGGGTGTTTGCGTTTCTTGGCTGTTGTTACTAGTGCTGCAGTATATATGAGAGAAAGGTGTCTTAGACCGATTTCACTCTCCTTGGGCATACACCAGTAGTGGGTGCTGTATCCTGTGGTCCCGTGGTTGTTAACTTTGTTTCCCGGCAACAGTGTGAGAGGGTTCCTGTTTCTCCACATCCTCACCAGCTTCCTTCCCGCCCTGCACCTCTTTCCATCGCATAGATGCCTGGTCTGGGATGCAGCAGGTGAGCATGGGAAGGTGGCTGCTGATGGACAAGTGAGAGAGTACCTGGGGCAGTGGGGGGAGGGGTTGTGGCGGCTCCTGACTTCTGATTCTGCAGATCTAGTTCGCTGCCTGCCTCTCCCCTATCAGACTGGTCACTTCCTCTGTCGTGCAGAAGCTCTTCACCTGGATGAATTCCTATTCATCTATTTTTGTGTTGGTTTCCTATACCTTTGGGTCTTATGCAAAATATAAACTTTGTCGATTCTAATATCCTGTAGCATTTACTTCACATTTTCATATGAAAATTTTATCGATTCAGGTCTTCCTGGAGATCTTGAGTCCACGGGTTTCTTTTTGTTCTTGTTGGTGGTGCTGGTTTTTTTTTTTTCTCTTTTGCTCAGTGTTGAGTGGGATGGTGTGTGATGTGGAGAGAAGATCTTATTTCATTCTTTTGGAAGACTTTCCTTGGCTCAGTGTTTGTTCTTAGCACCTTTGTCAAAGATCCATTGGTTGTAGATGTGTAGGTTTACCCCAAGGCACCCTACTCTGTTCCCTTGGCTGTATTTTCATGCCAATGCCATGCTGGTTTAATTACTATAGCTTTGTAGTATATTTTGAACTGAAGTAGTGTAATGCCTCTGCTTTGTTCTTTTTCTTCCAAATGGCTTTGGTTCTTTGGGGTGGTTTTGTGGTGCCTTATGAACTGCAGGAAATTTTCCTAGTTCTGTGGAGAATGTCATTGATCTTTTGGTAGGAATGACATTGACTTTTTAGATTGCTTTGAGTGGTATGGATGTTTTAACAGTATTGATTCTTCTACTCCATGAACATGACTTTTTAATGAGAGTTTGATGACTCACTTCTTCCTGCTTTGTAAAGCAGCCAGGGGTGCTCTTGACAAACAACAAATACTTTTTGGTCCAAGCACCCATCTGTCGATCTGTTATCTGGCTGTTCTTTCAATGACTCTCTGACACCTGACTGCAGGATTTTACTGCTGTGGAGACTTTGGTAAGTAAGACAGAACTTGGACTGGTCTCATCACCGAGGGATGGTGACTCCTGTCGGACCCAGCATGTGTGTCTATTTCCTCATCAGAGTGGACAGTGAGAGAGACCACGCAGGTGCAGGGCCCAAGGACTTGGGCCATCCTCCACTGCACTCCTGGGCCACAGCAGAGAGCTGGCCTGGAAGAGGAGCAACCAGGACAGAATCCGGCGCCCTGACTGGGACTAGAACCCGGGGTGCCGGCTCCGCACCTAGTGAGCCGTGGCTCCAGTCTCGTCATTCACTTTTGTATAAAAGCAAAAACAAAAAACAAAAACAAAGTCATCCTTGACTTAGCCCTGAAGCCTCAGACACATGAAAACTGTTCGTGGACGCGTGAGTGTGCCATGGTTTCTGGATCACCTCATTCGCGTGGGGACAAGTGTGTCCACCGTGGCCTGAGACAAAGCAGCCCGTGGTGCAGGAATGTCGGATTCCCACCACCCCAACCTGCGCTCTTCCTGGTCCCGATCAAAGTATCTCCTGGCGTTAATGCGTGGGAGGAAGGCGATGCAACGGAGGAGCTTGGGGTCTAGAAGGTGCCCACTGCTCCAGGCTCCACCATCCCGCACTTGCAGTCTTGGCATCTTGGAGCCAGCAGGCACCTCTGGACCCTGGGATGTGTGCCTTGGCGCCAGCTACCTAGGGAATGCACAAGATGCAGCCGATGTGGCCACAGCTGGAGGGGACGAGCGCTCAGACCTCCTCTTGTCATCCTTGGCTGGGTAGCAGGTTCGCTACTTCAAGGGCAAGTTTATACCTTTAGGAAATCGTGGAAAGTTTCAGAAGCGTTCTGTCTCGATCTGAAGACCTGGGTTTGAAGGTGAGGGCCTCCTGCCCTGCCCAGTCCCCAGGGCAGCTGGATCGTCCCTGGGGCCCTCATGTTTGGTCAGTGACCATGGCACAGCTCTGATAAGGAAGTGTCCTGACAGGACAGCTCCTCACCCTCCACACCACTCCAGCAGGGCTCGTGTGTCTGAGCTTGGGCTTCCTTCAGATCTGAGCGATTGCTCCGAGTCTGTCTGCATCCCAGCCTGGCCCCCGAGGGTTTAACCGTCTCCCAGGTGGTCCTGTTGCGTAGCCCCGGGTGAGAACCTCTGATGCAGCCAGGCTTCCTAGTGGCTGCCGCAGTGCCCTGGAGGTGAGGAGGTTTGCAGTCCTTGGCTCTTGACAGGTTCATGGCTGTCGGCAGGAGCTGGGGCGAAGCCAGAGGCCCGTGGAGGATGAGGGTTCCAGCGCTGAGCCCACCACCGCCTGTTAGTGGGGCTTGGGGCACAAGGTTAAAACTCTGTGCTTCTTTGTCGCATCTTGAGTGTGGTGCCGGCAGCCATCCCGTGCGGTGAGAGGATTCGTGGAGAGAGAGTGTGCAGTTCCAGGTCCGGCAGTTGGAGGGAAGATGGTAGATGCAGGGTTCTAACGTCCTCCGCTGTCATTGTGTTTGGGCCAGCCACGTTCAGCAACGTGTCCATAGAGGTCCGTGAACTCGCTTCTATTTAAGGTTTGGGTTATTTCCCTCGTAGGGCCTGGGTAATACTCTGCATGCGTTCACAGTGGTTGACTGGCAGTCGATGACGTGGCTGCTGCCCTGGGGAGTGGGGAATGCCATGAGTGTGGAGACTTCGACACGGAGAAGGGCGGGACTCGGCATGTCCGCCTCAGCTTGCTCTCCCCCTGCTTCTTGCTGGGAGACACGAGGAACTCTGACGTCCCCTCGAGATGACCGACACAGTGGCCCTTTCCTGCATGACACACAGTACTGTCCCTCAGGTGTGTGTTATGGGGGATGCACGGGCCCTTGGGCGCGTTTTTGCATCATCAACTTTCATGTCTAGTTTTTGTTGGCCAAAGCTTTCTTCTGTTACTGAATTTTGAAGATGACTCTTGGTCTGTCCTCTGTGGGTGGGGAAACTGAGGCCACACCCAGTTAACTGAATGGCCGGGTCCTCCTTGGATGTAACTGGCTGGACTGGGTGGGGACCTGGGCTCTCGTCCTTGTCCCTCACCCTCCTGGGCTTGCGGACGCCGTCTGCGGTGGAGGAATCCCGTGAGGACTTTGTCACCACACAGATTCTGATGTCGTCAGAACCACACCTCTTGCTGTCACGGTGACCGCCAGGGGGACTCCAGCCTCACAAGAACCCACATGTAGCTGGGCCTTACCTTTGCTGACACAGGTATACTTGGGTGGGACTTGTCCTCCCCCCGTCCTCTGCTCTGAACCCCAAGTCCGCGCTCAAGCTCTCTCTCCTAGGTCAGTCTTACTCCTCTTCTCTCAACTCTTCCACATGAACACTTAGATGGTATCTGGAAGTTTCCATCGTTTGCGCATGGGTAAGCTCGTGCATCTGAGCGTTCAATCCTGCCTTTGCACAGTGCTGAATACGAGCAGGCTGAGAGAGCCTGCCGTGTCGCTGGGGCTGCTCCGTGGAGCTGGGAATTGCTGGCTGCCTTTTGTACGGGCACGTCCTGAAATCAGACCACTGCCATCATTACCGTGGTCGTCGGCATGGCCTGTCCACCTTGCTTTCCCCCGGCAGCCCGCTGGGTCTTTGCCCGATGACTGCTGCAGACTTTGTGAGAAGCCATTTGCTTCGCTCAGTCAGGGTTGGACCCTGTGAGTTGTTGCTTAGCAATAGTAACGCCACGTTGGGAACCATATGATGAGCTTTGAATGCCCTGAGATGAGGCTGGCCAAGGGCAGCCGGTTGGTTAATTGTAGCCTCCAGTCACCACCGGGAGACGGGTGCCAGGAAAGCGAGGACGTGCAGACGCTGCTGCACAAGGCATTTTTGGATCGCGTTTCGGGTTCACATCCATGTCTGAAAAACTCGGGACTAATACAACCCATAGCGCATAGGCTGTTTCCTTGTAAAACAATAGAGCTGGAACGTGGCCCGCCATACCGCGTTCTCTCCAGAGCCCGGGAGGTTATCGGACGGTGTGTGCGGCCTGGGGTTCCAGCTCCAGGAGTGCCGGAGGGTGATGGCCGTGGCACGGAGGGCAGAGGGGTCCTGAGGAATGGCCTCTCGCGAGAAATGTCATTTGCAAGCAGAGCCATTTGTGAGAGGTTCGAGTTTCTGTTTTGCTGCTCGTTATGCAGCTCAGGGTGAGCTGATTACGTTCCCACGCCCGGGGCGTTCCACGTCAAGTTGAAGTCGACAGTGGCTCACGTGTGCCGAGTTATAAACTCCAGAAAATAAGGGTTTCCACTGGAAACCTTAGAAGTGTGTGTTAGCAATTAGAGAGACTAAGGCTCCCGCTGACCTCATCCCGTCTTTCTCCTTCGAGCCGCAGAGCTCTGTGGTCATGTCGCAGCTAGTGAGGAGGTGGCAGAATGCGCACAGAACGTTGTCATCACGGGGGGCTGCTTCTGTTGTCGTCTGGGCCCTGTTGTACCTGCTTCTGAGAACACCGAGGCCCTCATGTGTCCTGGGCCTGGGACAGAGCGAGTTCAGGAATCGGAGAGAGGATGCCAATAAAGAGAAAGGCAGACCTGATCCCCAAGCTGGAAGAAGATGCTGGGAGTACGGCATGGGTATTCCGGTAGCCCCTGGCCTCAGGTGAGGCGTACCGGGCGCAGACGGGCTGATGCTCCTCTAAGATGGAAAATTCTCATCAGGATCAAGTGTTGGGAACATGTGGGAGAGGGGATGGCCGGTCACTTGCTATTTTGGGAGATCTGGGGTTGGTTCTTTGAAGCACCGTCCCAGTTAGAAGCAGTTAATTCACACACACGGAGACCTCGCTCCAGCGACTCTGCCCTGTGGTTCTCTGGCTTCCTTGATTTCTAAAATGAGCCGTAAGATAGCTCAAATAACCTCTGAGCGTTTGCTCATGAGCAGGCAGGGTTCCCCGACTTTGAACGTGACCAGGGAAGAATGACTGACTCTTGAAAACGAATCCCTAAGTGAACCTGAAGTTGGTTTTCAACTGTGAGCCCCAGTAGGCTGCACAGCGCTGTTTGCCGTTCACTGCTGGGGTCACACCTGCTACCACCGTGACCGTGCCCTTTGTGCACCAGGCCTGGCAGTCTCTCAGGTGACACCAAAGGCGAGGGGGAAGAACCCTCAAAACAGGGAGCGAGATTATGCTTGAGAAATGTGTCAGGAGGAAAACTTGGCCTTCTGCCTGTATCCACTCTGGTCAGCTCTGTTGCTTCGAAGTTGCATCTTTGTGAGGTCATTCTTTGGCTCGGACACCCCATCAGCTCCTCCTTCCCCTCGGCTGGGACAGGAGCACCGCTCAGGTCCTTGGGCCTCGCCTTAGCTGGGTTACCTCTGCAACCCCAAAGGTGCCATTGTGCTTTGTCCACGCACAGAATTCGCCCTCCTTGTCTTTCTTCATGTCTCCCCGGGGAGTACCTCCTTCCGAGGTACCTCCTTCCCTCGTTGGCCTTGGCCTGGGCAGCAGCTGCACTCCTACCTGAGTCAGAGCGGAAGCTTAAACCGTTGTCCTGAGAGCAGGCGGTCAGGGGTTTCCCACGTCCATCCCAACCTTGCTCAGCCTCCAAGCCACAGAGTCCCTGGGTCCTGGGCTGCAGGGCTGCTGACCTGGTGTCCTCCCTGAGCCCCCTAATGCCCAAGGGCTGGAATCGCCCTGCTCCTGGACCGACAAGTGGCTGCTCCAGAACCACCTGCCCCCCCACGCTCCTTGGACTTGACCACCTGTTTTGACCTTGTCAGCGTCCAGAGCTGCCAGGGTGGCCTTGCCTGGGGGGTTGTGCAGCTTCCTTTCTAGTTACATTCTTGTCCTCCTTTTTTTTTTTTCTCAAGATGTATTTATTTGAAAGGTAGCGGTATGGGATGTCGGTGTTGCAGGCAGCAACTTAACCCAGTGCACCGCCATGCCTGCCCATTCCAGTCCTCCTTGAGTGTTTTTGCAAGCAGCCTTGGTCTTCCACACTTTCATGATTTTGTTTCCCAAGGATATTCATGTGTTTCCCACGTGCATAGTGTTCAGCAGAAGGCAGAAGTGTTGTCTTCGTAAGGAAGTTTTAATTCAGGGTGGCCTGGAGGCAGGGCAGACACAGTGCTGTGCAAATGTCCTGTGTGCCGACAGCTGGGTGCACTGAATCCCAAAGGATCCCAAGGTGCGAGATCATTCGTGTACTTTACAGCATTCATTCGAAGATCTTTGCCAACGTGGAGATTGTGTAGAACTGGGAAAATCATCGACAGTGTATTGCTAGTGTCTAGTTCTCAAGATAAGAGCTAAATTATTTCACCTGAGATTATTTGCATTTTTTGCTGTCTGTCAAAATATATCATTTTTTTTTTAAAAAAAGATTTATTTATTTGAAAGTCAGAGTTACAGAGAAAGAGGGACGGAGAGAGGGCGAGCGAGCGAGATCTCTGTCTGCTATCCGTTGCTTCACTCCACAGCTGGCTGCAATGGCCAGGGCTGGACCAGGACAAAGCCAACAGCTTCTTCCAGGTCTCCCACATGGGTGGCTGGGGCCCATCTTCTGCTTTTCCCAGGTGGTTAGTGGGGAGCCGGATCAGAAGTGGAGCAGCCAGGACTTGCACTGTACCCGTATGGATGATGGCTCTCAAGTGGCAGACTTACCAACTATGTCACAATGCCGGTCCCTAAAATAGACCTTCCAGAAGGCTCGAGAATGAAGGCTGTGAGAAAAAAACCACAAAATGTGATGTGAGATCATATCCCCAATAATTTTTATGACGGTCTTTTCATCTCTTGGTCTGCTGTTCTCATCACCATAGGTGTCATTTTTAAATGCAGAGTTCGCTAGTCTTGGCACACTTCTCACGGCCTTAATACTTGCGCTGGAAAAAGTCCAGGAGTATATTCTGAAACTAGGAGATGTGTCCGTATCATCCCTCTGGGTGGCCACATGGAGTTCCTCGTACGGATGCCCGCAGCACTGGGCTTCTCCTGTGGGTGGATTTTATAGGCATTCATCCCATGGCTATTAAAAACATTTTTTTAAAGTGTCCCTTAGTCTACATATTAGAGGTCGTGTTCTTCAGTTACACACATACACACACACACAATCTCTCTCTCTCTCTCTCTCTCTCTCTCTCTCTCTCTCTCAAGCAGATGGCAAAGAATAGGAGAGTATTTCCGAAAGCTCATGGAAAATAGAATTAAGAGTCTGTTGCGGTGCAAAACTTTGGGAATTCTTGCATTGTTTAGCGTGATAGGCCTTTGCTGGTGGACTTTCTAAGGAGCGCTCATAGGTTGAATTTTCAGCTCTTGGGTCCTTAGCACCAAGTTTTCCCGCAGAAGGCTGGATTCTTCCCTCCAGCAGTGGATGGCACAGCTCGCTGCACCCAATTGGAGGTCTCCTGACAAGCAGGGTGCTTGCAGATCTTCGTCAGGCTAGCAGGCAGGAACCAGTGTGTTCTGTTGTGTTTGCTTATGTAATGAGTATTTACTGAATATCTGTTTTTACACCACAAACTGTTCACAGAGTGAGGGACGCAGTGAGGTAAGGAATCAACATGCAACCAAGCAGAATAATCCAAGGTGGGGATGGGGCACCTGTTGCCCTTGAGCCACTTGGGACCCACAGAATCAGCTGGTCTGGCCCTGCCAAGGCAGCTGTAGGTGGGGCTTGAAATTCGGTAATGCCGCAGCAGGCTCATTTTTAAGCTGATCATTTCTTATGGCCCATGAGTGATGTGATAAATATCCCATCACTGTTGGTAGAGAAAAAGTTCCCATGCCTGAATTAAGACCGGAGAAGTGCTCAGCTGAAAAGCTGGCTCGCCAGTGACAGGGGCGCTATGCCGGGAGGGGGAGTCTCAAAGACCCGTTGGCTGAGCCAGCATTCACCTGCTACCTGAAGGACGGGTGCAGCCAGGTTCACAGTGGTTGCGAGGTGAGGATTTGCAGCAGCTCCAGACACCATGGCCACAGGTGGAAATGAGCTGAGCGAACGCCCAGGAGTGGATGAACAGAGCAGTACAACGTGGCCTGTCCATGCTGTGCAAGGCTGCTCAGCCTTGAGAGGGGAGGAGGGGCTGACTGTGCTGGAACACGCGTGCTGGAACACGAGGACCCTGCAACGTGAGGCCACTCATGAAAGGACCTGGGGTATGGCTTCATGTATGTGACGTGTCCACAGTAGATAAGCACAGATACAGAGTGCACGCAGTCATGGTCGCTGTGGGAGGGAAAGCATAGAGCACTAGATGCTGTGGCCATGTCCACTCTCAGGTGGCCAGCTGTGTCATGTGGACGTTGCCTCAAGGTTCTGACATGCGTTCAGCTGAGTATAAGCTTGCCCTGCGAACAGAGGGGCCAGGGTGGGTGCATATGAGAAGGTGCAAGGTAGCCGAGAGCTTTCTGTGCCTCTTCTGGCTCAGGAGACCCCCTGGTAGTAGTAGGATCTTTGCCTCCGCCCCCTGGGAGCGACGGCCTCTGACCCCTGCACCGGGGCAGATGTGCCTTCTCACCCTGGGCCCCGGGGGCAGGAGAGGGTGCTGCCCTCTGTTGGCCGCTATGACATCTGTCTCACTGGGGAGGAGCCAGGGTGGTTTGGGTGGCCTGGAGCTCTCCCCAGGAGCTGCGGTCACCTGTTGGTAGGCATCACCGCCTGCTTGTGGGTGGCTGAGGCGTCTGCTCGCTCTCCCCAGCCTGTCTGTCTAAAGTTAAATTGATGCCTTTGTCATATGCTTATTTTGGTCTGTTGATGGATTCTTCTGTTCTAGTATAGTGATTTGTCTGCTTTCACAGTGCCACTCATTTTTAATTACTGTGGCTTTTTAATATATTTTAAACTACATGATAATTTTCCTTTTGCTACTCATGTTTTAAAAATTTGTTTACTTGTGTATTTATTTTATTTGAGATGCAGATGAAAGAGAGAGATTGAGATCTTCCAGTTGCTGGATTATTCCCAAGAGGGGCTGGGCCATGCTAGTGCCAGGAGCCTGGAATGCAGTCTGGGTGATGGGGATCCAAATACTTGAATCACCACCTGCTGCCTTCAGGGGTGCCGGTCAGCAGGAAGCTGGAATTGGGAGTAGCGCTGGGACTGCACAACCCAGACAATCTGCTAGGGATGTGGGTGTTCCTAGCTGCAGTTAAGCTGTTAGGCGAAATGCTGCCCCTCATTGCTTAGCTTTAGTGAAAGAAAGATCTGGCTTATTCTTGGATGTTTTTTCCTACTAGGTGATCATCAGGATAGTATTTCCAGTTCTGTAGCAGATGTCTTTGGAATTTTGATTGGCACTATGTTCATTGTAGAGCAGTTGAGTGGGGAAATAGTCTATTTAAAACAATGTCTATTCATTCTGGAATGTGGTGCATGGAGTCAACTTTCTTTTATAGTTCTCAGTAAAATTTTAAGACTATTTCCCTTTACGTAATTCTCTGTTGCTTATAAATGAGATCTGCCCCCATATTTTCCAATTAATTACTGTTGGCAGGTAAGAAATTAATAGTCATAAGAGGACGTTCTTTGCTCACTTGCCAACCTCTGTGTTCTTTAATTCTGGCATGCTCTTTGGATTTAGGTACAAATTTAGGTCTACTTTACGTAGAAAGATACAAAAGTTTGAAAAGGTCAAGTTACTCATCTGATGTTAGACACAAGTGTATGAAAAAATTAGGATTTGAAAAAGCAGTCTAGTTTTAGTATTATACTTTGAATCTCTTGTGTTAATATTTTACTAACATGGTATGATGTCAGTTATTATGAGCTTTTTACAGGTTGTATCATTGTATCCTCTTCTCCAAAAATAACAGTGCCTTCATAGCGCTGTTGAACATGAACATGGCACAGTCCTCCTTAGCTCTGTCTCCATTTTCACTGACAAGTCCTTCCAGCATGGCGTTAAATAATGGTGACATTAGGCAGTCTTGTTTCTTCCCCATTTTTGTGATTGTTATTGGTTTTTCTCTAATATTATTTATTAATTTTAAATATATTTTGTGAGTATTGCCATATTTCATTTAATTCATCATTGTTATAAGTCAAGCATAGATCTTAAATTTAATTAAATGCCTTCCCTTGTCGATTAGACAATCAAGTTTTTTTTTTAACTATTTTTTAAAAAGATTTATTTATTTATTTGAAAGAGTTACAGAGAGAGAGAGGAGAATTGGAGAGAGAGAGAAGTCTTTCATCCGGTGGCTCACTCCCCAGTTGGCCACAACTGTGCCAATCTGAATCCAGGAGCCAGGAGCCTCTTCTGGGTCTCCATGCAGGTGCAGGGCCCAAGGACTTGGGCCATCCTCTACTGCTATCCCAGGCCACAGCAGAGAGCTGGACTGGAAGATGAGCAGCTGGGACTAGAACTGTTGCCCACACAGGATGCTGGCACAGGCCAGGATGTTAACCCACTGAGCCACAGCGCCAGCCCCTTTTTGAACTACTATTTCCATGCGGTTTTACTTGAATTCCTATTATTGAAAAAATCATTGCATTCCTAAAATAACTCTGTTTATGATGACCAGTTTCTAAAAATATCCTCCTGGATTTGATATTTGGTATCTTTTATTTTATTTTATTTTTGTTTTTATTGTTCATGTCTTAAATGTTTTTCAAGAAATTGTATTTATTTGAAAGGCAGAGTGAAGGTGTTGGGACAGAGAGAGAGAGTAAGAGAGCTTCCATCCACTGGTTCACTCCCCAAAGGGCCACAGTGGCTGGGTTTGGGCCAGGCCAAAGCCAGGAGCCAGGAACTCCATCCACGTCTCTCAAATGGATGGCAGGGGCCCAAGCATTTAGGCCATCTTCTCTGATCTCCCAGGCACTTTAGCAGGGAGCTGGGCTGGAAGTAGAGCAGCCAGAGCTGGGATGCCAGCATTGCAGGAGGTGGCTTAACTCGCTGGACCAGAGATAGACAGAGGGACAATGAGACACACACACACACACACACACGGAGACAGAGAGAGAGAGATTGAGATTGAGATGAGATTACCTCTCAAGATGGTTAAAGAAGCTGGGCGCTTCTCCAGGTTCTCCTAAGTGGGTGTGGGGACCCAAGTGCTCGAGCCGTCTTCTGGCTTCTGCAGGAGCGTTAACAGGGGTGAGAGCTGCTTAGGAAGCAGAGGAGCTGGGACTTGAACCGGCACCCATGTTGGTTGCCAGCGTTGCAGGCAGGGGCTTTACCAGCTGCACCACAACGCCGGCCCCAAGAGAGAATTTTAAATTGATGACTGAAAGAGTAACTAAGGCTGGCTGACGTGACACATGGGGAATTGTTTCAAAACCACATGTTTCACAGAAGAGATTTGAGTATGGACAAAGACAAGATTTGTCAGTGGATTGGGATCAAGTGGAGGAGAACAGAAAATAGTGACGTGATTCTTTTCTGAGGATGTAGTGAGCTTTCTATTTTTTGTCAGTTCTGGAAAGTTTTCTTCTATAGTATCTACCGATAATGTCTTTTTCATAGATAAACTTTGTATTTTACTGTCTGCTTCATTACTTACATTAGATACACACACACAAAATATCCTTGTTTTAAGCAAATGTGATATAATAAAATTGTGATTCATATAAATAGTTCTTTTAAATTTTCTGTTTTCTAAAGAAATGAATTATTTGTCTCAACATAAATATTATCTGAGAAAGAGTGTAGCCTCCTAATTTTGACATTGTATTTGGGAGGAATAGTCAGTTATATATACATGCATGTATACACATATATGTATATAAAGAATACTTCAAAAATTTTATTGAAAATGGAATTAAAAGATAACTTCATTGTAAAAAAATTTGTCTATGTACAGTTTTTTCAAAATATGCATTTTTTAATGAATTTAAACATTTATTTGTAGCAGTTCTAGTTTGTAACAGATGCAGTGCAGTTCATAGATACAATTTTAAGAATATAATGTTTCACTTCCTCCCTCCCTTCCTCTCCCTTTCTTCTGTTACCTTACCTCTCTTCGTCCCTCCTCTCCTTTTTTAGTTTTTGAGATATTGTATTTGTGTTTTTCATTTGCATTACAGTCAAGGACTTAATGTTCCACCAAATAAAATGTTTACCAAGTAGAAAACAAGATTCTTGTTCAGTGGAAATATAGGAAAGAACTATAAATAGTAATTGAATGGGAAAATGGCCACTTCATCCATGTACAGTAAACTTTGAAGTAAAGACAGATCATTAAAACTACAGTAACACAACTTTTTAAACTAATTCTTGTATTTATATAAGGTGAACAACTTCTGTGTATTTCATATACACAGATTTATGAGCATAGTGGTACCACTGGTTTGACAAAGTTACAAAACAAAGATTCACAAAACTGCTCGCAGCAGTATACACAGGCTGTCTTTTTCAGTTTTTTTCTTTCTTATTTTAGCGCCCACATATAAGGGAGAGCACGTGTTTTTGTCTGTGTCCTACTTAATTCCCCCAGCGTGGTGTCCTCCAGTTGCATCCGTTGCATTGCAAATGGTAGAATTTGATTCTTTTTTTGTAGCTAACTAACATTCCACTGTGTATTACACCACATTTTCTCCGTTCATCTGAAGATGGACACCTTGGTCAGTCAGTTCCACATTTTGGTTCTTGTTAACAGCACTGCTGTTAGCATGGTGGTGAGGGTGTCTCTTTGATACATTGTGTTCAATCCCAGTAGTGGGATTGCTGGATTACATGGCAAGTCTATTTCTCTCTTTTTCTTTAAACCGCCATGCTGCTCCATAGTGGCCACACTGTGTCCCACCAGCAGTGTGTGAGTGTCCCCCTTTCTCCACGTCCTCGCCAGCGTTTGTTTCTCTCTTTTGGACAAGAGCCAAACTGACAGTGGTGACGCGATGTCTCACCGGGGGTCTGATTGCATTTCCCTGAGGGCTAGTGGTGTACAGCTTTTTTCATATGTTTGTTTGACATTTGTATTTCTTCTTTTGAGAAGTGTCAGCTGAGATCTTTTGCCCACTTCTTACCCTGATTGGTTGTTGTCCGTCGTTGTGGCATTGCCAGTGAAGCCACCACCTGCCACGCCATCACCCCTAATGGGCACCTGTTTCGGTCCTGGCTGCTCCACTTCTGATCCAGCTCCCTGCTGGTGGGCTGGGAAAAGCAGCAGAAGATGGCCCGTGTTCAATTTTGTTTCCCTTTCATTTCTCTAAGCTTGTTTGGTCATTTACTTATAGTTTTGAGAAATCTACTTGAGTTTTCTTTGGCTCTGGATTTTTTAAAAAAAATTGTTTTATTTTGTGTTGAGAGGTAGGCTTACAGACACTGAGAGGGAGAGAAAGAGAGGGAGGTCTTCCATTCGCTGGTTCAATCCCCAAATGGCCACAATGGCTGGAATTGAGCCGATCTGAAGCCAGGAGCTTCTTCCGGGTCTCCCACACGGGTGCAGGGGCCCAAGCACTTGGGCCATCTTCCACTGCTTTCCCAGGTCATAATAGAGAGCTGGATCAGAAGAGGAGCAGCTGGGATTCGCACTGGCACCCATATGGGATGCCGGCGCTGCAGGCAGAGGATTATCTTAGCCATGGCGCCAGTCCCTCTGATTGGATTTGCAAGGTGATCTTTCTCTCTGCTGTCTGTAGTATTTTTCTTTAAGTCATTGATTACTTAGCAAATCATTCTGTTTTGTTCGTTATGTGTCTCACTGTTTCCCCTCTGCCTTACTCTTTTTCCGGTATTTTTGCCAGCTGTTTTTCTGGAATTTTCTTTAGTATGTTGGAGACCACTTTTCAAGGGCACTTTTCCCTCTGACTCTTCAGAAGGTCATTTTTTCTCTCTTGGTCTCCTCCGGTTTTGAATAAGCTTACTGCTTCACTGCTTTATTTGGTTCTTCTCTGTCTACCCCTGAATTAGATACAGATTTTGGTATCTGTCAGTGCAAGGCATTTGTGGGTTTAGGATGGTCTTTTGAAAGTTAGAGTTACTGGGAGAGACAGAGAAATCTTCTCTCCACTGGTTCACTCCTCTGGTTCATATGGCTGCAATGGCCAGCACTGGGCCAGACCAGAGCCAGGAGCTTCTTCCAGGTCTCCCCATGTGTGTGTCAGGGTCCCAAAACGTAGACCGTTTTCTGGTACTTTTCCCAGGCACATTAGCAGGGAGCTAGATCAGAAGTGGAGCAGCCAGGACGTGCACCTGTGCCACTGTGTGATTCCACATTGCAGGCGGCTTCCCCTGTTTCATCACTACTCTGGCCTCTTAAAAGCATCTCTTAAACTTAATAAACATACGAGTGTGTGTATTAGGTAGCTCTGACTACAGATTTTTGCCTGGGCTGCCATGAATCAATTTGATGCCCATATGGGATGCTGGTGTCACAGGCAGTGGCTTAACCCACTGCACCACAATGCTGGTCCCTATGATGATAGGATTTAATAAAGTATGATGTAACTGATAACCATCTGTACAGAAACCTGTACACCACTTGCAGGCTGCTCCCTCCTCCCCCATCACTAAGCATATACAGTAGAAGCTCTGTGACACGTCTCAGCACAACAGCCTTATTCTTTCATTTCTTCTCTAAAGCAGGCACACTGTGGCTCGTGCTACCGTCAGTGTCCGTGACGTTGCACCTGTTTTTTTCACTGATAACCAGTTGTATTTGTTCCCAAACCTGAATATCGTAATTGCTTGTTAGTAACACTATGTAATTTTTTTTAAAAAAAGATATATTTATTTATTTTAAAGGCTGAGTTACAGAAATGGAGGGAGAGACAGAAAGAGAGGGATAATTCCCATCCACTGGTTCAATCCCCAAATAGCTGTAACAGCTAAACCTGGGCCTTGCTGAAGCCAGGAGCCTGCAGCCCCTGCTGGGTCTCCCACATGGGTGGCAGAGGCCAAGACACGTGGGTCCTCTTCTGCTTTCCCAGGTACATTAGCAGGGGTCTGGGTTGGAAGACCACCTGCTGTGAGTCAAACTGACGCCCATATGGGATGCTGGCGTCACAGGCGGTGGTTAACCCACTGCACCACAGTGCTGGCCCCTACAATGATAGAATTGAATAAAATATGATATAAACTGATAAACATGTTTGGAGCTAAACTAGTTCTGATGAAGTACATATTTGGAAAGGTAATTTGCTGACAAATAATGATATTACAATTGATGTCAGCAAGAAAACAAAGATTGGAAAATGAAAAAAGTCTATGGAGATTTTCTGCTCATATTGTTTTGCAAGAATATTGAGTTTCCAATAGTCCTCAAATGAGATTTGGGATTATGGATGCTGTATTACTCTTCATCCAAACAGGGCTTCAGTCAACACCAAAATCTTTATGAATTACTTTGTTTTATGCATATAAGTTGAAATGTTTAGAAAATGCATTTATTCTGGTTTCCTGCTTTAACCAATGAATTGGCCACCTTTTACCAAATGCATGACCTTCTACAAATGGTGTCTGTTTCTCACCTAGGGTGCTTTTGACCCTTTGAATGGTATTTCACATTTGAGGGGTACGTTTTGATGATTACCAGGTACTACTGCTAGTGTGTCACTCCCTTGTTTCGCTGGAGTCACTAGATTCTGATAAATTTCATTTGACATGTTAAAAATGCAGTGTGATACATACACACACAAACACACCCTGTCTTCTTGTAAGTATTAATCTTCCTAGCCCTGTTTTTGTAAGGAAAAAGGAGAAAGGTATGACGCAGATTTCTTTGGGGAGAGAAGTTTTGGGATTAAACTTCACACGATATGCAAAATAAATGAGCTCAAACAAACTCCAGGGCAGTGGGAGTCCTGCTTTC
Source organism: Lepus europaeus (assembly GCF_033115175.1). NCBI lineage: Eukaryota > Metazoa > Chordata > Mammalia > Lagomorpha > Leporidae > Lepus > Lepus europaeus. The sequence goes on along the minus strand of NC_084830.1, from coordinate 160,434,781 downwards.
ATGCTGTAAACTCATTTGTCAAAATAACAGATGCTAAGTCCACACGGGTGACCTCCGTGGCTTCTCCTTAGCTTGGTGTGATTAGAGGACCGAGCGGCTGAGGAGACGCTAAGCCAGAGCCTCAGTCGAACGGAGGCTAAAAGTAGAGAGGAACTTGGCAGGAAGAATCTGGATTCATTATTTGAATGACTTCAGATGCACAAAGCCACAGAGCAGTCACATGATGGCTGGGCATCTCTGTGCTAGGCTGACAATGGCAGCTCTGGTACCCGGGTGCGTTGCCAGAATGTTGGCAGGTGCAATGCATTTGATGCTACTGTGCGAGCAGTTGCTTATCAGAGCTGATCATATCTGTTGATTTTCCTGGCTTCTTTTTAGGAACCAGCTTAATAAGTGTTTATTGTTATAGATCCATTAGGATAAATCAATCATAAATGTAGTCTTTCAAATCCTCCTCTAATTATTGGGGCTGGCTTGAATTGTATCTTCTCCTTGGCAAATCACAGTTGGATTCATTGTAGAGGATACTCACATCTTTGACTCATTAAAATCATGACAATGGGGCTGTTTTCAGTTTGTCTCTGTTGGTTGCCATAGTTTCCCGGGATACAATGACTTCTGGTTTCCATGGGCACACCGCTGGCTGGAGCTGCAATGCTCTGTCAGGATGTGAGAGCAGATCTGCAAGGCACAGTCTGCCTTGGACCTGTGTATCTGAAAGTTTCAAAATGGAAGCATTAGAGAGAATGAAGCCACCGCAAGGCCTTCCTTGTCCCAGTAAGAGGGGACAATAAAGAAATAGTAGCTGACTGCAGGCAAGAGGCCATAACAGCGAAACTCAGCAAGGAAGGGTGGGGAGAGGGGTGCAGGGGAGAGTCGGAGCCATGGAGGGGAGAAGTCACAGCATTGAATAATTTGTCTCAGGCGTTAAACAGAATTCTTAGAAAATGGGCTAATTAGAGACGCTTTAACAGTAAAAGCGCCGATTTTATCCTTACCGTTTTATTGATTCTGGCTTGTGGTACATTTTTACCTCTTTATCAGTATGCTGTAATTAAACATAAGCTGTCTCTTACCCGCAAAATTAATAATTTTGATGGTTCTTTCCTTTCCTGTTCACTCAAGCCCTGGTCTCTGGGACCAGTGCCCACGCTGGTATTTTTTGTTTCCTGGGTGGGTTTCTGTTAACTCTTCATTCACTCTCCTCCAGTTCGGGTGCCTTCCCCAGGCCTATCTTTCAAGGGCTCAGCATCCTACGCTGTCTACAGTTTTCGTCTCAGTTTGTTGAATTGCTGTCTGCCCATCACCTCAGGGTTTGCCAGCTTGAGTTTGCCGTGTTTGTGCCCTTGTTGCTTTGCTGTCTGAGCAGAATGGCTGAGGCAGTTCGCTGAGCCCTTGGGACTGCGTGTTGGGACTCATTGTTTGGTACATGGGGTGCCTGGCACCACCTAGGGCCATCAGAAAATACTCCATTGCGTCATCATGTGCTTCCATTTATATTGCTTGATGGGTCTTTCCCTAATGCATCCTAGGCCCACGGATAATGAAAGGTGGGTCCACAGAGGGAAACATCACAGTTGATGTAAATTTTACACCACGTGGGAGGGTTCACGGAGAGATGGAAACCTGGAGACACAGGGCACCTTGTGTGTTGTTTGATAGTAGGTTTGATGAAGAAGCAGCCGGCGGTGTGGTATGGTTGGACCACCCAGTGTGAGTTAACAGCGGTAAACTGAGGGTGAGATTCTTGCTGCCTGTCTGTCCAGAATCTTCTCCATGATTCTACCTTCCATAGGACGTTGTGCCTTTCCTCTGGGTGCAGGGATGGGATGACAGCCTTGTGGCGCCTGCGGGTCAGAAGCGGAGACAAGCTGAGATGGCGTCCTGCTTCTGTTTGCCCAGATGCACAGTGTGCCCTGAATGCCATCACTGTAGAAATGTCTCTTCATTTCCATAAAAATGGGAAAGATTAATTTTCAGGTGCATCTTCAGAGAAAAGCAAAATTTTCTTCGTTTGTAAAAAACTGCTGTCGGTGACTTCTAGTCTGCTAGCCCTTTTCTCTGTTGCATCTTGAGCTTAGAGACATGGGCCTTTCTCCAGACATTGCAGGGTTCTTTGGGAAGATTTGCGTAGGATTTTTAGCCAAACAAGGTGATTGGAGAGCTAGGGTTGAGCTCCCATGTGCACTGGCCATTCTCATGCTTTCGTGTGCGTCAGGAGGCTGACAGTGGCTGCTGGGCCCTCCTCGGAGCCCAGGATGGGTCAGATAGTTCGTGTTTGTACACTTCGTGGGCGAGGCGGACACGGCTCCCCTGGGCCGGCTGTCTGTGAGGGGCCGCTCACATCAGTGAGCTGGGCTCTGTCCTCGTTCCATGACTTCGTAGACTCTGTTCCCTTGGAGGAAGAGAGCATTTTGCCCGTCCAGGTACACCCTGCAAACAAGACAGAGTTCAGCCGGTGTTCTGAATAATGCAGCCACCAAGAAATATGCGAACCTTGTTCTCTTGATGGTTTAGATGCTGTTGATGTTGCTTTTAAGACTAGAATATTAAGATAATTATCTTGGCTTTTTCTAGCAATGGTTGGCAAATCCATTGGTTTTGAGATCTGGAATGCACTCACTGTGGGCAGTTTCCAGGTGCGTGGCCAACTCTCAGAATACGCATTGTTCCTGGTGAAAATAATGCGGGTAATCCCACTGATAAATGACATTCAGGAGTTACATTAAGGAAAGATTCTATGAATGAATTTCTAGATATAAAACTTATCTAAGAAAAGGTGTTGCAGATATAATTTAATATCTATTTGGATAGATGAAGAAAACAATTTAAAATACACTTGGATAAATGAAAAATACCTTCAGAAATGCATTTGGCAATAGTTGACATGTATTTTCAGTGGCAAAAAAATGAGAAATTAGAGATACTGTACATGGTTAGTTTTTAAACATAATTAAGAAATGCATTTGTTGCTTACCTCTGTGTGTGTGTGTGTGTGTGTGAATACTTGAATATCTCCAACCAAAGTCAGGAATAAGGGAGGGATATGCACCATCAATAATATTTATGAAATACTTTCTAATTGATTGCTTTTATGAGGAAATAAATGGACATGTTTAAATGTACAGTTAGATCAGACTTTAAAATTTTTTAGTTAGGGATGCGGAGAGAGAGATAGCAAAGATAGGGGCAGAGATGAGAAAGGCCACTTGGAGATCTCCGGTGTTTACTCCCGAAATGCCTGCAGCAGCCAGGGCTGGTCCAAGCCCACACTGGGAGCTGGGAGCTCCATCTGGTCTCTTAGGTGGGTGGCAAGAACCCAGTTACTGCCACCTCCCAGGGAAAGCGGTAGCAGGGAGCTGGAGTCAGAGGTGGGACTGGGAATTGAACCACCCAGGTACCCGCTGTAGAACGCAGGCTTCTGAACTCCTGGGCCAAACACTCACCTCAGTTAGATGCATTTTGACATAAATTAATGCTGTGAAACCATTACTGCAGAACAACGAATGCACGTGTCACCCCTGACATTTTCTTGTACCTGTTTGTAATTCTTAGCAACTGCCCCATCTTTGTTCATCCCCACACCAACACCACACAGCCGAGTACATACCATAGGATTCTGTGTCAACAAAGTTCTAGAAAAGACAAACCAATCTACAGTAACAAAAACCAGATCAGTGGTATTGCCACTGTTTTTCACCACTATTCTGGAAAACAGTAACCACTATTGATAGGAGGAAGAAAAAAAGGGATAAAACTGTTGGAGCCGGCGCCGTGGCTCAACAGGCTAATCCTCCGCCTTGCGGCGCCGGCACACCGGGTTCTAGTCCCGGTCGGGGCACCGATCCTGTCCCGGTTGCCCCTCTTCCAGGCCAGCTCTCTGCTGTGGCCAGGGAGTGCAGTGGAGGATGGCCCAAGTGCTTGGGCTCTGTACCCCATGGGAGACCAGGAGAAGCACCTGGCTCCTGCCATCGGAACAGCGCGGTGCGCCGGCCGCAGCGCGCTACCGCGGCGGCCATTGGAGGGTGAACCAACGGCAAAAGGAAGACCTTTCTCTCTGTCTCTCTCTCTCTCACTGTCCACTCTGCCTGTCAAAAATTAAAAAAAAAAAAAGGAAGGAAAAAAAAACTGTTGGAAATGAAGCCATAAGAAATAAGTATTTGCATAGATACATTGTTTCCATAGAACATAGAAAATGATTGAATGGGAAGATACTTAAAATATTAGGGGAGTTCAGTAAATTAGCAGATTCTAAAACTAAATCTGTATAAATCAATAGCTTTATTACAAACAAACAATAGCTAGGACATATAACAAAGAAAAAAACTATTTGAATGGCAAGCAAAAAGTTAAAATATGTATTTGTAAACTTAAAAACTATAAAAACCTACTTTAACTTTTGTTAAACGTGTCAGTTTAGCCTAAATCTATATATGCATCTGATGCTTGTGAAAACATTGTGAATTTTTCCAGAACCTGAATCAATGCTGAAGTCCATCTTGGGAAATAAATATGCAAGACGAGCTGGAGAAATCTGGAGAAAAAGAGTGGGAAAACAACCTTAAAAGATGTTAAAACATAATAGTAGTCCTCATAGAACAGAGGAGATAGCTAGGTCAGAGAAATAAAATACAGAGAAGTGTTCATCAGAATGGGCTGGTAAGAACAAGGCAGCCTTGAAACCCAGGGGTTTAATAGCGTCGGTTTCCTCCTTGTTCATGCCTTGAGTCTGTTGTGCACCTGTGGAGCTCCGGGGAGCTCATCGGTGTGGTCACCCAGGAGCTCTACGTGGTGAGACTGCTGTGTGTTCCAGCAACAGCAAGTGCACCAGCCCTTTGCCTAGGCCTTCCCAGCTGGGGAAGCAGCTTGGAGAATCACACAGGGTGACTTTCTGTGTCTCAGCCTGGATAACTACTACTTACTTCAAAAACCAGCTTGTCTCCAGACTGGTATTGTGGCGCAACAGGTCGAGCTGCTGCCTGGAACGCTAGCATCCTGTACGGACACTGGCTGGAGTCCTGGCTGCTCCACTTCCGATCCAGCTCCGTGCTAATGTGCCTGGGAAGGCAGCAGAAGATGGCCCACGCGTTTGGGCTCCTGCCACCACCAGGAGGACCTGGCCCAGCCCTGGCTGTTGCAGCCATTTGAGGATTGAACCAGTGGCTGAAACATTGCTTTTTCTTTCTTTGTATCTCTCCCTTTCTCTTTAACTCTGTATCAAATAAATACAAATGAATCTTAAAAAAAAAAAGTCTGAGGAGTGCTGGCATCTGTGAGCCTGGAAGATAACAGTGGTATCCATGCTGGAAGGTCGTGTGCATTGCAGGTGCACTGCAGGTCTGTGGGGGGACACTAGTGCTCCCTGCTTCTGTTGTAGGTACCAAGTGCTGGGGTGGGGGCAGGAGGATGAAGCCACACCCCTACCTACTCCTTCTAACAAAGTCAGTCCCAGATGGCAAAACCATGGGGAAATACTTGGAGTTTGGGAGGACGAAGGGGCAAATCTGAATCTTGAGTAGCAAAGCAGGATGACAAGTTTGTAAATCAAAGTATGAATAATACAAAGGCATATGATGAGGAGTTTTGAATGGGTACCTTGGTAAGAACATAGAGGCCAATTTAAAACTCATTCATGATTCATCATACAGAAAAGTAAGAAATGCCTTTTTAAAAAGGTTTGTTTATTTTTGTTTTTATTAACATGTGCCTTCGTACGTATTGCATTCACGCTTTGTGCATCCTTTAACTGAGAGGGAATTAAAAAGATCTCAAAGTGATTTTTTGTTTTTTGGAGAGGACCCTTTTCGGGGTTTGTGAGAAGGGAAAGTTTTTTATTTTTAATATTTGATGTTTCCTGACCGTACACACATACTAATTTTTTATATTACAGTGAAATTGATGAAGTAATTACTTCATTTTTGTGATTCTCAATATATAACACAAAATTAGAAGTTATATACACAAGAAAACCTTTCTAATAGCATTATTTTTCAGAAATATAAACAGGAATAAAGCAAAAAATGAATGAGAAAACGATGCATTTATTGTGTTTTGATACAGCGTGTGCACCGTGATAAACCTTAGAAATTCTGAATCCCATTCCTTCCTGGCCTATTTTTTTCCTATGACACATTTCCAGTCAATTTTAAACATATCTCAGAAAATAAAAGATAGATTGTAGGGTCAAAGGTTTTCGGATTAACAACTTCATAAAATTTTTTTAAAATAATAATTTAATTTAGAGTAATAATTTAATAATTTAGAGCACTAATTTAATAGAGCAATTATGAGATACCTGGTTTCTTCCAAAAAGATGCCTCGGGGTGTTTGTCGATGTGCTGTTTGTAATCACAAGAAGTGCTTCGAAGCGCTCTGTTGTTGGGTGCAGGTGGTAGGAGGCATGCAGGGGCCGAGAGGTGGAAGCCTTGCCAATGCTTAAAAGCTTGAAGCAAATGTGTGTAGCAGTATGAAAATACCTGGGTTATATTGGGATGTGGGAAGAGCAGCGCAGCGCTCCAGCCTGGTAAGACTTGCTTTCCCTGGGGGGTGCCTGGGCTGAGTCCTCACCCTACTACTGGGCCAGCTCCTGCTCATGTGCTCCCTGTTCCCAGTGGTCATAGCTCGAGTAGCTGGGTCCCTGCCACCCACGCGGGAGCTCTGGATGGAGTTCCTGGCTCCCAGCTTCGGCTTGGCCCAGCCCTGCCTATTGTGGGCCTTTGAGGAGTGACTTGATGAATGGGCGCTCTCTCGGTCTGCTATGCATGTCTGTCTCTCTGCCTTACAAATAAATGAGCAAAAATTAAAATTCTCATTCAGATTTGTGTTTTTAAAGTTAATAGCCTGATGCAACAAATACTACAGGCAGATAAATCGATGGATGGGTGCAAGTAGGAGTCCCCCGGATCCCAGGGCCTCCCGCACCCCACTCTCCAGGCTCCTCTGTTACGCGCCTCATCCAGGCTGGGGTCCAGGCTCCCTTGCTGCTACTGTGGGCAGGAGCAGCCTTGTGTTTTGCACGTGTGGTAGAAACACACGGGGAGGGGGGGCCGTGCACACTGTGATGGTGGGGGTGGCGGTGTTCTTCACCCACAGCTGCGGTGGGAGCTCTCCAGGTGTGTACCAAGCACGCATGCCCCACGCTGGCCATGCTCACCATGCCCTCGGTTAGTCTTCCTTCAGGAAGAGTGGGCAAACTCCTGACGGCTGCAAGGGGGGCACTGGTCCCTGGGGAAGATAGAGACCAGGTGGCAAGGTGAGCATTCACAGGCGGCCTCCACGCCCGTGGAAGACGCAGGTGGGGAGCCCGGGAGAGTGCAGCTCCATGAGAACTCAGTTTGTTTTGTTAAGCTCTTGACCCCTCTACAATTTAATTCCAGTTTTAATTACAGCAGAAAAAACACAAAAGCAAAGTCAATTAGCTTTTTTAAAAATTCTGCATGTATATGTAGTTTTCTATTACCAAAGAATTAGCAGGGAAGAGATAATGGCGCTAATTACCTTTTTGCTGTACTTGTCAACATCGTGTTTAACTTTCCCTGTTGCAATGACCTTTTGTTCAATGGCTCTGGCAAAGAAGGCCACCCTGTCTGCTTTAACATCCCTGACGTCTTCTGAGCGAATGATAAGCGATATTTTGGGTGACTGCTGGGGTAATTACAAATATAGTGATAATGCATGCAAATCTCATGTGAGGAAAATTACAGGTCATTGCTGTCTGTATCCCGGCATTCTGTGATGATAAAAGAAATTGCTGTTAATTACCAGATTATTACCATCCTTAATTTTGATAATTCTAGGCTATCAAAACAGTGTTTTGTAACACGAATTCTATCAGTTGGTTTTTCCAACTGCATGGCAGCCCTGGGTTCTTCAGTCAGAATCCCTGAAGATACTGTGTGTGTGCGTGTGTGTGTACGTGGACGCGTGTGACAAATTCATAGCTGTTGTGGGGCAAACAAGGATTATTCCGGAGTCTTGGGAAGATGAGTGGCTTCCTTTTCCCTGGCCAGCGAGCGTATTTCATTCCCCGAAAGCTTCATCCTGCATTTTTTTTTTTTTTTTTTTGCATAAACATTGCTTTTCTCGTAAGCCTCCCTCTCCCCTCGGGAGGGTGGACTTGGCAGCCAGCGGGAGAAAGTGATGGGATATTGAGCAACACAACCAAGACTTAAAGTTGAAACCCGGGTGCACTGTCCCTTGCTGCTGGTGTCCGCCCACTTTCCCTCGTGGACTGTGGGGCCGTCGTGTTGAAGGCACCCTCGCAGGTGTCGGTCAGCCAGTGTGGGGACTTCATGAACACCCCAGGGCCCGAGGCCACAGGTCTTCCTGGGGTGCCTCCGTTGGTTTATAAAATGAAATTCCACCTGCACCATTTTAAACAGCATGGTAAGATAAATGAAACACAATGAATAGAAGCCCCCCCCCCCTTTTTGATTGGCTGTTTTAGCAAGGTAATAGATATTTGTAGCTTTTAGGTTCATGACTTGATTATAATAATTAAAATCACTTGTAGTGTTGGGAGAAATGTTGACACATTCAGGAGTCAGTAACTGGGATTGGGTTGCTCTGTTTGCTGACAGACTAAGCCCAAAGCTTAGTCTTCCAACCCCTTTGTGGAAGGATCTCATGGGAGTCCAACCAGCTCATGTTCACGCAGCCACCTGCATCTGTGAGGTCCCTCACCCACCAAGCGCTTACGGAAGCCACCTCTCAGTCTCTTGTTAAGTTTCCAGGCCTGAAAGCTGGCTCAGATCCGTGAAGACAGCCTGGCTGGGCCCCCAGTTCTTTAGTCTGCGTGGTCAAGGGAGTGCAGTTGTTTAGATGCGGACTTGGCCTCTCCACGGTCTGTCACCAGCGTGACAAGGGCCTGTGCACCTTCGTCTTCCCAGGGCACGGGGGAAGCTGCAGGTGTCCCAAGTGCACGCTCTGCGTGCTCACTGCCACCTCGCCCGTGCCGCGTAGCGTGCGTGCTTACTGGCGCCTGTCATCTCCCTGCAGCACTTGAGATGATCAGATTTTCAAAGACAGGATCTCTTCAGATTCATACGTTTGTGGGTCAGAGTCCTTGTGGGTTCGTCATGACTTGTATGAGGATGCTTGGATGAGTTGGTGGAAAATAGAATTCAAAGATAAGCTTATGGTGGTGCTAAATTTTGTGAGGTCTTTTCCTCATCATGTGCCTTTTCCACAAACTTTTGTAAGAACATTGGTGGACAATTTCCAAGAGACCTTTCTTTTTCCTTAACCATAACTTGAAATTCATGGGTCCAGACTGAGTGTTTAAAAAATTCTGTTTTGGCCAGTGCAATTTATGGAGTAAGCACGTGTGTGTGTGTGTGTGTGTGTTTTCCCCATAAAACTTTTATTTAAGGCTTACAGACTTCATGCATTTCATAAATACAGCTTTAGGAACATAGTGATTCTTCCCACCCTACTGTACACTCACACTCACACTCGGTTTCTTGAAGTGGTTGTACAGGGGGCACTGCATTCTACAACAGTCACACTGTCTTTTCTCTAATTTGGAACTCCATTGATCGAAAGATAAATTCACCTGCTGTTTTTGTTTTTGAGGCATTTACCCCCATCTGATCTATTTTTTGCAAACTCCAGTCTTCACAAGCAATGTGTTCTGGTGGGAGCCCTTGGCACGGTGGTTAGGATGCTTTGGGCTGCCTGTGTCCTTTATCACCGCGCCCTGACTTCAGCACCTGCTCTGCTTCTCCATTCCAGCACCCTGGCAGGCAGCAGCTCATAACTCCAGTGTTTGGGTCCCTGCGGCCCCCACGGGAGACCCTGACTGAGTTCCAGGCTCCGCACTTGAGCCTGGTTCTATGCCGATTATTGCAGGCATTTTGGGGTAGAACCAGTGCATGAAAGATTATTTTCTATTTTTTTTTTTTTGACAGGCAGAGTGGATAGTGAGAGAGAGACAGAGAGAAAGCTCTTCCTTTTTGCCGTTGGTTCACCCTCCAATGGCCGCTGCGGCCGGCGCATCGCGCTGATCCGAAGCCAGGAGCCAGGTGCTTCTCCTGGTCTCCCATGCGGGTACAGGGCCCAAGCACTTGGGCCATCCTCCACTGCCTTCCCGGGCCACAGCAGAGAGCTGGCCTGGAAGAGGGGCAACCGGGACAGAATCTGGCGCCCCAACTGGGACTAGAACCCGGTGTGCCGGCGCTGCAAGGTGGAGGATTAGCCTGTTAAGCCACGGTGCCTGCCTCTATTTTTACCTCTTAATGAAAATTTTAAACAATTCAAAAGAATTATTTTGACCCAAGTAAGTCCTCTCGTCCCACTTGCGAAGGGTCTTGGTAGCGTCACGTGGTCAGGTCATTTGCGGAATCCTGTGTTTAAAGACTTGTGGCTCCCTTCTCAGTCTAGATAGATCAGTTAGCAGAGCACACAAAGGCTACGGCAAGCCAAGTTTCCTTTAAAAAATGTTCATAGACGAATATTTCACCAGAAAGCTGAAATTTCAAGCCAGATTTTCACTGAGGTCCACTAAAAATCATGTGGAGGATTATGGGAATTTGGAGTCTGGGCAGCATAGCTCAGTTTGATAGGAGTCTGTTTTACACATTCTTGAGGTTTCTCTCAGGAGCTGAGTATCCATCATGAGTGCCGTCTCCCTGGAAGGCTGGAGCTGTATTTACCTCCAGGATTGGCAGATGGGGCAGGTGCAATCATGAAGAGGGGGAGTTCCAGGGGACATCGCTTCTCGGGCTTTGGGACTCACGGGTCTGGTGCGGCAGCTTTGCCGGAATGCACATTCCTGGCCTGTGGCTCAGATTCTGTGGATCTGCCTTAGGGCCCAGGAGCTGGAAGATTCCAATTGGTCCCCTAGGTCATCCCGAGTGACTCATGGACTGCTGTTCGGAAACACTGCCCTAAGACAAGCGTAGCTTGGGCTGGGATTTCTCTGATTAACTCTGATAAAAGCTCATAGCAGGTTCTTGCTATGTCTCTGTCTGTTGTCTACCTATAATGGCTTTGGAAATAACAGTGGATGAAACAAACATGAAAAAGTGTAGCCCTTCTTACAGACGCACAGTGTGGCCTGGACCCTACCCCTGGCTGAGAGCACAGGAGGCAATGGCCTCGCGTCCCTAAGATACTGACCCGGAACTCTTTCTGGAATAGACATGTTGTGACAAGCAGTGGATACACTTCCTCAACTCTTTCCTACTGAGTCTAATTTAATTCTGGAGAATGATGATTTTTTTTAAAAAAAACAAGCACTTTTGGCCGGCGCCGTGGCTTAACAGGCTAATCCTCCACCTTGCGGTGCCGGCACACCAAGTTCTAGTCCCAGTTGGGGCACCGGATTCTGTCCCAGTTGCCCCTCTTCCAGGCCAGCTCTCTGCTATGGCCCGGGAAGGCAGTGGAGGATGGCCCAAGTGCTTGGGCTCTGCACCTGCATGGGAGACCAGGAGAAGCACCTGGCTCCTGGCTTTGGATCAACGAGATGTGCCAGCCGCAGTGGCCATTGAAAGGTGAACCAGCGGCAAAAAGGAAGACCTTTGTCTCTGTCTCTCTTACTATCCACTCTGCCTGTCAAAAACCCAAAAAACAAAACAAAAAAAAACCCAAAAAACAAAAAACAAGCACTTTTATGTAAATTATTTTTCATTTTATTTGAAGGAGAGAGAGAGAGAATGGTTGATTGATTGATTTTCCATCTGCTGGTGCTTTACCAAGATGCCTACAAGAGCCTGCACTAGGTTTAAACCAGGAACTCAGACCTGGATCCACATCTCCCACATGGATGACCGTAGCCTCTGAGCCATCTCTTTCTGCCTACCATAATGCTGTCATCAGGAAGCTAGGTCAGAAGCAGGCCAGAAGGGACACCATCCAGGCACTTCGTGTGGGGTGCAGCTGCCCCAGCTGACAGTTCAACTGCAGGGCTGAAGTTCTGCCTCAGGACCCATGACTTCCATCTGAGTCCTCTGGTTTTAAAACCTGTGCCTCCTGGCTGGCTTCTGGTGGGAGCTACAGCTCCGGAGGGCTGGGAGTGCACACAGGGAAATCAGAGCAGATACCACCATCACATGGGAGTTCCTGCACCTGCTGCAGCTAAGGGCGACCCAAGTCCTCCACTCGCCTGTGCAGGCACCAGGGAGCCCAGCTGTGGGTGCACAGTCCCAGCAGGTGTCTGTCTGGGATGTCTCGTAGAGGGGTTGCAAGGCCAAGTGTTCCTTCCCTGGGTAGGCGCTTCCTGTAGTGGTCGTCTCAGAGAGGCCCTCCCAGAGTGGTTTTACGGTGCTTTCCCGGTCTCCTCTTCCCTGGTCCTTGTGTCATTTCCCCTGCAGGTTAAAGCAGGGACAGGTACACGTTTACTCCAGGAATGACTTGGGACGGGACACTGAGTATCTGTCTCTTTGTGTGGGAGGTTCTCTGGGTCCTTGCTGTCTGCCACAGCTTGTGGCAACCAAGGGAAGCTGCAGGGAGAGGAAGAGGCAGAAGGTGAAATAGACGGAGCAGAGGGAGAGGCGCGTCGTCCCCGGCAGAATGGCCATGGCTTGGTTCTGCCCAGAGCTGCACCTGCCTTTGTTTCTGCATCCACCGGGGCTGCGACTCGGGCTTGGACCCTTGGCTCTGTTCTTTCTGAGCCTGGGTGAAAAGGGAGGAAGACAGGAAGGCACCCTGCACCGCAGTTCGTAGGAACGGGAGACGAAGAGCAGACCCTCAGGGAACACTAGTTATGTTCCGCCGTGCCCGTCACGTCCTCGTCAGCCCTCACAGGAAGGAGCTCAAGAATGTTTCCCAGGCCGAGTCTCCGCTATCAGCAAGTCTCCTGACCCCGTGAACTCAGTGCAAGGTTGCAGAACGCCATTTCACAGAGGGATAGAGATTCCAGTCATCAAAAGCTGTTGTATCTGAGATTGAAAAATTGATTTACAGTAGATTTTAATGCCCTTAGCAAAAGATTTTTGGCATTTTGTTCCCCACTGTTTGTCACTCTTTTGTGCCGACACAGCTATAAATCTTGGTTATAGCTCCGTTTCCAGTTAATATAGACTTGTTACGTGTAATCTTTTTCTTCTGAAAACTGACAATGTATGCAAGCTAACCGGAAAGTGTTTACAAAGCAGGTGTGTCCGTAGTCGTCACAGTGAGGTACCCTGTGTGGTGAAGGGCGCAATTTTGTTCAAAGATAATGAGATTTGCAGAAGGCACAGCGAGTGTGGAGGGGGCGGGACTGGAGCTAGCAGGTGGCAGCTCCGAGGAGGGCCTCCTGGCCTCTGCTCCTTTGCACTATACTGTTTCCAAGTAATGCACTGTGCCCGTCTAAGCATACACAGAGCTGTGCCTGCTTTACCCGCTCTGCCACAATGTAACCACAGGAGAACCACCCCACAACCGCTCAGCTCCATCCTGACCTCCCAAGTCCGGCCCTGGTGAATTTCCTTGTGGCTCCCTGCCATGGCCCTTGTACGGCCACACCCATTTTCCTCTTGCCCACTCTCCTAGCTCCTTTAACCCTACTCTTGAATCATTTTGTCATGTCGAGCATGTTCTAGTGGAATTGTACAGTGTGTCACCTTTTCGAGCTGTGGGCTCCCCCTCCCCCCTGCCACTCAGCACGATTTTGGGGAAATCTATCCGGATGCTTTGTCCATCAAGAGTTGATTCGGTTTCTTTGGCAGCAGCAGTCCGTGGCATGGGTGTCAGCCAGCTGTGTAACCGGCCACATTCTGAGGGGTCCAAACTGTGTCACTGTTTACACGTTGTGCATAAAACTGCACTGAACATCTGCGTACGGGTTTGTGTGTGGACACATGTCGCTTTCTTTGCCCCTGTGGCTTGGATCACTGGGAGGGCCACACTGAAGTTGCACACTTAGTTTTCAAAGAAACTGTGGAGTGGGGGTCTGGCACTGTGGTGCAGAGGTTCAGCTGCAGCTGCTTCTCTGGCATCCCGTATGAGCACCGGTTTGAGTCCCGGCTGCTCTGCTTCCGCTCCCACTCCCTGCTGTTGCACCTGGGACAGGTTTTGTATTCCCACCAGCTGCCTCACAGTATTCTGTTTTTCTTCTGTTCTGGCTGGGGGTAGGCGTTCAGGATCCCCACGGGGCTGTACTGACACCTGCCATGCCGGTGAGGATGGGAGAGCCTGGTTCCAGTTCTGTCCCGGGCCTCCCCCAATTGCAGCATCCGGGATACGGCACGTGACCTCTTTCTCCCCGGGCAGTGATGCCGGTCTGGACTTGGTGCCAGTGTGCTCTGAGACTGCCCTGGGGAGAGCAGTGGGCGTGCTGTTACTGCAGGTGCAGGTCACCGCCAGGCTGGCAGGGAATTGTCGCGTCTCCTTGTGGTGAGGGTGGGACCCCGGAGCACAGCTTGGCCTCTCCCCGGGCTGTAGAGCAGGGCTGTTTCTCGCGTGTGAGGTTGAAGCAGACACATTGCAGTCTGAAAGGTCTCTGTTTTGCGCAGCCTCCCCTTAGCTGGTCCTTTGGCTCCAAAGAGCACATTTTGGTTGGAATGGTTTTTTGGTCTGTATCTGTCAGCCTTCCTGGGTGTACGCCTTTTTGGGCTGGGTGTCGGGGATGTTCTCAGGTGAGGCAGAAGGAGAAACCCAGGGGTCTCGCTGCTGTGACTTCCTTTGGCCTCTGGAGGTCTCCACGCAGAGGGAAGCCTCGGGCTTGGCCTCTGTCCACCTCTGACTTGTCTTACCTTGGCCGGCATTCGCTGTTTGACTTCCTGTAAGATCATCGCGTGGCCAGCTTGCTTCTTGGAGTCACTCGGTTAATAAGCACGGGGTTCCCAGCCGGTACCGGGGACTCCGACGAGTCAGAGTCCAGGCCGAATGGGATGCTGTCCAGGCCCCATGGAGTCCCCTTCTAGTGGACGAAGAAGAACAGGTAAAACACAGCAGGAGAGAAGGCAGTAGCCCTGCCAGCGCTGCGCTGAGTGCGGTGCAGGTGGGAAGCCCTGGGCGTGGTTTCGGGGGACCAAGCCTCTCAACATGCGCCCCGCACCCCTGCACTCCAGCAGTCTGGGGCCGTCTGATAACACAGAGAAGACGAGGTCAGTGGTGCTTTCTTAGATCTCTTATGGAGGCTTAAATGGAAAAAATGAACATAAAAATAGCACCTCGAGCTTTGAGTCAGATCGCGGCATATGGAAGCTAAAAATGCCCTTTGCTGGCAGCGTGCCGGTCTCTGGAGCAGCCCTGCATCACTGTGGGTGGCTGGCAGGCGCTGCTGCTCTGGCCTCCCTGGGTCCCTCCTCTGTGCTTCCTGGGGCAGTTTTCTGGGCTGTCTTGGTCCTCCCAGATGGGCGACAGAGCTCTCCCTTCGCCCTTGGCAGGCTCGCGCGTCCTTAGCCTATGCGTTTCATTTTAGATCATCTTGGAATTGACATGAGGCAGGAAGCAGGAGGCTTGCAGAGTTTTAATCTCTGGGTTGCTGGTTTGCTTTCCTCTCAAGATAACCCCGAATGACTTCGTCCCGCCCCACCCTGTCCGTGAGGACCCGCCCCGTCCCCTTCAGCAGCCATCTGTCTTTCGTGCTATGTTTTACTGTCGTAAATAAGACTATCCTGATAAGAATGGCCTTCCTTTGCCTTTCCTTCAATGTTCTACTGTTGTTATATGTGAGAGACAGGGATACAGAGAAGGAGATGGGGAGAGGCCCTGTTGCCTGGTTCCTTTCTCCAGTGCCCACAGTGGTGCGGGCTGGGCTAGGGCTGGGGCCAGGAGCCGGGAAGGCCATCTGAGTTCTCGCAAGTGGACACCTGGGACCCTGTTCCTGGGGCCTTCACTGCCGGCCTCTGAAGATGGGGTGGGGGTGGGGAGCTGGGTCAGCAGCCAGAGCCAGCTCTGCAGCCTGTGTCCCTAATGTCCTACGTGCCAGTCCGAAGTCCAGCCCCAGGGTGTCTGTTATCCTAGACGCTCTGCCATACCCAGGAACACGAGTGCTCCCTGTTAGTTCTCCTGCTCTTCTGCAGTCCACTCTCGGTGTCGCTGCAAGTCAGTGCCTCACCCAGGAGCGTTTTAAAAAACGCTTATTTGGTTCTAATGTCTGAATATTTGTTTCTTCCTTTACAATTCATAAAGATTTTTTTCTTCACAATGTAAAGCTGCCTGCTTTTTTTTTTTAACTTTTATTTAATGAATATAAATTTCCAGTGTACAGCTTATGGATTACAATGGCTTCCCCCCCCCCATAACTTCCCTCCCACCCGCAACCCTCCCCTCTCCCGCTCCCTCTCCCCTTCCATGCACATCAAGATTCATTTTCAATTCTCTTTATATACAGAAGACCAATTTAGTATATATTAAGTAAAGATTTCAATAGTTTGCACCCACATAGAAACACAAAGTGAAACATACTGTTTGAGTACTAGTTATAGCATTAAATCAAAATGTACAGCACATTAAGAACAGAGATCCCACATGAGGAGCAAGTGCAC
Organism: Lepus europaeus; assembly: GCF_033115175.1. Classification (NCBI taxonomy): domain Eukaryota; kingdom Metazoa; phylum Chordata; class Mammalia; order Lagomorpha; family Leporidae; genus Lepus; species Lepus europaeus. Next base: position 160,418,366 of record NC_084830.1, on the reverse strand, counting down.
AGTGACTCCTGTTGTTGACCCAACAAATTGACACTCTAGTTTATGGTGCCAGTAACCACCCTAGGCTCTCGTCATGAGTTGCCAAGGCTATGGAAGCCTTAGATGCCTGCTTCTAAAAAATATTTATTTATTTATTTATTTGAAAGGCAGAGTTTGAGAGAGACAGGGAGAGACAGAGAGCAGAGAGAGGTCTTCCATCCACTGATTCACTCCCCAAGTGGCTACCACAGCAGGGGCTGGGGCCAGGCCAAAGCCAGGAGTCAGGAGCTTCCTCTGGGTCTCCCCTGTGGGTGGGGGACCCAGTCTCTTGGGCCATGTTCTACTGACTCCTCAAGCAAATTGGCAGGGAGCTGGCTTGGAAACGGAGCAGCCTGGGTTCGAACCAGAGCCTATGCGGGGGTGCTGGTGTCACAGGCAGGGGCTTAACTTGTTGCACCCCAGTGCCAGCCCAGAGCTTTCTTTGAGAGAGAAGTTCTCCCTCTCTGAATTGGCCGCAGAACCAGGAGCTTGGGAGTCAGAGGGTCGTCTTAATGGGCTTCCTGGCCCATGGGCCCTTGGTTTGCTCACTGCTCATGCTGTACACTTGACAAATGACCTTGGTGATTACCAAAGCAATGTTTCCTGTGCCTTGCCTGCGTTTTGGCAGATTACAATTTTAATATCTTTATTCCCTTTCTTGGGAGAACATGTCAAGTGTTAGCATTTTTCTTAACATTGGCCTCAATTAAACGCTCAGCAGGCAGATCCAAAGGGAGAAGAAAGGAGCGAGAGTGATGAGGAGGGACGCGAGAAGGCAAAGGGCACGGGCACGCAGTTGGACCGGTCCATGGCTGGCGCGAGTCGTGTCACCGAGTGGCACTGCTTGCGTGTGAGCCTTGGCGCTCAGAGAAGCTGCCCTTCGGTGTCCTGTGCTTGTGAGGCTCACTGCAGACAAGCGTGGATCTCATCGGAATGGAAGACGTGGTCTCCGAATGGGCAGTGGCTGGAAGTGCGTTTGCTTTGCATATCTGCTCCTATTAGGTTAACATAAAATAGTATCTGGGAAGAGAATCTCTGTGTTCGTACTGGCAAGGGCATTGTGCTTTATTCTGCAGTGCTTCCTTGGTCAGCAGTGAGGCCCTGGGGTCAGGCTTGGTCCAGCTAATCGGTAAGCTCAACACACTAGGCAACAGCCCATTGCTCTCTGCACCATGAATCCACTCTCTAAATGGTGAGTGCATTCTCAGGGCCCACACAAGCCTTGGAAGTAGGATTGCTACCATCTGCAGTTCATCATGGTTTCCACTTTGACCCGAGCTTTGAGGTCTGTCCCAAGTATTTCTCTAATGCCTCCTCCCCAGTTTGTCACATTAGCCTTAAAAATCATATAAATGCCAAATTGTTTTTTTCAGATAAACCCCCCCAAATGTGTAATGGCTCATACATGATAAAGGCTGAGTTCTTGCTCATGTCCTGGGCTGCTGGTGGTGGGCAGTATGTGGCTTATCTCCAAATAATGATGGGAGAGTCTGGATTCTTTCCAAAGTTGGCACTGCGCTGTTGCTGAGACTGGATGAAAGTGTCACGTACCTGAGAGAAGTGTGTCTACACTCATGGGGCGTCTACACTGCCTGGGAGTGGTGCACGTCTTTATCCTGGAGCCCGCAGAGTGCCGCAGCCTGGAGAAGGGGTTCTCGCTGGGGCCCCAGAAGGAATCCTGCTATGGGGGGAGGGAGAACAGGGGTCTCTGCCGCTTCTCTGTGAACTCTTCCTTTCAGAAAAATCAGGTGCAGCTGTGGAGATGCAGGTCTTGCACGAGCGAGTCCAGGAGAGGCCGTCGGGGTTTTGCTTCCCTGCCTGGTGTGAGTCAGGGAAGTAAATAGTAAACAGTAAATAATAAATAGTAAATAATAATAAATAATAAATAGTAAATACTAAATAATAAATAGTAAATACTAAATAATAAACCAGGCAGCGAGCTGGTTTGTTTCCCCTCAGTGTCGTCTGATTTTACGTCTGGATGAAAATGGCCTTGAAGATGTTAAATCGGTGATGTCTGTGTTTCTAGTCTGACTCTCGCCACTCTTCTTAGGGGCTTGTCTGAACGTTTTGAGAAAAGCTTTTGAACTTGAAGAATCCGCAAATCAGATGTGTGGCATGAACTCAGATTTAGTTCCTAGAACTCATTCTGTCAACTACTATTTACTAATTAGTTACTGTTTTTTATTTTTTTATTTTATTTTTTTGACAGATGGAATTAGAGAGACAGAAAGATCTTCCTTCCATTGGTTCACCCCCAAAATGGCCACTACAGCTGGCGTTGTGCCGATCCAAAGCCAGGAGCCAGGTGCTTCTCCTGGTCTCCCTTGCGGGTGCAGGGCCCAAGCACTTGGGCCATCCTCCACTGCACTCCCGGGCCATAGCAGAGAGCTGGCCTGGAAGAGGGGCGACCGGGACTAGAACCTGCTGCCCATATGGGATGCCGGCGCTGCAGGCAGAGGATAACCAAGTGAGCCACGGCGCCGACCCCAACTGTGTTTTATTGAATTAAAAACCCCTCGGGTGCATAGCACAGGGCGAGGTGCTACTGGGAAATCCAAGGTCGTTCTGTGCTCTGCAGGATCTTGATGCTGGGTCAGAATATGGGAAAAGAGTGAAAGAGAAAAACCACAGCAGAAGTGAGAGCGTTCTGGGGACAGTGCTGCCTTGCCGCCTTTGGGTCTGTGTTTTCACACTTAACAAAGTAACATTGACCTCATGTGAGCTGTGCGGTGGGGCTCAGGACGCTCACGTATAGCACAGAGACTTCCCAGCTTTTAGGAGGCTTGGCCTTGAAGTGGTAACGAGGCACAGGGTCTCTGACTCCGCTAAATTGACTTGAAGTCGCTCACGTCCCAAATAGCAGCCAGGAGATATCAGGGCATCCCAAGTGATCATCACATAAATCTCGACTGTGAGAACATCCTTCAGTTACAACCCCACCGCTAGATCGATCCCCAAGACACTGAAACAGTCGGACAGACAGACTTCTGCACTCCCATGTGTACTGCGGTACAATTCAAACAGCAGCCTGAATAGCAGGTCAACCCACGTGCCCAGCAGTGGGTGAATGGGCAAAGAAAAGGTGGTGTGTTCACACGATGGAGTTGTACTCAGCCGTAGAAGGGTGAGACCCGGCTGCCTGCAACAGCGCGTGTGACCTGGAGAACTTGAGTGAAACAAACCAGACACCGGAAGAATGACGCTGTATGATTTCACTCACACGTGGCGTGTGCGAAGGCTCATGTACACAGGGAATGAAGTGGTGGGAAGGGGAGAGGCTGGGGGAGTTGGGCAGGGGTACAAAGTGACGCGTGAATGGGAGGAATCCAGAGCTTGGCGGACTTTTGCTGTGGTCCTTAGGCTTTGGACCTGATGTCTAATACAACATAGCTCAGAGCAGCTCACCTGCAGCAGGTTTAGTGCTAGGACATCTGGGGAGGCTGCCCCTCCTAAATCTTCTGGAGGCTGTGCTCTTGTCAGTGGGAACATGTGCTCATCTTGAAGAAACTGAACGTGGACCACTTATCCTCAGTTGACTTCGTTTTGTTTAGTAATTCATATTTTTTTAAGATTTATTTATGTATTTGAAAGGTAGAGTTACAGAGGCAGAGGGAGAGAGAGAGAGAGAGAGAGAGAGAGAGTTCCCCCATCCACTGGTTCACTCCCCAGATGGCCACAATGGCTGGAGCTGGGCTGATCCAGAGCCAGGAGCCAGGAGCCTCCTCTGGGTCTGCTACATGTGTGCAGCGGCCCAAGGACCCTGGGCCGTCCTCCGTTGCTTTCCCAGGCCACAGCAGAGAGCTGGATTAGAAGTGGAGCAGCCGGACTTGAATCGGCACCCATATGGGATGCTGGCCCTGCAGGAGGCGGCTTTACCCACTTCCCCACAGTGCCAGCCCCCAGAAAGTCACATTCTATAACCGGCTGTCTTAGAAGTTTTATGAAGACTTGTGCATGGTTCAGTTATTACTACTTTCTGAATGAATTTTGTCAATTAGAAAATTCATATGTTACAAAACTAATTTATTTTTTTGACAAGCAGAGTTAGACAGTGAGAGAGAGAGACAAAGAGAAAGGTCTTCCTTCCGTTGGTTCAGCAGAGATCTGGACTGGAAGAGGAACAACTGGGACAGAATCCGGTGCCCCAACCGGGACTAGAACCCAGGGTGCCAGCGCTGCAGGCGGAGGATTAGCCTAGTGAGCCACAGCGCCGGCCACAAAACTAGTTTCTGAAACTTTTTCTAGTTTGAAGACAAGAGGAAGATATTAGAAATGTTTAAAAAACTGAAACTGAAAATATAAAAATATGAAATAATTATATTTTTGTATTAAATATTTTAATTATTCATTGAACATAGAAATCTTTTTTTCTGAATTCCTGTTTTTAAAGATTTCTTTTTAAAAAAAGATTTATTTATTTATTTGAGAGAGAGAGAGAAAGAGAGAGAAAGGCTTCCACTCACTGGTTCACTCCCCAAATGGCCTCAGTGGCCCAAACTGAGCTTATCTGTAGCCAGGAGCTTCTTCAAGTCTCCTCGTGGGCCATCCTGCCCTGCTTTCCCAGGCCAGAGCAGAGAGCTGGATCGGAAGAGGAGCAGCCGGGACATGAACCGGCGCCCATATGGGATGCTGACGCTACAGTCAGAGGCTTAGCCTACTGCGCCACAGTGCCAGCCCCTTTCCTGAAGTCCTGATACAGCTCTCCATAAGGTCACAGGGTTCATTTCCTTACGTGTCTGCTCATTTACTGTTCTTTCCACGTGGAATCATTTGTCTCTTTCAATACCTTGTTCATGACTGTCAAAAATCAAATACATAAATCAAAGCTGCGTAATTTCAGCAATGCTATGTAATTGTCTTAAATGTCAGTACAAAAATATTCTAAATACCTTTTAGTCACAAACAGGTGGATCTCAAAGGGTAAGGATGTTGTACCATTCAGCGCCTGACGAGAACTCTGCTTCCGTGTCTAGAATATAGTTGTCTTAGAGGTGGAGTTCATCATGGGGACGTATTCCTTCCAGGGTAGTAAGACGGCAGAGCCTATGAACAGCTAGGTAAACAAGTGATTTAAACATATGTGACTGTAGACAGACACGGTGTGGCTTTCTTCCGAGTACTGAGTGCCGTGGAGGTCACTGAGGGCTTTGTAGCATCTTTGAGAAACGGGGTGCGCTGAGACACCCTGAAGACAACGGGGCAGCGTTTTCCGTGGTCCCTGTGACCTACGAGAAACACCAAGAGCGCTGTAGGAGTGCGCGCGTTAGAACGGTTGGGGTGTTCGAGGGGTCTGCAGCTCCTGCCGTCAGCCATCCTTGAATGTGTCCCGTGGAATGAGGCCTTCTCAAAGGCTGGAGTGTTGGAGCGCCGAGAGGGTGTGTGGGCTGTCCCCGCATCCTCACAGCGTGCAGAGCCAGGGCAGGCCTGCTCGTGGGCCAAGTGTCTGCAGGCACCCTGCATGGGAAAACCATTTCCAGAATGGAGTCTCTGCTTCCTGAGCACCCATTTCAACCGAGATCAAACCAGAGCCAGATGTGGCCGACACTGCACTTGGTGGAGTCCTGCCCCAAGAACAGGGGAATGAGGGCTTCGCTGCGAATGTCCCGGCCTTTGCCTCTTAACTCTTTGGTTTTTTTATCCAGTAGTCGTTCCCCTGTCTGCATTTCACCCAGAGCATCCTGGTCGTGTCATTTGGTAGAAGAAAGTCTCTGGGGAAGGCTGGGACCGCACGTAATATGCACGTGGCATGTAAGAGGTGAACAGGCGATGGGGAATTCAGCTCTCCTTCAGACGCGCTGAGAAAGACCTCCAAGCTCATCTGTTTGTCACGAGATGAGAAGACTGGATCACGCCTGTCAGTATGACATAAACAGAAACTCGCTCCCTAATAAATATTCGGCAGTTGCTGTTAGCTGACAGCACACAGCGACGTGGCCGTCACGGCGGAAGGATGGGGACTGTTTGTGCTCCGTCAGTTTCATGCATCCCTTCTTCCCTTGGGCTGGCTCTCTGGGAAACTGTGCAGCGGGGCCCGGCTGCCCTGCTCGGGAAGCCTGGGCAGGCTCGTCTTCCTGTGCTTGCGTTTACTATGGGCTCGTTTCAGGTAAGGCACTCACTGAGGCCCACTGAGAAGTGACTTTGAGTAGGGTTCATGGGGAATGGAGGGCCCTGGTCCCCCGGACCTGTAGGGCAGCAAGCGGCCACCTAGCTGGGAAGCGACAGATGCAAAGGCGCTGGATCTGGTAGGTGTAATGAGCCTTCAGGTTATACAGCGTTTATTGAAACATTCATTCCCTTAGACACCAGTTACTGATGGAGAGGGGGAAACATCTTCCTTCTGCTGTTGACTCCCCGAATGCCCTCCATGGTCAGGGCTAGACCAGGCCGTGACCAGGAACTGAGAGCTCCATGCAGCCTCCCACATGGGGGGCAGGGACCCAAGTACTGAGGCTGTCACCTTCTGCATCCTGGAGCTAGGCTCAGCAGAGCATTTGGGAGTGTAACCAGGCGCTCTGGGAGGGGATTGGGCACCCCACGTGGCAGCTCTGCCGGCACAGCCCAAGGCCACCTGACGTCTAACTGTTCATAAAGTTCTGGGTTAAGCACAAGACGATACTAAGATGAACCCTGTATACAAACTAAACTGAATCACATGAACTTTTAAACTCAAAAGCATGGATAAAGTCCTTAAAATACCAGCAGGCCGCTTGCTTACTCCGCTCCACCCACAAGATGCTTCTGGCTTATACCAGCTCCCGCCAGACACCATCCTACTTCCCGCCTTTGCACCTGTTCCCTCTGCCGGGAGTGCAGGAGGCTGTTGTGAACGGCCAGGGAGCCACACGGTGGATACCCCGACTGCCTGCAGGAGGTTCTTGTATGTGGCCCTTCCACTGCCGCCGTGCTTGGTCACCCTGTCTCAAGGGCCATCCCCATAGTGCTCCTTCTCCCTCTCTCCTGCTTTGGGATGACTGTGATCTTGTGCATGCAACACACTCCGTGCTGGTTTTCTGTTGCTCCTTGTCTGTGTCCTGTGCTGAAATGCAAACTCTGTGAAGGTCGACTGTTCTACTTGTCTGGGGATTTTGTTTCTCTCACGCCCAGACCGTTCCTGGCACGCGGCAGATACTCCGTTCGTATTTTTAGTTGAATAAGTACAAGCATCATATGCAAAATACAGAGTGCATGACAGTATGCCACTCTGTAAGACATGCCGGCTTGATTGTGTGTTACACTTCCCCTGAAAGGGATCAGGAAAGAAGAGAAACTGTTGGTTGAATGAGGGCCCTAGGCCAGGCTGACTGGGAAGGGAGATTGTTCATTGTGTATTTTGAATTGCATTTCAACTCTGAACTTTATGAATTAATGACCTATTCAAAATATGTTAAAAATAAACTTCCACTAAATAATTTCAACACATAATAGAAGAAAGTTATGCATGCAAGGAAGTAGCAGGTCCAGTGCTGTCGGCATCCCGGGAGCCCACACTGGCAGGGAAGCGTGGGTGGTGGGGCCAAACTTGTGGTGCGGGTGCGAGGCTGTGCCGGGGGCGGGGTGGGCAGGAGAGCCCCACCTGCCATTTGTTTGCAACACCCACAGGGTGTCAATGGGGTACAGGTGCAGTTTTGCTCAATTGCAAGTAAGCCCTTAAGAAATTGGAAAAAAAAATTTTGTGGATAGTTTGGAACAGAATTGTGCACTCCTCAAATTGCCAAGATGGGGAACTGGATTTGAATTTATAAAATAATTTGACTCCTAATAACAACAGCACAACATTAGCTCTGAAATTCTATGGCACTGTTAAGCTGAGCATGAAAAAACAGTAGAGGTGTAGGGGCTGGCACTGTGGCGCAGTGTGTTAAAGCCACTGCCTGCAGTGTGGGCATCCCGTATGAGTGCAGGTTAGATTCTCAGCTGCTCATCTTCCAATCCTGCTCCCTGCTAATGCGCTTGGGAAAGTAGCAGAGGATGGCCCATGTCCTTGGGCTCCTGCACTCATGTGGGAGACCTGGAGGAAGCTCCTGGCTTCTGGCTTCAGTCTCACCCATTCCTGCTGTTGTGGCCATTTGAGGAGTGCACCAGCAGGTAGAACTCCTCCCACCCCCCCATTCTCTCTCTCTCTCTCTCTCACATTCACTCTCACTCTCTGTCTATCCTTTTGTCTCTCTCTCCAATTATGCCTTTCAAATAAAATAAATCTTTAAACAAAGTAGACACATATAAAACATGGAGTTAACACCACACTGTAGGGAGCTTGGAAGGAAGACAAAATCAGACATTTAACTCATGTCTGAATTTTCCAAATTTGTATTTTTTCTCACAGAACTTATGTTGCATATTCACTGTGAAAATATTGAGTTGATGTGACACAAATGAAGGGAAGCTAAGTCTTTGTTGTCAGTCAGCCTCCTTAGAGGTGACCGTATTCTTGTAGTTCCACATTTGTATTTTGTCACCTGAATTTGCAATTATAGATTCCATTGAAAAATTCAATTCCTGTTTTACAATTTATTACAATGACATCACTCTGTATGAATTCATATAGGGATAACATCTTTCTTTTATAGTATTTAATGCCCCATTAAGGGGCATAATGTGATTATTTTAACCAATTGAGCATAAGAGGATAATGACTTTTTTAGTGTTTGTGTTATTTAAAGACAATAAATAGTTCCAATTTAGCAGACCTTCAGCTATTCCTGTGCGTTTATTGCTGTCGCCTTTGCATTCTTGGATTTCATGAAGTTCAGAGTTGGTGTAAAGGTGGACTCTATCATTAATTACCCAGCTTAGAAATTCCAGCAGTGTTACAGAAAACTGGCAACCAAATCTCTCTGTCTCAGTTATCTGCTGTGATGTCACAACCACCCCAAATTTGCGGCCTTTAAGAAAAATTGATTTCTTCCTGGTCCTGTGGCTTGAGCGCAGGTGGATGGGTGGTTCTCGCCTGCGACTCTTCATGCGTTGTAGGCAGGCAGTGCCTGGGGCCGGGGTCATCTGAAGGGTCAGCTGCACAGGTGCCACAGGACGCTGCCTTGGCCATAGTCGAGCGTGCCCTGCTGGCTGCTCTCCCCTTAGTCACTTTCTCTCCACATGGCTTGGGCGTCCTAAAGAGTGACGCACCAGCACTTGTACTTCGTGCACGTTAGCTCTCAAAAAGCAGCCAGCAGAAGCCGCAGGACATTAAAGGGCTATGCCAAGACTTTGCACCATTTCACGCCTGCCATTTGCTCTCGGTCCAGGCAGTCCCAGGGCTCACCTGGGTTCCATGGAGTGGAGAGGCTGATTCTTGATGGAGGAGGTCACGGTCACATTTTGGAAGAATATGAAGAACCTATGGGCTGAGAGAGATAGTACTGAGGCTTTTGAAAAACACTGTCTTCCATGTGTTACATGTGTATCTCTTAGGCCTGAAACTTGTCCCCTACCCTCTGATGAAAGCCATCTGCTTTACCCAGTTGCTGCAGAATGAACCTGGCACCATTGTTACCCTGTCACTGTTGTCTGTACTCACTTCTCCACAGTTCCTCTCTGCGTATCCTGTAGAGTAGCCGTCACGACTCCTTCCCTAAATGTTATTAAATACTCTTCACGTAGAGATGGACCTTATACACTTCACACTCTTGCGATGTCTACTGTCTAACAACTGAAGGAGAGAAAAGAGGTGTCTGCACAGACATAACGCAGTATTCATGAACAACGAGAGAAGTCTGGGAGGCTTGGCGCCCAAACGGGAAAAGGGTCAGGAACAGGTTCATAGCCGAGATGACCAAGATGAGGCTGGGAGATAAATCAGCATTACCCAGTGCTGGCAGGGCACTTGGAGAAAACCGTGCAGACATGAGAGAGGCGGCAAGAATGACATTGGCAGCTTTGCGTAGAAAAACAAAGTGTTATTTCTGTGGCTAGTGATAGAAACTCATTTCAAATTGACACAAATTGCCCCATGTAGTTGCAGATTTGGGGGAGTCGTGGATTTAGGCCTGGCCAGATCCCATATGTTGGTCAGAAACCTGTCCCTTTGCAGGCATGGTCGTGCTTTAAGTTGTTTTAGCCACTCTCTCGGCAGCTGTCCACATGCATCACTCCACGCTCTGGGTTTCCACAGCAGCAGCTTAGAAGACTCGGAAAAAGAGTGTTTCCCAAACTCTGCCCACACTGCCTGGTGTTGCTCTGATTGGTCAGTTTCAGTCATAATCCCGCCCCTGAGCTGCTCCCGGAGAGGTGGTGTCGTACTGGTCAGGCCTGCGTCACAGCCTCACCTGAGGCTTAGCCCCACCCACACCGCGGCTGTTGGGGGGCAGGGAGGAGGGAGCTCTTTCTCCATCGGAAGCTCGGGATGGACAGTCAGAGAAAGCAGTGCTCGTCACGGCATTATCCGCTTGGCCCCGTGTGCTGGTCAGCAGTGCGCATCTGCTATTTTCCCATTTGCACTTTGCTACCTGCACCTGTTACTCGCCTGCGCCAGCCCTCTCAGCGACTTTGAGAAGCTTCCTCTGTCTTTTCTCTGTCCTGGAGGCTGTGAGAGAGATGCTCCCGTTCCTGAGGGCGACTTTAGGAGCAGACGTTCTTGGCTTGCATTGTACATTCCACACACACACACATGCGTTGTGTGTGATATGTGTGTGTTACACATGTCATTGTTGTCATACATCCCGGAGCAGGCTCTACATCTCATTTTGCTCATTTGTCCCAAGTCCAGGGGCAGCCGTCTGTATACAACATGGGCTGTCATTTGTCTGGAAGACAGGGGTCCTAACCACCCTTCAGGCCACCCCATGGACGTGGAAGCGGTTTTGAAGGAAAGTCATTCAATAAAATGGCTTGTGATTATTTTGGAAGAACACAGTTTGAACTTATCGAAAGACTTGCATGTCAGCTCCCTGTGGCAAGACCTAGTGTGGTCTCCCTGCTCTCTATGGGAAGACAAAGTGTGGTCTCCCTATGTTTCTATCTTGTTCTGTTGGGGTTACTAATCCATCCATGCATTCATTCATGCTATTTTTTAGAAGATTTATTTATTTGGCAGAATGAGAGAGAGAGAGAGAGAGAGAGAGAGAGAGAGAGAGAGAGAGAGAGAGAGACACCCCTCTATATTCCAAGCACTTATTCACTCTCCTAATGGCTGTAATAGCCAGGACTGGAACAGGTTGAAGCGAGGAGCCACGAGCTTCATCCGTGTCTCCCACATGGATGTAAGGGCCCAAGTACTTGGGCCAACTTTGATTATTTTCCCAAGGCACATTAGCAAGAAGTTGGATCAGAAGTAGAGCAGCCAGGACTTGAACTGGCGCCTGCATGGGATGCTGGCATCAGAGGCAGTAGCTTAACCCACTGCACCACAGCACCAGCCCCCACGCTATGTCTGGATTAGGATCTTTGGGACCTTTATTTAGCCTGTGAGTGAAGTGCAGGTCCTCCAGGCGGGTCCTCACTGTACTTTCTCTGGGTCAGTTTCTCCTGTTTCCCGTGTATCTCATTGTCTCCATTCCTGTTCCTTCCTTGTCCTTTTGTGACTTCCCTCATCATTCCATGAACTGTGTATCATTCCTTCTCAGGTTATTGAGTTAATTCGTATTATACTTAAATTTTGTTCAGTCACATAGTTTCTAAGCTGTCTTTGAAAGATGGGGGGCTGGCACTATGGCATAGTAGGTTAAGTATCCACCTGCGGCGCCAGTATCCCATATGGTTCGAGTTCAGCCTGCTCCACTTCCAATTTAGATCCATGCTAATGGCCTGGGAAACAGTGGAAGATGGCCCAAGAGCTCGGGTCCCTGCATGCGTCTGGGAGACCTGGAGGAAGCTCCTGGCTTTGGATTGGGCCAGCTCCGGCTTTTGCAGCCAATTGGGGAGTGAACCAGTGGATGGAAGACCTATCTCTCTCTTTCTCTCTCTCTCTCTCTGTCTCTCTCTCTCTCTCTCTCTTAGTGTGTGTGTGTGTCTGAAACTTTGCAGTTCAAATAAATAAATAAAGCTTTGAAAAAAAGGAAATATATACGTTTAAAATTATTGAAAGCTCTATAATCTTCCTTTGTCGAGACTGAGTGAGCACAACCTGTTTATCTATCAACTGATAACCCTGAGTGATCATCTAGAAATAGAATCCAAATAAAAAGAGGAGCACAGAAGCTCTCGTGGATATCTATCTGATGGTCCTTTGTCTCATGGGAAATAGAGAAATTTGGTTCAACAACCTATTTCTAGGGGTAGTATTTTTTATAATGTAAAAAAAAAACCTATGTTAAATCCTCACTCCAGGTAAAATGTTCTCTCAAATAATTTAAAATTTCAAATATTTTAGCATAATTTGTTAAAAGTTAAAAATCATACATTATTTTTTAATGAAATAAAATTAGACTGTAAATTTTCTTATATAATAGCAAATCTAAATAAAATTGACTGGAATTCTTATTTTTATCTCATTCAAATATTTACTAATCTGGCAAAAGAATATATTCCAACATGTTTCCTTGATCAGCACAGGCCTAATTTTTTTCTTATTTAATGTCCATACGACAACTGGATTATCATATGAAGAATAATAAAACTATTTCATTTATAAATTTGTATCTTTGTTGTTGATACAAACACCTTAGATTTGATCTATCTTGTTATTTATTTTTTCCCAGAGAAATATATATATATATATATATATATATATATTATATATAAACTTCATGCATTTCTAAATAAAAGTTTAGGAACAGTGTGATTCCACCCTACTCTTTGTCCCACCTGCACTCCTACCTTTCTTCTTCCTCCCTCTCCTATTTACATTCTTATTTTTTTACAAATATCTATTTTCAATTAACTTTATACACCTGAGATTAACCTTATACTAAGTACAGGGTTCAGTAAATAGTTTGAAAAAAAGACAACTGTTCCTCAACAGTCGAGACAAGGACTGTTCAAAGTCACTGCATCACAAAGTGTCAATTTCACTTCTATAGATTACCTTTAAGGTGCTCTATTAGTTACACAGATCAGGGAGAACTTACGGTATTTGTCTTTTTGGACTGGCTTATTTCTGTAAGAATGACGTTTTCCAGTTGCATCCATTTTGTTGCAAGTGATAGAATTTTATTTTTTTTTTTACTGCTATATAGAATTCCATGGTGTACATATCTTATAATTTCTTTATCCAGTCTTAGTTGATGGGCATCTGGGTTGATTCCAGATCTCAGCTGTTGTGAATTGAACTGCAGTAAACAAGATGGTACAGATATCTTTCATATGCTGTTTTCATCTCCTTTGGGTAAATTCCTAGGAGTGGGATGGCTGGGTCACATGACAGGACTATATTCAGATTTCTGGGGTATCTCCATACTGTCTTCCACAGTGGCTATGCCAGTTTCCATTCCCACCAATGGTGGATTAGGTACCTTTTTCCCCACATCCTTGCCAGCATCTGTTGTTAGTTGATTTCTGTGTGTTAAGCCATTCTAACTGGGGTGAGTCTAATCCTCATTGTGATTTAGACTTGCATTTCCCTGACAGCTGGTGATCCTGACCATTGTTTAATATGTCTGTTGGCCATTTGGATTTCCTCTTTTGAAAAATGCCTGTTCACGTCCTTTGCCCATTTCTTAACTGGATTGTTTGTTTTGTTGGTGTAAGTTTCTTGAGCTTTTTATAGATTCTGGATATTGGTCCTTTATCAGTTGCATAGTTTACAAATAATTTAGCCCATTCTGTTGAGTGCCTCTTAACTTTGCTGAGCTTTTTGTTTTTTTTTTTTTCAGTACAGAAGCTTCTCATTTGCTCATTATTTTTCCTTTTGTTTTATTGGGAGCTTTTACATTGTCCTGTAGTCATATACCTGTGTGCAGAGGTGTGGTAAATGCAGATGTCTTATACCAAAGAGGAACAAATCAAACGTTTGTATCAGATGGTAACACAAGTTTCAACACCATCCTGTGGTACAGCGGCCACATAACAGACACTGCTGAACTCAAGAATCTCAGTAACCTGTGTGCAAATTGTCACCACCAGCCTTTGCTGAGAGTATGTTACCATTTATAAAGAGAGTTTGCTGGATGCAATATGTGGCCTCATTCTTCAGTATCACAAGGAACCAGGTCCAAATAGGCTACAACAGGGGAATTAAGGAAGAGCAGGTGGAGCACCTGCTGTGCAGAGCTGACAGTCTTGTTGGAGCGGCTGTGAATCAGCATCCAGCGGTGCTTTTTTGTACTGTCCGTTGTTTCTAAAAATCATTTTAAGTGTGTGTGTGGTGGGGAGGGGGTGAAATGAATGTAATTAAACAACTTCAATGAAACAAATTCACTTAGTTCTCCATTAAAAAAAAAAAAACTCTCTTTAAATGTAAGGAGATCTGTGATTTACATTCCACAAACTTAGTTCACAGCAGAGTTGAGATGAAGCCGCATTATGGATGCATGTGTTGTCCTGCTTCCCTGCCCTGCTTCCCCAAGTGGCCTGAAGAGATGGAAGCAGACCTTCCCCGTCAGCCTGTCCTACGAGCAGGGCAGCCCCGTTCTGTGTCTCCAGTAATTAATTATCATCAGTTGTCTCGCTGACAGCTGGGGCCGCATTTAGCCAACCAGCTGCCCCGTGTTGCACAGTGCTGTGTTTGTTCAGAGTCCCTTGGGTGGTGCTTGCTGTATGGAAGAGAGCAGCAGTTGTGGCACCATTTGTGTCCACATAGATGCTTTATGGCTTGTGCGTGAAGACTATGGCAACCCGTCAGGGCCTGTGAATGCCTGGTCAGTGCTGTGGGCTGGCTCAGTGGACGTGAGCAGAGAGAACAGGAAATGATTAAACCACAAGTGGGAGTTCAATAGAATACCCAACAAAATGGCGTTCAAGTGTGAAGTTATTTCAACACTTATTTAATTATTTCGCTCATTAGGAATTTCTTGGGGCGATTTTAGGTGGAAGTTCAGGACCCCTGCAAGTCTGTGTGCCCAGCTATAGAAAATGGTTTGGTACAAAACATGGCTGGTCAGGCTGTGACAGACGTAATTAACAGGGCGTAGCCTGTTACTGGATCTCACTGCTCCCCGAGTCCGGTAGCCTTATCTATTTCTTTAAATATCAGCAACATACTGCTTCCTAATGCAGCAGATCAGATCTGAGCTGGAAGGGCCCTGGTAGGGAGAGGAAAGCCTCAACTTTGCTACCCAAACAAAAGCTCTCAAATGTAAGCGGCTGAGGGCGAATGCATTCATAACGTTCAAGAAAGTTCGGGAAACTGGGGGCTGCCCTTGACCTACATTTTCTTTTGGTGTGTACAGCATGGGCTTTTGAACTGATTTGCGATATGTTGCGTTGTGAGCGAGTACTGTTTTCCCTTTCCTTGGATGCCCTTCAGATAAACTTGTTCATCTCCCCCGGGCAGCTCTGGTTCTGAGAGTTGTTCTTTATGCATTGGGTATTAATTCAAATGAATGCAGGGCTGGGGGTGGGGAGGAGTCTCAGGGGTCAGTGTGAAGTTCACACGAGCTCTGTCTTGTCGGCAGTGTGTTGTAAAGCCTGGTCAGATTTATCAGAGGCAAGCTCAAGTGTGTGTGTTCTGGGACTGGCTAGTTGCTGCGTGTTTCTTTTTGAAATGATTCCTGCCATGAGTGTCAACATTTATTTCTTTTAAATATCCAGAAGGTGTCTTTGAAACATTTATTTATTTGAGAGAGAGAGCAGAGGAGTGTGTATGTCAGGGGTTGGAAGGAAAGAGTGAGGCAGAGACAGCTCTCATCCGCTGGTTCACCTGCCAAAGATCTGCAGCATCTGGGGCTGGGCTAGGCAAGGTCATAGCCAGAGCTGGGAACTGAATGTGGATCTCAAGTGCGGGGGCAGGGGCTCAGCTAACTGAGTTATCACCGACTGTCTCCCTGAGTATCCCTAACAGAAAATTGGCATCTGAAATGGAACTTGAACTTGCACTTAAACCCAGGCTCTCTAAAATGGGATGCAGGGGTCCCCGTTGGCAACTTAACCATTGATCCAAGATTTATTAAGGTTCAATCCCGACAGCTTTGTAGTTAGCATTTAAGCATCTTTTTGATAATAACAACAATGCACGTAAGGACCTGTAATCATGGTTCATGTGTGTGCGTGTGCGTGTGTGTTTACTAAGTGTTTGGCTCCATAATTGGTTTCAAGCCTGTGTCTGCGAACTCAGATTCATGTTTTAGAAGACCTCTTTGAATTATGAGTCACTGGAGTTAGTTGGAAAAAAAGATGTCATACTAAGCAAATCCTAGCAGAAATCATGGTTTTTCTCCTCTTTTAGTATTTCTTTGCCTCGTTTCTATTTGACATTGCTCTGATGGGAGTTTACAAAGTATTTCTCGGATTTATAAAATTCACATCAACATCTGTTCACCGCTATAAAAGTTTATAGTTACATAGAAATTTGAAATGTAAATCAGGTATCATTTTCTGTTACAACTTTCAATTAAAAAGAAATAGCTAGATTTTTAAGGAAATAGACGTGAGCAGAAGGTGTTTCTCATACATTGATGTTTTACTTGGAGTCCGAACTCGTGTTCGTCAAGGTTCTTTGCATTTAGTGTCTCTCTGTGGACTGAGAAACTTGGGGCCTTCTCCAAGATATTTCTGTTGATAGGAAAAAGGTAAAAGTCGCTAATACAGGGCGATCTGTTGCCTTAGTCTGCGTTTTATTAAGGATTATTCTGGTATTTCTGAAGACAAGCTGGACACTGTTCCAAATTCAAAGTTTCTTCCAACGTCTGCGTTGAAGGAGAGGCGTTTTTGGACCTAGAACGAGGTGGAGTTCAGCCGTGTGACTGTGTTCACGAGAAGACGTTAGGCACTGGCGAGCACTGTGCACAGGTCCCTGCTGTGTCCTGGCTGCTCAGTGATGGCTTCGCAGTGAGCGAGGGGCGGGAGGGAAATGCGCAGTGGATTCTGTGCGAGAACCCTGGACCGCGCAGTGCACAAGGAAGCCTTCCATCTCCCGGGGGTTCTGCAGCTTTTATGCTTTTGTTGCTGTTAACTATTGATGTGCATTGGAGAAAGGGGTGTCTACACGTGGTGGTGCACGCAAGGGCATCCGCACCTTGTGAGTGGTGCGTCAGTGTTTGCACACGGAGGGATGCTGGCGTCCATGGCACCTGAAGCTGAATGCCTCTCATAGAGAAGAAGCCATGTCAGAAAATGTCAGAAAGCCACTCTGAGTTTTGTAACTGAGTTGGGCAGGTTCACAACCTCTTCTTTTTTCCTTTTCCATGATGAACCTGGCTCCCACCCTAACGTCGGTTCATTGATGCGAGGTTCATTTGTCACAGTTTGATGACTTCCTCAGATCCATTGGCGTGCTTTGGTGTGGCAGAGACCTGGCTTTGCCATTGCTGTCACCTCTCGAGAAACATTTCCTCCTCGGAAGATGGGCCCAGGATACTCAGCTTTTAAGTACGTGTTAAGGCGTATGCACGTGAGGACTATTTCAACCCAGTTTCTAAATGCACGAGAGATGGTGGCTGTTATCAAAACAGCTCTCACTGGTGCTCTCTGGAAGGGGTGACCGTGTCATTCATCATCCAAGCCAGAAGATTCTGGAAAGTGAAGGCAGAAAGTCTTGTAATTGCATGTAGGCCCCAGGGGTAGAGCAGGACCGTGGGCAAGCGGAAGATGCCAGTCAGCCCGCCCCCGACACATCTCGTTCAATGTCCAGTGGACTCATTGCACACAAAGAGAAACCTTGCACATGCTGTGCCGCCCATGTGCCCAGGACACACACGTGCAGCCTTGCATAAACCAGTTCTGTAAGAGGTGCAGCCAGGAGTTGCTCTCCATATCACAGCGTGTGTTGCTCCTTGGGTTTGAAGATAATTGAAGAAGAGGAGAGAACTGTTGTGGGGACGTGGAATTGGGACGTTGTGCTGTGGGGCACGGCTGCCTTAGACAACAGAAAGCAATCTTAAAGTTGGCCAGCCTCGTCCTTTCTCCTGTAAAGAAACCAAGTCGTGAGAGAGGGCAAATGCCTCAGTTACATGAAGAAAACTATAGGTCCAGCCCTGTCTTATCCCAGGGTTCACTTCTGATGGTTTCCGTTACCCCTAGCTAACTGCTGTCTGAAAATATTGAATCAAAAGTTTCAAAAATAAATAATGATTCATTTAAAAATCTTTATTTTCATTTTTTAAAAAATTTAATAGGTGGAGATCCAAAGAGACAGAGAGAGAGAGACACAGGGAGATCTTCTGTCCGCTGGCTTACTCCCCGAGTGCTGGCAACAGGCAGGGCTGGGCCAGGCCAGAGCTGGGGCTCAGTCTGGTTCTCCCACAGGAGTGAGAGGGACTCAAGTGCCTGGGTTATCATCTGCTGCCTTCCAGGCCGCCCATTAGTAGGAAGCCGGAATTAGAAGTGGAGCTGGGACTCGAACCCAGGGCCTGTGATGTGGGATGGGAGGGCCCCAAGCAGGATCCTAGTTGCTACACTCAAGTCTGCCCCAGTTGCTGGCTTTTAAGTCAGACCTCATGCTGAGCAGTGTGTGGAGTCTCATGTTGTCCCACTCAGGTGCCCAGGACACAAACGTGCAGCGGATCAGTGCTGTCTACGCTGCCCTCCCAGTAATCACTTTGTAGCTCCTTCGGTTGCAAAAACAGCTGTTGGAGGATCCCAGTGCGTGTGTTTGAGTAGCTCCTATTAAACCGCAGGAAGCAGAGTTGTGATGCGGGCCTCTTTACTGCAGTAACTGGTCACGATTGTCTTATGTTGCTCTTAGGTATTGCTGTTTCCTTATTGTGCCTAATTTACAAATTGGGCTGTATATATGGGGCAGTGCGGTCTGTGGATTCAACATGGAGTGAGGGTCCTGGGATGTATGCCCAGGGGAGAGGGGATGGTGGCTGTCCACTCTGACTCCACTCACGTAGAAATAACCCTTTGAGTGCCGTCTGTTCATCCTGACCAGGGACAAATCTGCTTTAGTAAGCCCTGGCTTCTGCTCCCTAAATAGAATCCCAGGCAGCATCAGTGTGTGTCACACACGTGTTGGAGGCTGGTGCTTTTCACCATGAAGTGCGGTTTGAGATCTGTGCAGGTGGAAGCTCTTCCAACAGTTCATGGTAGATGCATACGTTGAAAAAAGTATACATGGATCACAATTGGCGGCAGAGTAAGCACATCTTTTAATTCCAGTTTGCCAAGAATGTTTGGAGTTACCCTCAGTGACAAGTAGATAAACAAAGGGCTTTGCCACAAGGAAACCACACACACCGGAGAAATATGTGGCTCAGGCACCTGGATGGAAAAGAGACACGCTAAGGAGTCACAGAAGCGTAAGCACACCTCAGTGTAAGGACAGCTGGAGTTTTGGACCGCTGGGGACATGCCAGCAGCACCACACTTTATGTTCATTATTTAATCCTCGTCGTTGTCATAGGCAGTATCGTTATTCCAGCTTTAAAGACAAGGAAATGTTTTGAAGATAAAGGTGCGGTGGGAACTTCAGCTGTGGAAACCACTGTCTGATGCACCTTGCTCTGATCCCCTCCCCCCAGCCTGCTCTGGACAGCAGCAGTGCGGCCTGCAAAGATGCACACGACGCAGTCTGGCAGGTGGACTGTGAGCGAGAGAAGCGGAGGCCGAGTAACTGAAGTAGGAGGAGCGCGAGACAGGAGGATGCAGGAGTCAGCCTTGCTAGAAATAGCACCTTAGCCACAAATGTGGAAGCTCACTGAATCTATCACATGCAAATAAAGCAACTTTTGGGAAAATCTGTGATAATAAAACTATGGAAAAACGTCTCTGGCGTGACCTCTTAATACTTGGATGACTCACATGTCATTTGGTGCTTTGCCTCTGTTAACCTGCTCAGTCTTTGCAGAAAACCGACAGCGAGTCTGACTTAGAAGAGGGGAACGTGAAAGCACGGGTGGTGGTTGGACTGTTCGGAGTGACACAGCTAGGAAGCTCTGTCTGGGTTGCTGGCCGTGGCTCTTGTGCTCCATGATATATGTTGAGAGCTGCTACGCTGTGTGCACTGCAGTGGGTAGGAAGGGAATCGCACTGGCCCTCCAGTAGAGTACAATGAAACTGTTTCAGCAGGATTATGCAACAGCCATGCTGCCAAGGGCCAAGAATGCATTTCTTAGGCTTAATTCTTTCTATGTTGCAGGCCTGACACTGGGCTTCATACAGCTCTAGACATCCTGTGATGCTGTGGGCAGGTATCTGAGAACTACCTGAGTCCCCTGGGTGGCCAGGGATCTTTTGGGTAGCCCCAGCCCCAGGCTGATGGCTTCAGGGGTGGTGACCTAGGCAGTTGGCAGGAACTGAGTGTGTCTGTGCTGGGTGCTGTGCGGCTCCCTGAGCTGGGGCCGGAAGGGGCTCCTCCGGCCCTCTGTCTTCAGCATCCAGCTGTGGTGCACGCCAGGGCCGAGTCTGAAGGGCTCTATGGTGCTGTTCTGGCTGCTGCATGGCCTGCGTGTGGCCACTCCCATGTGCGCTGCGGTGGGGCGGGGGGAGCGGGGCATGGCAAGGAGCTCTGGCAGGTGCAGCCCTGGTAGCACTTAAATGTCTCATGTCTCATATAACAAATCCTTCTGTTGGAGTGGAGCAGCACAGTGGCACGTAGTGTGGCACGTAGCGCCTGACACGCAGCCTAGCAGGAGGATATAAGGAAAGCAAGCACACAGAACTTGGTTTGAAAACGTGTGACTGGATTTGAAATTCATCTCAACATTTCACTGGATCATGAAAGACAAACAAGAGCTGTTAACGTCTTGAATTAAAAGTGTCAACTGTTGTAAAGTTCTGAATGGGTGTGAAAAAATAGTCCTAGACTTAAAGCGATCTCTTTTTTTTAATTTTTTAAATTTATTTATTTTTTTGCTTTTTGTCGGAGGTTTTGTGGACGTGCAACTCGCTGACAACAAACTGTACATATTGGAAGTGCATGATGTGATGGCTGCCCCAGGTATGCACCTGCAGAAATCATCGCCATGATAAAAAGAGCAAACACAAGCCTCACGCCCCCTCCCCTCCGTTCTGCCCCCTTCCTGTCTACCCCTACCCCGGCCAGCACTTGGCATTTCTTATGGCAGGAGCTACATGGCCTGCGAGCCAGCTGTCCGCTTGTGTAAATAAAGTTTTATTGGAACACAGCCATACTCATTCATGTACGCATTGTCTGTGGCTGCTCTGGCACCACAGTGCCACAGTCGGTTAAGTAGCGACAACACAGACCTGGTGATCTCCAAATATTTACTACCAGGACCTTTACAGGAAAACGGTTGTTAGCATCCCTCCTGGGCGTTATGTGGCTGGTGTCGCAGGGTGAGCAGTCTTTCAGTGCGGAGTCCTGTGTCTTCATGATGGAGATTTGCCGGTGTCATAGATCTTCATTATTAGTCTTTTCATGTTACTCTTTTATATATTACTTTATTTCTTTGCTCTGATTGTTTTTATGACGTAGTAATTATGTGTTTGTATATACCGAGTCTGTTTATTCATCCGCTTATTGTGTGTTTGGCTTGTTTGCAGTCCGAGGTTATGCGAAGGGAAGTGACAAGGAACTTGCATATGGAAGACCTTATGTGGCCGTATGCGTTCTGGGTTTTAAATAGATACCGGGCAGGGAGCGAGTGGTTTACACACATGTAGCACGTGCCTGTTGAACTGGGTAGGAATGTGCTGCGCTGTCTTCCACGCGGTGGTTCCGTCTCTGCTGTCGCTGTAGCACTGAGAGAGGCTTAGTCCTGTGTGTGCTCACCAGCGCCACGCGGAATCACTGCTTCCATTCCCAGCATCCCACACGCGTGTGGCGCTATCTGGGCGCTTTAGTTCACGCGTTGTCAGTGACTAGGAGTGTGGAGCCTGTTCACGCGCTTACTTGCCATCTGTATTACTTTTTTCTGGTAAAGTATATGTTCAAATCCTACCTTGAATTGTTTTCCCCATTACTAGACTTGAAAATGTGTATAGTCCTTGAGTAGAAGCTTTGTAGGATGTGCAGTTTGTAAATATTCTCTTCTAGTCTGTGACTTGCCTTTTTATTCTCTTAACAATGACTTTGGGTGAAGTCTAATTAGATGTTAATGAAGCCTAATTTATCAGCACATAAATCCGATTGTACTTCTGATGTATATTTCAGAAGCCCTCACATAGCCCAAGGTCACAGACATTTTCTTGTGCCTTTTTCTAGAAGTTTTATGGTTTTGGGTTTGGTACTAATATCTGTGATCTCTTTTGGGTTACTCTTTGTATATAGGGGAAATAGATTTTTTTCCTTTAACTTCTATTTCTTCTTTTATTCCTGAAAATTTATTTATTTGTAAGGCAGAGCAATATGAAGGGAGGGAGGGAGGGAGGGAGGGAGGGAGGGAGGGAGGAAGAGAGAGAGAGAGAGAGAGAGAGAGAGAGAGAGAAACAGATCTCAGATCTTCCACCTTCTGGCTCACTCCTATAATGGCTGCACTGGACAGGACTAGAACAGGTTGAAGCTGGGAGCCTGGACCGCCATCCAGGTCTCCCACGTGCATGTAGGGACCCAAGGATTTGGGCCGTCTTCCCAGATGCCTTAGCCGGGGGCTAGATTAGAAGTGGAGCAGCTGGGATACCAGCTGGCACCCGTTTGGGGTACTTTCACCTGCTGCACCACCACACCTGTGCTTCTGTTAAATGTATTTTCTGCCTTTGTTGAGATGATAGTGTCAGTTTGTTTCCCAGTGTGGGAAATGGAGAACTACATTTTTTTTTTTAATTTTTAAATGTTAAATTAACCATGGATTCCTGATGCAAACCTCACTCTGTTACGATGTACTGTGCTTTTGATAAGTGACAGATTGGATTTGGTTTACTGAGATTTCATACAGAATATCTGCATCTGTGTTCATGAACTATATTGGTCTCCGTTTTCCTTGTTGGTAAAGTCTGTCTGATGTTGTATCTGGCTGATGCTGGCCTCAGAGAATGAGCTGTGCTACATTTTTCTTGCCGACGTTTTGAATGGAGTTCTGAGTAATTGCTATAATTTCTTTCGCAAATATTTAGCAGAATTTCCCAGTGAAACCATCTGGGCCTGGGTTTTCCTTTGTGGAAGTTTTTTTTCCCATACATTGAGTTTTTTCAGTAGACACAGTCTGTTGGGTTATCTGTTCTGGAGTGAGTGTTGGTGGTCTGTGTCTTCTCGGAGTTCTCTTTCCTTTCGGTTGTCCGGCTTGCTGGCATCAAGTTGCTTATGACGCTCACGTGCTGTCCTCTTGCCGTCTGCATGATTTGTGGTGAAGCCGGCTCTGTGGTCTCTGATGGCCATTCGGGTCCTTCCTCTGCCCGCCGACCTCTTTCTCTGTGTTTTCAGGAAAATCGCTGCCATTGATCCTCTTGGATGCCTTCCCACTTCTGTGGCATTGATTGTGGTTTTGATCTTGCTGTTTGCTTTCTTCTGCTCACGCTGTGTGTCGTGAGCGCCTCTTCCCCCGCTGTGTCCTGGCCTCCCGGGGTGGGTGTTGGCCGCTAGGATTTCCTGTACCTGCCCCGTGCCCCGTGTGACGCTGCCTATGGTTTGTGACCTGCAGTGCTGTCACTCTGCTCATCGAGGCAGGTCTTCTAGACTGTAATTGGATGTTTCCTTTGACACTTTTTTTTTTTTTTTTTTTTTAGTGATGTGTGGTTCTGAACATTGAGCGGTTTTCCAGAGATCTTTCTATTGATTTCTGATCTACTGATTTCCAATGCAATTCCACTGTGGTTAAAGGATGTATTTTATGAGATCAAAATTATTTTAAAATTCTTGATACATATTTTTGGCCTATAATGTGGTCTATTTAAGTAGATGTTTTGTGTGAACTTAAAAAGCATTATAGGAGCCAGTGCTGTGGCGTAGCAGGTAAAGCTGCCGCCTGCAGTGCCAGCATCCCATATGGGCGGTTGTTGCAGTCCTGGCTCCTCCACTTCTGATCCAGCTCTCTGCTATGGCCTGGAAAAGCAGTGGAAGATGGCCCCTGCACCGGTGTGGGAGATCTAGAAGAAGCTCCTGGCTTCAAATCAGCCCAGCTCTTGCCATTGCAGCCATCTGGGGAATGAACCAGCAAATGGAAGACCTCTCTCTCTCTCTCTCTCTCTCTCTCTCTCTCTCCCTCCCTCCCTCCCTCCCTCCCTCCCTCCCTCCCTTCCTCCTTCTCTCTCTTTGTCTCTGTCTCTGCCTCTGACTCTTGTTAACTCTACCTTTCAAATCAATAAATAAATCTTTAAAAAAGCATTGTATATTCTGCCCTTTTGAGGGGAGTGTTTCGTAATTGCCATTATGTCAAATTAGTTAATATGACTGTCCTGATTGGTTTTCTATACACTTTTAAAAAAAATCAGTTAGTGGTAGTAGATATCCCTGATTATAATTACCAAATTTATATATTTTCCTTCTAGTTTAATCAGTTTTTGCTTGAATAGTTTTAAAGAGCTAATATTAAGTGTATAATCATTTAGCATTTTTTAATGTCTTCAGGGACATTGTTTGTTCCTGATTTTTTTTTTTTAATTTATTTAGAGGGCCGGCACCGTGGCTCAACAGGCTAATCCTCCGCCTAGCAGCGCCGGCACATGGAGTTCTAGTCCCGGTTGGGGCTCCAGATTCTGTCCCGGTTGCCCCTCTTCCAGGCCAGCTCTCTGCTGTGGCCAGGAGTGCAGTGGAGGATGGCCCAAGTGCTTGGGCCCTGCACCCCATGGGAGACCAGGAGAAGCACCTGGTTCCTGCCTTCGGAACAGTGCTGTGCACCAGCCACAGCGCACCAGCTGCGGCGGCCATTGGAGGGTGAACCAACGGCAAAGGAAGACCTTTCTCTCTGTCTCTCTCTCTCTCACTGTCCACTCTGCCTGTCAAATAAAAAAAAAGAATTAACCAAAAAATAAAATAAAATGTATTTAGAAGGCAGAGTGAGAGAGAGAGGGAGAGACAGTGACAGAGATATTCCATCTGCTGGTTCACTTTCCAGGTAGTCGAAATGGCAGGGGCTGGGCCAAGCCAAAGCCAGGAAGAGCCAGGAGCTTCATCTGGGTCTCCCACATGGATGCAGGGGCCCACACACTTGGGCCATCTTCTGCTGCTTTCTCAGGTGCATTAGCAGGGAGCAGGATAGGAAGTGGAGCAGCCGGGTCTTGAACCGGTGCTCATACGGGGTGCACCTGCCACAGGTGGAGGCTTAATCTGTTGTCCCACGAGGCTGGCCTGCCTGATAATGTTTTGTGCTCTGACTCTACATTAATAATGATAGGTTCTCCAGTTTTCTTCTTGTTAGAGGTAATAAAGTGTTTGCCATCCTTTTAGTTTTATTTGTTTCTTTGTATTTAAACTGTGTTTCATGTAGGCAGCAAGTAGTTGTCTTACTTTCTTATTCATGCTGATAATTTCTCTCTTTAACTGGAGTTCTTATTTCCTTTAAATATATTTTGATTACATTTATTGCAAAAGTTTAACCCTGCCATCTTGGTATTGATTTTCTATTTGCTCTTTCCTCTTTTTTTATTTTCTGTCTGATGTTGGATTTATCAAATATATTTTATAATTCTATGTAACCCTTTCGGGGATTATTAGCATAAATACCTATTTGGCCATTTTTGTCACTCCTTTGGGGGTAAATAGCATGCAACTGTATTTCAGTTTCCCTGTAGGCACATTATACCACTTCACATATTAAAAAGGAACCTGACAATAGCATAATTCTGTCTGACCTTTATACTTACATAGCCAGTTATATTTGAAATAGGTTAACATCATAAGAAATAACCTTGTGTATTTGCTGGTTTGGTTTCTCTCTCTGTTGCTCTTAATTTCCTTGTACAAGTTCCCAGTCCATCTGGGAGCATTCTCGGTCAGCCTGAAGGACTCCCTTTGACAGTATATGGCCCAAGGATGGTGACTGATTTTTGCTTCTCTGTCTTTGTGAGTCTGTCTGTGCTACTGTTACCGAGTGCCCAAGATCGGGGAATTTATGAAGAACAGAGACTTCCTTCCACTCCGGAGTCTGGAGCCAAGACCAGGGAGCTGGCAGGGTCGCCATCTGGGGAGGGTCTGGCCTCTGCTTCCCTCGCACGTGCCACCTCTTACTTTGTGTGTAATAGCCGTCATGACGGCTGGGAGTCAACAGCGAGCAGCCTTTGATAAGACCGTCGGTCATCTGTATGTCTTCTCTTGATAAAAATCCATCCAGCAAATTTGCTGAGTATTTAACCAGGTCATTTTTTTTCTTGCTACTGAGTTGTGTGAGTTTTTCTATGTTCTGATTGTTAACCTCTTATCAGATGTATGGTCTTCAGATTTTTTTTTCCATTCCATAGGCTGCCTTTTCATTGTGTTGATTGTCGCCTTTGCTGTCCAAGCTTTTTACTCTGATGTAGTCCCAGTGACTTGTTTCTGCTTCTTTGATCTCAGCTTTTAGTGTGATAGGAAAAAAAAATGATGACGACCAGGGCCCAGGTGGAGCATCGCGTCCCCCTAAGTTTTCTTCTAGTTCTGTGGTTTCAGCTCTCACATTCTGGCCTGTCAAGCATGTGGAGCCGTTGCTCCTGTTTGGATTAAGGTGAGGGTGCTGTTTCATTCTCTAGCAGCTTTCGTCAACACTCCCTTCTGAAGAAACTGTACTTCCTCGCTGTGTCTTCCCAGCAGCCTTGGTGAAAATCAGTAGACCTGCAGATGCTCGCTTTATTCTTCTGTTCTGTTCCGCTGTGCGTGCATATTAGTATCACTTGAAAGCAGGAAGTCTGATGTACCCATTTATGTTTTTCTTTTTTGAGGTTCTTTTGGTTATTTTGACGCTTCTGTGGTTCCATCTGAACTGTAGAATTTTTCTTGTTAAAAAACGTCAAGGGAATACTGATAGGGATCACATTGAACCTATGCATCGCTTTGAGCTGTAGGTGCGTGTAGGCAATAGTAATTCTTCACACCCCTGAACATGTGACATCTTTTCATCTATTTGTATCTGTGTCAGTTTCCCTTATCAGTGTTGTCCAGTCTTCAATGTACATGTCTTTCTCCTCCTTGGTGAAATTTGTTTTTTAGACTTTTTTTTTTAGCTGTTTTATAGTTTTTCTGATCAACACTTAATTGTCTTGTGTCCCTGATTTCTCCTTGGACAGGTGGTTACTGATTACTGGTGTAAAGAAAAGCAACTGATGTGCATGTTTTGGTTTTGTATCTTACAATTTTCCTCAATTCATTAGTTCTAACAGTTTTTTTGGAGGGTAATCTTTGAGTGGATACAAACCTTGTTAATTTTATTTTTTGGATGCTGAATGTTTTTATACTTTAATAAATTTCTCAAGCACTGCACTTTGCTTGGGAAGTGGTTGTATCCTCTGGAATGTTGCTTTTAGGATTTAGGTAGGTTCCGAGCAGTGCTTGGTCTCGGGCTAACTCTTCCCTGCTGCGGATCAAGACCCCAAGTGCTCCAGTGAAGAGCTGGCCGTCCTTAGTTCTTTCAAGTTCTGAATGCCCTGGCTTTGGGAGTTTTCTGCCGGGGGCACATTGCTCAGTAGTTGCTGATGCTCACAGGCAAGGTCTGTGGGCAGACGTCTGGCGTCTGCATGTGGTGCAGTGCCCTGTCTCTGCCGTCTGTCTATGTGCAGTGCTCCCCCTCTGCCATCTGTCTGTGTGTAGTGCCCCTGTCTCTGCCGTCTGTCTGTGTGCAGTGCTCCCCCTCTGCTGTCTGTCTGTGTGCAGTGCCCCTGTCTCTGCTGTCTGTGTGCTGTGCTGTCCCTGCCATCTGTCTGTGTGCTGTGCTGTCTCTGCCGTCTGTGTGCAGTGCTGTCTCTGCCGTCTGTCTGTGTGCAGTGCTCCCCCTCTGCCGCCTGTCTGTGTGCAGTGCCCCTGTCTCTGCCATCTGTCTGTGTGCAGTGCTGTCTCTGCCATCTGTCTGTGTGCAGTGCTCCACCTCTGCCATCTGTCTGTGTGCAGTGCTGTCTCTGCTGTCTGTCTGTGTGCTGTGCCCCTGTCTCTGCCATCTGTCTGTGCAGAGCTGCCCCTCTGCCGTCTGTCTGTGTGCAGTGCTCCACCTCTGCCATCTGTCTGTGTGCAGTGCTGTCTCTGCCATCTGTCTGTGTGCAGTGCTGTCTCTGCCGTCGGTCTGTGTGCAGTGCTATCTCTGCCGTCTGTCTGTGTGCAGTGCCCTGTCTCTGCTGTCTGTCTGTGTGCAGTGCCCTGTCTCTGCCGTCTGTCTGTGTGCTGTGCTGTCTCTGCCGTCTGTCTGTGTGCAGTGCCCCTGTCTCTGCCATCTGTGTGCAGTGCTCCCCCTCCGCCATCTGTCTGTGTGCAGTGCTATCTCTGCCGTCTGTCTGTGTGCAGTGCCCTGTCTCTGCTGTCTGTCTGTGTGCAGTGCCCCTGTCTCTGCCGTCTGTCTGTGTGCTGTTGCTGTCTCTGCTGTCTGTCTGTGTGCAGTGCCCTGTCTCTGCCGTCTGTCTGTGTGCAGTGCTCCCCCTCCGCCGTCTGTCTGTGTGCAGTGCTGCCTCTGCCATCTGTCTGTGTGCAGTGCCCTGTCTCTGCCGTCTGTCTGTGTGCTGTGCTCCACCTCTGCCGTCTGTCTGTGTGCAGTGCCCTGTCTCTGCTGTCTGTCTGTGTGCAGTGCCCTGTCTCTGCCGTCTGTCTGTGTGCAGTGCTCCCCCTCTGCCGTCTGTCTGTGTGCAGTGCCCCTGTCTCTGCCATCTGTCTGTGTGCAGTGCCCCTGTCTCTGCCGTCTGTCTGTGTGCTGTGCTGTCCCTTCCGTCTGTCTGTGTGCAGTGCCCTGTCTCTGCCGTCTGTCTGTGTGCAGTGCTCCCCCTCCGCCGTCTGTCTGTGTGCAGTGCTGCCTCTGCCATCTGTCTGTGTGCAGTGCCCTGTCTCTGCCGTCTGTCTGTGTGCTGTGCTCCACCTCTGCCGTCTGTCTGTGTGCAGTGCCCTGTCTCTGCTGTCTGTCTGTGTGCAGTGCCCTGTCTCTGCCGTCTGTCTGTGTGCAGTGCTCCCCCTCTGCCGTCTGTCTGTGTGCAGTGCCCCTGTCTCTGCCATCTGTCTGTGTGCAGTGCCCCTGTCTCTGCCGTCTGTCTGTGTGCTGTGCTGTCCCTTCCGTCTGTCTGTGTGCAGTGCTGTCCCTGCTGTCTGTCTGTGTGCAGTGCCCTGTCTCTGCCGTCTGTCTGTGTGCAGTGCTCCCCCTCTGCCATCTGTCTGTGTGCAGTGCCCCTGTCTCTGCCGTCTGTCTGTGTGCAGTGCTGTCTCTGCCGTCTGTCTGTGTGCTGTGCTGTCCCTGCCGTCTGTCTGTGTGCAGTGCTGTCCCTGCCGTCTGTCTGTGTGCAGTGCCCTGTCCCTGCTGTCTGTCTGTGTGCAGTGCCCCTGTCTCTGCCGTCTGTCTGTGTGCAGTGCCCTGTCTCTGCCGTCTGTCTGTGTGCAGTGCCCCTGTCTCTGCCGTCTGTCTGTGTGCAGTGCCCTGTCTCTGCCGTCTGTCTGTGTGCAGTGCCCCTGTCTCTGCCGTCTGTCTGTGTGCAGTGCCCTGTCTCTGCCGTCTGTGTGCAGTGCTGCCTCTGCTGTCTGTCTGTGTGCAGTGCCCTTGTCTCTGCCGTCTGTCTGTGTGCAGTGCTCCCCCTCTGCCCTCTGTCTGTGTGCAGTGCCCCTGTCTCTGCCATCTGTCTGTGTGCAGTGCCCCTGTCTCTGCCGTCTGTCTGTGTGCTGTGCTGTCCCTGCCATCTGTCTGTGTGCAGTGCCCCTGTCTCTGCCGTCTGTCTGTGTGCAGTGCTGTCCCTGCCGTCTGTCTGTGTGCAGTGCTGTCCCTGCCGTCTGTCTGTGTGCAGTGCCCCTGCCTCTGCCGTCTGTCTGTGTGCAGTGCTGTCTCTGCCGTCTGTCTGTGTGCTGTGCTCCCTTTCTGCTCTCAGGACCTCCAGCTGCCCTGATGCCCTGGATTCTTGACTCCGCCCCCTAATGGCAGGGAGTCCCGGGCATGGGCCTTGATTTTCCTCTCTGTGTGCCTCTCCCTGAGATTTTTAGGCTGTTGGCGGTCACTGGGGTTGCCTCAGATTTGTTGCTGTCCGTTTC
Source organism: Lepus europaeus (assembly GCF_033115175.1). Taxonomy (NCBI): domain Eukaryota; kingdom Metazoa; phylum Chordata; class Mammalia; order Lagomorpha; family Leporidae; genus Lepus; species Lepus europaeus. Next base: position 160,388,365 of record NC_084830.1, on the reverse strand, counting down.
ATATCACTACCCTTGCCTGACGCCCTGTGTCTTGGATATCACTCCTTCATATATGTTGGTGGAATTACTGTTCATTTCAAGTGGGAAGGTAGACCTGGTCCCTATGACTTCATCAATGGCTGGATTGACATGTTTTGTTACATATCTATACAAACACCTTTTCTCCTTCATTATTTAAAATTCTTCAGTGGGGAGTAACTGTTTAGCCTCATGATTAACCTGCCCACTTTCCATATCCGAGTGCGTGGGTTTATTCCTGCCTCTGGCTCCTGGCTCCAGTTTCCTGATAATGCAGACCCTGGGGGTCAGCGGTGATGGTCCTGGTACTTGGGTCCTTGCCTCCCACATGGGTTGTGCTCCCAGTTTTTGGCTTTGACCTGGCTCTGCCCTGGACATTACAGGCATCTGGGCAGGGAACCAGCATTGAGAACTCTGTCTCTCTACCTTTCAAAAAATTTTAAAAAATATATTTATGGGAGCCAGCACTGTGGCGTAGCTGATAAAGCCTCCACCTGCAGTGCCAGCATCCCACATGGATGCCGGTTCGAGTCCCGGCTGCTCCATTTCTGATCCAACTCTCTGCTGTGGCCTGGGAATGCAGTGGAAGATGGCCCAAGTCCTTGGGCCCCTGCACCCGCATGGGAGACCTGGAAGAAGCTCCTGGCTTCTAGCTTCGGAATAAGTCCAGCTCTGGCCGTTGTAGCCATTTGGGGAGTGAACTAGCGGATGCAAAACTTTATCTCTCTCTCTGCCTTTGCCTCTCTGTAACTCTGCCTTTCACATAAATAAATAAATCTTTAAAAATGTATTTAGCAATTTGAATAATTAAACTTGATATTGAAAAGTTATTTTCATGAAAGCAAGTTAAAGATTCCCATTAAATATTTGAGAGCAGCTTATTTTAACATATTTTTCACATTTAGCTATTATTTTCTCTAATACTTTGCAATTCATGCTTATAATTACATAAGAAAATCTAATGAATGCAAAACTCAATTCTCATTTAGATTCCCATAAATCCTTCTGGTTTTCCTCAGTGTGTTCTACAAATTTTTTTTTATTTTTATTTGTACTATGGCATGAAAAGTGGAAGTGCTGCCGTAGCAAATCGGATGGAGTAGCAAGTTGCCACTGCTGAAACACGCCCACGGAAACCCTGTTTTATGTCTAACTTGGGGGGCATTTGAAGGCCTGCTGGAATCTCTTCATGGACTCCCTCATTTAAGGTGTTTTGTACTGGTGGGTAGGAGGGGTGCAATTGTAATTGCACCTGTTGCTGCGTGGTGAGACGCAGAATAGAAGATAACACTGAAGGCTGCCAACCTGCGTGGGAGTATTTTTATCACAGCTCCTAGGGTTTAGACCAAGTGCTGGTGAAATCGATGGGCTATTCCAGGTGTGAAGTGGTCACCATTTCTTTTTTTTAAAGATTTTATTTTATTTATTTGGAAGACAGGGTTACAGAGAGAGAGAGAGAAAGGGAGAGGGAGAGGGAGAGGGAGAGGGAGAGGGAGGGAGGGAGGGAGAGAGAGAGAGAGAGAGAGAGTCTCTTCCCTCTGCTGGCTCACTCTGCAAATGGCCACAATGGAAACTAGGAGCCAGGAGCTTCATCCAGGTCTCCCCCATGGGTGCAGGGGCCCAAGGACTTGGGCCATCTTCCATTGCTTTCCCAGGCCAAAGCAGAGAGCCAGATCAGAGGTGGAGCAGCCAGGACTTGAACCGGCGCCCATACTGATGCCAGTGTCACAGGCTTGGGGCTTAACCTGCTGTGTCACAGGGCTGGCCCCAAAGTGGCTACCATTTCTTAACAGAAAAGACTTTTCTTCCACAAAGTAGAAAGGCATTCAAAGAGTAAAAATATCTGGACTGAAATTAATTAAAGCAGATGCATAATGAAACGCCTTAAATAACCAACAGAAAAAGACTCCTCATGAATGCTAAAGCAGCTAGCTTTACAGGTGAGCAAGATTTATCTTCTTGAAAACTTTTGGAGGGAGATGAGAGCTAAATTTCCAGCAGTGGCAGGAAATTTCAATTATCAGAGTAGGCTGAAGAGTTCCAGGATGCTTGTCTAGGCTGTGAGTAAAATACATCACCTTGTCCAGTGACTGATTCCTACTTAATTTTCTGGCCGAGGTAAACAGACCTGAAATTCTGATGACTCTCATTTGATGATGCCCGGCGTCCCTGTGTTAACTTCTGCAGATCAGTCATTACATTGCTCAAAACAACAAATGCGTCTCATTGCAGTGAGTCGGCGAGAAGGACACGATTTATGGCGAGCATCAGAATCTGCATCAAATGTTGCCTGGACAGTCAAGATTCATGGATGCGAAGTATACACTGCGGGTAATAAATTTATAACTTGAGAAAGTTTTCTGATAGTGCTGTGGAAAAAGAAGTATTTCAACCATTTAAAAAATGAGGGCACGCTGGTGGTGTGTAGTAAGGGGATAAATCAGAACTCTTTTATTTATTCATAAAACAAAGGACTTCTTATTGCGCATTGGCCGTGACCTTAACCTCGCATAAACGGACCGTGATCCTGCTCTTCGACCCTCATTTTGGTCCCTGCAATCAGCCCTTTTTCTGCAGAGGAGAAAAGCTGTTCCCAGATCACCCGGATTGTTTTGAACACAGCACAACCAAGAGTGGGAATGCTTTGAACTTGAGAAACACCTTTCATCCACACAGCTCAAAACACTTCCAAAAGAATAACTCACATTCCCCTCTTGCTGGAGTGGCGTGGGGGCGGGGTGCAGTGTCAGAGGGTGTGCTCTCCCTGGGTGAGAGGCACAGGCTGACCACGGAAGTCAAATGCTGGAGAAGGAAGCAGTGAAAGCCCCCAGGGCCACTCCGCTGGGTGGAGGCTTCTTGAATCGGCCACAAGCACGTGTTGGCGTGTCGACTGGGGAGACTAGCACTCCCTGTTTCTGTGTTTGTGTCTGGGGGAGCAGTGGTGGTGGTAGTGCTGGTTTTGGGAGGCTCCGTACCGGAAGGCAGTACTGACACCTGGCAGGCATTGGCCAAGGGTCCTGAATGCCTGGGGTTCATCAGATCTTGGTGAGCACCTGTGGCTGCCAGGCACTGTGCTATGTACATGGCTGGCTTTATCACCTGCAATCCTTGAGAACTCTGACATCTCTGTGATGTAACGGAAGCTCACAGCTGTTAAGTGTCTGGCACAGGGCATGTGGGTATCAGCTTGGTGTAGCTCCAACGGCAGTACTCTTCCACCTCTTCTTGGTAACAGAGAATTCAGTTCCGCGGCACCTGCTCTGTATCCACACTGAGCACGCTCATGTGTCTGGCAGTGGGGAAGAGAACGGAGTCTCTTAATTCCGAGGTCATGGTTCAGAAAACCCTGATTTAAAAGCTGAACGTGTACAGTCATTCATTGTGACTATTGCATTATGATATTCAAATACATGACATTTACTTTAGTGTTGCCTGTTGTCATGGAACCGGAGGAAGCCGTATTTGATTCCAATCCAGTATCCTTTGCAACTCCTTTTCCTTCCTGATAGAGTTCAGATTGTATTGAGGTTTCCACCCTGTCCCAGGCAACCTCATTGGACTTAGAGGTACAAAATCGAAACTTCATATATGGTTCTGATTGGTTGAATTATGGTAATCCCATCTCTACTGGCCAATGAGTGGTCCAGGAATCTGGGCTTGAGCTAATAAACTAATTAGAACTATCCTTAATCCAGGCAATGGTGCAGTGTAATTGGCCCAGTTATTTCAAAGGGAACTTAAATTGCGTAGTCGGAGAATTGTATCTTCTTTCTCCCTGGATGCTGCTGTGTTTGCTGCTGGACTCTGTTGCACAATCAGAAATGGACACAAGGTTCAGTTAGGCAGGAAGAATACGTCCCCAAGGTCTCTGGTTCCTTGTGGTGACCAGTAGTTGGTAAGAGTGTCTTGTAATCTCTCTCTCTCCCTCTCTCCCCCTCCCTCCCTCCCTCCCTCTCTCCCTCTCTCCCTCTCTCCCTCTCTCCCTCTCTCTCTCTCTCGCTCTCTCTCACACACACACACACACACTGACAAGGCTTTAAGGTCATCCTATGTTAAATAGCTTGATTTATCCATTCTGCAGCATATATATGGATCTAAGCATCCTACGGCACAGCAAGTGTACACGCTTTTTGGAGGTTGAGTGAAAAGGCTGGTGAGCTGGCGCTGTGGAAGGGAGAAGGGTCAGGGAGAAGGTGACAGCCTGGGCCTTTACAACCTCAACGAGGCACTGGATCAGCCAAGTCTGGCCTTGCTGCTTTCGGTGAGATAATAAATTCCTTTGCTGTCTGAAGCAATGTACGTCTGGAGTTCACTGTAACCTTCACACTGGAGCTTTCAAACTGCTGAAGGCATCACCCAGTGTTTCTCTTATGCGTCACTCGTAGGTGCCTTGATGCCAACATTACCAGCGAATCACAGCACTGGCTGTAATTTAGCTGTTTTAGAAGTGTGTGTGTGTGTCTGAGTGTGTGTGCATTCATGTACAAGTATGTGCATCACATATAGAAGTGCAAGTCATACACACGGCAGTTAATTCTATCTGTACATTCACTTTTGTGTTTGTAACAATACTATTTTATATTTCAACTCTTAGAATAGAGGACCTGTATTCCTGCATCCCTTCCTGTTTGTCCTGTGATATGCCCAGTATTGTCTTTTTGATGATAGATAATGCAGCCTGAAACACATCTGGAGGCCTACTGAGGTTGGTTCACTTCTCAGGAGTAAAAAATGTGGATTTCAAGTGTATTTCAGAAAAGAAGTATGGCCAGGACAAATGATAAAATTTTTAAAAGATTTGTTTATGTATTTGAAAGGCTGAGATACAGAGAGGCAGAAGCAGAGAGAGGGAGAGAAAGAGAAATAGAGAGAGAGAGAGAGGAAGAGAGAGAGAGAAAGAAAGAGAGGTCTTCCATCTGCTGGTTCACTCCCCAAATGGCTGCAACTGCTGGAAGTGGGCTGACCTGAAGCCAGGAGCCAGGAGCTTCTTCCAGCTCTCCCACATGGGTGCAGGGATCCAAGGACTTGGGCCATCTTCTACTGCTTTCCCAGGCCACAGCAGAGAGCTGGATAGGAAGTAGAGCAGCTGGCACTTGAACTCATGCCCAGATGGGATGTGGGCACTGCAGGTGACGGCTTTACATGCTTTGCCACAGTGCTGGCCCCAAGTGATAAATCTTGAGGTTGAGTCTAAGCAATGTTCAAGACAGTGTGCGAAACTAAAGGGGAAGTGAAAGTGGAGGGGGAGGGGAGAGGACACCATGCGTCCTTTTTCCGGAGGATACCAGCCCAGTGTCTGGCACGCTCTGCTTGTCCAGCCTCCAGTGGGCAGCACTGCCCGCTCAGCCCAACAAGTGTCCCACAGAGAAGCAGGAGATGTCGAAGGAGACAAAAAAAAAAAAAAAAAAAAAAAAAAACAAACAAAAAAAAACCTCTTTTCCTGTAAGGCTTTTAGCAGTGAATCCCTGTAAATGTATTCAGACATTTTTCCATGGTAATTTAGGGCCAGGTATCCTACATGATAAACAAGAAGTTTGGAAACTGTTGTGTTTTTTTAAATAGATTTATATTTATTTATTTGATAGAGTTACACAGAGAGAAGGAGAGGCAGAGAGAGAGAGAGAGAGGTCTTCCATCCACTGGTTCACTCCCCAACTAGCCTCAACAGCCAGAGCTGTGCAGAACCAGAGCCAGGAGCCAGCAGCTTCTTCCAGGTCTTCCATGCAGGTGTTTGGGCCATCTTCTATTGCTTTCCCAGGCTATAGCAGAGAGCTGGATCAGAAGTGGAGCAGCTGGGACTTGAACCAGCGCCCATATGGGATGTTGGCACTGCAGATGGCAGCTTTACCTGCTGTGCCACAGCGCCAGCCTCGAAAACCCTGGTTTTTAAAAGTTCAGACTCGCATAAATAAAAGTCTGTGAGCGCCCTTCTTTAGGCAAAAAGCTCTTCAGCATTTTCCCGGAAATGACTGTAATATTTGCAGAGCGCCTGGTGTTCCAGGGGGCTCAAAGGTTGGTCACCGCTGTCCTATGGCAGAGTGCCATGCAGCCTGGAAGATTCTAGAAAGTAAAGACCTGGGGTCACTTAGAAGGTCCAGAATGAAGAGTTTTAAAAGAGCGGAATGTAGCCGCAGCGTGCAGTAGGTGAGTTTGTTGCGAGATGCGTAAGGATGACATCAGACATGCGTAGGGTATGGGCACGTGCATGTTTTCATTGTGCCAGCTGGGGACGCGGGGCGATGCTTCCCTTCTATCCTGCTCATTATGTGCAGACTGAAGTCCCTCCATGAAGTTCCTCACTTCACCTGGTACAAGGGATTGTTTTTCATTTCTGCTTCATCGTGACTGGGCAGAGAGCAGGAACGAAGTACGAGGCAGCTTTGCCTGTCAGCCCTACAGCCCAGTGAGAAGGAAACCGGTGGACAGATCTGAGCACCCACTGTGTAGGAGTCTTAGCTACTTTTCTATCACCATTCTGGGAAATCAGTCCGTTGTCAGCTGACTGCTTTTAAGAAGGAAAAGAAATCCTGGTTAATGTTATAAAAATTATATGAATAATCATAATACATTTGCATTTCATACAATTGATGATAGGCATGTCCTTCCTTGTTTCCTTGAAATGTAACTGAATTAGACTGAAGTTTTCCTTTGTTTCTGCAAATTTTAATTGCTTATTCCCAGCTTGAAGATTTACTGCAGGTGCTGATTAGAGATACCTATTTCTTTGACATACTCAGCTAAAGTTCTAGTTGGAATATATTACTGTTCTTGTTTCAGAATTCTGTTATAGTTCTGACATCTATCTCACCATGTATTTGGGGTTGGTGAGAAATAAGTACATTTAAATGAGAGGCATTATGATAAGAGGTGCTTATCATTTCATTGTTTGGGCTAGAAAAAAAGAAAGCTTTGGGATATCAGAAAACTTTTGAATCTACATTTTTCTTAGTGGTAGAAAAAAATTCAGAGTCTCCACTCCTGAATTCTGCTCCTGTAGAACCTGTTTGAGAGTAATGAGGTTTTTTTTTTTTTTTATAAAGATTTATTTTATTTATATGACAGAGTTACAGAGGTAGACAGAGAGAGGTCTTCCAACTGCTGGTTCACTCCCCAAATGGCTGGAATGGCTAGAGCTGAGCCAGTCCGGTCAGGAGCCAGGAGCTTCTTCCGGGTCTCCCATGCGGGTACAGGGACCCAAGGACTTGGGCCCCATCAGGCAGTGTTACATTAGAAGCCCTCGTTGTCTGTGGGCCCCTGGCGTCTGGTCTGCTCTGCAGGTCAGCTTCATTTTTGTCTTCAGGTTGGCTTTGGCTGCAGCAGATCCACATTCACAGGCTTGCTCTGGCTAAGGGCCCGACCCGGAGAGCTGGCAGGGTTGGTGACAGGTAGGCCTTGGCATAGAGAAGAGGGTTGGGTGGCTGCTTCCTGTCTGAACAGGAAGTGAGGGAAATGTGCAGACATCCCACATGTAGTGAAACCCCGGGGGGAAGCATTAGAGACTCGTGGCTGTCAGGAGGGCGTGACGGGTGGCACACAAACGCAGGACTTGTCGCTTCCAGGACTGGGTCGCCGCTGTGCCTCAGCTCCCCCTTGGATCTCCCGCAGAGTTTCCTCCTCAAGTGTATGTATTGGTTACTTGTGTATTTCAGTCTTACTAACATTTCTGCTGCAACCTACTTGCCGTATTTAAACATCGCATGCGTTTCCCCAGAGCTGAGGGGGCGTGGCTCCTCATGAGTTGATTTTTCCAGATGTAAGCACTGTCGCAAATCTGCTTTGTGTAGAATATGCTCAGTGGCCCTCGTCTCCGTTTGTAGCATTTTAGCTAATGCAGTAAATTGTACTTTTTAACAGCCTGGGAGAAAGTGCTAATTTAACTCTTTCTCTACTGAAACAAACTGTTTCTTGACTCCTGAGCATAACACATTCAGGGAGGTACATGTTAGTATATTATATTCTCAAATGCTTTTGTGAATTCGGCTAAAGTTAATACTGTCCAATTAATCCTTGTTAATTGGTTCATAAATGATGATCATAATTTGCAATCTGTTTGACAGTTATCCTACATTGTAGCTATAAGATAAATTTTGTCACTTGACAGCTTGATTTGCCGAGGAAGATATTAAATGGGAAACACATCTCGTCTGATTTCTTCCTTTAGCCCTAACTATTTGCTTAGAAAATCATGGGTAAATAGCAAACTACGATTCCACTGTGGCCAGCGGTCCTGTGGTTTCAAAGTTCAGTAGAGTTTCAGAGAGAATCCAGGGGGCTCTGCGGAGTGCTGTTTTTCATGGTAATGAGGACAGCGTTATTATTTCCTAGGCGTGAAAACCAACAGCTGTGCTTTGGATTTGAGATGTTGGAGCAGACTAGATTCTGTGGAGAAACCTTCATCTTTGTCAGAGGAACATGAAGTAAAAAATTTAATCGAGAAAGCTTTTATTTATTTTAGAAGCAAGGAAACAGAGGATAATACCCCCATCACCCCCAACACACACACACACGCACACACACACACACACACGCAAACACACACACAGCCTGGGGAGAGTGAGCACACAAACACAAGACAGAGCGCTCTCAGCTGTTGGTTTACTTCCCTAATGCTCAATATGGCAAATGCCTGGAGCTGGGGACCCAGTTCAGGTCTGGTGTGGGTGGGAGGAACCAGCTGCCTTAGCTGTCATTGCTGCCTTCTAGAACCTGGATTATCGGGAGGGATGGGAGGCAGGTGCCAGAGCTGGGTGTCGAACCCAGGTGCTTCCTTGTGGGATGGGAGCTTATAACGGTCACTCCAGGGATTTGGTTTTTGGATGCTGTGAGCAAACACAGTTGGAGGCCACAGGCAAGTAGCTTGTTGTTAAATGACAGAGCAGAGAGTGTTATGGGTTGTCTGGTGCATTTTAATATCATAGTCTTTATAACATATTAAATCTTATAGGGAAAGTATTGCATAAGCAAATGAAAGCCACAGTGTTCTAGCGTGGTAGGCTCACAGCTCAGCCAGTGCCCCACCTCACTCTTGGCCCAGTTCTTCCACTCGATCCTGCCCTGAAGAGCTACCACTCCAGGACTCCACGGGGGGCAGTGTATTTTGAACATCAAATAGATTTTCCATCAAAGAAAATATGTATGCGCGTATACCATGTGCCACTCAATGGGGATACAACAGTGGGCAAACAAAACAAGGTCACTGCTCTCTTACAGCATACATCCTGGTGGGAGGAGACCCAAACAGCACACAGATGAGACCAATCAGAAAAGAGATGATGAGACCAAGGGCACGAACAGGGTGCGAAACGGTTTGCATATTAGTTCACATGTTACATGTCCCCAGAGGCCTACGTGTTAAAGGCGTGGTCCCCAAGTCTTGGGGGTCCTCAGGGGTGTAAACCGGACCCACTTACTGTACCTGATGGTGGGGCCACTGGGAAGGGGCTAGATGAGATCCGGTTTTTGATAGAATCCTCAGGGCTTTATAGAAAGGGATACTGACTCCACCACTCCTTCTTGTCACTTGATGCTCTGTGCCGTGTTGGAACTCTGCCTGCAAGAATGCCATTGCCAGATGGCCAACCAATAGGACTTCCCGATATGGCACCTGGATCCCCAAAACCATGAGCTCACGTGAACCTTGGGTGTTTTGTTGTAGCAGGGAAACGCTGAGCCATACAGGGGCTGTGGTAGCATTTGGTGGGCTGCAGGATTTGGCTGTCAGTGGGGAAAGACAAGAAGGTGTCCCTAGGAGGTCACTTTCGAGTCCTGAAAGTGAAGCACTCTATTTCTAGACAGAGAAGGACAGTGAGGCTGGACTATGGACAAGAGGTGAGGTGGCAGAGTGGGGATCATGCAGGAGATGTGTAAAGGCCGTGTCGGCTGCAGGCTTCGTGCCGTGGGTCCTGCTGTACAGCAAAGCAAGGTGCTTGATCTTGGGAGAGACGGATGTGGTCTGGTGTTGATTATGGGAGTCCTCTGGCTGTGGATGAGAGGATACAGACAGGGAGATTGGGGAAGAGCATTTTCCCGGGGCCCTGTGATAATTAACTGAAGGGTCAGACTGCTTTGAAGGAGGGTAATGACAGTATCATGCAAAGAAGAAAAAACATGAGAGTGTATTTTGTGGATAAATTCAACAGGGCTTGGTGATGGGGTAAATGCCAGATGAGGGAAAAGGAAGAATCAAATATAGGGTGTTTCAAACAGTTCATAGAAAAAATGGAATTCAAAGGTAAGTTTGAGGCTGACAGTTTTTTGAAGTCCCTGTAGTTTTCCCTAATGTGTATTTGTAATGAACTTGGTGAAAACCCTTTGCCTGTTTATATTTGAGCCACTGGATAAATGCGGTAACCACACCAGGACAACAGGGGTTGGGGCAGACAGAGGCTGGGGTGGTAGAACTGAAGTTTTGTCCAAGATCAGTGAAATTTGACTTCCCAGTGGAAATGTCAGGTGGGTGATTTGATGTAGAAATCTGGGAAAGACCCGGACAACATGAACTTGGAGCTGGCGGTTAAGACGATGGGCGGTGGGGCGCTCAGGACTGAGCCCCCTTAACATTGCAGCGCTGAGAACTCTGGGAAAACATGCCAGCTCGGCTCACTTCTGAGAGCTCCAATTCTATCAGAAGAGTGGTGGGTGGCGCTGTCTCTCCTGTCACCTTTTGTCCTTAGTTCACCTCTGTCCTTGGTCCTTTCTCTTGGTAATTGGCAGTCTCTGAAGGTCCCTGCCTAGACGGGAAGCAGGGACCCTTGGCTGACAGACGTCCTCGAGTAGGACGGAGTCTCCTCTCGTTGGCGTCGTGTGGGCTGGGAGATGAAGGCCTTAAGATGCCAGCTGTTGAACATTTCCACCGTCGCTGGGTTTGAAGCCCATGTGGAGCTCCTGTCTCTCAGGGTTCAGCGTGGGTGCTGGCAAGGACACACCGAACCCTAGACTTGGATGCTGTACTGGCTTGCGTAATCACTCCCCAGGGGTCAGCACTGAGCTGCTGCTATCTGTGCTAAGGGGAGTGGGCAGCCCCATGGGCAGAAAGGAATTTTACCTTCATCTGCCGTGTGGACTCATCCACCGGTTGTTAAGAAAAACAAAGTGGGGTATTCTGTGAAGGTTCTTGGTCCTGACTTTTCACACAGTTTAGAGACTGTCCGTTGGCCATTTTACAAAATGCCCGGATCCTACAGCCCCTGTGGTATCTCCATTTGTAGTCTAGAGGTTTTTTCCAAAATTAAAAATGTGGCTAAAATTGTATTTGCGATTACTGTTGCTTTGCCCAATAACCTTTTCCCTTTCCAGAGTTTTCTATGGTAATAAGTATCACTGCTATTCACAGAGTTTCTTTGATTCCTCATTTTTGCTCATATGACAAATTTAATAAACAGCAAATTTTGAGGGTTTTGCCATAGCTGTGGTCTGGCCACACTTCCCCACTGCCATGGCTCTCGCACTTCTCTCCCCTGTGCTGGTTCCCATTGCATCCGGTTCTTTTTTCCTTCCTTCCTTCCTTCCTTCCTTCCTTCCTTCCTTCCTTCCTTCCTTCCTTCCTTCCTTCCTTCCTTCCTTTCTTTTTTTGACAGAGTGGATAGTGGGAGAGAGAGAGACAGAGAGAAAGGTCTTCCTTTTCCATTGGTTCACCCCTCAATGGCTGCCACCGCCAGCGCACTGCGGCCAGTGCACTGCGCTGATCCGAAGGCAGGAGCCAGGTGCTTATCCTGGTCTCCCATGCGGGTGCAGGGCCCAAGCACTTGGGCCATCCTCCACTGCACTCCCAGGCCACAGAATAGAGCTGGCCTGGAAGAGGTGCAACCGGGACAGAATCCGGTGCCCTGACTGGGACTAGAACCTGGTGTGCTGGTACCACAAGGCGGAGGATTAGCCTAGTGAGCTGTGGCGCTGGCCTGCATCCAGTTCTAAGGAGTTGCAATCTCAGTTCTGTGAAACAAACCATCTCAGTGTCTTACAGCAACAAAGTATCTTTATGCTTACTAGTCCAGGGTCAGCCTGCTGCACCTGCCATTTTTAGTGGATGATCACTCCATCTGTTTCTTCTTATGGGGATGTTACTGTATCTCTGCTTTCCTAAGACCCCCAATTCACTTATCTGGACAACATTTCCCGGGCTCTGACTGGGGCATACAGATCTTGGGCCTGGTATCCACTCTTCCCTGGACAGCACTGGGTGGTGAGGTGTGTACTGGGCAGAGTGTGCAGCCCCAGGGGTAGCCTGCACTAGCCAGGAAGCTCCTTGTGAGGTGGGAAGATGAAACTGACACTGGTTTCCTGCTGAGATCATTTGTTCAGATCTTGTCCGAAAGCAACATCCCTTCTGAAGTTGTTGATTACAGAAATAATAAATAAATACATTTATTATTGTGAATTTAGTGAACTATTCTGGTGTAGGATCTGAGATTACACTGCTGATGACTCATGACGCATGACCACTCTCACAAGCAAATAGGGACACAGGAGAACAAAAGGGAAGCAAATGTTTGTGACGTGCTGGTGCCCTGAGGAACCTGCTCTGTCCTATCTGATCCAGGGTTCAGACAGGCCTCTGATCTGAGAGTAGCCTTGCCTGGTTTTAAAGCAGGTGAAGTTGAGGTTAGAGATATCGGGGTACGTCCTGACCTTGACTCTCATTCTCCTCCAGTTCCCTGTGGGGCGGCAGAGGAAGCGTGCGTGGGAATGGTGCTCCAGCCATTGATTGAGCAGTGCCTCATGCTGTCCTTGCTTTGCGCCCAGATTTCCCATTGATTTCTCACTTTAACAGATCTAGGCTGGAGTTTGTGGGATGCCACATCATCGCTGGCCTTTGTGGCCATTCCTGCAAGAGGCAGACCTGTGGCTTGATTCATGTTCTGGATGAAGGTGGAGATGGAAGCCTATGTTTAGCAGCTCTGATCAATAAGACATTTCCCAAATGAACAAGTTGTTACTGTTTACACCTCCAGCCGCTGGCGCCATGTCCGTCTCCTCCTCGGGGCGTCTGTTGTTTAGGGCCTGGACAGTGAGGGACAGCTGGGGATCGGTGAGAGCAGAGAGCACCCTTAGCAATGCTCGCCACTCCTGGAGATTGAACTGCTTGTGATTCCTTGAGCTGAAAGCGACAGAGTTGTGTGTTTACAGGCAACTCTACTCCCTGCTAGGTGCATTTTCTTCCCAGGTTGGTGGGAGTTTCCGTGTGAACCACCATGTTCTGGAAAGAGGATGGATTCTCTGAGGGGTGTGGAAGCTGAGACGGGGGTGACTTCATCGGGGGAGAGCACGCTGCAGGCAGCTCCTGGGTTTTAGGGTCAGTTCTGGATGGAGGGTTCTGGGCCCAGCGCTTGAACATCTTTGTGTACTTTGCAGATGGACTCAGGCTGCAGGTTGGATCCTCAGTGAATGGAGTCCCTGTGGCTCTGCCCCTGTCGGCTGGGTCTTCCCCAGGATCACCCCCAACCATGAGTGCTTCAGCCACAAATGCCAGTGGGCTCCCTGTCCTGTGCTGGCTGCGAATCCACGGGAGAGGCTGCCTGCAGCCTTGGATTCCGTTGCAACGAGTGATCGAGTGATGTAATCAGTCTTGTCTTCCCTGGGTTGCACAGAGGAGAGGGGTGGCAACACCCTTGGGAGGTAACTGCGTGGGGGTGTGAGGGCTGTCCTGAGTGAGGACAAGGCAGGGCTCCTCACTCAGCTTGCAGTCTTTAGCTCCCGGCTACAGCTCTCCTGTGGACAGGATGGGAGAAACTCCCGGTTCTCAGAAGCTGTGAAGCTGGGCGGGGTTTCCCAGACCCTGGGGGGCACCCTTGGGCAGAAGACATTGGCAAAGGCAGGGGCCTAGGGCAGAGTGGCACAGCTGTGCCCACTGCAGATTCCGGCGTATGGAGCTGACCTCACTCAGCGGACGACACCTGGCTGCTGGTCTTCAGGGGGTCGACTGGACCTGGGCAGTGCTGAGCGGAGTGATTGTGTGCTGTGAACCTGATCTCCAGCTAAACCTTGCAAAATCAGTGTCAGCCAGCATTAGAAACTATCGATATTGTTTAGCTGGAATCACACTTTTGTGAAGAGTGATATTTTGAGTGTCAGATCTCTCTGAGTACTGGAATCACCTGTTTTCAGAGCAGCCCTTGTTCAGCTTCCAATGAAGACACTTAATATCATGGATCACACAGGATGTGGGCAACACAGCTATGCCAAATTAGGGACCCCCCAATATTTTTCTGTGTCACTGTAACAGATCATACTCACATCCCTTATTTTCCATAAAACATTTTGTCATCTCACATCCATGCCTAACACCCCTCTAAATTTCAATAATATTGACAGATGGCTCAGAATGACACCATAGGTTTAATTTTTTTTATATAGATTTATTCATTCTTTTGAAAGGCAGAGTCCTGTAGGGAGCGGGAGAGAGACAGGCAGACAGACACCGAGAGACCAGCCTTCCTTCAGCTTGTTCACTCCCTATTGCTACAGCAGTCAGAGCTGGGCTAGGCTGAAACTAGGAGCTCCTCCTGGGTCTCCCACGTTGGTGCAGGGACCCAACCATCAGCAGGGAGTTGGATCAGAAGTGGAGCAGCAGGGACATGATGTGGTGCCCATGTGGGATGTTGGCAACACAAGCAGTGGCTTAACCTGCTACAGCATTGGCCCCTAATCTTTTATTTGATGTTTTTGCCCATAGCAGCACGATGAAGGTTAGGTTGGATCCACTTCCTTATATTCCTGCAACGTTAGCATGATGATGTATTCAGCAAAACGTACTAAGATGGCTATGGCGCCGTTGTGAGTACCTTCAGTGACTGTTTCCGCCTAACAAGCCTTCCCTTGCTAATCTGATGAGAAGGGAGTAATGGGTCTGACACTGGGGAACCCCTCGTCTGAACCTTCTAGAAAGAGTTTCGAAAGTTTCTGTAGAGCCAGTGCGTGGTTTTGTTAAGTGCTGCCTTGTCCCGCTGAAGCACTCTGACTGACGTGGACTTAGCGTCTTTCTAGATGGTCAAGTCGGCCAGAGAAGAATCACAGGTGGAGAGGTGGAGAGGACAACCTGACAGGTGCGCCTTTACGGGAACACCTTGTCTGTGCTGTGTCAGGTGGCTGCATGGCTCTAACCCACTGTGTGAAGGGTAGCCTAACAAGCGGAGTAGTAGCTCTGAGGACTCCCATCTAAAACTCAGATCTGTGTGAGGTACAGAGGATACTGCTGTGAGAGTCACAGCTATGTTCTCATCTCTCCGAAAGGGTTCTCATCAAACCCTGAGATGAGCTTTCTATTATAGAGGGCGGATTTTACAGTTTATATGTGATGTGGTCTATATATCATATACATACATATTAGAGCATGCTTTGGAGTAAAATCCGAGATCTGTATAATAATTTAGTTTAGGACAATCGAAAAGGAAATGCTTATCTCCAAGAGCGATGTTTCAGAATGTCCCTGGGCGTCCCCAGAGCTGCTGCGCACAGCCCACCCTCTTCTAAAGAGGGAATGGCTCTTCTTGCTCGGCGCCCACTCTCCTCCTCCTAAATTCGATGTCATATGGAAGAGAGATAATTTTCTTTATGGTTTGCATTAGGCGGACGATTTGTAATGCACTGCATCTGGTCCTTTCAATAAAAACGGACTAAAAAAATAGTTGGAATTCCGTTGTAAATTAAGCTAAAAATTCTGTTATTCCAGATGTTTGTCTCCTGACTGGGGATTGTTTGCTGGGAAAGAATACTAATTTACGAAGTGTCAGTCCTTAGGTGGTGGTTGTGGGTGGTGGGGGTGTTTTATTTGTCTTGCTTTTGGGAAGAAAGTGCAGTGTCTCACTCGCAGAATGGATGTGACCATTAGCAAAAGAGCAGAATTAACCGGCGGAGGTGTGGAAACTTCCACCAGAGACTCATCAGTTTTGCTCTGAAAACCTTTTTGTTCTTCCAGAGTGTTCTATTGGAACCCAAGCACTCAGGGAGAGTTAACGTTACACACACATGCACACTCTCACACACACTCTCACACTGACATCCAGGGCGGCAGAAGATGGACACCTCAGTGGGTTTAAGCTCCCAGGAGGATGGGCAGTAGGGCAGAGATGGGAGAGGAGGTTACAGGTGGGGGCTGGGGAGATAGGACGCAGAGTTAGGAACTGAAAAAGAGACTGGGTGTGGGGATGGATGTGTAGCCTGCAGAAATGGAGGTGCTGCTGGGAGGCAGCTGTAAGAAAGAGTTGTTTCTTTGTTTTATTTATTTATTTATTTTTTTACAGGCAGAGTGGATAGTGAGAGAGAGAGACAGAGAGAAAGGTCTTCCTTTTTGCCGTTGGTTCACCCTCCAATGGCCGCTGCGGCCGGCGCACCACGCCGATCCGAAGCCAGGAGCCAGGCGCTTCTCCTGGTCTCCAATGGGGCACAGGGCCCAAGCACTTGGGCCATCCTCCACTGCCTTCCCGGGCCATAGCAGAGAGCTGGCCTGGAAGAGGGGCAACCGGGATAGAATCCGGCGCCCCGACTGTGACTAGAACCTGGTGTGCCGGCGCCACAAGGCAGAGGATTAGCCTAGTGAGCCGTGGCGCTGGCCAAGAAAGAGATTTGAATGCATCCAGGAAAAGAGAGTGTCGGGCTCAGCTATCACTGCCCCAAGGGACTCAACTGAGAAAGAGGCGGGGCTTCAGAAGGCAGAAGGTCACCGTGTCCTTGCCCGCCTGTCTGGGTGACAGCTGACCACAGAGAAGTTCTCGGACCGTGCCTGAAGGTGGCCGAGGAGTGCAGTTCTGAACCTGGGGGAGGCCGGGAAGATGCTGCACAGACGTCTCGCCCACGTGGGTGCCTGGGTGTCAGCATGGGTCACACCTTTGATGCACGTGGCCGTCCACGCTGCCTTGGGTCAGCGTAAAGCAGATTCCAGCTTCCCCTGGGGCATCGGGTTTCCGTTCCCGAAGCCTCCCATGGCTGGTCCACGACGTGCCTTACGCTTGCCGTGTTACTCTTGGTTCAGGAACGCCAACCCTGGGTGGGTGAAGAATGGTATCGCACCCTTTCACCCCTCCGGAGGCTCTTAGATTGGTGGCTGGAACTGCCTGGGGAAACTTCGGCAGGAGAATTCTCTTATTTTTTCTCCTTACTATTTAGACAAAAAGTAGTAAAGCATTCTTTCTGTTACATTTTCTTAAATTATGGAAAAATCACAGGGCAGTGGAATCTGCAGACAAACTCGAGAGAAATGCGAATGATGAGGGGAGAAGAGGCGCAGTGGGCTCCATTCTCATTCTTGGGTCTGCCCACCAGGGCCTGTGAGTTCCGTGTGTTTTCCATTCCGTACATGGAGGAGCGTTACCCGCGAGGTTTCACCCGTGGACTTGGGTAGTTCTTTGTCTTCGTGGGCCTTGAATAGCTGCGATCATGCTTGTTTGTTTTCTGTATCACTGAGTGCAGTTTAGTACTGAGACTTGAAAGAATCGCTGTGGACAAAACAGGATGGCTATGCTCTCTTCAAGTAATTATTGCTCCCTAA
Organism: Lepus europaeus; assembly: GCF_033115175.1. Classification (NCBI taxonomy): domain Eukaryota; kingdom Metazoa; phylum Chordata; class Mammalia; order Lagomorpha; family Leporidae; genus Lepus; species Lepus europaeus. The sequence goes on along the minus strand of NC_084830.1, from coordinate 160,370,865 downwards.
GCTCACTTTTTTAAGTTAAAAAAGAAGGTATTGGTTTAGATAATTAAATAAACAATACTTTCCTTTTTTTGCTTCCATGACAAGAAAATATATGACAGATCCATTCTGAAGTTTTTTTCTTGACGCTAGTACATAATAATTATCCCAGGAAACCAGATGACAATAGCTTGTTATAGAATCGTTTTTGGCATGGGACAAGGTAGAAGCAGCTGAAGAATTTTTTTCGTGGAAAAGTGGGACGTTTCTCCCCAGTTCCATTTTAGGCTCGATAGTGTTCAGGGACGTGTTAGAGTCTCTGTCTTGGAGGAAAAATCCTGAGTTGAATCAGGGTGCCCCTTCTCTGCCTCCTTTAGGGCAGGACAGTGGTGAGTCCCAGCTCTTGGTCCTCCTTGTAGGTGCGGTGCTTTCTCTCTTAGAACCGCGCTCTTTCCTCCCCTGTGCCAGACGCAGGCCTCCTCCAGCATCCATCCTCCTGTCAACACTGTCGCCTTTCCTTATGTCCCACACAGCAGAGTCAGCAGGGACAAGCCCCTCCTAGGAAGCCCGTTGCTCAGCAGTGAACCAGCTAAACCCGTGGACGGCAAGTGGTTTTCCGATTCTCGTGTTGCTCTGTGTTGACAGTGCAGGGAAGGTGTCTCTGTGGCCCTAGGAAGCTGACTTCATAAGATGGACGTTCAGCATCTGTGATTCTAAGTCCTTTTAGACAAAGACAGGTTCTGGAGGCAAAACTACAGAGAGAATGATGCTGTGTGCCCGTGTCCCGTGTCCCACAGCTCGCTTCACCTGTGCCTAGCGTGGAGTGCACCGCTGTTGGGCTTTGAGGGGCAAGAAGCTTCCAGTTCCTGTTGTGTCCCCTACAAAGCGCTTGCACTGCCAGGATCCCACATTCTCACAAGGGCATGAAGAAGCAACATGAACATACATTCTTCCCTCCCTCTCACAGCGAGAAACAAAGGATCAGCAGAGGTTAAGTGACTTCTCTGAGGACAGCCATTAGGAAGCATTCTAAAAATGGAAAATAAAATTAGTCCCTCAATTAGCACCCCGAAGTCTGGAGTTTTATCTCTCGATTCAAAGTCCCTGGCAGTGGCCCTGCCTGCCCTTCGGAGTCTCCATGCTAAAGCTCACCTCAACCGCAAGGCCAATGACACTGAAACAGGAATGTAGAAGGGACAGCTTGCGCAGCCAGAGACTTACGGCCCTGGCCAGAGCAAAGGGGCTCCTTCACCTCTGAGCTTGAAGACCGGAAGGAGATGGCCTGGGAAATGGGGGCGGGGTCGGGAGGGGCAGCAAGAGCTCCATACTGCATTTTGAGCTCTCCCGTAACACGGTAAGGGCTGGTGTGGAAGATTTCCTGTCTCACCCATCGCTGCTAAGTTCATGACCGAGATCCTAGTAAGAGAACAGATGAGACAAAAGCCCATAAATGTATCTAGGACGAGTTCGCTGGCGTAGGAGCCTTCAGCAGGGAAGTCCCATGGGTGGAGGGAAAATGTGGATTGTCGGGCTTGGGTCTGATGACGTGTGCAGTCAGGGAGAAGGGAGGTTGGCTCAAGGGGATGGAGAGCCAGTGGGAGTGAATGGAGGCGCTGAACGAGGCCTGCTCTCTGCGCCTGCTCGCTGCGCCTTCATTCCCCTCTGGAGTGAGAGGGCGGTCGCTCTGGAGTCATCCAGAAGGGCGGACCATTCTCCTGCAGCCTGTGTTGGGAGAACAGTAGGGGAAGCTCAGAGAGATCCTCCTGCTTCTACTCTTTGCTCAGATGCCACAGGGCTGTAACCGCACGTGGAGGTCTGTAACCCCACGTGGAGGTCTGTGACTCTGTGGGGTGGTCTGTAACCCCGTGTGGAGGTGTGTAACCCCACGTGGAGGTCTGTGACTCTGTGTGGGGGTCTGTAACCCCGTGTGGAGGTGTAACCCTGTGTGGAGGTCTGTGACTCTGTGTGGGGGGTCTGTAACCCCGTGTGGGGGTCTGTAACCCCATGTGGAGATCTGTAACCCCACATGGAGGTCTGTGACTCTGGAGTTCTGTAACCCCATGTGGGGGTCTGTAACCCTGTGTGGGGGTCTGTGACTCCATGTGGGGGTCTGTAACCCCACGTAGAGGTCTGTAACCCCACGTGGAGATCTGTAACTCCGTGTGGTAACCCCGTGTGGGGGTCTGTGACTCTGTGTGGGGATCTGTAACCCCATATGGAGATGTAACCCCGTGTGGAGGTCTGTAACCCTGTGTGGGGGTCTGTGACTCCATGTGGGGGTCTGTAACCCCATGTGGAGGTCTGTAACCCCATGTGGAGGTCTGTAACCCCATGTGGAGATCTGTAACCGCACGTGGAGGTCTGTCACTCTGTGTGGGGGTCTGTAACCCCATGTGGAGGTGTAACCCCTTGTGGAGGTCTGTGACCCCGTGTGGGGGTCTGTAACCCTGTGTGGGGGTCTGTAACAGCCCCCCTTGGAGCACTTCCAGAGCTCTTGACAAATCACCACTTTAGAGACAGGAGCAAGATCATTTCTGAAACTTTCTTGCCTTAGGTTTCCATTGTTCGAAGTAGGCAGGATTAAAATATTTAAAAATCACTCTCAATTGCTTTGGGATTAAGGTTCCTTTCAGATTCAAGCTTGCAGGCTTTGATCTCAGTCTACAAATGACCTTTTTTCTCCTACTTTATGAAGAAGAAGGTTGCTTCATCCGTTTTTAATTTCTGGACGCGCTGAGTGCCGTCCACACACTGGCGAGTTTCCAGTCTCTTGAAAATTCACAAAGGGCTAAGGTGACGCGCTTCTTTCAAGATACGTATATGCAATGGTGATTGCCTTGGCTACTGTTATCTTGTCAGTTTTGGATTAAATTCTTTACAGTCATTCCTGAATCTGCCTTTGACTTAGTTTCATGGGAACCTGTGGATTCCACGAGAGCCCCCGAGTTAAAAATCGGGGCTTACTAAAATCTAGGGGTTTACCCAGCATCGTCCGGTCCAATCAGTACTGTGTGATTGACAGGCCTGCCGTATCCCACATCATCAAAGTACTCAGCACACAGACGCTCATTTTCTCTTCCGGAGGTGGGGTGGGGGGATGGGGTGGGGGGTGGGGCTTCACTATGGAGGGTGTGGCCTTAATACAGAAGTGATGCACACATCCCTTCCTCATGTTCACGCTCCCACTTTCACCTGTGCTCTGGCTGCTTTTCCAGGATCCACAGCCATTTCTGTCAGCGCTCAGAGAGGCTGTCACACCCACCCAGGAGTCAGGGCCTTTCTTCCATGTCCCCCAGTTCTCACCTCTGTCCAAAGAACAGGTCTCCCGAGCCCTGTGTGTGGCTGGCTGCTTCCTTGTATTGGAGTTGGGTTTCTCGTGCTGCTGTGTGCAGTCACGTGTTCCTTAAGCAGCCGGCCTCTCCCAGGAAAGTCTTGCCTGGAGAAGCGCAAGTGTAGGAAGTCAAAGAGACTGAAGGAGCATGCTAGCAAAGGCCCGGACAGCCTCGGCTTGCGTGTGGAAGATGCCGCTGTGCAGAGTAACACGCAATAACACCCAGGAAGAGCACTTTGCATGGATCCTCCTCCAGTTGCCCGTAGTGTGTGTGACTACGGTTGATGATGCTGATTCCCACGGTGGAACAGGAGGGACAGAAAACTGTGGTTCATGCACAGCTCACCGGCAGCAAGGGGAGTCTGCGATGCCAGTGTTCGAGCTCTGGGCCTTCTGTGTTGAACTTACCTGTGTACTTTGTTGGGTGAGGCTCCCTCACTCTGGTGGTTTCAACTGCTGGATGTGCCAGTGTGTTTCAGATCTTAAAACCATTGTTGTCGGCAATAACCACAGAGTGAACAATTATTTATTTATTTATTTTTAAACATTAATTTATTCATCTGAAAGAGTTACATAGAGAAAGAGAGGCAGAGACAAAGAGAGATCTTCTTCCTGCTGGTTTACGCCCCAAATGGCTACAACAGCCAGAGCTGAACCAACTGTAGCCAGGAGCTTCCTCCAGGTCTCCTGCATGGGTGCAGGGGCCCAAGGACTTGAGCCATCTTCTTTTTTTTTAACTTTTATTTAGTAAATATAAATTTCCAAAGCACAGTTTATGGATTATAATGGTTCCCCCCCATAACTTCCCTCTCACTCACACCCCTTCCATCTCCTACTCCTTTCACATCAAGATTCATTTTCAATTATCTTTATATACAGAAGATCGATTTAGTATATATTAAGTAAAGATTTCATCAGTTTGCACCCACACAGAAACACAAAGTGTAAAATACTGTTTCAGTATTAGGTATAGCATTACTTCACATTGGACAACACATTAAAGACAGATCCCACATGAGGAGTAAGTACACAATGACTCCTGTTGTTGACTTAACAATTTGACACTCTTGTTTATGGTGTCAGTAATCTCCCTAGGCTCTATCATGAGTTGCCAAGGCTATGGAAGCCTTTTGAGTTGGCCGACTTTGATCTTATTCAGACAGGGTCATAGTCAAAGTGGAAGTTCTCTCTTCCCTTCAGAGAAAGGTACCTCCTTCTTTGATGGCCCCGTTCTTTCCACTGGGCTCTCACTCGCAGAGATCTTTCATTTAGGTCTTCTTTTTTTTTTTTTCTTTTGCCAGAGTGTCTTGGCTTTCCATGCCTAAAATACTCTCATGGGCTCTTCAGCCAGATCCGCATGCCTTAAGGGCTGATTCTGAGGCCAGAGTGCTATTTAGGACATCTGCCATTCTATGAGTCTGCTGTGTATCTCGCTTCCCATGTTGGATCGTTCTCTCCCTTTTTTATATTATCAGTTAGTATTAACAGACACTAGTCTTGTTTGTGTGATCCCTTTGACTCTTAGACCTATCAGTGTGATCCATTGAGAACTGAAATTGATCACTTGGACTAGTGAGATGGCATTGGTACATGCCACCTTGATGGGATTGTATTGGAATCCCTGGCACATTTCTAACACCACCATTTGGGGCAAGTCCAATTGAGCATGTCCCAAATTGTACATCTCCTCCCTCTCTTATTCCCGCTCTTATATTTAACAGGGATCACTTTTCAGTTAAAATTTAAACACCTAAGAATAATTGTGTGTTAATTACAGAGTCCAACCAATAGTACTAGAACAAAAAAAATACTAAAATGGATAAAGTAATACTTTGTACATCAACAGTTCAGGACAAGGGCTGATCAGGTCACTGTTTCTCATAGTGTCCATTTCACTTCAACAGGTTTCCCCTTTGGTGCTCAGTTAGTTGTCGCCAATCAGGGAGAACATATGATATTTGTCCCTTTGGTACTGGCTTAATTCACTCAGCATAATGTTTTCCAGATTCCTCCATCTTGTTGCAAATGACCGGATTTCATTGTTTTTGACTGCTGTATAGTATTCTATAGAGTACATGTCCCATAATTTCTTTATCCAGTCTACTGGTAATGGGTATTTGGGTTGGTTCCAGGTCTTAGCTATTGTGAATTGAGCTGCAAAAAACATTAAGGTGCAGACCGCTTTTTTGTTTGCCAATTTAATTTCCTCTGGGTAAATTCCAAGGAGTGGTATGGCTGGGTTGAATGGTAGGATTATATTCAGGTTTCTGAGGAATCTCCAGAATGACTTCCATAGAGGCTTAACCAGTTTGCATTCCCACCAACAGTGGGTTAGTGTCCCTTTTTCCCCACATCCTTGCTAGCATCTGTTATGGTAGATTTCTGTATGTGAGCCATTCTCACCAGGGTGAGGTGAAACCTCATTGTGGTTTTGATTTGCATTTCCCTGATTGCTAGTGATCCTGAACATTTTTTCATGTGTCTGTTGGCCATTTGGATTTCCTCTTTTGAGCCATCTTCTACTGCTTTCCCAGGTCACAGCACAGAGCTAGATCGAAAGTGGAGCAGCCGGGACTTGAACTGGTGCCCATATGGGATGCTGGCACTGCAGGCGGTGGCTTTACCTGTTACTCCACAGCGCCGGCCCCAATGGAGTGCACAATTATATTTCACCCCCCCAGGTCTGTCGTAATGTTCCTTTTTCACTTAATTCCTGTGCCACCTCACTTTGTAGCCATACTAAACACTTGGATTCATATTACCCATCATCTCCTTGAGGCTGTGAAGTCACTCAGAACAGGGCCCCAGCTCTCATTCACCAAATATTTGTTGAGCTGATGTTGAATCCCAGGATTTGGTGTGTCCTTTATCTGCTTGATACCATCTGGTTTCCCAAAACAGCCGTGATAAAATAACTTGTGGGGAAAGGAGGAACATTTCCCAGAAAGGAGAAAAAATCCTGGGAAAGCAGGCCAATAGGAGAAGGGGAAGAGGGGGGCAGTGGGACCCCTGCAGGTAGAGAGGCAGGGCAGCAGGTGAACTCACAGCAGGAGCTGGCCTGGAGGTGAGCAGGGTTTCTTTGTTGTGCCAAACCAAGCTGTTTCCAGGCTCCTAGGCCCATCTGTGCACTTCCTTGTGAAACCCAGTTCTTGCAAGAATCCGGCAAACTCAGTTTAGCTAGAGCCCTCCCTTCTCCATATCTGGTCAGTTCCTGGGCTCCCACCACCCCTCAGATGATGTCTGATCACCTGACGTGTCTTTAGCAACAGTCCCGTTAGCTCAGCTGAGCTGGAATCCCTTTTACGGCCGGTGTCCCTTTCAGTAATTTTCCGTCCTCCGACTTCTCCCTGTTCCCGGCCTGTGAATTCCCTCGTGTACATGCTGTATTCAGTGGAGCCCAGTCTGTCCTCCCCATGGCAAACTGCCATCCGCAGAGATGGTAAAGTCCTCCTCACCGTGCTACGGCTCATGTCCCTGCGTCCTCACCCCTCTCCAGGTGGCAGGTGGCGGGTCTGCACAGCCTCCCAGTGCTCTGAGGAGGCACACGGCACCTGACGCCAGCCTCCCCAGCCACCTGGTCTACCTTCCTCCAGCTACATACCTACCATGTGCGTGGCAGGCACAGAACGTCTCTGGCCACATCTTCGTGTGCCGGGACACATTTGTGTTTTGGGTTAAAGTGATGATGTTTTGTGACCATCTCCTGCTTCTCGTCCTGTAACCTGCACGTGGTACTTAATTCCCATCTGTGTCAGCAGCAGAAGAGCCGTGTACACCACCAGATAGACCCCAGGTGAGCTCTGGGTAACACGTGAGGAGCTGCTGGGTTCACTGAATGAACCTTTGCTGGGGCTAGGCGGCCCTGATTTGAGGCTCCGGCCATGGGTAAGTTTGGAATTCTCTTCCCCTTTGGGAGTGCTGGATGAGCTGCAGGCTCTGAACTGCCGCTGCTCTCCGGTGACCCTTGATGGTGGCTGAATCTCTACCTTTCTCAAGACCCTCGCTGCACGTGGATCTCAGTTACTGCATTTTGGCATTCCTTATACTTTGTTTTTGATTCTGTCTTCTTGTTTCTTTCCCTTGATAGCAAAGTGGGGATCTAATGAAGCATGAAATGCACTTTACTCAATGACTTAAAAAATTATTATTTTAATCTATGTTTCCTTTTCAAGGGGACCTAAAGAAACAATTACAGAGTTGGGTGAATAGGGGGCATAGCAAATTAAATTCTTCCGATTGCCTAACGACTTCAGTTTACACACAAAACAGAATATAAACATGTTTATTGGGGAATTTCAAGCTACATGCAGGTTGTGTGTTTTATTTCGTCATCTCTGGAGCTGGTTAGGCCAGGAGAATTGAAGGAGCTGGAGAAAGGTTGACCAGGTGGCTCAGGAGCCCGGCTCTGTGCTCAGCGTGGCCCTCAGAGCATTGGCAGAGTGTGATTGCTGCCATGTGGTCGCCCAGGGGAGGACCCCAGCCTCGCCTTAGGGTTTCAGAGTTGCTGGTGGGCAGCACAAGAGCCATCCAGCAAATCCTGGAAGTCCTCTCCAGGCAGATGGAGGCCGACCATGCGGGGAAAGCAATGTGACAGATGCCCTCCACGTTACCTTCTGAGCGGATTTGTGGACCCCCGCTGCCGTTTGATGTGGCTTCCAGCGCCCTCTCATTAACTCCGGACCTTGGGCTGACCACAGCACGATGCCCCTTGCGGTGCCCTTCTTGGCATAAGCCGTTGGCAGGACCACCGTCGTGCAGTGAGCTCAGAGCCTCTGGGGGCAAGAGTCGTCCTGGCCCTGCCTCCGAGAGCCCTGGTAGGTGGGGCGGTGCCCTGCCTTCGAGAGCCATTAGTGTGACCAGATGTGCCCTGGGAGAAGCTGGGTCTCCGGGAGCCGCACAGAAATAGCAACCACTCAAGGGCTGACCTTATCTCCAGCATTTACGTGTTTTCGAATGGAAGCAGCTTAGCAAATGGCTGAGCTGTGGTAGCCTCTGCTCCAGGCGTTTGCCCACTTCTCCCTGGGTTTGCTCCGCCTGCAGAGAGCTGCTTAACGAGATGGAATTTTATGACCGAGTTTACCCAACCCTTGCTTTACAGTTATACGGGGGCCGTGTGGTTCGTGTAGAACCAAAACGTAAGTCACGGCTGATGAGTGGAAAAGCGAGCTCTGGCTGCTACGAATTCCTTGCCTGTCAACGAAGCCTGGGCTTGCAACAGGAGGGGATTTGTTTTGCGATGCTGGGGGCACTTCCTGAGGCTTTCCTGATCCACATGGCACACCTCCAGGCTGTATAGGTGCAGGCTCCCACTGCACTGTTCACTGCGACAGCATCTTAGTGGTTACATGTCTGAAGGAGATCAGCCTTGAAGGAAGCCCAGAGCTGGCCGCCCTGCGCAGCGTCCTCACAGGGGAATCGATAGCTCTTGAGATGATTATTTGAGCTCCTCACCACACTCAGAGGGCCAGGCCCTGTGCAGCTTGTGAGAACCAGGTCCCACCCTCCCGCTGCTTCCTGTGGGAAGGCAGACCCAACAGAACGAGGCGCAGATGCGCGGATCCCTCTGCAGCTGCCGGGCTTTGCCTTTTGAGCACAGCGGCTTCAGCCATCGCTGGGCGGTTTTTGCATAAGTTACTGTGCCCGGCCCTAAGGTCTGGGAGTCCGCTTTCCATCACCACAGCAAAATACCCATGGCAGCTAGCGCGTGAGGAGACGAGGTTCGTCTAGCTTGCTGTTTGGGAGGTTCGGAGTCCAGGGGACCCAACACCGGCTTTGCCTCTGGCAGGGGGCCTCTGGTGGATGACAAGGTGTATATGGAGCGCAGGGCAAGCCAGAAGCAGAGTGAGCGAGAGAGGGAGAGGGGCTGGGCTGCTCTCAGACTGTGCCAGCCACCTTCTCCTGGGAACCAGCTCCTGCAGCACACCCTCCGTGACCACGGGAGCTGCCACCAGAGCTGTCTCCTAATCACCATAATTAGATGAGGCTTCCACCCTCTTAATACCGCCTGTGGGTGACTTCGGGGCTTAAGCCTCAGCATGCATTCAGGGGCCAAGTTATTCTGCAGCCAAAGCAGAAGCAAAGCCCTTCCTGCAAACGCACAGCCCAGGGCTCTCGGGGCTCGGGCAGGAAAGGGCTCTGGGCAAAACCCCTCACGAAGGGCTAAGTAGGCGCCTTTTTAATCCACAGCGCGGTCCCTGCCCTGAGGCCCACAGCAAACTTGTTATGGATTTCTCTGTTTATGAGGGGAAAGTCTTATTTTCTTTCTATGTTGCCTCCTGCACACACACACACACACTTGGAACAACTACTTTATTAAGCTTTTTAATGAAGGCAGAGTCTCAGATCGTAGCGTTAAAATTTACGGGCACATTTTGCAAAGCTCTTTGTTTTCCCTTGTTTACATTTTCCGCCTGGCTCCTGGCTTTCTGATGCTCTGTGACCTTCTGTCCCTTGCCCAAGAAGTGGGCCACGTGGCCCCTGCCTGTCAGCTTTGGAGACCTCTGTCAGACAGGGCATGGGCGGCTCCAGGAAGGAGAGCTGACCTTGATGACAGCCCGAGGGGCCTGGTCACAGCAGCTGCCGGGGACTCACAGAGACACTGTCCTCTCCGACGCCCACGCGTCTTTCTGCCCCCGATTCCAGGGTCCTCCGTCTCCCCCAGAACCGCCTCTCTGGAGCAGTCCGCTGGCCAGTGGGGGAGGGGGTTGATCTGCACGTCGGCCAGCTCTGGGGGCACGTGTGTTCAGGGGGGAAATCCTGCGCCAGATGCCCGTCCAGTGCCCAGCACTGCAGGTGGCTGAGTGCTTTCTCTGTCCCGTGAGTCGCGGCAGAAGCAGCTGGGCTTCTGCACCCGCCCCTGGGTAGAGCGGCGGGCGTGTCCACAGGGCTTCGACCACGTGACCGGTCTGTGGACGAGGGGATGGGGTTGGGGTCTCCGACGCTGACTCGCACGCTGACACTGGCTCCCCTTCCACAGCCCTGGGCTCTTCACAGACGTTCTCGTCCCCTGTCCTGGTTGCTTCCTTTCCTTCAGGGCTCGGCAGCATCGCCTGCACGTGGGGAGCGGCCAGAGATGCGAATGCCAGGCCCCATCCCGGAGACGCTGCAGCAGCAGCTGGGCTTGCTCCGGCACACGCGGAGGTGAGAGTGACTGGCAGAGGCTCTGAGGGTCGGCGTGGAGTTGAGTGTATTCTGAGCACGAGTGAGGGCTAACATACTGCATGTTCCCTTTGCATCAGGAAATTGGAGGGTTGGCAGGTTTGTCTATTAAGTGGGCATGCGTGCTACTAAGAATGCCTTACAGTGCGCATCTGAATTTCCTCGGTGTCTTCTCCCCGGAGCTACATAGAAGATAGTTCCTGTCTCGCGAAATGCCCCTCCTCTCATTCCTTTTCTCTTACTCGACCTCTTCCTTCCGAACAACTGCTCTTTCCTCTTTCTGTCTTGCTGTCCATGTGACTTACTCTGTTAGTGATCGAGGTCCCGTTTTGTGGTGCTGGGGAACAGAGAGCCTGCAGCTTTGCCTAACCCGTGGCGCAGAGGTGAGGCCTCCACATGGGATGCCCACATCTCGTACTGCCTGACCTGATGGAGTTCCAGCTACTCCACTTCTCATCCAGCTTCCTGCCAATGCACACCCTGGGAGGCAGCAGGTGATGGCTCAAACACTTGATTGAGTCACTGCCACTCATGGGATCCCAGGATGGAGTTCCCAGCTCCCAGCTTTGGCCTGGCCCAGCCTTGGCTCTTGGGGACATTTGTGGAGTGAACCTGCCAATGAATGCGCTCTTTCCTGTCACTCTTTCAAATAAATGAACCTTCGAAAAACTCGGCCTGTCATGCCTCAGAGCATCCGCACGCTCTGGAAGAAAAAGAATGTTTATTCTAGAGGCCGTTTACGTGGCTACTTAATAAAGCATGATAAACACACTTTTAAAAACACACGAGGCAAAGTGCGCATTTTAGACCACCTTCTGTTGCTGCTGGGCTTGGGTTCCAACAGATGGCGGAGCAGCTGGGAAGCAGGCCAGTGAGGCTGGCTGATGGGCCGCTGTGGACACCTGCCCCGGGGTCATTGCCAGGAGCTCACGCGTGCCGGGGAGAGAGGTGCTGGCTGGGAGCTGAGAGGTGCAACCTCGGGTGCACGGGGTCTGAGATTGGATAGAACCAGGGAGGGTCCTTGCCTGCTTTCCTTCGTAGCTTGCCTTCTGTTGGAAGGCATTACGAGAGCATGTGTGTTTAATCCCCAAAGGTTATCTCTGTCGTTTGAAGGACCACAGCCAGCAGTAATTAAGCATGGCATTGGCGGATGGCAGCTACCCGGTTTACATGCTGTTTTGATTCCCAGTTAAATGTTTTCCGAAGAAAATCACTCTGGAATCAACAGGGACAGCTCGGTGGCAGGGGAAACATCATGGCCGACAATTAGTATCTCATGGAAGCACGGAAGGCAGTATGTGAGGATGTGGTGGGCTGTGCAGAGCAGGCAGAGTGTGGGCATGGCTGGATCTGCAAGGGGCCTCGGGCAAATCCTGCGAAGCGGTCAGGAGACGCTGAGCAGCTTGCAGTGAGTGTGCCGTGCTGGGGAGCGGGTGCTACGTCACGAGGGGATGTTACCAGTTTTGCCAATTGAGCTGGATAAAGAGGAAAAGTATTTTCTTGAGAAAATGAAACACACCTGACTTAGGGTGGGAGCGATGGCTCTTCCAGGTGACGGGCTTGCAGGGCGTGGCTCAGTTTCCAAGGCCCGCACAAGGAGTTCCTCCACGGTCCATTGAAGTTGTCACATTGGAGGGCAGTCTTGGGACTATGAAGACCATTTAGCTTAAAAATCAAGGTTCAGCAAAAAGCAGAAGCAGTTGGGGGTTGTCCCCACCGTGCTTCTCTCCAGCTTGGGGCTTGGATGCATGAGCTTCTCCGTTAGTCTTTTTTTTTTTTGGACAGGCAGAGTTAGAGAGAGAGACAGAAAGGTCTTCCTTCCGTTGGTTCACCCCCAAAATGGCCGCAGTGGCTGGAGCTATGCCAATCCGAAGCCAGAAGCCAGGTGCTTCCTCCTGGTCTCCCACATGAGTACAGGGACTCAAGCATCTGGGCCATCACCCAGTGCCCTCCCAGGCCACAGCAGAGAGCTGGACTGGAAGAGGAACAACTGGGACTAGAACCCAGTGTCCGTATGGGATGCTGGTGCCGCAAGGCGGAGGATTAACCAAGTGAGCCATAGTGCCGGCCTATCTCCATTAGTCTTTGAGCACCTGCCCAACGTCTCACCTGATTATCTGAGAGCTGTGAATGTCTCGCATCGGTGGGACGCAGCGGGGAGCCCGTGACGCAGCAAGCTGCTGATGTGGTGTCAAATCCAGCCCTCTCTCTCTGGTCTCTTGGTGTCCACCCCAAACCCTTCCCTTTGGTCGGGGCACCTGAAGCCTGAGCCCTGAAGCCCATAGGGTTGGGGGGATGGGGAGGAAGAGGCTCTGGGTTCTGTTAGTGAAAAGCAAACCTGCGTGGTGGCAGTGAAGTTGCTCTGCGTGTCTGCTGCTGCTTCCCTCGAAGACTCCCCTGGGCCTAGGGTAACTGTGCAACCTCCTGATGTGGGTGCTGCGCGGTTTATCTGCACATCAGCCAGCTCTGGGGGCACAGCAGGTGAAGCTGCCGTCTGCAGTGCTGGCGTCCTACCTGGGTGCTGGTGGGTTCCAGCTGCTCCACTTCCCATCCAGTTCCCTGCTAATGTACCTGGGGAAGCAGTGGAGGATGGCCCAAGTGCTTGGGCCCCTGAACTCACGTGGGAGACCTGGAAGAAGCTCCTGGCTCCTGGCTTCAGATCGACAAAGCTCTGGCCAGTGTAGCCAGTTGTGGAGTGAACCAGCGGATGGAAGACCTCTACCTCTCTCCCTCTCTCCCTCTCTGCCTCTCTCCCTCTCTCCCTCTCTCCCTTCCTCTCTCTCTCTCCCTCTCCCTCCCTCTCCCTCCTTCTCTCTCTGCCTCTCCTTCTCTGTGTAACTCTGACTTTCAAATAAATAAAATAAATCTTAAAAAAATGAACAGTATGCCTGCGTGGCCCAGGCCCAGTGTTGTCCCTGGCCGACTCAGTTGCGTGTCCCCTGTGGCCGAGCATTGGATGTGAGGCGTGCAGGTCCTCTGGAGTCTGCTGGGGTTTCTCTCTGTTGTTGACTAAATGCTGGGACAAGGACATTGCTATTTAATTCTGGGTGACTGGGTCTAGTGCCTGCCTTGGATCTCCTAGCACTCGGGGGTAAAGTCCCAGGCTACCAAAACAGGTGAAAACTGTTCTCAGTCATTTATTTTGAGTCACGTGGTTTCATTATCAGACTTAGTGGACCGGCTCTGAAACTAAAGGCCAAAACACCCCACGTATTTGCTGCCTTTGAAGAGCGAAGCTGATGCTTGCTCTTCAGCCCCCTACACCACTCCCTTACCAGGAATTTGTGCTTGGGGACTTGGCACATTCATTTCTGAGTATTTGTACTCTGAGAGGTATTTCCCTGTAGCTAGTCTCCTCTCCCGGGCGTGCTGTGCTGTCCATAGTGGTTGCCATGGGGAGGTCGTCTGCTCTTCCTAAGCAGTTGCTGGGTTCTGGGTTCACGGGAGCTGTCCCCACGTGACAGGCCCCCCCTGGCAACGGAGGGCATTCCCGAGGTGTCCGGATCAGACTGAGACGGGACTGTCCGCTCTGGACGCCCTGGCTGTCCCCATTCCCGCCCCATCTCCTGTGCTTGGTAAATGAGAGATTTCAACGCTGTTGGCTGCTGCCCTCTCTTATCAGCCAATCCACTTGGAGAATAGAATTCTTTCTGTGTATTCGTCTCTTGAAGACGTGCCAGAAGTCTCAGTGCGGGATACGTTCCAACACAATGAAACCATCAGAACAAATACTCTAGAATGGGAAAACCGTTTTCAAGTCCAAGACTAGTAACACAGGGAAATCAAAAAGCATTAAAGTCAAGAAAACAGCAGTGAAGCAAAGGAAATTGGAAGGCTGTTTGTTGGGCTGTAGCAACCAGATTTAGCTTCTAATAATATTCTGGGGGAAGGGAGAGGGTCTTAGCTCCTCTGTGGGGCAGCATTTTTAGAAGTACATTATTCTGCTTATTAGGACAGCAGCATTTGAAATGCGGATGCGAATGTAGTCTGTCTTAGTGCTACATGCCTTCTAGGAGTGTTCGTGGTTTGGGACCCTTGACAAAGGCATATGTGTTTGTGCTTTGCTAGAGGGTGTGATCGTAGCAGGTGGAGGAAGGGCTCAGGACTGCAAGGAGGACAGGGGCTGTGGGGACGCGGTGCCCGCCTACCTGCTGCTCAGTGCTGGGATTGCATTCCATTCTCCTCCAAAACGCCATGGACAGTAGCTCCCAACATTCAATCTGGATGCAAAATGGGCAAGAAAATGTTTATTCTTTGATTAACTCTAGGTTCCTCTTTCTTTCTTTATTGGCCAATGTTTCCTCATCATACTAGGATGCTTTAAAAGGTCTGTGGAAGTGGTTAAAAAAATGAAATCCTGTTGTGTGCAACAAAATACATTTAACTGCAAACCATTATACTTTGTGAATTAAGCCAGTCCCAAAAGTCAACTACCATACATTCCCCCTGATCTGTGGTGACTAATAGAATATCTAAAGATAACCTATAAAACTGAAATTGACACTTTGAGTTGCAATGATGTTGAACAGCCCTTGTCTTGACTGTTCAGGAGCAGGTTTTTTTTTTTTTTTTTTTTTTTTTTTTTTTTTTTTTCATACTATTTGTTGAACTCTTTACTTAGAGTAGGGTTAATCTTATGAATATAAAGTTAACTGAAAATAGATCTTTGTAAAAAATAAGAATGGGAATAGGAGAGAGAGTAGAAGTGCAGGTGGGAGGGAGGGTAGAGTGTGAAGAATCACTACGTTTCTAAATTTGTATATAGGAAATGCATGAAGTTTGTGTACCTTAAATAAAAGGTTTCTAGGTAAAACAAACTAACAAAAAATAGTCTGTGGAAAGACAGGCATGTGGCACAGCAGGGAAAGTCACCCTTTAGATTCCCAGATCCCAAATCAGAGTGCTGGTTCAAGTCCTAGAAGCACCACTTCTGATCTAGTTTCCTGTGAATGCGTTCTGAGAGGCAGAAGATGATGGCCTAGGTGCTTCATTCCCTGCCACCCACACAGGAGACCTGGATGGAGTCCTTAGGCCCTGGCTTTAGCCAGGCTCAGCCCTGATGTTGTGGGAATTTAGGGAATGAAGCAGCAGATGGAAGATGGGTAGCTCCGTTGCTCTTTCAATTATATGAAAATAAATAAATATACATTTGAAAATTGGAAAATAAAATTAAAAGATAAGTCTATTATGGTAAAAAATTCTGAAATCTTTGTATACATTCTCATGATTTGTATCTTCCACTCACTTTCTGAGGACCCCTTATATGTTCTGACATGGACAAGTTCAAATTCTGCTTAGGTATCAGTCAAGATACTGTAAGACACAAAAAATACAAAAATCAGTTTAAGATTTATTTACTTATTTGGAAGGCAGTTACAGAAAGAGAGAGAGAGAGAGAGAGACCGACCGACCTGCTGATTCACTCTCCCAAGTGGCCACCGTAGCCAGAACAGGGCCACCCTGAAGCCAGGAGCCCACCTGGGTCTCCCATTTGGGTGACAGGGCCTAAGTACTCGAGCTGTCACCTGCTGCCTCCTAGAATGCGTAGCAGGTAGCTGGGTGAGAAACAGGGCAGCCAGGACTCTGGCAGTCTGATATGGAATGGTGATATCACGGCAGGAAACTTGACCTGCTGAGCCACAGTGCCAGCCTCCACCAAACCCAGTTCTAATTGTATTAGGCAGTGCAGGTGTTAAATCAGAAATACAAAGAAACTTGTAGGTAGGCCTCTGGGTTTGCTTTTGAATAGTTCTTTTGGGTCTATGTTCTCTTTCTCTTGTCAACTGCATCATAAGGTTGATGACAACATAGCTGTCAAGGTTACATGTGTCCTGTGCGGATCCAACACTGGACGAAGAGGGACCATTTAGGAGCAAAGTCACGCTTCCGAGAAGGCCCACAGTCAACAGTGCTCTCTGAGTATTTGACCCTGAACTCCTAATATTGGGGCATAGGGCTGCCAGACTTGGCTAAGGACCCTGAAGGCCCAGTCTTGAATTTGACAAAAGATCAGTTATCGTTGGTCAGTGCAGCCTGAAGGCAGGAAACAAGGTCTATGAGGTTCTAACAAACTTCCAGCTCAATTTCCCACCATTTCCTTTCGTCTACGATCCATCATTCCCGCATCCAGTGACTGGCTACAGTCTGGTCTTCCCTGCTGCTGCTTTTAAAATCTTGACTTCTTTTCATTTTGTGTGAAAGGGAGGGAGAGCAAGAGAGACGTCCCCTGGTTCATTCCCCAGATGTCTGCAAAGCTGGGGCAAAGCTGGGCCAAAGTCAGGAACCCAGCACTCAACACAGGTCTCCGCTGTGGGCCACAGGAATCAAGTGCTTGATCCATCACTGGCTGCCTCCTGGGTGCAGTAGTAGGGAGCTGGGATCTGAAGCGGAGCAGGGACTCAAACCCAGGCACTCAGCATGGTGCAGTCATCGTAGCGTCCACGGCTGCTCCACACCCCCATTGTTCTCCACTCTTTACCCTGTGAGATATGCCCTCCTCACCACCGCCCGTGGACATCATATCCATCCTTCTGGGTGTGTGTTCAGAATATTTATTTCTCATCATTGGTTGACGAGTGATGGCTCCCTTCCTTAACAGTACTTCTGTTATCTATGTATTGCATCCGAATACAGTCTTCTTCAAAGCAGAACCTAAGTATATTCCTTTTTCTACCCTTCCCCAAGCAGTGAGCACCAGGTCGTGCATTCAACAGTTGATATTTACTTTCTGAAAATGGAAATTAAGTGTCTACAAGTGAGTCAGGTGAATCCCGGGGTTTTCAGTGTGGGCCGTTTCCTGGTAGTGGGAAAGTCGTGTCGTTCTGAGTCTCTGTGTTCTGATTGTGCTGTACAGTGGGTCTGGCTTCCTAAGCAGAATCCTGCGTGCTTCAGAAGAAAGAATCCACCAACCCATGGCTGTTCAGCAGCACCCTGACTTGTCAGATCTTTTCTGGACATAGATTATATATGTAAAACAGTTTTCTCTGTAGGTTAAAGCTGATCAGCACTTGGACAACAACAAAGATGACAGGCAAGTCTCTGCAGCGTGAGTTCAGGATTGTATGAGCGTGACCGGGCATTATCCTGAGAGAGAGTTCTGCAGTAGACACGTTGGGTTATGTTAAACGTTGGCTTGGATTTAAACCACAAGGATCGTGGACTCTTCTCTGTATCTCACAACAAAGGATCTGCTCTCTCCTATGAAGACAGAATTGAGCAATTCTATTATCCCCCCAATTCTTTCCCAGCCATTATGAGAGTTGAACATCTGTTATTGGTAGTAAATCTGCTATGTCATCAAACAATCCAAAGAAGACATTAACAGTTTATAACTCAAAAATCCACAAGCAGATACAAATAGGAGGAAACATGTCCTACAAAGAACTCAGTGTCAGCCCCAGTGTGATGGACTAATAAAGCAAACCCGTTCATTTACTGCACACCATCGTGTGGGAGGTTGGCACTCCTCAGGCTCTATTATGCTGGGATGGCAACAGCACAGAGCAGGATAGGAGGAGGTCTTACAACCCCAGATACAGACAACCTCGGGTACACACAACATCAGATACAGACAACCTCAGATACAGACAACCCCAGATACACACAACCTCAGATACACACAACCTCAGATACACACAACATCAGATACAGACAACCTCAGATACAGCCAACCCCAGATACACACAACCTCAGATACACACAACCCCAGATACAGACAACCCCAGATACACACAACCCCAGATACACACAACCCCAGATGCACACAACCCCAGATGCACACAACCCCAGATACACACAACCCCAGATACAGACAACCCCAGATACAGACAACCTCAGATACACACAACCTCAGATACACACAACCTCAGATACAGACAACCTCAGATACACACAACCCCAGATACAGACAACCCCAGATACAGACAACCTCAGATACACACAACCTCAGATACACACAACCCCAGATACAGACAACCCCAGATACACACAACCCCAGATACAGACAACCCCAGATACACACAACCCCAGATACACACAACCTCAGATACACACAACCCCAGATACAGCCAACCCCAGATACAGCCAACCCCAGATACAGCCAACCTCAGATACACACAACCTCAGATACTCAGCAACATTCAGTCCACTGAAGGAAGTGGGTATTTACTTTGATTTTGGAGAAGGATAGGTGTGTTTATTTTCTGAATTCCCCCAAGTTTGTAGTATATATTGGGCAAATCATGTAAGCTCTCTGTCTCATTTTCTTCTTCTGTGAATTAGGAATAATCCCAATTATGTTTTATGTTGTTGAGCAGATGAAAATGGTCACTATGGGACTTTTTATAATGATATGATTGCTTCCTAATATGACTACTAGCTATGTAGTCACTGGGCTCCTGAAATGTGGGTAATCTAAGTGAATTTGTAATTTTCTTTAATTTTAACTATGTTTAAATAGGCACATGTGACTAGTGGCTACCATGTTGGATTGCACAATCCTTGGCATATAGTAAATGATCAATAAGTCTTACATGTTTACCTCTCTTTTTAGCACAAAACATGGCACCAGAATGTTTCCACACACTGTGTATACATATGGCTTCTTTGATTTTTTAAAGAATTGAACAAAACCAATCTAACAAAATAGCTCACAACATACTTTCATTTTGTTCTCTTTATTTAGTGAATGTATTACCTTACCCATTGAAGAAGGAGTTTCCTAGAAATTTTTCCCACAATTTTACTTGTAGATAAAAAAGGAAGACAAAAGGATTATTATCAAGCTAATAAGCTGGTCAACGTGGAAAAAATAAACCTGATGTGGGAGAGATATGAAGGAATAGATGAGATCAGTATAGAACCCTGACACATGAACATTTTCTGTTCCACCTGCCTGGAGTGGTGTCCCACAGACGCCTGCACGTCCTTCCTCATTCGCTGCAAACCTCTGCGTTGAGGTCACTTTTGTTTTTAAGACCTTCCTTGACTGTCGGTTTCCTGATCGTCTTACGTGAAATTGTCCCTTCTCTCCACTCCCTATACATTGTCTCTACCCTCCCTGTTTTGTGTTTTGCCTGGTTTGCATCATTTCCTGATTATCATTATTTAACTGCCCATAACATTATCTGCTTCTATGCACTGATAGGAAAATTCCCTGAAAGCAGGTATTTTGTTCAAAATATTTGTTTAGTGAAAAATTTGGAATCATCCGAGTGTCCGTCAGACTGCACCATTTTAGCACAGTACCACGGAGGGAAGCAAAACCAAGGAGGTCAAGTTTATTAGCGATGTGAAGATGAATGTGATTCCTCCCAGCCTCCTGGTCCCAGGGACCTGAGTACATGGTTTCATTTTTCACTCTATCCTTTTATTGGCTTTGGGGAAAAACTAAAAATGTGTACATTTCTTATAACAGGTAAACCACTGTATGAAGAGCATAGAAAAGTCCATCGTGTTCCCCGTCTCCCGATCCTCGTGCAATTTCCTGCCACACCGAGCCTTCAGAACCTGCCTGCCCTCATCCCGGGTCACTCTCCGCGTGGCTCGGGTGCTGCAGGCACAGCTTCCTGCATCTTCTTTGGCCATCCATAAATTTCTGCCCAGCACTTTAGGGTTTGTGGGCTGGACCCTCCCCTCTCCCCCCAAAATCTTGTTCTCCCACCTCATGCAAATCTTTGCTCGAATGTCATCTCCTACACCCCTATTCCCTGTTGACTTCGTGACTCAGTTTTCTTCGTAGCTTTTCTTGTTTCACACTGCATTTTCTTGGTTGACGGTATCTTTTCTTGGTCACCTGTACCTTTCTCTGCACTGGAATGCTTTATCTGCTCTGTTCCCATTGGTATTCCCAGAAGAACTATTTCTTGATTGGATTGGAAGACTAGTGACTACAAAGTGTATGCATAGCAAATAGAGACTTATAGTCATGGGAGGAGTGCTGATAGAATTCCGAGTGTCTACTCATCAGCATTCATTCAACAAATATTTCTCGAGCAATGACTACATTTTGTCTACTATTCTAGGTCATTGGGATTTATCAGGTTGTAAAGCAAAGACTACCTCATTAAATGTATAGTCTAGCAAAATAGACAGTAGGCACAATTCAGAAGAATACATGTTAGTAAGTGACAAGTGCTACTAGCAAAGTGAACAGCTAGAGCAGCGTCAAGGATGTGGAATGTGAGAGCTGTATAAAGTTGGGTGGCCTGGGTGGGCTCCCTTGAGAAGTAAGATTTGAGCACAGGTTATAGGAGATGAAGGGGATAGCTTAGGGATGTTTGTAGGAATGGAGTCCTTGGAATAGGGACAGTTACAAGAAAGGCATGGGAGCACCCATGGTGTGTCCAAGAGACAGTGAATGGCTCAAGTTCCTGGAGCCTCGGGCGAGGGGGCTGGCAGAGTTACAGCACAGCAGTTCGGACTGCGCTTTGTAGGCTGCAGGGTGAACCTTGGCTTCTGCGTTGTGTGTAGCCAGCTGAGTTAAATGGGAAGCCGTTTCAACTGCATGCTAGAGCCAGTTGAAATGGCGACTCTTAAATAAGAAAATTTTCTGAGGTTGAACTATTTAGGAAATAACATATGAAACCCAATGCAGGCCGGCGCCGTGGCTCAATAGACTAATCCTCCGCCTTGCGGGGCCGGCACCCTGGGTTCTAGTCCCAGTTGGGGCGCTGGATTCTGTCCCGGTTGCCCCTCTTCCAGGCCAGCTCTCTGCTGTGGCCAGGGAGTGCAGTGGAGGATGGCCCAAGTGCTTGGGCCCTGCACCCGTATGGGAGACCAGGAGAAGCACCTGGCTCCTGCCTTCAGATCAGCGTGGTGCGCCAGCTGCAGCACGCTGGCCGCGGCGGCCACTGCAGGGTGAACCAATGGCAAAAGGAAGACCTTTTTCTCTTCTCTCACTGTCCACTCTGCCTGTCAAAAAAATAAATAAATAAAAGAAAAAAAAAAAGAAACCCAATGCAGAATGCACTATCTTTACAAAAATTATGATACCAAATCCTGGTTCATATCAAGTCAGATTAAATCAGACTAGATTAAATTAAATTAATGAATTAATTACCTTGATGCATATTTGAAAGGACACTTAATATCTTTATAGAAAATATCAATCATATAAAACAGACCTATTGAGTGTCTCATGTCTGATAGCACTGGGAAGAGAATGGTGGTCAGCTTTCATAAAGAATAAAAAATACAAATGTATTCGTGTACTTCTGTGAGATATTTCAGATCTTAAAAATGTGTCCCACAGTCAGGAGTATGAATTACATAACATATACAAAAATCAATCCCTAGAATTATCCTTGTTTTATTTGAAGGACAGAGTGAGATAGATACATAGACAGCCAGACAAAAGAAAACACAGAGATTTTCAGTTTGTTGGTTTACTCCCCAAATGCCTGCAACAGCCGGAGTCATGCCAGGCTGAAGCCAGGCCTGCATATGGGAGACCATGAATGGAAATGTACAGTTGCTCAAAGCACTTGACGTATCGTCTGTTGCCTCCCGGGGTAGCCTTGAGTGGGAAGCTGGATTGGAGGCAGAGGAGCACACGTGTGTATCAGACACCCCCATACAGATGCCCGATGTCCCAATCAGTGTCATATCTCTTGTGCCCAACACCTGCCCCATTCACTACGATCCATTGTGTACAACCGAGACGATAATTTTAATAAAATAATTCATGGCTGTGTACTCTGCTGTTTCTGATTCAGTTCAGTGTCACACTCTACCTGTTTGCCCTCCAGCCTCAGCCTCAGTAGTTTTTCGTCCTTCTGGAATTACTCGTTACCAAGGACCTGCTGACTTCCCCATGATTTATTTCTTCATTAAATTCAGGTATAGGAACATGCACGAATAAATTTATAATCAAATGCAAATGACTGACATCAATTCAAGTGTTGCCTGTCTTGAGTGCTCTCCAGGAAAAGTGTGGATATTTGTGTAGAGGAAGACTGGACAGGGCGTCCAGGAGCAGGCAGACTTGTCGGCACTGCTTCGGGCAGGAAGCTGTGCAGGGAGGGGTTGGTGGCCCTGCACCGCAGGTAGCAGCGGCAGGTGCTGCAGGCCAGTAGGATTGGAGCTTCTGCTTACAAAATCTCAGCTATCGCCCCGTCCTTCAAGCGACTCAAGGACACTAACCGGATTTCTGAGAGCAGATGTAGCATCTGAGGCAGCCTGAGTGACCTGGAGAAAGGGCTCTTGGCAAGATGAAAGCCACTTCCCCCTGGCGCCCCCATTTCCAGGCAGTCTACAGGGCTCAAGGAAGATTCCAGAGTCAGACTATTTATCGTTAATCTTCGAACTTCACATTCACCAGCACATTCTCCGATGGCCAATTAAATCTTCCCACGAGTCAACGATTGTCGAGTAAATTGCCCGGAAGGATGTAGAACACTGACGTGTGTCCAGAGTCACTTGGTAATGAGAGTGCGTGTGCAGGGCATGGCTTACACAGGGTCACGTGAGCCTGTGCCCAAAGGAAAGCAAAGGCAGAGAGAGCAACCGGGCATTTCTCAGCGTGAGCACGAAACTAGGCGTCCGGGGAGGGCTTTGCCAGTGCTTTCCTTCTCACTGTTTCCAACTGGACTTCCCACAGTGCTTTCTTCCTCTGTCAGATCCATCCTGCTGGGTAGAATCTTGGTGGCAAAAAGCCTCAGAGGACAAGGAACGCAGCCTGCTTTCTCAGCGACAGCGTGGTAACTGTGTGTCTGCCTCATTCCCCACGTCTTTGCATTGGTGAGGCCTGTGGGGGCTGCCCGGGCACAGCGTCAGCTTACCAGGTCCATGTGCACAGTCAGGAAGACAATGGAACGCTCGCTGGGTAACTGAGAGAGTCGTCGACAGGACACAATGGCTCGCCTGTTCCTGGCCGAGCTGTGTGTGCAGTGACCTTGAATGTATGGAATGTTTTATGAATTTATATTTATTTAAGTAAAAGCCAGTACAAGGCATGCTCTATTTTGAGATGAGGAGGCTGAGAAGACTGGCAGTCAAGTGCAGGGGGTCCCCGACTTACGATGATTTAATGACTCTGCACCTTCATGGTGGTGTGGAAGCCACGTGCGCTCGGTAGAAGCTGGGCTTTGAATTTGGAATGTCTGATCTCTGCCTGGGCTGGCGGTACATCGTGTGGTGCTCTCTGGAGATCTGGGCCCTGCCTTCATTAGAGGAAACGGCCAGAACTCTACGATGTGCTGTGTTGTATGGTTTTGCATCTTAACATGTCCACAACATGTCCATCTGTGTGTACATGAAATATTCTAAACTTTGTAACAAAATAGGCTTTGTGTTAGCTGGCTTTGTCCAAATGGAGATTAACGTAAGTTCTCTAAGTACATCCGCAGTAGGCCAGGGTAAGCTATTATAACCAGGAGGTTAGGTATAGCAAGCGGATGTTTGATTAAGTATGGTTTTTTTCAATTTGTGACAGGTATATTGGGTTGTGATCCCATCGTAACAGAACATCTTTAAACAATTGGTTACGTTCTTGTGGCATGGTCTTAATCTACTTAGTTTTATTTTTCCACTGTTACTAACTTGGTTATAAACATTGTCGCTTTGGGAGAAGACTGAGAAAGGCGTAGAAGAGTATCTTTAACAAAGACCAATTGTTTTGAGGGGTTTTAGCTACTGTTGCCTTGACAGGAATCAGAATTTGTAAGCTGTTTGGTGCTATGTGGTGGGCAATGTAATTCCCATTCTTCACAAATAGTTTCACAGATAGTTTATGTTTTGCATCTGATTTTCAGGATGATGGTTGCAGGCACTTGTGGCAAACTTCTCATTACCCTCCTCTGGTCATTTCCCCATTCTTTGATGGTGATGGAGTTGTGCGGGCACACGATGGCCCAGTGGAAGGCTACGATTCCCTACCCCCTCACAGCTATGTGAGGTTGTGGGCAGGTTGGGTATCGGTAGAAAAGCTTTGTGGTCTTGGTTTTGAAAGCACTGGACATGAATTTCCCTATCTTTCTACTGCTTACTGTTGGTTAGGGGTTGGTGATCCAGGTTGCCTGGTTGAATCCAGGAAGGAAACTCAATTGGAAGTCTCAGAAGAATCCTGCTGGTTCTGGATTCCCACCTGGGCAAGGCTGAAGCTTGGGTCTCGCGCTGTGCAGTCTCTGTTGTGGGAGTTTTGTGTGTGCCTTGGTGAAAGGGCACACATTCTTCGGCTTCCGGCATAGAAACTGTGCTGCCTCCAGCTGGCACTCCCTCTGCCAGGCTGCTGCTGGCGCGGTGTCGTCTTCTGTCTCTGAGCAGAGCCTTGCGAGGGGAGGTGCCCTGCGTCCGCTCCACGTGCTCCTGTCTTGCAGCAGCAGCAGCTCCACCAGCTCCTCAGTGATTCATGGCTCCTCTCAGGATGCCACAGGATTTTTCAAAAACTGGTGGAGCTCCCCAGATCATGCTTGGATCATTGCTCGCTCCTCCCACATATGTGCTCCGTGTACCCCTTAACACATCCTTTCCACGCTGCTTTGATTCTATAGCTTTCCTCCCCTAATATGTTTATAAACACACAAGCCCTTCGTTTTTTTTTTTTTTTTTTTTTTTGATGGACAGAGTGGACAGTGAGAGAGAGAGAGACAGAGAGAAAGGTCTTCCTTTGCCGTTGGTTCACCCTCCAATGGCCGCCACGGCCAGCGTGCTGCGGCTGGCACACCGTGCTGATCTGAAGCCAGGAGCCAGGTGCTTCTCCTGGTCTCCCATGTGGGTGTAGGGCCCAAGCACTTGGGCCATCCTCCACTGCACTCCTGGGCCACAGCAGAGAGCTGGCCTGGAAGAGGGGCGACCGGGACAGAATCCGGCGCCCCGATTGGGACTAGAACCCGGTGTGCCGGTGCCGCAGGCAGAGGATTAGCCTAGTGAGCCGCAGTGCCGGCTTGTTTGCTTTTAAAGTAAATAAAAGTACTGGTCTGCAGCTTACCTCTTCTACCCACAGGATGTCTTGAACGTCCATTCAGTACCTGGTGACTTCCTAATTCTTACAGCTGCCTCATGGTGCTTTGTCGAAGACATTCACCAAGAGTCATCAAGTTGTTCCATATTTAGTACCAGGAAACAGTTTCCTTTGCAAAATAATACAGTTATATGTGTGTGAGAGGTACCCGTTTTACATGTTATCATAGATAAAGGATAATAATGGGACAGCCTTGAGGTATAGCAAGTGAAGCCGCTGCCTGCGACACCAGCGTCCCATATTGACACTGATTTTAGTCCCAGCAGCTTCACTTCTGATCCAGCTCCCTGCTAATGGACCTGGGAAAGCAGCAGAGGATGGTCCAAGGGCCTGGGTCCCTGCACCCATGTGGGAAACCCAGATGAAGCTCTTGACTTTGGGCTGGCCCAACCTTGGCCACTGCAGCCATTTGGGGAGTGAACCAGTGGATGGAAGATCTGTCTTTCTCTCTCTTATCTCTCTGTAACTTTACCTCTCAAATAAATAAATCTTAATATAAAAATGATGAAAGAAACATAGCACACCCCTGAAGATAATATAATCTGGTAAGATATATTCATAGTGAACCATGTAAGTGTGCACTGAAACTGGACACTATGCTGTCATTGTTGGATATAATGTTCTTTAAATGTTAATTAGATCATGGTGGCTGGCAGCCTGAAGAACCTTCAGTTCTTATTTTATTTTAGTATCATGGCTCTATTAATTGCTAATTTTAAATGATTGTGTAACTGATTATTTCTTCCTTTAATTCCATCCATTTCTACTTCACGTATTGCAAATTCTTATTAGGTGCATACATATGTATAATTTACATTTTCTTCATGAATTCTTAATTTTAATGTTATAAAGTACCCCTCTTTACGTTTATTAATAAAATTAATTAAATTTTTCTTGAAGTCTCCGTTACTTGGCAGTGTAGTAACCCTGCAGGCTTCTTAAGCTTGGTGCTTCTATTGTATAGCTTCTTGTGTCCGTTCACCTGCCAGCCATGTGTGACTCTATATGCAGAGGGCGTCTCTTGTAGACAGCACACGGTCAGCTCTTGTGTTGACCTCTGTTGGAGACCCCACTAATGCCCGCATAACAGGACTTTACTTAACCTTCCATATTCTTCCTTCCCCATAAGTTAGTTTTTTGGGGTTTGTTAAGTATATTCCATTTCTAGGCTCGGCTTGCTTATCATGTGTCTGTATGTTCATGCACAAATGGCATGGTGCTGTGGGGTCATCAGCCAAGGGCGAGGCCAGAGAAGTCACAGAGGGCAGGTGGATGGAAGGCATTGCAGGCCGGAGCAACTGTTGTGATGTTTAAAGAAATGAGATGTGCAGAGTTCTGAGTGGAAGAGTGGTGATTAGGATTCAAAAAGCTGTTCTATTAAAAGTAGGGACAGGTGTGGAAGTGCAGCAGGTTAGGCTACCACCTAGGATGTTGGCATCCCATGGGAGTGTTGGCTCGAGTCCTGCTCTGTTTCTTATCCAGCTCCCTGCTAATGTACCTAGGAAAGCAGTGGGGGATGGCCAAGCACTTGGGCCTCTGACACCCATGTAGGGGACCAGAATGAAGTTCGTGGCTCAGCCCCAGCCATTGTGGCCATTTGGGGAGTGAACCAGTGGATGGAAGATCTCTCTCTGTAACTCTGCTTTTCAAATAACGTAAATAAATATTTTAAAAACATATAAAAAGCAGACTGTAATAGGTCTAGCCTAGGCATAGGGAACCCAGAAGAGGCTCACACCAGGAGAAATGAGTCTTAGTTGGCTAACTGGTACACAGCCACAGCAATACCAGTGAGGTTTTCAGATGGATGCTTGCAGAACATGGAAGACCGGGAGGAGTCAGGGTTGACTCTGACATTTGGTTTGAGAAAGTAGAGTTTTGACTGTAGTTCAGGGAGACGGGGGAGCACCTAGTGAAGCCATTTGAGACAAGGGGAAATCAATTTGATTTTAGAGATCACTGCAGTGCTACAAAAGGTGAATGGAAATAGAATTTAATTTGTTTTGGTGCAAAGGAAATGGAATCCATTCACATGAGGGAGCTTCAAAAAAGTGCTTACTATGGAAAAATATTTCTTTCATTTTTTTGCATCAAAACAAACTTTTCATTTCTCCATGAACTTTTTGCAATACCCTCATAAAGATAGATGTAATTCGGCAAGGATTCTGGGAAGATACAAATTTTGGAACTGGGGTTGGATGTTTGGGCTGGTGTTTCAATTGCCACTGGGGGCACCCACATCCTGTATCAGAGTGCCTGAGTTCAAGGTCAGCTCTGCTTCCAGTTCTGGCTTCCTGCCAATGAACGCACTACTATGGGAGGGAACAGTAGTAGTCGGGGCCCTGTGCATGTTGGAGACCTGGATTGAGTTGCTGGTTTCTGGCTTTGGCCTGGACCAATCTTTGGCTGTTGTATATATATATATATATATATATTTTAAGATTTATTTATTTGACAGAGTTACACAGAGAGTGGAGAGGCAGAGGCAGAGAGAGAGAGAGAGAGAGAGAGAGAGAAAGGAAGGTAGGGAAGGAGGTAGGGGGAGGTCTTCCATCCAATGGTTCACTCCCCAATTGGCTGCAACAGCCAAGCTGCACCAATCCGAAGTCAGGAGCTAGGAGCTTCTTCTGGGTCTCCGACACGGGTGTAGGGGCCCAAGGACTTGGGCCATCTTCTAGTGCTTTCCCAGGCCATAGCAGAGAGCTGGACTGGAAGTAGAGCAGCCAGGTCTCGAACCGGCGCCCATATAGAATGCCGGCGCTTCATGCCAGGGCGTTAACCTGCTGCGCCACAGCACCGACCCCAGCTGTAGATATTTGGAGAGTGAACTAGGAGATAGGAGCTCTCTCTGTTTCTCTGGTTGTCAGATAAGTAAATAAAACTTTTAGAAAAAATTAGTATTTCTCAGTTATGCTCTGTTTTAATTAAAGGTAGACAGTAAAATTGCTGCGGAAGTGGCAAGTAGCTCGTGGGACAGTGTAGGCGATGCATGCGAATGGGCAGTTGGATGTGAATCTGCTACGTGTGACTTCCACTCGGTCTGGGACACAGGTCATGCTCCTGCCACTCATTGTCCATGTGCATCTCACAGCCACACAGGCAATGGAGAGCACTTGGCATTTTTGTTTCATGTTTCGGTAAGGTCTGATTTTCTCTTGTCTTCACAGAGGAAAGGTACGCAGTCACAGCAGGCTCCAGTGCACGGTATTCAGAAGGAAAATTGTGTTTATCTCTGTAATGAATGCTAGGTTGAGAGGCTGTGTCTCAGTACTAGGCTTGAGCTCAAATAGGATTTATTTAATAAGGAATTCATTGTAGAGATAATTTCTTATGGAGAAATGTGCTGTAGAATTTGAGATAGGGATACTAGAAGCTTCTTGTAGGTTTCAAAGACCCAGGGGCACCCTCACTGCTGTCCGTTTTCACACAGAGGCGGGTAGAGGCCGCGTGGAGGGCTCTCCTTGTGTTCACGAATGGCTATCGGAAACCATAACTTCTGGCTGCTCTGGGGACTCGCTGTGTTTCGGCTTCATTCGCTGATGTTTGGGTCTCCTGTAGCTCACTCCCTTGGAGGGTTCTGTGCAGGTTTACAGGATCAAGTGGGGCTCTCCAGAGAAGGGCTGTCTATTTCAAACTCCCATTTAATTTGGAATGGAAATGGGGATTTTTGGAGATCCCCACTGATTAAATCATTCAGATCTTGCTTGAGGATTCATTTCATTTTGTGCAGGCATAGCCCTGTCTTTTGGCACAGGTAATTTCTTTTTCCAATTACTGCTTCCTCAGGAGTTGGGAAAAGTTTGCATTTGATTACAAATGCCATGCAGAGAAGTCTCTGGAAGGTGCATGCTAACTCAATTTTAATTTGTTTCCGTTCCTTTGTTATCGTTTTTCTCCTTTCTTTAATCCAAATACAATCACAAAGTTGAGTAAGAGCCAGTTTTTCTGGACAATTTTATGATAACCCAAGCTGAAAGTGTCTGTTTCCCAGAGAAAACTCTGTTGTGACGATCTCATGCATTTTCATTCGATTTATTCTTTGAATGTCAGGAAGAAAACTGAGCAGTCTGGGCCGTCGTGTTTTAGAAGCTAAACTTATTTGGGGAGCAGGATCACGATTTAAACAGAGGGTGGGCACAGGGACCTCTGCATCTGAGGGCTCAAGATCCTACCGGGCCATGTTCTCAAGGACATCCCCAGGGGCAGGGCGGGGTCTTCTGATCACCCCACGAATTCCCAGGGCTCCTACCGCATTGAACACGTTTGTTAAGCAAACAAATACATTGCACACCACCCTAATGGAAACTGTTTTTCACTTAGCAGTTATTAGACTATGTTGAAAATGGATGTCATAAATCCCGAGATACAGGAAATAACCCACAGGAGGAAGGTACATCCTTGGGAGTCTAAAATACATGAACTATGAGAGAGAGAGAAGATGGGAGCAGTTCAGCCAGGCACTGCCCAGCCCCAGAGACGGGGTGCTCTGCCTCCTCCATGTCTTCACCACCACCTGGGGCTCACTTCCAGCTGTACTATTTGTTAGTAGCTTGCGTGTCAGCGTCTCCATCGGCCTTGGATACATCAAGTGCTTGGGAGTGCACAGAATGACAGAGAGAAGAAAGTAGCAAAGTTACTATGTATTGGATGCCTGTCACAGGTCAAGCCACTGATTGAGTTTTACGTATGTTATCTCATTTAATGCTACACATCTAATGCTATTGGGGGCCTCTTGAAAACATGAGACAGAATTAGGATATACTTAGTTAAAATGTATTTTCATTTTTTTGAAAGTTGGGGAGCAGAGACAAACACAGAGGAAGATCTTGTACTTGCTAGTTCACTTCCCTAACATGCCACTGGGCCAGGCTAAGCCAAGGGCAAAGAACTCAGGTCTCCAGGAGGGCAGCATGGACGCATATGCGTATTGGCAGGAATCCAGAATTGGGAATGGGGTCGGGACTGCAGCCCAGGTGCTCCAGTGTGAGATACTGGTGTCCCACGAGGTGTCCTGAGTGTTGCACCCAGTACCCATCCCTACTTAGTTTCTAAAAGCAGTGGCAGGCATGGTTGGTGCGAGCCTCAGGTCTCATGGTGGTTATTCAGGAGGAGAAAATGTGTGCATAAACTGGGGACTGGCTCTCAGAGGAAACATCTGTAGAATGAGAGAGGTCACTGCAGGTTTTCTATAGTCTGGGAAGTTTAGCATTTGGTTTTAGGATTTTTTTTTTTCCTGATCCTACAGTCCTACAGGTACTCATCCCTCCATGTAAATGATTATACCATCCACTCTTTTTTTTTTCTCTTTTTAACTCAACAAGTAGACCAACTCAAAGCTTCAGGAACAAATCCTAGGCTATGAATGTTTTTGAGACTTATTTAAAACACCGTCAAATCTTGTTTCCTCAGTTATTTGTTTTGAACCTGGTCTCCAAGCACTTCACCCCTCCTGCGCTGTCCTTGGCACCCAGGGGAGTGGAACGTCTGACGGTCGCGGGATGATGCCCTCAAGGTGGGGAATTGGCTCAGGCTGTCTTCTTCCTCCTGGCCTCGGTGACCGCAGGACTGACCAGGGTGTTTCCCTTCTGCCCTGGTGGACGCTGCTGTGAACCCTGCCTTTGGAAGGAGGTTGATTGTGTGCTGTTGGGGTCTAACCCACTTCCCTGTCATCCCTGGCAACACACGGGGGATCATGTCACAGCCTATCCCTGATTTTTATTTTTTGTCTGTCTAGAATATCCTCTAGCATTCGGTCAACAGGAGACCTCTGATTATACCTGTAATTCATTATTAAAATGGTGCATTACACTCTAATAGTTTTCCTTATTTGATTTTGAATTTGGGAGACGGTACCCCTCATAACACCTCAGAACAGGATTCTGGGCAGAGGTGGAGTCATGCTGCAGTACCAGCAGGCACAGAAATGGTGAACAGCTGGATTTGCTTGGTACAGAGTTGTTCCATGTCGTGTCTTTGAGTCAAACACATTCTCCAAAAAGTTACTAAGGACTTCGCCTATTTTTAATGCTGGTGGTAGTTTGGAGCTGAAAGGGTTTTCAGCTCTGAGGCCTTTGCCGGGTCTGAAAAAGTAATTTGCTGGTGCTTGAGACCCTCACACATGCGACGGTGCCCACTGTCGCGCCAGAGCAGCCTGGTGCTCCTGGGTGTTTGAACAATCACCAAAGACGAAGTGGTGCCCATTAGATGCAGGAACTGCTCGCAGGGCAAGATGAATGGATCTTTCTCTTCTCCCCCCTTCCCTGGTGATTAGAGGCGAATTTGTTAGGTATGTCCAGGAAACTAATTACATCATTGTGAGAAATATCCCAGTGGGGAAATCTGTTTTCTGATCAAAAGGATGGCCAGCGGCTACTGTGCTCAATCCAGCATTGGCAGGAGATAGGGCCCGGGGTGGGGAAGCTGCCTGCTCCTTGGGGACACCTGATCACTAAACAATGGCAGGAAATTAACTGTGTACTGGGGAGGCAGCTGCAGAGCCATCAGTAAACAGGCATCGCCAGGGTGGAGAAGATAGAATGGGAAAGGAGCTTCTGAACCGTGTAGGTCCAGGGCACCGTGAGGAAGCTTGGTTGAATAGGGAACAGTGTTTAGAGACAGAAGGCTTGGGTTTCTGCACCAGCTATGGTTATAAGGGGCTGGAGCTACTTTCCTCCCCAGAGCCTCCTCTTTCTTACCTGTAAATTGAGGCCAAGAGTGGCTACCTACTGGGCTGATGTGAATATTGACCGTGTTAGCCATAAAGTCCCATATGGAACTGATTAGTGTAGACTAATAGGAAATCTCATTATTGGCATTTCAGCTGGTATCCACCCACTTTCCTTAGAATTACGGTGTGGCATGCCATTGGCAGGTGTGTTGATCTCAGGATGAAGCCTGGTATGGAAATGCCCTCAGGACAGTGCTCCCAACCGGGCACTGATGCCATGAGCATTGAGTGCTTAGTACATTTTAATAAAAACAATTAGGAATCCAAGGAATAGATGATAAAACCATAGTTCATGCTTAATTTGGAAAAAAAAAGCAGAGAAATTCAAGTTAAATCTCGAAATAATAGATGCGTGTATAAATACATACATATATCAATTTGACACTCCTGTTCATGGCGTCAGTAATCTCCCTAGGCTCTAGTCATGAGTTGCCAGGGCTATGGAAGCCTTTAGAGTTCGCTGACTTTGATCTTATTCCGATAGGGTCATAGTCAAAGTGGAAGTTCTCTCCTTCCTTCAGAGAAAGGTACCTCCTTCTTTGATGGCCCCGTTCTTTCCACTGGGATCTCACTCACAGAGATCTTTCATTTAGGTCTTCTTTTTTTTTTTTTTTTTTCCCATGGTATCTTGGCTTTCCATGCCTACAATACTCTCATGGGCTCTTCAGCCAGATCCGCATGCCTTAAGGGCTGATTCTGAGGCCAGAGTGTTGTTTAGGACATCTGCCATTCTATGAGTCTGCTGTGTATCCTGCTTCCCATGTACTTACATCCCATGTGGGATCTGTCCTTAATGTGTTGTCTAATGTGCAGTGATGCTATAACTAGTACTAAAACAGTATTTTTACACTTTGTGTTTCTGTGTGGGCACAAACTGATGAGATCTTTACTAATTATATACTGAATCGATCTTCTGTATATAAAGATAATTTGAAATGAAAAAAAAACCCTGGTGTTAAATTGGAAATGTCATAGAAAATTAATTAATTTTTTAAAAAAATATTATGTAGGATCTCTGTCTTTAATGTGCTGTACACTCTTATTTAATGCTATAACTAGTACTCCAACAGTATTTTTTTCACTTTGTGTTGTTATATGGGGGCAAACTGTTGAAATCATTACTTAATATATACTAAACTGATCTTCTGTATATAAAGAGAATTGAAAATGAATCTTGAAGTGAATGGAAGGGGAGAGGGAGCGGGAAAGGGGAGGGGTGCGGGTGGGAGGGAAGTTATGGGAGGGGGGAAGCCATTGTAACCCATAAGCTGTACTTTGGAAATTTATATTCATTAAATAAAAGTTTAATAAATGAAAAAAATACATACATATATCCTAAAACTTTGCATCTTAGATATGAGAAAGACCATAAAGATCCTCTGGACCAATATTCATGATTTGCAAAGGAAACAATGAAGGCTGGGGTCGGCATGGTGACACTACACTGTGTGGCAGCGAAGGCTGGTTGTAGGTCAGACACCTGCTCCTGTTCCCCAGGGTGCAGTGGTAGCCATGGAGTGAGGCGTCCCCCACTGTTAGCCAGGAATCCCAGCGTGCAACAGGAGTGGCAAGAGGAGAACCCGTGGAGAGATTAAGAAGCAAATGTGCCTGCGTCCATTCCCTTCTCAGCTGAGGGAGGTCAGTTCCATGAACAGCTTTGGGAGCTGTCTGCTGAGGGTGGCCAAGCCCTCTGTGGGTGTCGGAACGACCATGTGAAGTGAGCTTTTCACTCTCTGTGCCTTGCCCCCTCATTGATAATGCATCCTACAGAGAAAGACGTGTACTTGTGCTCCATTTGTGCTAAGCCAGAACTGGTTACAGCAGTTAGGTTTCTCTGAGCAGTACAGAACTGTGTCCTAGACCGCCCTTCTGATAACTTTCCTTTGCATTGGACCAGTCTTCTGTCCCTCCTTGTGCCCAGACTTGAAAACTTGCTGTTGGCCTGTGCAAGCTGCATCTTAATTTTAAGAACAATTGCAGAATGAAGTGCCTCAAGAACACATAAAGAGTCCAAGAAAAAAAAATATGGAATGGATTGTACCTGGATAAGCTGCAAATTGCATAATCAGTTCAAGAATTCAGACGGATTATTGAAATACGTGGTTTTGGTGCTTTGACAGTAACTGAAGGTGAGGGAAACTTTTCCCAAGCACGTGATATCTGTTTGCATTTACTTAGCATGGTTGTTATTGCTGTTGTAGATTTACCCTAGACAATATAGGAAGCAAGAAAGAGCCAAATCTTGGGACAGTGTAAGTGCTAGACGTGTGTACTCATGGAGTCTGGAGTCAGGTTGTCTGGTGATAGCTCTTACTGACTGTGTGGCCATGGGCATGTCACATAACCATTCTGTGCTGATTTCCTGATCGGTGATGTGAGACTGTGGGGTTCACGCCTGACAGCATTGTCACAAGGATTGTGTGAAATGATGTTCGTAAGTTGCCTAACACAGAAACATACTCAGTAGATGCTTTGTCGGGGTGGGGGGACAGAAAATTAAGATAGAATGTACTATGTGATTAATGATTTTTGGAAAACTCTCTAAAGCAAACAACTGAGAACTGTTAGACTACGTAGGTTCTAGAAACCTGTCTGTTGGTGTTGTTTTTGTTCTCTGAGCATTAGAGAAATAATGAGAACGATAGCACGATGCCTTTAGCTCGCTGGAGAGTGTAACTCTTGTAGAGGTTTCACTGCTTCCACCGTGGCCTGTCCCTCTCCTTGCTAACTAGCAGTGGCTGTGGGAAAGTCGCCTACAAGCTGCAATGCTCTGTTACAGATTCACAGCTTTATTTCCCATTTAGTTTATTTATCACAGGTTGATCAGGCGTCATACATTCAACAGGGACTTGGGTGGTTATTTGGTCTAAAAATGGGGTCTTTGAGCCAGCACAATCAAGGGTACTGACAGATGACAGGCAAGGGCACAAAGCTTCATAATCCAGTGGGCTTCCCTACAGGATTCTACAGAGCAGTATGGAAATGGGAGAGAGTGCCAAACAATTTTTACTACGGCTGAAATGCCTTTTTCTTTCTCTTGAGAAAAACTGACCTTAATCCAAACTTTCCTTCGATTAAGTTCCAAGGTCAGGATAAAGAGATTATTGTATCTTTCTAATACTATTAATGCTTATAGCAGAAAACCAGATCTGGGTTGTCTGCATATCAAGATTTATTATCTAGGGTAAAATATTGGTTCAGACTTTTCTTGGGTCAATATTTACTCTGTTTCTCCCTTTCTTGAATGTCATTTTAAAAATGTCTGGTTTTTTAGGAGTTATTTATTTGAAAGGCAGAGTGACAGAGAGAAGAGAGACTTTCCACCTGCTGGTTCCCCCCCAAAATGACCTCAACAGCCAGGGCCGGGCCAGGCCAAGGTCAGGAGCCTGGAGCATCTTCTGGGATTCCCATGCGGGTGCCAGAGGCCCAAGTACTTGGCTCATCTTCCACGGCCTTCCCAGGCACAGAGCAGCTGGGACCAGAGCCAGCACTCCGCTTGGGTTGCAGGCCTTACAAGTGGTGGGTTAGCCCCTTTGCTGCGAGGCCAGTCCTCAGATAGCTGTCTTCAACCTCACCTCAAGAAGCAGTTGTTGGTGACGCTTGCATTTTTCTCTGTTGTATTTGTCTGTGGGTAATAAATGCTTCCAGGACTTGCACATGAAGTGAGGAGTAGCTACAGTCCTTTGACCAGTTCCCCGAGGGTCACTGTTGGTGCTACGCAGGGCAAGGAGTCCTTCGAACAAATGCAAAGAGCAGCCAGAATGGTGGAGACACAGAGGGGAGGACTTTGCAAGGATGTGTTTTCTTCCTTGTCGACAAGTCTGCTTGCTGCCTAGACAGAGTGCAAGACCCACATCGCACCGGATCACAGAGGGGTTTGGAGGATGAATGGTTAACACTACAGGTTTATGTTTCATTTCAGTAACTTTTTTTAATTAAACACGTAACATATACTCATTGTGAAAAACAACCTATAGATAGACAAACACAGGAAGAATAATTACCCCCATCCTACAGTCAGTGGGTTCTAGGTTTTTTCTGTGCAAATATCCATACAGGGTACCTATTACTCATGTGGTCTTGTAATCCTCCTGTGAATACTGAGGAAAGACTGAAAATGAGAAAACTCCTGAAAATCACAGTCCAGTCCTTAGTATGCTGGATGTTCTGAGAGGCCTATACTGTGTGTTTTGTCAAATGTGATACTGAATAAACTCATAGATGAAATCTATGCATTTATCCTCTATACCAAGACCTCCGGGGCATTGTGGTGGAGCGGAAAGAACGTGGGTTCGGGAAGCAGGTGGAAATGGTACAAATTTTAGTTGGTTGACTAAGTCCTGTGTGACCTTGATGAATTGCTTAGTTTAAACCACATGAAAACTTGCAATATCTAAGCTTTTTGCATGATGCAGTCTAATTCTTTGAGCACGGTGTTTCCAACTACTAAGCATACTGTGTTCCTGTCTAATGGGTTTGGCATGGGAATTGAGTGAGATAATATTTGGTGAAGTATTGACTTGTAGAAGATGCTCAATGAATGTTAATTCTCTACGTGAAGATCTTCAATGAGAACGCAGTGGGTTTGGGGCGTGAGTGCACCTTGGTCTTCAGAGAGGCAGATGCCAAGGTGGAGTTAAATGTGCAGAAGGTGGTTTAATGACACTGCTCCGGGGAGGGGTTGGGGAATCCAGACCAGGAGACAGCTTTGACTTGGAGTGACAGAGAAGGAGAAGAAAGACAAGTTGGCTGGGAAGGACTTAGATTTCTATGGAGTTCTGAGGAAGTTTGTTAGGGCTGGCCTGAGAGTCAGGGTCAGCTGTCGGAGGAATCGGGGGTCTTCCAGAGACAGGTCCACCTGGGTCCCCGTGCACTGCTCAGTCACGAGCAGGAGTAGCTGCAGGAAGTGCAGCTTCCATGCTGGGGAGCTACCAGTTCTAGAGGTCGGAGGTCAGAGAGGCCCGTTCTTGGAGCCCCCCCGCCCTGCCCCTTCCCAACACCAGACATCAATCAGTGTGATATGTTCCTTCATTTTTTGGGAAAGATCGACTTTAGACTTGGGGAGCAGTTAGGGTGCAGTGAGTGTGGATGTTATGTTTTCCCATCGCCGTCTGTGCCTCTCCCCTCCCCCCATTAACCATTCACGGACTTGACTGCTCTGTTCCCATGCATGTCGGGGTCCCAGCTCTTCTGGGAGCTGCGCACCATGCCTATGGCACCAGGAGGCCCTGGCTGTGGCACTGGGTGGCAATGACCTCCCACACACCATTTCTTGGTGGAAATGCCAAGAGTCCCAACATGAAATATGAGCAATTGTTTGGACTCGGAGCGAGGGATTCCTTGAGAAAGAAAGTCAAAGAGCTGATTGGTGTTACACCCAGGGACTGGAGCCATCACACTCTCCAGTTATTGCCGGGGATATTACCGCCTGCTATTATGGTAATGATATTATAATCTTCTGAGTATTAATAAACTGATAAAAGGTATGATGTCTCGAGATATAGCCACAGGGCTTGATTTCCTTCTTTTTTTTTGTCATTACATAGAGACATAAAAGAAACCTATAAAAAGTAATATAATATTTTAGTTGGGGGCCGTTATGAAATACGATGCTGTCATTTATTTCTGTTAACAGAGATCACCTGCTCATGTCATCTAATCAGAGCCGAGGTGATTGACAGGCCTGTCATGCGGACACATTTTTCAGCTTCTCTAGAGATTTAATGTGTTTCATCAGTCATCGTAATTCTGTGAGAATTTATTCTTTGCAAAACCATCAAAGTCGATGAGCTAATATCAAAGTTTACATTAACAACTCAAAATAGTTCCAACCTTTAAATTGTTGACATGGAAACACATCTTTCTTCACCTTATCAGCGCTCTGCACATGTGCCTGTGTGGACTGGGCTCTGGATTAATCAGAAATACGCTGTTCGATCGTGCCTCCCAGTCAGCAAGAGTTAGGAAGAGAGGCATCGTTATTCATGTATGCTCTGTATCTGCAGAAAACAATCAGTCTAATGGTGCCACCATGTTGGCTGTGTTTCTGTCCTGTTTGATTCAGCTGGAGCAATCCTCACATAATGTGAATTTCCCCAACCCTGTCACCAGAGTAGCTAACAGATGTTTGCTTTGAAGAAGAGACAAAAGGCCTATTCCTGTGCCAGTGCTGTATGTAAAAGTTGGGTGTATTTTATGAATATAAGTATACAAATTAAGAAGAAAGGAAGACACAGAAAAATCCTTAATGTTAGAAAAAGGCATCAAAGGAGATGGGGTTAGTACAAGCATCCTGACTCCCATGGTGCACTGGGAGATTCTTGTAGCCAGGAGCTTGGTCAGGCCGTGGGGTCGGTGGGCCGTGATGCTCCCGTCTCCCTGTGCTCCTTGCAAGATCCTGTTTTCTCTAAGACCACCTTTGAGGGATGAGCTCATACCACTTTCTGTTCCGAATTCAGCCATCTCAGATCCCAGGAGAGGGAGGTGGGATCCCAGAGCCCGGACTGGGGAGCGACAACCCTGCTGCACCGACTGAGATCTTTGTTTGATGTTCTCATTTCAGTGCTGTACCTGGGCGAATGTGAAATTCAAAGCAGCTTGCAGGAAACTGTGGCAAGCCTCTGGAAAACAAGCTAACTAATCCTGCCCCTGCTGCAGACTTTTAGAAATTTCGAGTACTGGGCTCATGGTGATGGTAGTCTCAGAACTAGTTGTTCTCAGAACAAAATGTGCTTTTTCCCTTCTTTGAGTTGCAAAGATCCCTGGGGGATGAGGATGGTGGCATTGACAGTCCTGGTCACTGAGTGGAGGATACAGGAGGGCTGGTTTTACTCGGACCTTGAGTGCACATGGGTCCAGGCCTGTCTGTCGGAGCCTTTGAGTGAAGGGTGAGTAGGGACTCT
The DNA here is from genome assembly GCF_033115175.1 of Lepus europaeus. Lineage (NCBI taxonomy): Eukaryota > Metazoa > Chordata > Mammalia > Lagomorpha > Leporidae > Lepus > Lepus europaeus. The sequence goes on along the minus strand of NC_084830.1, from coordinate 160,331,812 downwards.
GGGACCGATCGATCACGTTAGGTTTGAGCGGTTACGAGAAAATCAGAGCCGCTCATTTGTGTCTTGCTGCATGGACTTGTATCTTCATATTTGTCCAGTCGTGTGTTCTCTCAGCCAACATATATATGTTTGGACATTTGCCATGGGCTGAACTCTGTCCTTGCTGTGGGGGGTGGTGGCTGCAGCTTCAGGGGATTACAGATGCTGATGGCCACGGCTGCAGGACCATAAGAGTCTCGCATCCATCCCTCTCTTCCACGCCTCTGATAGTGTGTCCAAGTCTTAGAAAACCAGGTTCATCTGCCCTTGGTGCCTAGCAGAGGTTGGCACAAACCTGTGTGTGAACTGGGGTGTGTTTGGAGCCTGTGGATATGTATCCTGGTTTGGAGTTGGAGACTCCCCTGCCTCAGATTCTTGTTAGCAGCAGTGAGACAATCGCTGTTATCGTGGTCAGCACAGGTCTCGCTTTCCCCATCACACCCCGTCTACTCCTGCGTGAATCCACACCCAGGGCCGTTGGCTAACCCAGGACTCGCTCCTCACAAGCCCCTGTGTGTGGGCCCCACCAGTCACATCAATCCTTGTGCTCCCATCAGGGTTTCAGCAGCTGGAACAAATGGGAGCTGTTATTGTCAGTTCTGATAACAGCTCATAGACATTAATTAATTAAATCAAGGATCCATCCCAATACCGTTATGTTGACTGCAAGGGAATTTGTTAAACTGTGGGAAACTGTGTGGATACCCCATTCCAGGCAACTTACTCCACTGGATCTGTGTGTTCACTTCACAGTAGTCTGTTTTCTCTTCGTAGTATTTAATTTTTGTTGTAACGTTGTCGTTTGCCAGCTAAGATGGATGTCTGAATTGGCTTAACGAGTTCGAATGAAGAAATGAAGGTCTATGGATAATCAGATTGGAGGTCATTTTGGCTGGATCTCCTCTTCCTGGGGATGGCCATGGTCACTGCTGTGTTCCCAGAGACGTGAGGCCGGGAGAGCGTGCGTCTCTCACAGGCTGGTGCTGTGCACACAACACGCCGCCTTGGCTAGGTCACCTGCGTTTCCTCCCTGGTTCTTCAGGCTTCTTCCTAAACAGTTTTAGTTCTCAGGCAATGGAACGGTTAGCATCAAAGGACAGTTCTTGTATCTAGGCATGTATCTAGTTCACGTATCTGAGCAAGGGAGAGCTCCAGGAAAGGAAAACGTGGAAGCAGGACGTGTCTTCTTAGTTCTTCTAACATCCTTGAGGACACTGGCCCATATCTAGTATGTTAGCCTCTGCAAGATGAAGGAAGGTCCCAGCCCAGCTTGGGACCCCTCATGGGTGAGTGGTCGGCTGTGGTGCTTGGTGCAGTCCCTGGCTCCGGGTCCTGGAACATGTTGATTTCACTGAACTGGACAGGTGGATGGGGCCAGCCTGGGAGGTGTTTGAGCTGGGCAGGCAGATGGGGCCAGCCTGGGAGGTGTCTCACTGAGCAGGACGGGCAGACGGGGCCAGCCTGGGAGGTGTTTGAGCTAGGCAGGCAGATGGGGCCAGCCTGGGAGGTGTCTCACTGAGCAGGACGGAGAGATGGGTCCAGCCTCGGAGGTGTTTCATTGAGCTGGGCAGGCAGACAGGGCCAACCTTTGAGGTGTTTCACTGAGCAGGACGGGCAGACGGGACCAGCCTGGGAGGTGGACAGTCTGTCTTGCTGCAGGCGTTTCACCAGTATGGCTAGCTGAGAAGTCGGGAAGGGTCAGGACTGGCCAAGTCAGGAGTGGTCAGGCAAATGAAGCAGTAGATGCTGAGAACGGGAACTGCAGGAACGCTGGGGGCTCCTGCAGTTGGGGTGGAGTGTTATCCTTTGGCTGCTGGACCCAAGGTTCCCAGAGCTGCCCGTCTTTCAGAGGTTTAGAAATCAACAATTGTATGTGAATTTCAGTTATTAAATGTTGATAATAATACTTTGAAGATGTTGTTGTGACACAAATGAAAGATGCAGATGAAACTCCGGGTTGCACTCTTGGTTTAAGAATTTAGTGTTGGGGCAGGAGCTGCTGTGTCCCAGTGGGTTAAGCTTCTAATCGGGACGCTGACATCGCTCGTTGGAGGGTTTGATTTGAGTCCCAGTTCCTCTGTTTTTCCAGTCCAGCTTCCTCCCATGTGCCTGAGTTCTTTATATGCCCTTGCAGTCTGGAAGATTCAAGATATAGAATGAGAAATGCATGTAGTGGAGGATCTAATTACAGTTTTGTCAGAATGACATATTTACCAAACTATGGAAGTGCTCTCTAATGATGATGTTCATATCAGTGTTTACACAGTTATTTACATACCATATATTCTGTGCACTATTAGTCAAGGGAGAGACTATTGGTGGAGTTTGCTCTTGTGTTAACACTATAAATCTTAGGGGCCGGTGCTGTGATGGATCAGGTAAAAACCACCGCCTGCAGTGCCAGCATCCCATATGGGCACTGGTTCAAGTCCCGGCTGCTCTACTTCTGATCCAGCTCTCTGCTATGGCCTGGGAAAGCAGAATAAGATGGCTCAAGTCCTTAGGCCTCTGTGCCCGTGTCGGAGACCTGGAAGATGCTCCTGGCTCCTGGCTTCAGATCAGCCCAGCTTGGGTTGTTGCAGCCATTTGGGGAGTGAATCAGTGGATAGAGGACCTCTCCCTCTCCCTCTCCCTCTCCCTCTCCCTCTCTTACTCTTTTCACCTCTGCCTCTCTGTAACTCTGCCTTTCAAATGAATAAATCAGTCTTTTTAAAAAAGCTCTAAATCTTACTTTCACACCTTCTGCAAGTGGAGAGAAATGTTACCTTAAAACTGGAATATTTCCCTGAACAATGTCCTTGCGTGCTAAACTCCTAGTTCAGTGTGGATGATCTGGACCTCACGGTGGCTGTGAAGGAAGAGACAAAGCCTCTTGGACTGAGGGCCACATCCCCCCAGCATTCCCCACCAGCCTTGTGCACTTGCTCAGTCAACTCAGTTCTGGAAGCCTTGGTTTACGCACTCAGAGCATTTCGTCGTCAAGAAGAGAAGCCAATGAAACGCTGCGTGGGGCAGGCTTCTGTGAACTGTTAAGGCCGTGAACCTGTGCAGAGTTAATCAGCATCTCAGCGCAAGGTTGTCCGTCCATCATCACCTGTAGTCCGCTGTGTACTGGATCTGGCAGGGTTTGGTGTTTCGCTCTCCATCTTCAGAGATTGTGAAGATGGCTGGCTAACTTCTGCCCTGGGGATCTACTGCAGCTTTGACTCTTGGAAGGCCTGGGAAGTCCAAGGTGGGAGGAGAATGAGAGTGTTTACTTTGGGCGCCAGGGTCCGGTTTCTGTTTGCCAAGCAAAGAAGAGCGCTGTGCTTCAGGTCCAGGTACTTAGTTCCACCAAATGTGTGTTTCTGGGAGATGGACAGCCAAGGCTGCTAACGTTATGAATGAATCTAAATTCTCTTCAAGATTGATTTAATTTTTGAAAGCTATGTCCACGTATTTGAAGGGCACGTGGGAAGAAGCTGGACTGGAAGAACAGAGGAATTGGAACTCAAATCAAACCCTCCAACGAGCGATGTTGGTGTCCCGATTAGAAGCTTAACCCACTGGGACACGGCAGCTCCTGCCCCAAAACTAAATTCTTAAATGAAGAGTGGAACCCAGAGTTTCATCTGCGTCTTTCATTTGTGCCACAGCAACATCTTCAAAGTATTATTATCAACATTTAATAACTGAAATTCACATACAATTGTTGATTTCTAAACCTCTGAAAGACGGGCAGCTCTGGGAACCTTGGGTCCAGCAGCCAAAGGGTAACACTCCACCCCAACTGGACCACATGCCTGAGTTCCTGGCTCCTGGTTTCAGCCTGGCTCAACCCTGGCTGCCGTGGGCATTTGGGAAGTGAACCAATAGGAGGAAGAGAACTCTGTCTTCGTTTTTGCCTTTGTTACTCTGCCTTTCAATTAAGTAAATGACAAATCATTCAATCTCTGTCTTAGGGGTTAGTGAGTTAAGCCGCTGCCTGCAATGCTGGCAGACCATATGAGCATCATTTAGATTCCTGGCTGCTCCACTTCTGATCCAGCTCCCTGCTAATGCTCCAGGGAAAGCCATGGAAGATGGCCCAAGTACGTGGGTCCCTGCCACTCATGCAGGAGACCCAGTTGAAGTTTCAGGCTCTGGCTTCAGCCTGGCCCAGCCCTGGCTGTTGTGACCATTTATGGAATGAACCAGTGGATAGAAGCTTGGTGTTTGTCTGTCTGCCTTTTTTGGTAGGGATTTTCAAACCTCAATATGCATGGGAATCTTGTTAAAATGTGGCTTCTTATGCATAAGTCTAGGGGATAAAGAGTCATATCTTTTTTTTTTTTTTTTTTTTTTTTTGGACAGGCATAGTGGACAGTGAGAGAGAGAGATGGGGAGAAAGGTCTTCCTTTGCCGTTGGTTCACCCTCCAATGGCCGCTGCGGCTGGTGTGCTGTGGCTGGCGCATCAGGCTGATCCGAAGGCAGGAGCCAGGTGCTTCTCCTGGTCTCCCATGCGGGTGCAGGGCCCAAGCACCTGGGCCATCCTCCACTGCCTTCCCCGGGCCATAGCAGAGAACTAGGCTGGAAGAGGGGCGACCGGGACTAGAACCTGGTGTGCCGGCACCGCAAGGCAGAGGATTAGTCTATTGAGCCTTGGCGCCAGCCGAGAGTCATATCTTTTTAAAAATTATATTAAAATACAACATCCAAAACAAGATATGCTAATAAGTGTACATATCAATGAGTTTTTTTTGTCATCTGATCACATTCCTAATCAGTACCCAAATTAGTAACAAAACATTACTAGTACCGCAAGAGTCCTCATTGTTTTCCACTCCCCATTTCATCTCTTAAAATGTGAAATAAGAGTGTATTGTCATTCACATGGTGTGACTCAGCGAGGCACTGTTTATAACTATGTGTGAAACGATCTACCGTCCTTACAGTATCATCTCTCTATTAACCACCACAAACACAAGGAAACATGCGATATTTGTCTTTTTAGGGCTGAATCATTTTCATTTTGTTGCCAATGGCAGAATTTCATTCTTTTTCTTGAATGAGTAATAATCCATTGTGTGTGTGTGTGTGTATCACATTTTCTTTATCCAGTCATCAGCTGATGGCCATCTAGGTTGATTCCATAGCTTAGCTAATGTGAATTGAGCTGCAGTAAACAGGGTAGTGCATGTAACTCCTTCATATATTGATTTTATATTCCCTCGGATCTGCTCCCAGGAGTGGGATAGCTGGGTCATATAGTACATTGACTTTGAGTTTCCTGGGAGAGCTGTCTTCTGTATGGTTGCACCAGTTTACATTCCCACCAGTAGTGTATTATGATACCTTTTTATTCCCACATCCTCATCACCAGCTTTTTTTGTTTTTTAATTTTTGGATGATAGCCCATTCTAACAGGGGCGAGGTGATGTCTATGGTGGTTTTTCCTTGCGTTTCACTGATGGCTAGTCATCCTGAGTGTTTTTTCATGCCTCTGTTAGCCATTTGTATTTCCTCCTTTGAAAAATGCCTGTTTATATCCTTGGTCCATTTCTTAACTTGATTGCCTGTTTTGTTGGTGTGGAGTTTCTGAATATTAATCCTTTACCAAATGCATAGTTTACAGGCATTTTCTCCCATTCTGTCAGTTGCCTCTTCACAGTTAGTGGTTTCCTTTGCTGTGCAGAAGCTTCTTAGCTTATCCCACCTGTCGTTCTTGCTTTTACTGCCCGTGCTCCTGGAGTTTTACCTAGGAAGTCTTTGCCTATGCCAGTGTCTTGCAGCATTCTGCCTGTTTTCCTCTAGTAACTTGATGGTTTAAGGTCTCAGGCCAGATCCTTGATCCACTATGAGCTGATTTCTCTATAGGTGAGGTAAGCCATCTTGTTTTAGATTTCTTCATATGGAAATCCAATTTGCCCAACACTATTTGTTGGAGAGGCTGTCCTTTTTGTCAGGGAATGATTTTAACTTGCTTGGCAAAGATTACTTGGTTGTTGATATGTGATTTAATTTTGAGGGTTTTTTTTAAAGATTTATTTATTCATTTGAAAGTCAGAGTTACACAGAGAGAGGAAAGGTAGAGAGAGAGAGAGAGAGAGAGAGAGAGAGGGAGAGAGAGAGAGGTCTTTCATCCAATGGTTCAATACCCAGTTGGCTGCAACAGCCGGATCTGCACTGATCCAAAGCCAGGAGCTGGGAGCTTCTTCTGAGTCTCCACGAGGGTCTAAATTATCTTTTTGATGTGTGGTTGAATTTGATTATCTGGTATTTTGATGAGGATTTTGCATTTTCCTTTATCAACGATATTGGTCTATAGTTCTCGTTTTTGTTGTTGTGCCTTTCTTTAGTTTTTGGAATTAAGTTAATTCTGGCCTCATAGAATGAGTTTGAAAGGGTTCCCTCCCTTTTAGTTGTTTTGAATAGTTTTAGTATAATTGGGATTACTTCTTCCTGGAAAGTTTGGCAGAATTGAGGAGCGAAGCCGTCCTGTCCTGGCTTTTCTTTGTTGGGAGGCTCTGTATTACTGATTCAGTCTCAGTGTTGGTTACTGGTGTCTTCATGCCTCAATTATGGCAAATTCTATATGTCCAGAAATTTCCATTTCTTCTAGATTTTCTAATTTGTTAGCACATACCTATTTGTAGTAATTCATAATTATTCTTTGTATTTCTGTGGTATCAGTTGTAACATTTTTCATCTTTGATTTTATTAATTTGGGTCTTTCTCACTTTTTTTGCTAGTTGGGCCATTTTTTTATAAATTTTATTTTTTCAAGAAATCAGCTCTTTATTCATTGACATTTTGTATACTTTTAAAATGTTTAATTTTGTTTATTCCCTAATTTTTATTATGTCTTTCCTTACATTAATTTTGGATTTGGTTTTTCATGTTTTTCTAGGTCCTTGATATAAATTATTAGATCACTTATTTGATATCTTTCTAATTTTTTGATGTAGGCTCTTATTGATGTAAACCTTCCTGTTAACACTGTGCTTGCTGTATCACATAGGTTTTCTTTTTTGATTTTTTTTAATAATACATCTGACTTTATTTTCAAATACTGTTTGAAATGCACTTGTTATCATATTGCCATTCATAAAGACAGTTTTCCATATTTGGTAGCTCAGGCATCCCTTGAATGGAAATATTGTAAAATAACTGCCTAAGGCTTCATCTCAGAATATTATTAATAGGATATTAATACATTGGATATTATAATATTATTATATTATAGTATTTGTTTCAATTTTTTAAAATTTCTTTTTGAAAATGAAAATACAAGATAAGGAGTTTATTTTCCCTCTGATTTATCCTATTCATTCAGAGGCCAGTCTACATGTTTGTAGATTTTTCAGAGTTTCTTTTGCTGCTGATTTCCAACTGAATTCTGTTGTGCTGAGAAAGGATATATGACTTGATTTCAAATGTTTTGAATTTGTTGAGACTTGTTTAATGGCCTACTATGTGTTCTATCCTAGAGAGTGTTCTATGCACTGATTAAGAGAGTATATATTCTGTAGCTATGGAATGAAATGTTCTGTAGCTGTCTTCTAAGTCCATTTGGTCTATAGTGTAGATTAGCTCTGTTGTTTCTTTGTTGATTTTTTGCCTGATTGATCTGTCCATTGATGAAAGTTACTATACTTAAACGATGTTTCCATTTAGATCCATTAATATTTACTTTGTAGAACTGGGTGCACTAGCAGTGGGCATGCACACATCGACTGTAGTCATAGCTGTTAAGTTGAATCCTTCATCATTCTATGATAACCTTTGTCTCTTTTATTTTTCTTTTTTTGAGATTTATTTATTTACTTGAAAGAAGTTACACAGAGAGAGGAAAGGCAGAGAAGGGGAGAGAGAGAGGTCTCCCATCCGCTGGTTCACTCCCCAGATAGCCGCAATGGGCGGAGATGCGCTGATCCAAAGCCAGGAGCCAGGAGCTTCTTCCAGGTCTCCCACGCAGGTGCAGGGGCCCAAGCACTTGGACCATCCTCCACTGCCTTCCCAGGCCAGAGCAGAGAGCTGGACTGGAAGAGGGGCAACCAGGACTAGAACCGGCACCCATATGGGATGCCGGCACTGCAGGCAGTGGTTTTACCTGCTATGCCACAGTGCCAGCCCCAACTTTTGGCTCTTTTCTAGGAAGATATACTGTATTTTATTTGAAAGTCACAGTTACTGGGGCCTGTGCTATGGCTTAGAGAGTAAAGCCACCACTTGAAGTGCCAGCATCCCATATGGGCACTGGTTGAGAACTACCTGCTTCACTTTCAATCCAGCTCTCTGCTTTGACTTGGGAAAACAGTAGAAGATGGCCCAAGTGCTTGGCTCCCTGCACCCACGTGGGAGACCTGGAAGAAGCTCCAGGCTTTGGATCAGCCCAGCTTCAGCCATTTTGGTCATTTGGGGAGTGAACCAGCAGATAGAAGACCTCTCTCTCTATCTCTGTGCCTCTGCCTCTCATAACTCTGCTGCTCAAATAAATAAATAAATAAATCTTAAAAAAAGAAAAAGAATTACACACACACACACACTCTCTCACACACACACAGACAGAAATCTTCCATTTGCTGGTTTACTCCCTAGATAGCTAAAAATATATGTCTTGGTGAAAACTTCTTAAAATCATGCCTGTTTGGGGTCCTATGTGTTTTCTGTCTTTGACCATATCTTTCTCCAAATTGGGGAAATTTTTGCTAGCATCTCACTGAACAAGTTTTTTTTTTTTTTTTTTTTTTTGAGATTTATTTATTTATTTGAAAGAGTTACACAGAGAAGAAGGAGGGAGACACACACACATACACACACACAGAAAAAGAGAGGGAGAGAGGGAGATCCTTCATCTGCTGGTTTACTCCCCAGATGGCCGCAATGGACAGAGCTGCGCTGATCCGAAGCCAGGAGCCAGGAGCTTCTTCTGGGTCTCTCACGTGAGTGCCGGGGCCCAAGAACTTGGTCAATCTTCTATTGCTTTTCCCAGACCATAGCAGAGAGCTGGACTGGAAGTGGCACAGCCACAACTTGGACCAGCACCCATATGGGATGCCGGCACTGCAGGCAGCAGTTTCACCTGCTACACCTCTGAACAAGGTTTTGTATCCAATAGCTTCAGGAACTCCTGTGACTAATGTATTTGGTTGTTTTTGATATCCCATACATTCCAACTAAACACTGTTTTGGTCTTTCTAATTATTTCTTTTTTTGTTTGTTTGTTTGTTTTACTATTTCAGAAGTCCTGTCTCTGGATTGGATACTCATTCTTCTACCTCTGCATGTCAGTTAGGGCTTTCCATTGCGTTTTTTATTCGACTTATTGATTATTTCATTTGTAAATATTTCTGTCTCCTCTTTCTTCATTATCTCTCTCTCTGCAAAATTTCTCATCCATGTCATGTACATATTTACTTATTTTAGTTTAACTGTTTCTCTATGTTTTTGAATAACCTTACAATCATTTTAAAAATTTCTTTTCGGGCATTTCATCAACCTCCCCTTCTTCACACTGCAATATTAATGTATTATTGTGTTCCATTTGAGGAATCCCCTCACCTTCCTTGTTCTTGTTTCTTGTGTTTCTACATTGATTTTTATGCATCTGAGAGATGGTTGAGGGCTTTATTCTTGGAAATGTGCCTCTGTGCATCAGCACAATGACGGAGGCTCACGCTGGAGTGCCAGGGGTTTGTGCTGTGTGCGACCAGGGAGCCCCGGCCACTGTGTACGGGTGGGACGGGAGTCCAGGTAACACCCATGCTGGGTGTGGAGGAGATCTTCTGGCTACAGTCAGTAGTGGAAGGGGATGTTGGCGCTGGCTGGTGTGTTCGCAGTCTCAGCCATTCTCTGTGCCAAGGTGAAACAGCTGATTCATGGTCTAGAACAAGCTCATGGTGCTGTATACCCGCACCCCCCACCCCAGGCATGCTCACCATAAAGAGCACTGACCCATTTCACAGTGTGTCCTCCGAGACCTCTGTCCCCAAGAGACCACAGTGGTGCACAGGAACCCTGTCACAGCCCACGACCTGCTCAGCCCTGTGGCCTCGGCGCAGAAGTCTCACAGATACAGAGTGCTGTTGGTGGATGCCCACCCTGCAAGCTCTCCCAACCCTGGAGCAGGCTGTCCATCATTCCCCAAGTCAGGAGAGCGATCAACTGCAGCACCATCTCAGGAAACTGAGTCTGGCGCTTAGGTGCGGGGAGAAGAGGAGGCAATGTAGCATCCCTTTACAGAGCCAAGGAATCACTCGGCCCCTGCCCCCTGCCGGCCTCGCAGGCTGGACTCCAGGCGAGTGAGGACCATGGAAGGAAAGCCACCAGGGGCAGGGGCTGCAGCAGCCGGCTCTCACTCTGCCTGGGGAGTTGGTTTTTCCCAGTTGGCACCAGCGGTGTATCAGCAGGTGTCACTGGTGGGGGGGGGGGGTGGCCAGTGGCTGCCTGTCTGTCCCTCTCTTCACTGCTCCATGGAATCTTTACTCTGATCTGGCCATGCTTGGCTGAGAATGTCCCCTGCGAATGTGGTCCTTCCTTCGTTTCTGTGCTACCTCCTTGTGTGGCCGGTGCAGTGCCTCGTTATTCGGCCATCTTGGATCTCCTGGGAGTCTTCGTCTAACAAGGGTCTGACTGCTGCTGCCGCTGGGCTGGTGCAGGCAGGGACAAGCATCCCAGCTCTGTGGGTGGATTAGCTTCCACTTCAGGAGCCACTGTTTGCCACGTTACGTGTGGAAGCTCACTATCTGTTTTGAGTACTCGTTGGCTGGAAATGAAGCCCTTCCTGGGGTTTTTGTTTTGTTCTTTCTTCCTAACAGTGCGTGACGTCCACCAAGATGTGTGTGGTCACCTTGCACCAGGGCTGCCAAACCCGCGGACAGCTCTGCTCCACTTTCCTGTGGATGTCATGTGTGGCACGTGGCCCGCGGCCTCTGATTTCCCACGTTCAGTCCCACGGTTCATGCAAAACTCCACGCACTTTTCCTTGCTCTGGCTTTTTCTGCCCTGGAAGCGAGCCCCTTGTGTCGTGCGGGTGCTCCCTTGAAGACGTCATGGGTGTAACCACAGTGCCCGCTGAGCTGCCTCCGGGGAGGCTAGAGGGCTCCAGTCCCAGTGCCCTCCCCTGCTGTCCAGCCTTGGTCCTTCCTGCGTGTTTTTTGCCTTCCATTGGCTTGCACTAGTCCTCCGTTTGCTCCCTTGACTGGGAGTGGGAGCAGTATAAACCGGCTTGTGTACTTGGCCACTGCCCGTTTAGTCCTTAGAGGGACCCTTTTGCGGGAGCCGAGGCACTGCAGGACACAAGGCAGCAGTTGAGGGACTACAGAGCTTTCCTTGTCTTTCACGTGGCTTGTCCACACCGTCAGAAGGTGCACAGTGGACTCCTTGTATGTAAAGACATCTGTTTTGTGTGCCCCTCTCCACTCGGATTCTCACGTCTCTCGGCCTGTTTGCAAAACTGAAGCAAGCGGAGCTGAATGCCACTGTTCGCAGGTGGTTTACTTGTGATGTATATAAAATAAAATAAAATTCAGCACCAGTGACCACATATGTTAGGGATCAAGCAGAAAAGTGGCATCAATTGGAGGGCTATCCAAAAAGTTCATGGAAAATGGAATTAAAAGATGAGTTTATTTTGATACAAAAATGTTTGAAATCTGTGCTTAGTTTTCCATAACATACATTTTCCATGGCCTTTGTGAGTCCCCTTATGTATATATTTGTGGGTGTGTGTGTGTGTCGAGACCAGGAGAGAGAGAGAGAGAGAGAGAGAGAGAGCAAAGTATTGTAAGGAATCGATTGTGTAGTGTAGGCTGGCGTGTCTGATGTCCATAAGGAAAGACCCGGTACAGAGCAGACTGAAACTGGGAGGCATGAAGAGGTGATCCGTGGCTGGAATTTGTTGTTCTTCAGGGGATTGAGGGGTCTGTCACTCATGGGAGAAGAGCAGATGTGGTCTTGGATTTGCAAGTCCCTTATCCCTAGACAGCACCCCCTGCAGTGCAGGGCAAGTTCCTTCAGATGGTGGAAGGAGGGAAGAAAGCTGCAGAACAAATGGTGGAAGAAAAAAATCCTGCCTGAGAAATCGGAATTCCTGCATGGACACATCACTGAAACGTGCGCCACTTACATGGAGCAGGAGGCGGAAGCATTGGTGGGAAGTCTGGTCCTGCATTTGCAGAGTGGGGGGGGGGGGACACTCGGACACCCCAGGCTGTATGGCAGTCCCGTGGGAGTACAGGTTAGAAAAATTATTATTATTAGAAAATAGTGAAGATGGCTCACGTGGGGAAAATGTACATGCACAGGCACATGAGGAAACGCACAGCATGGAGGAGCCACAGGAGACCAAGCACCCCAAGCCCTGAGACAGCAGTGTGGCCCTGGAAACTGTGCACGTGGTAGAAGAGAGGAAAGCAGGAGTAGATAGCAAGGTGACGCAGCGGGGGATTGCTGTGGCGACGTACCGGCAATGATTCATAAAACATCCACAGTGCTTCCAGAAAGAAACAAGACACACTGAAATCTTTAAAGTGTGTCTATAACTTTAAGGAACAGTTGAGAAGGTCTTGGAATGTTCCAGAGGTTTTCTTGTGCAGAATGGAGAAATTGCTGCGAGTTATGGTAGTTCAATGTTCCAAACAGTAAGCTTTTTTTTTTTTGAGATTTCTTTTTTTTTTAAATTAAACTTTTATTTAATGAATATAAATTTCCAAAGTACAGCTTATGGGTTACAATGGCTTCCCCCCCCCCATAACTTCCCTCCCACCTGCAACCCTCCCCTTTCCCGCTCCCTCTCCCCTTCCAATCACATTATGATTCATTTTCAATTCTCTTTATATACAGAAGATCAGTTTAATATATATTAAGTAACGATTTCAACAGTTTGCCCCCATATAGCAACACAAAGTGAAAAAAAAAATACTGTTGGAGTACTAGTTATAGCATTAAATAAGAGTGTACAGCACATTAAAGGCAAAGCTCCTACATAATATTTTTTTAAAAAATTAATTAATTTTCTATGCCATTTCCAATTTAACACCAGGGTTTTTTTTTTTTTTTCATTTCCAATTATCTTTATATACAGAAGATCGATTCAGTATATAATTAGTAAAGATCACATCAGTTTGTACCCACGCAGAAACACAAAGTGTAAATATACTGTTTCAGTACTAGTTATAGCATCACTGCACATTAGACAACACATTAGGGACAGATCCCACATGGGATGTAAGTACACAGTGACTCCTGTTGCTGACTTAACAATTTGACACTCCTGTTCATGGCGTCAGTAATCTCCCTAGGCTCTAGTCATGAGTTGCCAGGGCTATGGAAGCCTTTAGAGTTCGCTGACTTTGATCTTATTCCGATAGGGTCATAGTCAAAGTGGAAGTTCTCTCCTCCCTCCAGAGAAAGGTACCTCCTTCTTTGATGGCCCCGTTCTTTCCACTGGGATCTCACTCGCAGAGATCTTTCATTTAGGTCTTCTTCTTTTTTTTTTTTTTTTCCATGGTATCTTGGCTTTCCATGCCTACAATACTCTCATGGGCTCAGTAAGCTTTTAAATCTGTGAAGCCTTGAAATAGGTGGAGTGTGCTAATGATCAAAATGCGCATGTTTGAAAAGACATAAACAAGTGAACATCGCTTTCAGCCAATTGTTCCAAAACTTTAAAAACAAGTTCCCAATTCTGTCACCTTCTCTGTAGTGCTCCAGATATTTTATGGACAATACATACAGGGACACATGCTCTTGACCATGATTCCAAACTTGCTGCTGGTATCACTACTCTTTAGCGATGGCAAACGTTTTGGTAGTTTTAGTCCGATTAATTCTTTGAATGTTTGAAGCCATTTTTAAATGCTTTCTTGGAATTTTAATCATCTTTCCCATGTTCTCGGTGGGTTTGATAAGTATCCTCTCCCACCCAAAAGGTTCACAGACCAAACCACTCCAAGCCAGCGGTTGTGGCGTGGGTTTCCTGGTCCAGTGCCATCTGTGGTCACTTAATCCTGTGATGAATTTTTGCGATCATATTTTCTTTTAAAACAGGATACCTCTTCCTTTGCCCGACACCCCTGCTCATGGGATATTTGGCCCCATGTTTGTTGGGCTCCTATACAGTTTTGTGTGCCAGGAGGTGAGCAGTTCCGTGGGCAGCCTCTCCTCTGGTGTGTGGATCACCTGTTCCCTTTGCCTCGGGGACTTCCTTGCTGCCTGGATAGTGCTTGGGAGTTCACCTTTCTGCTCAGATTTGCTGTTTCTGTGCCCACATGTACACATTTCCGTACATAAAAGAATAATGCTTATCTTCATTAAGCAAATAAATTATCATTTCTACAGGAAATGTAACCTTTATGGAGAGAATGCTTCCTCATAATTACAAGTAGTTAAGAAACCCTAGTATGTTTTTTCTTCTTTAGGAATGTGTCCCTTTCTGTAAACATTTTCTTGTTAAATATTATTTTGAGTTGTGGGTAAGAATCAGAGTCTATTCCCTTGCTTAGCCTTAGTGACTTCTTCTGTTTTGTTACTTACTTTGTCACAACATGGCCAAATGTACCCCTCTGAACAGGCTCCCTTGTTACCACCATGCCGGGTACTTTTGCTAACCCTCCACCTGCGGCGCTGGCACCCCAGGTTCTAGTCCTGGTCGGGGCGCCGGTTCTGTCCCGGTTGCCCCTCTTCCACTCCAGCTCTCTGCTGGGGCCCAGGAAGGCAGTGGAGGATGGCCCAAGTGCTTGGACCCCTGCACCTGCACAGGAGATCAGGAGGAGGCACCTGGCTCCTGGCTTCGGATCAGCGCAGCGCACTGGCCGTAGCAGCCATTTGGGGGGTGAACCAATGGAAAAGGAAGACCTTTCTCTCTGTCTCTCTCTCTCTCTCACTGTCCACTCTGCCTGTCAAAAAAAAAAAAAAAAAAAAAAAGGTTTTCCCCTTCTGGCAGCCACATTCCAGGCCCATCAGTTATTTCCTGTGCTGAGACCAGGACTGTGTTACTCTGTGAGGAACCTGATTTCCCTCTATGGAGAAGAGTATGCAGGGCCCACACATCTGGGAACGGCGGTGGGGAGGCCACGTGGCTGTGCATGACAGGCTTGTGACCGCGCTGGGAACAGCGTTGATTCTAGGTCTGGAGTGCTCACTGAGTTCCAGGTCCCAAGTCTGGCACTCCCAAATCATTCTATAAATTTTAACTCTAAGTTTTCAAACATTTCATTTCCGGTACAAGGGTTTCTTTTTTGTGTTTCATAATTTCTTTAGCCTTTTGTCACATTGATGTTCCCCTTTTCATTCTGTAGTTACCTGATTGCCAGACAAATTAGGCGCAGCTGGAGACAGAAGTCTGAATCCACCTAGAATGAGGCACAGGAACTCAATGAAACGAAAAATAGGAGGTCGATGTTAAGCGACGTGAAGGGCAAGTTCACTGGGGATTTGTAGCCTTGGTCAGTGGGGACTCCAATAGAAGCGTAGTGAGGGAGTGAGAGGCACAACTCAACAGAGGGTGGCTGGGAGTTTTCAAACACACAAACAGCATCATCCTCAGATAAGAGGAATACATAGAGGAAGACAGAATTCCAAACTGCACCCCCAACCACCCACCCATTCCCAGGCCCTGGGGTGCACCTGCCGTATTGTCTCCATCTGTAAGGGCCAGACCTGTGGACATGATGGAACTTCACCGTGTGATAAGGTTATGGTTTACGGCAAGGATGGGTGGTTTGCTGATGCAATGAAGTTCTCAAATGAGCTGCTGTTGGGTTAATCCAAGGACACTTTTTCCCTGTTGGACCAGTTTTAATCACATGGAACCCGAGAAGGAGGAGCTGGGCCCCTCCTGAGGACAGATTGGCCTGCTAGCCTCCTGGAAGGCAGAGGCCACCACGAGCTCCTTGCACTTGGCCGGGAATGGTGGGTGAGTGGCTTCGGGACCCTGAGTGGCTCCCGCACCATTGCCAGTGGGAAAATGTGGACTCAGCCGTCCAGTTGCCAGGAGAGGAATTCCGCCAGCAGACCGAAGGCTCTTGGAAGTGACTTTTCTCGCTTTTGAGGAGGTCTTGTCCTGACCTGCATCCTGGTAAGACTGAAGCCGTGAACGTAGGGAAACAGCGCCGGTGCTCCTGAACCGTGGGAACTGTGCCGTAAGGAAAATGTCGGCTGGCTCTACCGAGAGCACAGCACACAAGCCAACGCTATGGGACATCCCCTCCGAAGTCCAGGACAGTGTGTTCGGATCTCTCTGGGTGCTGCGGTCAGCCTAGAGCACGCTGGAGACTACGGTGTTGACCCACTGTGGAGTGCTTCTCAAGACTGCTGGATGAGCAGTGCCCGGAGAGAGTGGGGTGCCCTGACTGTAGCTGTTTCCCTCAGTAAACCTGACTTCGACGGCGAGGAAAGAGATAAGCTGATACTTTGAAATGAGCATGAGGCGTGGGATCTTTTTGCACTGTGGCAGGAAAGAATAAGCTATGTCCAAATGTGAATTAGAAGGAGCCAGGGTAGGAGGAGAGATCAAAGACAGAGAAACAGTGGCTTGAACTTGTGCCCAAGACCCCAGCAGGGAGGGGGGAAGGGAACCATGAAGAGAGCCACATAATTTTTCTGAGTTTTAAGAAAGTTACAAAAGTCTCTTCTCTTTCAAGGCACATGAATATTTTCTTATTTGGGCTGAATAATTTATTCATTAGACCGCTACAGAATTTGAGATTATTCAAAAACGGGTGCAGAGCTAACGTTAATCCTTGTGCACCTTTTTTATCTTTTAATTGTCTTTGCTGATGAAATCAATAGCATAAAGAGAATTTGGGAAAGATGTTTCTTCCACTGAAGAAATCTTAAGAAAGACTCTAAAGCATTATATTTGCATGTCAACGATGGTGAGCTAATTACAAATGGCTCTTTTGGACTGGAGACATAAAGTAGAATATTTGGTTAATCATGATGGTTATAGCCTGGGGCTATAATATAATACAATGGCTGGCTTCCAAAAATATTGTATAATTCCACATTTCAATTTGGAAAGCCTAACACTTTCATTCTCCTGATTATTGCAAATTAATGAGGTTTTGCTGTGATGCAGAGACTCAGCCCAGGGAAGAAGGGTGCCCAGTTTACTGGTCAGTACTTGAAATTTTCCAGTGCGCTTCTTTTTCTTCTTTCTTGATTTTAACCCAAAGCACTTTTCCAGAATCGCTCTCAAGCTGAGCGCCTTCCCGCCACACCTGGTGTAAGCCTTGGCCCCTGCTCCGCTCTGTTAAGTGGAGTTTGCCTGAGTGTGAAGTCTTCCCAGGCTGTGGCCCCTGCATGCGGAAAGGCAATTTGCTTCCTGCTGCTTTGTCTTGGGCACCTCCCAGTGTGCTTTGCTGACAGCTCAGCAATTTTAATGGCCCTTTTTAATGGCTAAAAACAGACCCGGTCTGTCCAAACATAGCCTATTCACCAGCTCTCGTCAAAACAATTCGGTGTTGCTATATGACGATGCAGCAGACCGTGGAACACGGCCACACAGGCTCCATTCAAGTCCCAAGTCGGACCCTGGGGCCAAAGTAAGTCAACCCGAGCAGCGGTCACATGAAATCCGTTCTTTTTTTTTTTTTTTAAACCATCTGTTTCTGGAACAAGGCTGCTGTCTCACTGGGACAACAGGAGCTCCATTTGCAAAAGCAGCTCTGGCCATTAGGGAAGCTGCTGCCTAGAGGGGTCGGGCTGTGGGCTGTCCTGGGCGCTGCACACCTTCGCTGCACAGCGTGGTATAGAAAAGCTGAGGCTAGCTGGTGCCTGATACATCCAATTCTCCATGCAAATTACCGGTAACCACTTTATGTCCCTCTGAAGCCGACACCCGCATTAAATATCTGTGTCCTTACCGTAACTTTTTGACTTCTACCGCTTTGCTATCAGGTGGTTCTCGTTTCAAGTTCTTTGTAGTGTCCTGACCTGCTGCGATAGAGCAGTAAAGGGAA
Source organism: Lepus europaeus (assembly GCF_033115175.1). Lineage (NCBI taxonomy): Eukaryota > Metazoa > Chordata > Mammalia > Lagomorpha > Leporidae > Lepus > Lepus europaeus. The sequence goes on along the minus strand of NC_084830.1, from coordinate 160,313,848 downwards.
CGCCAAATGACACTTAAAATAAAAAATCACTCGTTTCTCCAGGCTCCCTTAGGGATGTAATTTTAAAGTGTAAATGTATTAACGACCCTTCAATGAAAATGCGTCTTCCCCTGCAGTTGTCGTTTTTTTTTAAAGGTGAATTTCTAGGCGGTATTTAACACATGCACATTTAACAGTGTTGCTATAAACTGTTTCATCCAAGGACTCTCCTTTCTGGGCACACAAAAACCAGAAAATAGCCTTTGCCCAATGGTTATTACTCATTTATCTCAGCCAGTGTCCAAGTTGCACGTATTTATTTGAAAATTGACTTTATTTGTGGGAAAAAAGAAAACATGACTGCACAGTCAGTGGAACTATGTTGCAGATCGCCACCACCACCTCCTCTGGGACTTGGTTTGTGCAAGACAGGGAGAAGGACTTCCCGGCCCAGGGGACAAGTGTGTGACTCCCGATTCATGAGGATGAGGAAACAGGGGTTCAAAGCCTTAGAAAAAGTTGCAGGAGAGACATTTGTCATTCTCTAAGGGCCTGGCCTTCTCATCTGACTTGAAACCATTCCTTTGTCTTAGGAACATTGGGGAGGTTGTGGAGGGCAGGGGAGAAGAAATAACCCCACTGAGAGCTTAATTAACAAGTGAAATGGGGGAGGGGATTGTTAAAGTGTGCTACCTAGGACAGTGGGGAGGCTGGATGATTGAGGTCAAGCCAGTACTGGGCACCCCAGGAATGGGTGGGTGCTGGGTATCGCCAGGTACCTGTGCTGAGATCCTGTACCCATGACTTTGTACTTTCATGGGGTCCCCTTGTTGGACCAGGATGCCTGTGATTTGTGTGATCATTGGAGGAAAGACCAAGAGCAAGTCTGAGAGCTGAGATCCTTGCTCTCTCTGATGCAGAGAGCAGAGTCAGCCCCGATGCATGCTGGGCACTTCTCAGCAGGTACAGAGTGGAGTAACCTGGGGCTACCGGTGCTTGAACTGTGCGTTCTTCCTTCACAGATAAAGAGATAACCCAGAGTTGCATTGCAGATACAGTTGTTAAAGCTGGAATCCTTGTAAAAGCCTTAGCAATCACATGAGTTCCAGCGTGGGCACAGTCAATGTACTGTCATTTCTCTGGAGGGAATCCACCAGCAGGGGACTGGACTCGAAGGATGGAGCAGCTGGCTGATGTCCAGGAAGACAGCTGCAGCAGGTGCATGTGATAGGAAATGCACCAATCAGTCATATCCTCATCTCCAGGGAGCCTGGGTCAGTCCTGCCCTTGCTGGCGTCTGAAGAGGTCTCGCTGGGATACGGGAACCCTGCATTTCATACGGAAGTTTGGAAGAGCTGCCCCTGTGCTGAGTGTAAATGGGAAGAGGCAGCTGTGTCTCCTTGGTGTTGGTTCAGCAGTGTCCAGTTCAGACACATCTACAGAAAATGCCCCCATCAGTTTCTTAGGGGGTGTGGTGGCGAGTGGAGGGGAGGCGGGTTATTTTGTTCTGTCACGCGCTATGCCTGCTGTGTTACGATCCGAAAAGGGGGACAGTTCCCAATTCTCCTGGTATTGTCATGCCTCAGACAATTTATCAATTTCACCTAGAATTTGTGGTAAAGCAAATTATTTATAATACGTCCACTGCTTTGTCCTTGGTGGTGAGTTTTGCTTCCAGCTTAGTTCTAAAATTCAATGAGAATGTCCCAATATTGCCTAATAAAGAGAGAGAGAGCCAGCAAGTGGATAGTATCTCAAGCATATTTTATATCTTATCACCTTTAATGAGGGATCACTCAAGTGATCGACTGGCTGCCTTCAATGTTTTCCATGGTATTTAGTGAGAGCAGTGTTTTCTTTGCTCTATTGCAGATACTACCAGTACTAAATATTTAATCGCCAATGAGTGCTGCAGTACCTGTTCCCAAGAAGTCCTAAATAATGAGCCCATGTGCACTTAGGGACTCTCTGTTGTTGGCTGATTAGGTTGACTTTTTGCCAGGACTGAGGGCGGATGGCTTCTTGCTCATGGCAGAGAGAAAGCTTAATGCCAAGGTCACTGGCAAAGCTGACTAAGGGAAGCCGCCTCTTCCTAGGCGTGCAGGCTGACGCTGCCTTGAGTAATAAAAGTTCCTTCAGTTTACCCAATTTCCCCATGAAAGATAACAAAATATCTTTTACATCTGACCTAAAATGTGCTCCTGTGTATCTCTGTGGTATGTTCCTGTCCCCATAGCTATAATTCTTCATTTTTACAAATGGAAAAACCGATTCAGAGAGAAATTAAATTGTTGATCCTTCCCTGTACATCAGTGATAGTAGAAGGATTAGATCAGATACCCTGATCTCTCTTAAGAGGCTCTATCACAAATGTCAGATGCAATCTTGCTACCCCTGCTCTTACGGGAGCCGTGGGCCTCAGCAAGTTGCCTCTTCTCCTTAAGCTCTGGCTCTCTCGTCTGCTGAGTGGAGCCGAAGACAGCTATCAGAAACGTCAATTTAAATGAAGCATGCAGATTGCCTGTTCTGGCTGACACACAGTGGTGCTTTATATACGGGGATTTCTTTATTGTTACCCTGTTGCCATATCTGGTTGCATGCATTTGGCTGGGGAACACAGTACCATGACAGTATCTGTTCTGACCATGGAAGTCTGCTGGAGCTGCCCTAACAGTTTGCCACAGTCTGGGTGGCTTAAGGCACAGGTGTTGATTTTCCTGCTGATCCAGAGGCTGGGGGTGAGATGTCAGCATCAACAGGGAGCCCCTGGGGAGGTTGTGGCTCGGTACTTCCTGTGTCTCTAGGGGCATCTTCCTGTGTCACCACCTGCCCTCCTTTCTGTACATTTGCATCTGCGTTTTCTCTTACATGGACCACGGTCATGACTTGACTTGCTGTGTTCAGGATCCGTCTCCACAAATGGTCACACCCCTGGGTCTTGGAGACTTCAGTAGATGAACTTGGGCCTAGGACACAATTCAGCCTACGGCACTTTCATGAACAGGTAGCGCTGGGGCAGGCCAGTGCTGTGGCACCCACGTTACACCACTGCTTGAGAAACTCACGTCACCTAGGAGTGCCTTGGTCGGGTTCTACCAATCTGCTTCTGATGCAGATGTCCGCTGGTGTGCTTCCCTGACAGAGAGCAGCTGGTGGCTTAGGTGCCTAAGTCCCTGTCACCCTGGGGAGACCGAGGGAGTGCTCTGGGCTACTGCTTTCGAGCTGGCCCAGCCCTGGCTGTGGTGCGCTTTGGGGCCTTAATCATTGCATGGAAGATCTCTGCCTGCCTTTCAAGTAAATAAATAAAAATTGAGTGTTAAGAAAACATGGCATTAATCTTATTTATATCATTACCTTTTGAGGAGAGATGAGGGAACTTTGAAAAATGTATGGGAAAATGGAATTAAGAGATAAAAATAAAAAATTGTATATCTCAACCCAAGCCCCAGTGAGTCAAAGATACTCATTTAGGTAATGATGCCAGTAATGTGGTCCTTCCCTACAGACCTGAGAATCCTGGGGACTTAAACACAGTGTACTCTATCTTTACATTATTTGCTGAAGAAGGCAGGTACCCTTTGAAGAGCTTTTTTTTTAAGATTTATTTACCTATTTGTTTTTTTGTTTAAAGATTTATTTTATTTATTTGAAAGACAGAGTTACAGAAAGAGATAGAGATAGAGAGAGGTTTTCCATCCACTGGTTCACTCCCCAATTGGCCGCAGTGGCCAGAGCTGTGCCGATCTGAATCCAGGAGCCAGGAGCCTCTTCTGGGTCTCCCACATGGCTGCAGGGGCCTAAGGACTTGGGCCGGTCTAAGGACTTGGGCCATCTTCTACTGCTTTCCCAGGCCATAGCAGAGAGCTGGATGGGAAGAGGAGCAGCCGGGACTAGAACTGGCACCCTTATGGGATGTGGGCACTTCAGGCCAGGGCTTTGACCCACGGTGTCACAGTGCCAGCCCTTATTTATCTCTTTGAAAGGCAGAGTTACAGACAGAGGGAGGAAGAGACAGAGTGAGAGAGGACATCCATCCACTGGTTCACTCCCCAAATTGCCACAATGGCTGTAGCTGGGCTGATCTAAAGCCAGGAGCATCTTCCAGGTCTCCCATGTGGGTACAGGGACCTAGGGACTGGGGCCATTCTCCACTGTTTTCTCAATCCATGGCAGAGAACTGGATCAGAAGTGAAGCAGCCAGGAGTTGAACCGGTGCCCATATGGGATCCTGTCACTGCAGGTGGAGGCTTAGCCTTATGTGCCACAGCACCAGCCCCTGAAGATCTTTTTAAAGTTAGGAAAAAAAAGTCAGAAGGAACCAGATCAGGAGTACAGAGGAAGCCCAGTGATTTCCCATTGAAATCTCACAGAATTGCCCTTGTTGGATGCGAGGAAGGAGCCAGAGCATTGTTGTAAAGAATTCTCTGGTCACTTTTTCCAATTGTTTTGTTGATTTTCTCAAAATACTCTCCAGGACAATGAATGCTGTTACTTTTTGGCCCTCCATAAAGTTCATGAGTAACAAATCTTGAACATCTGCAAGGACTGCTGCTGTGATTTTTGGTTTTGCTTGGTCTGCTTTGGCTCTGACTATACCACTTCTACCTCTTGGTAGCCATTGATCTGATTGTGCTTTGTTGTCAGGATTGTACTGGTAGACACATTTCATTTCCTGTTGTAATGCTTCAAATAAATCTTTCAGAGTTCTGATCCTGTTTGTTGAAACTTTCCATTGAAAGCTCTGCTTTGTCTGCCACTGATCTGAGTGCAACAGTTTGGGCACACGCTGGGGAGATGGTTTGCTTGGTTTTGATTTTTCAGTTGGAATTGTGTCAGCTGAACAGACTTCTAGGTCTATAGTGTTGGATATTGTTTCTGCTGTTAATTGGCCATCTTCTTTAGTTAGGGGATGAACAAAATTAAAATTTCCTCATAAAATGATGCACATCATCTCATACCAGGGACCAGGAAACTGGGTCTTTGGACCCCAGTTCCTGTGTCATTTGACTGCTCCTAAAGTTACCCTGGGCGTTCCTTTGACCTGCCCTATGCCATGTCTGTGGTCACAGGGAGCTCTAGGTAATTGCAGTAAAACTGCGAATGCAGAGGTGCTCTGGGCCTTTTCTCAGTATGTTTTTTCAGGGTTAACGCTGTTCCCAGCTTTGTGACTGCTCTTTTTCTTTTGGTCTTGGTGTTGTGCCATTGGTGTGTGTCTACTCAGAGTGGTGGATTGCAGTAGCACCATTTTAGTCATCATGGTACAATAAAACATCTTCCATGAAAATGTCAGTAAGTACTTATATTTCTATGATTTACAGCACAGGTTCTACTTCCTATTGACTGGAGGTGAAAATAAAATAAACCAGTTAACCACACTATTGCGTGGTAGTATAGGATATCAGCTTCAATACTGAACTGTTCTGGATTCAGATTGTAGAAATGATGCTTATTAGCTCTGGGAGCTTGTGCGAGATAGTGAGTTTTCTCTAATGGAAAAGAGAATGATAACTTATCTCAACAGCTTGTAAGAGGACTATAAAGATCTTGTCATTAGGTCATCAGTGCTCAGCAGAATCGTTGTAATTATTAATGACAATAGCAATAAGCTAGATGATTTAGGGGTTTTTCTTGGGTAACTTTCAGTACGTATGGTACATGTGATTAGGCACTTCCTTGGTTTAGTGACAGAAAGCCTGTTACTGTGCTTAGTAGCACAATAATTAGTCAAGGTAAGGACTTTATTCTTTTTTTTAAGGTTCACTTTATTTATTTGAAATACAGAGTTCTAGAGCTAGGGAGAGACAAAGAGGAGGAGAGGGAGGGAGCAGGGGTGGAAGAAAGAGCTTTCATCTAGTGGTTCACTCCTCAAATGGCCGCAGTGGCCAAGACTGGGCCAGTTTGAAGCCAGGAGCTTCTTCCAGATCTCCCACGTGGGTGGCAGCAACCCACACATTTGGGTCATCCTCTGCCATTGTCCCAGTCAGTCACATTAGCAGGAAGCTGAACCAGAAGTAGAGCAGCTGGGACATGAACTGGTGTTCACAAAGGATGCTGACGTCACGGGCTTTATCTGCTGTGCCACAATGCCGGCTCCACACTGTATTCTTTTGTTTAACAACAACAACAAAAAAGCAGCAAGATATTTATCCTGTCTACCCAAGAAGTATTGTGAGGGTAACCTCGACACATTCTCTTCTTGCTTTGATAAAATTGCTGTTCTTTTTGATCTTCTATAAACATTATTTTTTTATTATAGCATCCCTGTTTGACTTCTATCTTCCTACAACATTCAGTTTGCCCAGCAGTCAAATCCAAAGTTTACCTTCTACAACAACACTTTGCATTTGCTGCATATAAACTGTAGGGTGATTGGGTTGTTTCTGTGTGTTGGGGGCAGTGATGAAGTTTGTTATTTCACAGGTAGGCTGCAGAGCCTGAGGTCATCCGTGGCATCATGCCCAAGTGACTGAGTACGGGCCGCCTTTGTCCTGTCCTGAGACCCAGAGTCCTGTCGATCTCAGTGCTTTTCGTTCTGTGGCTTCTGCTTCCATCCATCCTGTCCCATCCCACCCTGTGCAACTCGACCCCAGCCTACCCTGTGCAGGTCCTCTCTATTGTGCATCAAGCAGCAGAGTCAAGAAAGGCAGCTTTCTGGGTCATAAACCGCTCTGTGAAATCCGAAAGGCTTCAGCTGCCTTGGGAGCTGAGGAAGGAAGCAATGTTAGCATAGCAGGAATTAACGTCTGGTGTATTTTTCCAACCAGCTCCGCCGCTCTAAGATGGCTAGTGTGCATGGGACTAGGCAGAAGTGCGATTCTCTGTCAGGCGCCTTCTGAGGTTCATTCCAAGGCGGGGGTTGAGTTTCCGTTGTTTGTGAGCTAATGTGGAGGCTTGTAGGCCGGTACTGATAGGAGGGCATTTCACGAAGTGCGTGGAAAATGCATATTATAAAAGACTGGATTTCCAAGGTTTTTTTTTTCAACCAACTAAAATTTCATTCTGTTTAAATTTTTTTTTCTATTTAGTTAAAATACAGAGAGACAGAGACAAAAAGAAGGAGAAAGAGAGACCAAGACAGAAAGAGATCTCCCTTCATGGATTTACTCTCCAAATACCAACAAAAGCCGTGTCTGGGTCAGGCCAGAGCCCTGAGCCCAAAACCCATGACCGGAACCAGACTCAGCCGCCTGAAGCTCTGAGATGCGCTACTTGCATGAGCCAGCAAATGGATTTGACTATTTTGGAAGTAGATTTCCTTTTACTCGGGAACCAAGCAGACTTGCAACAGTTGTGCACACTTTCTTGTGTACAAGCTGACCCTTTTTTTTTTTTTTTTTTTTTTTTGACAGGCAGAGTGGACAGTGAGAGAGAGAGACAGAGAGAAAGGTCTTCCTTTTGCCGTTGGTTCACCCTCCAATGGCCGCCGCGGTAGGCGCGCTGCGACCTGCGCATCGCGCTGATCCGATGGCAGGAGCCAGGTGCTTCTCCTGGTCTCCCATGGGGTGCAGGGCCCAAGGACTTGGGCCATGCTCCACTGCACTCCCTGGCCACGCAGAGAGCTGGCCTGGAAGCCGCGGCTCACTAGGCTAATCCTCCGCCTTGCGGCGCTGGCACACCGGGTTCTAGTCCCGGTCAGGGCACCGATCCTGTCCCGGTTGCCCCTCTTCCAAGCTGACCCTTTTCTGACACGAGCAGCTTTTCTGAAAGTTCTGTGTGGCTGCTGCAGGTGCCGAAGTTCAAGTGCTGTTCCTGCCACTTCTTCTTAGACTCTAAATTCTGCAAAACTTGAAACCAATTTCTAGCCCTGGAGAATAAGAGCTCAGAGCTCTTTGAATTGGAGACAGAGTGAATACAGCAAGTGGGGGATGTGAGAGATTTCAATGTAAGTTATAATATAAACCTAAGACTCTTATCAATATTATTTAAACATTTTATTTACTTATTTGAGAGGTAGAGTTACAGACAGAGGGAGAGATAGAAATGTCTTCCATCTGCTCATTCACTCCCAAAATGGCTGCAATGGCTGGAGCTGGGCCCATCCGAAACCAGGAGCCAGAAGCTCCTTCTGGGTCTTCCACATGGGTACAGGGGCCCAAGCACTTAGGCCATCCTCCACTGCTTTCCCAGGCCACAAGCAGAGAGATGAATTGGAAGAGGAGCAACCAGGACAAGAACCTGTGCCCATATGGGATGCCAGCACCACAGGCAGAGGCTTAGCCTACTACGCCACAGTGCCAGCCCCTAAGACTTTAAAAGCATGAAAATCTAGCACACCGAACCTTGAATATCATGTTTAAAAGCTGGGCTCAAGTCCTACTTCCACTGGTTAGGAGGCTGTAGGACATGAGCAGGTCAATTTCTCTGTTTCAGTTTCCTTAACTATAAGACATGAGAGCTGGGTTATATGCTTCCTAGTGTTTCTCCCAACTCAGAACTTACTTTAAGTCTTTGTAATGCTTGAAATTCACCAATGCTTGTTCTTTTATTGGAGTTCTTTCCCCCATCCCAGCCTTTATTTTATTTATTTTTAAGAATGAACATCTATCATTAGTGTTTTATTCTACAGATAATTTTATTTGCGATTGGTCAGTGGCTATGACTACATAATATTGTACGGGCTGGGGAAAGGGATGTATTTGTGGAAATGTAGCTGCTGCATTTTTATTTGGCTTTAAAATTGCCCACTGTCTCCTAGCTCATACCAGTTGGTAAGGAAGCTCTCTCATGCATCCCACTATCTAGCAAATCTACATTCTCCAAATTTGAGGGAATCAGTGAGATTAGATGCCGCCTTGAATTAGAGAGTGAAGGCTTGGCAGGGTGCTGCCTGTTTCTTTGCTAACACTGGCTTACTTTTCGTTTCTTTGTTTCACATGTGCCATGGTTCTGACCACATTAGTAATTAATGCTAATTCCCACTGCAGGATATTTGATTGCTAAGTGGCCAGTGCACAAACGTGCCAGCTCATAATTACCGTTGTGCCTCACTGAGCAAAGCACCTTGGTGGGTTTCTCTCTCTGAGGAAGGAGCGATGGCCCCTGTGCTATGAGACCCAGGTCTGGAGGTCTGTGGGGTCACGAAGTGGAGATTCTAGAGATAAACACATCCTGAATCTTCAGGCTTATTCTTGCAGAACCTCTGGGGTAGGGCCCAAGAAGAAGCACTTCGAGATGTTTCAAAAAACCACTTCACAGTTAATCTCCAGGTCTTTTGGGAAACTTGATATAGAGTAGACTATGCTTGGCTTCACTTCTAACATAGACTTTTTTTCAAAGACACAGACGATGCTTTGTTATTCCAGTTACGGTCCTCTCCTGGCTCCTGATACAAGTTCAGCTTGAGCAATGGCTCTGTGGAAGCTGGGTTGCTAATAGGGCTAAAATTGCTAGCTGTCATCCCACAAACTAATCAGCATAACCTTTGGAGCCAGTGCCATGCCATAGTGGTTTAAGCAGCACCGGCATCCCATGTGGGTGCTGGTTTGAGTCCTGGCTGCTCCATTTCCAATCCAGCTCCCTGCCATTGCACCTATGAAGGCAGTAGAAGATGACCCAAGTGCTGGGGTACCTGCACCCATAGGGGAGATCCAGATGAGGCTCCTGGCTTCAGCCAGGCCAAATTGGGACTGTTGCAGCCATTTGGGGAGTGAACCTGCAGATGAAAGATCTCTCCCTCTCTCTGTCTATAAGTCTGCCTTTTGAATAAATAAGCCTTAAAAATTTAAAAAAACGTTAAACAGGGATGGTGTGATTAATGGATTTGTAGATACTTGTTTGCACGCTTTAGAAGCTTTGGTCCAACTCAAATGCTGATCAGAACCATAAAGAGACAGCAGCAAGGAAGCCGACTGGGGTAAGATAGCGAGGAACAGCTGAGAGCTCCCCAGCCCAGGGGCATGTTTGACCCTATGAGGTTTGCTACTGTTTAGCTCTAGTTGATAACTTTGATTTGAGAGTCAGCCACGGAGTGGCCAGATAGGTAGATATCTCTTTGGAATGGAGGAAATCCAAAATCTGAACTTTTATGTCAGACTTTCCAGAATTTAATTCTGGCACTTAGGAAACAAAAGCAACAAAACGCAGAGGCTGGGGGTGGGACCTCAGCCCGCAGTGGCTCATGCCAGTGCCTGTCGGGCTGCAGGGGCCGGCTGAGCTGCAGGCTCCAGGGATTCTGTGGAGTGGGTGGGGAGGGCAGCCAGGGAAGAGGGCCAGCTGTGCACAGAGCTTGAGTCGGGGGATCAGGCACCTCAGCCGCAGGCAGCCCTCAGGGAGCCCCATGTCCTGAAAGCAGGTGCAGGCGGGTGGGGGCTGGACCTGACTCCCCGTCTCTTCCACCCTAAGGCTGAACCCAGAGAGCTATCAGGCTGGGGTCCCTCTCATCCACCAAGTGAAGCGGTGACATATGCAAATAGCCGTTTGATTTCTAAGAAATGAAAAGTTATTTCCCTTCTCTGTCCAAGTCATCCAATAAAATGTGTTAAGGCAGAACAATTTCGGGGCACTGATTGAAAACTTTTCAGTGGGATAGATCAGAAACTATGATAATTGTGACAGACTGAAAACTTTTGAAGTCCACTGATAAACTTTATGCAGTGACCTGACTTCAGACAGTGTCATTCACAGCTCTGTCGGGTATTTACAGAAACAAAGGGACAGATTCCATAAATGGGAATGGCCTGTTAGCCGAAGATGGCTAGTTTATAGTTCATTTTCCAACTAGCTTTTTGGATCATTCACAATTCATTCTGCATATCATAGGTATTACAGAGGGAGAACTTGGCCTCGTGTGGGTAACCTTATTGTGGATGATAGAACTTCACAGATATCTGGAGTCTTGTTCGTAGAGTTTTATGTTGCTAAGCTGCATTGTCGACGTTTTTGTTTTGAAATAACTTTGAGCATCCATGTGCAAGCATAGCCCCCAGACTGACATACTCCTCTTACCCAGATCCGTCGCTTGGTAATGCTGTGCCCCCTCTGACCCCTCGTGCTCATTCTCTGGCAGTTTTGTGATACTAAAGCTGACCTCTGTAAGAACAGACAGCATCTCTCTTCTAACCCATTTGAGTCAGTTGCAGCCATACTGTTGCCCTTCTCTGTCAGTCTTTATTCACCGAGAATGAGGATAATCTCATGAAGTTTTGGCATAATCACCAATCAGAAGACTTCGCAGGAGTCAGCAGCCGTTTGTACCATAACCCTTTGTGCAGGGCGTGCAGCGTGTGGTTAACTGTTTGGCTGACGTCTGCGAGAGCGCTGTTGGCCAGCGCCTGCTCTAGCGCAAGCTGCACATGGCTATCACGCTAAGGCACTTTAGTTTCCTTTCATCTTGGGCGGTTCCCCATCTTTTGTGTTCTTTGTGACACTGACATTTTGAAGAGTGGGAGTCAGATAGTTCATAGATGCACCTGCGTTTGGATGTGTCTGAGGTTTCCCTGTGCTTAGGATCAGGTTACACACTGACTGCAGAAACGACCTGTGCCCCTAATGTGCCGTTCCTGAAGGCCCGTCAGGTCCCTTTCCTGCTGCCTTTGATCACCTGGCTAAGGCAGCTTTCATTAGGTTTCTGCTTTTTACTGCATAATTATCCCATCCGTCCCGAACCACACTTCCCCTCGCTGGTCTCGGTGTGCATTGCCGATTCTTGCCTGAATCAGTTACTGCAATGATGGCTGCCAAACCGTGGTTTTCTAACCTTCCGGTCCTCCTGTGTTGATCAGGTGGTCTTCTCCTGCCTGTCTTCGTGGTCCCTTGCCTGTCTGGATCAGCATCTACCAGTTGATAGGCTTGAATCCATTGCTGCCATTGTTTTGATACCTTAAGTGCCCAAATATTGATGAAACATTGTAGCTATCATGATTGCTCCAGAGCTCTGCAACTTATTCCTGGTAGAAGACAGTGCGTCCATGGGAACAGTCAGGGGTTCCAGGTCTGTCTCCCGCTCTCCAGATCTGTTTCTGCCTTTGTCCAGCTGCTGTCTGCCCCAGGAGCCTAGACTCTAGGGACTGTGTGTAAGTTAGGGTTCCTCTGTCCTGTAGTTCCAGCTGGATTTGACCTAAGAGGAGCGCTGGCAGGTGGATGGAGGGAGGGAGGAGAGCGAGATGAGGTATTTGTTCATTAAGATGAATTTTACTTCTGAGATGGGCACGTGGCCCTGTATCGTACCTTTGATGTTGATGCTAAGCACCCAGCCTTCCTCCCTTAGGTGAACTTTCCTGTCCTGGAGTGGTGCGTTCCGCACTGTGCCTGCAGAGCCCTGATGGCCTGGACTCAGGAGGTGACGCACCTCCTCTCACAGATACAATCTTCTTCAGTCTGGTCCCGAGGGAGTCCTATTCCCAGAATTCCAGGCCCCAGGTGAAAAGTAACTGCCACCTGACTGACTAGAGCCTGCCTCCCAGTTATCACAATTCCCCAACAGAACATGAAACCACAGAGCAATCGGAGGAAGGCCCCGAGCACTGTGGACCAGCCAAGGACCTGCACATGCATGGCTCAGTCCCAACTTCAGTCTAAAGCCACCTCCACCCCAAGCCCTCAGGGAGTCTAAGCCATAAACCCCCTCCCCTTGCTCGGATTGCAAAATGAATACCAGGGTTTTTCCAGCACCCTGATGCTAATTACTGGCCTTCTGTGTCTTGCACAGGCAGACCCAGTATTGGGGGTTTTATAGCGATTTCTTCAATGATGGGGTGTTCTGAAACAAATATTCTAAATTTTGAATTAGGGAGTAGAGAATACAAGGTTGAATGTTATATTCTTAGACTTTGTACTATCTTCTGGCCTTAGCTGTTGCTAATGAGAATTCTGGCATCAATATAAATTTTGCTCTTTGTAAGTAAACTGTCTTGTATTCTGGTTTCTAAGGCATTCTCATTGTTAATTTTGTAAAAAAGATTTATTCATTTATTTAAGAGGCAGAGTTGCAGAAAGCAAGAGGTAGGAGGCAGGGGAGAGAGAGAGAGAGAGAGAGAGAGGTCTTTGATCTGCAGGTTCACTTTCCAAATGGCTGCAAAGGCTGGAGCTGGGCCAATCCAAAAATATTATACAGTTTCATTCTGATCTATTTAAATATATTTTTCTTCTGTGGTTATCTTGTTTAGGATTCTTTTGTCACCTAAATTCAGTACTCAAATCTTATTTTACATAAGATTCCCCACTCTATTTTTGCTTGTTCCCACTGTAGTTTTGCTTAAAATACCACTTAACTAGTAATTGAATTTAGAAATTTTGATGATCATGGTTTTACGTTTTGGAAGTTCTATTCAGTTTATTTTCTGATCTTTCTAAATTGACTTACGTTACCATTTTAAGCACACTTGTTTTATAGTAGTTGCAAAACTTAATTTTTCAAAAAATGATTTATATATTTATTTTGAGAGAGTTAGAGGTGAGAGAGACCGAGAGAGAGAGAGAGAACGAGAGAGAGAGCGAGCGAGCTCTATCAGATGGTTCACTCCCCACATGACCACAACAGCCAATGCTGGGCCTGGCCAAAGCCAGGAGCTAGGAGCTTCATCCAGGTCACACACACACTTGGGCCATTTTCCATTGCTTTTCCTTGGCCATTAGCAGGAAACTGGACCAGAAGAGGAGCATCCCAGACATGAACCGGTGCCCACATTGGATGTCGGCAATGCAGGTGGCTGCTTTACCCACTATGCCACAAAACTTGGTCTTCTAAGGTTGTCTACACTGGCATTTGTCTGGCTTTTGATTTTTCTTCATGGAAATTCTGTCTTATTGGCATCCAGTAATTTTGAGGTATGAGCTTATCCTCAGTTCGGATTTGATGTGGGGAATCCTGTGATGCTTCTGGGCGGTTTTGTTCTTGTTTCTTCTGGGAGTACCAGGGGAATATTGAGTCAAGGACAAAATCTCTGTGAATTTTCCATTTGGAGATGTATGAGCCCCTGAGTGGTACAGATTGGGATTCCAGGCTGACGAGAGGTGTGCGTGGTCCTTGGGAGCTCCACTTTAGTCCCCATGATATCTGCGGGGCAGGTGACTTGTTCTAGGCAGTGCCTCCCAGCAGAATCTCACTATGGGGTCTAATTTAAGGCGGAGAAGGCTCCATTGGAAATCACGGTGTTCGCAGGACTAAGTCCTTCCCCCTGGCTTTCCAAACACCAGCATTTAGCGGAAGCCGATGATCTTTCCTAAGGAAGCTGTGACCTCGCACATTCCCTGCCCTGTTTTGGTTTTGTTTTGTCCTACCTGGATTTCCTTTTCTCTCTTCGAGAAATCGGTTAAGCGTTTGGAAGATTTCTAAGCAGCCTTCTGAGATACCGCTAATCTAGCATAGAATGACCCATGTAAGGTGAATATTTAGGTGGTGTTTCATACGCTGGGAGAGCTGTGCAACCTTCACCACAGTGATTGCAGAGCATCTTCACTACCTGAGAAAGAAGCCTCACCACTGAGCGGTCAGCCCTCAGCTCTGGGGTTCCTGCAGCTCCAGGCGACCACGAATCTGCTTTCATCCCTACGGACTGGCCTGCTCCGAATGTGTCGTGTACATGGAATCACACCGCCTGTGGTTTCTTCTGCTGGGTTTTTCATCCAGCACAAGGTGCTAGGTTCATCTCTTTTGTAGGATAAATCAGCTTTTTTTTTTTTTTTTCCCAATTGCTGAACTAGTTTTACAGAAGTTACAAGTTTACTGCAAGATTGAGTTGAAAATTAAGAGAATTCACAGGGCACCGGATTCTGTCCCGGTTGCCCCTCTCCCAGGCCAGCTCTCTGCTATGGCCCAGGAAGGCAGTGGAGGATGGCCCAAGGACTTGGGCCCTGCACCCAATGGGAGACCAGGAGAAGCACCTGGCTCCTGGCTTTGGATTGGCGTGGTGCGCCAGCCGCAGCGGCCATTGGAGGGTGAACCAACGGCAAAAGGAAGACCTTTCTCTCTGTCTCTCTCTCACTGTCCACTCTGCCTGTCAAAAAAAAAAAAAAAAAAAAAAAAGAATTCAGACAGACAGACCCTTGTTCTCACGATGTACAACCTACCCATTACCAGTCTATACCGCTACATTCGTTACAGTTGATAAACATGCACTGGCCCTTCGTTACCATCCAGTCGCTAGTTCACTCTTGGCCCCGGACACTGTGTGCATTTTGACAAATGCTTGTGGACGAGTGTGCGCCATTTCTGTATCAGAGAGAATGGTGTCACTGCCCTCGAAATCCCCCGTGCTTCTCCTGTCTGTCTCCCAACCCCAACGCCCACGGTCTCCCCAGCTCCTTGCCACCACTAGTCTTTTACTCTCTCTCCCACTGATGCCATCTAGGCCTGGTTGTTTTCTTGGTAGTTTTTCAATTTTTTAATTACCTACTCAGTATTTTAACTTGTTATAGGTCAACCACTTTTTAAAATTTTTTTATTGAATGAATTTCCATAGTTTCTCTAAGAATTTGTGTATATCTCCTACATAATCTTTTAAAAAAATTTATTTAAAAGGCAGAGCTAGAGAGAGAGAGCTAGAGCGAGAGCGAGAGAGAGAGAATATCATTGTGCACTGGTTCATTCCCCAAATGGCTGAAACAGCCAGGAGCTTGGAACTCCATCTGGGTTTCTCACGTGAGTGACAGAGGCCGAGGTACTCTGGCCATCTTCTGCTGCTTTCTTAGGAGGAGCTGTATCAGAAGTGAAGCAGCAGGGACTCATGGGGTGCTGGCGTCCCAGGTGAGGCCTTAACCTGCTGTGTCACAGCGCTGGCCCCTGTGATCTCACTGTAGACATGCAGTTGTACGATGCTCTTCATACTCCTTTCTATTTCTGGGAGATCAACATTAATGATCCTTTTTTCCTTTATAATTTTAGCAGTATAACTATTACTCTTTTTGTTAGTGTTGTCTATGGACACATTTTTAAACTTTACTTATAAATTTAGGAAATCCACTTTTTTGTTCATTTTTTCTGTGGTTTTTCTCTTCTTTATTTCATTAATTTCTATTTCCATATTTATTATTCCTTCTACTGTGTTGGTGTATGTTGATCCTTTTCAAGTTTCTTAATGAGACTGCTTAGTTGGTTGAGCTGAGATATTTCTTTGTAATATAGGTATCTACAGTGTCAATTCGCCTCTGAACATTCTTAAGTTGCATTCCACAGAGTCTACTATATTGTGTCTTCATTTTCATACATCTCTAAATCTTTTCTAGTTTTTCTTTTTTCTTTCTTTCTTTTTTTTTTTTTTTTTTTGACAGGCAGAGTGGACAGTGAGAGAGAGAGACAGAGAGAAAGGTCTTCCTTTTTGCTGTTGGTTCACCCTCCAATGGCCGCTGTGGCCGGCGCATCGTGCTGATCCATAGCCAGGAGCCAGGTGCTTCTCCTGTTCTCCCATGCGGGTGCAGGGCCCAAGGACTTGGGTCATCCTCCACTGCCTTCCTGGGCCATAGCAGAGAGCTGGCCTGGGAGAGGGGCAACCGGGATAGAATCTGGTGCCCCGACTGGGACTAGAACCCGGTGTGCCAGCACCGCAAAAGGAGGATTAGCCTGTTAAGCCACGGCGCCGGCCTCTAGTTTTTCTTATTGTCTCTTTTTTGCCCCATTGGTTATTTTGTGATGTGCTGCTTAATTTCCATATATTTGTGGTTTTTCCAGAATGCTGCCTTAATGACCACCAATTTTACGATCTTATGGCAGGCCATACTACCTCTGATTTTTATCCTTTAGAATGCATTTGTAGTTTGTTTAATGGTCAAGCCAGTGGTCTGCCCTGCAGGCTGCTCAGGTGTGCTGTGGAATACGTGCTGTGGTGCTTCTGGATGAAATGCCTATAGATGTCTGTGTGCCTCGTTGTGTCTGGTTGGTTTACGTGCTTGGTCGAGTCTTCTGTTTGTCTTCTGAGTTCTTTGGTAGCCATTATTGCAGGTAGATATTCTAATATCTGCTTACTGTTTTTGAATTGCTAGTTCTTCAATTCTGATGGTTTTTACTTCATGTGTTTTGATACTATTATTAGGTACATCTGCTTATCACCACATTTAATCAAATATGTTTATGATCATCAGAAGAGTGGATCGACCTTTTGCTCTTTTTAAAATGGTCCTGCTTTTTCTAGTAAAATTTTTGGCTTTAAAGTCAAGTTTGACCCTTTTAGGCACTCCAGTTTTCTTAGGACTGACATTTGTGTGATTTATCTTTTTCCATTCTTTTAGTGTTCTTAAAGTTTTGAATCTAAAGCATCTCTCCTGTAGACAGCACATGGTCGGATTCTGCTTTTCTGAAGATCTAGTCTGACAACATCTTTGTTTAATCTGTCCACATCTAATATTACTGATTTCACTGGATTTGCATCTGCAATTTAAATTTCTGAGTACTATACTTGCTTACCTCGTATCATTTTTATCTCTTTATTGCTTCTTGTTGGCTTTGTTTTATATTGGCTTGGTCTATTTTGTGCTGTTACCGCAATATTTGAGACTGCATGGTTGACAATGGACAGGGACTTGTTGGCTCATGATTGTGGAGCCTGGGAAGTCCGAGGTCAAGGACGTAGCATCTGGTGAGGGGTTCTTGCACATCATCTCCTGGCAAGAGCAGACAGGCAAGAGTGCAGGAGAGCGAGCCTCTCCCAGGCCCCTTTCTGTGATGGAGATAATCCATGCGCGAGGGTACCACTTAAACACCCTGTTTTAGACCCCGCCTCCCAACCCTGACACAGCGGGGAGGACGAGTCCTGCACGTGAATTCTGGGGGCTTATTCAAACAGCGGTTTCCATGACAGGAGTGCGTGACTTCAATTCCTTCCTTTGATACAATTTCTTTACTTTTTAGAGTTATTCTTAGTGGTATTCTTGCAATTCACATATACAACTTTATCTAAATCCTCTTGAGATTTGTGTTGATTGAGTACCCGCGAGATACAGCAATAAGTATTGCTTTATGTAATATTGTGTCTCTTCAAATAGCCAGGAGAGGAAAGCAGAGTAAATATGTGTTCATAAATCCAACATCACTTGCTTACCATCTAGCATTGCTTGCTTAGGCCTGAAGAATTTCCTTTAATATTTCTTGTAAGCCAGGTCTTCTGTGCACAAATTCTCTGTACTTACTTGGAAAAAAAAAAATCTATCAACAGAGACCTGCCCTTCTTAAGGCTACAAGAGAGAATTAATTCCTTGCTGCTTGCAGCTTTCGAAGCTTCCAGCTTTTCCTCTTCCTGCCAGTGACCTCAGCACTCCAGAGTAGCTGCTCATGGCCATACTACAGTCTAAAGCTAAGCTTCTGTCTCTGCTCTCACTCTGGTCCACAGTTGTGATAGGCTTATGGCCCTTCCAAATAACAGAGATAAATCTCCCCGTGGTGAGATCCTTCCTTGTTAACCTGTGCAAAGGTACCTTCACCCTACGAGGCGGTAGTTACGGCTCAAGGGATTGGGACCTAATATCTTTGGGTGCTCCTTCTCTAGCTCATTACATACTGGGTGGCACTGAGATTTCGAATGTCTTTGAGCAAAACAGAGCTGTCACTATTTATACTGGTTATGGTTGTTTTGGTAAAGACTCCTGTAGATATTCTCACACCTAGTTCAATACGTCTTTCTCCTCTAGCATGTCAAGGTGTTATTAGCAGGCATGTTTTCAGTGTGGTTCTCTGCTACATTTTGGGAACTGGAGCTGTATCATTTTGTAAATTCAAAGTCGTGTAAATTCAAGTTGATGTAGAAAAGTCCTTGGTGAAGGCAATTAGCTCCCCGTGGCTTTTCATTTGCTCATCTGCAGACAAGTTCTTCTATCTTCTTGTAAAAAGGAGATTTCATTGTAATGATTCATACAAGCATTTCACGGCAGAAGCTTTCCAAAATGGACTGGTGCATTTCACTATAGGTGTATCTTAAGACAGCACAGGGGTCAGTGGCCTCCTTAGCTATGCAGTGACGACTAGATTTTCCTTTGAGAACTTACCTCATCTTACAATGAGCTCATGTGGTACAGATGGGTGCCCCCCCCCCTTCTCTCGCTCACTCTCGCTCACTCCCACCTGCAGTTCTAGAGGTTGGTTCATGATCCAGACATGACAGTGTAGCATTGCATCCTGGGTCACAGTTATGGGCATGTGACTGAAACGTGGACAGAGATTGCTGTTGATGATGCTGGTGGCAGTGACGTGCTTTAGCTCAAATGTGCTCATGGGTTTTCCACTGAGATTTCAGCTTGGGGAGTTTGCTAGAACTCTCTGGGAAGAAAAGCTGCTTGGCTTTGGTGATTGCTAAGGCACAAGGATCTAAGGCTAGGAATCCTAGGGGGCCGATTCCGCTATTAACTGAGGACATTTGCCTGAGAATGAAGTCAACAGAGAAGGCAGACCCCAGCATAGAATAGATTTGGGATTACACCATTCGAAACGATATGGCAATGTTTAATAACACTGAAATATAGATTTATCATTTACATGAGCATACATTTCTCCCTGTGTCTAGTCTGCTCTTTTCTACATCCCCCTTCATCCCTCCTGGTCGGGCCAGTTTGAATCACGCTCTTACCACTTGCTGCTAAAACGTTCTTGGAAAATACTTTCATAAGTGTTATTTTTTCAAAGATGTCTAAATTACAGATCTCATCCAACTTTAGCATGAAACAATAAAACTGTCCATTAATAGCATGTGGCTCCAGCTTTCTTTGCCTCCCTAAAAGACACCAGTATCGGTTTGGGGGAAAGCTCTAAGGTGGTTTGGTTAGCAGTGTGAAACAGACAGGATGTAATGGGAATCTTGTAACCACTTAGACAACAGGGATGGTTTCAAACCAGCCTCTGTGTCTTCCAGGGAGAATCTCTTCCTACTCGTACTCATGCATGGACAGCGTGCAATTCATCAAACTAAGTGCCTCTCTAGGTCCTACGGACACCAACCACCAAGACCCCTCGTTGGCAAGTCTTGGCCCTGTAACAGCAAAAGCCAAGAATAAACTCTGCCTTCTCTGGAGCCTTCATGACCCCTGAGAACTCCAGATGCACGCACACGAGCTGGCACACGGGAAAGGGCTGTGTCCAAGCGCCCATGACCGCAAGCACGCTTCCCAGCATGCTCCACTTTCCTCCTAAAAGAGCCCACGGTGGCGTTCTTTGGAGGCATCTGCGTTCTATGTTCCACACTTGTCTGAGCTTCTGAGGCTTGGGGAACTTGAACAGGGATTGTTGTCTGGATCTGCAGGGGCTCACAACGGGAGCCTGGGCCACAGGCAAACAAGGCTGGGTCCCTACATTCCCTCTCCTCTGCCGAAGTGTTCCAAGTGGGAGGGCTTCCAGGCTCTGAGTGCCTGAGGGAGCTGGCTGTGGGCAGCAGCTGATTTTGTGAGAGGCAGGGTTTTACTAAATTAGGAAATGGGAGAAGGAAGAGTTGGACAAAACAATGCTTTCGTAGCTGGCTTTTCTCCCAGTGGGACAATTGTTGTCTGGTTGGGTGTGGAATCTTGGAGAGAGGCCCTGTCGCACTCTCTGCTGCTGTGGGCTTTCCTTTTAGTTTCTTCTTCTTCCTCCTGGAAAACTTTCCTGGGACGCTCGTCCTTACTCACATATCAGAAGCAGTTCCTCTTGTTTAGGACGGGCAGGCCACCTGCCTCTCTGCAGACCGGGCCCCTCCCACCCTGAGACATCCCTCCGGACACTGGCTCGCTGAGTTCTTTATGCCTAATTGTGGGAGGAAGACTCCTTGGAGGCAGATGAGCTAAAGAAAAGCAGTTTAAATGGTTTCATAAAGGTTTTATTGTTTCATGGTGTTGAGTTCTCCAGGGATCGATAATCGGGACAGCTAATAGAAAGCTGAAATTCTGAACAGGGAGATTTAAACCTTAACACAAACACATTGAAAAAGAAATGAAATCTTAGCCCTTAAGAAGTTAACAACTAACCTTGGGTCTCACTTGCTGTAACATTATTCCTTTTCCTTTTGGGCCATGCTAGGCCCCCAAAGAGCTCTTTAAATAGTGCCTTTTGTGTACATTGTTGCTCTTCTTAGCATGACATTTCTTTAAGGTAGTATGAAGGAAACGTCAGTCCATCCAGTGGGAACTGGCCAATTCCATTAGTTGAACTAGAATGAATAAGCCTTTATTTTTGTTGGGTCTCTTTTCATTCACTTTGTTCCTCGCTCTTTTCAAACTGCGTTAACTTAGCATCTTTTGTTACAGAAAATTATTTTTGAACCCTTTAAATTCTTGGTGACTTACCTCTTTTAATTCTTCGGTGGTTCTTTTTGTCTATTTTTACTCCTCGCCCAGACCCTGAAATGTGATCTGGAAGAAACAGATCAGCCTTGAGCTGGGAGAGAGAATAGCTTGAAACCTGCGGCTTTTGTTCCGCACACTCTCCAGGAATTTGGGTCAACATTCCACCTGCCCTGTGTGGGCTTTCAGCTGCAGTTCCTCCTCAGGTTTAACCCACACAATTTCCATTCCTTTTGTGTGTGAAGTGTTCATTTTTTTGCTTCCTACATAGTCATCACTTAACAGTTTTCCCTTTAGGGCTGGCCTATTTTTGACACCCTTCACCCCAAACCTCAGCTCTGTGCCCCGAGCCAAAAGGAGTGAGGACGGGGGAGGAAAGACCCATGGACAGAGACAGAGACTTTGACCATCAGTCCTCGGAACACCTCCTGCCAACCACTGTCGCAGGACTAGAGTCCTGTGACAGCCAGCGTCAACAGAAACACAATGTACCCTGCATTTGCTTACCAGACTGTCACTGAACACTGTCATCACGCCCGTCTTTTGCTCAGAGGTCCCACGCTCTCATTCTGCAGTCCCCTGGGGCCCTGTCCACCTTTCAGGGACTTTGCTCACCCAGCCCGGTGTGCGAAGGTGCTGCTGGCCCCATCCACGGCCTGTGCTCCTCTGCTTGCCTTTGTTCACGTCCGAGCCTTGTGAGGCAAAGGGGCTCCCTTTCTTATTTGTCTTGCCTGACACACCCAGTTTCCCTGCCCTGGACTTTCTTCAGATCGTGTTATTTTAAAACCATGTTTGGACTTCAGGCAAGTTGCAAAAGTAGTATACGGAGCTCACGAACACACTTCACTCAGCCTCCCCTCAGAATAACATCTTACGCAACCACAGGACAACGCTCTAAAGCAGAAAGTAAGCTAATCTGTAGACATCATCTGAATTTTTTCCAGTTGTTTTGGTGGTCACTCTTGGTCAGAATCCAATGCAAGCCGGCACCGTGGCTCACTAGGCTAATCCTCCGCCTTGCGGTGCCGGCACACCGGGTTCTAGTCCCGGTCGGGGTGCTGGATTCTGTCCCAGTTGCCCCTCTTCCAGGCCAGCTCTCTGCTGTGGCCAGGGAGTGCAGTGGAGGATGGCCCAAGTTCTTGGGCCCTGCACCCCATGGGAGACCAGGAGAAGCACCTGGCTCCTGCCTTCGGATCAGCGCGGTGCGCCAGCCACAGCAGCCATTGGAGGGTGAACCAACGGCAAAGGAAGACCTTTCTCTCTGTCTCTCTCTCTCTGTCCACTCTGCCTGTCAAAAAATAAAAAAAAATAAAAAAAAGAAAGAATCCAGTGCAGTAGGTGTCTCCTTAGTCTCTTCTGATCTGGGACAATTTATCAGTCTTTTTTTGTGTGTGTGTGTGTGTCTCATGATATTCATCCTGTAGGGGAAAGGGAAATTTCTCCTCTGCCCGCTGAGGGGTTACTGGAATGAAGTGGCAGAGAGAAATTCATTGGAAAAAAGCCAATGTGAATTTATTATGTGAATGGAGGCCACCAGGTCCTGTAGTGCCCCACACCTGCTGCAGTTCAGGGAAGACCTTGCACACCGCCCCCTGCAGAGGAAGGAGGGGTGTGGGGAGTGCAGCTAGAGGTGTGGGGCGGAGGTAGAGTGGCCTGGGACAAGGTCCATTTGACCTCATAACAGGCACCGCCCCTCAGTGACTCTTCGGAAGTCATTGGCCGCTATGAGCGTGCGCAGGTGTGTTGACACATGTCTGTCTGTCTTCCTGTGATGGGAGCTGAGCTCTCCCCAGGGAATGAATCCTCATGAAGTGAAAGTCCCCTGTGCTCCTCTTTTGTTGGAAGCCACCAAGGAGAGAGGGGGCCTGGCGGGGAACCTCTGCCAGGGCTGTGGGTGGGGGCACATGGGGAGGGCAGAGGAGCCTCGGGTCTGAGGTGGGTTCTGCTACCTCCAAGCAGGCACAGGGCAGGATTTTTTTTTTCTCCTTCAAAATTTTATTTAATTTTGTTTGAGGAATACAACTTCATGCATTTGCTCTGTACGGATTTGGGAACAAGATGATTCTTCTCCCCATCTCCCTCCCACCCATAAACCCTCAATTTTCAGTTAAATTTTATACTCATTTTCAGTGCTCCAACAGCTTCTATTCCCATTTAATTTTTTTTTCCATTTTATTTGAAAGGCAGGGAGACAGACAGACACACACACACACGGGGCGGGGGGGCGGGGGGGATCTTCCATTCACTGGTTCTCTCCACATGTGCCCACAACAGCCAGGCCTGGCCAGGCTGTATTCATTCTGGGTCTCCCTTGTGGGCAGAAGGGACCCAAGTACTTGGGCAGTCACCTGCTGCCTCGGAGGAAGTGGGCTTGGGAGTTGGGAGTAGAACCAGGTGCTCAGATGGCTGCTCTGTATTCCAAGCAGCCTAACCGCTGTGCTGGACCCCGGTCCCTCTAATGGCTTTGTGGAATGTTTCTCCACTTGAATGTGCCTGATAACTTCTTAGTCATAGATTGAAGTCAGGCGTCCGTGTTGCGAGTAGTCAAACGTGAAGTTGTGACCTCTCCCTTCTCAGTTCATCCTGTCAGGGGGTACCTGGTGCTGATGTCCACTTGGATCGCTCGGGCAGCTGCTGGCAGCTGAACAGTTCTTCCGCGTGCTGCCGCGTCAAAGGCTGGGTGCTCAAAATATCAGAGAGTTAGCCTTTAGGCTGGGAGTCTGGGATCCAGGTTTGCTCAGTGTCGTGTTGCCTCTGAAGGCTGGGTGGTGGGTGGTGTGGGTGGAGGGGTGGATCCTCCATTGCTCCGTCCAGATCCTCACAGCCCCAAACATTTCTCAGCCTTCACGGTACAATGAGAATCTGCCTCCCCAGGTGTGTGGGAGCTTCCCTCTGATTTTCTCTTATCTCTTGCACAGAAGGCACCCCGTGCCCCAGTGTGCCCTCCCCGAGCTAATCCCATCACTAGGACACATTCGGAGGTCCCAGAGGACAGCAGTTTGGGGTGGGTGGACATCGTGCAGCTCCTTTTGTAACCGCAGGTGCATCTGGGGAGTTACATTAAGATTTTGATAATATTCTTTTTCTCTGTATATTTTATCTACTAATTTCAGAAGGTGGGATGGTCCTTGCCTGCGTCACTTGCTCCTCTGGCAGGTGCCATGTGTTAAGTGTTGATTTCCACAATTTCTTTTACGTTTATCAATTAGAATTCTATCATTAGGAAGAGTTATCTCTTTACTATGTAGTTATTTTTAAAATTATTTATTTATATTATTTGGATTCATACATTCCCAAACTGTGGGCTGTAATCTGGTTTACTCTATGAGTTTATGGATATAATCTGTTATAGCACTACCAATAATTTTTTGATTGTACTCATACTACCTTTTTTTTTTTTTTTAAGGTTTGCTTATTTGAGTTAGAGAGTGAGTGAGAGATACAGAGCTCTTCCATCTGCTGGCTCACTCCCTAGATGTCTGTAATGGCCAGGGCTGGGCCAGGCCAGAGCCAGGAGCTTCATCTTGGTGTCCCATGGGAATGGCAGGGGCCCAAGCACTTGGTACATCTTCTGCTGCTTTACCCAGGTACATTAGCAGGGAGCTAGATGGGAAGTGGAGCAGCCGGGATTCGAACCAGCTTCCATATGGGATGCCGGCACTGCAGGCGGTGGCTTTACCAGCTAGGCCACAGCACCCAGTGCAGGGAGGTTTCTGTGACGACCCGCACTGCTCCTCGTGCTGCGTTCTGATGTGCAGTTCTCCGGTGAGCGCCACATTTCCGTCCTTTTGTTTCTGTTTACTTTCGTCTGAACTGTTTACTACCCTGTCGTCTCCTCTCCCAGCCTAGAAATGGTGCCTTGCAGTTTGTCAGCTTCCTCTTTATTCTTGAGGATTAAATCTCAACGTTCAGCACACAGTAGGTGCTCGAGTTGCTTTAAGTTGACTGATGGATCTGCTAACTGATGAAAGCACATTTTCTGTTTTCTTAGTGTCCAGAATTTTCTGTTCCCTTTTTGGGAATTTGATAACTGAATGTGTGATGTTCCTTTCTGAATTTCACAAGTCTGTTTTCTTTTTCTAGAGTAAATTGCTAAGCACCTGGGTTTCTTGGTGTTAAACGCTAAGTAGTACTGACGGGGCTGCCTTGGGTTTAGGTTTCGTACTAACTTGAATGCACCAAGCAACTTTTCACCCACATTCCCAAAGCCTTAATTACGAGAGCATATCAGTATCCAGAAACAATTGCTAGTTCCTTCCTGAGGTGGGGTGGAGTGAGCACATCTGGATACACGTTTTCGGGACGATTAAACCAAACAGAGCCAAGTCTCATCTAAATTTTTTTGTTTGTTTTTTGAGTCCAGGCATTTGTGAACAGCTTTTGTCAATTTCATTTTGGATTCACTGTGTGGACACATATGTATACCAACAGCAATTGGCTGCAGCTTCCGTGAGCTATTGTCTACCTATTATGAAAGTACTTAGCGTAGGAGTGCGTCAGCCACTGTGGCGTATGCTGTGAAAAATCAAGCTAAACCTGGCTGTGTTTTTACTGCATTTTTGGAAGACTGAGTCCACTTACATTGAGGATGTTAACAGAGCAAAAATGTGGGACACTCTGTTTCCTTTAAGCCATTGGCTTCTGCAAGGAGTGGCAGCACGTGGCACCAATAGCGTTAAAGATGACTGCAGGCTCCGCCTTGATCTACATGGATGCATGGTTTCATTGACAGTGAGAGTGGGGTTGAGGTTCTGTGACTTAGTGAACCTCACCACAGGCTTCAGACTTCCTTTATTCAGCTCCCTTTATCTGCGTTTATCTTTCAGATACCAGAAAGTACGTGTTTAGTGTTGGACAGACATTGCACTAAAATGTATCTGCAAATTCCACTTGCAACAAAGATTGTTTTTGAAGATTGAGCACATCGCTGAAAGAAAAACCATTTGTGTGTTGAGTACTTAGATGAGGTAGTGCAGGCCCTGGAGGACGCTGGGAAGGACTGACTTCAGTGCTTCATGTACCTGGAAGGCAGGAGACTGCACCCACTGTCGTAACTGAGACTGAAGTGTGCGTGCACCCAGGCAGGGCAGGGAGAGGACCGTGGTGGTGATGGGCGGGGGGCTAAAAGCACACAAGCCCCAGAGCAAGCCAAGGAGCCGTCCCAAGTGCGGAGGTGTGCGGTGGAGACTGGTTTGCTTGCGGTGGGATCTGCCTCGTAGCTCTCGTCGATACCCAGCGGCTCCACAGCCGTGTACAGCAGTCGGCACAACGCTGTGCTCGTTTCGTTCTGGGCGACTGTGATAATTCAGACTGGGGAGCACTTGTTCAGGAGAAGGAAGAACAGACCACGGAAGGGAAGTTGTCTGCACTGTCCGCTCAGCTTGTGCACCCTGGGTGGGGACGGGCCCTCGACCTTGCCTTACTTGGCTCCCGAGGGGTACGGAGGATCGTCTCTGGATGACATCTCTGCTCTGGGGTTTGCCTTTCTAACGATGGCCTCCATGCTTTGTCTTTGAGACGTGTAGTTCCATGTGACGGGAGTGCGGTTCAGTGGAGGATGGCCTGCGTTCATCCCAGTATTTTCCTGTTTGTAGTCAGAGTGAACCACAGAAGCAAGAGGTCTCCCCAGCCAAGGGCCCACGTGGGAAATTCTTTATTCTGTCGCTTGTTCTGTGTAGGTCACCTCCCTGCAGCCGTGGTGACGTGACTCAGGAGAAGGGAACAGATCTTGGTGGTCTTGATTCTCCAAATTGGGAGAATTATGCTGCACCTGACTCCCTACCCAAAAGGAGCTGAGGTCAGAGAACCAGAGAGCAGCCTCTCCACCCCCTCTGTCTTCACAGCACACTGCCCTCGTCTGGGGACAGCAGGGACAAAGCGCCCTGCGCCTGCCTTCAGTCCCTGAGGTGGAGCAATTGCAGCTGCTGAATTGACAGAACAAACTTCCTGTGCCTGTGCCCTGGCGCACAAGCTTCCCCTGAGTGGGGCTCCCATGCGCAGCTCTTGGAACCATTCGCGTTCGAGCGCGCTGCTGAGGCCCCGAGTCAACGCTGGCTCTCCTCGGCGACAGTTCTCGCAATGCAGCCTTTGGCGAGGGGGACCTGCTCCTCCTTAATTCCAGCCTGGACGGACTGTGCAAGGACTTGTTTTCAGCACACAATAGACAATCGCCTCCACAGAGAACGATGGGTGGCTTTCAGCGAGTTGATTAATTCCAAATGATGTTGCTGAAAACAATTGTGGGAAGGGTGTTGGTAATGGTAAAAGCATAATCTGCTGATTCTTGTTGTGTCTTATTTGACTTGGCTGCTGTCACACGCCACGAAGCCTTTCTTTTGTGTGGCTCTTTGGCGTTGTCCTAGGTGAGAACTGGAAAGCCCTGAGACCTCTTCCTGCCTCTAACCTTGATCGACCAGCTCAGCAAACCACTTAGCTCCGTGTGTCTCTTTTTCTTTCCTGTTTGGAGACAGTAGAAACATTCTTCTCACTTGGACACTTTTGTCCCAGGTATGCTTCCTGTTGTGGCTGGGACTGCCTTGCGGGCGTGGGGATCAGCCCGGTAAAGCCGGGAGAGCCTGGCCCCAGCGAGGCGGTTCCTAAGGCACTGAATGGGTTCAGTGTCTGCACCGGGCTGGCTGCATTGACTCCAGCCATTCCCAACAGATGGAAGCCTGCATCCTTTGAGAATAGGGGAGCGCTCTCACACCAGCTCCTCCATTCACTGCACAAATGGTATCAGCACGCCATTGTGCTCTCCATCTGGCCAGCTCTTAGGCCTAAGCCACTCTATCTCCTCAGGGAGAGAGACAGATAGTAAAAGAACAAGCACTTTGGAATAGATCACTCATTCATTGTAGCTTATAAATACATATGTGGAGCTGCCTACGCTGATTCTGGTTGGATTAGAACACGCTCATTGTGGAATGCTGTTACTCGAGAAATCAGCTGTCGCAGCTGCTGCTTCCCGTGTTGGGGTGTTGTTTGGGAATAGCTCACCTCGACCCAGCACCGTGCTGTGGGGGTGACTCTGAGTGTGGGTGTGAAGGGGCAAGGGGTGGAGCACAGAGACAGGTTGTGCAAGGAGGCACTTCCTGTGTTTTCTGTCGTGTCTACCAGTAGTTGTCAGAGTTGGGTCTTGGATCCATGGAATGGGTTTAATGACTGGAGCAGTGACAAATGTCAGGGGAGAGTGGCCTCTTGTCCCTGAGGTGCCTCTGCCTGTTTTGTAGAGAGCCTGTAATACTCTCATTGTGAACAGTGTTGCAGGTGCCAACATTGACACTGCTACTGAAGATGCTGCCATAGCCAAGCCTGGGGTGAATGAGAAGGGTTTGTGTGCGTACCTTTGTGTAACCACGTGCTGTGCATCTATGCTCTTTGAACATAAAGTACACTGAGTTATTTTAAGTCAACTGTTTTCTTCTGCTCTGTGATGTACATTAAGAAGAAGAGCTTTAATCATGGACATCGTTCTTGCCCAAGTGGGTGCTCGAGCCAAGACTCACAGGGCAGATGGTGTTCATGTGCCTGCTGTGTGGCTTTCTTGGGTTTTGTGGTCTGAAACTCTTTAAGGAAAACATGGATAGTGCTAGTTAACTTTCTTTCATTAAGAAAGCCATGACAGGCCGGCGCCGCAGCTCCCTAGGCTAATCCTCCACCTGCAGCGCCGGCACCCCGGGTTCTAGTCCCGGTCTGGGCGCCGGATTCTGTTCGGTTGCTCCTCTTCCAGTCCAGCTCTCTGCTGTGGCCCAGGAGTGCAGTGGAGGATGGCGCAAGTGCTTGGCCCCTGCACCCCATGGGAGACCAGGAGAAGCACCTAGCTCCTGGCTTCAGATCAGCGTGGTGCGCCAGCCACAGCAGCCATTGAGGGGTGAACCAATGGAAAGGAAGACCTTTCTCTCTGTCTCTCTCTCTCACTGTCCACTCTGCCTGTCAGAAAAAAAAAAAAAAAAAAAAAAAAAGCTGTGACCCTTCAAAATGCCGGTGGTGAACAGAGACAGTGCCGGGGCCAGAGGTGAGGTGGGTCTGTCTGTGGCAGCTGGTTGGGGAAACCTCCCACGGTGCCTGCACCAGCAGGATTACCCTCTTCAGCGCCCCCAGCAGCCAGTGGGGACCCGGACAGCTCCTCCACAGAGCGATCTGACAGAACCCACTCAGAGAGGAAGAGCGCCGAGCGGGCTGTGCTGTTGCGGTTTGGTTTCATACTCCACGAGTATGGAAAGTTACTGGGTGACTTTCTGGGATCTGGGAAGCTTTTCCTTTTCCTCCTGACCTTTCTAGAAGCTCAAGGATTCAAACCCAAGTTTTTGGTCTCCCTTCCTCCCCCTCCCCGCAGCGATCACCAGGAGTGATCAGTGCAGTGAGGTGTTCGGTAGCTTCACTGCCCATTTAGACTGTCATTAGTCACAACTGAACTGCAGTGGTTAAGCATCGGTAATGAGCATCCTCTGCCTCTGAGCATCTCACACCTCAGAGTCACACAGGTGCTGGTTCAGGAGTCCAGTACATGTGTGCAGGTGCAGTGGGGGTCCAGGGCATCATGTTTGCCAGTCGGTATGAGAACCTGTCAAGGTGCTGATTGAAGTTGTGCATCGGTATGTAGCTCCACACTTTTTTCACTGACATCTGGGAAATGAACATACGCCCAATGTGGCTCTTGGCATTAGAGGGTGTATCTAGCTGTGGTCAGCACATGAGATGTGGCTCATGGTCCATAGGAGCTGTGGTTCAAAGGTATTGCACAGCGATACTCACAGATCACAGGTGTTAAGTTAGGTGGTCAGAGGGGACCAAGAGGATCCCAGTAGATGCGAGAAAAGTGAGCCACCCATCTTTACTATCAGTGAGATAAAAATGCATCATTTCAGTAGTTCAAGGTGCAGCAACAATTTTGGATTCCGAAGCCCAGCAGGAGTGGAGGAACTTCCTGCAGAGAACCAAGGTACCAGCAGAGAAACGACCGTGATTCGTCCTGAACCCAAACACCTTCAATGCCTTTTACCAGTACAGGAGATACCTCAGTGCACCTGCCTCAGACGCTGCCAACAGCCCTCTCTTTCATTCATAGGCAGGCTAGCTGGTTTCCCTTCTTCATTTCTCAGTTGATTCCTCAAAGACCAATTTATTGAAGTAAATTACTTCATTAGCTAACAATGTTAACACTAATTTTGCAATATCTTATCCTCCAAACCAACTTTGTTGCCATTTGTATAAGTACTTGCTATCTTGTTTTATTTCTACAAAACAGGCTCAGTGTCTGTTTACAAGGAAGCAAAGTTATGGAGGCGTGGCGCTGGAAGACAAGGGAGATATTCATGATGAATGACAGAGTGTGAGTAGTTACCTGCAGAATACAAAAAGAAGAGTCTCACCACCACCAATCGAAATATTTTAGGTTAAAGTGACACTTTCGGCTTCTCTTAAGCAAGCCAATTTGCACCAGTCCTTTATGTCACTTTCTATGCAGGCACTAGCTTACGTATGTGATCAGGTGGTACAAATTTAATTCTTTTAATCTAATGTCTTAACTCAATAATTTCTGCCTCTTAGTAATTTCTTTTGATTCTTTTCCCATGGTGTTATCTCTCAGGCCCGAGAGAAGTTTTAAAAATCTGTTTTATTAAGAGCATAAAAGGCAAGAAATAAGTGAACATATAACAAACATCAATCTGTGCAGGACAATTATCAGGAAAATAAATGTAGCGAAATGTGTAGCTATCTTCGAAATCCCTTCATAAACCACAATATGGCTTCACATAAATTTAATAGGAACCAATCAATTTGCTTTCATTATTATTTAATGTCCATGCAGTGCAAAAGTGTACACATGACTCTGAACTAAATGCAATTGTGTCTGGAAACCAATAACATAGGCCTCATTTAGCATCTAATTCCAGGAGGGTTATTACCCATGGAAAGAGCCTCAGGACAATGATCCTGCTCATATATAAATAAAATTATATCAGAAAAGAAGAACGTAGTTGGGATGGTGAATTATAATTTGTGAAATTTGCTGTTACTTTAAATTAATAGGCAAGACTTTTATTGGAAATACAGAGTTTACCATCAAATTGATTGCGTTCATTCGGTTTGTCAGAACCGCCTGCCTCTTCCAGTGACAAACAAAAAGGTTAGGTGTTTGGATGAAATGCAGCTTCCAAAAGCCACCTAATAAATGATGCAAACCTCCCCGAAGTGCTGCCCAGAGTGCGGTTGGGAGAACAGTGGTGGGGTGTGGACGAGCCAGGGAGGTGGGACAGGGAAGACACAGCTGGCTCTTGCCTCAACTCAGAGATTCATAAAACTGCGTTATGTAACGAGGTACTGTGCCGATCAGCTGGGGGTGTGGGGACAAGGTGGTTCCTGGACAAGTATTCAAGCCGCCTAGAGTGGCGAACTCCGCACCTTGAGTGAGGCCCGATGTTGATAAGCATCAAGACACGTTGAGAACTGGTTTTTTCCCCAGTTTTTTTCTCATCAGGGCAGGTTCAAGCAAAAGCACAAATATGTCTCTCCTTTGAAAATAAGCCCAGAGCAAGATGGCACAGCGTCTCCCAGAAACACCAGCAGAGTCTGCCTGTCCTAGGCCAAAGACAGGAAATGCTGGTTTAGTTTTTTTTTGTTTTTTTTGTTTTTTTTTTTTTTTGATTGTTTGTATATTTGTTTTAACCTATTTTTACCCTGGGTGTTGGAGGAGAGGGGGTAGAAGGAGGCCTCTTATCTGGAATTTCTGCGGCCAAGTTCCCTCGCTAAACGAGAGGGGCAGTGTCCCAGCAGCAAGGGCGCGTGCACAGACAGCCATTGGCTGCTGGTGAGGTGACGCTCCTTCTCTCTGAATCCACATTCAGGGGTTCTGGGGAGCGAGAGGGCTTCCTCACTGCCCCCAGGCCTGCGTCCTTCCTCCCCGCTCGGTGCCTTCTCTGGGGTGCTCAGGTGAGCCACCCTCTCGGTCGCCGTCTCCTGCTGGTGCGTGGGTGCCCATCCTGTGCTCTGTTCCCGGTGAGACCCTGTCCACATTATTATGCTGTTTTATGGCTGAAGGGACTGTGGCTGCAGGGAGAGCGAGAAAGTGACAAACTGGCGACTGTGGCTACAACAGAGCCCTCAGAGGGAAACCAGTGGACGTTGAGGGAAAAACAAATCTCTCAGGAGTACAAGAAAAAAAAATCTAAAAACTCAGTGAAATGAACTGTTCTGTTTTGTGGAATTAAAACAACCACTAAGTCCTCTTACACTTCTATGGAATAAAAGTATCTCATTAAATACTATTTCAACCGGTGATAACTGGATAACATGGGGATTTCCAAACAAAATTACTTCTATTTCCCGCTTTTTAATTCACTGAGAGTATCCAAGATAATGGGGGACTTTGGTGCTAAACCGATTTTCTGTACGTGAGCACTTCATTGATGTACTCAACAGACGGCATGAGGAATTCTTTCCTAAAGATGGATCTCATGTTGTCTTTTTACCTGA
The DNA here is from genome assembly GCF_033115175.1 of Lepus europaeus. Lineage (NCBI taxonomy): Eukaryota > Metazoa > Chordata > Mammalia > Lagomorpha > Leporidae > Lepus > Lepus europaeus. The sequence continues at coordinate 160,281,226 of NC_084830.1, read as the reverse complement.
GCTCCCTGTGTTTGACTTTCTGTCTACTGCATCACTCTTTATTCCAGTGTGTAGTGTCTGAGTCTTCCCCGCTGTGTGTCTTAATAGGTCACTGGAAGTCACCAAGACCACTGGACCGACTTGACTTCCATCATTGCTCTCATCACCGGGGTGTGGGAGGTGGGTAGAAGAGAAGCCCATGGGAGACTGGAGGTGAGAGTGACAGGTGCCTGTGGCTACCTTGAGAGGAGGCAAAGCCCTCATACCTGGTAGTCGCTAGGGGATGCTGGTGTGGAGAGTGAGTGACCTGGGACTAAAAACAGGGCTAAATTAAATTGACTGTTAGGAATAACATGTGAGGATAGATGCCCAATATGTAAAGTACCCACCACATCTGAGGAGTCTGAGTAGGCAGGGCGTGTTTGTTACACGGGACTCTACCTTAATGCTCAGCTAAGTTTGTGGCGTTGGCTTCTTGTCCATTCCTCCTCGGCGGGTGCAGCTTTGCCATGCTGTTTCGCCCGTCTGGCCTCGGCACCGAGAGCAGGCAAGTGTTGACGCGAGGATGGGTGGCCTCGCTTCACGTGAACGTGCATAGCCACAGTTGCACACTGAATCCACATGAGTGATTCCGAAAATGCCACCACCTGGGCACCCATCAGTCGTTGCGTCTCTGGTTTTCCTTCTGGGGAAGGCGAATCCCTCATGAATCAGTGGCCTTGTCCCCGCTGGCCCTTCCTTCTTCCTGGCTCCCATCTGTCAGCAGTACTTGTCTCTGCAGCCTTCCCCGCCCCCGCACTCTGCGAACCTGCTCCGTGCGTGTCCCAGTAAGGGGACAATGGGGGTGTAGGTACAAGTGTTTGAGTGGAGATTCTCTGCCTGCATTTGTATATTTGTGTCTTCAAAACAAGTCTCTTGAGCTGGCACTGTGGCTCACTAGGCTAATCCTCCACCTGCGGCGCCGGCACACTGGGTTCTAGCCCTAGTTGGGGCTCTGGATTCTGTCCCAGTTGCTCCTCTTCCTGTCCAGCTCTCTGCTGTGGCCCGGGAGTGCAGTGGAGGATGGCCCAAGTGCTTGGGCCCTGCACCCGCATGGGAGACCAGGAGGAAGCACCTGGCTCCTGGGTTCGGATCAGCACGATGCACCAGTCGTAGTGGCCATTTGGAGGGTGAACCAACAGAAGGAAGACCTTTCTCTCTGTCTCTCTCTCTCACTGTCTAACTCTGCCTGTCAAAAAAAAAAAAGTCTCTTGTGTTTGCTTCTCACTGTTCTTTATCCAATGCACCATCATTAAAACATCTCAGTCCTGCGCCACGGACCCTACATCACTAATTTGCAAAGAAAACTTTTCCAGTTTGTACCTTACAGGAAGTAGCTGCTTCATTGACAGTTGACCTTTCTGTCCTTGACATTCCAAGGTCTCCCCGTGCTTCTCTCTCTGCCCCCCCCCCCACCTTGGTTTCCATTAGCTGTGCCTTTCCCTATGTCTGTAGGCTGTGGCCACTCTCAGCCTAAGCCCTACTCAGCTCTGCATGTGCAGGCTCGGGCTCACCCGCCATTGCAATGACCTTGCACGACTGGCGCCTAAATGAACTTGGCTTCTTTCTTTCCATGGGACGTAAATGAAGAAGCCGAGCTGCTCCCTGGGCGTCTCTCCTCTAAGGGGCCGTCATCTTCAAGCTGCCTGTCCTTCCGGATTCTCCTTGCTCGGTGGCTCCCATGCATCCACTCGCTTGCACCAAGACACTGCCCATTTCTCTGGAGTCAGGACTGAATTCAGGTGGTTCTGTTTATCTTCTAAACGCCAGCGCCGACTCCGAGTCCTCCTTTGTTCAGATCCCCTCGTCCTTCACCTGCTGGCTACAACGTCCACCATGCTGGAGTCGTTGCCTCTAATCTCACTTCCCGGCCTTTTGGCCTGGAGTCATCTCCCCAGCCTGTGTGTGTCACCTATGCCATGCTGTCTCTACACACAAAGGCGTCTGTCCGTTAGCTGATGTCCTCCATCCACTCCTTCCGGGCCATTGCTGCCTGGAGTTTAAGTAGGTGTAGACCCCAGAAATGCTGACCCATGGACACAGCTCTCTAGAAACGTGATGCTCTTGCCCAACGTGTTGTGTTTTGTACCAGCTTTCTTGCCTTCTGCAATACTCTGAGAAAACCCGTGCACTCTCTAGTTCTAGTTTGGTGTTTAGTCTGGGAGGTGATGCCTGCCGTCCTGACCCACGTATCCCACAGTCCTTTTCTATGCTTTTGCAACACTTGGAGGAAGCTCTACTTGGAGTTACCAGATTATCAGTGAAGATCTACTGAATTCTCATAAGAATACTGACAGTGAGAACGTTATCTTACTCTCCTATGTCTTCTCACTGATGAGTTCCAATGTATAGGATTGTTGAACTCCTGTGATTTCCAGACAGGTGCAACACAGCTGACTTGTCCTAAGGCGGTTAACCTGGGCTAGAACTCGCATCAGTTCCAGAACCCATGGCGTACGTAAATCACTGTGCAATCCTTCCCCAAGTGTTTCCTTCTTACTCTTCCTTGTTCTTTCCACTACCTTCCCCACCCCCACTTACCAAGAACGATCCAGCGATTGCACAATGCTTAGATTGCTGGTGGCATTGTGAGGCTATATGGAGTGAGTAGGCAGTCTGGCAAGACCAAAGATCCTTCTGTAATAAAAAAAATACTCGAGGACTGAAGAATTCTAATCCCCCAGCTGCACTCGGCTGGCCAGAGCGAACTGTCAGTGCCTGAATGAAGTTTCTGTCCAACTGGCCAGTCTGAAATGCCAGCGTGGAGCTTAAAAGAAGGGGTTTGTTGTATAGGATGGATTTCTGTTCTATAAATGCAGTAGAGTACAAATGCAAGGATTAAAAATAAACCTGTAAAATTTGACAGCTAATAGAGTTCTCCTGATGCTAAAAGGCGATTGGGAAACAGCTTGACGGAGAGAAAAAAAAATGAGTGAAAAGGGAGATCATGAATACATGGTGTGGAAGGAGTGGGGTGTGCCCTAGGAATCCCTGGCACACACACAGTTTGTGGAAATGCACAGTGGTCCTGCAGCTCTTTAACCACTTGGGAGTTGTCGTTGGCAATGGTGCAGATGAGTGCTTTGAAGCTTCATGTCCTTGTTTGAATGGAGTAAGGGGAGTGTTTCTTGTCAGTCAAGCAAAGAAGAGACCTTGATTTTTATTTGAAGTCTTGTGGGTTACATTAAACTTGAACAATGAGCCTAGGAGTTTGAGATCCTGTGTGTGTTATGTGTAAAGTTGTAGAGACATCACTGTGTCATATACTGCTTCCGGTCTTTAAAACAAAAACTGTAAAATGTGATGAGGATTATGTAAAGCAGTTTACTCTTCGTCTCCCACCTAATCTCGCTCGCTCTCTCCCTCTCCCTCTCTCTCTGTGTTTATTTGAGAAGACAGAGAGAGAGAAAGAGAGACCTTCCCTCCACTGATTGACTCCTCACATGGCCACAGTGCTTGGGGCTGGGCCAGGCTGAAGCCAGAAGCCTGGAACTCCATCCCAGCTCCCTCGTGGGTGGCCTTACCAGTGTGCTGGAGTGGAATGGGAGTAGCCGGGTCTCGGCCTGGCACTTAGACGTGGGGTGCTGGTGTCACGCGTGGCAGCTTACCCTGTGCTACAACATCGGCCTCCTCAACCTGGTTCTCCCAGCTGTAGTGTCTGGGAGTGAAAAGATACTTTTGCACACATGTTCCTTTCTAAGATATGTGATAATGATCTCGCCTGTTTAGATCTAGAAGGAGGTAATTAGTCTTAGCAAATTCGTCTGAAGAAGGTGCGAAGTCACTTAACAAGCTTGCACAGGTGGAATCCAGTCTCCCAGTCCTGGGCCTCCCTCACAGGGTTAACCATGCCGTGGGCTTCCAGCCTCTGGGAAGGTAACAGCCCTGCAGGGGGCGCCCGCTGCACTCCAGGCCCCACCTCGCCCCACAGAGATGTTCAAGGTTGACTACTCTGTGTCTTCTCGTTCTTTCTCTGCCCTTCACTGCTGTGAACCCACATTCTGTTGCATAGAGAAAAGTCCCATAAACCGAGAGCTGCAGATAGGCATTGGAGAAGGGCCTTCTCCTGGAGTGGCCTGGATGCCATGGCCAAGGAGCTAGAGTCACTGGGCTCTTTGGCCGTTGCATGTGGTCCTTCTGTCGACCGACTGCTGGCCTGGTGTCTGTCACCCGTCCTGTCCCCTCCGCTGTGGCCTTGATCTCTAGCATGCACTTCTGCTTCTCCCCAAGGCCTCACCCACCCCACCCTGATGTCTTTTGCCTCCTTTTCCTCACTTTTGCCTTAAAAGCAATCATCCTAAACAGTTGACTCAAAGTCAAGAAGAAAGAAAGAACTGCAGGATGCCCTGTCGTCTGGCCCTCAAATCACCACGTCTGAGTGAGTGAGGTAGATTCTAGAATTCTGTCTGATCTTGGTAGACACTCGTTTGTCGTCCATGCTTTTTAATTCTGACTCTTACTGTTCTTGAACTGGAACAAGCACTGAGCAGTGTCCATTGTCGGTACAGAATGACGTGACTTGGATAGAAGTTTTGCGGTTCCACGTCTCTGTGTGGTATGAAGCACCTGTGACCTTGCCTGCCCAGCCACCGTGACCTTGGAGAGCCTGGGGTTTGTCACCTGCACCTCCGTTCCACTTCCTTCCCCTCCTTCCTCACTGCCATGCCCCTGAGGAAGCCTCCCTGAAATCTGCTCAGACCCCGTTTCCTGGAGACCCGGCTCCCAGTTTGTCTCCCATGAACCCTTGCAGCCTTCCCCAGCAAGCCCCACCCCCAAAAACGCACTGTGTTTCGTCTTCATTTCCTTCACAGGAAACTGAGTGGATTCAAAACGCTGTAAGGGGGGGGGGGGGGGGCTTTCCAGAACACTGTGTTGTGTCCTTTGTATCATTTTGAATGGCAACAAAGTGTAAGCCAAACAGAGACACTTAAATGATAAAGTTTCCGGCAATGGTGAGCGGGAGGGAGGGTTTTAAATTTGGGAGTGGAGGAGTCTTTTCTCATTTGAGTTCTCACCTGGGCTTTAGGATACGTGTTTAGGAACACGGAGCATGTGGAGACCTTAGTAGCACCCAAACCTGAGCTGCCCACATGAAGTCCCCAGCCTTTGCTGAGCCACCTGCTATTAATAACCAGCTTTTGGAAACTTGTTGCATTTCAAATTCCAGTCTTGCTTTCCCCCTCCTAGGTTTTCAGTACCCTCCAAGTCCAAGGTCTTGATCTTTCCTTGGTTTATGCATCTGGGTGTCTCCGGACAGCCACCAGTCTATCCTTGTCACTTTCTCTGCTTAGGGAGTGTGGACCTGTGCAGCTAGCCTGTTCTCCACGCACCCACGCTGCTGCTGCTAGTGGGTCGGAGGGCGCTGGTCTCTCTCGGCAATGGCACAGCACCAAAGTCTCTGAGGAAGAGAAGTTGAGTGGTCACACACTTATGGTAAGGTGTAGAGAGGAGGAAACCTTTACAAATTCATAATGTTTTTGTCTCTGCAGATAAAGAGCAAACAGTGGCAGGATTGCACTCCAAGTGCTCATGAAATACAAACCATTTTCTCTTTTTTAAAAAGATGTGTTTATTTATTGAAAGACAGAGTGACACAGAGAGAGGGCCAGGTCGGGGTAGGCAAGGACAGGATGAGGAAGAGAGAGAAAGAGAGGGGGAGAGAGGTCGATCTTCCATCCACTGGTTCATTCCTCAAATGTGAGCAACAGCTAGACCTCGGCCAGGTTGCAGCCAGGAGCCTGGAACCCCATCTGGGTCTCCCGTGTGTGTGTGTGTGTGAGTGAGTGAGAGAGAGAGAGAGAGAGAGAGAGAGAGATCCTTCCACTTGCTCACTCCCCAAATTGCTGTAAAGTCCAGGGCTGTACCAGGCCAAAATCAGGAACCAGGAGCTTCATCTGGGTCTCCCATGTGGATGCAGGAGTTCAGGGACTTGGGCCATCTTGCATTGCTTTCCCAGGCACATTAGCAGGGAGCTGGATTGGAAGTGGAGCAGCCAGGACATGAACTGTTGCCCATGTTGGATGCCAGAGCCCCAGGAGGTGTCTTTACCTGCTGAGCCATAGCACCGGCCCCTTTCTCATGATTGACGGCAGTGTTGCCCGAGTTCTGCTTTATTGTATGAAGTGTCTCTGTCACCATGGGGTGGTTAAGCTGCAAACCTCTCTCCCCCACTCCTCCTCAGGTAACTGTCACTCTGCACACCTTTCCTTCAAACATTCCCCCCTTTCTTGCAGGTAGCTTTGGTTTTTGTTTTTTCTTTGCTGGAAGCGTGCTCTGCACATTGTAGGATGTTAGAGATTCTTCTCTCTTGGAACAAGTGTGATGCCAAAGTTAATATTCGAACCTCTGTCTTCTCTCATGATTAAACGTTTCAAGTCATCTGTACACCACGTGTCAACCTGGCCCTCAGTTCCATTTAGTTGGTGAGGCAGACGTTATGATCCTGTCTACAAAGGAGGAAGCCTGGGGCTCCGAGACAGCACCCTGCTCAGCTCACACACGTTGGTGGCAGCTCGAGGCCCAGAGCTGCCGGGGGCTCCTGGTTCTCTGCGTTGTGCGCCGCAGAGGCGGAACGCTCATCTCTCATCTGTTTTGCGAGCTCGTTTGGACAGGGTCTCTCATCTTCATCGTGAGTGCCCTGGGATTTTCTCCTAGGGAAGGTCAGAGGACAGATGAAGCTAATACCTTCTGTGGGTTTGTAAGTGACAACCTGTATCTCGGTAGAGCACAAGAATTTGCCACCCATGGAAAGACAGATATCCCATTGTGTCACTTACATGTGGAATCTAAAAATGTCAGCTTCAAAGAAGCAGGGGGTGGAGTGGTGGGTGACAGAGGCCCGAGGTGGGGATGGTGACGCCGACCCTGACGCGGGCTTGCTAATACTTCATGTGTTTGCTTAAGTGTCAGCTGGTCATCATCTCATTTCTGGGTTGTTTTTCACCCTAAGTGCTTATAAACCAAGTTCCCTAACTCCCCCTTCATTTATCAATGATTCAAGTAATTTCATAAACCCAGTACCAGATTGTACATGTGTCTGGGTTTCCTATTGGAAGATAGCTGTAGTGTGCGGTGCTTGGTCCTACAGGTGAGACTCCACTTGTACACCCCAGCCCGTATCCGAGTGCCTGGGTTCGAGTCCCCGCTCCAGTCCACCTTTCTGCTAAGGCACACCCTGGGAAGCATCAGACGATGGCCCAGATACTTGGAGCCCTGCTACACGTATGGGACGCATGGACTGAGTTCAGGGCTCCTGATTCTGGGGTGGCCTGGCACTGGCTGATGTAGGTCTTTGGGGTGTGAACCAGTGGACAGCAGATTTCTCTGTGTGCCTGTCTCTGTCTCTGTTTGTCTGTGTATTTCCAATCAATAGAAATATTTACAAATCTAACTGTGGTAGCCTACTTTTTTTTATTATAAAGAGAACAAATTTCATGTATTTCTAAGAATAACCATACGTCCCTCTCTTCCTCCCTGCCTCAGTTTCTCTCCTTCGTTGCTTTCTTCCCTTTAAGTTTTGCAAACCGTAGTTTCAATCCACTGCATACCACAGGCTTAACACACCTAACCATAATATTCAACAAGTAGCCTTCAATAATTGAATCACGTAGGTATGCCACCTAGACTTCTGTCAGTCGTAAGTTTAATAAACTTGCTTCCCAGGGCTCCTTCGGTGGCATTTCATAGTTTGCTGAGATGCGGTTCCTAACAGAAATGCACAGCACGGAGTTCCAGTGCCTGCTGCACAATGCCTTCTTGACAGAGGTGAAGCCGTGGCTGACTCCGCTCTCACCACAGCTGTGTGCTCTACCCGGCAGCAGGAGCTTGTGGGAGACACGGTCAGATGCCTGCTTTGGAATACACCATGCTGTATCCCCTGCACTGCCTGGATATTCCAACATAGCCTCCTTACCAAAAACCATCCCCCAGTGCTCACCATGCTCTTTCTAAACCACCCCGCAGTGCTCACCACACTCTTTCTAAATGGGCACAGTAATTTTGTAACTCTAAGGATTCTGTAGTAGATCGGTTTCTGTCCTCTGAAACACAGAGTTGCTGGTGGAAACTCTCACCTGATGTTTCTGAGATAACTAGGAGTCCTCCACCAACCACATTTTCTCCATGTTTTCTCCACGTCCTAAGAAGGAGCTCGTGTGGGTCCAGGGTTGGATGTTTATCTACTCTCACTTCTTTAGCTGGGGACCCAATTTCCTCTTAACCGTCTCTTCTATACTTTGCAGCATAGTGTTTCTTGCTTTTGATAGCCTGTCTGGGAACAGTAAACCCCTTCCTGTGATCTGACCACCCAAACAAGGGAACAGCCCTTCTTCTCCTGAGTCCGGCTCCGAGCACACGGACGAGAGCCTCTGCTAGCTATCCCTGACTTTAGTGCAAGAGAAAAATGCTTTTTCTTTGTATTTGCCTTTGACCTTGCTGACGTTGGTCTTAAGATCTGTTTAGTTGTCCTTGGGCAGCTTCATTTCTCCCTGGCACCGTTACCACCGATCACTCCCTAACCCAGCCAGACAAAACAAAAATGGAACAGTTGTTCTGAGTTATTTGCTGTGTTGTCAAACTCCTCTTTGGGTGGGCAGTGGTGATTATGTTGATATTATTCTATTTGTTAACTTTCTGACTCAAGTCATTCTGCTTTTTGGGATCTCTGCAAATGGGTTTATGTGAATCAATTTTTTTAAAAAAACTACTTTTTATAAAAATCTTGATCTAAGTCACACTCAACGTTGTCCCATCAGTGAACTAAATTATAAGATTGTATAGTCATATTTGTCATGTGTCTCTGCATTTTAAAATTTACAGTTAGGATTAAGTTCTTAGTACATGTTGCCCGAGTGATTTCCTCTACCTTGTTAGAAAGTTAATAATTTATAAAATCTCAAAATGAATAGAGATTTTAAATATTGAATATGTATATCCATTATATGATATGAGAAGGCTTTTCAAGATTTATGAAAATGTTTAACTCGTGAAATCTAATGGATGAAAGTTATCTAATGATATAATTGAAAGAAGGGAGGGCACAGCAATGTTTAATGGGTGCTCGTGTACTGGGATGAGAGATCAGGAGTGATTTACATGCTTTTACCTGTGTGCTATGTGATAGTGTTACTTGATTTTTTTTTAATTATAGAAGCAGTGGAATAAATATAGTATTATAAATTATTTAATTAAAATTGTCCATATGAAAGTTTCTTTATTATACTTATCCCTTACTGTCATGACAATTAATGCCAACCTAAGTAACTATGGTTAAAATTTTAAGAGATAAACCTTTAAATGACACTTTTAGGTTTACCTACACTGATGCTTTATTCAAGTTTCCTGCCATCTTTGAGTCAGTTGGATTATTTATATTTTTCTTCCGTATTGTTTATTAGAGTGCACACGCACTGTCTCTTACTCTGTCTCTCCTGTGTCTCTCTCCATCTCTCTCTCCTTCTCACTCTCTCCATTTCCTTTTTGGTCTTTGTTGCCATCCATCGTATTCTCTTTCTTTGAGATCTGGGTGGATGGATGGATGCATGGATGGATAGGTGATAGGCAGCACCCATGTCCTAGTTATTGCTCGTGCTGAGTGGGAAACCCTGAGGCTGCCTTCTATTTATATGCCTGCAGCCACACAGGACATACCTGAGTGCTGTGTGTGAGAGGTCATTATTAACATCACACCTTTAAATCCCCTGAGCTTATGCCCCACAGTCTCTGCTATGCGCACTTGCAGGTGCAAATGTGAAGCTGTGATAATTATTCCTGGTGTTCGCCTTTCATCCTTAGGAGAACCGGTAAAGTAACCCACCCTCTCTCCTCCTCCTCTTCTCCTTCTTGCCTCTTCTTCTACTTGTCCTTCAGGTCGGTGTGTGCCGTGTTTGGTGGCATTTTGTTCACATATTTTTTGTTCACATATTTTGTTCACATATTGTTCACATATTTTTGTTCAATTCCATTCACGTATTTTTCTTCTTCATTAACTTTCATTTTAGATCTTGTAGTTAGGCTGGTCAGAACCTTCTTCAACAAGCATACGATGCATGGGAGCTGCGTTTTGTCCGATAGGACATCATTACGCAACTGAGTATTTTTCACCAAAAACTAGTTTTGCACCAAACGTTGCCATGGGATATTACACCAAGTGCTCATAAAAGCTGGTTATTGGCCGGCGCCGTGGCTCAATAGGCTAATCCTCTGTCTGTGGCACTGTCACACCGGGTTCTAGTCCCAGTTGGGGCGCCGGATTCTGTTCCAGTTGCCCCATTTCCAGGCCATTTCTCTGCTGTGGCCTGGGAGTGCAGTGGAGGATGGCCCAAGTGCTTGGGCCCTGTACCCCATGGGAGACCAGGAGAAGCACCTGGCTCCTGGCTTCGGATCAGCGAGATGCGCCGGCCGCAGCGGCCATTGGAGGGTGAACCAACAGCAAAGGAAGACCTTTCTCTCTGTGTCTCTCTCTCTCTCTGTCCACTCTGCCTGTAAAAAAAAAAAAAAAAAAAAAAAAAAAAAAAAAAAAAAAAGCTGGTTATTAAGTTACCCTTGAACAACTGAACATTAATTGCCAGTGACAAGGCCCAGAAACATGCATTTTATCATTTCCTAGGTGATTACTGTGCTCAACAGAGCCTGAGTCCCTCTCACTAATTTTCCCTATTTGGCTCCTAACCACGGTCTGCCCCACCATTTCCGTGGCCTCTGTTCTCTCTCCCCTTCTGCTTCCTGCTTTTGTTAACTTCTTACAACATGCTTTTATGTCCACTCTCACAAACTCCCGTTAAAGCAGGTGTAAGAAAACCACCAGGCCAGGGCTGTTCACCAGTATTTCAGAGCTGAGAAAGAGAAAGAGAGAGAGGTCTTCCATCCGCTGGTTCACCCCCCAGATGGCCACAATGGCTGGAGCTGTGCTGATCTGAAGCCAGGAGCTTCTTCCGGTCTCCCACACAGGTGCAGGGGCCCCAGCGCTTGGGCCATCCTCCGCTGCTTTCCCAGGCCACAGCAGAGAGCTGATGGGGCCTGCACCACAGGCAGAGGATTCTCCTGTGCCACAGCGCCGGCCCCTGCAAGTTCTTTTCTTGGTGTTTCTTCTGTCTTACTTTCAGGAAATGCGATGTTGGATCCAATGTGTTGCTGATTTTATCTCTAAGAATGATTTTATCTTTAAGAATGATATTTTAGAGAACATAAGATGGAACTATTTTTATAATATATTATACATATATTAATAAGTAGAGTAAAATGCACATGAAAGAATACTGGAAAGATGTTTTAATAAGTCAGTGAAGTTGGCACTCTCTGGCGGGAATCACTGATGTTGTTTTCCTTCTGCTTTTCTGTATTTCTATTTATTCTTTACTGGAGACGTAAACTTAATTGTTTAAAAGATCATTTGAATTATAGAGTTAAAATTAGGAAGGATAAACTCTGCTGTTTTTCTCTTCGATTCTTAAAAGGTGATATACATGAGTAGCTTACATTTAGAATTTGGAGAACTGCTATCATTAAAAGAAAACTAAATGTTAATTTGTGTACAGTTTTTTTAAAAAAACATCAATATTATAAATTGCTTAGAAAATTGGGAGAATTAGGGGAAAAATTCTAATCCAAACTTAAGGATAATGAGTTTAACATACATTTTCAATTTATTTTTATGCATACATTGTATAAAATTAAAATATTTAAATATATATGGGTTAAGCCTCTGCCTGCAGTGCTGGCATTCCATAGGAGAGCCAGGTGGAGTCCCAGCTGCTCCACTTCCAATCCAGCTCCCTGCTAAGGCGCTTGGGAAGGCAGTGGGAAGTGGCCCACGTGCTTGGGCCCCTGCACCCACGTGGGAGGCCTGGCTGCACTCAGCTGCTCCAGTCTGGCCCAGCACTGCTGTTGCAGCCGTGTGGGGAGTGAACCAGCAGGTGGGAGATTCTCTTGCTTGTTCTGTTGCTCTCTGCTTCTGTAACTTCCTTCCAAATAAATAAACATAAATTTTGTGTTAAAAAGTTAGTTTCCATGAATCACATGTTACTAATGATCCTACCAAACAAAAACAAAAAGACAACCAAACAAAGCAGGCGGACTGACAGAACTCCCATCTGCTGATTCATGCCTTCAATACCCACACAACATCTGGGGGTGGGCCAGCCAACACCCAGGAACCAACAGCTCAAAGAGGTGTCCCACATGGGGACAGGGACCCTGCTACTCGAGCCCCGGGGTGTCAATTAGCAGGAAAGTGGAACCGGAAGCGGAACAGTGTCACCCAAGCACCTTGACATGGGGTCTGGTGCCCCAGCTGGTGTCTATCAGTAGGCCAATACGTGTGCCCATTCCTTCTGTTTAATTTTATATCTAGCTTTTAAACTTTAACACGGCAGTGAAGTGTTTCCTCATGTTTTCTTTTTATAAAGATATTTTTACTGACTACCTGCTAAGTCTTGAGTTCTTGTCCCATGGTCTACACAGTTATAGTCCTCCTGGGAACAGTCAGGTTGTTTTAGTTTTTTATGTTACAAACGGTGCAAAGGAAACCCAACCCAACCCAACCCGGACCCCTCTTTGTACCTTGAACTAGCTGTTTCCTCTTCTCTCCTTCTCTTGCTATTTTTCTTGTTTGGTTGCTTCCTTCAGCTGCCTTCTGCGAGGTGTCCTTGCGAGGTCAAGGGGCATTCCTGTTTTTAAAGAGCCACTAACATATGCTGTCAATTTTTCCAAATGCAGCTTCAACTTGACACTCCTACCTGCAACACATAATAACGATTTGGAAACTTTAAAGTTTTTTTTTTTTATTCCATGCTTTATTTTGCTGTGTTCTGTCTGAGTATGTAGTCACACTGATTGGTGCCTTGTCATAGATAAGCCAAAGCAGATGTATTTTTTGATATAAAATCTGTGAAGTGGGTCCTTTGGGACATTTACTAAGTGGATTAACCTAACAGCTCTGATAAAAATGGCATTCTTTGCCTTTGGAGATGTTTTTGATGGTGAATTCAGCCAACTGAAATTTGTGGTTTCACTGAATGTTGGCTTAGTGTGTGTGTATACATAGGTTGTGTGTACGTAGGGGTTTGGCCTATCAGTAAGATGCCAGTGCAAGTTCTTTAGGTCACTGTGATAGCTGAGCTACAGTCCCATGGCAACAGTGATGGAAATACATGTAGGCCACCTCCATTGTGTGACACCAACAGAAAAATTGAGATGGTGCAAAGGTGGCTATGCGGGCATGCTTTTGCCAAACAAAATGACAATTATTCTGTTTTTATTCTCATCAACAAATGAAAATTTCATTAATTTTTGTTTCATGTCCTAAACTAAATAATTCAGATTTCTTTACTATTTTTTTAAAAAGATTTATTTATTTGAAAGGCAGAGTTACAGATAGAGAAGGACACACACACACACACACATACACACACATCTTCCATCTGTGGCTCACTCCTCAAATGGCTGCAATGGCTGGCTGGATCTGGACCAGGTCAAAGCCAGGAGCCAGGAGCTTCATCTGGGTCTCCTATGTGGTGGCAGGGGACCAAACATTTGGGCCACCCTCTGCTGCTTTCCCAGGTGCGTTAGCAGGGAGCTGGATCAGAAGTGGAGAGTGGGACTCGAATCGGGGCCCATGTGGGACGCTGGCATCGCTTTACCCACTGTGCCACAATGCTGGGTCCCAGATTTCTTAGAAGAAAAAACCTAGGCCTTTTTTTTCTCAGAGTGAGACTTCCTGGCAGGCACGTTCACTGGGATCAGACTCCCTTCTGTGCCATGACCGCACTACCGGGCCTGCACACGGTCCTCTCAGGTCTGCCAGTTTCTCTGTGCACCGTGCAGGGGTAGCCAGGCGTGTTCGTCACGTGCTCCACGGAGGACGGTGCTGATTGTGATGGTGCAGGGTGGCTTCGGATGAACATCCGATGACCACAGCAGCCCTGCAGGTACCGGGATCCTCAGAACGTCAGGCCGATCACCCTCGCCACCCGGCGAGAGGGAACCAAAGCCCAGATGCCAAAGTGATTTTCAGGTCGCAAGGAAGAACAGGCAGCAGCATCCAGCCAAGGTGGATTTTCCAGTTACACAGACAGCGTCCTTCCTGTGGTCGCAGCTGGAGACAGGCCAGCATTACTACCTGGGGAAGAGCGCTCGAGTCCCATCCTATGTGTTTAACAAAATCGTTTAAAATTAAGGAAGAGGTGTGTTTGTGCAGTGTTTAACAAGACGAGCTTTGCCGTCAGGTGGGCCTGAATTTGAGCTTCACTACAGCAGCCTGAGGACACTGGGCAAACGGTTCACCCTCTCCTAGTGTGCTCCTTCTGTATTGTGGGCCTGAAGTGAGTTCATGACCATACTCACTGATGTATGGCAGGCAGCCTGCGCTTCGTGAAGACTTGTTCTCATTTTATGTTGTTAGTCTGATATTTATTCCTTTCTAACTCCAAACTAGTTTACATAGATTTAATTGTAACCAGATTTGCGTGTATTTTATATAATGTTTTATGTTAGACTATTTTGGTGTTCTAAAAATTACTATTGAGGCTCAATAGTATTATTTTCTTCTAAAATTTGAATGTGGATCTTGAGAATATTTATGTTGTATAAATAAAGGAGAATCTTCGTCCCCAGCATCACCTTTCAGGCTCTAGGTCAGTGACTTATCTAGCAAATGTTCTATGGGAGATTAAGATGGAAGACAGCCCATTTTTGCATGCTCTGGGACTACAGAGCACTGAAGATGGGAATTAATGCTTTGTTGATGGGCGTGATGCTAATTCTATGAAGGAATTAACAAAATCCAGGGTAAGGAGGGTCAAAATATCCCCAAATAGAGCATTTCCGGGATCCACACTGATCAGTGCGGTGAGTGCAATTTGCCTTCCATTTCTGCATGAATGTGAGGTTCACAGGAAGGAGGGAGAGAGGTCAAGTGCATTTAAAACTCAAGGGGTTAAAAACCCCAGCCCTGAAAATCTTTATGCTCCTAGTCTTTGAGTCCATACATCACAAGTGATGAACTTCAAAAAGAATTAAGCCAATTAACACCTCTGATGCCACTCTGCAAAGCTTGGGAGAGTGGCCGATGAGTGTGGAAGAATAATCGATGCTTGTGTTCTTCAAGATTTTGCATTTTTCTTTCCTTTTAGGCCACGAGAGACACCACACTGAAAGCACCTCTTGTTTCTCAAGTCCCTCCTCTCCTGTGG
Source organism: Lepus europaeus (assembly GCF_033115175.1). Taxonomy (NCBI): domain Eukaryota; kingdom Metazoa; phylum Chordata; class Mammalia; order Lagomorpha; family Leporidae; genus Lepus; species Lepus europaeus. Next base: position 160,266,020 of record NC_084830.1, on the reverse strand, counting down.
CTGCATAGTGCACAACCAGAGAAAGAATTTCATATTTATAGCATTCAACTGTAGCAAAGGTCATAAAGTAATAAATTGAGAATTTAAGTTCCTTTGGACTAAAAGCCAAGGAAATGAATTGTTATCTCTATCACCATAAATCCACAGAGGTGCTGGCCGCAGAATTGAAAACAAAAGACCACGTTCCACGTCCCACGTCCAGCCTGGATTGTTCTTAGGTGGCTGCAGTGAACACTGGGCATTTTGTGCCTCTATCGCACAATCGGGATTGCACTTTTGTCTCTTTTGCTCGTTCCCACAGCATGCTGTTTGGCTCCTCTATGGGTTTCTTGAAGGCAATCTAATGACACTTTGAGTCACAATTTTAAAAAAATCTGTTAGTGTAAGTTTTATAAGTCTATTATTATAGTTCCCACATTGCTGTTTTCTCAGGTATTAAAAATGGGGAAGGGAAATGACACACGATTTATACTTGAAGATTATTCCTTGCTGTAGAGGTTCTTAAATATGCCTGGATTTGGAATCCCCTGGCACCGTGACAGAGAGTGAGCTTTTCCTTTACTGTAGATGCAGAGTGTTTATTTCAGGAATGGGACCAAGAATCTGGTCTCTTCGGAGCAGCCTGGGGATTCTTTGGATTGACTGTGTTGACTCACGTCTTCTGCGATGGCATCGAAGGCCAGAGAGTGGCTAGTGGATTGAGCCCATCAGTTATATTCCAGATCACAGGATGTACGTCCGAGCCCCTGAGCTCACACTTGTCCACACCACATGGGTGGGGAAGGTGGAATTAAACCGTCAGCCAGCGGCAGTGCTACAGGAAGTCCTAGCAGCGCGCCAGCCTCATTCTTTGATTTTGCTAGAGTAGGGACAGCAACAAACTCTGGAGCAATTCCATAGCAAAGCATGTTTGGAAATGCAGGCCCTTTCTTGTCACGTATATGTAGGCATGAAAGTAGCTGGGGGCTCCACGTGTGCATCCTTAGGAAACCAAAGCAAGATCGATAAAAATTCTAAGCTTCCGGCTAGCAGAACTGTAGAGTGAAACTTACACAACAGGAATAGAAGCAGGTGGAAATGCGAACACCAGTTTTAGCGATTTCCTTTTCATTAAATATTTGAGAGTAAGTGAGTTGACATCGCACTAAAGATGACGTGTCTTTTTAACTGGCTTTATGTTGAGCAAAAATGTTCAGTTTTCTCCTATTTCTCAGTTTTTTTCCCACTTGAACGGTATCGTATTCGTCTTTGATCCTAAGTTCTCTCTTATTCTCACTTCCATGCTTTCTTCACACTGCCCTCCCTTTCTCATTTAGGCTTTGTCCGCTCCCTTTTTCTCTCTACTTTTGTCTGTTCCTTCATTCTTTGATTCTCACAACTGTATGGCGTTAACCAGCTAGCTGGCCTGAGACGACGCGGAGCCAGGAGATGGTTCTGTGTTCAGAGGGCCTGGCCGTGAAACCTGACCTCAGCGATGCTTTCTGCGAACCGATGTTCTCTGGAGCTGCAGAGACCACACGGAGGCATCACAGTCCTTTATCTCCTCTGGGTTCAAGTCTGGGTCATCCCAGTGCTCTTCATGTCCTTGCCCCTGGCTATAGTGGGCTTTGTGTTGTCCTCAGATGTGGCTTTATTCTCGAGTGGTGGGTGGTCCAGAGGAATTTAAGACTTAAGTTCCCATTCCCATAAGTTGTCTCATTCAGGCAGTAATTCTGTCATCAGCATCTTGTTTTTCAGGTACATATTAAAAAATATCCCCTTCATGGGAAATCAGCTAATCCTTTGTGAACTAAATGCTAAGCTGTCTGTTATCACGGAAAGTTCTACTTTTCTCAAGGATGAAGATTTTATGCCAGAGAACACTGAATTTTTTCCTCTAGGCTTTTCAACCTTGAAATTCTTTAAAAAAATATAGGCAAATATTGAGCTGGTATCTGAATTGATTTAATTTCTTCATCATGGGCTGTATAATGTCCTCTTTGTTATGCAGAATCTATGCCAAATGGTCTGTCCTACAGAGAAAAGAAAATATTTGTGAGGAAAGCAGATGGTTCTAAAATAGGACAGGAATGAGCACACAAACTTTTCAGAAATCATTCATCAGGAAATTTAATATGAACCCAAGTTGGAACTTTTATGGAGCAGTGGAGGGTAGAAATGAAAATCTTGGATTGGGTTCACTTTATTGAAGAAAAGATGATGTGAAAATAAAGAATTTTAAGCAACTAGATATTTAGAAGATGAAAATATTTGAAAGGGAATGATGTCAGGTTCGGCTTTGAGGTCACAATAGTACATCCTGTGGCTCTGCTACCCGGCTCAGCTCCTGACTCCAGCTTGCTGCTAGAGCAGACGCTGCAAAGCAGCGATGATGGTTCAAGTGCTTGGGTCCTGGACACCCTTGTGGGAGGCCTGCAGTGAGTTCCCAGCTCTTGGCTCTTGACTTTGGCTCAGCCCAGTCCTGGCTGTTACAGAGTCTGGGGAAGCAAACCAGCAGATGGGAGCTCTCTGACTCTCTCTCTTTGCCTCTCAGAAACACCGATGTTAGCTGAACCTTTGACATTTCAGACCCAGAGAACGGAAGAGTCTTAGTGATGCCAGCGCGTTGGTTTATGCTAAAATCTAAGAGACAAGATGACCTACAAATTTTACATGGCTCATAAAGTAATCTATGGATGAATGAGCTCAGCTACTGCAGGACTTCTGTCTTCACTGTTGTGTATTTTGCCTGCTCATTGTTCTGTTAAGTCTTGAGATGCTACTCTTGGTATGAAAAGATCCGAGTTACAGAGGGCTATCGGGTTACCCAGCTGTTCTCAGGAATACCTTGTGTCTAGTGGGTATTTCTTTCTTTAATCTTGTAGAAAAAGTTATTACCATACTAGAGCAGGAGGCTTTTCTTTGTCTTCTTATAGCAGACTATTGAAATGTTAAAGACTATAAGACGCATAAGCATTACTTTGTATAATTTAGCAGTGCTAGAGGCTGGTGTTTGAAAAATGGAGTCAGCTACTGAGAGATCCTGTCATAACCATGTTACCACCAGCCTTTCTTGCTGTGTGTGTGTCTTCTGATTTTCCTCTCAACTCCAGTACGTACAATTTCAGTCCCCTCCCTCCTCACCCTCAATCGTACGTAGAATAAAGTGGCGTTTCCACGCACACCTGTGGAACAAATCCCTTTAATGCTCTCATTTTCCCTACTTCTCTCTCTTTTCTCTTATTTAATACTTTCACTTCTCAATCTCTTTTTCATTGTCTTCCTCCAAACACTTGTTCTTTTTGTCTTCTTGAATACTTTTTAAAATCTGAAATTCAACAAAACCTGTATATTAAAGGAAGGAGAAAATACATGATATGTTATTCATGAGTTAAAAAAAAAAAACCTAAATTGTATTAGGTGACTTTAAAGATAGCACACCAGAGTTCTTTAGTTAGTGTTTACATTTCTGTCTTTAAACAGATGTTATGCCACAAGTCATAGAATTAAATTAGAAACTTTAGGAGAAGGAATAAGTAGGCACTGTCATGAATGAAACCATGAAAGTACAAGGGGCAAAGATTGTGTAGAGGTCAAGGGCAATGGGGCATGGAGAGGGAATTCCTCACAGAACATTTTTCAGACGACTTCTCTTTGAATAAAAGCATTTTTTGGGCACCAGCTTCAAGCTCAACTCTAAGTTACTGTTTCATACAAGATCCAGGGTTGGGGAGGCCACAAAATATAACCATTCCCTACATCCTGTAGAATGTTCCAGAACCTTCTCTATCCGTTAATCCCGTGATGTTAAGTCTTTCAGGAACACTCAGGGGACAGGATGTTGATCCTGCCCCATCCCTCAGAGTGGGTGCTCATCTTTTTCTTCTCATTTTGCAAACAGTGAAATGAAGGTGCCGCTGAATGATGTCGATGTGAAAGGGGAAGCTGGCAAGACGACCCTGAGCCCGGAGCCTGCCTGGGTAAGCATTGCTGTTTTCTCGGGGTGCTTCACTGAGCAGCCCCCTTCCTGGGGCCGTTGGACACCCGTGTTCTAAGGCGATGGGTTATGGAGCTGATTTTCAGATGCTGTGATCTGTCTCGTTAGAACCGTGTGGGGGGATTTGTAATAAGACAGTTGCTCAAACAGTTATGACTGTAGTGTTTTCTGACATCAGAAGGCTACTGTACACGGGGAATCCTCACCAGAACTACAGCTGAGAGAATGAGTCAGAAGCACTAAAAAAGAATGAGGCATTGGAACACAAGGCTGTTAGTGCTCCTCTCTGTTTTTGGACTTTTAATCACTTTCCAGTGGCTTCCAGACAGCTGGGGGAGGCCCTGGGAGCCTCACTGTGTGGCTCTGATGTGTGGGAGTGGATTCTGTGTCATTCCATGCATGAAATGCACCCTCATGCCACGCCAGCTGAAGACCTTGGTTCTGTCTTGTAATCCTCAGAGATTTCTATGCTGTAAGATTATTTACTGAACATTCTTTATGAGAATGGCTGAAATAGCTCACTGAAACAAACATATGTGCTCAGAATTTGGCATCATGACAATGTTTAAAAGTGGCTTTATGTTTTAAGAGTTGGAATGCACTTATAAACTCTCAAAGAACTGAAAATTACTCAGAAATCCATTTAAATACTCCTTCCTGGATTAAGTCACTGATTTTATAAACATCTGAGCTTTTAAACTTTTAAATTACTTTTTGTAATTTCAAACTAAGCTAACTAAATACAGGATTTTCCTTCTTATACCACATGTTCAAAGACGTGTAGAGTAGCAAGAGTAGTGTTTCTCCCTAAATCTCGTGGGTTTTTTTAGTAATTATAATGTTTTTCAAGATGATTTTAGGGAATTTGCAAAACATGGTATAAAAAAAGCAGGAAAAAGACATACCTTCCTCCCATTGTCATACCTTTTGACATTATAGTATTATTCCTTGAATTCATTATTATATATCTTGTTTTGTGATTAATAGTATGGGACATATTTTTACTTTTTACACCATTTATATCTTCCAGTGAAGTACAAAATTGGCTTTAAATATCTTCCATAGTAGTTTTGTCAGAGTGAATGACTGACAAGCTAAACAGTGTAAAAGGCAAAACCAGTGGGAGTGTCTGTTGTTGACCCGTCTTAAAGCCATGCAGACGTTCCTTAACCTGTGATGTCTCTGCTTATGAGTTTGCTTTGCAATGGAGTGAAAGTGCAGTCAGTCCTTGGACACTGGACGTCTCATTCTGCCTTTGGGTCCTTTCCCAGAACAGTGTTGTGGCCTCGATACTTCCTGGGGTGCCAGGCGGTGATGAGAACGTGCAGCTCCCTGTTGTAGCAGGTGCGTGGTCGTGAGGGTCCTTTGTGGTGCACTGAGGCACCAGCACGGTTTGGGATAGAGGTATTTTAAGAATTACATGAGCTACCCAACACTTTGTCATAAAACAAGCTCTGCGGCTAAGGTGCATATTCAGGTGCATCCTGATGTAAGTGTTCGGAGCACGTTCTCACGTGGGCTAGGCTGGCCGATGATGTTCGGTCGGGCTGGTGTATCAAACACATTTTTGGTGAGGCTATGTTCATGTCATGACATGTTTAAGGCGGTAACTCCATTGTAAGTTGAGGATCATCTGTGTAGCAATACTGGTCTGCATTTCCAACTTTGACTCTGGGAATTGTCACTTAGGACAAGGTCTTCTACACCTCCAAGTGTCCACTACTCAGCCTTAGAAGAGGCTGTGACATGGTATCAACCTGGTTAGTTCTGGGGTCTCCAATGATAACACAGATTCCTGTAGAAGCAGTTTTATGGATACAAACAGGAGGTTTACTTGTTTTCTGTTCCCTACTCCCAGCTGTGGCATTCTGAGTCTTCCTGTCTCCTTACATGTGGGGCAGTTTTCAACACACTATGGTCATGTTCACCTGTTAACCTGCCGGTACAGTTCGATGTAAAACTTGACTGTTCAGCCCCACCCCCTGCCCCATGTCCAGACATCCACGTAATGAGCAGTGATTTACATTCCTGCTAATCCAGGCTGGAAGCACGAAGGTAGAATCAGAGCAGAAGACACAAGTTACTTTATTTACCTGACTTTGTAACTGCTTTCTCTGTTCTTTCTGGGGGTGGGGCCATGGGTGTCCTCACCGTGGCGGTCATTTACACACTTGCTTTCTCAGTGGCTGCTTGTGCACAGCCCTGAGTGTGCCTGCAGGATTTCCCCTGCTGCATGGTCTCTTTGATTCTAGCTCAACTTCTTTGATCGTCTTTGAGGAACCGCTGATGGCTGACTCTTGGTATTTGCTACTGGATTCCCTTGTATGATGGAGAAGATGCTGGGGATAAGTGGTGTTGAGGAGGCATTAGCCATACTAACGTTTTTGGCATTTCTTGATCAACAGTGTCCCAAAATAATACTCCTGGATGCTCCCCTGTTGGGTAGCAGTATCACACAATCTTGGCAAGGTGCAGCGCTTCTGGCTAGCTGAATGAGTTCCTTATTACTCCACTTGAAAATGAAGAGCTCCCAAGGAAGACAGATGGAAAACTTTGGGGTTTGCCATCTTTCAGATCTGACCTTCAGCCCTGGGCCTTCTACTTCCTACTTTGTAAATAGGTGACCTTTAGCATATCATGCACACCTGTCAGTCGACTTCCTCAAAGCCTGCCATGTCATGACATGTGAATAGGATGGCCATCATGTTGATAGGTTAAATGACCTGTGACGTTTCAGTGGTCACTGACTTCCTTCTTCTCTCTCTTCTCTCTACAAAGAAGAGACATATAGCCCATGTTGATTCTTTTCTTTACCAATTTCTCCCCTGCCTGCCTTTCACTCTCCAGCTCTCTCCCCTCTCTCCCTCCCTGCCTCCCTCCTCTCTTTCCTTCCTTCTTCCCAACTTCCTTCCTTCCATCATTTCTGAGAAGAAATCAGAAGGGCTTTGGCTCCATGGGTGGTTGATGGGAGGGGATCCAGGAGGAGAGGACAAAGCCGCTTGGAGCTGTGAGCTGTGAGAACCAATCACCCGTACGGATGGGCTCCAGAAACAAAACCCTCCATGCCTTGGCGGCTGTGTACAGCTTCCTGGGTGCCCTGTGTTGGTGGAATACAGTGATTAGACAGGTGCTCAGAGGGAGATTGGCCCCATTTACTCTAAGAGGATACGGTTTCAAGATCAAAGGATGGGGCGGCACAGACTAAAAATTTATTTCAGATAAGAGGCACATAAAATCCACATGAATAAATTCAGAAATAGTCAAATAGAGTTTTCAGATAATTCTAAAAGCAGCTTGCAATTTCTCTGCTTATCCACAATGATGTGAAATTCAAAGTTCTACATTCGTTCTCTTTGATATTTATAAGGAGTGTGTTTGAAAATACAGAGAACTGAATTCCCAGGATTCTCAGAGACACGTTACGACTCGTATTAGCTGCCTTCAAAACCCACTTTGGATAGAAAACATCCAAGCTGAAAGGTATTTTTAAGTTGCCAAAGAAATGTGTACAGGCAATACATTTTAGCATTGTTTCCCACTAAGGGAAAAATAGGCGTAGCAGCCTTGATACAATTTTATATTGAAAATGTGGGAGCCGAGGGCAGATGGGGAGATCTCAAAGGGGAAGATGTTGAAGAGGAGAAAGCCTTAACCTATAGCAGGTGATCTGAAGCTTTCGCTGAAATACCAGTGATTTTCTGACTGTTCTGGAACACAAGGCTTCAGTCATAAATGTCCAGCTGTTTCTTACAGAGTTCAGCAGCTGCACATAAGTGACTGCACAGATATAGAGGCTTTGTCTTTTCTTCAATACTTAAGTCACTCTGGATACTGCGAGATACCATTGTGCCCTTGAAGGGAGGCAGGAGAACAATGTTTCACTAAGAAAAGTAAACAGAGAAGAGAATGCAACTCTATCTAGACATCATTTTGCGGAAATATTGATTTGAAAGCAATTAATTATGCCTGTCTTGTTAACACCTATAAGAATATTCTGCCTTGTTTTTTTTTTTTTTTTTTTTTTTTTTTTTTTTTGACAGGCAGAGTGGTAGTGAGAGAGAGACAGAGAGAAAGGTCTTCCTTTTTGCCGTTGGTTCACCCTCCAATGGCCGCTGCGGCCAGCGCATCGCACTGATCCGAAGCCAGGAGCCAGGTGCTACTCCTGGTCTCCCATGCGGGTGCAGGGCCCAAGGACTTCGGCCATCCTCCACTGCTTTCCCGGGCCATAGCAGAGAGCTGGCCTGGAAGAGGGGCAACCGGGATAGAATCCGGTGCCCCAACCGGGACTAGAACCCGGTGTGCCGGCGCCGCAAGGCGGAGGATTAGCCTGTTAAGCCACGGCGCCGGCCCTGCCTTGGTTTTTCAATTGTGTTACCCCTGTAGGTTTTGAAAAACTATTTAGCTTGTGGCTTCTCCCCCAGCAGTGAGTTACCCATTGAAATAACCCAAGTGTTATTTGTTATCAAGATCTCCCCCCTTTTTAATGGTTATTGGTGCTTGATTTCCTGTATCTGCAGATATCATAAGTTAAGATGTGATTGGAAGATTGCTTTCCCTTAGAAAATAATTCAGTGAAAATACGAACTAAGCCTTCGCTCTGAATTTTGGAGTGCTGGCAAACCTTGAGCATGGGCCCTGACCTAGAACGTAAGGAGTAACACGTAAGGAGTTCTGTGCTGTAGCGGGTTCTGGTGTTGCTATCATCCAAGAGTTAGAAGCCTTAGGCTGCTGTTGAGTCACCTTCTGATGTTCTTGTTCCCTTAACTACTTTGGATTTGCTCCTTTATAATTTCTTTAATTCTTTAGTTGGAACCGAACCCAATATGCCTTTCTCTTTTCGAGTGGCTTTCTATTTTTCTGCCAATTTGATACCAACTTAGCCATTATCTATCTATTCTGTTCCTCAGATTGCATATAGCTTTCCTTTTGGTTTTTGCTGATTGTTAAATCATTTTTCAGGAATGAAATCACTTGCAGGTTTCTTCCTTTTTTTCCTGTTAAAACTGTAGATATCTTTGCAATGAACCTACCAGTTGTTGAGCCCTTACTACGTGTTGGAGGCAGTGCTGTGAGCTTTACTCCTGGTGATCCACATTAACCCTCCGACAGACCTTGGCTGTTTCTATTGTGAGGATCCCAGTTTTACAGATGAGGAAACTGAGGGACAGAGAAGCTAAGTTGGGGAATCCCAGAGGCAGAAGACGGCAGAGCTGGGAACACGACTTTCATCTCTGCTTCCCCGGGTCGATGTCAAGGTTGTGTGCGCTGTGGCTCGGTTCTGTCCCCTCCCTGGTAATGACAACCTGCTCACTTACTCTAAAGCTCCATAGGTGATTCCTAACGTCTTCCTGAAGTCTTCCAAGTCTTCTCCTGGAACTCCAGCATCATATATGCCTTTGCCTACTTGATAGGTTAGCACGGACATGGAGGAGGCATCTCAGACCTAGGTGGTGAGAGCAGAGCAAGTGCGTGTTAGTGTCCCACGGCCCACGGTGAACATCTTTCAGTCTTCCCCATCTAAGGCAGGATCACAGTTATCCTCCCAGTCGCACAATCCAAAACTGTGAACCTTTTAAAATAAAGTTCAGTTTTCTCCTTTGTCTCCACGTCCAGTCATTCATCAAGTGCCAACCACTGTCACCCTACAATGCATTAAAAATCCCCTCACTCTCTCCTTCATATCCCTGGCCTGGGTTTCATCGTCTCCCTCCCAGTCTGGAGCTGGAGCCTTCACCTAGGTCTCCCTGATTTTGCTACTGCACCTGTCAGTATGTTCTCCACACAGCGGCTCCAGGGCTCAGCCTGAAATGGAGATCATATCGTAAAGACCTCCCTACAGTGGATTCCCATTACGTTTAGGCTAAAATCCAAACTCCTTACTTCTCACTTCTTGTCTGAATTGCTCTTTGTCTCATCCACTTCATAGCGTACGGAAGAGGGCACTGCCCCTCTCTGAAGTATGAAGGGTGTCTCTTACTCACACATCACTCCATCTGACAATTTTTCTTAGATATTTCCTTAACTTTTGTTTTTGCCACTATATTAGGAAGTCACACAAGCCAAGCACCTTGCCCACTGTAGGGGCCGAAGGAGTAGTACTTTTCCATTCCGTCATGAAAGCCATGGCTGACGGCGCTGTCACGATAGACAGGTTGATAGGAAAGAAAAACGAAACACATCTATTTAGTTAAACCTCATGTGACACGGGGACCTTCAGAATGAACGCCCAGGGAGTATGGTTCGTTTTTATGTAACCACGGAGCCTTGCGATTGGACCGAAGCCTGTGTTCTAATGGGAACAGGAGCAAGCAGGGCCTGTCTGTTCTGTGGCTTCCTGGACGCACACACACGTGCATGTACGCACACGTGTGGCATTCCTTCCGTGTGGACGTGGGGCAGGACCCCTGTGGGTGAGGGTCTTTAAGGAGGTTTGGGGCGTGGAGAGAGTAACCATTGTGGTTTTACGCCTTGCTGTGAGGGTGAGGGACTTCATTTTCTCTCTGATGCATTTGGGCAGAGGAACTCTGCTTTCCACCTCTCTTACGTAGAGAGCGAGGGCCAGGAGGCAGGAGAGCTGAGTGCAGAGGGGCTTCGCATCTGTGGCCCCTCTGTGTTCAGAGTACACAGCACACCAGCTACCTGCCTTGGGAGCACCATGCTCTCAGGCCCTGAACCATCTTCATTATGTTGGTACTACTGGCACCTGACCCCAAGCAGGCACTTATAAATAGTTATACCCCCCAATCCAATTCCATGTCGTCATACCTAATCCCTTGATCGATACCTCTTATTGTCAGTTGTAAATATCTGTGCGTGTTTTCTTAGCAATGTGTTTCTAGAGGTGGGCCGTTAGGTCAAAAGATAATCATGTTTTATATTTTGACCAATATCGCAGAAATGTTCCTCAAAAACGTGTTTACTGTTTTCCAGCAGTGGGTGAGGTGTTCTCTGGCTCTCTTACAGTCCCTGGGTATTGCTAATGTTCTCCAGTGTTTGCTAATCTGAAAGGTGTACATGCTGTCTCAATATTGCTTACATTGTTCTCACTGAATTATCATTTAAGAATTCAATTGCCATTGATATTTCCTTCTTTTATGAACTGCCTGTTATAGTCTGGTCATTGATTCTCTACTTGTTTCCTTTATGATTGCTAAGTGAGAGCCCTTGCCATATCATATGTATTACAAATTGTTTTAATCATTCAAAAATTTCATTTTACCCTTGTTTATGGGATTTTTTGCTATATAGTTTTAATTTTTATCTGGTGGTATTATAATTTTCCCGAGTTTCTTCCTCAGTGTGAAGCCCAGAAAGAATTTACTTCTCCCATAGTTTAAACATGCCAGTAGGTATCTTGTTTCCTTTTAATGTTTTTATTTTCATATTTTAAATTTTTACTTTCCTTAAATTTATGTTTGTATAAGAAATGAATCAGGTAACTGCTTCTTCCTTCCCTCCCTCCCTGCTTCCTTTTACCCATCTATGGTCTCCCCGTCTCCTTCTCTCCCTCTTTCTCTCTTTTTTCAGTCTCTCATTGAGTTATTCCGTTTTCCTGATACTCTGTTTCTTCCTACCATCCCTTGTTGACTACTAATTTTTCTCTCAGGTTGCTTTTGCATTTTCTGTTCTCATCCACGTTCGGGTTCATTAGTAGCTTCTTCATTCCAGCACATCCTGAACAGTCTATTTTGGAAGATAATTTTCTGTATCTTTAGAAGGAGTTCATATCCACGTAATTTGGGAAATTGGGAGGGCAATGCATTTAAACAGGTTTCCATAGAACAGTGCTCCTCAGATTCTTCAATATGCTAAAGAGGGTTGTCAATCACCAGGAGATGGATGGAGAAGACCCTGTGACAGGTGAGTATCTGTCCATGGAAACCCTTCTAGGAAACACCCCCAATGAATATAATTTGGGAAACACAATCAGTTTGCTTCTGTTGATCCATTTTTGCCTAGATCAACATTGCAATCTTTTAATACCTGTACTTTTAACGATATAGTTCATCATTTGATGAAGCGCTTTCCCTATTGTTAGTGTGTTTTTCCAGAATGTAAAAGATTTCCTGAACAGTCGCACAGTTCGCACAGAACACAACGTTCTACTTTTTGTCTGTGATGAGGAAAACCCTGCCATGAAAATAGTTCGTGCTTCTGTGGAAGATGATATTGTGTCTGAAAGTTTTCTTTTCCATTTCCTTCTCCTTGGTGAAGCGTAGAGAAATCAAGGACGTGGGCAATGACATGGTTTTCTGAAGGCTATCTGTTGCTAATCTGTGAGTAGTCCAGACGGTCTTTTTTTTTAAAGATTTATTTATTTATTTGAAAGAGATAGAAGGAGAGAGAGAGATTTATCTTCCAACTACAGGTTCACTCCCTCAATGGCCAGAACAACCAGGACTAGGCCAGATGGAAGCCAGGAGTGAGGAGATTTTTCTTAGTCTCCCACCTGGGTGCAGGAGCCCAAAGACTTGGGCCATCTTCTACTGCTTTCCCAGGCCATTAGCAGGGAGCTGGATTAGAAGTGGAGCAGCCAGGACTGCAACAGGCACCCATGTGGGATGCCAGCACTGCCAGCGGAGGCTTAACCTGCTGTGCACAGCACCGGCTGATGGTTCTTACCATGAAGGGACAACCCCCTGCCCCCCAGCTCCCCACCCCTAGAGAGAGATCAGCCGATCATCCAGAGAAGACTGGGACCCCCCGACAGGCACAGCCCTGGATGCTGCAGCCAGCCAGCAGGATTTGGGGATGGGCAATAAGGATTAGTTAATGTGTGAGACGTGTCAAAAACTGCATTTTAGCCAGTTGGGATTTTCCGAGTTGATCCAAAAATTACCTTAGAGACCACACTAGTATTTACAGTTTTTTTTTTTAATTTTTTTTTTTTAATTTTTGACAGGCAGAGTGGACAGTGAGAGAGAGACAGAGAGAAAGTATTTACATTTTTAAAGAAAATTATAATTGTGATTTAGGGAAAAGGCAGAGAATTGGTGTTGAAACCCTACAAACGTAGCTGAGTGTTGCTGACAGCGTAGGGAAGAAAATACTCCTTCAGCTTCAACTTACCACAGGACACGGGCAGAATTAAGGCAGCCACGGTCAATTTGCTGTAACACAGCAGTGCCTGAGCTGCAATCTGACACACCCTGGGTTCAGCACTGGCCCTGTCACTTCTCCTGGGACTTGGAAGGAGGCGCTCAGCCCCTCTGGCCTCCGCATCTCCAGCAGTGGTGTGCTGGAGTGGCCCTCAGGGCCGGGGTCGTTGGCACGTCGCCTCCCAGCTCCGTGTTTGGTTCATGGGGTGGCGGCTGCAGTCTTCCGTGGTGAGGATTTGTATGCTCTGGGGGTCCCCAAGTGCGGCAAATCAGACCACTGCTATTGTAACTGACATTGTTTATCTGCGTGAATATTGGCTTCTGAAGAACTGTGGGGAGAGATAAGTGGTTTGAATAAATAGAAATTTGCTACATTAGTTCACAGCCTTACACAACCGAAGGCATTACATTCAGTCTAATGCTTATATCTCAGTCCCACTTCGAAGGAAGAACTACAAAAACTACTAGAGAACACGGATGTCAGAGCACGCAACGCTCACTCACCTTGGTTGACCTTGGCAGTATTTCAGGTACTTCCATAAAATAGGTTTCTTATGCATGTTTGTTTCTGTTTGGAAATTAAAAAAAAAAAAAAAAGGTTTTCATAGAGTCTCCTCAAAAGGTTGCCTGATTTTTGACTTAGGCATCGAAAACAAATTAGAATAATACATCTGATGCCCAGACAGATTGCACAGTGCCTCCCAAAGTGTGGCACTGATGGGATTTTCACTGTAGTTGGTTACAGATTGTGTGATATCATCCTTTAATCATTCAAGAGTCTTTGGGTCGTATTCCCTAGGAGGCCCTGATCTGGACTAGTAGGTCCTTTAATGGACAATTAGGGGTCAGCGCCAGTCAGCCATAGCAAATGCTCTCTGGACCACTGGATCCACTCGGGAGAGCAGGGACACATGAAAGGCTTCATGGCAGGGCAAGAAGTCTGCCAGGGAAGCTTCTTCTCCCCAGATTCTCTCCTCCTTTCCCTCGCCCCTACCCTCTACAGTGTCTGTTTGCATACTACCTCTCACGGTTACATGACGCAGTTTGAATGCACGGTGTGCCGGAAGTTGCTTACCTGGGCAGAATTACTGATACTTTTGGTGAACACGTCAGAAAATCAGAAAATAAATTTGTAAGAGAAATTTACAAAGATGGCTGCAACTCTGAATCTAGTGAATTCTATGGCAGGGTCACCATATTGATTATATTGATCAATTTGAAGATAATAAAATTGCTTCCAGAAAATTCTTTCTTGAGTTATTGCTTCAGATTTGCTCTGACATATACATTTAAAATTCATCTCCCCTAACAGGGAATTGATAGCTATTTTATAACAGTTTTATTTAAATTGAGTAATTAATAAAAGTATTTTGAGTGTTTAGCATGCTTAGGTCGTCTACTTAAGAAAAAGCCATTTTCCTGGTGCTCTAGTGGCATTTTATGGGTTAAATGTATTTTGATTTTTTTCCCAAGAATTTGCTTTTTTATTAACATCATAAAACTTCCCAAATTTTAATGAGTAGGGTCAAGAACCCTTAACCATACTTAATAAAATCAAGTTTCTTTGTCCGCTTTAGATCAATCTTATCTATCTTTTTTTTTTTTTTTTTAAGAACTTAAACTGTTGGCTGGACTGTTATTTGGTACAGGAAGGAGAAATTTGTCAAGGGACCCGTAAACTAAAGAAAAAGACAACCATGAAAGGCAAATTAAAAAGTGGCAAATATTCTGTAGTCAGCAAATATGTAGATGTTAATGATATTGACAAATTTCTAATTAATTAGATGACAGTTTGTTATATTACTGTCATACACTTTGATGAAATGCCAGTGTCCTTAATAGTAAATACAAGTCAAATGTAATTTGTTCTTGGCAACGGATGAAGACCCAGTTTTTGAATTAAAATCTGGATTATTTGAAAATCAAACCGAATTTAGGAAATCTTTTACTTATGAATAAATCTTCAGTTCCTAACATTCAGCCACGTATGCTAATTTGACACAGAAAGCCAGTGTCACATTTTGTCTTAATACTTTAAGTCAGTGTTACAATAGTGTAAGACAAAAGTCCACCTTCTCTGTGTTTCAGTGGCACTGTTAGAATACTCAGGGCACGTCCTACCAGGAAGGAGGAAGTAGCGGAAATCCAGCAGCAGGGCTGGGTTTTCTAAGATTACAGGTCACATAGGTGTTACTGTTGTTTTGTATGTACTCTGATGTTGGAGGGAATTCAGAATTCTAACCTTTCACCTAATTTGCTTATCACAAAGAAATAGATATCTTAAGTACAACGGCCATGCCTTTTTGTATGAATTATCGAAAAAGTGGGGATGTAGTGAGTAAAAGGTTAAAACCTTATATCATTTTTCATCTCTCGTGACCCTGTAGTTTATTTCTCATATCAACCACTGCATATTCATTGCCAGGTGGGATCTTTTCTTCCAATGCTGCCTGTGTCTAGGCAGCGTCTTTGCCTCTCCTCTCTGTATCCCATCCATATTTCATGGTTTACTCAGTCTCCGTGACCATTCCAAGCCACACTGCAATCTCCCAGCTCTCATTTCAGCAGGTGGAGCCAGCAAAATAGAGTCAAGAGGGTTATGGAGTTATTGAAATATTTTAGGAGTTACAGCTCCTGTCTCCTCAAAGTCGAGGCTCCAAATTTATGTTCAAATTCCAAAATTCCAACACACATATTCATAGCAAGTTATGAAGATATTTTTGTTTTCTGGTTTTAAACACATTTCTTTAAATACAGTAATTAATTCATCCGTACACTTGCCATTTTACATATACTTAGGACCTGCTTATCTTATTTGTCAGTTGCTATAGTAGGTGCTAGGAGTATGATGGATGGTAAACTGACAGATATTCTCTGTATTGTTTTTACCTGGAGAAACAAGTATGCAAAGCTGTTAAATAATTACAGCTCATGAAAGGAAGGAAATAAAGTAACAGATCACAGGCAGGCAGGGGCTATTTTTCGTGCACTTGCATTTCTGGATAAGGACACTGAAGCAGTTGCCAGTGGCCTTGGTCCAGCTGTTAATAGCTTGAGGGTGTTGGGGGTCTCAATCCCAAGCACTACCCTCCACTACCTGCAGCCACTAAAGAAAATGCAGTGAATATAGAGTGCATGGTGGGAACTGAATTTTGACCTAGGGAATTTGGGCTGAAATAGTTTGTGAATCATTATGGTTATTTAGTTATTATTTAGTCGTTATTTAGTGAAGTTATCATCTGTGTTGTTAGCTCGCAGAGAGAACAAGATACTCAGGAAACAGGAGACAGAGCCCAGAAACCCGAGTGTAGTGAAAGGTTGGTATGTATTGGAGGTGAGCTCACAGTGCAATGGCAGAAGGACTAAGTATTCAGCAGACAGTGCTGGGCATGGTTAGCTTATTTAGTTGTCCATATGAAGTAATAAATTTAAATAAATAAAGTTTGAGCCCTATTTGTCACCACACACACATACACACAATTCCAAAAGGCATACAGATACAAATGTAACTATTATTTTTAGAGAAAAATATGGGAAACTTTCTTGATGATGTTGGGGTAGTAAGGGATTCTTTCTTTCTTCCTTTTTTTTTTTTTTTTTTTGAAAGACAGTTACAGAGAGGAGAGGCAGAGAGAGGGGGAGAGAGAGAGGTCTTCATCAGCTGGTTCACTCCCCAGTTGGCCACAATGGCAGGGGCTGCACCTATCTGAAGTCAGGAGCTTCTTCCAGGTCTCCCACATGGGTGCAGGGGCCCAAGCACTTGGGCCATCTTCTACTGCTTTCCCAGGCCACAGCAGAGAGCTGGATCAGAAGTGGAGCAGCTGGGTCTTGAACCGGCACCCGTATGGAATGCGGGCACTGCAGGTGGTGGCTTTACCTGCTATGCCACAGCGCTGGCTCTGGTATGGGATTCTTAAGTCATAAAAATCACACCTGATAAAGGAAAATGTTGACAGTATAGACTTTTTTTCAAAAATAAGCTGCAGTCCAGGGGGGGAAAAAACTGTAGAACATCTAACACAGAGCTAGAACCTAGAATGGGTGATGAGTTCCATCAGCAAGAACAGTAGCATCATTTCTGAACAGGCAGCTCACTGAAGAAAGAAGGACCAGTGACCAGATGCTCAGCCTCACCTGTGCTTGGGGCAATGAAAAATAAAACTGAAACACTTATATTCTGACCTACCAGGTTAGCAAAAGTATTAAGATTGAAAAGCACGTGCAGTAACAAAAAGTCTCACATGTTCTATGAGCAGGTTTCAGAGAGCCGTTTGGTAATATCTTGTAAGACTGATCACGTCCTGGGGTAACCTGCTAGTTCCACTTTTAGGTAAACATAGAAGAAGTTTGCTGTGGACTCAAATATATGCACAGGTTTTAAAAAATACAGCATTTTGTATAATAGTGAAAAATTAGCTGCAAAATTTATTAAAAATATGAATGAGTAAATTGTGAATTATTTAGATGATGAAGAATCAGATTACCTGTATCAGCATGGATTAGTTTCAAGGCATAATTTTAAAGGATAAAAGGAGTGGTTAAATATTATTTTCTTAAAGATATATTTATTTGAAAGGCAGCGAGAGACTGAAGGAAACATGGAGGAAAGAAAGGAGAGAGAGAGCGAGCGAGCAGATGGGGATGGGACAGGCCAAGCCCAGGAGCTTCAAACTCCATCTGGGTCTCACACGGGGGTGGCAGGGGCCTGAGCACTTGGGCCTTCATCCTCTGCCTTCCCAAGTACATTAGCTGGGAGCTGGATTGGATGCAGAACAGGTGGCGATTGAACAGGAGCTCACTGGGGATGCCAGCAATGCCATCCCCACCTTTAAAAACACAGGGCTTGTCCTCTTTCTAAAATGCTATTTCTTCTCCCTTCTGTCTCCTAATTGTACATACACCCAGGGATTAATGTATGCCACAGCAGGTGTGAAGTGTTAACCAACATACCTTATTTTTCTAGCAGGCATGGCCGCATATGACACTCTCTTGCTTAGAACACCCGGCCACTAATGTTATGGAGTGATTCGGACAGGAAGCAAGACTTGACATTGCAGGACTAAAGACAGATCTTGGCAACAAAGGAGAGCCCATATCCACAGAGATTACTTTGGGTGAAATGTACCTCTTTTAAAAGACCCTACTGCACATTCTGATACAAGTCAAACAAATTGACAGATTGGGCCAGAAGGCTGTTGTTGTCTTTTGAATCATTCCAGGCTCAAAATGTTAAATGCAAAATAGGATGCTGTAAACACCCATCAATCACTCCAGGGCCCTAGATATTGACAAGCAGCCTTTTGGGATCTCTTGAGATCTGTTTATATCAGAAAAGCTAGAGATGTGACTCAGTGTCATCACAGAAGAAACACAAGGTGAACGCTGGGCTTTCTTGAATAAAATGGTGAAGAACCTGACCTGACCCCTAAATTATCCTTGAAGTGGTATGATCACATGGGAACGTTACACGGCTGTGTTTGGGGGCGATTTTAGGTTTCTTGTAATATTGGTCTTTGAACACTGTTTGAGAGACTGGGTTGTCCTGTTTTTTTTTTTTTTTTTTTTGCGAAGAGGAGGTGGGCACACGTGGAGTTCAGGATTTGTTCCCACAAGGCGTCAGGTCATAGGGCTGCCTTAGGGCGCAACCCACTTCCCATGGAAATGGCCTGGCAGAACAGTGGTGTGCCAGGAGGAGCTGGAAGTCTGCTGGCTTAGGTGCCTCTGTTTTATTCTAGAGGTCGTGAGTTTTGCTCCTGAGAATTGGGGAGAATGCAGAAGCCTTCCGGGGCCTGTACCTGCTGAGGAGTCACAGGAGCTCCGCGTGCTCACATCTATTCATGTTGAAGAGGAGCCCTTGCCTGGGGACTAGCTGAAGCAAATCCAGGAGGGATCCAAGGCAGGAAAGGATCATGAACATCAAGAAGGGGAGATTCCAAAGCAGATATCAAGTCCCGAAGAAGAGAGAAGAAACCTGTGAGAGGGGAGTTCACCACTGAGCCACGTCAGGTAGCAGTGGTGTTTAGACTTCATTGTGTGTGACAGTTATTAAAGACGTTAAAAATACAGATGCCGGCTGGCGCCGCGGCTCAGTAGGCTAATCCTCCACCTTGCGGCGCCAGCAAACCGGGTTCTAGTCCCGGTCAGGGCGCCAGATTCTGTCCCGGTTGCCCCTCTTCCAGGCCAGCTCTCTGCTGTGGCCAGGGAGTGCAGTGGAGGATGGCCCAAGTGCTTGGGCCCTGCACCCGCATGGGAGACCAGGAGAAGCACCTGGCTCCTGCCATCGGATCAGTGCGGTGCGCCGGCCGCAGCGCACTACCGTGGCGGCCATTGGAGGGTGAACCAACGGCAAAAGGAAGACCTTTCTCTCTGTCTCTCTCTCACTGTCCACTCTGCCTGTCAAAAATTAAAAAATACAGATGCCAGAAATAATAATAGCGATCAAAACCCTAGCTCTGACCTGCTGAGCTTTGGGAAGGAACGGGTTCCAGAGAGTGGCATTTTGCAGACCTCAGTAGATGATTGAGATGTACAAAAAGTGTGCGGGAACAGTCCACAGCTCACAGGTGCATTGAGTAAGGTGCTCCTCTGAAACAGGGCGCGATGCTGTCCGTGACCTGTCCACCCCATCCAGGTGGTAAGGTTTGCTCCCAGGCTTGCTGGCAGTGTGGCAGTGTGGGGTTATGAACTCTGGGGGCCGCACTACCTACAGAAGGAATGTGTGACTCAATTAGCTGCGATGCCTTGTCTGCACTCGTTAATTTTCCCCAGCTTCTAGGGTCTGAAGATGAACCGAATTGGACGTAATCGGGTCAGAAATTAGTTTTGATTGTGTCGTCTGCACTAATTAGTTTATTTGTGACTTTAGGCAACTCCTCTAACCATTTAAGATTTAAGTTGCATTTTAAGTCTCATTTTTTCCCCTCTTCTGTTACTAGGATAAAAATCTCTCCCTTTCCCATTGAGTTGGATGAATGACTTTGAAAATTCTAAGCTTCACTCTAATGGAAGTGTATATGGATCCAAAACTAAAACGCTAATATGTACATGTGCAGAAGTTGAAAAAAACACATTTTAGCCACACATAACTTGTCTTTATTTTAATGCTTATGATCTTTTTGAATAAACTTCTCCTTTCTTGCTTTCTAGTATACTCATTTGGATCTGAATGTTCTACCCACATTTTCGTCTTATTATCTCAAACACTCTGTATTTTGAAGCTTCCCCTTTTTGGGAAAATTCTCAACTCAGAGTTTCTTCCTCTTATTTCCCCAGAGATGTCTTGAACAGGGAAGATTCTGGATTAGTCACAGCAGTGAGTCAGGGGCTTTTCCTGGTGAGACATACTTTTGACCATGGTTAGGATCTGCAGTGGAGTGGATCCCTGTGGATCTGGGCTGGTGGCTGTGTCTGCTGGGATGGGGCTAGTCCCCCCTTGCCCTTGGGGCATGATGCTGGCACAAACAACATGTTGTGGTGCAGGGCAAACTCTGGAAGCTCCTGGATTGTGTTCATGACCCTTTCAAGGCAGCAATGGTCTAGGTATGGAGTGTTAGGTCATGGTCTCCCAGAAACACATGCTGAGACGGTAGCCTGAGTGCATTTTTAAGGAAGTGTTCCTCCAAAAGATGTGTGAAGAAGTGGGCAGGAGCCGGATGCAGCTGGGGCAATGCCAAGATCGGGAAATGTGCAGTTTCATCCTGATTCTGCAGAAGCCATGGAGCATAAGCTACACCTCAGAGCTTTCACTGTGCACCGGGGAACGTGGGCTTTTCTTTCCACCTGCTTGGCTATGAGGCAGGATGGGCAGGGGATGGTTGGTCTTACAGTCCTTGGCACTTACAGCAAAGTTGATCTTGTAGCCCAGTGCTCCATAAAACAATAAAGATGCGGTCTTGAAGGCATCTAGGGGTGTTTGCCCCCGGGGGCCATCATTGTCTGTGACATTCCACTGCCCATTGCTTTTCCTTTAAGTTCAAAGCATTCTTAAAACTTGGTTGATCACAACTTCTGCTGTAAAACCAATAACAGGGCTATTCTACTATATTATTATAGTAGAATAATTCATTCGGCAGTGGATCAGACAATCATTTGAGAAGTCTGCTCTGGTTACCCTGTGCTTGTGGTTGCTATAATAGATCATTCATAGCAAAACCTCTTGGGAGTCACTGCTCTCCACTTCTTGTATGACCAGCGAGCTTATTTGGGGCAACACATACACAAATAAGTATGCTCCCAGAACAACAAGAGTAGCAACAAGTTCCCTGAAGGCATTGGAGGAAGCCTGAAGGCTGGGTGGTTTTGGAGGGAGTCGGTAGTTGGTGGAGGGAATGCAATGCTACGTATGAAGGGATTTTCTTGTTTCCATGGAGACTGGTGGGCAGGATTATTTCTGTAATTCACGGAGTATGTACGCTGCCGTAGACAGTCCTGCAGTTTCTCTGCCTGAAATAACCAGAAGACCAAGTTTAAGACCAACACAAGAGCAGGAAATGTAGGCTGGGTCCCAGGGAGCAAAGATGCAGAGGTCCGGATTCTCCAGCTCAGTTACAAAGTCTCTGCCTATTTGTTCATGGACGTCAGCAATCTCCACATGATGTGTATGGGGAAGACCATGGCTCACTTGGTTAATCCTCCGCCTGCAGCTCCGACATCCCATATGGGTGCCAGGTTCTAGTCCCGGTTGCTCCTCTTCCAGTCCAGCTCTCTGCTGTGGCCCAGGACTGCAGTGGAGGATGGCCCAAGTCCTTGGGCCCTGCGCCCACATGGGAGACCAGGAAGAAGCACCTGGCTCTTGGCTTCAGATTGGTGCAGCGCCGGCTGTGGTGGCCATTTGGGGGATGAACCAACAGAAAGAAGACCTTTGTCTCTGACTCTCTCACTGTCTATAACTCAACCTGTCCAAAAAACAAAACAAAACAAAACAAAAAACAGTGCCTGTCCAAGCTGCTGCCTGCGAGACAGAGTTTCTGATGTCTACTTATTTATGCTGCTTACTGCATAAAACAAACAAAAACATACTACTCTTTGGAAGTATATACCAGAATCCAGAGTCCCCACACCAGAAATTCATAATGCGCAACATAGCAGCATTTAGAGAAATAAAAAACAGTGCCCCCTTCTCCAGGGAACAAGTTAATGGGATTCACCTTGAGATGAAACCAATCGTAGAATTCACAGACAAAGGGTTTATACCGGCTACTTCCATAATGCTACACTTACAGTGTTTGAATATCACTATAAAATAAAAAAATCATTTTATTAAAAATGTTGCTATCAAGAAAATGAATTCTAAAAAACGAAATCTTAGTAGAGCATAGAAAATATAATAAAGAACCAAGTGAAAATTCTACAATTCAAAAACAACTAAAGATAAAGCTGACCATGGTAGTAACAAGACATACTGAAAAGCAAACCCTATCTTTGTTACATAATCACTATCTTAAATCTTTATCCTCACCTGGTGAATGATCCTTTTCAAGGCAGTGACCACTTGTTTTTTTAATTTGAGAATTGTTATCAGTTTTATGTGCAGAAAACCCAGCAGCGCGCACTGGATGCAGCTCCGGGGCCGGTTTGTTAGCCTCGGCCCTTCCTGCTTGGCGGCATGAGCTCCACAGCCTGGAGGTTGCTGCCTCTCCAGTAACAGCAGAGCTCATCATGTCTGTCATCGTAGCTGGTCCTGATGGCTTCCGCCAGCTTGGCCCGAGTACCTTAGCTTTCCAGGTCCCCTGACAAAGTCCAGAGGCCCAGAGGCACCAGCCTCGCTTTCCCCTGGATGATGGAGTGGGGGACACTCCCATCTCATGACCTGGGGCAGGTCAGAGGAAAAGCAGCCTGATGGGACCCACGTCATGGGCGGCCACCACCAGCTGAACCTTCCCCATCAGGGTGGTGACAGTATTGAGCCCCACTTGGGAAACAGCTGGTCAGAATGGGGCATCCCCTTGGCCTGCAGCTTTCTTCCCAACTTGTACCAACAACCTCCACTTCTCTTGCTTTGTCTCTGGTCTGTACCTGTTGACCAGCTTCCGCAGTTAGCAGTGGCCCGAGACCTGGGTAGCTGGTTAACCGCAGGAGTCGCTTTGAGCACTGGGCAGAGCGCCGCCACTTTGCTGCTGTAACTGGATGCAGTGGGGCTTTTTGACAGAAGAGGTAATGTTGCTTTGGATCTGGGTGACCTGTGCCATGCAGTTCCTAGGCATTTTCTCAAACACGGTGCTTACTAACTTCTAGGCCACCTGCCTCTTCAGAACAGTAGGGGCTGAGGCCACCTTCTTCCCCCTGACTTTGAGCTTCGTGGACAGACAGATGCAAGTGTTATCAGTTTTTGTACACACTGATCTACTGGTGTGAGAGTCCAGGAACCCCGGTAGAAACCCCAATTTTATATTTAGCGGTCTTCTAACTATGGTGTGCCTTCCTGGGACCTACGTGTTTTATTAACCCAGCGGTGGATCTTGGCTGTATTACCCTTCACAGGAGGTAATCTCTAAGATGGTATGTCAGGTGTGTCTTTAAGAGGTTACTCTAATATTCTACCAGGCCAGCGTTTTCTGGATTGTAGGGCATTGGCAGGACCCATGGTTCCTCTGGATGGATGCTCAGTGGCCTGTGCTTTGGTCCAAGGTGATATCATTCATGATTCTGTGCTAGTAAACGAGACAGCCTGGGAGCCCTCAGATACGGTGCGTGCCAAGCACTGTGGTCAGGATACGCAATCCCTTCCCTTTGTATTTCTTGACAAAGAAAGCGTGCTTCCCTTTCTAGGATGAAAGGCTCTAAGTGATGGATTTGTTGCCAGTTAGTGCTTCTGTCTCCTTTTTTTTTTTTTTTTTTGACAGGCAGAGTTAGACAGTGAGAGAGAGAGAAAGAAAGGTCTTCCTTTTCTGTTGGTTCACCCCCCAAATGGCTGCTACAGCTGGCGTGCTGCGCCAATCCACAGCCAGGAGCCAGGTGCTTCCTCCTGGTCTCCCATGGGGTGCAGGGCCCAAGCACTTGGGCCATCCTCCACTGCACTCCCGGGCCACAGCAGAGAGCTGGCCTGGAAGAGGAGCAACCAGGACAGAACTGGTGCCCCGACCGGGACTAGAACCCGGGGTGCCGGCACTGCAGGTGGAGGATTAGCCTAGTGAGCCACGGCGCCGGCTAGTCTCCTTGAGGGGGTATATCAGGGACTCAGCGTCGGTCTCTTTGCTGACACACTGGCCAGAGGTTTTCAGCATCAGCAGCTGGCCTGCGAAAAGCTTTTGTCCCTGGCGTCATGGCTGCTCTGCTCATGAACTCCCTGTGCGAGCACTGGGGTCGTCAAGGAACGAATGCCTGCTTGGTGAGCTATGCTGCCCACCGCTAGCTTCGTGATGGGTGTCATATTCTGACATAAATGTCTTTCCCTACAAGAGTTGCTTTTGTCCACAGGTCAAGGGGCCAATGCCGGGATTTTATCATGTCCTGCTTGTCCATCCCATTCACTCATTCTAGACCCAGAGGCATGGTCTCTGGACCAGTCTGTGGATCCGTTCGACACTGTGTGTGCTGGAACTGGGACAGTTTATTACTTGATCCCCAGTGTGTGTACCCTAACAGCGGCATCAGGATAACCCTGTGGCTTGCCGGTACGCTGTAGTATTCCTAGGATCAGTTCTCACTGCTCTGTGTGTTTCTCCTTTGTGAATAAACAGGTACCCAGGTGGGTGGCTCAGCTCCGACCGGAAAAGCGGAAGGAGAATCCGAATCCCTACTGTGTTTTTTGTTGTTGTTGTTGTTGTGTTTTTTGTTTTTTTTTTTTTTTTTAACAGGCGGAGTGGATAGTGAGAGAGAGAAAGAGAAAGGTCTTCCTTTTTGCCGTTGGTTCACCCTCCAATGGCCACTGCGGCCAGCATATCATGCTGATCCAAAGCCAGGAGCCAGGTGCTTCTCCTGGTCCCCCATGCGGGTGCAGGGCCCAAGGACCTGGGCCATCCTCCACTGCCTTCCCGGGCCACAGCAGAGAGCTGGCCTGGAAGAGGGGCAACAGGGACAGAATCCGGCACCCTGACTGGGACGAGAACCCGGTGTGCCGGCACCGCAAGGCGGAGGATTAGCCTGTTAGGCCATGGCACCGGCCACTAATCCCTACTGTTAAGCCCGTAGCATGTCAGCTTTGTCTCCTAGGAGGCTTAACATCTTTTCATCTTTGGATTCCACGTGTGGAAGCAGAGGAAACTGGCAAATGAGCAAATGATCATGCTTTCAAGTGATGGGGTTTACACCGACATCCTTGGTCTCCCCTCTGGTGTAGGTATCTTTCTTAGCTACCGTGTCTGTTGGCACACCTTCCACCATTTTCTCTCAATCATTGACACGAATCCCTGTGATCTGGGATCTGTGACTACACTTTGACTTTACTGTCTTCTAGGGGAACAGTATCTACTTCGTCCCGTAGGATCAAAGTCTGCCCCCTTAGACTCTCATACCTGGTGTGTGCTAAGAAAATCAATGCCAAGAGTGCGTCTTCTACAGGCCCCAGCCTTCAGCAGACAGTACGAGCCTCTCATTGATATCAGCCGTGTCTCCAGCCAATGGCTTCCTTATTGGCTCAGTGAGTATGCTCTAGGGCTTTCTACAACATACTCAGTTGGCATTTTGATTGGTTTCATGTTTTTTGCTTTTAATTTTATTTGTTGGTTGCAAACCTAGTGCTCACTGTCTGTGTCTTTTCCTTCTTCCATCCTGGGTCAGATCAGCTCTGGCATTTTCATGTCACTTAACGGAGGCCATCATTTTTAAAAGCTTGCATGCAGGAGCCATTGAAGCAGATTTGGGGTCCCTGGAGCTGTTTTGGGGAGTTCAGTTCTGTGTCAGAGGATTTTGTTCCCGTAACAGCAAACTTTCCCTCATCCCACTTTATATTCAACCTGGTTTCCATCTTCCATCTAACATCCTCAAGATTCATTCCAATACATTCTCTCCTAGTTTACGTTGACACAAATCCATCCGATTTTGAAGGCCATTCCGTCTATATTCCCCTCTACTTTAGCAGGATAGCTTGGGTCCTGGTTTGGTGTCAAGTATGGGAGATTTGAGGAGATTTAGAGGAGAACAGAATTTCCCTATGCAGTGTCTGTCTTGGTTGAGTTATCTGCACACTGTTGAATTGGGAGAGAAGGGTTTCTTGTCCTCTCAATAGGTCTGGAAGGTTCCAGTAAAATTGTGGTGCCTGGTTGTCGTGTGAATCTACCACATAGTCTGTTCTCTTTCTCAAGCTTCCACCAGTTCCTTACCAGGTAGTTAATTTTGGAGTAAGACTTAGCCAGGTAACAAAGTCATTCTTCTCTGATCCTGGCACTTTCCCACTGAGTGCTGTGCCTGCTCATCACTTGGGCTCGCCTCTGCCTGCAGGTGATAAGGGCTTCTTCAATGCTGGCTTAAAGCCCTTCTGATTGTCATACTTAGTCATAAGTTGGTAATTGGTTTACTCTTTAATTTTTTTTCTTCAATGTATCGTTGCCACTTAGCATCAACCACTTAATTTCAGAGTCCTCGTACGTACTATTTCCCTATACCCCTCAAATGCTAGATGAAATGCCATCAAAGCCCACACATCCACTTCTTTATGCACCTCTCCCTAGTTTATTGTGCTTGCATGGATGAGGCAGTGTGGCTGCAGCCTATTCCGTACACCACTGTGATACAGCCCTCGTTTGTTTCTGCGCAGCCTGAGGTCCGGACTCAGGAGTCCCATCCCAGTCCACAGAAGGCCACTTCTGTGCTCTGAGGAGTCAGATGGGTTAACAGGCAGGCACTGGGCCAGTGGAAATTGTGACTATGAAATGCTTACCTCCCTCAAAAGTTATCTTGAACAAGGTCTAGTGCCTGCCCCACTCCTTGGGAGCTTCCAGTTTTACCATGAGAATAGCAAGGGAGTGGCGATTCCATCCTTTTGAGCTCACCATTTACTGTAGAAACAACTTAGCTCTCCCACCCCTCCGCAGGTAAGATTACAGATCAGGTCTTTTGAGGGGTTTTATCCTTGCCTTGTAACTGGATGTCAAGCTGATAAGTATGTTTCTTCCCCAGAATTGTGCTGAAACACCCCAGCACCACCAGCCCCTTTGGGTTTGCCTCTCCTTGGAGCCGTTATCTGGCCCTTCCTCCAGGAGGTCTCCGATGTAAAAAAATCTTGCTTTTAAACACACCTTGCTTTTCTCTTTGCCTCCTCCACTTGGGAATTCTTCCATGGGAGATGAAGAACCAAGGCAATCTTCCCCCCCCCCCCCGCCCCTTCACTCATAACAATACTAACTATACCCCTCCACGTTTTGGAAGCAGATCTGGCACCAAGGATTGGAGAGCAGGTGATGTACTAAATCCATTTTCCCAGGACAGAGCAGTAAGACAGAGGGAGATTAGAGTATTGAAGGGGAAAAGGATGAAACGGGGCGGAGTTTCAGGTGAAGCCCTAGGCTCAGATCGCTGCTCTGGGACACATATGTTACTGTGGAGTGGATTTCACCTCCAGGCAAAAAACTGAACTTTGCACTTCTCTACTGACCCTTGTCATTGTCATTGACCAGTGTCATTGGGCCATAGCCACTGTGAAGGGACAGTGATGTTCCATGCCCTTAAGGCTCATCAGTGGGCAGCCTTCTGAGGACAGATGGTCGCCCGGGTGGCAGGCACAGTGGGAAAAGAGAAGGAGAAGGTGCGCCTGGAGCAGCAGGTTACCTGCTCTCAGAGCTCCTTCGGGATGTTGACAGCAGCCCAGGAAAGGCACGGTCCCAGCACACTGGACGTGTCCAGCATTGAGTTCTGAGAGAGGCAGGAACCGGACAGTGCCACTTGGATCTAACACTTTCTTTCCCCTCTCTCTGTTTTTTCCAGCAAGGCTTTTCCATTTCTTTTTAGATAACTTTCTGCATATTGCACCTTTCTTTTGCCTTATTCATTGATCTACAGGAGAGATTTTGTTATCTAAATTCCTCGTGGTGTGCCTACATATTTAAAAAATGTCACTATATTCTTGAGGAAGTAATTTTCTCTTTCAATAAACTTAAGCTACAATGAAATAAAAAAAAAATGTTTGTTTCTACCTAATGCCCCATATTGGCTTGAAAAATTCTATTCTGAAACTTTAAGCCACGCCACAGCTCTTCTGAACTTGACCGAGGACTCTGAACTTGACCTTTGAATCCATGGATGCTGCTGATTCAGAAGATGGTGTTGCGGGAGGCAAGTGGGTTGAAATAAAACGGTGGGTTGTGAGCTCAGCAATGTCATCCCTGTCAAAGAAATGATTGAGCATCAGTGATTTTTCTGAGCCATGCAGCATCCGTGCCATTCTCTGCTTGCTGTCCTGCGACAGTCGTCTTCTCCCTGCACTCTTTCCTTTGCTGTTTGCCTCCGGGATGTCTCCCCGGCCCTCGCACGGCCCTGGCAGCTTTGTTTCCTCTCATTTCCTTAGGGCTGGAAAACCAGATAGACAAACATGTGCGTGTGGGCTGTCTGATGTCTTGAACTCCTAAGTTTCAACCATTTAGATGACAGACCAAGCTTTCCTCCATGTGTCCTGAGAACGGCTCCCGAGTCTCCATGACAGGAATGATGGGCACTCAGAGCTCTGTGTGTGTGTATCCACGTGTGTGCCTAGCTGTGTTTGATTTCTGCAAAGCCGCTTTCAGTAGATGATTGTGTTGAACTTGCGAGAAATATGACCTTCTGTGAGTGGAAGGATTGTATTCTCCACACAGTAGTCTCAGTTATTGATCAAGTCTGGTCTCTGCCTCACAACTTGAAGAAACTCACAGAAGGTTCTGGAACTTTTTAGTCCAGTCTTTATTGAAAAAGTCAACCTCCTGTGGGTCCTACAGATTTTCATGCCATTTGAGACAAGAAAAAAATGCAGCTTAAGTGCTTGGGTTGTGGCAAAGTTGGGCAAAGATAGGGAAATATAAAATTTCCCAGCAATGTGAATGGGCAAATAGGACAGTCAAATTCACTGCCCACGTGCAAGACTGATTGTGGACGTGGGATCTATGGCCTTCAGTTAAGCAGAGCACACTGGGACACCTGGTGCCTGGAGGGTGTTGTATCATCACCGCAGGTCTTCAGGCTGAAAGGCTGCTCTGTTTCTTTATGTTTGTCTTTGGAAAAACACTTTATATTCTCCAGTGCAGAGAACCACATCTATGGTTACATCATGGGCTGCCTGTTCTTTCTCTTTCCATAGAAATGAAGCTATTGGCACGTTTTGGGTATCAGTGCCACCACAGTTGCATTCCTGATGCACATAGAAGTTCCGAGTAAGCCAGAGTGAGTTCAGACACCATGGTGGCTGTCAGTCATGGTAGTAGGCACGGAGCTGGTGAAATGGCAGTCTTTCTGGGGGGGAGGGGGCTCCTGCTGCTGTGGGTTAGAACGCACGTGACTTCTGGGCAGGCTCACTGTCTGGGTGGAAGGAAGCCTCCCAGGGGTCTTCCTGAATGGCAGCCCTTTCCTAGCCTCCACCTCTCCATGGCGACTTCCCCCAAGGTGCTGATGGCACCGCTGGTGGTTGCCAGGAAACACCTTTCGGAATCAGTACCCTCACCCGT
Source organism: Lepus europaeus (assembly GCF_033115175.1). Taxonomy (NCBI): domain Eukaryota; kingdom Metazoa; phylum Chordata; class Mammalia; order Lagomorpha; family Leporidae; genus Lepus; species Lepus europaeus. The sequence goes on along the minus strand of NC_084830.1, from coordinate 160,236,378 downwards.
CCCCATCTCTGGTTTCTCATCGTTGCTTCCAGTTGTGGGATGGAGCAGCAGCAGCTTTGGTCCTTGTCCTTGGTCCTTGACTACTTCGTAATGTCTACAGGGTTCTTGTTAACAGATGAGAGGTCTTTAAAAAGTTCACAAAAAATATGGCTTATGAAAAAATGTTGGTGGATTTAGATTTTATTGTGCCCCCCCCAAACTTATCATTTAATTGTTTTTCCATAAACTTTTTGCAGTATTCTTATATATGAAAAATGCCACGTTGAATTCTCTTGGTGACCCTTTTGTCATTGACTTGGTTTCCCCTTCCAATCTCTCACTTTTGAAGGTTTATTTATTTATTGAAAGGCAGAGTTACAAAGAGAAAAGACAGACACAGAGACAGAGATTGATTGATTGATTGATTCCATCTGCTGGTTCACTCCCCAGATGGCTACAAAGGCTGGGACTGGGCCATCATGCAGGCTGGAGCTGTCCTCCACCACTTTCCCAGGATGTTAACATAGAGCTGGATGGGTAGTGGGGCAGCTGGGACTCCAACCACTGGTCATATGGGATGCGGGCATTGCAGGTGGCTTAGCCCGCAGTATCACAATGCTGGTCCTGTCCCTTCCATCTTAATCTCTTTCACAGCCACAGACCCTGGTCTCTGTGGAATGAGCCACAAGCAGTCTCGTAGATCATGGAGAGGTCGTTCCCCACGGCAGGAGAAGCTGCACAGGAAGAAGTGAATATTGATCTTTCTAGAAAGTTTTTCATGGTTCAGCTCAGAATCTTGCAAAAGAAAATCCTGGGATTAAATACATTTTAATGGGGAGAGCTCAGTGTTCTGCTGTGACAGGGAGTTGAGACTGATTTACCATGTGGGCAGCAGGTGAGGTGTGTGTTTTGGCGATGTTTCACGATGGAGGATTGCTAAGGGTGCCGTTGGTAGGGGAAGACTGTATTCAGAGAAGGACACCGCCGTGATGAAGTAGCGAGCGTCTGCTGGATCACTCAGCCGAAGGGCAGACGAGCGGAATCCCATGGCTTCCTCACCACTCTGCATTAAGGGATCAGAAAGAACATTGACATGAGTCATGCAAGCTACCAGACGTGCTGGGATCGGAAGGCTTATGCGTGCATGGAGACTATGACAGCACAGGTTTTATGACACACTGTTGTCATGCTGCAGATTGACATGTCACAGTCTCAGATGTGCTCTGAGTGTTTTTTTTTTTTTTTTTGACAGAGTTAGAGATACAGAGAGAAAGGTCTTCCTTCTGTTGGTTCACCCCCTAAATGGCTGCTACGGACGGCGCGCTGCACCGATCTGAAGCCAGGAGTCAGGTGCTTCCTCCTGGTCTCCCATGGGGTGCAGGGCCCAAGGACCTGGGCCATCCTCCACTGCACTCCCGGGCCACAGCAGAGAGCTGGACTAGAAGAGGAGCAACCGGGACAGAACCGGTGCTCTGACTGGGACTAGAACCCAGGGTAGTGGCCCAGCAGGCAGAGGATTAGCCTAGGGAGCCGTGGCACTGGCCATCTGAGTGGGTTAAAGCTGGGAAGCCTGGGGAGATGAGCAAGAGGTTCCGGAATGGCAGGGATGGTGGGATCTGGCTGCTGACACCGCTCGTGTAATGACACAGATGTGAATGTGTGTCACTTTTTGTTCGCGTGAACAGCCAAGCTCTGTTCTGTCTCTTGATGAATCTGTGGAATTTGCAGCTGAGAACCCGCTGAGCCAGTCTGGAAGGACCCTCCTGGTGCGCTTTTTTTTTTTTTTTTTTTTCGTGAAGCTCCATCCCCTAGCCCTGATGCTAGAGAGGGAGAGGGAGAGGGAGAGGGAGAGGGAGAGGGGGAGATACTAAGGTTGCAGTGCCTTCAAAATATCCAAATAGATATTGCCGCACGTGAAACTACACCTTTACCAGGAGCATATGTGAAAATAAACAAACATCAACACGCAGCTTCTTCATGGTTCTCCTTGTGGCTGCCAAGTTGCAGACATGGCTGTTGCTTTGTGATTATGGGAAGGCAAGGACTGTATTTGGGCAGGGACTGTCTTGCCCCATGCCTAGTTCAGGTCATCTCCCGTCTCCTGCTCCTTCTCACCTCCCTCACTCAAGCCCAAGCCTTGACACTTCCTGTGACCGTGCAGCTTTGGCACCTGCATAGCTTCCAGAAAACACCTCCTGCCAGTGAGATCTGTGCAGCATTGTCGGGACCTGCACTGCCGAGGAATGGAATTGTCCTGCCTGTGCACGGTCCTGGGGAAAGCAGAAGAAAACCACCCCCTGGGCGCTGGGTCTTCTAGAAAGAGAAGCCCTGTTCCAAGGTGACCCTGGAAGGAGTGTGGAATGAGACCTAATCCATTTCCTCATTGGGAATATATGGAGTTATGAGGGATAGGGCCTAACTGGGTGAATGTATACATATGATGGAATTAAAGAAAAGGGATGTGGAAAAAAATCCCTGAGCATGCGTGCCAGCAGATCATGCTACTGCATGCAGCACACATTCGAAGATGGCTGCTGGATTGTCTGTCGTTGGGAGTGTGTCATCTAACACGGTGATGGACGTCCGGATAGTCTTGACCACCCCGGGTCATCCGTGGAGAATTCAAGCTACTTTGGTTTTGAATGGTTCGGTCTGGTTTTGTCAAGGACACTCCAAAGAGACAGCTCAGCAGAAGTTTCCCAACGGTGTTTGTTGTGGAGCAGCATGTTACTATGCAACAGGCAGGAGAGGGACTATTATGGGTTGTTAGCGTTGGACGACTAAGGAGAGCTTGCTGTTGAGTGAGGGGAGGGGGTTCTTTATTGCCACTGTTTCTTCAATTTGCTGCCTAAAATGAGAAAAGGCCAAGAGAAGAGTTTAGTTGACTTCATTTGAAAATTATGTATTTTTTTGAAAGGCAGAGGGACAGAGAGAGAGAGAGAGACAGAGACAGAGACACAGACAGAGAGAGAGAGGGAGAAATGCTTCTATTCATAGATTCACTCCCCAAATGCATGCAATTACTGGGTCTGGACCAGGCCACAGCCAGAAGCCTGGAACTCCATTCAGAGCTCCCTATCGGTGGCAGGAACTCAAGTACGTGAACCGTCACCTGCTGCCTTCCAGGGTCTGCGTTTGCAGGAAGCTGGATTAGAAGCAGAGCCGAGACTCAGACTCCAGGACCGGTATGGGATGCGGGCATCCTAAGCAGTGGCTTAACCACTAGCGAAACACCCGCCCCTCATTTCAGATTTTGAATATCCCTAGTGACTATTTCGAAACTGGAGAAAACCAGGCTTGGTTCTTGGTTTTTTAATACCCCAAATGTCTTGAGCTTTTACAAACTCTCTGTGTATTTAAGTACTATTGACATTCTTAATGCTGGCAGGAGCCTACTGTTTTGCAATGACTGAAAGCCCCGTCACCATTCAGTCTGTGGGCCATTTAGCCGTGTAAACAATGAGTTAAAAGCCAATCTAGAAACTGTCTACCCAAATGTGGAGTAGACTTACTCGGTTCATAATTAACCCAATAAATCTTCATTTCCTTTCTTTTCCTCTGAAAACATGGCATATTTATGTTCATGTCATTTTAAAGGCACGTGATGTCTATTTTTAAAAATGCACCTTAGGAAGGAAAATGACAATCCCTACTGTATCCAGATGCCAGTGTGAAAATAAGACTTGGTTTGTTCAGGCCGTGTTGGGAGGGGGATGGGTGTTTAGCTAAATTTGAATGTATAATCATAGCATTTAAGTACAGTTTGACAAATGCCATGGGAAACGTTTGGTGAAAACTCTTGTTGGGGAGAAAAATGCTGAGCTGTGTATTTTTGATTTTTTTCCTGTGTGTTCCATGTCAATATTATTTCTCTGACTCACTGTCTTTGAGAGGATATCACTTAAGTTCATTTCTTCTACACACATCAACTTTGATTTATCTGTCCTGTTATTATGGCCTCGTCCTTTACTTTTTATTTGCCCCTTTCCTTCATGTATATGATGCTCAATACACTTGGTTCCTGAGGACCTGCCGTGTGCCAAGCATTTGGTTAACCTTCCAGACCCCGAGTCCTGCCAGCCGAGAGCAGATCTAATGTGCAAGACGTACCTGCAGAGGCTGGTGTCAGCTCGGGTACTTTGCTCACGAAGGGAATAGTGGGGTGTCCGCCTCCCTCCCAGAAGCCTCAGCATGGGCTCCCAGCAGGTGCTCATCCAGTGCTGATTCTAGAATTAACCAGTGACTAAAGGTTTCTATAAAAAAGGAAACTGATTTAGCTTGTCATATATATATATATATATATATATATGTATATATATATATATATCTTAAAAATGAAGGATCTATCTAAAATTAGGTGGGCACAACACATGTTTCCATCATTTATTTTAAGACTACATTTTGCTCTATTCTCGCTGTTCTCAACTCACGTTTTGTTTAATAATATTAGTCAGTATCTCTCAGTGCCATACACAGTCTTTAAAACAATGAAAAGTTACCCCCCAGCAGATACCTGCATACGTACGTGTGTGTATGTAGTATGTACCATCCTGGTGTTTGGGGTCCACTTGGGTAAACCAGTTGCATGCGTACCAGCTATTAAGTTGCAGTGCAATGGTATAATAAAAGCAGAAGCCGGCTGATCCAGAACCGCTTCGGTGGTACTCCCAGGGAAAGAGTTGAGTTTCGGCTGAGTTTCAGTGGGCAGAGGTTTTGGGCGAGCCGTGGAGCGTGGTGTGGGCCTTCGTGGGTGGGTGGGATGTGCAGACCTGTGACACTGCCGCGTGTGGATATAGCTCATTAGAGCGTACAGGTGTCATCACACGTAGCGTCAGGTCCGGTCTTCTCCCGTGTGCTGGGAGGAAAATGCTCCCACCCCTGAGAAATCAGCAAACTCTCACCAGAATTAAAGGAACCTTTCCCACGCATAGTAAAACCTGGAACTGCAACTCCAGACTTCCGACTACGACCTCTTTCTCTCCTATCACAGTTGTTTCCACATAAAAAATAGCACAGGGGGTGAGGTGATTGACATGGAGGATTCGTGACGTTTGTAGTCACTTACATCTAGATGTTATATAGAAACTAAAGAACTTTCCACTGGACCTGTGATAAAAGACAAGCTTTGGGGCTGGCGCTGTGGTGCAGTGGGTTAACACCCTGGCCTGAAGCGCTGCCATCCCATGTGGGTTCCGGTTCGAGTTCCGGCTGCTCCTCTTCTGATCCAGCTCTCTGCTATGGCCTGGGAAGGCAGTAGAAGATGGCCCAAGTCCTTGAGCCCCTGCACCCACATGGGAGACCTGGAAGAAGTTCCTGGCTCCTGGCTTTGGATCTGTGCAGCTCCAGCCATTGTGGCCATCTGGTGAGTGAACCATTGGATGGAAGACCTCTCTCTCTCTCTCTCTCTCTGCCTCTCCTCTCTCTGTGTAAATCTGACTTTCAAATAAATAAATAAATAAATATTTTTAAAAAAGACTAGCTTTACTCTTTAATGTAAATATGGTCCTTAGAACACACCAGCACAGAACATGTGCTTTGTAGTCCAAACAGCTTGGGCTTAAAGCCTGATCCTGCTGCCTCATTGTCAGTCCATTTTCCAGATTCCATGGAAACACCCTTTTCTTTACCTTCCCATCATCTCTGTGTGTGGTTCTCTCCATGTTTAGATTCAGTAGATTAGTACGTGTAGTCCTGTGGCTCACAATCATGTTTTAATCAAGATGGACCTCACATACGACGACGCGCCCTAACTAGATTGGCTGGTGGTATTAGAGACGCGTTAGTGTGTCAAGTACCCTCTGTGCTGTTCCTACGCTGATGAAACCACACGAGAGCGCATCTCTCAAAACACCCCCCCTTGCTGAGTGGTGCTGGACTATATCGATATGCACGCATACAGCCTCGCGTTTCTGGGTAGATATTTATAGTTTACAGGGTTTCCTCTGCCAGGGACTGCTCTAAGTAGTTTAAAAAGTCTTCACTCATTTAATCCTTGCAGGCATGTTCTGAGGTAGGCTGTTGCACACACTGCCTTGCTGATGAGGTATCTAACATAGGGAGGTAGTTTGCTATGATCTGACTGTCTGTGCCTCCCCCCAGCCTGAATCTGTATTTTGAAACCTGATCACCAAGGTGAGGGTGTAAGAAAGCTGGGCGACATTGGCGTCATGAGGGCTGCACCTGGAGAACATAGAAGACGCCCACAGCCCCATCGTGGAAGGGCACAGCTGAAAGACCGCGTCCGTGATGGACGAGGCTTGGCTGTCGGCCTCATCTCCTCCAGCACTGTGAGCAGTACCTCCGTGTGGTGCCTGAACCACTCAGCCTAGGGTACATTGTTGTAGTAGCCTGAGTAGACTGAGACTCCAGGCAGCGTGCTGAACGTCACGCGATCGAGGGGCACTGGGACTCCGATGTAGGTGATGTCGTCCCGCGGCCCTGTTCACATCGGTGTCGTGGCGTGCTGCTTCTCGGATCATCTCTGTAGAATTACTCATTTGATCTGGTTGGCCCAACTATGCGCTCAGCGTGTCAGCATTTTACTTTCCTACACGTCTATGCTCAGAATCTGGGAGAGTGAAACACAGAAAAGGTGTAGCCTGGGTGGCAACCCCATCAAGAGGATGTTGAGACAGCTGGGAGAGGAGCAGTACCTTCCAGTGGACTGAAGTATGGAATCCCTGGGGGCAGGGGGCGTCAGAGTAGCGTAGAAGGGACCCAAGGCGGGATGGATAGATTGTTGCTGGGAAGACTTGTTATTCTGTAATGGTATTTTTTAATGGGAAGAGGAAAGAATTGCAGATTTCCAGTTGAAAGGGGACATTCTTTTTAAAAGATTTATTTATTTATTTGAAAGAGTGACCAATAGAGATTCCATCTACTGGTTCGCTCCCCAAATGGCTGCAACAGCCAGGGCTGGGCCAAGCCAAAGACAGGAGACAGGAGCTTCACCTGAGTCTCCCACACGGATGCAGGGGGCCGATGACTTGGGCCGTCTTCCACTGCCTGGATCAGAAGTGGAGCTGCTGAGATTTGAACTGGCACTCATATGGGATGCCAAGATGATGGCTTAACACGCTGTACCACAGTGCAAGCCCCGAAGGGGACATTTTAGGAAAGAAATCAACAGTGGAATGATGCACTGTTGAAAACAGAGAATGGGTGGGAAGAGGGGTCAGTGAGTTCACTCTCCCTCCATTTCAGTAGGGAGACAAAATTTGAGGCAGGAACAGCAGAGATGAAGAGGAAGAGGAAGAAACAGGGGCTGGTGTTGTGGTATATTAGGTAAAGCTGCCTACTCTGGTGCCGGCATTCCATGTGGGTGCCGGTTTGTATCCCAGCTGCTCCACTTCTGATCCAACTCTCTGCTTACGGCCTGGGAAAAGAAGCAAAAGATGGTCCAAGTGCTTGGGCCCCTGCCAGCCACGTGTGAGACCCAGAGGAAGCTCCTGGCTTCACCCTGGCTCAGCCCTGGCCAGTGAGGCCACTTAGGGAGGGAACTGGCAGATAGAAGATCTCTTTATCTCTCTGTCTCTCCCTCTCTCTGTGTAACTCTTTCAAATAAATACATAAATCTTAGTAAGGAGGAAGAGACAGGGTTGAGAGCTCCATGAGACAAGGCACTGGTACCATGGGCAGTGGGGTCAGAAGGAAAGAGAAGAACCAGGGTATTGCAGGGGATGGGGCACTGTGTTCCCTCTGCTCCTTGGGCGTGATGGTGTGTTAGCAGGAAAGGAAGGAGGTTCTAACTGGGCATGGCTAGGTGGATGGACCCTTAGGATGTCTGCCGGGGGCTCTTGGGCAGATTTCATGCAGAGGTCAGTATGGGGCTGTGGCTTTTAGGACAAAGACCTATGGTAACATTGGAGAAACACTGCTTCTTAAATGTTAATTAAGTCATGGGAGTGGTATAAAATATGCGTCCCCCCAGATAAGTCAGCCAAGGTGAAAGTCCTTTGAGGTGTGGGTGTTCACTGAACAGATGGAAGAAGACCTAAAAGCTGGCGCCGCGGCTCACTAGGCTAATCCTCTGCCTTGCGGCGCTGGCACACCGGGTTCTAGTCCCGGTCGGGGCACCGATCCTGTCCCGGTTGCCCCTCTTCCAGGCCAGCTCTCTGCTGTGGCCAGGGAGTGCAGTGGAGGATGGCCCAAGTGCTTGGGCCCTGCACCCCATGGGAGACCAGGAGAAGCACCTGGCTCCTGGCTTCGGATCAGCGCCGTGCGCCGGCTGCAGTGCGCCTACCGCGGCGGCCATTGGAGGGTGAACCAACGGCAAAAGGAAGACCTTTCTCTCTGTCTCTCTCTCTCTCACTGTCCACTCTGCCTGTCAAAAAAAAAAAAAAAAAAAGGAGCTTGGGATGTGCTCTGTGCTTCCATCAAAGCAAACAATTCTGACCCATCAGGTAAGCACACTAAACCCCCTGCACAGAAAAATGTCCCTTTATTAATTATTCCAGGCCACAGGTTAGCAAATTACGGCAGTGAGCTCAATCTGGCCTGCCACCTGCTCTTGTAAATACGGTGTTACTGGAACAGGGCCACACCCATTCGTTTGCAGTTGCTTTTTGTACCCGTAAAAGCGGAGTTGAGTGGTTGAGACAAGGACCATATGGCCGCAAGGTCTACAATATTTACCATCTGGCCTCTTCCGGGAGGAGTTTGCTGACCCCTCTTTTAGACAGAAAGCGAGAGGGAAAGCAGTTACTAGAGGAAGCAAATCTGTTTAATTTTCGGAGCTGTTTTCTAGGGCCCTTGCCTCAACAGGGCTCTGTCAGTGAGAGCCCACTGCACAGCCCTGCCCTCGAACCTGCAGCAGGGGAAGGCGCTTAGAACCACCGTGCAGGGCGGGCACTGTAGCCAGGAGAGGACAGGTCAGCGGCGTCTGCCAGGACACCCAGGGCTGCGTTGTTCTCTGCCCACACCACAGCTTTGGCTCTTTCTGAAGACACTGCTTCATTCAGCTTCCTCACTCACACTGGGAAAAAACAGTGGGGGAAAAAAAAACACCCAAAAGTTGCATTGTGAGCTCACTGGATCCAGCATTCTGGAGGGCAGGATTGCTTTAGGCCTGAGCGCAGAACAACATCTCCGTAGAAATTAAAAACATAAAGGAGTGTGTTCAGGTAATTGCTTATTAAATCTTCAAACCGCGATGACAATAACAAGTTTAAATTGATCGCTCAATATGTTTAAACCAGAGGCTGGTGGATGTGTAACCGAGAGGTGCCACAGAGGCCAAAAAGCAGAGCTTATTAAGTAGTTAAGCACAGTGGCACCTTTTTGCTCTGGGGCTTGGGGAGAATCCAGCGAGGCTGGCTGAGATAATCCAAATTAAATTGGTTAGTGTGAGGGCGCTGTTTCTAGCTGACTGTGACCTTGTGCTCAGAGTGTGGCTGTAGCAATAGAAACACAAGGGCACTCCTATTCTTGCCTCTGGGGTGCAGTGTCAGTATCAATGCTATTTTCCCACAGGACTCTCTCCTGCTGCTCCATTCCTTTCCCTGGCCACTGCGTCGTGCGTTGGAAACCTGCGTCTGTTTAATTACAGAATGAGTGTTTTGCTCACCAGTCAGCACGCATGTTGCTTTTAGGAGGACCATGCAAAGGTACATTTTTATCAGTGCTCGGATGAGCCTCGTTTACAAATCCTCTGTCACCTGAAATACGAGCCAGCATCACTTCACTACAGCTTTGAAAACTAAGACGCTCCTGTGATCATACTTTAAACATTGATTTGTTTATTTAAACTTAAAGGCAGTGAGCAAGAAAGAGAAGGTGAGCTCCCATCTGCTGTTTCACTCCCCAGATGCCTGCAACAGCCAGGGGTGGACCAGGCTAAAGCCAGGAGCCCAGAACTGGCCACTCTGGGTCTCTGACATGGGTGGCAGGGACCCACGTACTGGAGCCGTTAACTGCTGCCTCCCACGGTGCACATTAGCAGGAAGCTGGACTAGGAAGCAGAGCCGGGACTACGGACTCGGACACTTCTCTGTGGGATGTGGCTGTTCCACACCATGAAAAAATATTTTATAATGCCTTATATCCGCTTTATAATATATAAGCTATAAACACTGTATATTTAATGTCTGATCTTACCTTGACTCTTCCAGAAATGTGGACTAAATGCATGTTCAGGTCATTTCCTACATGGCTTTGGGTTGCAGCTGTAGCACCGTATGCTGTTCAGTGATGTAGAGAGAAGTGTAGGAGGTCTGCTCACAAATTTGAAAAGCGATGATTACGTTGTTTTCACTGTAACCTGTAGGATAAACCAGTGAGGTTAAGCAGCATACTTCCATCCTAAGTTGACATGAGAGCAGGTCATCTCCTTCATACCTGAGACAGTTCGGTAATGTAGGATTTCCCTCTTCCCTTGGTTAAACTGGGACTCGGGGCCATGTGCTTCCCTATGTTTCTTATAACTGAACAGTGATACACAGAGACGGCTTTTCTGGGCCTAGTCCTTGGCAAGGAAGAGTTTATTGTATGTAGTTGGAGATTCTTAGAGAACTGTGGTGTGAAAACACATGAAAGGAATAAGGAAAGAGGGTGCAAGTGGACTGGAGAGTGTCGTTTGGGTGAAGGGAAAGTGGAGAAGTAGCAGGTGTTCTCCCAGGAGAATGGTGACACATACAGAACTGCTGAGTGGGGTGTGGCATCAAAACTGGACTTGCTGGGGTCTCATTTTATGTCTAGGTACCTGATGGCAACCACACTGGAGCTGAGAATCCTCCGGATCAAACTCCATCTGTCATATACAGCCTATGTCACATAGGGTCTGTGTGCTCTAGAAAACCAGGAGTGGTTAATGGAGAGTGCAGTTAACCACCGCAACACAGTGGGCATGGGTGTCTGCTTTCAGCAGCCCACAACTTGTAGCAAGTGAGGGAAATTCTCCGTACTACGTGGGACATCCCAGTGGGATGTGACAGGGCCTTGGCCCGGCTTCAGCTGAGCAGTGAACATGGACAGCAGTGGACTAGCAGTGCTGATGGCCCAGGTTCTTCATCCCTAGAGTGAGCCTGCTGAGAGTGTACCCCCCGTGTGCTTGGGAAAATGATGAGGTGATGAGTATAATGCGCTCAGATAATGACACTGGGCGTGGTCAGATGGCCGACTCCTGGCTCCTCTACCGAACTCTGAGGGTGTGCGGGGACAGGGAAGGCTGTGGTCAGTGAGCTCAGTGGGGCTTATTCTTGAAGAGGAGGCTGAGGGGTTGAGGAGGAAGTAAGCAAAGACTCAGAGTTCAGGTGTGACTGGCGTGTGTCAGAAGATACATGGAGCTGTCCGGGTCTCTGGGAGGCTGGTGGAGACCCATGTCTTGGGGCAAGTCGTGAGCCCGTGAAGTTGGCAAGCACAGCGTTTCCAAGCGGTGTGCATGAAAATTTACTTGATCAAAGTGTATCTGGGAGATCAAAGTTGTTTGCCTAAGAGGAGATGGTGGTGGGAAGGAGAGAAGATCTACGTGCTGTTCCGCCTAATAGAAGACAAAGTCTAGGTAACCACGGTCAGCAGACTATAAGGTGATGAGAAGGAGAGCTAAAGGCTACATGAGAGAATTGGAGGACCAAAGGGTCTAGTTTAAGCACACAAGGCGTGTTGGGGCTGAGTGACCGCTCTCACTTAGTTTCTTGTGCGTAGCTGGTGCCTCTCAGCTCCAAACCCTACCCAGATGCACTACACAAAGTCAGAAGGAGCCCATGACATGGTGGCTGTTGACTTGTCTGTTCCTTGGAGAAAATACCAATTAAGAGGCTGTCAAATACATGCAACCAGAGCTCCAAAAGGGGTAAACACAAGTGAAGCCAAGTACACCAGTCAGCTTCCAGGTACACGCCAACGTGAACTCGGTCGTTGCAGTAATCCTGTGGCTGTGAACACATCAGTGACTGGATTAGCTGCTGGCAGCGTGAGCCACCGCCTGCTGCCCGCCAGCTCCTGTAGCTAAGGCTGCTGCAGGTTCCATGCAGATGGGCAGCAGCTCAAGTTCATGGTTTCAGCGTGGATTCGGGGATCATTCTAAAGGAAGCACAGCCTGCGAGGGTTCAGAATGGCTTTAGGCAGAAGGACAGATGGACCTGAGCTGTGAGGTGTTCTGCACGGTGCGTTGCCCAGGAGGGGCTGGAGACAGCATGTTCTCGGCACTCTGCACCGGGACACTGCTGACAGATGAGCCTTGTCGGGGTTTGTGCAAAGGGAACACAGGAAGGGGATGCTTTGGCCTGGCCTCATAGAAATAGTGCTGCTCGGGGCTGCAGGTTGCAGTGAGCATCTCCTTCACAAGAGGTAGATGCATTTCCTCAGAGCTAGAAAGGCATTCGTGTCTCTTCTCTCTGATGAGGTGCTATGAGCTACTCACTGGCTCCTTAGGGTTTTACTTTTCTGGAAGCTTCTGGCTGTAAAGATTCCAGCTATTTTTGTTGTTTTTTTTTGCTGGCGCATTCGGTTTGTCATCTTCCTTCACCACAAGACGTTGCTTTACCTTCTCCTTCTCTCCCCTTTGATGTACTGTCCTGAAAACGGGATCCCTGATGCTCGCTGCTCTCGGGGACCTCGGGGCCTGCATGATTTGCACAGGCCATTTGCTTCCCTGACCCAACTCTAACTGAATTTCTGTCTTGCCATTGTCCCCAGCTGTGTCCTGCTGCCTATAGGGCACATACCTCCTCTTCCGTCCTTCTGTTCTGGGCTCCGTTTCCTCCATGCCTCCATCTTTAGGGCAGAGATTCTTGGTGGTGTTTGGGAGTTTACACACATCGCAGGTTGTCTGGTCTGTGGTTGTCAACAGGCAGTGGCCGGCGTTACACCCTGTGGGCCATGTTCTCACTGTTCATTGCTGAATGCCGAAGGACTTGTACGTGGTGATACCCGCGTGCGGATGTAAGCAGGGGCATAGGTAACACATGAGCATGCACAGGGAGTGACACAGCAGTGTCTGGAAGGAGTCTAACGTGGGTATGGGGGGACGGGCCTCAGTACCTTGCTGAAATGGGCAGCTTGGGAGTTGTAGAAGCACCTTGGAGAGAAGCAATGGTCACGTTGTTGCTTTGTAGCTGTTTCTGAATTGAAATGCCAGGACTGAAAATGGGTGTTTCCTGTGGTTCTCCATGGCATGGGAGGGCGCTCCCGGCCCCTGCCAGCTGGCTGGCGTCACGCAGGTGCATAGCCTGCTTGGCGTCTGCAGCTCTCAGCTTGACCCTTGCTCTGTACTAGGGCATCCCTATGCTGGGTGGACTTTGCATATCAAGATCGTAATTGAGAAAGCATAGGACAAATGAAGAGCAAAGAGTGCGCTATCAGAATGTCTGTGCTCTGCCAGATTCGTTTCCCAGGAACCAGCGCCATGGGCAGCACCAAAGGGAAGTCTCCCAAGAGGCTGCTTGGTGGAAATGGCTGTGTCCATGCATCCCAGAATCCTGCTGTGTTTTCTAGCAGACTGAGAGCAGCACGTTGCACTCAAGGCATTTTTGTTATATTCTTCAGGGCATACCAGGTTCACCTGGTTAATACCCAGTGAGCGCTGGAGCTATCAGTGGAACCAGGGGACGCTGCTTATGGGATGGGGCAGCCTCTCTCTAAAGGCCTTCTGGAAGCCGTGCTACGTTACAGCTGCCAACTTACTGATTTATGAGACAGAGTTTATACGCTAGGCGCTATGTCTCCCCCACAGTTCCTGTCATTACCCCCTACCCTCTTAAGTAGGGCCCTGATGGATATGCACGGACCAGAAAGGCCGCCACGTGGTGCGAGTGCCCTCTGCGACAGCACGCAGGAAGGCTGTTCCCTTCGTGTGCCCGGGAACAGAGCTAGTCTGCTGTGTTCCCTTCTGTTCCTGGGCTTTCCAAACCGTTTCTACGCGGTCACATTTGTCAAGTTGCGTTTTCATTCCCATTTATGAAGGGGATTGCACACGTCCTCTCGGATGTCATCCCGTCCCCAAGAGAAGAAACTCGGGCCTGTGTACGAGGTTAAACACCAGTTAACATGGAGAAAATTGAGCATTAATGCTGGTCTCCCCCATAGGCCCCATTCCGGGTGCATAGGCAGGTGAGCTTTGCTGTAGGTGTAGCTGATCTGTCTCTCATTGGCTACTGTGAGAAAACATTGCGTCTGTAAAGTGGGTGAAAATCCCAAGACAATTGTGAAAAGTGAGTCATGCCAAGGACCCTGGAGTGAGAGCTGATTGTCTGTGTGCTCTCCGCTGGTGCGCCTCCCCTTTCTGGGAGAACAGCAGAAGGTGCTTCTCCGTGAGCAGCTTGGGCAAGCTGGGTGCCATCTAACCCGAGGTCAGTGATGCGAGTTATAGGGTGGCAGGTGGAGAGGGGAGGGGCAGAAGAGCAAAGCTGGGTACAAGGCACCCCCTCCCCCCAAGAGGCTCATTGGAGGCAGGTCTGCCCAGCCTCTCCAGACCTCCCTACAACATAATCCCACTCAGCTCAGTTTTCTCAAGACCTAGAATGTTCTTAAGCATCTCTACCATAACCCCTTCCCCAACCTGGGGAGAAAAATAACCTTCCTGGCCTGAGCAGAAGCCTCTTTTGATGCAGCCCATGTGGGATCCCAGATGGAGTATGGCCAGCTGCTTCCGGTGCCCGGGGATCCGGCTGCCCGGTGGCATGTGCACAGCTTCAGGGGCCTAAAAGGAGTTCTGTTCCCTGCTGGCCCCAGTTGCCTGCAGTTTGAGGATGGTCACATGTGTGGGAGGGAGGCCTTGCTAGGGTTAAAAACGGAACCAGGAAGCCTCATGCCAGGATCTGTAAAGATCTCATCTGCCCGCCACAGGGCCCCGCACTGCAGGGGGCAACAGGAGGGGCACCACCTGCCAACCGACCACCGGCCAAGAAGCGGCAGCAGACAGAACAGAGGGAGGGAAGGATGGACCCTGGTGACTGCTTCCAGGGACTTTACTCTTGCGTCTGAACATGCTGTCCCCAAGCTCCGAGCTGTCTTTTTTTTTTTTTTTTTTTTTAAACTATATTGCATTCTTGAAAGTGTTTCTCCTACTGGATAATAATACTGTTAGATAATCTCCACATGTTTGGCTTCAAATAAATTGTGTGTCTGTGTTCATCAGAGGGCTGGAAATACCCGCCCCGGCATCCTGACTGGTCCCATCTGTGCAGGCTTGGCAGGTGCAAGGCCACGTTTCTGCTGGCCCTTGTGACTGGTCACTGCACGTGGCAGGAGGAGACAGGCGGCTGCCTGGGGGTAGCAGCTGACCCCGCCGAGGGCTGTCTTCGAAATCCACAGCCACAGCTTGTTTATTTCTTCTCAGGCTTCGCGGTGGTTCCTTTCAGAGCCTCACAAGAAGGTACTCTTTCTTAGGTCTATGTAGAGCAGCTCCGAGGTGAAATCAGACTCCCCAGGGGAGGAATCAGACGGAGCAGACAGCGTGAACTGTGAGCCCCACCGCAGGCTTAGACAGAAAAAGATCGAATGTCCCTGACAGAT
Source organism: Lepus europaeus (assembly GCF_033115175.1). Lineage (NCBI taxonomy): Eukaryota > Metazoa > Chordata > Mammalia > Lagomorpha > Leporidae > Lepus > Lepus europaeus. The sequence continues at coordinate 160,220,949 of NC_084830.1, read as the reverse complement.
GGCGGGAGTATTTGCTTGTCCCCTCGTTCGCCGTGCTAGCAAGGGGTGGGGGATTTCCCTGAATGGACAGGGGGAGAAGACGCGGAAAATAGCTTTTGGGTTCCAGATAATTTGCTCTCTGTGCTACTGAGTTTCAGAACCTGTGTTAAGTGCATTAGGAAATCAAGCTGCGCCTGATGTGGAGCCGCGGGAAAGGGGGAAATAAAGTCGGGGATCCCTTCATTCGTTCAGCTGCACGTGGGAGAGAATTCAAAGCAAAGTGTGAATTGAAGTAGGTGAGAGGCAGGCAGGGATCCGAGAGAGCGAGGTGTAGGCAGGCGGCAGCAGCTGGCGGAAGCGGCCGTTAGAAGGTGAGCCACCAGGAGGAACCTGTTCTGCTGTGCTCTCAAAGCCACAGGCTTCCCATGAGCACCGTGGGGGTCTCAGCCGTGCGATGAGGCTACCACACCGCAGTTAGGACCCAGAGCCTGCGCTGGCTTGGTCTGTCCCGGGAGCATCTCGAATCAAGGAACCTCAGGGCCATCTTTCTGCAACAGCGCGAAGCATCCATTTTCAGTTGGCTTTGGCCTTCTCTGTTATTTCGTGCCTGGGATCGTGATGCTACTTGGGCAAAAAAAACCACAGAGTACAGATCCAAGGATTTCCCACCCCCCCAAGTTTTCTTAAAATTCTCAGCATTGATGAAGACCTGGAGCTAAAACGATGCATCAGGAAAATTGTAAATTTGTTTTTTTGGTTTTTTTTTTTTATTTTTTTTTATTTTTGACAGGCAGAGTGGACAGTGAGAGAGAGAGACAGAGAGAAAGATCTTCCTTTTGCCGTTGGTTCACCCTCCAATGGCTGCCGCGGTAGGTGCGCTGCGGCCTGCGCACCGCGCTGATCCGATGGCAGGAGCCAGGTGCTTCTCCTGGTCTCCCATGGGGTGCAGGGCCCAAGCACTTGGGCCATCCTCTACTGCACTCCCTAGCCACAGCAGAGAGCTGGCCTGGAAGAGGGGCAACTGGGACAGGATCGGTGCCCCGACCGGGACTAGAACCCAGTGTGCCGGCGCCGCAGGCGGAGGATTAGCCTATTGAGCCACGGCGCCGGCTGAAAATTGTAAATTTGTGATGGCACATGAATACATACCGACCTGAATTCTGATTCTCAAACCCAGTGTTCCACTTGAGTTCATAGGAACTGGTGGCCACAGTCGTGGGGCGCGTTGCAATGGCTTGTTTATTATGGCAAAGCAGGTCTCGTAATAACACGTTGTGAAAAAGTGGTCTGTCTCTTAGCCAGGCCTGTGATTTCTCCTGATGACAGTAAGCAAATCTCTCCTATTGTTTTCAGTTCCGCAGAATCTCTAATCTCTAATTAAACCCAGGTTTCCTCTTATTCCATCTCCTGTGTTCGTGCCAAACTTATATAAAGAGTCATGGGTCCCCTTTACTTGGGGTTTTTCACCCGATTTGTGTGTCTTCACGGGGAGATCCTATGACCTCATGTATTCTTTCATAAAAAAATCACCCGTGATCGCGATACAGTGAGTCCTCGCTCAACATACCTCCCCACCCCCGAGAGTAAGTGGGCACTTCTCTAGGTCTGCCTGTCGAGAGGGAGATTTTCAGAGATTCAGTAGTCGGTTCAGCAAAGGCTCTGTCCGATCAGAGTGCAGAACAAGTCGTTTGTGGCTGGATGGGGTCCTGGAGGCCCCTCAGTGTGGCAGCCACTAACACCTGCACTCCTGAGTTGATTGCGGTGCAGGGGGCTTGCAGGGGAGGGGCTCAGGCTGGCTGGGGAGGGGCTCAGAGGCACGGCCAATTCCTTCCTAGTCTGTAAGCCCAACACTGGTGACGGCTGAGTTGGCACTGCAGGGTTTGAGTGTGTGCCGGCTCTCTGCCACCCTGCGGCTGTCTCTCCAGGGACCAGTCCCTTCCTCAGCTGTGGGAGGCCACAGCTGACAAGGGCCTGGCACCTTGCCTCTCCCAGCTTTGTGCACAGATCCAGGTCCTAGCAAGACAGGGCAGGCCCTCCCCTGACCTCCTGAGAGAGTGTACACTTGAACATGGCCTCTGTGTGCATGTGGAAGTCCGAGAAGCCTTGCTTAGCCCCTCAGTTCTGGCCAGGAGGTGTGGAGACGAACTTGCTTCTGGCTCTCAGTCCGAACCACAGATCCGAAGCACTTGGGAAGCATTTGAAGAATAAATGGGACCAGACCTTGTCCCGTGAGAATCCATTTCAATTGGTCTGGAGTGAGGCAGTCACAATATTCTTTCAAGCTTCACTCGGTGGTTATTTTATGTGGCCTGCGATAAGGACAGGGACGTCCGTATTTGATGTCGCTGGAACAGGTGGCATTTGCTTTCATTTGGTGCAGCAATGCGCAGAAGCCCATGAAATGCTTATGGTTGCCACTGGGCTTGCAAATCCAAATTGGCCTCAGGCCCCTCTGATGATTGTGTTATCAAGGAAAATGAAGCAACCCATGCATCTGTGGATTCCTTTGAATATAAATTGTGGTTTCATACCTTATTTCTTTAACACAGACAGCTGTAGGACATGCACTAAGAATCTGCTTAGTTGGCCAGTCACAGAAACCCAAATTTTCTCTTGTATGATGTACAGCTGGTATGCTCTGTGAGACTTGCCTACTATGTTATATCACACTTCATTCACCCCTCATTGTTTTTCTTTTAAAGATCTGCTTATTTATTTGAAGGTAAAAATCAGAGAGAGAGAGAGATCTGCTGGCTCACTCCCCAAATGGCCACAATAGTTGGGCTAGGTCAGGAGGTAGTCAGGAGCCAGGGTTTACATCCGGGTCTCCAAACATTTGGGCCATGTTCTTCTCCCTTCCCAGGCACATTAGCAGGGAGCTGGATTGGAAGTAGAGCAGCCAGGATTCAAACAGGTGCTCATATGGGGATGCCAGTGTTTTGGGGAGTGGCTTAACCTGCTGTGCTACAGCACCAGCTGCTCCCATGAATCTCAACTATGTCACCAGCAGCAAACATGATATAAAAGACCTGATTCTGTGTCTAGTGTTGCCTTCTCTTCTCCATCTGCCTCTCTCAGTATGAGAAGTAGGCTTCACCAAACATGGATAACGTGCATTTTGAAACCTAATAACTTAGAGACATGGTCAGATATTACAGTGTGATGCTTAGGTTAGCATAGGTTTTGCCCAGTTTCTGTGGGTATTTCCCCATTACGATGCACCCAGCCAAGGTGTTGACTGCTACTGCCCCGCCAATGGAAACTCCCCTGGCGTAGAGGACAATGGGTGGCGGAGGTGTATTTGCTAACAGTAACCTATCAGCTCAGCCTCACATACATCTCCTGGTGCTCTGTGCGTCAGCAATGCTGCAGCCACGAGCTCTCTTACCACTGCGCCTTTTTCCCACTGGCGCTCCAACCCCCTCCTGCATTCATGCATTCAGACTTTGACTGTGAACCTGTAACCCTGGAACTCTGGAGAAACAAGTGAAGAGGTGCTTTCTGACCTCATGTGGGTTTCAGGCTAAAGGACTGCTGCTTTGAACGCTTCGAATGCTGGTGGGCTTTGTCCTGTCACTGATGTGTCCTATTTCCCCTACTGCGGGGCCCTAGGTGCTTGGTTATTTTGGCCTTAAGTGCTCTTCTGCCAGTCTGTTTTTTTTTTTTTTTTTTTAGATTTATTTATTTATTTGAAAGGTAGAATCATAAGAGGAGAAGGAGAGAAAGAGAGACAGGGAAAGAGAGAGAGAGTGTGAGAGGGAGCGAGCAAGCAGATGCTGTGGCGTGGCAGGTGAAGCTGCTGCCTGCAGTGCCAGTATCCCATGTGGGAGCCGGTTCAAGTCCCAGATGCTCAACTTCAGATCTGGCTCTCTGCCATGGCCTGGGAAAGCAGTGGAAGATGGCCCAAGTTCTTGGGCTCCTGTACCTGAGTGGGAGACCTGGAGGAGGCTCCTGGCTTCTGGCTTCAGACTGGCACAGCTCCAACTATTGCAGCCATCTGGGGGGGGTGATTCAGTGGATGGAAGAGCGCGCACTCTCTCTCCCTCTCTTTCTCCCTCTCCCTCTCTGTAACTCTGCCTTTCAAATAAATAAAAAATAGAGAGAGAGAGAGAGAAAGGGAGAAAGGGAGAAAGGGATCAAGGAAGGGAGAATCTTCTATCCCCAGATGGCCACGATGGCTGGTTCACTCCCCAGATGGCTGCAACAGCCAATGCTGAGCTGGTCTCAAGCCAGGAGCTTATACTTGGCTTGTGCAGGGGCCCCAGTACTAGGGCCATCTTCCACTGTTTTCACTGGTCCAGTTGCAGGCAGTTGAACCAGAAATGGGGCAGATGGGAATCGAACTGGTGCCCACATGGGAAGCCGGCGTCAGAGGTGGCAGCTTTACCTGCTATGCCATGATACCAGCCCCCTCCCGAGCTCTTGCTCACTCTTTACATCCCCGCTCGAGGCTCCTGCTCTGCTAGGGATGCCCTCTGTGGCCTCTGCTTTGAACTCCTGTGTCACTGTCCTCTTGGCTTCTGAGCCCTGCACCCTCTGTGAGGTTTTCTTAAGCAGCATCCATGTTTGCCGTGAGAAAAGGAGCTGTGTTGGTGTGTGTGCTTTTGCTTACCTTTATACTTCCTTGCAAGGCAGCTGCTAATTGCTCAAATAAATGTTCGTTGGGTAGCTGAATGTATAAATAAACTTGAGGAATGTATGCCACTATTTCTAAAGAGTCTTTAGTTTACATATAATGACAAAATAAACTCCTGTATGTAAATACAACTCAGGGCTTTTACAGTAAAAAATGACTGTAGGTAACATTTACTTAGCATTCATCATGTCTCGGGCATCACGCTAAGCTCTTTAGAAGTATCTTGTTTAATTCTTACAGTTAATCTTCGAGGCGGGTATTAATATTTTCCCAGTGTATCAATGACAGTGGTCTAAATCCTTGTCCAGAGACGGGGGCTTTGTTGGGTGTTGTTGAGTCATTCACACAGCTGATGGAAGGATGGGGAAGGAGGCTGGAGACGTAGCAGAGTTGTCCTGGGGAGCAGAAAAACACAGCCAAGTTCAGCCGCCGATGAGATTCAGTGCCACCCCGGGGCCACTGTCCACCCCGTGACTGACGTCTCCAGTGTGCTGGCTCTGCTGTGAGAGATGTGTGTGTCTGTCGTGTTCTTGCTGGGTCCGCAGGCCAGAGCAGGACTACCCTGTTGATGAATTCCGCTTGGTATCTCTGCACTGCTCACTGCCAGGGATGAATAAGATCCAGGACCCTGTCTCTTGCCAAGACCCCAGAAACAAGGGACTCCCCTCCACCCCCAAATCAGAAGAGAATTCTACAATAGACAACTCAGGATTCCCCTGGACCTGCTGCTTCCATAAGCCTCTCTGTCTCTTGACTGCCAAACATGCAGACACGTGTTCTGTTGCAATGCTAACACACAGCCTCTCAGTCTGCCAAGCCGGTCACCCAGCATCAGCTCGGCTTTCCAAGGGGGAAGCAGAGAACATGGTTCCGGCAGCTTCAAAGGCCTCTAGCAGCAGGAGAGAAGTGGGCAACCTAATTAAGATCCACCAAGGCCTGGGGTGCAGTGGCACAGGTCTGTTCCCAGGCAGTGTGACACAGTGTGAAAAATAATGACTTGAAGCCACATGTGCTCTGCACATCCTTTCCTGAAGGCGTGCCCGGTCTTTATGCAGACCTCCTGTGTGGAAGGTCACAGCAGGGAGATTTCCTGTTGCGTTCCACTCATCAAGATGTTCTTCCATGGCGGAATGAAGGCTTGACAACTGGGCAGTGCACAAAAGCAAAGAGCACCCCCTAGAAAAAGCCTCAGAGACCATTGGTTCCGGGTTGCGCTTGGAGATGCATGCTGGGGTAGCTTAGGCTCTCGGAGGAATGAGTACGCTGTCCTGTGACACCTGTTGTCCTGTGACACATGTGGAGGAGACTCAGCCCCCGGGGAACCCTCTGCGTACACGGGCTCCAGCGAGAAATGAAGCAGACTCGGCCGATAGCAACCGAGGCTGGAGCTGCACTTCACAACCCAGAAAGGCTTGCAAAGGCACAATGAACCCAGAGGCACAATGAACTGGCTCGGAGAAAGAGAGGCTGCCTTTTCCTGCTCTCTCATGTGGGGAGTGGGGAATCTCCCATTGTCCCAGAAGACCTTGCCCACCCCAAACCCCCCCAAGACAAAACAGCGCTCGGCACCAGGAACGTAGCAGCAATAGAAATGGGTGTTTGCTGACGCCCGTTGTACCTGAAACATTTCCTAAGCTCCTTGCCTCTCTTTGACAGCTACTTAAGGGAAGACCTTGGTGCTCATGGGAATTCTTTCTTGAGAAAGCCTGGCACCTGTTGAGTGGGCACTGCTGGGGATATGCTTACTTGCTCGGCACCTGCTTCTTGGCCTGACGATTCCTTTGGCCAACTCCCTAGCTGCGCCTTTTGCATCACGCTGATCCCTAACCCACTGTGCCCATGGTGTGGTGTGGTGGCTGCAAGGGAAACACAGAAAGGCCATTTTAGATCTGTAATCATAGTAAGCAATAGTAACATTTAATGTGGATTTTTCACCCACCCCCCAAAGAGGCAGGTGCCACTGTGGTATCTACTACAGATGCGAGAAACTTGAGGCACAGACTTGTCTGTCATTTCTTGGAGCTCCTGAGTTGGTGGCAGAGAATTCTAATTAAGTGTGCACGCTGCTCTTGCCCTGCCACTGTCACGTGCATCTCACAGTAACTTGTGGTCCGGGGTGAGCCAACGTTGGACTGGGGAACACGTCCCCCCAAAGACCCTTGCTGCCTGGCCTGGGTGAGTAGAGCTGGCTGTGTATGGAGGAGCGGGGTCCTCAAGTGGGAGTTCTGTGCCCTGATCTTGGGCCTGTCTCTGGCTCCCTGCTGATGTGAGCTTGAGCAAGTCCAGTCGCCAACCTGGCAGATGATGTTCTTGTCTAGAATTAAGAATAAGCAGCCTGGCCCTTGTAGGGGGAGTGGTGATGCAACACCAAGCCCTCGATGGATGAGGGCAGAGAAAACAAGGAATCTGGGAATCGTGCAAGATGAGAACCAGGAGTTGGTTAGTGTGTGGGGAAGAAAAGGGAAGGAAACATGCTGGCTACCTGTGTAGCCGTGAAAGCAGGCGGCGGACCCAGGTTCCACGTGCTGCTCCAGAGAGCCATGCAGCTGCTGGCTGAAGACAGAGAATGGCGGATGTCGGCTCGGGAAAATACCTCCGTGGTCAGAGCGTTTACAATGGTTTTGTAAATGGGAGTGAATGCTGAAAGCACAAAGCCTTTTCTAGTCTTGCAAACGGCCTGCCTTTGACTCTCAGGAATAGGACGAATTCCTGTGATGGGTAAAGCCTCCCACTGCGCTGATTTTGCCAGGGCTTGGGAGCAGGTGCCGTTGTCACAGGTCGGGGTGGCTGGGTTGCCGCTGGTGTTTATGGGTTCTGCTGTTAAGTCTCCTGACAGCGTCCATCACAAGGCATGGCACGTGTCACCAGTCCAACATATAAACCATGCCAACAGTGAGAATTCCTGAATTAAATGAACTCTACTATCTTCTTCAAAAATTGGACTCAGTGATTTTACGTTTTCCGTAACCTTTTCACAGATGGAAATTTGAATATCTTCTACATCTGAAAGATTTAAAGCATCACATAAAAATTGGATTTTCAGCCTCAAGGTGTCCTTTGGCCAGTGATGCTCATTCCATCCATATCCAGTGTTGTTTATCTTGATGAAGTATTGAACATTGTTTTTATGTGTTATTGTCATGTATGGATTTAGGTCCACTTGGGTTTTTTTTTTTTTAATTTGCAGACTCAAATTTGCTTTTGGTTATTTTAAAGTCGATGCTGAGCTGCGTCACAGGTCTGCTGTGGCGCTGTCTCCTGTGTGCAGTGCCACAACGATCATCCTACGTGTCTTTCCCTGCGGAGTGTTTCTCATCCCTGCCACCCACGTGCCGCTGCAGCCCTCCGTGGAAATGGCGGCAGGGGCAGGGTGGGGGCTCCGCTGGGGCTCATTGGCAGGAGCTCATCCTGCCCACGACTTCCTCACCTGTAAACCCATGCCATGGGCCACTTGTTCCTGACGCTGCTTCCACCACAACATTTGGGAAAGTGGGAAGGAAAACATTCCCTGAACATTTCCAACATACAGAGAAGGGCGCACGGCACTTCCTACCCTTAATCTTTTAATCCTCGCAACAAACCTGTGTGATTGGTGTTGTTGCACCCATTTTTAATTAATGAGGAAGCCCGCTCGCAGGGATTATGCCAGTTGCCCAATGGCACAGAGCTAAATAGTGATGGGCTTTGATCTAAATGGAAGACAGTTCAGCTATTACCACTCCTAGAAAGTCTGCCTTGATCCCTTAGTCTGGCCTGAATCCCCATTTTGGTACTTAACAGGTGGAACTGGATTTAACTGTATGTGGTCTGACAATCCTGAGAATATAATTTCCTCGGGTACTGTGGTCCTACCTAATCCTTCATCATACCCCCGACACCAAGACTAGAGTCTGCTGTCATGGCTCTGACCCATGGTTCTGAACGGAACAAAACTCACTGTGTCCTTCTGCAAAGTAATGTTGGCTGAGCTGAACATCCATGGACATCCTGTGAAGACCATATCGTCAACATTTCCCACCCTTGAGATCCGACGTTGAAAAGTTTAGGTTACTTAGCTGTCATTTCTTTCTCCTAAATCAATACTCTCTCTGGTCACTTGTTTTGCATCTTCTGCTTCATTTCTGAATGTTTCTGGCAAATTTTCCTCCTTTCTCCCACGTACTTTTTTTGTGTGTCTTTTCAATAGACGCATATCCTTACTCCCATTGGGACAGGAAGGTAAACTTGACTCCCAGATGCCCTGTCCTAGCCACTTTCCCGTGTCTATGAGAGTCTTGGTTTCTGTGTTACCACCTTTCCTTCCTAGATTTCTCTTTGTGGTTAAGGCTCTTGTAGGAAAGCACAAATCGGAGGCCTGGCTGCCCGGCAGAAGTCCGAGCTGGGCCCTTGGTTAACTGCAGAGGTCGTCCCCGTGGGTCGCAGCTGCGCCTTCCTTTCTCTGCGTTTCTCCTCCATTTAAAGACAGGGATTTTAACATAAAAGGAAACTGACCTTCAAGCCCAAGAAGATGGCCCAGCTTTTGTAGCACACTCAGGCTGAAAGATTATGTTGCTGTTTTCCTGACTTTCCAACAATAAGTGCACCATTCTGAAGATTACCTTCCTAGAGGTCTTTCAAGTAGCAGTCAGTGAACAACAAAAATCAAGCTGATAGGCTTTGTAGCGAGAAAAGGAGACCCAGTGTGTCTGTAATCCAGTCGCTGAGAAGGTCTGTAGTCCTTGGTTTGCTGCCTGCTGGGAAGTGTGGTTTATGGTCATTCTAGGTGAGTTTCATCGAGCTCATTAGTTTTACAAACAATGCTCAACCTCTAACCAGAAAGAGAATGACCCCCTAAAGCCCTTCGTTTTCATTAATGTGAATTTTAATAAACAAGATAAAGGAACACTCTCCTGTAATGAAATGCTCAGTAGATAACAGAACCCCCTGGAAGCCGGCAAGCAGCTTGCCTCCTGGGAATGATGGCGCGGAGATCCTGAGACTCCCTGTGTCTGTTTAGCTTTGTTTGTTTTACTTTAATAAATTATTTTCTGAGCAGTTTGAAGGGCAGAGAGACAGAGAGAGAGACAGACCCAGAAAGCGTGCCTGTCCTCCGGCTCACTCTCCGAATGACCACAGCAGCCAGGGCTGGGCCAGGTTGAAGCCAGGAGCTAAGAACTCAACTCAGGTCTCCCAACTACTTGATTCGTCACCTGCTACCTACTTGGGTGCCCGTTAGCAGGGAGTTGGAACCAGGAGCAGAGTCAGAATCCAGGCCCAGGCCCAGGCCCAGGCCCAGGCATTTTGTTAGGGGGTGGGTGCCCAACCTATTTTAACTGCTAGGCCAGATGCTTGTCCACTGTCTGTTGAACTTAGAAGTAAGGTGAGCAAAGATGGACTAACGGACAATGGCCTTGTTTGATGCTGAGTTCTGTATTACTGAAGGCATTCAGCCCAGACGCACCCAATAGGAGTCCATGCCATTTTTGAGGGAGACACACACACACATACACACACGCACACACACACATGTGCACACATACACACACGCAGAGAGAGAGAGAGAGAGAGAATGAGAGAGATCAGTCTTCCATCCACTGATTCAATCCCCAGATGGCCACAATGGCTGGGGCTAGTCCAGACCAAAGCCAGGAGCCAGGAGCTCCGTTTGGGTCTCCCACATTTGTGGCAAGGTCCCAAGTACTTGGACTGTCTTCTGTTGCTTTTCCCAGACCACTAACAGGGGACAGGATTGGGAATGGAGCAGCCAGGCCTCAAACCAGTGCCCACATGGGATGCCCACGTGGCAGGCAGCAACTTTACCTGTTATACCATATTATGAGCCCCAAGAGTCTGCAGCATTTTGTAACTTGGGAATAGGCATCATAAGAGGAATTGGATTAAGTACCCCTGGCTTCCTGTTAGCCCCAGGATTTGATGAACCCCCAATACCAGGAAGCAGTCTGTGAGTCTCTGTGAAGCCACACACAGCCTGGATGAGTGTAGAATTCTTCCACCTGCTGGTCCCTTTTCCCTGGGGCCACACAGCTTCTGTCTCAGTGACCATGGCTGGTCCCCCTCTCTGATGTTCCAGGCAGCTACTGGCCTGCTGTGTGTGAGTGCAAAGACTCAAAGTGTGGTAATCAGACTTTTAAAACTGGTGATTGGCCTTTGGTGCTCATCGTTTTGGCTTTGTTTCTGGAAATACGCTTAAACAATATTCCAGTTCCCTCATCTGTTTCTAGGGTTCCTTCCATCCAAGACATTGTTCCTTTCTGTGAAAGCGATGTATATTTTATTGTGCAGTTTATAGTCTATAATGACTGTAGTCTCACCCAGTAATAGAAAATTCTGTATTCAAAGAATGAGCCACTCTTCATTTAGCAATCAATTTTGGTGAATATTCGCTTCCTCTTTTGACAAGAGCTTGGCCTGGGGTTTGTGGGATGCAGGATCTTTTTAACCAGCTGCCTGGTTTGTTTGCTGGTATAGAAAAGCCGGACATTCAACTCTGCTTTTACGGTGGATGATGGGACTTTTGTTCCAATTGAAAAAGCAATAAAGAAAGACAATGTTATCAGTTGGTGCGCAGGCAGGAAGTGCCCTTCTGTCCTCATGTGTGTGGCCTTGTGTTCTAGTCGATCAGGAGTGAGAAAGTGCATGGTGAGGTGGGGACACAGATGTGACGTCACACAGAGGCCTCCTCCAGGGCCTCAGGGGCAGGGCAGCCCTCTCTGGCCGGAGCTCCGCCCCGACCCTCAGAATCCCCAGATCCCGTTAGCCTTGTGCTCATTGGGGTTTTCACTGCACTGTTGTTTGGAAATACTGAGCGACTTGACCACCGGCTGTGGTCTCTGTATTTCCATGGTTTGGAGTGCGTTGGCCTCTTGTGCAACTAGCTGCCCCCCCCCCCCCTTCTAGAGCTCATGGGATGTCTCGGAGGCCACGGGGTTGGGGTGAGGTCTGTGGGGAGCGTGTCCTCCCCTGTGCTCCGGCAAGGCTGCCCCTCCCTTCAGGGGAATCGGCAGGTGTACTTTTGATCAGGCCCTCCACACAAAGGCAGATTATTAGAGGGGGCCTGGAGGCCCCCACCAGCCTGTCCACATGTGGGGTGCCCAGTGCATCCTCTGCCTCTTTAGTGGGAGGGAGGCAAGTACAGACAGGAAGAACCCAAGTGCAGCTCCTCACCCATGGTCTTTCAAGGCCGTGCCATTACCCCTGGTGTGATAGTCGGGAATTCGGTAGTTGAACTGAGTGACCACATCTCTGACTCCCTTTTGCACAATGAAATCCCCCCCCCAACATGAGCGTTCTTTGCTGTCTTCCTTCAAATCGGGCTCATCTTCCGGGAGGTCAGCACATGCTACAATCCAGCCGGGTCTTCACAAGTTGACGGCTTCAGTCAAGCTCACCTTTTTTGCAAGGTCTCCTGCTAGGAAATGTAAGCTGAGCTTCAAAGGGGAACCTGGGGAAGAGGGAGGGGACATTGCCTAGGGCGTGTGGGGAGTCGTCATTGGACATCTGTCAGTGATGGCTCAGCTGCAGGAGGGCTCCCAGCGGCTTCCTCCTGCCGTGTGCCCTAAACCCAACCCGCGTGCTCCCTCTCAGCGCTGGGTTGTTTGGAACTGCCTGCTCCTGCCTGTCCAGCTTCCCAAGGCGTCCACCCGTCCACAGTCACTGCCCAGGTGCCTGATGTAGGGAGAAGCCTCGCCTTGGGCCCAGTGAGTTTCTTTGGTCACCAGAGCACCTGTCACTCCCTGTGGGGCCCTGGAGGGCAGTCAGACAGGGGCACCTGGGACGGCGCAGCTTTTTGTCTGGGGAAGACACCACAGGGAAGCCCGGTCCCCTGCCCGCCACACTGGGCTCTGCGCTGAGCTTTGGCTCTCCTCATCTGGGAAGGTGCAGCCCAGCCCTCGCCTGGCAAGCATACCTTGTTCTTCAGGAGCTTCTTTGCTGGTGCAAATGACTCTGTGGAATCAGCAGTCCCTGTTTCTTGCAACCCGTCTGGCACCTGGGCTTGGCCCTTAGTCATGCCTTGGGCAGCTTCCGGGAGGGTGTAGACCTGCTCACGGCTTCCTTCTCTAGAGCACTTTTGCTTGGGAAAGAAAACACTGATTGAGCTGAATACTAAAGTGTCTTACTGACTTCCATCATGGTTCGCGCACCAGGGGCGGCGGTCTGTGTAGCGCTGCTACAGGTGCGTTTCCGTAGGAGCGAATTTCTCCAGGCTCAAAGCCACTCATCTGTTGGGGGCAGCTGGGCCAGGGCGCTCGCGTCCCCAGCTTAGCCCTCTGCACCCACACCACCACCTGCTCAGCATCTCTGGAACCTAGGAAGGTCCGACAGGATGCAGTACACTGTCTGTGATGCTCTCAACTCTTGGAGACCCTCAAGAAATTCTCTCGTCCCCCAGAAATAAGAGCTAGCTTCTGAATTGGTTCATTTAATTTAATTTTTTTTGACAGGCAAAGTTATACAGAGAGAGACAGAAAGGTCTTCCTTCCGTTGGTTCACTCCCCAAATGGCTGCTACGGCTGGTGTGCTGCACCAATCCGAAGCCAGGAGCCAGGTGCTTATCCTGGTCTCCCATGCGGGTGCAGGGCCCAAGCCCTTGGGCCATCCTCCGCTGCTTTCCCGGGCCACAGCAGAGAGCTGGCCTGGAAGAGGGGCAATTGGGACAGAATCTGGCGCCCCGACCAGGACTAGAACCCGGTGTGCGGGCGCCGCAGGCGGAGGTTTAGCCTAGTGAGCCACGGCGCCGGCCTAGTTTAAATATTTTTTAATGCTCTCAAATTTTCTGAAAGAGTCAAAGCAGAAACATTTTTAAAAAGACTTTCCATTCCTGGTGCCCCGTGCCGGCGGTTTCTACAGCTGTTTCAGCCAGCTACGAACAGAAGGCGTTAGGAAAACGGTGAGCTGCACCCTGGGCAGGTGTATGGCAGTGCTTGCGAGGCCACGTCCGAGACCCGCACCCCGTACTCACATGCCTGCGTGTGAGTTCTCCCTCTTTGGGTTTCCATTTCCTGCTAGTGCACACCCTGGGAGGCTGCAGGGGATGGCTCAAATTTTTGGGTCCCTGCCACTCACATGGGAGACCTGGCTTGTGTTCCTGGCTCCTGGCTCCAGCCTGGCCCAGATCCAGCTCTTGTGTGCATTTGGGGAGTGAACCAGCAGATGGAGGATTTCTCTGCCTGTGTCCCTCTGCCTTTCAAGATAATAATAAGTAATTAAACACATACATAAAATTAAAACTGCACCTGGGCTGTTCACGGTCAGACTTTTGTCGTCATTCCCTAAACAAGACAGAATGACAACCACTTACATGGCACTTACAGTGAGTGAGATGATCTGAAGCACACAGGGGGATGTGTGCAGCTTCCATAAAGGTCCCTGCCATTTTTGATGGAGACTTGCACGTCAGAGGGTTTTGGTCTCCACAAGATCCCAGAACCGATCTTCATGGACACTGAAGGACCACTGCAGGAAACGGCTGGTTACAGAAATAAATTCCTGTGTTCCCATTTCTCTCCCCTATTGGAAAAATCTTACCAACGCATCACTCAGCTACGAGCATCTTGAAGCTCAGGGTGGATTTGTAATCTCGGTTTGAATTTCCAAATTACTGATTTATCTGAGCTTTATTATTGTGAGCATGTCATGATAAAAAAAAAAAACAAGTGGCTGAATTAGGACTGACCCAAGATTAAGATGAATCTATTTAGTATCTAATGTGATTAAAGAGAAAACAGGCTTTATAGGCTATCTAAAACATAAACTAGAATGTGCCTGTATATTTACGGTACTCTGAAATGCACGTCTGCTCCCTATTGTCAATATCCTGTTGCCTTTGACTTTTGTAATAAGATGATAATATGACTAAAATTTATATATGTCCAGACATGCATCCAGCCATATAAGAATTCATTATTCTGCACTAAATAAATAAAAATGCAAAGAGAATTATTCTCCAGTTTATTTCTCTGTAAAATATGAAAGCCGGTAATGCATTAGGCATAAAAACACATTACTGTGGGTTGTTATTGAATTTATCACTCTTAAGTGAATCCATCTCTGTACTCCTCAGACTGATCAGTGACTCTGTATTTTGATTTGCATCATTCTTTGCAAGCGGTGAAATGAGATTGATCATCTGTTGGTTTTTTTTTTTTTTTTTTCTGCTCAATCTTTATGTTTCTGTGTTGCTTAAGCCACTTACTAACTCTGAGGATAGTCCTTGAGGCTCAACTGAGTTGCTAGGAGAAGTCAATTTGTGTGACCTCAGCCCATCTAAGTTTTGAACAGAAAATATCAAACAGAGCTCTCTGTGGGTGTTGCAGATGACCGACTTTGACCTTGACCTGTCACCTACCGTCACTCACCTTGACCTGGGCTTGGGTCCATTACTTTCTCTCCCTTTGTGTGTCTCCCCGTGTGTCTACCACGTGTTATCAAGGCTGGAGGAAAGACCACAGGGCTGTGTAGTTGGTTCTAAATGAGAAGCATCCATGGCCCCCATCCTCACTCTCAGTTTCGCAGCCTTCACCCCACCGCCAGGAGCCTTGGTTTTCAAAGCAGACCCCTGGGATGTGTGTTTGAGCTACCGGGAGTACAGAATCGAGTCCTCTCTTTCTCAAAGTGGCCTCAAGGTCAGCTCTTCCCCTGGTTCAGGCCTGGCTTGCCAGTCGGTGGTCCCGGGGGTGCTTCCCTTGTGAGGCTGACCACGTTCCTTCTTTTTCCCCTCTACCTCTATCTACCGCGGTTATTTCCTTTAGAGCACTTGGTACAACGATTGTTTTTGTTTACTGATTTGCTCGTTGTGCCTCCCTTTCTGAATGACACCAACACCAGGCTCCATGAGGACAGTGAGCCTATGTCTGTGTTTTAATCCCAGGGTCTACCCTGGATTATATGCTCTGATAAATTAGAAATTTTGATGAGTGAATGAATGAATGAGCATATTACACATGCATGATGTTGTCCTTTTGGTGACTTGATGTTTTTGAAAGAACGTCCGATCATTTAAAATGATGGCTGGGGGGGGGGGGGGCGGCGCCGTGGCTCACTTGGTTATCCTCCACCTGCGGCTCCAGCATCCCATATGGGCACCAGGTTGTAGTCCCGGTTGCTCCTCTTCCAGTCCAGCTCTCTGCTGTGACCCAGGAGGGCAGTGGAGGATGGCCCAAGTGCTTGGGCCCTGCACCCATATGGGAGACCAGGAGAAAGCACCTGGCTCCTGGCTTTGGATCAGCGCAGCGCCAGCCATGGCAGCCATTTGGGGGGTGAACCAATGGAAGGAAGACCTTTCTCTCTCTCTCTCTCTCTCTCTAACTCTACCTGTCAAATAAATAAATAAAAAATCTTTAAAATGATGGCTGGGGCAGCAGTTGGGCGCAATAGCCCAGACTCTGATTAGGGTGCCGTGACTCTCAGAGGAGCCTTCGCCTTCAGTTCCTGGCTCTGGCTCCCAATTCCAGCTTCCTGGCAGTGCAGACCCTGGGAGGCAGTGGGGGTTTGCTCAAGTACCAGCGACCCCGCCGCCCAGACAGGGAACCTGAACTGAGTTCCCAACACCAGCCCTGGGCCAGGTGGTTAAAGGGGGAGGGCATGACTGAGGGGAGTAGAATGTGGATTCTGAATCCTCGTATTACCCTCCTCACGTGATGCCTTTTCTGTTTTTACCAAGTAATATGAACTGGAAGTTAGCTTCAGATGTGTCCCCGAAGCTTTTGGGTGTTTGTTAAGCGGACACTTCCTGAGAAGAATCTAGAAGAAGCACTAAAACGTCTGCTCTTCGCACCTCCTGCCTCAGGATGTGACACAGTGAGGTGGTCTGCTTAGTTAGCAGCCGTAATTTTTTTAAATTTTTTTTGACAGAGGGGACAGTGAGAGAGAGACAGAAAGGTCTTCCTTAGCCGTTAGTTCACCCTCCAATGGCCGCTGCGGCTGGCGCACCGCGCTGATCTGAAGCCAGGAGCCGGGTGCTTCTCTTGGTCTCCCATGGGGTTCAGGGCCCAAGCACTTGGGCCATCCTCCACTGCACTCCCGGGCCACAGCAGAGAGCTGGCCTGGAAGAGGGGCAACCGGGACAGAATCCGGTGCCCCGACCGGGACTAGAACCCGGTGTGCCGGTGCCGCTAGGCGGAGGATTAGCCTGTTAAGCCACAGTGCCAGCCAGCAGCCGTAATTTTGAGAAAAAGTGTGAAGGTTTGTTCAAGTGTAGGGGGCAGAGCCTATGGTAACGACTTTATTGGAAAAAGGTGGGCGTAATTTGCTTTTTTAAATAGACTTGAACAATTGGTCTATCTGAACATTAGTATTGGTAACTACTAATATTCCCTAAAGGCCTTGCAGGAAAATGGTAAGAATAATTTAAAGTTGAGATTGGGAAAGCGTAACTTTGTGAATTACATTGGAAAAATAAAATCGTCAAACTTTTCTTCAAGTTGATCTTGTCTCTCAGAGAATACACCTGAGAGGCAGTGGACATTTCTGGAGAACACTACATGAAGTCATTGGCTGTTTGTAAAGACCATCTCAACGCCTCAGTAGCAAGCAGCCCAAGAGATAGTTTCGATGTTTGTGTTGGGCTTGGTCTTACTCCCTGATGCTGCTCAGTATCAAGCAGTGAGTGAGAGAAGTTATGAAAGACAGGAAAGAGAGCGAGACAGGATCCAGCCTGGGTTGCGTTGCCTTGTGGGTTGATGCTAGCTGAGACTCTGGTGAAGGGCATTTCACGTGACTGATGCATCACGGTGTGGAGGATACGCAGGTGGAAATCTCGTTTACTTGGACACATTTCTGAAATGCTGTCAGGGCTGCCCTTGGGAGAGGTTGAGAAACTCATGCTGCAGTATATGTGTAGAAGCACCACGGAACTAGAATATGTAAAACAACCTTGAAGAATAAGAACAAAGTTCAAAAAAGAAGTTTTTTTTCATTTTATTTGAAAGGCAGAGAGATAGACAGGGATTATGCACCATTGGGATTGCTCCCTAAATGTCCACTATAACCATAGCTGGGCCAGGATGAAGCCAAGAGTCTGGAACCTCATCCAGGTCCCCCACGTAAGTACCTGGGCCAGCATCAGTTGCCTCCCAGGGTGCCTATCGGCAGGAAGTTGGATGGGAAGAGTAATAGCTGGGCCTCGAACCAGGCACTCCAGTATGGAATGAGGGTGTTCCAAGTGGTGACTTGAGCTGCTGTGCCAACCACCTGCCCCTAAATTTTGAGGACGTAACACCACCTTAATTCAAGACTTACCATCAAGCCACAGTTTTCAAAATGGTGTGGTACTGGCCTTAAAAGTGAATAGAGTAAAACGGTGAGTTTGGAATAGACTTGTGCTGGTCTGGTCAACTTTTAATGAAGAGATGAAAGGAACCCAGAGGATAAAGCAAACTCTTCTCAACAAGCTCTGGATGCGAGTATGGGAACCAGCGAGCCTCAGCCTCTGCTCTCAGCACACAAACATGTTGACTGGAAGATTATAAGCCCAAGCAAAAAGGTGAAAACTCTGAAGCCACCATAGAAAACACACCTTTATGGAGTGTGCCTAGGTAGAAGTTTCTTGAGAAGGGAGCAATTACCATAAAATGAAAAACCTGGCCAGTTAGACTCTATCAAAATTTGAAAGTTTTGGTCTCAATCAAAATACACTATTTAGAAAACGAGTCACCAACCCACAGACAAGAAAGAAAATATTTGTGAAACGTATTATGCTGGAAATGATATATTTAAAACACCGAAAATTCAACAGCAAAAGGAAACAAACACCAACAGACATGGGCAAAAGACTTGGACATTCTACAAGGAAATGTGTACAGGTTGCCAGTGAGCATGCAGAATGAATGTCTTCGTGAATCTTTGCTAACCTTCGGGGCAATGCAAATTAAGGCCATGGTGAGGTGCCACTATGTACTATATATAGGTATATAGGAATATATAGGACCAAATACCTAGAGCTAAAAAGGCCGATTATGCCCAGGACTGGAGAAGACATGGAACACGTGGAATCCCATTTGCTGTTCAAAAATAATTTGGCTGTATCCTTACTGTATCACCCGTTTTCTAGGAGAAATGAAATGAAAATGCGTATCCACACAGCCCTTTCCACAGGAATGTTCTTAGCAGCTGTATGAATGGATGAACAAAGCTGATGTATTCACACACAGCCCACGCAGCCTGGCAGTAAAGAATCGTGACCCACCGGTACGGAGGGAAGACAGACTGGATCTCACACAGGAAGCCTCCGCAGGGGAGGCGTGCACCTGGGTACCTCCGTCAGAAGTGCTGCTGGAGGCCAAACCAGTCTTGGTGAAAACAGAATCCGAGCTGTGGTCTGGAGAGTGTGGCAGAGACTTAGCTGGACCTTCGTGGGTGATGGTAATGTTCTAGGTTTTGGTAAGAGCCTGGGCTGTTTAGGACTATATGTGTGCCAAAACTAACGAAGGGGTCTGTTTAGCGTTTATCACCATGAACTCTATGACTCTTACCTACAACCAATAAAAATTTAAATCTGTATTAGATTACCTGTAGCAGAGGTTAGCTCCATATAAAAATGTATCTCTTAATCTGTGCCTTAGGGGAGCGTAGGTGAGCTTCAGTTTGATTGCCAACCCTTGACACTGTGTGTAGACTTGGCAAAGGATCTGAGCGTTCAGTGTCAAGTTCTATAGGCAAGCTTTAGCCTTGGAGGTTTCGGACAAAATTTGATGCAACACAGGTGTAGCATTCTCTTTCAGATGAGTAAAATGCTTCATAAGTTTATCTGGATGATAATACTCCATTACATTTTAAATTGGATTTATTCCAACATTTTAAAGTTAGCATATACTTGGTTTTTTTTTTTTACATCCAAATGTGATAATAACTCATCCATAATTGGTTAAAAGCTTCTGTAATATATTCCAAATATCAATCTAAAGGTAGTGGTACTGAATACATGTATATTTTATATCCTGTGAACTAGAAAAGAGGTAATATTATAGGTATTTAGAGATAATGTTTAAAAATTCAAAAATGGGACTATTCAAAGTTGACTTCCAAAGACTACACTTGTAGACTGATGTTATTATTGGTTAAGATGTTTTCATTCTGTTACTTTGTCCATCCATTGTCATCTGGTAGTTACCGATTTTATACTGAGCTCTGACTGTAATGATAGTTGCTAAATTCCTTTGTTGACCGAAAATCAGGTATATGTAGATTCATATAATGCATTTGTGTTAGGCAGAATCAGTAATTAATCATTTAATAATTATTTCTAGAGAATGATTCCCACCTACTAACTTTTGTTAAAATTATAGTTTTATATCATTTAGGAAAAGTATTAAGTGTGTGAGAACCCTTTGTTAGCCTCACTTACCAAATTGCATCTGTCAGGTTTGTTGAAATCTGTAGGTATACCAGAGTATCCATTGAAAGACGTATCTTTTTGGTCTTAAAATGCAGGTATGAAAATTGTGGCTTCATATTAACCAATAAGAAGAAAAGATGACACAAATACAGAGGGAAAAACTTAATAACTTATCAGGTCATGAATTACTTTCTATATTTCATAATCTTGATGCAATTGATATGTCAAGAGTAATAAAATTGAACATCTTGGAAAATGAAAAAAATACCCATCTATATTATTTGAAGTGGATACAAGTATGAAATATTTCATTCCAGTAAATTATGTCTAATAATAGCCTATGACTCTGTATCTTGCCTACAGATTGGATGAATTTCCAATGGTGTGTCACACCTGACAAAGGGCAAGCTAAGGTATACCCTGTGTTCTGTTTTCACCGTGTACTCTGCTATGCCTATGACCATCAGTTTCAGCAGAGAGCCGTATCTGAGCTTAATAGTAACTTGATTTTAAAGGTCAGCTTTAGCAATGCTCATAAAAATGTTACGGAACAAGAAATAGTTTGATCAAGTTAGATTTTCGTTTGATCTTTTTAAAGTAAACTTATAAGCATGTAGAAATAGTTCTCTCTGCTTATCTTTGGTTTTGTGACTGGATTACTTGCTTGTGAAACATTAGTTTCCTTGAACAACTACTGCAGGCAGAGATCATTAGAGGAATAGCATCCAAGTGATCTGCCAGTTGTTATGAAAAGTGAGATATTTACATAGTACTCGTTCATTCACACAATGGTCTGGGTATTGTATAAACATCCTCAGAACCGAGTCCAGTTAATGGCCGCCAAGCTCCTGGTGGTGATAGACTGCCCTGGCTCGTTAGCTATCCGGGCTCTGCTGCCAAGTTCAGGCTCTTCCATGCAGGAATCTCATCCCGCTTGTCATAATTAAGATTCTGACAAAACTATCTTTCCTGTTCGTCCGCGTGAAGTCAGATGACCGATACCTCTGTGACTTGTGATATTTTCCTCGTATTTCAGGATCTGTGTGATATTTGTCGTAATTCTACTATCTAGAAATGCGTGAAAAATATCCCGTAAGTAGAAAATACGGGTTCATTAGCTTATGGAGGTGATGTAGGTGTGGTTCACGCTCCAAGGAAGGATGCCAGTTGACACGTCGGCACTACTGACTCATTATTAGTTATTAATTCAGGTCTCCAAATGTTTGAGCAAGAACCACTTATATCTATATCGGGGTCTGTGGAATTTGCTGTCAACGTCGCTTGTCATGAGAAAAATGACATGCATGTGATCGATGCATACATCTCAAAAAGATGTAAATATCCCAGCAACAACTTGAACTGGCAACAAACTTCTTTAAAATAGTTGACTTCCAGCTTCAATTTTATTGTGTATTTTTAGGAGAATCACATTAGCACAGGACAAGATGTACTCCAGGCAGAGGGGAGACAGCTGGAATTCTTAAGAAGGTTTTATCGTTTTTTTACTGTTTCTTTTTGTTTTAGATTAATAGGTGGTTTAGGAGTCTGCGCAAAGCAATTTCGAAGGGATCACCGCGCACATACATTTCGGCAGCTGAGATATGGCAAAAGTGAACCCTGCCAGATAGCATTCCATTGCTACAGTGAAACACAGAATTCCTCCCTAATGCTAATTAAAAGCAAAGTCAAGACGAGAGATGCTCAGTAGTGGATTCTGGTGTGGCTAGAAACACAGATGAGAGCCTTTATGGATGTAATCATTCATTAATTCAACCAACTTCTATTGCATACCCACCATGTTTCACTTCTGTGCTAGACGTCTGTAATATGAGAATGACTATGAATTTCCTAGTTCAAACTCTTCTGATGGAGAAGAAGAGAGTTTGAGCACTTGCATTTCAGACAGGCCATTATGGTGATGCTATCATAGCAACATGTACGTGATGCTCTCATCATGAGAAACACACACCCAGACTCGCTAAGTCATTCCAAAGAAGTGGTTATGGTTAATCTTAAACCCACAGTTAACAGGGTATGTCAATAGAATGCATGCAATATTTAAAGACCTAAACGTAGTGTGGAAAGCTACAGGGTAGAGTGGAGGTGAGATGTAGTAAGATAGGGAATTTGAGGAGTTGACAAGGCTGCGCCCTACAGGGCCCTGTATGTCCTACCAAAGGTTAGGATGCTTCAGGTGGAGACATTTACTGAAAGAATTTCTGTAGCTGTGACCGGCTTTGCACGTTAGAGTGGTTCCCCTGGCTATACGGTGGAGAAGGGTTGGGCCAGTGTGGGTCTTGAGGCTGGGGACCAGTTGGGAAGTTCCTTTCAGAATCCTGGCACGGACTGATCAGGGAGCAATGGTGACAGTCACAGAGCAAATCTGGGAGATGCTGCCGAGGTACAGCCCATAGCAGCTGTTGGTTCACTGGATATTAAGGTTAAAATACAAAGGGGAGAAAGGGATGACGTTCAGACTTCTCTCTTGAATATGCTCCTAGTGCCCGAGGCTGGGGATAGAGAAGGCTCAGGATGTGGTTGACAGAGACCGAACACCGCATGGTAGGGCTTTGAGGATCCTGGGGAAGCGTACCAACAGAAGCCAGGCCCTCAGAAACGGAGATCTGGTAACTCGAAGGGATTTGTTTACAAGGGTGACGCTGGGCGGGCCTTGGGCCCATCAAGCTCTCATTTGCGACAAGCACATCCCCTATTGGAATGTCTGGTTCGAGTCCCGGTTCCACTCCTCATCCTAGCTTCCTGTGAACATTCACCTTGGAAAGCAGTGGCACCTCTGGTTGTTGGGTCCCTGCCACCCACGTAGGAGACATTGACTGAGCTCTGGGGTCCTGCCAGCTTGGCCCAGCCCTGGGTGTTGTGGGCATTTAGAGAGTGAGCCAGCAGATGGGATCCCTCTGTCTGCCTTTCAAATGCATAAAATAAATGAACAGTTTGATAGGCCTTCCCGGACAGGCAGGCCACTAAGTCACATAGGTACTGTCTTTTCTGCACTTGACCTCTTTCTTTATCTACACCGAAGGACACAGTTACCAAAGGGCGTAGAGAGGAAAGGACAGAGCAGGAGACAAGACAAGGAGCGGAGGGGAAACGGGCAGCCATCTGGAGGAGGGAGGAGAGCGCAGGTTGGGCTCCCTGAGAGCAGGGGTCTCTTCCAGGCGCTGCCCAGTAGTTGCATTGTAGCTTCAGTTGACCTCACAGAACTCTAGGTTTGCTTTACCCGAAAATCAGTGCTGGGCTGTGGCTGCCTGTGAATTCCTCTAGCTCTCCAGTTTTCTGATTACGAAAGAGAAGAGTAGAACTTGTGAGAAAGACGCATGGCCCTGGGGAACAGACCGGGCCAGGGCAGGAGCTTGAGCTATAGCTGAGTCGTACGCTTTGTGTAATTTACAATGACCACAGCCAAGTACGGTCACCTCTTAGTGAAAAGTTTACCCCGTAAGTGGAGTAGGGAGGGAGAGGACTTGGGGACCGGGGAGCTGAGCACAGGGTTGGTGGCACCGGTGGAACAAGTCGAGAAGCATGCTTGGGCATGGTGGTCACCTTTCTTTTCTTTCTTTTTTAATTAAAAATTTATGTATTTATTTGAAAGGCAGAGTTAGAAAGGGAGAGACGGAGAGAGTCTTTCATCCGCTGGTTCACTCCCCAAATGGCCACAGTGAGCTGATGAGCCAAAGCCACAAATGGCCACAATGAGCCACAAACTGAGCTGATCCAAAGCCAGGAGTCAGGAGCTTCTTCCAGGTTTCCCCCGTGGGTGCAGGGGCCCAAGCTCTTGGGCCATCTTCTGCTGCTTTCCCAGGACACAGCAGAGAGCTGGGTTGGAAGTGGAGCAGCCAAAACTGGATTGGGGGCCCATTTGAGATGCAGGTGCCACAGGCAGTGGCTTTCCCTGCCACGCGCCGCCCCTGGGTTTTCCTTTCGTGGACGTCGCAGAGCCTTTGCAGTGGTTCAGTCCCTGCAGGTGCTGTGATGCTGTGGAAATGCCTCCCAACAACCCCTTGAATGCAGCCCCTTTACCTACCACACGCATTGGCCACAACTCAGATGCTTTTCCAAATGATCTATACTGGTATAATCCTTTTTTAATCAAGACTTTTCATTTTTGCTTTTTGACTACAAGTAGAAAGAAAATGAATATGAGCTTAAAGACGACAGAAGGGCCCTGGGTTGTGGGTATACTGAGGAGCCCAATCAGCCACCGGCCCTGCCTGTCTTCCTCTCACGTGGAATCTTCGAGAACTTTGCTCTGAGGTTCGTGGATGGCAGCTCCAGGTCCAGCCACACTGTGCACAGGCCACTTGGCAGCATCAAGGACAGCACTAGGGGCTGTGCCCTCTGTCTGGAATGACCCCAGCCAGCCGTTGCACACGTGGCTTCCACACTGCCGCCCCTCCCTGCTGGCCGGAACGTAGGCGCAAAGCCGCAGCCACCTCTCGGGGAGGTTGGACCGTCTGGCATTCGTCGGAAGAGTCTTGTGGCTGCTGAAATGTTTGAAGCCTGTAATAAAGGGACACGAGGAGGAAGAAGGGAGAGGCAGCTGACACTCTGTGCTGCACGAGCTGAGGCAGATCCTCACAGCAGTCAGGGAGTGAGGCGTCTTGAAGCTGCAACCATGGGTGCGCCTGCCAGGTCAGCACACTTTCTGATGCAGGTTCTTGCGAAGATCATTTCTCTGAGGATATCAGTACGGCAAAAACAAACAGTGACTTTTAAAGAAAGCCAAGAAGGCAAGACTTTGTTGATCATAAGCAGAGAAGAAAAGCTTAGTGTTAGCAAGTGTGTATCACAATTTTTTTTTTTAAAGATTTGTTTATTTGAAAGGCAGAGTTACAGAGAGGCAGAGGCAGAGAGAGCCAGAAGTCTTCCACCTGCTGGTTTACTCCCCAAATGGCTGCTATAGCCAAGCTGTGCTGATCCAAAGCCAGGAGCCAGGAGTTTCCTCCAGGTCTCCCACATGGATGCAGGGACCCAAGGACTTGGATCTTCTGTTACTTTCCCAGGCCGTAGCAGAGATCTGGATCAGAAGTGGAGCAGCCGGGACTCCAATCGGTGCCCATATGGGATGCCGGCACTGCAGGTGGTGGCTTTACCTGCTTTGCCACAGTGCCAGCCCCAATATTTTTAAATTCTACGGCATTGTTGTAAACCTTGGTGCTTAGTTAGCCAATCTCTGTGTTTCACGGGCTGACTTCAGTTTTTCTAAATCTTGAATTCTTCATAAATAAAGACCTGGCGTTAGCATCTCTTTATGATCCTCTAGCTTTGCTTTCCAAAACAAAATGTGAGTAACAAGATACTAGTCAGTGCTAATCCAGGTATTTATTCAGTTCCTAGATAATATATATGCTTCTTATATATTAACAAAGTGGATTCAGATGGCCTGGCTCCTACAAATGCGAGTTTTTTTTTTTTTTTGCCTGATTTTCCCAAAGATTGTATATATGCAAAAAATTTTTGAAATCTAATAAACTTCATGAAAGATGTTTATTATGAAAATATTATGTACAGGTTTCAAATATTTTTCATCAAAATGCATTTATTCTATTTTTGCCCATTTTGCATTGTAGTCTAATGAGTAAGATTCCTTGTTTCTTTGTAGTAGTATTCTTTTGCTGTTAATTTTAATACCAGTGTCTTAACTAAAAAGTAAGATTTAAAAGGTATTGTATCTGTGCATGCCCCGCTGTTAGCTCTGAACTTAAGTCTGTGGCATTCAGTTTCATTTGCAAAGGAATTATCTTTCTCTAAGGAGGATTGTTGAGGCCTTGTCATGGATTATTTTTGTGTCTCCTTTTTTAGCAAACGTACATTTTATCTGCTTGAAAAGCAGAGACAGAGAGACATATATTAACTTCCCATTCTCTGGTTCACTCTGGAAAAGCCCATGTAAGCTAGGGCTGGGCCAGGCCAAAGCTGGGAACTTGAAACTCAATCCAGGTTTTCAGCATGGGTGGTGAGGACCCAACTACCTGGGCCATCGCCTGCTGCCTTCCAGGTGTCCACTATGTGGAATCTGGAATCCAGAGTGGAGCTGGCACCCAAACCCAGGCATTGAAATATACATGTGGGCACCCCAGGCGACATCGTGACCACAGAGCCAAATGCCTGTGCACGCGTGTGGTTTTTGCATATGGGCTTCGGCAACTGGAGTCCTGTGGGCTCAGCGTTGCGTGTTGTTTCTCATCTCCACTGCCTCTGACCCAGCACTAGCTGTGAAGCCGTTTGGAAGATAGGTACCTCCATTTCCGAAGGTGTTGCCCAGATCTTGGGCAAACGGCTATAAGATACAAGCTGTGAAGAAGAAAGTCAAGGAAAGGACTCAAGAAGTGAACAGGAGACACGTGCGATAAATACGCCCTCAAAGGTTTTCTGGTGGGTTCTAGGTGACGTTTTGGTATGGACGCTTTGTCCTGTTCCTGTCCTGGTGAGTTTGATGATCCCCCAGGTGACCAGTCCCCTTTCACTTGAGTGCAAAGGTTCATTTTGATCATTTTTGATTGCCATCTGCTGCCCCAGGATTTTCCCAACATGCACGTGGTTCTAATCCTGAAGCAGGGAGTACGCCCCAGCTCAGGGTCAGCTTAACACGAGAGAGACTGTGATGGTACAACCTTCTTTAATCTGTAAAAGAGCTCTGCCAGTGTCAGAAAGATGCAACAGGGAGCACGGGAACAATGCATTCACCCCCAAAGCAGCTGGAAGGCAAAGAAAGGTCTAGAGGAAATGCATCGCACCAAGTGATAGCAAGCTCAGCTCTATCCTGAGACTGATCTGAAATGGACTACCTGCTTCCAGCTAATTGAATGTGCACAACAAAGTGGGAGTGAGGCAGTGAGCAAAAACAATCTTATCACTTGTTGTAACTGTTCTGAGCAAGGAAATGCAATTTCCTGATTGCCGAGAAAGAGCCCGTATAAATCTCGGTGACGTATTTTATACCCCTGCTAATGAAATGTGTTTCAGGAATCCGACTGCTGTTAGCCTGGTCTTGACCGCCGCGCAGAGCTGCTGCCTTTTGGAAGCTTGTGTTTGTTAAGAACTTCAATGGGCTTTCAGAAAGTTAAACATTGCCAGCTAGTGTGTTTTCTCTGTTCCAAATATTTGAGATAGTAGGTTGTCCTCTGAGTGCCATGTTAATGGAGGGGAGTGTGCAGGAAGGGTGAAAAGGCTAGGCTCTATTCCCTTGAATTAAGCAGGAAGAAGATAAGGACTCTAAAGGAAATGAATCAGTGTCCAAGGGAGCGATCACCAGGGCGGTAGAATGTGCTGGAGACTCCTGCCCCCGAGGCTGGAGGGCTAATTGGCCACTGTTTAGCGGTGGTATCACTGCAATCTACCAGCTTCATCCTCATCTTTTTAAAAGTTGCTTCTGACAGTATCTGTTGTGTGGGGTTTTCAAAGGATTAAGTGAGATTAGAAACACAAGCACCTCTCATGCTAGGCACGGAGCAAATGCTACTGACCATGACCAGCACAGCGATCCACAGGAGTATAACTGGCGTCATCAGCTCAACACAAGCACACTCTGTGATTCAAAATGCAAAGCTGACTGCGCCTTTTACAGTACTAGACAGAGTATGGCAAGAGATTGTTTTCCAAAGCTCAGAATGTGATTGCCAGCCCTTATCTGACTGACCAAAATTCTTGGCTCCAAGAAGTCAGGGTAATTCTGCAAGTGCACCCCTTTGTACTCAGCGTCGTGACGTCTTTAATTATTCCACCTCAGCCTGCCAAGTGCGATTGTGCAAAGCTACTTTGTCTTGTCTTGGACACTTCATGACATACACATAATCCAAACATGAAGAAGACTGTCACATGTTTGACCCTTTGCCAAAGTAAAGATTATTTGAATTAAAATGTATGCATTCGCTTATTCCACCTATAATGTTTTTTCTGTGCTCCTGGAAGAGGCCTTCAGTATATTGTATGGTAATAAATCGGATACCTTTTGCATGCGTAGCTCCATTTCCTTCTGGATTCTATTTTAATGCAGCCCTAAATATTTTGGCTGCCACTGAGCCTTCTTCTACCTTTCTAAAATGTTAGCCAGTTGCACCATTGACATTGTCACAGCTGATTGTACTTGTTTGTATCAGGTTTTGTTTGGGTCGTTCATCTCCTGTCCTCTGTTTCCTCTACCCTGTCTGTGCAGGAGACAGCGTGGAATCATTTATCTGCAAGGGAATTTCAGAAGGTTCATAGGAAAATGGAATTAAAAGATAAGCTTATTTGGGCACAAATACTTTTGAAATCCATGCATAGTTTTTCATAATATGCCTTTTCCATGCACTTTTTGAAGACCCTTGGTGTGTGTGCTTTTTATTTTTTTATTTGTTGAATGCGACAGTATAGATCTCACTTCTTGGGTGTATTGTTTTTTGAATTTACCGTGTTTCCCAGTTATATTCATACTAATAAATATTGCTAGGTCTTTACTTAATTTTAGAAAATTATTTATTTTTGACGTTGGCACTGTAGCTTAGTAGGCTAAGTGTCTGTCTGGGGCACCAGCATCCCATATGTGTGCTGCTTAGTGTCCCGGCTGCTCCTCTTCTCATCCAGCTCTCCGCTTACGTCCTGGGAAATCAGTGGAAGACGGCGCAAGTGCTTGGGTCCTTGTGCCCGCGTAGGAGACCTGGAGGAAGCTTCTGGCCCCTGTCTTTGGACCAGCTCCGCTCTGGCTGTTGTGGCCATTTGGGGAGAGAACCAGCAAATGGAAGACCAACTTCTCTCTCTCTGTCTGTAACAAAATAAAATCTTTAAAAAATTATTTATTTGAAACTCAGAAAAACCGAGATATAGAGACAGGCAGAGATCTTCCATCCACTGGTTCACTCTGGAAATCTGCAACAGCCAGGACTGGGCCAGGCTGAAGCCACCCAGCTGAAGCCAGGAGCCCAGAGCTCCATCTGGGTCTCCCATGCAGGTGCAGAGACCCTGCAACTTGAGCCATGGCCAGTTACCCCCCAGGACGTTCATTTGCAGGGAGTTGGAACCCAGGCAGCTCCATAGGGGACGCGGGAGTCCCGGGCAGCATCTTAACTGCTGCTCCAAATGCCTGTCCCTGTCCCTGTCTTTACCTCTTGTAGCCCGTGGCTCACCGTGTTCCACACCTCCTCCACGTTGTCTCTATGTAGTCTTGTGATACCGAGCAGGTACACAGGCCCTGAAGCAGCTCATCCCCTCTGAAAGCGTGAGGGTTCCTGGGCGCCCTCGGGAACACAGCACTAACAGCAGCTGTATCAGAACAGTGGCTGAATTGCCACCCAACAGAATCGTGCCTGCCTCATTCTCAACAGAAGGACATTCGAATTCCTGTTCACATTTTTTTTTTCCAGTTCCCATCTTGAAGTAATGGATAGGACAAAGGCAGACGGGGCCAGGCTAGTTTTGGAGTTATGTGTAGAGAGAACTGATGTGGTCCCAACAGTATTAGTGTAAGCTTTTGTGGTTTCTGGTGACTTACACATTTGATATTAAAATTTTCTTGGAAAATAAAAGTATCATAGCTGACATTGAACATGAGACAGTCTCTGCAAATCAGTGCTTTTCTCTAATTGGTCTCTGAAACATTGCAAGCCCTGATATTATCTCATTATGTAATAGTAGTCCATTTTAAGGAAAAAAAATTGAAAACAACTGACCCACGTGAATGATGGTGTCTGCACAACTTCTGAAGCAGCTCTAGGGATGGTGTTGGCTCGTAATTGAAGTCTTTCTGTGTGTGAATTCACTGGGTAATTTGGGGAAAAATTGGTGTCCTCTTGCTCATTTGTTTCAAATTAATGATATTTTGCTTCCGTATGCAGGTGTCATTTTCATGTTCCCTGAGAGAAACTTTTGTTTTGGTTCATTTGTGCTAGAGATTTGAAATCTGAGGTACCCCAAGGGAAATGCAAATGCTATCAAGTTAGAGGACATGATTTCAGTGAAAACCTGTGATATTTCCAGCTATGGTTAGAAGTTTTACTTTCTTTCTTTTGTATGTCTATGTTGCATTATTTCTGACCTTAGCTCAGTTCCCTTAGTAACTTTTTCCTAACCCTAAAATCTAACTGTATCCCTAGCACGGTCTTGAAATTTTCTATCTTTGAGCCCAGACCATTTTATTGCCAAATATAAAAACCTCTATTCGGCCTTCATATTTTTGGTCTTTTTTTTTTTTTTTTTTGGAGGGGTTTTGATGTCTTTAAATTCCAGTTTCATTTGCAGGCTCTTTTCCCGCGGCAGCTTGGCCCTGTTCTGCCCTGGCTTGCTCCCTGTCCTCTCTCCATCCGTTTGGCTTGTTCTGCCGTGCTTCTGCCCTGTCCTACTTCCTTTGTTGCTGTCAACTCCCAGTTTTGGGACCTCGAGGCCAGTGGCACATACCCAGGGTCTCTGTAGGTGGGAGAGGAAATAGATTCCCAACTAATGCTTGACTGGGGAGGGCTGAGTGGTCATAAATCATGTTGCTGCAGAGCTGGAGCCATCCCCCTCTACTCCACACAGTTCACGGAGCTTTCTTACCTTTATTCTAACTCTGGACATCGTGTGTTAGTAACAACAGCTGGGCACCTCCAGGAGAAAGGACCAGAATGATGAAGGGTCCGGGAACTATTTGATGATAGAAGTGATTAATGAAGCTAGGATATTTATTTGGGGAACAAAATACCAAGGGTGTACTTGATAACAGACTCCAAATATTTATATTCCTGATTGCTGTGGGGCAGAGTAGGAAGACTTATCTTGAGGTGCTCTGAGTGGCAGTGATAATGCAAATGGAGAGAGCTTTTGGAAGCAAGTATTTGCACAAGGAAGGGCTGGGTAATAATTAAACCTCTGTAACTGAACTAACAATCCAGTGCATTATGAAGAAGATGTCTCAGGTCAGCAACAGGAGGAAGGAGAAAACCTCCTCTTCTGGGTGTTGTAGTGAGCTGGGCTCCACCTGGAAGCTTTCCCACTCACAGCTCTTCTTGGCCTTCAGCAGGATGGTCCTTCCCCTAACCAACTGACTCAGCTGAAGGGAAATTGTCACCGAGCTCCTTTGTATCGACCTCTTGCAGTGATTAAGAAATACGTAGCACTTTCCCAAATCGCGTTCAGTTTGTGCTTCTGTGTTCCTGTTTTCCATTTCACCTTCTCAGTTACTTCTGCAGACTTCTTGTCACCGGCTCCGGCCGTAGTCGTCCTTACACTAACATAAGGATGTTCCAGAACATTCCCGGGGAATGGAATTAGAAGTTTGTTCTAGTATAGGTTTGAAATCCATACGGAGCTTTTCTGGTAACAGACAATTTTCATGAACTGGGAAGACCCCACCTACATGTGATTTCCAAGACATCGGGTCCTTCATTGTCTTGCTCAGGTCAAAGTCTTGGTGATGTTCTCCTTATGTTGTCTTCGCTTTGACTTGGAAGTCCCTGCCTCCAGCAGAATCATAGTGAGCTGACTTCATTTGTCCTCTCTCCCTCCTGTCGTTTGGTCTGGATTTCTTCGGGCTCCAAATACATTGCCTTCCACCTGTTTGATCTCACTGCTCGCTCTCCTTTTGTACAACAAAGGTCTCAGCAACTGCCGCGGTCCCAACCCTTGGGTTGCTTCTCGTCCCAGCCCTGTCCCGTCTGCCTGCAGCAGCCATGTTTCCAAACAAGCCACTTGCCTCTCCTTTCTTGGGGAAAGCAACAGTAACGGTAGTAGCAACTTCAACAAAATGTATTGATTTCTGTGATGCAAAATGGCAGCAGTCCTGTAACAAAATAGGCAAAAATAAAACCCACATTAAAAATATTATGTTCATCTGCTTGAAAGAGTGACAGTGATGGTGACAGTGACCCTGAGAGGTCTTGGCTCTACTGTTTACTGTCTAAATGCCTGCAACAGCTAAGGCTGAGCCGAGCCAAAGCCAGGATCCCAGAAGCCCACCCGAATTTCCCATGTTAACAGTAGGGGCCCAAACACTTGCTCCATCTTCCTCTGTCTCCCAGTTGCATTAGCACCAAGCTGGATCAGAACAAGTGCTACTAGGGCTTGAACTAACGCTTGATATGGGATGTGGCCATCTCATTGGGTAGTATAACCAGTAGTGCCACAAGGCTGGCACCGAGATCACTCACCTTTTTATGAGAATCCTTTAAAGAAATGAAACAGAGCTCCGCTTCCAATCTTGCTCCCTACTAACCATCTGGGAAAGCAGCTGAAGGTAGCCCAAGTGTTTGGGCCCTGCCACCCACATAGGAGACCCAGAAGAAGCTCCTGGCTTGACTGTTGCAGCCATCTGGGAAGTGAGCCATTGGATGGAAGATCTCTGTCTCTGTCTCTCCCCCTGTCTCTCCCTCTCTCTGTATATAATCCTGCCTTTCACATAAATAAAAGAATAAAGAAATGAAAATAAAGAAATGAAACACATGTAATAATCTTATCCCTAAATCAATGCAGATTCATAATCTGATAAACCGGAATTTCACCCAAGGCAGAAGTACTACCGTGTCTGTATAAGGTTTTCAAAAAGGTCATGGCAAATGCGTATTATGAAAAAGCTAGGCAAGAATGTCAAAGTTTTTACACTAAAGTGAGCTTATGTCTTCCCTGCATTTGCCCACACACTTTGTGAAGTCCCCCATGCACTCCGTGGTCCAGGAGTAACTACCACTGGTGCTCCTTGTTCTTCTATTTTGTATTTAATCCATGAGCTTGATAAAATTTGTTTGCAAACTCACAGCCAATGCTCCTGCTGCTTTTGCAGTCATGTGTGGTCCCAGCACAGGGGCAACAAATTGAATTACCCAACACATAACCTCCCCGAGTTACGGATAGACGAAGTGACACTACCTGTTCACGCCGGCTCTCAGACTGTACACAAATGTGCTCTTCATGATTTATGCAGTGACATGGTTTTGTTGGTGACGTCACTGTTTAAAAATGGTCCTGATACGGGTGTTGAGGGACTGTCAAGTGTTCCTACGCGAGGTCACGAAGCGCCCAGGGAGAAGACACACAAGTTAGTCAAGCTTTGTCCAGGCCTACATTGCAATGCCGCTGACAGTGTAGTCCATGTAATGAGTCAACGGTATCTATTAAGTGAAGCACTTTGGAAAAGAAACACATAGAAATAAGGTAATGACCTTGTCACTTGACAAAAAAATGTGATGAGAAGCTCCGAGGACCTGGCTTGTGTTTTTTAGGAGCACTGCCTCAGTGTTGCAGCTTTGGAGGGGACTTTCTATTACAGAAACACCACAAACAAGCAGGATTAACTGTAGAAGCTTTCTAACTAGTGCATGGGTGAAATACACCAGAAGTCTGGAAGGGGTTACTTGTCATCCCCTGACCCTTCAAACAGTAAATACACAAATAGGACCAAGGCGGTAAGTGTGGATGGCTCTCTGACCCGCCACATGCAACATGCAAAACCACAGTGGGACACCACGCTGTGCACAACTCATCGAAGGTGAAGAAATGGATTGGGATTAGGAAGAAGGGGGTGGGGGTGGGAGAACCCTAGCTTAGAAACGGGAGGGCAGTGGACCAAAGGAGAAATCTAAAGATTGCCATGCAGCTGGCCACGGGGCTTATAATGGCTGTGCTGTTTAAAGCTTGTGTTTCATTCCATTTTAGAGCCGTGAAAGACTGGAGCCCCGTTTTAACAGTTGTATTTTGGGAAGGCAAACTGTCTGAGAGATGTTTTCTACATTGCCATTCCAACTTTTGTTCACCTCCAAGAGCTGTGCCTCAAAGACCTGTCTCCGTCTCTGATACAAGCTGGCCCACCCAACAGTTGGCCTGAGAGATGGAACCTTGGGTCAGGGGGAGAGGGGCTTCACGGGGTCTCCAGGGACAGGCCACAGACGCTGTGCTGTGTCTAGGCTTTGCAGGGGTCACACAACATGGAACCCCGAGGAAGGACTTGGGAGGCAGGTGGGAGGGAGGAGGAAGGGGTGGGGAGGAGGGAGTTTGTGAAACCGCTCTGACAACAGCTGCTTGCCATAGGAACTCCATTCTTCGGTGTATTCTTTTCTAAGCCTTAACCACCCATGAGGGGCTGGAATCTGTGGACTGTGGTGAGCTTTTGGTAGAAAAGACGGTTGTGAGATCCGGAGGGCACTGCGATAATTTTATACTTAGTGGTTTTTGATTGTTAGGCTCTGAAAAGGTCCTGGCTAAAGCAGCCTCCTCTACTCCCTCCCACTCACCCTCCTCTTATGCAATTTTGACAATGAAAGCATTGGAGTGTAAATGGGTCCTCTGTAAGGTTGGCCTGCTTTCAGAGCTGCCCACTGCACCTTGAACTTGAATGGCTTCTGTCGAGCTGCATTGGCCATGTCTGTGCCCTCTGGAATAAAGGGCCATTGTGATGCTTCAGGTGTGCGAGGCTCTCACTTAAGGAAAGAGGGATTGGCACAATAGCTTTTTCATTAAATATTCGTTTTCATACAGTAGGATGAATGAGGAGAAGACTGTTTTACCTCCCGTGGGCCGGGATTCTAATGTAACGTGAAGAATTGAGCGGGGCAGGGTGGCCTTGGAAACTGGAACTCCGAGAGAAGGTGCAGAAAGGACAAAGGAGCTTCTCTTGGTTGTGGCCGGTTAGATGTTTTGTGCGTTTGAGCAAGGCTCTTGGCTCTGCTTGGAAGCAGTAGGAATTCAGGGGGCCCAGGGCCTTGCCAGAGCGGGAGACGTCAGAGGTTCTGGTTCTGGTTTCCCAACTGGATCCTTGGCAGCAGGAGCGGGCCTTGCACCTGCTCTCCCCTTGTCAGGCCTGGCTGATGTGTGCTGCTTTTCCAGCCCCCGTTTCGTCTGTTTTGTTCTGGGCTGCTCTTTGCCTGACGCTGGGTGGGAATGGATTGCTCCACTTGAGAGCATTCGAATGATTTATCTGTTGGTCTGGAAGGCTCAGTCCAGCCCAGCCTGGAGACTGCTGTGTTTGTGAGCTTGGTTCTGAAGTGGTAGGAGCGTCTCATAGTGGGGTGGCGAATGACAAGAGCAGAGGTACCACAAGGCCTTCTGCTAAACATGCCAGCGACATGTGTCGATATGAATGGGCGAGGGCACTGATTAAGACTGATTTCTGAATGACACATAAGGAACCTGGACATTGATGGGTGTGAATGTTGTGGACTACATGTTGTTTTCTCTATCACATTCTGCAACCTGGGACAAAGATACCTGCTTCATATAGCTCAGTTAGCTTGGAATTCTCAGGAGGAGACTAATTTCTGTAAAACAGCATCAGGGAATTATTTGAAAATGCAATTTTGCTTTTTCCTTTGTATGCTTGTGGACGCGAGGTTGCATGTGGTTTCCTAGGCTCAGTCAGCAGGACATGAGCAAACTGTAGTTAATGATATCACATTGTCTATCAAGAACCCTACTGTCATTTTTTCCCCAGAATTCCTAGCTGAAATCATTTCACATAGAGGAATTTTTTCCTCGGTGACTAATACGCTAAGATTTCTCTCAATCTGGAGTTTTGTCTTTATGGCCAAAAGCTATTTTCCATATGAATCTAGCTGAGATGTCACTTTTTCCCAACTTGCTGCTTTGCCCTTGACAAAGAGCCATTTGATGGGTTCCTAAATAGCTCCTCCAACGGTTGGGTTCCCTTAGAGGGTGCTGTCACATGCTCACCTGACAAATCTCCGCGGTGCCCTCCAAACCGCGCCAGGAATCTTCTGGATACGTATGTTGCATATCATTCACTGGCTGCTGAGGGACCTGCAGTGCTGGTGTTAACGCTGGTTCTCAGAACCTGGCAGTCACTATGCAACCATGGCGATGAAGAGGAAGACGACGCGCGGAGGGTCGTCGTTCGTATTGAGCGCGTTCTGGCGGCCAGATTCTCTGTCCCATTTCCTAAGTGAATCATTTCGTTGCATCCTAACATTAGCCATACCAGCTGACTTTTATTATCCCCATTTTCCAGACAGAAATGGGAAGTTCAGTGAGGCTTTGTAAAATGCCAGTGACAGAGTGCGTTAATGTCACAGCTCAGTTCCTATCCCAGGTCTGACTTAACCCTTTTATGCTAAACGATCCTAGGGTGTAAAAATTTTTTTTAAAAATGCCTGCTTGGCCTGCAGGTAGATGAATGTGGTGGGTGGGTTTAGTACAATGGAAAAGGCTAGGCCTCTGTGCAGATAGAAATCACTTCTCAAACTGCGCTGTGGACAAGGGTGGTGTAGGGTTCTTGGTGAAGTTGTGGATTCTGGGTCAGTATTGGTGGGACAGAGCCTGCTGTCTGCATTGTAACAAGCTCTGAAGGGAACGTGTAAGTACATTGTCCTAGCCCGATACAAGGGACTTCAAAAGGTTTACAGAAAAAAAAAAAAGAATTAAAAAAGAAATGTGTTCAATGCACAAAATGTTGCAATTCACGTTTCTGGTGAACTCCTTGAAGGCCTCTGGTGCAGTAGGTCTGCTAGCATTCTGAGCCTGAGTAGTGGGGACCCCAGGATGAATAGCTCTGGGGGACAGAGAGGCTTTTAGGTGGCAAGGCACCTCGGTAATCTCTCCATATATTTTTTTTTTTGGAAGGAAGAGTTACTGAGAGAGAGAGACAGAGAGAAAGGTCTTCCTTCCGTTGGTTCACTCCCCAAATGGACGTTGCTGTGACGATCCGAAGCCAGGAGCCAGGTGCTTCCTCCTGGTCTCCCATGTGGGTGCAGGGCCCAAGGACTTGGGCCACAGCAGAGAGCTGGACTGGAAGAGGAGCAACCGGGACAGAATTCGGCACCTCAACCAGAACTAGAACCCAGTGTGTTGGCGCTGCAGGCGGAGGATTAGCCTAGTGAGCCGTGGCGCCAGCCGATCTCCCCATATTTTTTAACACTGAAAGTCATCTGACCCTAACATTAGTTCTTTACCCAAATGCACCCCGTTTATCAATGATGGAGCTTGAAGTAGCAGTTGCCCCTGCAGACTGAGTGAGAGGATCCCAGCCGTAAGTGCTACACCTGCCACCTGTCTTACCGTGAGGTCGTGCTAGTTTGTTTTTGTAATTTTTCCCCTGATTGGATTAAAACAGATTTGTCTGTCTTTTTGCTAGAAGTAGAAGGCAGGGTTCCTATGTGTCTGAAATCCTGCTTGATTGGATTTTCTGTTGCTTGGATTCTGGTCTAATGGGGCTTTCTGTCCAAGACAGAAGTGTTGTTTCAAGTCTCCCTTCGGCATTTAGGTCCTCAGTTGAGTCCAGTGCAGGACGTGCTCTTTTTCACCCCTGGAATGAGTCACAGGTTGCTCTGCTCGTACCTGCTTGGAAAACGTCTTAGTTTCACATCAGGAGAGAAAGCCAGGGTCTCCTTTTCATTAGGTCTTCTGGGAAACAGTGCAGAAAACGGAGCTTCTCTGGCAGCCTCCTTGCCTCTGTGACGTCAGAGCGTCTGCAGATCCCTCCCTGCACCCCGGCTGTGCTGCCTTCTGGGTAGCCTGCATTCCCGAGTTCTGTTCTTTCTGCTGTGGACGGTGGTCATCAGGTCATGTGGTATAACCGCCCCCCCCCCCCCCCCCATGCTTTCCAGCTTTTAAAGACAGATCCCTAGGAGATTCCACACCCTTCTCCCTGGAGCTGGTGTGATCGTCTGCAGTCTTGGTGAAGCAGGAGTGGGGTACCCAGAGGGCTTGTTGAAAACTGCTCTTTTTGATTTGCTGGATTCTATAGGAACATAGCCCAGAGGCAGTTGACGAACGCAAAATATCTGATGCTGTTCCATCCCTCGCTTCTGCCAGGGCTGTGGAGTAACAAGGTCCACACGGGATACTGGTGTCCTAGCCCTGCCAACTGGCAAGTTCTCCTTTGCGTCCCTCTAAAGGTACCTGGAATGGATGCGTGGCACTCACTCGCAACCCGTCTTATCCTCCGACCATACATGTTGTACGCTTCCAGTGGGTGCTGGCCTCCTGCTGCCCACCTAGAAGTGCAGGAAAGTTGTAGCAGCCGTCAACACGTTTCCTTGTCGGGTACCCAGAGGGTTAAGCCAATGCCCCAGCACCCCCGTTTAGTATATAGCAACCAGTAGAAAGATGAAGTGAGTAGCGCCATTGTTCACACAGTGCCATTGGAAGAATGCTTTGTGCTAGTGAAAGAAAAGTCACACACAAGAGACAGGACAATGTGAAAATCCACTCCAGTGTGCAGCTAACAGCGGCCCTGTTCCATGGGAAATAATAGGTTGTATTCACCTGGAGCACAACAGAACTCGAGGCTCAAGGCTGAGCAGACAATGACCTGTGCGCAGCCTGTGCCTGGCTCCAGCCTTCTGTGGGTCAGGAAATGCTTGCCTCTCTGCCTCTGCTTCCCACGATGGGAATCTCTAAAACCCCAAATCAGCCGCTGAAAAATAGCCATGCCTTTTCAGACTCTCGAATGAACGATCCATTTGAATGAAACGCATGCTCTGGTCTCCGGGTATTAAATCAAAACCCACAATTAGAAACGCTTCCAAATGAAAAGCACAGGTTTGCACAGTCTCCGTGGTTGCTCACGTTATCTTCGGTTTGTAGCGCGAACTGGGCAATCATTTTTAATGTGCTCTTAGCACTCTCCAGGATGACGTGTTTGTAAGTGAAATAAAAAATAAAAATAGTGCCTTGGCTTAGTACAGTCTTTGGAGCAAACACTTGATCTACTCTAAGTGGTTTCAGAGCATCCTTTTGTATCAGAACTACTGTTCCAGAAAAAGCTGCATGAATGCTTGCCATTAATTCTTCGAAAGCTGCAAACCATTGAGAGCTCATGCAGGCATTTAAATACTAATATAAAGTCTTTATTGTTAACAACAACAACAACAAAACTACCCGCAACCTTGCTAAAAGATTACAGAGAAGAAAAGAGCAAGTCAGGCCATTCCAACCATAGTTCGAAGCAATCCATTTATTTTCTATTTCCATCTGTTGATCAGTGGTTGATATGTTTTCCTTAGATTATTTATGAAACTATATTTTTTTCTGGCATTTTTTTCATGCAGTGTGACATGATAAACACTGCTGTTTCTTGGTC
This sequence comes from Lepus europaeus, assembly GCF_033115175.1. Lineage (NCBI taxonomy): Eukaryota > Metazoa > Chordata > Mammalia > Lagomorpha > Leporidae > Lepus > Lepus europaeus. The sequence continues at coordinate 160,182,009 of NC_084830.1, read as the reverse complement.
CACAGATTTCAAATGAACATTAACGTTTTGTATAATGTTTTATTTGGTTAATACTGCATTATTCACTTAATCATTTACTGATTATTAGACTATACATTTACCTACAGTATGATAATTATTAAAAAGGCTACAGTGGATATATTCCACACATGTTATCAAAAGTACTAAATAATTGTTTAAAAAATCATACTTTTGGAAAAAATGATACTTGTCTTTTATGAAGGATTCAGGCAACTCAGGAAGGATTTGGAAATTACAAGAAGTAAGCCAACATACAAAACAAAGAGAGACATTACAAACCCCCACTCCCAGGCGAACTCTATTTGTATTATGGGGCCTCAGTGCTAAATATCATCTTTGTATATGTGAATAATGTAGGTGGAAAGATAGGAGGGCATTTAAAGATATTTTAATTTTTATCATAGATTATAATTTGATTATAATCCAATAATCAGAGTTGTAATAAAATCACTGGATGTTTTCTTATTTTAAATGTTGAATAAATACAAGGCAAACTGAAGGAATTACTAGTTTCAAATGAATATTAATCTCAAGGTTTGGTTTTCTTTTTTTTGAGATTTATTTATTTAAAAGTCAGAGTTACACAGAGAGAGGAGAGGCAGAGAGAGAGAAGAGAGATCTTCCATCTGCTGGTTCACTCCCCAGATGGCTGCAATGGCTGGAGCTGTGCTGATCTGAAGCCAGGAGCTAGGAGCTTCCTCTGGGTCTCCCACGCGGGTGCAGGAGCCCAAGGACTTGGTCCATCTTCTACTGCTTTCTTTGGCCATAACAGAGAGCTGGATCTGAAGTAGAGCAGCCGGGAGTCAAACCGGCACGCATATGGGATGCCAGTGCTTCAGGCCAGGTCATTAACCCAGTGCACCACAGCGCAAGTCCCATTTTTTATTTTTTAAAATGCTCATTCTTTAAAAAAAAAAAAAAAGAAGTCTGTGAAAGGCATTGAAAGTAGAATCCTCAAGTGTTTTTTACACTTGAACTTGACACCAGTCTGACCCAGTGCTTGCCATGCAAATGTAAATAACAGAACCCACTCTTTTCTTTCATCTTTTTATTATGCTAATTTTATTATCTTTACATAATGAGTATTTATGTATTTGTAATATAGTTCACATGACACTAATTGTTTCAATTAGTTTCAAGTTTAAAAATACTCAGATTTCCTTACTGACTTTAAATTTTTTGTTTCTGTTCTTCTGGGTTTTAATTTTTTTTCCAAACCTCAATTATACTTAGTTTTCAAACATTCTTTGCAAGAGGGCTCACGGGTGCCTGTGTCGCATCGCATGCGTCTGAGCCGGTCTTCATTGCCTCTGTACTTGAGCTGTAGGTTGGTTGGGTGTAATAATCTTGGCTAACAAGATACTCCCCCACTGAGTTCTGTCATTGACAGTTGCTGTACAGAAATGTGAGGCCTGTATTAATTTTTACTTCTTGTCAGTGCTTTATATTTCCTATATGGATGCCTGGAAGTTTATTTTGCATCTCCAGCTGTATATATAAAAAACTAGATATATTCTGGATTATTTATTATCCTTTGCTGCAGTAGGAAAATGTTGAAAATGTCCCAAATGGTCGCTGGAAAGCAGTAGATGAATAATTTATTTAGATGCATTGGCGATCGAATACTGTGAAGCCAGTGAAAACTGGAGGGTCCCTTTATACGTTGATGTATGAGGACTTCGGAAACAAAAATGTGCAGAATGGCGCACAGGCCACACAGTCAGTGCTAGGAGACATTTGACGGCCATGGGACCCATACAACAGTGCTCCCATCCAGCCGAGGGTTGCAGTGGGTTGTGCCATCTGCAGTTGTGTGATTGCACTGTGATGTTAGCGTGGTGGGGACATTGCTTAAGGATGCATTTCTCAGAATATGTCCCTGTCGGTAAATGACACGTAACTGCCCTTCCTTTTTGTAAGACTGGGGGAAAGGAAAAAGATGTGCATTTTCTTGGTATAGATTTAAATATAGAAGCCATGGAAGAATTCTTAAGACGTGAAGGAGAAAAGTTACATGTGATAGAGGTGCCCACCAGAGGCAGGTGGCTGTGGGAGCAACAGTCAGACTGTATGTCGCGTGCCATTTTACGTTTTGATACTTGAATCAGATGAACGTGAAATAAGGCGACCTTTAAAATACTAAATTAGCCCTACTCATCTGAAAGCCATCGGAGCTGGAGTTGACTCAGCATTTTTCAGTCGGCTCTATTCGCTGGTTCATAGGCAGATTTGTGCATAGCAGCAGTTGTCTGGAAATGGCCTCTGTTGAAGCGGCTCAGTGCTCTGCCCTCCCCCACACTGCCCTCATGGGTGCTCCTCCTTCCCTTGTTTTGTGGCCTGGTGGGCTTGGGAGTCACATGGGAATTATGTTCTGTGAGGAAAATCTACAAAAGGGTCAGCCCTGCCAGACTAGAGCAGAGTCCGTCAGCATTTCCCGCAGATACCATTGTTAACAACCAGCAGGGTGGGTTAGGTGTAGCTGTCACAAAACATACTTGGCCCTGTGACCACCAACAGATGCTTTTCAATTTTAGTTTTCATTTAGGGGAAAAATGGCTTTGCTGATGGAAGAGCTATAAGAGCTCTCACATTCCAGATTAAGCAGTGGCCATGATAAAGTGTTAACTTGCTCTGTTTATCTCTTGAATTGTGTTTTTTATTCCTCCTATGAAATACTAAAAAATTCCATACAGCGTAAGCATTTCATAGACACCATGAAAGAACTGGGGAAGCCTGAGATAGGATCTCTGCTCTCACAGATTTTTTTTTTTTTTTTTAGTATTTATTTATTTGAAAGACAGAATGACAGAGAGGCAGAGGCAGAGAGAGAGAGGTCTTCCATCCACTGGTTCACTCCCCAATTGGCTGCAACGGCCGGAGCTGTGCTAATCCAAAGCCAGGAGCCAGGAGCTTCTTCCGGGTCTCCCACGCGAGTGCAGGGCCCCAAGCACTTGGGCCATTCTCTACTGTTTTCCCAGGCCATAGCAGAGAGCTGGTCTCACAAATCCTAAAATGAATTGGAGCTCATGAAGTTTAAGGGTCTTAAGGAAACCTGGCATGGACATGGTATACAGGTCGGCCTGGGAGGCAGTGGAAAGTTTGCTGATGGAAATGGATCAGAGCTGGCGCTGCGGCTCAATAATCCTCTGCCTTGCGGCGCTGGCACACTGGGTTCTAGTCCCGGTCAGAGCGCCGGATTCTGTGCCAGTTGCCCCTCTTCCAGGCCAGCTCTCTGCTATGGCCCAGGAAGGCAGTGGAGGATGGCCCAAGTCCTTGGGCCTTGCACCCGCATGGGAGACCAGGAGAAGTACCTGGCTCCTGGCTTCGGATCAGCGCAATGTGCTGGCCGTGGCGGCCATTGGAGGGTGAACCAAAGGAAGACCTTTCTCTCTGTCTCTCTCTCTCTCACTGTCCACTCTGCCTGTCAAAAGAAAAAAAAAAAAAGAAATGGATCAGAAATTCTGAGATTAATGTATGCAAAATGGGATGAAACCATGTGAAGTTTGTGGTAATGAGAATGAAAGTAACAGGAGAACTGAGAACGCCACTCAGGTGCAGACTGTGGAGGGTGTGGCCCCTGAGAGGAGGCAGAGGAGGGAGGTGATGGCCCCGTATCACTGGAGAGTGACAGAGAGATAACAAACCCTGCTTCCAGCTCATTCTTAAGCTTCTGGAGAACAAGGACTATGGGTTGCTTGTTCATTCTTTGAATAAATACTCATTTATAAAAACATTTGGATGCCACCGATTGCATGTTTGCAGGTTGTAAGGGACGATCCTTAAACGTCGCCTCGTTTAGGAATAAGGGAGATGAGCCTGTAAGGAATTAATGACTATAAACGTGTCATGAAGTACCACAAAGGCCACATTAGAAAAATGAGAACGCTGTCCCTCCCCGTGTCGACGTCCTGCCAGCTCTTGTTACCGAGGTGTGAGCAGTCGTCCAGTGGCCCGTCCTCCTGTCCTGTCACCGTGCTCTCACTAGCTGCTCAGCCCACAGACCTTGCCTGGAAGGAGAGCGGTTCTCCAAGTCTTGGGCCACTTGATCTTGTGACACTGAGACTTTGGCTACGCAGCGGTGGTTGATAACGTTGGCCGTACGTTGAGGTAGTCAGCTTAGGGAGCAGCCCTTCAGTCCTTGACCAGCTGAAGTGAGCTCCTTTGGTCAAGCCAGGAGCTGTTGCATGTGGGTTACTCTTATTTACTCTGTGTTGTGATGATTAACTTTGCTGAGTGTCCTCTGGTGCCTCTGTAGAGCACAACATAGATGGCATAGCACCAGCAGTTCCCTCCAGAAACTGCCTCGCCCCTCAGAGAGAAGAAATCACGGTGACATTTTCCTTCTTAGTGGAAATAAATGTTGGAAATGGTGCCTGGGGAGGGGCCTGGGTTACTGGATACGAATGCTGCCTCTGGCCTCTGAACCCCTGCTGGGTCCAGATTCTAGAGTCTTCTAATGACCAAGGTGCCCCAACCAGGACAAAATCCCAGTGCCTTGGCAGACTTCCCTGATCTCTGGGACACCAGGGACCAACTGAGTCCACCAGAGATCTGGATGGGAGCAGGTGCCAGGGTTCTAGAAGAACAGTCAGAGCCGGGATAAATCTGCAGGTCCTCCTGGTGTCCTTGTCAGAACACCAACAAGGTGTCTGCAAACCGTTTTACTCCTCCAGAAAGAGCAGTAAAATTGTTCCCAGGTGAAGCAGCAGCCCCCCCCCCCTCCAGTGCACCATGGTGTTCTGGGTGTTGTTAAGCTCAGTGAGGTGATGCCACTTCTGGCTCATCAGGGCTCTGATGAGCAGTTACATGCCCACGTTTAAGATCAGTAAGCAAGTGAGTTGGTACTGAAAGGAGGTTGGCAAAATCCTTTGAAGCATCAGGGCCTCTGGGAGGGAACCTTAGTAAAGGTGCTTTTCAAACGTTGTTTTTAAAATCTTTCTGAAAGGCACAGAGACAGACACAGAGAGATCTTCCATTCACTGGTTAATTCCCCAAACATCAAGCTGTAGCCAAACACCCAGAAGTCAGTCTGAGTCTCCCATGTGGGTGGCGGCGACCCAAGGACCTGAGCCAGGATGCATGAGCAGAGCAGCTGGGACTGGAACTGGCTCTCCCATAGTGGACGCAAGCATTCCAAGGGACACTTTTACCCTCGACAGCACAACACTCACTCCTGTTTTTTATGTTGTGAGAAACTTCGGTCCATACAAAAGCATTGCTATTCAGTGCTGACCAACGGAAGCTCTAAAATACCTGTGCTGCACTCTGGCCTCAGAATCAGCCCTTAAGGCATTCGGATCTAGCTGAAGAGCCCATGAGAGTATTGCAGGCATGGAAAGCCAAGACACTGTGGCAAAATAAAAAAAAAAAAAAAAGAAGAAGATGACCTAAATGAAAGATCTCTGCGAGTGAGATCCCAGTGGAAAGAACGGGGCCATCAAAGAAAGAGGTATCTTTCTCTGAAGGGAGGAGAGAATTTCCACTTTGACTATGACCCTGTCGGAATAAGATTGAAGTTGGCGAACTCAAAAGGCCTCCATAGCCTTGGAAACTCATGACTAGAGCCTAGGGAGATTACTGATGCCATAAACAAGAGTGTCAAATTGTTAAGTCAACAACAGGAGTCACTGTGTACTTACTTCTCATGTGGGATCTGTCCTTAAATTATGGTCCAATGTGAGGTAATGCTATAACTAGTACTGAAACAGTATTTTACACTTTGTGTTTCTGTGTGGGTGCAAACTGATGAAATCTTTACTTAATATATACTAAATCAATCTTCTGTATATAAAGATAATTGAAAATGGATCTTGATGTGAATGGAATGGGAGAGGGAGTGGGAGATGGGAGGGGTGTGAGGGGGAGGGAAATTATGGTGGGGGAAGCCATTGTAATCCATAAGCTGTACGTTGGAAATTTATTTTTACTAAATAAAAAATTAAAAAAAAATACCTGTGCTGCTCAGTGTGGTCACCCCTGGCCATGTGTGGCTGCTGAGTGTTGGCGGTGTGGCTGGTGTGAGAAATTGAATCATTTCATTAGTATTAATTAATTTGCAGACCTACATTGTGCTTCATGGCTACCATGTTAGTCACTGTCTCCGGATAAATAGTTTCTAATATTTTATGATTAGTAGTAAAAGTTGGAAGATCTCTATTTCTGTGTGTTGCTCTGCATTTCCACATGGAAATAAATAAATACTGAGAAAATACATAAAAATACCTACATTCATTTTCTTTTCATCTATATTTTCCCTATAACAGTCAATAATATGTAAGATGATGAAAACTAAAATACACTAACCAGTATCCTATAAGCAACTCGTTCTGCCTCTTCTTCAGTTCCTTTCTCTCATTGTCTGTCTCTGTACCTCTGGTAGGGGGCTCACTCCTTCTAAATAACCCGTGCGTGCTCATGTTTCTTTGTGAGTTTCAAATGGCGTCTGTGGACTCTGACATCCTTTATACATCTGTTCCACTTTCAGGATCCCCCCAAATCCCTTCTCAGCTCTGCCAGTTCCGTTTAAAAATGTCTGCTTCTGTTGGTTTCCTCGACAAAGTAGAGTGACACCCCACTGTGACAGCAGTTTTGCCATCACCTCCATGAGATGAGAAAATGTGCCCCAACATCCGTTCTCCTTCCAATACTTCTCAAAATCTGCCTTGTTATTATTTTTTAAATAATCCGTGGGTACAAAGCACGCATACACACCCCCACACACGCCCACACAATTTCATCTTCATATATAGTTTGAGTCTAAAGTTGAAGCCAAAAGCAAGATTTATTACATTACGATGGTGTGAAATGTTATTAACCATAAAATCAAGTAGCTGAGTGACAAAGTGATGGGCACCCATTCCTTAGTCATGGACCACTTCCACTTGTGGAGAATAGGATGCATATAAATTCGTCGAGCATCTAACTTTATAGCCAGATGGTCCTTTATTCTGGGTGACCTATGACTTTCCATTAGAAATTATTATTTACCAGCATGGGTCATAACTCACATCCTGAATTACTTCCTTTTAATCCTCAGAATGTCACTCTTTAAATCCAGCCTGGATCTTCTCCATGCTTGGTTTCCTTTTTCGCTTTGTGGCAAACGGCTGTCCTGCTTTCTTTCAGAAAGGGTTTTCAGATTCCTTGTATGTCTCACACTTGTTTTCTCCTCATACGTGATTAAATATTAGGATGGAAGGGAATTTTAGATCCAAACTGCTCTTGTTAGATTTAATATTATGATGATTGCTTCCAAAATCCAGCCTCGCTGGTGCCTGGTCCTCTGCTTCTGGGACCCTCAGTCTGACTCTTCCCACCCAGCCTTTGGTATCCTTCTACTTGGCACTAAGCAAAGTTGTTGATGAATCCTGTGGACAAGGACAGACCGAAGGGGCGGTGTCCTTTGTACGCCTTTTTGGTAAATTATCTTAAGTCAGCAATGGATCCTAAAACCAGATATGGACAATCAGTAGTTAAATTCACTGGGAAGCTTCCTTGGCTCGTGAGACACCATTCAGTAGCCTTAGTCTTGTGGATTTTCTTGGTCTTTGCACACAGAACTCCAAGAAAACGTGCAGTGTACAAAATGTTTTAACTTCTGCAGGAAGCATGGGATGGTTCTTCACTCCAGTTCCCTAGCGTGAAAACTTCTCTCTGCTCAGGGGAAGATGGACCTAGACAAATGAACATGCTGGAAATGGGTTTGAACAATAAGCCCATTGTGTAACCAGGTTCTGGGATTTACAACCTCCGAATATCATTTGGTTTCTTCCTTATTTCAGTCAAGAGTCTCGCAGCTCTTCAGGAAACCGGCTTTGGATGTGCCTAAGGATCTCAGTGAAAGGAACCAACTGGCTTCCTTTGATAGGTCGTTTTGTTCAGACAGAACATTCTTCTTTTTTAACATTCAGCATTTTATGCAAAGGAATGAATAATAAAAATCTGGGCAAATGGAACTTTTCCAAATTACATGCATTGAAAAATTCACAGTTGGACAGAGAAAATGAGTATTTAATATATTTTTTTCTGGGAGTAATTTAGAAAGAGGAAGTCAAATAAATTTATTTTTGATTGCTGCTAAAGAGAACAAAATGGGAGAAATATTGATGGTATTTAATAGCATAAAATGAAGTGGGAAGTCAGAAAGTCAAAATAGAACCCATAGAAGGAAATGTTCATGATTGGCGATCAGACTGTTGCATGGTCTCCGATATTAATTCATGGCAAGAAATCAACAAAGCCCACAGCTTTTTTGTGTGTACATGTGCACATAGGTGGTGGACGTAACTTGTAATTCAATGAGAAAGGAGAGATAGTATTGCTATGATTTTACTTTTGGCCTGGAATTCTTCAAGGCATTTTGTGCCCATTGCAAGCTTGTTAGTCAGTCAGGGTAAGGCACGATTATGACTTTTTAAAAGAGGTTAATTGACTTGCCTGAGGTTAAATAGCTCGTCAGTAGAGCCCCTCGTGCTGGCATCCCTATTATTTGTGATTGGTTCGCTGTTTGTTACAGTTATTCGTGCTCTCTCAACCCCACCCCAGTTTGGAAGAGAAGAATCAACTCACATGAAATGCAGCATGACAAATAGCACACAATTTGACAGTGACAACAGATTAAATAAGGAAATGGGGCGGGGCTTGGAATGGAGATGTTGAACAGATTGACATGGAAGAAGAGGCCTTGTGCTGGCATGGACAAGTTACCTTACAGCTGTTTCCTGCCTCTCTACATTCTGGGACCAGAACAGAGTCGACCTCTTCAAAACACAGTGACTTAGTGGCTCTTCCTGGGACGGCTTTCATTTTCGACTCTATAGGAAGCTCTCAGAATGATGTGCCTCTACCATCTGCATTAAAGAATAAATAGAGCAAAAATACTGAATGACCATTAAGTTGCTCAGGACATGGGCAGAAAGAGATCTTTGTAATTGTTATCTAGGCTAGGGTTTCCTAAATAAGACACAGAAAAAAGCATAAAGAGAAAAGAAAATGTTTCATGAAATAGATGACATTTTCACTTGAGACTGTTGTATCATCAAGAGATAACATAAAAAGAACTAACTCATGACTCAGACTGTATCTGCCCTAGAAACACATGACAGGAAGTTGATAGGAAGAGTATCAGAGATGACCAAACAGCCACAAGACAACCTCAACTCAACCAGGGGGCCAGTGATGTCGACGCGAATGGCCACAGTCATGATAGTCACCCTTAGCCTCATCACTCCTTCTGGAAATTCACATTAAAGTAATAAGGCACCAGGTTTTTACATGTGATATTGGTAAAATCCAAATATTCCATCCTACATGCTGAAGAGGTCATTTGGGAAAGAGGACTTCTGAATAATGGTTGGAAGCCCTACAGCTCGCAGCAGCTAAGTAAAGCAGTATGGCCAAGGACTGAAATTGCAAATGTGCTTAGCTCGGAGCCTAGTACTGCCAGTCCATGGTATCTTACCCAAACAAATTCCCATACGTTTGAGGAAGGAGACGTTCAGGGAGCTATGGTGTAGTATTATTTGTAGTAGAGAAAAGTTGAAAGCCATACAGATATTCACTAGTAGAAATAAATAAATAATGGAATATTCATTAAGTAGGATCCCACATACAGCAGTCAAAATATGCACTTTAGGGTAGATCTATGATCCTCAACCTAGATTTCCAAGAGACATAATAGAATAAAACTGGTCAGGTACACTTGATGCGCAGTTGGCTATTTGTCAGTTTTACCAAACCCATGAGATAATTTATAATGTTTCTGAATACGCTTGCGGATAGTGAAAGTGTAAAAACGTGTCCCAGGGCCGGTGCCATGGCTCACTTGGTTAATCCTCCACCTGTGGTGCCGGCATCCCATATGTGTGCTGGGTTCTAGTCCCAGTTGCTCCTCTTCCAGTCCAGCTCTCTGCTGTGGCCTGGGAAGGCAGTGGATGATGGCCCAAGTCCTTGGGCCCTGCACCCGCATGGGAGACCAGGAGCAAGTACCTGGCTCCTGGCTTTGGATCGGCGCAGCGCCGGCTGTAGCAGCCATTTTAGGGGTGAACCAACAGAAGGAAGACCTTTCTCTCTGTCTCTCTCTCACTGTCTTACTCTATCTGTCAAATAATAATAATAAAAAAAGTGTGTCCCAATTGCTTATGTTACTTATGATAGTGGTCCTCTCTGGGGCCAAAGTGAGGAGATCATATGACAGTTCAGTCTCATCTATACTCATCTCCAAACAGAAAGAAAAAGAGAACAGAGAGTGTTCTGTCTTAAGGTTACTTCTTTCCGAGACAGCATATTCCTTAGGTGTTTGTATTAAAACATGGAGTAAATAATGTTTCCCACGGACAGACTATAGAGCAGGTGGCCGTCTCCACCTGAAGACTGAGTGCCTGGGCACGTGGTGCTCCCTCTGGGAACATCTGATGGGACCACCTGGCCGGGGTTTCCATCGGAACACGGGGTGAGGAAGACAGCCTCGTGCACACTGGGCTGCTAGTACGCCTGCCTCCCCTGCCCTCACTGTGGACAGCGTGCCTGTGCCACCATTCTCCCTCTTCAGTGAGGCCTGAGCTCCCCCTCCGCACCTGATGAGAGCGGTCCTGATGCCTGCTGTTCTCTCGGCCAATTTTCTCTCAGTTATCCCCACCCTACAGCATCCATGGCGGGTTGGAGCCGAGGGTCTGGTCCACTTTGTGTCTCTACCCAGAGAGAGCGGTCAGTGCTAGCACAGGCTCAAATCGAGGTTTCCCTGGCTTTCCGAACACCTCTATCTGTACAATGGGGATTGTGGGAGTAACCACCTCAATGCGTTGTTGGAAAGCATACGTCTTGTAAGCACTCCTCTTGCTTGTTGGAAGATTCGCGGAATGCCAGCCCGGCCTGCTGTGGCATTGACTGTACCCCTGCCCCCAGTCCTTGGTCACCCCTTCATGCCCTCCGACAGAATCTGGGGAACCTATTCACACGCCACAGCTCACTACTGACAAATGAACAAGGAAAACTTTTGCGCATTGAAGAGCTGTGAATACCCGGCATAAATGATGTTGTGCAATTAAAGCGACACATTCCATGCAAGGAAGTTCCTTCACAACGTTCAAAAGCCCCCTCATTCTGATTATTTTTTAATAGCAATGCAAAGTTCTGCATTTCTCGCCTGATGGAGCTCCTGAAATGCATTGTGCAGCTCCAAAGGAGCCCGGGCTATTGAATAGGACACGATCACCCTGATTTCAACAGATTGAAAACAAGATGTGACAAGCAGGTTGACACTGGCCCTCTGCAAATTTCCGCTATTTGTAAAGAGGCCCGACTGAATGAAATAGCTCTGCAGAAAGGACTGGGCCGGCTGGGGCCATGTCACTGCACACATCAAACCGAGGCGGAGGGAAAGAAGCAGCCATTGATTGCCGTGAAAGCCTGCAGCCTGGGGAAAGCAGCCAATGCCGGGCACCAGCTGCTCCCTGCTGGAAGTCCTTTGTGGAGGGTGTGAGGAGGGGTGGGGGGGTAGGTAGGGGGCATAGACGAGGGCAAACAAACAAAAAAAATCCCCACCCCAGAACTGGGGATGGGAGAGGTGGGGATGCCTGCCGGAGCTGGACTTCGTTCCCCCAGCTAAGCCTGTTCCGTTCTCAGCGCCTGCGAGGCTGGGAAGGAGCTGCACACTCCAATTCATTTATGCAGCATGTTGGGAACTGTTCCAATGGGAATTTCTCATGCTCTTTCACGTTCCCTCAATTCTGTTGGTGGTGAGTCCTTGTTTTCTTTAAACTGCTCTGATCTAATAAGTATTTGCCTCAAAACCGGAACAAATACTCAGCGTGATTGAAAGTCCTCATTTACATAATTGCATTATGACAACAATTTTAGGAGGATAATAAATGAGGAATATTTTGATGTTTGCCGGCTGTGGTGTATAAAGCACTCCCAAATTCCTCTCCGAGTACCTCCATGACAATTTTGCTGAGTAAATGAGACTTAAAAAAAAAAAATCCCTTTCAAGTCAAGTGTGGGCCCTGGGCAGCCATCCTTTGTCTGCAGGTCAGATGCTGCAAGCAGTGTGTCTTAGGATGGAATCAGGGGTTCCTAAAGGTGTTCCAGCCCTGCACAATGCGTTTCAGATGTCCGCTGGAGTCTGAAAGGTTTGCCAGTGCTCCTGCCTTCTGGATGTTTGCTGTGAGAACTGCCAGAGAGAGACGCCAGCCAGGATTACAAATTTTTTTTTTTTTTTCTGAAGGAGTTTGATCATCTGCCCATAGAGTCCTTGGGAAAATACAGATTATTCCGGGGGATGGAATGATTCTGCAATGTAAATAGCCAGGCATTAGAGCGAAAAGGATTTTTTTTTTTGAAAAAAGAAGAGCTCTTATACAAGTCTCTCTCAGCCCCTTTGGATTTTTGCTGTTCTTCTGTCTATAAATGTATGCAAATGACTTACTTACAGTACATAACCATTAAATGTAAAGCCATTCTTTATTGGAAGCTTAGATACAAAATCTATCAGACATTAGAAAACATTTAAAGCAGTTTTAACGTTATAGCATGATTCTCTTTATTTGTGTTTTACTGATAATGAGTGTCGTTTCTGTTGGAAAGAAATAGAAAATTATTGTGAATGTTTACTTACAGCATAAAAACAGTTTATTAAGCATTTGACTAGTACAAATAGATTTCAGGGAAAATATATTATTTACGGTGGGTTTAGGATTCAGAAGCCAGGAGCCATCTATAGTTAGCATGCTAGTGACATAATTTATTCATTTTCTTCAGAAGATAGGAAGCTATTCCACAGCTTAATTTATTGTGTATTTAGAGAATAATAAGGTGATTTCCTTGAAAATAGCTCATAATTTAAAAGTTTCGCTGTTTCATGCTGTTTTTTTTTTTTTTTCTTGTCTGCAGTAAGAGATTGCCCCACACTAAAGCGTAACGGTCTTTCCCATTCTCTCTGTGCTGTGTGAGTTGCACCCTTAGTTCTGCCACTGCCTTCCCCAGTTCTCATTATCTGTAGCACCTGACATTGCTGCAGGAGGTCTGGGTTAGGGGCTTGTCTCTCCTCTGCAGGGTCTGAGCTCAGCCTGATACGTCATTGGCAATGCAGGGAAACGCTGATTGCCCTATGTGGCGTGAATAAATGCAGCCCACCAATGGCTCCTGTATCATGGATGTGCGTATTGAAAACAGAGCCGTGTCCTTGATCATCTGGTGACTCAGTCCCAGAGAACACAGGATTTGCCCTATAACCAGAGGCCACCTCTAAACAAATGGCCTTTTTCGGCCTTTAAATAAAATTAACTTAGGCTTTATAGTCTCTGCGTCAGCAGAGTAGGAATAGATAGTAACTCTATCCGTTGCCGTATTTCTGATCGTCTTAGTTTGCAGTTAATGAATTCTCTCAGCCTGCAGAGTGTGCCTGCTGTGTGAAAAATCCCGATTCTGGGTGGTTCAAGGGCAGCTGTGGGCCGCATAGAGCTGGACGGTATGAGATTCCGCTCTTGCACTTCAAGTGCGAGATTGAGTGATTCTCACATCAAATACCCAGGGTGGACAAGGGAAGGTTCAAAGTTGCATCAGAGCCAGGATCCTCCAAACCAGGAAGAACAACTCTTATCCTTAACCCTAGTAATAATTACTTACCTAAAAAGCAAGACTTTCATTCATCAGTTATCTCAGTGGATAGCTTTTTTCAAATTCTTTACTTATCTTTTTTTTTCTTAATGTATCACCAAAACTTTAACTATGATTATTTTCATTCTACTTAAAACCCATCCCTCACGACTTCCTTTGATGTAGAGAATGCTGGCCCTGAACCTTGTTGGATCATCTTGGTCTCACAATATCATCATCAGACCTTCTTGCTGAAGAATATTCATTATCTTGGGTATAAAGAAGTGTGCTGTGATAACTATGGTTTCGACCATAGTTATATCAGTAACTTCCAGCTACTGATACGCCCTTCAGCAGTGCCTAGTCTACTCCGACATTCGCCAAGCGAATTTGTAATTTGGATATTGCATTTTTCAATGCCATGTATTTTAATGGTCTCTTTTCCAATAATTTTTAATATTTCCCCCTTGTGTACAGTAAATAAACTATTTTAAATCTGTTAGATAACTCTATTCCCTTTTGAGTCTTTTTCTATAGTTGACCATTTTACTGATTTGTTTTTCTTGTTCTCTTATGTCCTTGTGCATGTGATACTTTATTTTCAAAATTAGTTCCAGAAATAATTTGAGTTCAGAGTGATGTTATTTATCATTCATTTCTGTGTGTATCCTGGGAGTCCTAACATACCGGGATCACCTGAGTAGAGTTTAGAGGGTGAAGCTGTTTTGTCTGAGATCTATTGTTTGTAAGTGCTTGTACACTTTCGGCTTAATCGTACTCCTGAGCAGTACTTTGAGCTCATACCTCAAACCAAAGGGTTCATAGGCTTTATTTCTCCTGCTCCCTAGACTAAATGCCTCCTCTCCTACCTCTGTGTGCCTGGGACTGTCTAACTTCTCAGTATCCCAGAAGCAGAGCAGAAAGGAGCCTGGACATCCGGCTCCTTCTCTGTGGCTGGGCTCTTCCCCCAGAGCTGGGCCAGCAACTCTTTGCAAGCTTCAGTTTTCTGAAACCTCCAAGAAGCCAGGTGTAATTGTGCCTAATGTTTGCCGTTGTCGTTAGTCAGCAGGCCATCACCATTTCCTGGTCTACTAGTGCTAGCAGACCTATTTCCAAATTGAACTAAAGAGCCCCTTTCTCTTCATGGCCACTCCACATTGCATGAGCCAAAATCCCCAGCCAGTATTAGTATGAAGCTTTAGGAAAAAATAATAACATCTCAGTTTATTCAATTTCCTTTGACCTAATTCAGTATTTCATGTGATCCTGTCTTTACAGTTTCTCTAGTTTCTAGCTCCTTCTCTTTAGAATTATTGTTTTACCATCAACTTTACTTTCATCTTCAGGTTACTTTGTGACCTCAGTTGCTCATTCTGAGTAGAATGTTGATGGAGCAACCAGACCATAATGTGGGCATAAAAATTCATCACCAGGCAATAAAAACACAAGAAAAAATTAATGACATAGGAACCAATGATGCAATAGAGAGAATCAATACAGCAAAATTGGTTATTAAAAAACCTAACAAAATAGACATAGCACTAGAAATATTAAAGAAAAACAATTCATTAACAAAATATCAAGAATGAAAACACCGTAAGTATATATAGTACAGGAGTTATAAAGATAGTACTGAAAATTATTAATACATTTATTCTAGGAAATTAAAAAACCTAGATGAAACACATAGTCTTAGGAGAATACAACTTATTCAAGCTGATTGCAGAAGAAATATTAATTCTGGGGCCAGCACTGTGGCATAGCAGATAAAGCCGCCGCTTGTGGTGCCAGCATCCAGTATCCCATATGGGCACCAATTCAAGTCCTGGCTGTTCCACTTGCTATCCAGCTCTCTGCTATGGCCCGGGAAAGCAGTGCAAGATGGACCAAGTCCTTGGGCCCCTGCATGTCCTGGCTCCTGGTTTCGGATCAGCCCAGCTGTGGCTGTTATAGCCATCTGGGGAGTGAACCAGAGGACGGAACACACCTCTCTCTCTCTCTCTCTTTACTTCTGCCTCAGTAACTCTGCCGTTCAAACAAATAAGTAAATCTTAAAAAAAAAAAAAAAAAAAAAAAATTTCTGTGTGAGTTCTTCAAAAACTTCCCATGAAGAAACTAAAGATTTTGAAGATGCTGTTAAAGTTCTCAGAAAGTTCTAAGAATTTTTTTTCTTTTTTTTAACTCAAGAGACAGAAAGAAATTGAGAGACAGTGAGAGCTTTCCTTTGCTGGTTCACTCCCAGTTCCCACAGCACTATAAGGACTGAATCTGGGAGCCATGTGGATGGTGGGAACTCAGGTTCTTGAATCATCTCTTCTGCCTCCCAGGGTCTGCCTCACCGGGGAGATGGGGCCAGAAGCCAGAACTAGCATCAAACCCAGACACTCCATTGAGCGATGCAGGCATCTGAACCACTCGGCCAGATGCCCACCAGAGGGAACAATCTTAGAACAATTCTTCCGTAAGTATAGATACAGGAATAACCCATGTTCATTTAAAAGTGGCCAGCTTGACATCAAAATTTGAATTCTGACAGGCGTTGGTGAGGATGTGGAAGTGTACATTAACATATGGACTTTGCAAAAGCTGAACTTACGAAATCACATTCCCAGCTATGCTTGGGTGTTCTGAGTAGAGGTTCTCAAAATCCTTTCAATAGCTTTACACTGTGACTGTGTACACATGCACATACGTGGAGATAAGAAACAGTCATTACTGCTCTAATTATTTCTAGTTCTGTTTTATAATTTAATAAAATATTGGTTATGCATTATTAAATTGATTTCACAGTCCACTAATGGTTTGTAATATAAGTTTGAATAATCCTGCACTGTGAGAATTTTTATTAATGAGCTATATTTTATTATTGAATTTTATAAAATAATGTTTGTACTACTCATCAACAATAAAAGTTGCAAAAATTCCAAATATCAACCATGATCATATAAATATATATATAAACTATATACATGTACAAGGGTATATTTTAAACTAATCAAAATATTATGACTGCAGTTGCTTCCAACTTTATGGATGAATCTTAAAATAAAATGTTAAATTGAAAGGCAAGTTATAAAGGGATACATATTGTATGATATTCCACTAATGTCAGGTACAAAACCAAACTAAAGTAGATGATAAATTATATAAGAAAAGATAGTTTAAAAAAAAGTGTAGAGAGCAGGGCCAGTGCCATGGCTCACTTGGTTAATTCTCCGCCTGCAGCGTCAGCATCCCATATGGGCACCGGGTTCTAGTCCCAGTTGCTCCTCTTCCAGTCCAGCTCTCGGCTGTGGTCTGGGAAGGCAGTGGAGGATGGCCCAAGTTCTTGGGCCCTGCACCTGCATAGGAGACTAGGAGGAAGCACCTGGCTCCTGACTTTGGATCATTGTAGCGCTGGCCATAGCGGCCATTTGGGGAGTGAACCAACAGAAGGAAGACCTTTCTCTCTCTCTCTCTCTCTCTCTCTCTCTCTCTCTCTCTCTCTCTCTCTTTCTCACTGTCTGTAACTCTGTCAAATAAATAAATAAATAAATAAATCTTAAAAAAGTGGAGAGTGCAGTCTCAGGAAAGAGGGTAAAAATGGCAGAGGAAACACTATGCAAATTAGAGCGATAGAGTGTACCTATGTGGAGGGAGTGGACTCCCCTAACTCAGGACTCCAGTGGCCAAGAGCCTCCGCATCAGCATTGGAGAGTAAGATGAGACCAGACTGCAGCAGCCCAAGCCGCTGGCAGTTATGCTGTAGGAAGAATCTAGAGGAAATCCAGCTTGCCCCATGACGGATAGTGTACCTATCAAACTAGAGGAGAACAAAAAGGAGTGGCATGTTTCTCTCTCCCCAACACCCTGTAATGGCATCATGTAACAAGCCGATACAAAGTGGGCACCATTTTGTACATATGTAACAGCTGTGCCAGCTCATGTCAATGCTTAGCAAGCAGCTGAGGGGAGACTCCTGAGTCTGGTGGGGAGAACATATTAGGGGCTGAGTACGCAGTGGAGGATGGCACAAGTGCTTCGGCCCTGCACCCACATGGGAGACCAGGATAAAGCACCTGGCTCCTGGCTTCAGATCGGTGCAGCACACCGGACATAGCAGCCATTTGGGGGGTGAACCAATGGAAGGAAAACCTTTCTCTCTGTTTCTCTCTCACTGTCTAACTCTGCCTGTCAGGAAAAAAAAAATAGGGGGCTGGGTGCTCATGACTGTGGGAGGCTTGTGTGTCAGGACTGTGAAAACACTGACTGCGTGGGAGGACTCAGGGTGTGGCTGGGACTCTGGGCAGTCACTGTGGGAGGCTCCACATGCTCAGGTTACCTGGTGAGCTCATTGCTGGAGAATCTGAGCTTTTACTGAGGAATGCAGAGATCATTTGTGGGGTCCTTGGGGGCAGAGTGGATGAATATTATACCCACTGGGGCTAGTGCTCAGGCACTGGTCTCCTTTGAGGAAAGGAGCTCAGCTGAGCAGAATAAACCTCAACACTGATTAAAAAAAAAGAGAGATTTACCATGACAGACCTGGGGGCGTCCCCTTAGACATGCTCTTCACCCTGAAGAACTGAGCAGAGCTCCCTGGCCAGACCCTCCACATGCCTCTAGGTATTTAGTGAAAACAGACACTCCACTAATCTACAGAGGAATGGTACAAAGATACAAGCTGCCACAGCAAAAAAACAAACAAACAAAAAAGAAGAAACCAAAAAGTATCTCCACAAGTGCCAAAGAACAAAACTAAGGAAGAAAACATGTTGTCCCCAAAAGAACACAACACTGCAATACTAGGCTGTGAAGATGATGGGATTGAAGAAATGCTGGAAATAGAATTTAAAAAATGATCCTAAGATTACATAAAAGTAATGCAAATGCATGAACTAATGAAATCCATACATGACATGAAAGAAAATTTCTCCCACCAAATTGAGATCCTAAAGAGAAATTAAAATGAAATTTTGTAAATGAAGAATTCAGTAAGCCAAATTAAAAAATGCAGTGGAAAGCCTTAACAACAGAATTGGTGAAGCAGAAGAAAGAATATCAGAAGACAAAGTACAGGAAATTATACTGTTAGATTAAAAACAAGAAGAAGAAATTAAAAAATTAAAAAACACTTTCAGGAATCTACAGGATACTATCAAAGACCCAACAAATGGGTTCTAGGAGTTCCTGAAGGCATGGAAACAAAGAAAGGATTAAAAGGCCTTTTTAGTGAAATAATTTTTAGTGAAACAATAAGTGAATAATATTTCACTTTTTGGTGAAATAATAATAAAATACTACTTTAGTGAAATAGTATGGAGCCCTTACTAGTGAAATAATTCCCTAATTTGGAGAAAGAAAGGAACATCTATGTGCAGGATTCACATAGAAATCCTAATAGACATGACCAGAAAAGATCTTCACTATGTCACATTGTAATCAAACTCACCACAGTAAAACATAAAGAAAAAAATTCTAAAATGTGCCTGAGAGAAACTCCAGATTACTGTCAGAGGATCTCCAATTAGACTCACAACTGACTTCTCATCAGAAACCCTACAGCTAGCAGAGAATGATGAGATATAGTCTAAGTCTTAAGAGAAAAAAACTGTCAATCAAAATACTATACCCTACAAAGATCTCATTTATAAAAAAGTGAAATGAAGACCTTCCATCAGAAACAGGAATTGAAAGAATTTGTCACCACCCATCCAGCCCTGTAGAAGACATATAAGGATGTGCTACACACAGAAACACAGAAACAAGGTTGTCACTATGGAAGAAAGTAAAGGAAGAAAATCTCCAAGTAAAAGTACAAAGGAAATGCAAAGTAAAAAATAGGAATATTTATTGAAAAATGGTAGGGCAGAATCATTACTTACCAATAGTGACTTTGAATATAAATGGCCTCAACTCTCCAGTTAAAAGACACAGACTGGCTGAATGAATTAAAAACAAAACCCATCTTTAATGCCTACAAGACATACATCTCACTGAAAAAGCTGCACACAGACTGAAAGTGAAAGGATAGAAAAAGATGTTCCCTGCCAACAGAAACCAAAATTGAGCTGGGGTAGCCATCCTAATATCAGACAAAATAGACTTTCACACAAAAACTGTTAAAATAGCCAAAGAAGGGCCCTATGTAATGATTAAGGGATCAATTCAACAGGAAGATAAGACTATTATAAACATATATGCACCTAATTACAGGGCACCTGGCTATTTAAAAGAAATGTTAAGGGATTTAAAGGGAGACATAGACTCAAATACAATGCTAATGGGGTACTTCAATTCCCCACTTTCATCAGTGGACAAATCAACCAGACAGAAAATCAACAAGGAAACAGCAGTTAATCAACACTATAGGCCAAATGGATCTAACAGATATCTACAGAACTTTTCATCCCACAGTTGCAGAATACACATGCTTCTCATCAGTGCATGGGACTTGCTCTAGGATTGTCTACACACTAGGCCATAAAGCAAGTCTCAGAAAATTCAAAAAAATTGAAATCCCACCATGCATCTTCTCGTACCACAATGGAATGAAGCTGGAAATCAGCAACTCAGGAATATCTAGAACAAATGCAAACATGTGGAGACTGAACAACATGTTCCTGAATGAATAGTGAGTCATTAAAGAAATCAAAAGAGTAATAAAAATTTCTGGAAACCACTGAAGATGACAATAAAACATATCAAAACTCATGGGATACAGCAAAAGCAGTGTTAAGAGAAAAGTTTATAGCAGGTGGTACCTATGTCAAGAAATTGAAATTGCACCAAATAAATGAGTTACCAGTATATCTCAAAGGTCTAGAAAAACAATAGCAACTCAAACACAAAACTAAATGGGAGAAAAGAAATAATTAAAATTAGAGAAGTAATCAACAAACTTGAAACCAAAAGCAGTACAAAAGACTAATAAAATGCACAGCTGTTTTTTTTTTTAATAAAATTGACACACCATTGGTCTACTAACAAAAAAATGGAGAGAATACCCAGATCAGTAAAATTAGAGATGAAAAAGGAAATGCAGCAACAGACACCACAGAAATAAAATGAATCATCATAAATTACTACAAAGAGCTGTATGGCAACAAACTAGGAAACCTAGAAGAAATAGATTCCTGGACACATACAACCCACCTCAATTGAGCCATGGAGACATAGAAAGCCTAAACAGATCCACAACCAAGACAGAAATTGAATCAGTAATAGAGACCCTCTGCACAAAGAAAACCCCGGGACCAGACAGCTTCACTGCTGAATTCAACCACACATTTAAAGAAGAACTAACATTAATGTTTCTTAGATTATTCAAAACAACTGAAAGAGAGGGAATCCTCCCAAATTCTTTTATGAAGCCAGCATCACCGTAATTCCTAAACCTGAGAATGATGCAAAAGAGAAAGAAAACTAAAGAACAATTTCCCTGATGAATATAGATGAAAAAGTCCTCAACAAGATTCTAGCCAATTGAGTCCAACAATATAGCAGAAAGATCATTCACACAGATCAAGTGGAATTTACCCCTGATGTGTAAGGATGGTTCAGCATTCACAAATCAATCAGTGTGATACATCACATTAACAAACTGAAGAACCAAAACCATATGATTATCTCAATAGATGCAGAGAAAGCATTTTCTATAATGCAACACCCTTTCATGATGAAAACTCTTAAGTAAATTGGGTATAGAAGGAACATTCCTCAAAACAATCAAGGCAGTTTGGGACAAACCCATGGCCAGCATCCTATTGAATGGGGGAAAGTTGGAAACATTCCCACTGAGATCCAATACCAGATAGGATGCCCACTCTCACCACTGCTATTCAATATAGTACTGGTAGTTTTGGCCAGAGCCATTAGGCAAGAAAAAGAAATTAAAGGGATATAAATTGGGAAGGAAGAAGTCAAATTATCCCTCTTTGCAGATAATATGATTCTTTATTTAGGGAATCCAAAGAACTCCACTAAGACTATTGGAACTCAGAAGAGTTTGGCAAAGTAGCAGGATATGAAATCAATGCACAAAAATCAACAGCCTTTGTATGCACAGACAATGCCATGGCTGAGAATGAACTTCTAAGATCAATACCATTCACAATAGCTACAAAAAAATAACCCAAGTACCTTGAAATAAATTAACCAAGTATGTCAAAGATCTCTACCATCTCTACTATGATGAATTACAAAGCATTAAGTAAATAGAAGAAGATAGAAAAAATGGTAAAATCTTCTATGTTCATGGATTGGAAGAATCGATATCATCTAAATGTCCATTCTTTGAAAAGCAATTTACAGATTCATTGCAATATCAATCAAAATACCAAAGATATTGTTCTCTGAACTAGAAAAAATGATGCTGAAATTCATATGGAAACACAGGAGACCTCTAATATCTAAAGAATCTTAGACAACAAAAACAAAGCTGTGGGCATCACAATACCAGATTTCAAGACATTCTACAGGACAGTTATAATCAAAACAGTCTGGTACTGGTACAAAAACAGATAGATAAAGCAATGAAAGAGTAGAAATGCCAGAAATCAATCCAAGCATCTACAACTAAGTTATATTTGACAGAGGGGCTAAAGGACAGTCTCTTCAACAAATGGTGCTATGAAAACTGTATTTCCACATGGAGAAATACGAAGCAAGACTCCTACCTTACACCTTACCCAAAAATCCACTCAACATGTATTAAATATTCTAAATCTATGACCCAACATCATCAAATTATTAGTGAACATTGGGGAAACTGCAAGAGATTGGCATTAGAAAAGACCCAAGAGGCTCAGGCAATCAAAGCCAAAATTAACAAATTGAATCACATCAAATTGAGAAGCTTCTGTACTGCAGAAGAAATACTCAGGAAAATGAAGAGGCAACCAACAGAATGGGAGAAATTATTTCAAACTATGCAACTGATAAAGGATTAATATACAAAATACACAAAGAGATCAAGATACTCCACAACAACAAAACAAACACCCTAGTTAAGAAATGGGCAAAGGACTTAAACAGATATTTTTCAAAAGAGGAATTCCCGGTTGGGGCGCTGGATTCTATCCCAGTTGCCCCTCTTCCAGGCCAGCTCTCTGCTATGGCCAGGGAAGGCAGTGGAAGATGGCCCAAGTCCTTGGGCCCTGCACCCGCATGGGAGACCAGGAGAAGCACCTGGCTCCTGGCTTCTGATCAGCACGGTGTGCCGGCCGCAGCGGCCATTGGAGGGTGAACCAACGGCAAAAAGGAAGACCTTTCTCTCTGTCTCTCTCTCTCACTGTCCACTCTGCCTGTCAAAAAATATAAAAAAAAAAAAGGAAAAAAAGAGGAATTCCAAATGGCCAACAGACACAGGAAAAAATGCTCAGGATCACTAATCATGAGGGAATTGCAAATCAAAACTACAATGAGGTTTCACTTCTCCTGTGTTAGAGTGGCTTTCACACAGAAATAAACAAACAACAAATGCTGGCGAGGATGTGGGGGAAAAGGTACTCTAATCCACTGTTGATGGGAATGTAAACTGGTGCAGCCACTATGGAAGACGGTATGGTGATACCTCAGAAATCAGAATACAGACCTGTCATGTGACCCAGCCATCCCACTCCTGGGAATTTACCTGGGGAAATGAATTCAGCATATGGAAGTTATCTGTACCCCCATGCTTTTTGTAGCTCAACTCATAACAGCTAAAAAATGGAGTCAACCTAAGTGCCTGTCAATCGAAATTTGGACAAAGAAATTATGGAATTTGTACACCACAGAATACTACACAGTGGTAAAGACATGAAAATGAAATCTAGTCATTTGCAACAAAATGGATGAATCTGTAAAACATCATGCTTAGTGAAATAAGCCAGTCTGAAAGGGAAAAATACCATATGTTCTCCCTGATCTGTGATTCCTAATAGAATACCTAAAAGGAAATCTGTGTACGTGAAATTGATACTTTGAGAAAGGATGACTTGAGCTGCCCTTGTCTTGATTGTCAAGGAACAGTTTTTTTTTTCTTCATACTATTTGTTGAACTTTTTACTTAGTATCGAGTTAATCATATGTGTATAAAGTCAATTAAAAATAGATCTCAGTAAGAAATAAGAGTGGGAATAAGAGAGGGAGGAGGAAGTTTGTAACTGTAAAGCTGTACAGTTCTGCACACATTCCTATTGGACGTACTTCTAGGGTAAAGTTTAAAAACTTGCCATGGAACCCTAAATTCCATTAAGCTTTGTGGTAAAAATGCCATATTAAGTGTTAAAGTGATCATATTAAGTTTTAAAGTGAACATGTAGTTAGGATTAAATGTTAAAATGATCATATAAATAGGATCAAGTGTCTGGTAATAATAATAGAATTATAAGGTAGAGAATGTTCCAACATGGGAAGCAGCCACATAGCCAACTCATAGAGCGACAATCAATTTAAGTAGGACTCTGACCTCATAATCAGCCCTGAAGGCATCTTGGTCTGGCCAAAGGATTTCAGGCTTGGAAAGCCAAGACACTATGGCAAAAAATGTTCTGCATGAAGGATCTCTTTTAAAGAAACCCCAGTGGAAAGAAGTGGCCATCAAAGAAGGATGTACTTTTCTCTGAAGGGAAGGGAGAATTTCCACTTTGCTTATGGCCTTGTCTAACTACTGATGGAGATTGTGGATTCAGAAGGCTTCCATAGCCTTGGAGGCTCATTTCAAGAGCCTCAGGTGATCACTGATGTCATACATGAGACTGTTAATTACTAAATTAACAACAGGAGTCACTGTGCACTAACTCCCCGTGCAAGACCTCTGTCTTCAGTAAGTTGTAGTATAAGAGTTAACTGTAAAACTTGTTCTCAAACAGTTCTCTCTGTGTGTGTGTATACATGCAAATTGTTGAAATATTTTCTTAGTATAGAGTTGGTCTTCTGTGTATAAAGTTAATTGAAAATAAAACTTATTGGAGAAAGGGACTGGGAATGGGAGAGGAGGAGCAAGGGTGAGAGTGTGGGTGAGAAGGCAGGAATGGCGGGAAGAATCAATATATTCCTAAAGTTGTACTTATGAAATTTGTAGTCATTAAATAAAAGGTTTCTGTGGGGGTTGGGGGGAAGCGGCATCACTCCTGGCAGACCTGATATTCAGAGGCCAGTTTTGAGCTATGAAAATCCCCTACATATACATCCTTCTTCATCTCCCCCAACAAGGACCAGACGCTGACGGATCTCCACGTCTAGAACACGTGTACAACTGAGTTGGTACAAGTTGTATGCATGGATGCCTCATGCACACTGGCCATAAGCATGCATCTTGGCATGTCATTTAAAACTGCTTCCAGAGACAGGTTCTTGCGAGCCAACAGCAGCAGCGTTCTTTTTGATGCACATGCCTCTCAACACACAGGACTCCCACTTCTCTCTTCTTAGAAGGAATAAAGCCATGAGAACAATTTTAAGGAGTTTGTATGAATTTCCTTGAAAGAAATCAGTTCTTGTAGGTTTGAGATTTTTAAAAATGTACACACAAGTCTAATACTGCAGATGACTAAGTTACATTAAAAATTGTGTTCACATCTTTACCGTTTCTATTATTTTGAAATTAGAATGTATCAAGAAAGAGTAGGGTTCCAAAGCTTGGCAGGTGGACATGGCCACAGATGCTGTAAAGGTGGGGTCACTATTTTAGTTTTACTAATTTTAGTACTTTAGTGTGGAGCCAGGTGATCCTGTCAGCTAATTCCTGTGGCCTCATTAGTTGAAGATAATTAAGTAAATATAGTTCTGTGATGATACACAAAGACAAGTTAATCTTGTTTGGATGGAACTCTCTGCAGGATGGCCTTGTCCGTAGTAGGGTGAGCTCCCTGGTCACCCACAGACACGTCAACTGCTGTGTAGTTTATATGACAGATTTCAGCAAAACTAGCATTAAATCAGTGTGTCCTCTAATTTGAAAGAATTGAAGTAGCACAATGTGCCACATGTTGCGTTATGAGCTCAACTAGAGACCTCATATTATTACATTATAAGTAAACAATAGTTTGTGTTGTAGAAATGACATCTCTTCATGTAATCTTAAGCTCTGTTTGCGGGTATTGCTTCTGATACACTGGCTCACAAAGTGTAGCTGATTTGTTTGCTAACTTGTAGCCATTCACTCTTTCCATCTCTTCCGCATGATTTATGCATCGCTGACTTAGTCTTTCGTGAGTTGTGTGCAGACAACTCCGAGCTATGCTTTTGATCACTGTGTCAGGTCAGACTTGTGGAGGGAGGGAGAGTATTACCATAGTATAATTGAACTACTATGATTTAATAATGTCCAACTGTCATTAAACTCAGAGCTAATTGCATCACAGACATTTTGACCACTTGGATTGTTTTTCTGAAATCCTAAATTGGATACCTGAATGAGTCATGATTAAAGAAATAAACAGTTAAACCGGAAGACCTTTCTGAAATGAAGTTAAGTTCACCTTGGTGTTGGAGGGTGTCCACGTAAGTTTCTGCAACCCCCAGGAGAGTAATTCCAGGCCCAGAAACAAGTCATTTCCCTAATAAGCTGGAGGCCAGAAGAGCAACTGGAAGGAGAGCCGTGAGAATTCCTGTTTTCTTCTCAGACACATTGAAGCCATTTACATTTATTTCAAACTTTTATTTCTGAAACTGGAATGTTACCCACAGTGTAACTGAATCAGATGTGTTTTGCATTTCCCAATGGGTAAACCCATCAAAGCCTAAATCTATCAGGTTTAGGGCAGGCTGGTTACAAGATGCTGGCTTCATGTCATAGAAAAACAGGAATTTGTAATCACCACATAAGCCTTTAGTGTCATTGCCTGAAAGAAACCAAACCAATATAAATTGGATGTAAGTGATGGCAGTAGCAGGCTCCACTCTGGGCTCAACCTTCACACTCTGAAGAGAAACTGGGTATTCTGATGTACCGAGTAGAAGGAACGCATACAATCAGTATCAGGTATAACGAAAGCCTTAAAGAATCACAGAAAACATTGATTCCCCCTCCTTCAGCAGGTGTCGTTTGAAGCACGGTGCCCTGGTGGAATGCTGACGACAACTCCCTCTGTCTGTGGCTCTGGAAGACAGCAACAGCAGGAGTCAGGGGAATTAGTCAGTGGAAGTTTTTGTGCCTTTTTGCTCCGATGAGGAATATGGAATAGTTTAATTCAGTATTTTTTTTTCAGCCAGCAGTGAAGTACTTCTCTGGATCTTATTATTATTGTTGTTTTTTGTTTGGAAGGCAGGGTTACACAGAAGGGAAGAGACAGAGAGGGGGTGGGAGAGAGCGAGAGAGAAAGGGACGAAGACTGGGAAAGAGAGAAATCGCTCTTCCACCTGCTGGTTTAACTCCCCAAATGGCCGCAGCTCGCAAGCCAGGAACCTAGAACTTCATCCGAGTCTTCCACACGGTGACAGGGGCTCGGATGCTTGGACCATCTTCTGGGTCCCCAGTGTCTCAGTAGGGAGCTGGATCAGAAGCGGAGCAGCTGGGCTTGAACGGGTGTCCACATGGGATGGCGGCATCGCAGCCCGCTGTGCGCCCAGTGCCGGCCACTTCTCTGGATCGTGTGCTCTCTGTTTGTAGGTGTCTCTGTCTTTATTCTCCCAGCTCATGTTTTCTGCTACCAAGGTCATCATAAGTATGGAATTTTGGAAATGTTTTCACAGTTTTATTACATGGCCCATCCCCGTGCTTAATATAAACTTAAGTGTTCAGTAAGTGTTGTTAAACATAGGGATTGGCAATCATTGCCTGTGAAGGCCACGTTGTGACAGTTTCAGGTTTTGTGTAATCTTTGTCACAGCTGCTCAGCTGCCTCTGTAATGACAAAGCAGCCAAAGATCAATCGTGGATGAACGAGAGTGGCTGCGTTTCAATGAAACTTCATTGATGATGGTGGGGGCCAGGCAGGATTGGCCCAGGAGTTGCAGCTTGACAGCTACGAATCTATAGAATGTGGAAGTGGGTGAATTCTAAGTACCCCAAACGCTTCTTTAACTCTGGGAGGAAAAAAAAATCATGTTCATATTATCTAAAGAGTCACTGAAAGATGCCTCAGTGCTCACTATAAAATATAAACATCATGGTCACGTGAGGGTGCTGGACATTTCTGGACTCATGGCCTCAGGCTCCGAGCAGCTGTGACTTGCTGGCAGAGCCCGTTTGCCTCGATCCACGTCAACGGCTGAGGAGCTCCTTGAGCACTGAGGGCAGTGCTTGGAAAGAGCCCGGCTTGGGGCTGGTGCTGTGGCGTAGCAGGTCAGGCCTCTGCCTGTGGTGCCAGCATCCCATGCGGGCACTGGTTCATGTCCTAGCTGCTCTTCTTCCAATCCAGCTCTCTGCTGTGGCCTGGGAAAGCAGAAGATGGCCCAAGTCCTTGGGCCCCTGCACCCATGTGGGAGACTTAGAAGAAGCTCCTGGCTCCTGGCTTCAGATTGGCCCAACTCTGGTCATTGCGGCCATTTAGGGCGTGAACCAGTAAATAGAAGACTTCTCTCTTCCCCCCCCCCCCCCTCTCTCTCTCTCTCTCTCTCTCTCACTCTGCCTTTCAAATAAATAAATCATCTTAAAGAGGCCAAATCCTCGTTAGGATCCAGAAAAGATAGCCTCATCCAAAACTTACAGCAAGCAGACAAGAAATTATTTTTGAATATAATTTGATTGTGCTCATTTGTGGACTAGTCATTTTTAAATTGCTCATAAAGAGAGTTGCCAGATTATGTCAAATACGCCAAGAAGGTTTGCTGGGGGAACATTCCAGAATATAGACTAGTGCCTCCATGCTGAATACAACAGCTAATTATCCCCATACATCACATTCTTGGCGGTAATGACATTTCAATAGATTGCAAAGCTATGTCCACTCGTCTAAGATTTTGAGTTTGGCGAGAATGTGCCTAGTTTAAAATGGCTTTGAATAGTCCACATTTTGGCACAATAACTCATCCTGTCTAAGGAGAAAAACCATGCATGTCTTCTGACGGCAGCGATGGACGGCACCTGTGATGCAGATCTTCTTGTCCTTGCTAACAGCGGCAGATGACCTCCAGGTAGGTCACAGATTAGGCAGCACCAGGGAAACCTCCTGGCGTGTGTCATGTCAGAAAAGGTCTGACACGTGTCGGAACTCGGACACATTTAGTTTTTCTTATGTTCCGGGCTGATGACAGAGAGCAGACAAGAAACTTGGTCACTCGCAGCATAAAGGTGGGGGAGTGGAAAAAACACGCGCTCTCTGCTTACATCGTCCCCAAGGGCGCAGCCACCTTGCAGGGAGTTCTGCAATGAAGGGTGTTCGGAGCTTCTGCAGCTCAAAGCAGGTTGTTCTCTCTGGAAGTCGGCTGGCGAGGCAGTCTGCACACACAGGAACCAAGAGAATGGTGTCTGTGCCCACGGTCCCAGGACCCCCGGCCGGCACCAAGGTCTGCCATGCTCATCTGTTGTAGGAAATGGTATCGCGTTTGCGTAGAAACTACTCAGGTTTTCCCAGGTAGTTGAGGTCGTCTTTAGGTAACTTAGGCTACTCACACGATGCAAATGCTGTGCAAATAATTGCTATGCTCTTTTATGTAGGGGAAAACTACAAGAAAAAAAAAACTGTACATCTTTGGCGCAGACACAAATATTTTCCAAATGTTTTTCATCTGAGGTTGATTGAGTCTGTGGAAGCAGAACCCAGGACACAGAATGCAGCAAAGAGAGGGGGTGGGGGAGGGGAGGGAGGGAACTTTCTTATACCCAGGCTTCTACAAAATGCAGCTCTGAATTGCTTTCAGTATCAAACTACTATTATTTACCGGCCACTAGGATAATTTGAGGGCGTTAGGGATGCGTACCATAGAACAAGAGGACAATGGAGTTCGCTTAGAGATGGCAGCTAAACATCCCCCCTGTAGGAGAACCGGGCAGAGCTGTAACACGCAGCCCGTTTGTTAAATGTGTTGCAGAGGGACAAGGGCGGCATCCACAAACCATGCCAGTCTAGGAGGCAGGCACCTCTATCTGTATGACATTGTGTGCACACAAGCAAGTGTGTGTACCCACACACATGTGCATACGGGTGTGCATGGCCTAGGGGTGCAAGATTCTCCAGGGTCCAGCCAAGTCTCGCTTTCTGAAGGTTGCCGTCTCTGATCTCAATAACCGGGCAGGGCCTGTCTCCGAAAGGCCTGAGTGCCCAGTTCCTGGGAGGCAGGAGGTGTGGGCTCTGGCGATTGCTGTTTGCCGCACGTCTCTCCCTGAGTACTTGACGGTTGGAATAGCAATCGTGAGAGGCATCAAATATTTCCCATTTTTAAAACTAATACTGAGTCGCGTTTGTGATCAGTGGCGTAGTGAACCCATCTGGCTACATTTCCTTCTATGTGAAAAAACACTTTGAACAATAATCTGGTAAAAAGCCAGTAAGTAGTATTTTCCAGATGCATTAAAATTTTAAAGCACTGAAAACCAGAAAGACAAATGTCATACATTGTCTCTGATTTGTAGCTAATATTTAGAGAACCTCCGATATGGGAAGTGTATGAGGGATGCTGGCGTCCTGAGATTTGGTTATTGTGTTTAGCCCTGGTCATACTCCAGCAGAATGGTGGTCTTTCTACTTCCTACTTGTTGAATGTTTTACTGAGTGGAGGACTAATAGCTTTAGTTTAATTCCTTTATAGCCTGTGACTATCAAGTAAATGGAAAGTGTGTTATTGCAGAAACTGAAAGAAAAAGGAAGGAAGATGGAGGGAAGTGTCCTTAGGCATTTAAAATTGTGTATATGAAACACACGTTCCCTTTATATAAATGGAAAATTCTAAAACGCACAGGATCAACTTTCCCGATATTATTAAAATTCAGTAAAATATTTAACATGTGAGCTGCATTAAACGTGTCACACAAAAACATTCCACCTGACAGCTTGCGTTCTAGTTCGCTGGTTCGGATTTCAAATGCAAGTGAATCTCTTGTGGTTCTATCCCACGTTCGGTTTCTTTATCTTTACTGAGTGTGCGCTAATTATTGTTATTTAAAATCACCTGTTTCCACAGACGGCAGGGCTTAGAGATACTAATAGTGACCAACACGAGGTTGGATAATTTTGAACCATGATCAACAGACGAATGTGCCGAGTCTGCTGTGTCTTCTACCAGGGTTTTGAAGGTCAGAGTGGTTACCTGAATTAACATCCACATAATACAGATTTTTCTAGCAGTAAGTCATAAAAATGCTCTATTTTGAAGGCTAAGTAGATATTATTAAAAAACAACAGTAAACAAAGCAATTGTGTAGAATTTAGAGCTCCGCCTGCAGCGCCAGGATCTCTTATGGGTGCCAGGTTCTAGTCCCAGTTGCTCCTCTTCCAGGCCAGCTCTCTGCTATGGCCCAGGAGTGCAGTGGAGGATGGCCCAGGTCCTTGGGCCCTGCACCTGCATAGGAGACCAGGAGAAACACCTGGCTCCTGGCTTTGGATCTGCGCAGCTCCAGCTGTTGCAGCCAATTGGGGAGTGAACCAGTGGATGGAAGACCTTTCTCTCTGTCTCTCTCTCTCACTGTCTAACTCTGCCTGTCAAATAAATAAAAAAAGAATTTAGACCAATAATTATTCTTCTAAAAAATATTTTATTGCTAACTGACTCAAAATGTCTTGTTCTGGTGAGAATGAAGAGGCGACTTGCTTTTGGTTGGGTTGTTTGTGAGTTCCCCAGTACTGATGCGTGGGCGTTCTGTGCCGGCACCAGGTCGATGACTTGGCGGTGCGTGGGCACCAGATCTCACATGCTACAGAAGTGTCTGCAGCCAGAACTTTGTAGCTCTC
The DNA here is from genome assembly GCF_033115175.1 of Lepus europaeus. Lineage (NCBI taxonomy): Eukaryota > Metazoa > Chordata > Mammalia > Lagomorpha > Leporidae > Lepus > Lepus europaeus. The sequence goes on along the minus strand of NC_084830.1, from coordinate 160,150,600 downwards.
TGCGCACAAGTGGCAGGTTTCAGTTACCAGCAGACATCTCCAGCAGTTGTGAGCTGAGTGCCACTGGATCAGAATTGTGTCCCTCAAATCACTAGCTATGTGATTGGTCTACTGATGGTTGTTTTACATAATTTCTGAGTTTGCTTTGCATGATAGATATAAAAGTGGTTGTCAGATGAACACCAAATCAAAGAGCTGAGATACAGCCAGCATTAAAAAAAAAAAAACTTTGTAAGGCCGATCAGGTATGGTCTCCTCTCAGTCCAGGGGACAGAAGGCAGTGCCGTGTCTTCCAGTGGAGGGGAAGGGAGGGTGGTAAGGACCTGGTTCTATGCTTGCTTGCATGTGCAGCACACAGATGTGCGTGGTTTAAATTGTCCCTCTGCAAGGCTGAGCATTCGCACCCAAGGGAAATGTGGCCTTTTTCCGTTTCCCCCGTGAGCTGTATTGAAATAGTATATTCGTATTTTATGACCTGTAATGAGGAGGGAATGTAGGTTGCTTTGTCTGCCCACATTTGGGGCATTTGACACGCCGAGCTGCAAATTGTGCTCTTCAAAGCGTTGATTGGAAACAGTGTCCTCCTTTGTGAGTGGCTGGCTGGTGATAGAAACAGGCAGTCCCATCCCACAAGGGGTGCGGAGGGGGTGAGTGATCTGTCTCACGTGCCCTGGACACAGTCACAGCAGTCCTCATTGAATCCTGATTACATGGAGTTCCCTGACTGCTATCCGCACCATGTTCTCGGAGGAAGGCTCTCAATAGGTTTTCAAATACCCTGACGAATTGAGTAATGATTCCAAGTCCTTGTTATGGAGAAGCAAAATTCATTAGTTACCTCCTCAGTTTTACAAAGCCAATCCTGAAATGTTTTCCTTACGATGTAATGTAGCAAAAACAGACAGAAGTTTGCTTTTCCACCGTCTTTTCCAGTTATATCCACATGAGTCTAGTTGAGGTCAAAAATACCCCCATGGCTGATGCCAGAACACCCCATGGCTCCTTAGAAGGTCAAGTTTATTTTTCTTTACATGGTGTATTGAATCCAGTTCTCCCCTCGAATGAAAGACAGACGGGTGTCGTACACGTAAGGGTATTTACACTCCAATCTCCCTCCCTTCACTTATGGATCAATTTAGAATCTCTTAAGTAAGAGAAGCTTTGCAATTCAGCCTTACAAAAATGTTTCTCTACCTAATCACTTAAAGGAAAATAAGAAGTAAAAAAGCACTAAATACCTCAGCACTCCCACGTGATTAAAATATTTGCACCTGCTGTCCAAGCTCTTCTGCAGAGGCGATACTGAGATCTCTGTGTTCAACAAGCAGCCTTCCTGTTACCTGGACAGAGGCAGGTTCTACGCCCTTCTCAGAGATGACCCAAGGCTTTCTTTGACTGTATGTGGCATGCTTGCAAGCTCAGGGTCTCTCCAGTGATCTGTCCGGCTTCATTTGCATCAGCATTCTAAAAGGCACTGGTGTCTGAGTTCTGTAGAGTATGGTTGCCAACCGCTAGTAGATAAAGACCTCTCTGGATACCTGATGAAAGTGGTGCGCACACACATACCGTGCTCCTCTGCTCCTGGAAACCCACTGCGGCTGTGTGGTGATGCTGGCAGGTGCACAGTCTGCTATGGTAATTCTACTTAGAAAATGTGGCAGCACCAGCTTCCGGCTGGTGGCTCTGTTTTTGTGTTTTTTTTTTTTTTTTTTTTTTTTGACAGGCAGAATTAGAGAGAGAGAGAGACAGAGAGAAAAGTCTTCCTTCCGTTGGTTCACCCCCCAAACGGCTGCTATGGCTGGCACGCTGCGCCGATCTGAAGCCAGGAGCCAGGTGCTTCTCCTGGTCTCCCATGTGGGTGCAGGCCCAAGCACTTGGGCCATCCTCCACTGCCTTCCCAGGCCACAGCAGAGAGCTGACCTGGAAGAGGAGCAACCGGGACAGAATCTGGCGCCCCAACTGGGACTAGAACCCGGTGTGCCAGCGCCACAGGTGGAGGATTAGCCTATTGAGCCGCAGCACCGGCCCTGGTGACTCTGAAAGACAGTATCAAGGAAGAGTTAAAAACACGGAGGCACAGTTTGGCTCTGTGTGTGGTTTTGGTTTCTGTGTACGTGGCCATTTTCAGAGATGGAGAGCCAGAGGAACAGGGAGAGACTGAGATGACAACCATTGGTTCACTCCCTAAATGCCCACAGGGCTGTGGCAGGGCTGGCCTGAAAGTCAGGAGTCAGGAACTCAATCCAGGTCGCCCATTCGGGTGGCAGGGGCCCGGTTACTTGAGTTACCATCCGCTGTCTCTCAGAGGGCACAGTCGCAAGGAGCTGGCGTTGGGAACCAGACCCAGGATTTAAACTCAGACCTTTCTCTCTCTGTCTCTCTCTCACCATCCACTCTGCCTGTCAAAAAAATAAAATAAATAAAATAAACTCAGGCACTCAGGCATCCTAACCCTTGTGTGCTTTGGCTTACGTGCTGAGCCAAATTTTCTTAAATGCGTATTAATATAAAATAAAACTCATTTTAGAAAGGCTTTTCCTTTCGCCCCTTGTGTTGTTGGTTCTGCAGCACCAGGATGACTTTGGAGATGTAACGATTATCAGGACATTGCCTCCCTAAGGAGTGCAGACTCGCCAGGGGTCAAAAAACAAACATGCAAACAAGCCGGGGAACCAGGACTGCAAAAACCCTACATCCTCGATCTTGTCGCTAAAACCCAGACGAGTCCCAGAGCACCTAACCTGTAACCAGGATTTTGTCAGAATGAAAAGGACAAACTTGTGTTGCCATGTGGGAAAAATGTTTTATTTTTATCTTGCTAACTATGTCATTGGTTTAGGTCTCAGTTCTGAATCGGAAGTTAAAAGATGCTGTGTAGAGTGGAAGCTGGTACAGTGTGTCGAAAGCACAATTAATTCCTAACATCATTTAAATATGCAAATCAGCTCTTTTTGAAATAATGATTTCTGCTCCAGGCCTTCGGACACCTACAGAGTAATTGATTTTCATGACCCTTTGGACCCATTCAGGGTCTCTCTTTCATTTAATAAAACCTTCGTTCTGCAAGTGAGGGTACTTCAAAAAGTATGTGGAAATAGAAGAGAGAGAACTGAAAGATAAGTTTATTTTGTTGCAAAAAAAAAAAAAATGAAATCTATGTATACCAGGGTTGAAATCTTCAAAAAGTTCTTGGCAAATGTGTTTTGTGGTAAAACTGCATGGATTTTGGAAGCTTTCTGCACCAGTACAGACTCAGATCTTCCACGTGTGTGGTCGGAACTCAGCGTACTGAGCCATCAGCTCTGCCTCCCAGGGTCCTCCCAGTAGGAGTCAGAGATGGAAATGCCAACAAGGCACGCTGACATGGGACCAAGTGGCTCAGCTGGAAGCTTAACCTCTAAATGCTTGCTCTAAATACCTCTTTAAAAAAAAGATTTATTTTTTATTTATTTGAAATGCGGGGTTACAGAGGGAGACAATGATCTTCCATCTCTGATTCGCTCCCCAAAAGATTGTAATGACAAGAGCTGAGCCGGGTCAAAGCCAGGAGCCAGGTGCTTCTTCTGGTCTCCCATGCAGGTTCAGGGCCCAAGCACTTGGGCCATCCTCCACTGCCTTCCCAGGCACATTAACTGGGAGCTGGATCAGAAGAGGAGCAACTGGGACTCAAACTGGTGCTCATGTGGGATGCCATTGTCATAGGTGGCGGCTTAACCCATCGCTCCACTGCCAGGGTCCCCAAAGCCTCTTTTTGGAAGACCCTAAATCTCAAGTTGTTGAGGTGGTTAACTGCTGTGAATCATTTCAAAATGGGTATCTTCAGATTCTGAGTCAAACTCTGGGCTGGGTGCAGTTCTGTTTGTATCTCACCCAGTGCTTGTCCCTGATTCACAAAGTGATGTTATACTGTAGAGTCTAAGAGGAGACTGTTTCTTCAGCGTAGCTCCTGGTACTCAGTGAGTGGTGATGTAGGGAGTGAGTGGTGATGTAGGGAGACCAACCAGGACACGGATTGAAGAGCAGCTGGTGAGGACGGAATTCAAGTAGGGGAGCCAGTCAGAGCATGAATTGAATGCAAAGGCTCCTTGGTTAAGACATCTGCTTATGTGATGAGTGTGAGGAAGTCTGGGGATGCTTGCCTGTATTAACCTTTTTGCAGATTGTAAAGCAATCAAATGCAAAGCTAATTGTCTCATGCCTTTTTGTAGCCCCAGATTATGAATGTGATTAGCACAGAAAATTGGGATAAACAACTGTAATCCCATCATCCAGATAATAAAAGTTGGCTAGATACCAACGTAGATTTTTCTATTCTTGAAATAGGCTGACCATCCACTAGTGCAGGACACGAGAGCAGGGTCTCGTTTCTCAGACCCCAGGAACCCCGTGAAGGGCAGGCACTGTTTACTGTTGCTTGTGATTTACTTCCAGAAGCAAAAAAAAAAAAAAAAAAAACACTGTGCGAGGGCATCCTATTCTGTTGACACTGAAAGAACCCAACAAGGCTCACTGTTCTGCCCTGCACATTGTTTATTACACTGTGAAGCAGTTTGCCATAGTAGTACACAGGAACTTGCATTGTTGTAATGCCTGTTTATTCCTTCATTAAGATGCTTCACAAACGAATCAGTTGGTATCACAGAGGTGGACATTTAGGTTGCTCCTGGATTTTTTTTTTTTTCTTAGCAAGTAATCCCGCAAGGACTATCCTTAAATAATTTTGTGTGTAAATTTTGAGCTGTGGCATTCTGCACATTTGAAAAATTGGGTGTCATTTAATCCTGTTACAAAAAGGATGTAATTGTTCTTCCGCCATAGTTGTAAGGGATTGTCTCTTTCTCTAAAACTTGCTGGCATTGCACATTACAATTCAATGTATCATTCTGATGGATGAATAGTATCATTGACTTTGCATTGATTTGAGAATGCCACTGACCATACTTTAGCAGATTTTTGCAATTGTATGCATTTGTTCTGCAAAGCATCTTCTCACATTTTCACTGGTTTTTTTTTTTTTTTTCCTAACCTACCATCTGTTTTTTCCGATTCATTTTATGGGATCTTAGAAAATTAAAGAAAGTGATCTTTTGTTAGATGCATTCTTAATACTTTTTTTTTAAAAAAAGGATTTTATTTATTTGAAATTCAAACTTACTGACAGTGAGAGGGAGAGACACACAGAGAGAGAGATCTTCCATCCACTGGTTCACTCCCCAAATGACCACAATGACTGGAGCTGGGCCAGTCTGAAGGCAGGAGCCAGGAGCTTCCTCCAGGTCTCCCACGCAGATGCAGGGGCCCAAGGACTTGGGCCATCTTCTACTGCTTTCCCAGGCCACAGCAGAGAGCTGGATTGGAAGAGGAGCAGCCGGGACTAGAACCAGTACCCATATGGGATGCCAGCGCCACAGGCAGAGGATTAACCTGCTGTGCCACAGAGCCAGCCCCCATACTTTTCTACTATTTATTGTTTGTCTCTTGAGAGTAAATTTCTTAGCTTGTGGAAGATTTGTATTTTTAAAAAATTATTTTTTCAAAAGGTGTAGAGATAGGCAGATAGAGACAGATAGAGGCACACGGAGATCTCCCATCTACCAGTTCACTCACTCAGTGTCCACTGCAGCTGGGGCTGGGCCAGCCAGGCTGAGTCCAGGAGCTGGGATCTCAAGCAGGGATTCTTGTTGGGCAGCAGGGACCTGACCACATGAGCTATCACCTGCTGCCTCCCACAGGGCTCACATTTGCAGGGAACTGGAATCAGGGGGCAGAGCAGGGACTTGAACCCAGATATGAACTTGAACTCTGATATGGGTTGTGGGCATCCCAAGCAGCATCTTTTTTTTTTTTTTACAGGCCGAGTGGATAGTGAGAGAGAGAGAGACAGAGAGAAAGGTCTTCCTTTTTGCCATTGGTTCACCCTCCAATGGCCACTGCGGCCGGCGCATCGTGCTGATCCAAAGCCAGGAGCCAGGTGCTTCTCCTGGTCTCCCATGCGGGTGCAGGGCCCAAGCACTTGGGACATCCTCCACTGCCTTCCCAGGCCATAGCAGAGAGCTGGCCTGGAAGAGGGGCAACCGGGACAGAATCCAGCGCCCCAACCGGGACTAGAACCCGGTGTGCTGGCGCCGCAAGGCGGAGGATTAGCCTGTTGGCGCCGGCCGCAAGCAGCATCTTAAATCTATACAAATGCTTGCCCCATGGCAAAGTTTTATTTTCTAAATGTTATGTTCTGCTTATGAAAAAAAAAGCCTTCCCCATTTGAAAATAAATAAATTTGTTTTTAATAGAATAATGTATTTCTTAGGGCTGCCCTAACGAAGCACCATAAACTGTGGTGGTGGCGGCGGCGGGGGTGGGGTGGGGGGTGGGGTGGATCAGGAAATAGAGGAATTTCTTGTCCCATGGGTCTAAAGTATGGGTGTCTAAGACCAGGGTGCTGGCAGAGCCTTGCCCTCTCTGCAGACTGCATGTGAGGGAGGGTCTCTCTTGCTTTTTCCCACGCTGCTGGTTTGCAATAACGCTTGATGTTCTTGACTGGTAGACCTTGGCCTATAGTCGTTGCCTCCATGATTTCATGGCATTTTCCACCTGTGTCCATCTGTGTCCCTTTTTTCTTTAAGAACATCAGTCACTGTATTCTGCCCCGCTGACACCAGCAGAAGCTCATGTTAGATAAGTGTTTGCATCTGTAACGAGCCTTTGGTCATAGAGTACTGCAGGCTGAGGTTCTCCGTGGACGTGGGTGTTGGGAGAACACCGTTCAGCCTAGTACAGACCCTTACCCTCTGTTTTTCCTAATTTCGACCTTTGAAACCCTTAGGAATTAGATTTTTGTAGGGCATGGTGCCCAGCTCCAGTGTTCATCAGAATCACCTGGTGAACTGCAGACTGGGGTGAGGTCTGGGTATCCCACTCTGGGACATGCTTCGTGCTGACCTGTGTCATCCCCAGATCTGTCTTCCTGTGGCAGGTGTTGCGGCTGCCCTCCCAGAGCCAGACGGAGCCGCTGGTGGAAGACAGGGAAGACCGCGTGTCCACAGTCCTCCCAGCAGCCTGTGCACGAGCCAGGCAGCACGCTGCTCCTTCAGTCTCTCTCTTCCCCACGTTTCCTCCTAGCAAACTGAAGTCTTGCACTCAGAATTCACCTTGGCCTCTATTCTGTTCTATCCAGCTACTTTTTATTTTTTAGCCCCAAGGTGCTTTAATACGTTGACATAATGTGCATTTAATATCTAAATATGTCAGAGGTTCTAATATGTGGGTGGTATTTTAATATCGAGTGAAATTATTCCCTTTACACCAGTTTGCTATTCTCAGAATTGCTTGCTATTTCCCCCTTTGTTCAAATTGAAACTTGATAACTTTTTGCCTTTTCTATTTAATTAAAGTCACATTTCGTGTATGTATTACGTGGGAGTGAATTAGTACTTTTATGGTCTTCCTATCCAAGAACACATTATTTTTTCCATCTAACTACAATTTTGTCATTAAGTGTATCTTGATATAGATTTCCCCATATGTGTCTTGAACATTGTTATGTTTATTTCCTGAAATTGTATTTGTTTCTTTGTGAAAAAAAAAATCCTATCATAAATGGGATTTTCTCTTCTATTAGAGCAGTAAAGTGGATCATTTTTACATATGAATATGGTTAAGCCGTAGTGGTTTTTATTCCTGGATAGTACTTGGCAGTTGCTTGTTCAGATTGCTAGGTAGACATCCACGTCATCACGTAGGTCATCGTCCTCCAGCTCGGAGCTTGTCACTGTGACAGTCCGCTGTCAGCTTGGGCGGCTCCTTCCAGGTCAGCGTCCTTGAGGAAAGCAAAGGGCTTGATCTTGGTCCTTTCATCAGAAAAGGAATTCCGATCACGGATCCCCTGGATTATCGACACAGGGCGGCCGACAGAGAGCGAGGCAGCATCAAGCTGTGCCTCCCTTTTGGTGACAGCCCTGCTGCCTCCACTGTGCCCCGGCCACTGTGCCCCAGCGATGCCAGGGCTTCTCAGAGTACCCTGATCTTGCAGTTTCTGGCTTTTGCCGCATGTGCACACCCCCATTGCTTGATTTCCCATTCTCCTTGCTGCTTTGCAATGTAAGCTCCCATGAGCCACAGGTGCGTTTCTTGTTTTGGCCACAAGGACTAGAAAATCAGGTGGTGACTCCCGCGGTGGTGTGGGCTCTGTGCCGCCAGGTGCTGTGTGCTGAAGATCACAGCCAGTGCTGGCCGGAGAGGCCAGCAAAGGGGTCTTGGGAGCTACCCCTCCCCTGTCCTTTTGTCTGGGCATTCCTTTGTTTAGTGGAATAATGACATTTTTTCATCAGGAAAAATCATGCTCACTTGTTCAATGAATTTTTAGCATGCTAAAGATTTACCTGTCTATTTTTAGTCTACTAACTCTTTTTCCTAAATCAACAGTGTGTTTTATATTTAGACAGACATCTGATTGACGTTTGTTGGGAAGGTCGTTTGTTTTCATTTGACTTATTGATATATTACATGAATAGCCTCTGTTACTGCGTAAATCTTATATTTTCATAATAAACTTTCCTTGATCCTAATAAAACACTGTTTTTACATACCACCAACGTCCAGATTTCCATCTGAAAATGTTGCATTTGCAGTTAAGACTCGGGGGATATTTCCGGATTTCCATCTGAGAATGTTGCCTTTGTAGTTAGGAATCGGGGCGGGTGGTATTTGGCGCAGTGGTTACGATGCTCTTTGAGATGCCTGTGTCCACGCTGGAGCGCCTTGGTTGGGCTCCCAGCTATGCTCCCAGTCCCAGCAGCCATGACGGCTCGGCTAGTTCAGTCCCTCTACCCATGGGGGCACCTGCTCTGGGTTGTGACTCCCGCCTTCTGTCTGCCCAGCCTTGGCTGTTGCACGCACTCTGGTGGGGGAACAGTGACTAGGAGAGCGCTGTCTGTGGCTCACTGCCTTTCAGATAAATAGAATAAAGCTAAAATTGTAAAATACTATCACATTTATGATATCACTCTTTAAAGTATTTTTTAAAAGAAAAGTATTTGTCTTTTGGGGTCTGACGAGTGTGTTTTCTTTGATGTGTGGAGCTAATACCTACAGTAGAAAAATGTCATGTGTACGAGAGAAATTGACTTCTTGAGATTTGATTTTGGTTTATGGCCCTTGTCTATACTCCTGTGGACCAGCTGTCTTTCTACCTGTTAAATACTTTCTTTAGTGGAGGATTAAGCCTATGATTGTACAGTAAATTGAAAGTATGTTATCACAAAATTAAAAGAAAAATGAAGGAAGGAGGGTGGAGGACAGAGGGTAAGATGGTGGGAAGAATCATTATGAGCCTAAAATTGTATACGTGATATACATGAGGTCTGCTCTCTTTATATAAATAAAAAAAGGGGGAAAAGAAATTAATACTCATTTGAAAACTGATCAATACTCATCTCTGGTGCATTTGTACAGAATGAAGATTTAGCTCTTGCCCTGAGATGCAATCCAGAACCAGAATTATTTATTATTTAAAACTGAAAAAGTTGGTATGCTGAATCACTGTGTTTATAGTTCTGCTCATACGCTTCCATGGCTTATTTTCATTTTCCCAGATAATCTATTTAAATTTCTCAAAATATTACACAGATTTTCTAAATGTTCTGTTCTTTAAATTTTATCAAAATCTACTCTTAGTGTTCTGTTTCTTATTTCTGAAATAGTGATTCTTAACTTTATCTTTTATCCTTATTCTTTTCCAAGCTTTACTTCTCTTTCTGAAATCATCTCTATATGAATGTAGGTTCACCTGTTTCTCAAATCATAAATTTTTTGTTTTTTTAGGTGCTCCCCTCTCCTTTCTGTAGAGTATTTTTGTTCTATAGGTGAGTTCTGAGGCTTTCTTCTTAAACCAGATCCTTAATTAAGCTGTCACCCTTAGTCTGGTCAGATGTTTTGACATGCCTCAGTAATTCCGAGCAGTTCAGCAGTTTGGGTCTTGATTTCTTCTGTAACTTAGGGATTTTTTGAAATGTGTTTTGTCAGATTGCTTTTGCTTATACTTTTGTTATTTTTAAAAAAATTTTATTTATTTGTTTATTTGAGAATGTAAAGCCACCACAAAACACACCAAACACCAGAGTGAGGGAAAGAGTTTATTGGGTGAAACCCAACAGATCAGAGAGAAGGGGCGAGGAAGGAGAGAGAAAGAGAAGGAGAGTGTAAGAGAGAGAGAGACAGAGACGGAGATGGAGGTCAGGAGATGGGGAGGAAGAGAGAGAGAGAGAGAGAGGAGTAAGGAAAGTGTTTATTGGAGAAAACCCAGCAAACCAGAGGGAAGGGGCAAGGAAGGAGAGAGAGAGAGAGAGAGAGAGAGAGAAGAGAGAGAGAGAGAGAAGGAGCGCATAAGAGAGATCAAGAGAGAGAGAGATCAGGAGACAGAGAGAAGGAGAGGGGGGGTGGGGAGAGACGAGCGAGAGCCACGATTTCAGGAACAGGTCCTTTTATTATAATTATCATTTATTTTGACATATATATATATATATATATATATATATATATATAGAGAGAGAGAGAGAGAGAGACAGAGACAGAGAGAGAGAGAGAGAGAGGTCTTCCTTCTGTTGGTTCACCCCCCAAATGGTGCTACAGCCGGAGCTATGCCAATTCGAAGCCAGGAGCCAGGTGCTTATCCTGGTCTCCCATGCGGGTGCAGGGCCTAAGCACTTGGGCCATCCTCCACTGCACTCCTGGGCCACAACAGAGAGAGCTGGACTGGAAGAGGAGCAACTGGAACTAGAACCTGGTGCCCATATGGGATGCCTGCGCCACAGGCGGAGGATTAACCGAGTGAGCCACAGCACCAGCCCCAGGAACAAGTCCTTTTAAAACTTTGCCCGGGGAGCAGGGAAGCAGGAGCAGCGAATCCCATTAGGATGAGGGTGGGGCTGACACCAGTGGTCAGCCCCTGTGGCCACTGGGCTTCCAGCAATGGCGGTGGGAGCTCAAGCCTAGGATGGTGTCAGGGTGTTGATCGCACCATAGATAAGACTGTGTCATTTTCCTAACAGAGAGTTAGAGTTACAGACAAAGAGAGGGAGAGACAGATAGAAAGGTCTTCTAGCCACTGGTTCACTCCCTAAATGGCTGGAACAGTCAGAGCTGGACCGAACTGAAGCCAGGAGCCAGGGGCTTCTTCCGAGTCTCCCAGGCAGATGTAGGGGCCCTAGCACATGGGCCACCTTCTACTGCTTTCCCAGGCCATAGCAGAGAGCTGGATCAGAAGAGGACAAGAACCAGCACCCATATGGGATGCTGGTGCCACAGGCATAGGCTCAGCCAACTAAGCCACAGAGCTGGCCCCTTTTGTTACTCATTTTAAGATTTTTTTTTTTTTTTACATTGAAATGAAAATACTAGAGGCTTATGTTGTGGCAAGGACATCCCTTATGGGTGAGGCTTGAGTCCCAACTGTTTTACGTCTGATCCAGCTCCTTGTTGATGGCCTGGGAAAGCAGTGGACGGTGGCACAAGTTCTTGGGCCCCTGCACCCACCTGGGAGACCTGGAAGAAGCTCCTGGTTCCTGGCCTTGGATCAGCCCAGCTCCAGCTGTTGTGGGCTGAGTTGGGTCTGAATTAATTTTCTAGACTCTTGCCTTTTACTTAAAGAATTCTAAATATAAGCACAAATGCAGCTTGCAATGTGATAAACTTTATTTACAAAGTGAGAAAACACACAGGCACATTAGGGCTTTATTTTGGGAAAGTGGGCCAAGGAAAGGAAATTGCCAAGCCCTGCTCTGCTTGTCCTGACTCCCCGGGGAAGAGAGAAAGCAAGCTTCCCTCCTACCTAGCTTTTTAGGAACTTAGAAAAACGGAAGTGTTTACATGGTACCACCCCCATGTCCTGGTAAGAGGAAGTACTTCCGGGGGAGGGGTCCTCTGATTGACAGGTGAACACAGAGTGAAGGTGGTGTGGCTTTCAGCTCAAGAACTTAACATCCTCTGTCTAAGCTTCCCCACATCACAGCCATTACAGCCATTTGGGGAGTGAGCCAGTGGATGGAAGACCTCTCTCCCTCTCACTGTCTGAACTCTGACTCTCAAATAATCATTAAAAAATAAAAAAATTTGTTTCCTTAAAAAAAGACATAAAAGTATTGTATCTGCATTACCTATACTTTGAGAAACATAAGAATTCATTCATATGTACAAAAATGCAGTTAAAAATAATTTATGGATACTAGGAAAGAATGTGTAGCTTCTCTTTGGGAGTTTGATCTGAACAGTAAGATGTGTATATAAAAATAAATCTAGGAGCCGGCGCTGTGGTGTAGTGGGTTAAGCCGCTGCCTGCAGTGCCAGCATCCCATTCGGGCACCGGTTTGAGACCTGGTGCTATGGCCTGGGAAAGCAGTAGAAGGTGGCCCAAATCTTAGGGCCCTTGCACCCATGTGGGAGACCTAGAAGAAGCTCCTGGCTCCTGGCTTCAGATTGGCACAACTTTGGCCGTTGTGGCCAATTGCAGAGTGAACTAGTGGATCGAGGATCTATTTCTCTCTCTCTCTGCCTCTCCTTCTCTTTTCTCTGTATAACTCTGACTTTCATACAAATAAATAAATATTTTAAAAAATCTATAAGTTTATTAAAACATAATAAAAATATATATAAGAAAAATACATTTAGAAGGGCTCCATTTTTTTACTAGATTTTCCATGACTTTATTGATATAAATTCATATCTGCTTTCTATTGATTTTTCTGTGTGTAGGTCATTATTTAGGTAATGTGAAGCGCCATTAGCTGTTCTATAAAGATTTATTAGAGTTAGAATCTCGTTGCATGTTCTCTTTGTTTCATTAAAATTTTTTGTGGAATGTATTAAACTTACTTTGCTATTGGTAGGATTGTTAGAACTTTCTCTTTGAATTTTCTTCGTTCAAATCCGTCTTTTTTTTTAAGTCTTTCTTAATTAGTTCATTCATAAAATATATATCAGATAAGGCAGAGCGTATATTTTGAGCCAGTTTCTTTTTATACTGAGAATATTGCACAGCTCTTTGTCTTCAGGGTTCTATGTAGCCACTCTTCAGATGCATGGAAATTTCAAACATGCATCTGTTGACTTTCATTTCCCTCCAGACTGGTGTTCAGGTTACCTGTACATGTAGTTTTCCCTTGTTCAATTGTTCCTCCTCCTCCTCTTGCCCCTTTCTTTTACACTTATTCTTTGTAACTTGCTATTTCTTTATTTTTACATTTATGTCCACTAATTCACTCCCTAAATGCTCACAAAGGCCAAAGCCAGGTGCCTAGAACTCCGTCTGGGTCTTCCACATGGTGGCAGAGACCCAGGTGCTGGAGCCATCACCTGCTGCCCTCCAGGACCTGAGTTAGCAGTTAGTTGGAAGCAGAACTTGGACTCGAACCCAGCTCTCCGGTATGGGATGCAGGTGTGTTAACACTGCACCACCAAGCCCACTGCTTGTGACTTGGTTTCATAGTCACGTTCATTGTTTTCAAAAATAGATCATACTTTTCAACTATGTTGTTCATTTTTAGAGCATTTAAATGTGAGTGTCAGACTGCGCAAACTAAACTAGTTTTGGCTTAGAATTGTTTCTCCCTTCAGAATGTTGTCCCTAAGGTTGCCATGGAGCCCACTGAGTGTGTTGTCCCGGCCTCACTTCCTCCCTCTCCCCCAGGTGCCCGCTTCAAGCTTCAGGGGTTTCTACATCCCGGAGCAGGAAAGCACGGGGACCACGGATCTGATGGCTTCACTTCTGAAGTCAAGGGCGTTGGCGAAGCAGCCAAAGCCGCGCACTTTGAGGGAAGCTTCCACAAAATTCAGGTGACGTCTCTACCTGTGTGGCATGCCGCACAATTAGCAGGTTGCAGATTGTGTAGAGTTCTTTTTATCTGCTGAAAGAGGATTAAACAAGCAAAAAAGCAGTTTCACTGAGCGATGCAATCCTCACATGGCATAATGTGTTATGTATTTTATTTGTAGAAGACATAGCCTGTACACTGGGAGTCAGGATGTATCTTGTCACTCAGTGTCGCTTGCAGTGAGTAGGACAACCCCGTGCCCAGGGCAGCGCTCGTCGGCCCCTCCAGAAAAAGGCCTGGCCGGTGCGTCCCTGTCTTTCCTGTGGATTTCAGCCTCTCATTTTCTGCATGATGTCCAGGCACGGAGCGAGTGGGCACAGAGATCTCTGTGCTCCATCCTGTATGGCGTTTGCACTGCACACGTCTCTCCTTCCTTACGACAGGTAAAGGCAGCTGGGGTGAGCTGTTTCCATTTTGCTATGGGATCATCCTTGAATACGATCATCCCCAGCACTTGATCTGAAGGGGCCTTGTGGCTGTCTGTAGTTGTTGACTGTGCCGACTCCAGTCCTTCCGTGGCTTGCAGGGTTCTGAGCCCAGCCTGCGTAGACATAAGACCCTGTAGCTCTAACCTAGAGCGACCTTTCCGCTCCAGCTGTGTCCTAAGTTACGTATTTCTTTACTTTATGATGTTTTTTTCTAAATTAAACTTCAAATGAGAGGGCGCATTCTATTTAGCTGTCTTCCCAAATTTTATCTGTGTTGGTAAAAAAAATAATAATCTAAGATTGGTTCAGAGAATTTGGTATTTAAACAGGATCATACTGGCTTTCATGGGATTAATAATTCATGTATTTTATAGCATTTGGAGCATTTCAGTAAGTCCATTATACCTGTATTTTCTGTACAGTCAGTAAATTTTGTAGCTCCTAAAATCCATGAAATGAAATATAGGTTTGAAAAGCCATAACACTATCAATACATTAATATTTATGTAGCTCTTTTCATGACAAACATTCTAAAATGCTCTCCTGTAAAATAAAATAGGAGAGAATGTGGGCGATTGTAGTCTAAAGGACAGTCTGGGGAGGCGATTGATCAGTTTGAACTAAAGGTCGCCTCTCCGTGTGGGTGACCTCACACTTGGGAAGCTGGGGGCTTTGGGTCAGTGGCTCTGCAGGCCGGCTGGTGCTGTAATTAATGTGGTGAGACCAACACAGCCTTTCCTCTCACCCAGACCAGACAGCAGCGTTCCTACCGGGCTGTCAGCTCATCGGGTGCGGCCCCTGGGCTGCCCTCCTAACCCCATTCAGGTGGCTTTGCAATTCTAAATATAAATAGGGATCAGCATGCTGATAAGATGCCATTGTAAAGGCATCTCTAATTTAGCGTGCGGTATGATTTCCTTCGCACATGGCAGAAACAGATTATTGATATAAATTATGCTGATTTCTTTCCGTGATGAGGTTGTTCACGAGTGACAGACGAATCTGAAGAACAAGTGCCCTTTAATACCTACCCCCTGCTTCCCTAATTGCAGGTTGTCTCCTCCTAACTCTGTACACATGGGTGGTTGTAGGGGAAGACAGTCTCCAAGGAGGTTGTGGTTCTATTTTGAACATAAATAATGAATAGAGGGGAAAATGGAGCGACAACACAGAATACTGTTGAAGTGAACACCCAGAAACAGGAAAGACAGGCGACCCCGAGTGTTGTGCTACAACATTTCAAAGGACCAACATGGTTCCCATGGCGACAAGCACGCATCTGTTTCTCTGCAGGTGTGATCCCATCTCCACACCAGTCACTGGGGTGACACCTTGCTGAGTCCCCTGACCTGAGGAGCCACAGAGAGATACCGTAATCACTTATGTTAGCTCCACGGTCACTTATCTTGGTTCCCCAGGAAGGCGTGGGAATGAGCAGTCACCAAGCGTGCTAGTCAGCCACATGGTGTGATTCTGTCTTACTCCACCAAGGATCAGGGATTTTTTTTTTTTTCTGATTTAGTTGCCCATTGTACTACTCAAACCTATCAGTAAATGATCTCCCGCTCTCGGGAGTCAGCATTGTTAAATGAAGAGAATGTTCACAGTCAATCATACTTTCCCGATTAAAATAAGGGTGGGCTGCGCATGTGTTTGCTTGGCGATTTCCTGTGGCCCTGAGATGGGGACTCAGTCACCATGGGAACTCTGCGTAGCTGGTAAGACAGGAGACCCCGCTGCTGGCAGGATCGTGGCTGCCCAGCCTCATGTCAGCTCAGGCCCTGCTTGCTGAGTTTCCCAATGCGGCACGTCGTTGCCTTGGCGATGCCCACCTGTCCAACACTCTTCTCTCTGCATGTCCTTTCTCTGAGCAGACGCTGTGCCACTCTTGGGTGCTCAGTCTCAAGCGCTTGTTGTCTTCCTGCATCTCTGTTGTTACTGTCACTAAGCCACACAATGGAGACTTCGGTTCATTTATTCCCTTTTACATCCTAGCACCTGCCAGAATTCATGACATTTAGTAACTATTTAAAAATGATTTCAGTGAATAAGTGATGGCCCCAGCAGAGAGTTTAACGTCATTGCCTCTGAGTGTTCTGTCCAGAGATGCTCATTCCATTCTTAGGAGTGACCACCTGTAACCTGTAAGACAGCCCAGTCTTTGTGTCTGGCCCCTACAATAAATGAAAGGCCAGTTTATGTCCTAAGAGAGTTTATCTCAGAGCCATTAGATAACCCCAGAAGCTATTTACAAATTAAATTAAGAAGCAAAACAAAACACCGTAAAATCTTGGAAAAATAATCCTACATGAGATGTTTGAATTTCCTTGACAGCTGTGCTAATGCCCAGGCATTTGTGCATCTCAGACAGCCTTTTTGCTGGATTACCATAATAGTTGCTTATAAATCTAGAATGCGACTAAGCTTCCT
Organism: Lepus europaeus; assembly: GCF_033115175.1. Taxonomy (NCBI): domain Eukaryota; kingdom Metazoa; phylum Chordata; class Mammalia; order Lagomorpha; family Leporidae; genus Lepus; species Lepus europaeus. The sequence goes on along the minus strand of NC_084830.1, from coordinate 160,133,883 downwards.
TTAGATGGGCATAACCTTTATTTATCCCAAATTATAGACTTGCTAGTTTGACATCAGTTCTTTCTAAAATGCTTTGCTGGAAAATTATAAGCCTGGGTTTGTCAGGCAAGTGTTTTTTTTACAAAAGAAGCATAGATTTTTGATGCAGGTATTCTACTTTTGACCTCTATTTTGTACTCCGCCACCCCAAGGAATAATTGTTAGCATTAGCATGATTGTTTATAGCTTTTACTGATCCCACTTCTTACAGCCTTTAATCTTGGGCAGGAATTGGGTATGAACCAAGGCCTTGAGCTGCTGCTGTTCCTAGGGAACTCATATTAACATCTGCTGTGTTTTGAAACCTTAATTCCCAGGTCTCTTGCTTCCAGTTTGTTTGTTTGTCTGTCTGTTTTGGCTGATGGTTAAAAGGCAGACATCAAAACCCCACTAAAACCTGAATTAGTCATGATTTCTGAGTCAAAAAGAAATTTTTTTTTAATCAAGAGATTTTTTTTTAAAAAATTATGCCTCTAATGTAGAAAGATTAGCTGTTTTAATTATTTTCATTGGGACAAATTACAGGTGCCTAATTTGGACATTTATCATTGAGTACGCATTTGTTGATAATTTGCTACGTGTCAGAATGTTTTAGTGGTGAGTGGAGATGAAGGTGAAAGGGAATTAGGATGCTGAGTGTTTGAGGGATGGCCAGACAAGATGTGAAAAAGCAGCTGAATCGCGGTAAACAAGGCTGTGCCCCCGTCTCACGTCTGATGCGCGTCGTCTCCTAAGCTGGAAGCTATGCCTCATGCGCAGAGGTTTGAGTGCACCCTAGAAACAGCCAGGGTAGCAGAAAGCACCAGGGATCAGCTCTTCCCAGACTAAGGTGTCCTGGTAGGTTCCGTGGTTCTCCTTCTCAGAGGGGGATGGACTGGGCTGCTCCAAGACTGTCTGGATCAGCTGGTTGCCGAGTGGGAAGACGGCGTGCCATGGCTTCCTCTCTCCTGGGCATACCAGGAAGCTCTGTGGCTCAAGATTCCACGCTTGCAATGGATCTTTTCTAGAAAGGTGACTTGCAGTTTAGTGGATAAGCTGGATGGTTTGGTTTCAGTTGCTTTGACAACCTCTGATTTAAGACACTTCTGTTTTGTGGCGTGGAAGTTGGGGCTTTCCCCTGCCTGCTGTCTGTGTGCTGTGGAAACCTCTCTTCCCAGGAGCCCTGTGTGTTGCCAGTGGGTTCTCCCTCAAGTCCCTCAGCACCCATGCATTTGCTGTTGAGCCTGTTAGCTCAGTTTGTATCTAAGAATGCCGAAACAATTGATAAGGCATTGCTGGTCACTGAACCCTCATCCTGACATCAGACCATCACAACTGCACTGCCCACAGCCCTCAAGACAGCTGTGCTAAGCCTATCCTCAGTGAGCAAACATCCATCGCTGGATTAAACCAGGTGGCCACATTGTATCAGAATCTCAGTACTGTTGGTTTTATTATGTTGCTCCTCAGCTTAGGCTATCACCTCGTACTCAAGGCCGTCATCAGAAACAGCCCACGAGGCTCTGTGGCTTGCACTGTAGGGACCAAGTGGCTGGTTCATCACAGCATGGAGAATTCCTCTCCCTGAGGGTGGGGACATACATTTCTCTCTCTTCTTGTCCGGAGCAGTTGGTGTGTCTCCATCTCCATCTCCAGATTACATAACTGGCCGTGTTCTCCCTATTTCCTGCTGAGGGACGCAGAGCCCCTGACAAACCTGAGCTCTCCTTTACTGTGTGAGTAGACGTTGATGACGTAAGTATTCCGCAAGTTCCTCCTGGCACCGTGGCACGTCTTATTACCTTTGGTCTTTCATTGCCTCACATGTCTTCTCAACTAGAAAGGTATTTTATTTTTCTGCTCCATGTGTTTCTACATGAGATGCCCTAAATGATGTCTGGGAAAAGGCAAGATTCATCCATCCTCCTCTCCCCTCCCCTCCCCATCTCTCCCCTCCCCTCCCCTTCCTTGCCTTTGCCTCTCTCTTTCTCTGTCTCTCTCTCCCTCTCTCTCTCCTCTCCCCTCCCTTGCCTTTGCCTCTCTCTCTTTCTCTCTCCCTCTCTCCCCCCTTCCCTTCCCTCCCTTTGCCACCCCACCCTTCCCCTGCCCTTCCTTGCCTTTGCCACCCCCCCCCCCCTCCTGGCCCCACTTCCTCCACCACCCATTCCCATCCACCCTTTTTCTTTTCCGGGAAAAGCTTAAGCCTGTAACAATGAAGAACCCAGACGAAGTCAGTGAGATAGCACTAGTGAGAGTCGGGATGGGATGGAAGGTCAGCTGAAAGCCCGGGCATGGAGGCGGCACCCCTGTGGTTGGCCTGAGCGGGAAGGTATGAAGGACGCATGGGGGACAGAAGTCGTCACAGGGAGTAGGCGGGGCTGGGCATTTCCGCGTGCATCAGCGGTTGTTTTGCCGTGAGGAATGGGGACAGGGCATATATTTTCCAGATTTTGCTTTTGGGCTGTGAGCTGTCTGTTTCCATCACGGGCATCGGGCCCGCAGTTAAAGAGCGCCAGATTCAGGCGGATCAGATTGAACACTGCCCCAGCAAGTCTGGCCGAGTGCACCTGGAGCGCCTCAGCAGGCGCGGCTGCTTTTTCCATGGCATTTGGTAGTTCCAAGTTTGACTAGTTAACCATTAATTTTTATAGAGCTTGTTCGTGGGAAAGACTTTCGTGTTGCTGTGGGAATGACCATTGAATGTCGGCCCTGAAAAACATCTCAGGGACCACCCATTCTCATCCGTTCACCACGATAGACACTGGCGATCAAAGAAGTTATGGCACCTACCCGAGGTGGCCCCCAGCCAGTGGAAGAGCCACAGATGAAACAGAAACCCCAGGACTCAGGGACTGGCTGGAACTCAGGATGTGCCAGTTACTGCAAGGTGCCCTGCTGAGGCTTTGTACGTCTGTCTTCATAGAGTCCGAGTGTCAAACAGAGAGACGATTGCTATGAACGTTTGCTTGGAGTGCTCCTCGGGTCCACTCCGTTTCCACTGACTGGAGATGGGCTGAGCTGAAAGAGGTGCACAGGAGGGCAGCAGGGGCAGTTTTACGCCACAGCTGGGTCAGGTCGGCTCTGGTGATTGATGAGACAAGCAGGCTGGCATGTTCCATGCGCACTGAAATAATGATATTTGTGGAGTACATACAGGATCTTTTCTTTCTTCTTCTTTTTATTTATTTTTTTGCCCAAAATCAAGATGAGTAAGTCCAATGGAGTTTTAGATGTTTTCATCCCTAAATTGTTAGCTCATTAGAAAATTTGGTTTTGACAGTATGGGAAAGCAGGAGTTATTAAATATGTGCAATTGTAAACTAGGACTCCTTGTGTGCACAGGGAACTCTGATTGAGAGTTCAGATTGCGTGAATGCGAGCGAGGTCAGCTGAGAGTGACACTGTCCCTTTAGCCCAGGACAATTTTGATTCCCTCTGGATTGTTGTGGGGGCTTTTAGTCACCCAGGGAATTGCTTCCATTCTGTCTATCTCTGTAAGCAGAGTGCATTTCCGGGAAGCTCCCACTGTGAACCCAAGCATTGTTCCTGACTGAGCCTCGTCTCTGCGAACCTAGAGAGGTAACAATAAACACATGACCGCTCCCGCTTGTCCACGCGTTCTGGTAATTCCACCTGCTGTACGCCAGTCTTTCTCAACACTGCTGTTTGCATTTTTTCACTTCCTGAGGCCCGTGGGGCAAGTCCAATCGTTTACAAGCAAGAAGCCTAAGACCCAGAGAAGTCATCTCCTGTGTCGGGTAGAATGTGAGTTGGGGTGGGACACGGATGCTCAGGGCCCCTGCCTCCTGTCCCACTGCTTCGTCAGACCCATAGTCACAGCCACAGTCCCTGTCCACGTGACTTCCCAGCTGGATCAACAGCACAGCCATGACCACGTGGATTCGTCTTGGGTCCGTGCTGTTCTCTCCATCCCACCTCTGACTCACTTGTTTATTTCAGTAGAGTAAGCTTCCTAAAATTAATTTTACTACTGGAGATAATTGCCTTGTAGCTTTCTTGTTGATGGTGCAACGGGAGCCTGTTGGTGTAACCTAGAAGTGTGGGATGATTAATGCCACACAGAGAGAACACTTGACCAATGGGAGTTGGAAGCCAGTCTGAGAATTCTTTGACTTTTTCCTCCTTTCTCCACCCACTGGCATATGGTTCAAAAACGCAGTGGCGTTCCCAAGGATGGAAACAGCCAGTTGCAAAAGAGATCATCACGTTGCCTCTCCCTCCTTCCCGGCTTGTATCCTCCTAATCCCTTCCTCCTGTTTCCTAGAGTAACAGATGCCCTCCCGCAAGAGGATCGCACGAAGCTTTTGTCTCAGGGGCTGGTTTCTGGGAAAGGTGGGGTGAGAGGCCAGATACGTCTCTGTCTCCTTCTCTGGGTTGCAGGCTCTCCCTGAAGTCCCCATCTGGGTTTCCTGGCTGCACCTCCCTGTGCGGCCCCACCTTACTCTGACTTCAAGACTGCGTTAACTTGTTGGATAGGTTTCTACGACGTCTCTGACCTCCAGTGATTTTTCTTTTCTGTCAGGAAAAAAAAACCACAATCTACATAGGTCTCCTGTGACAACTACTCAGAGACGATTTTGTAAAAGCTGAGATTCTTCGCTGGTTCCTAAGCCCCTTGGTCCATTGACTTTTGTGTTGGAGCACCTGCCCTAGTGTTCTAAGATTGATACCCAAATGCTCATTCTGGCCAAGTGGACTCCCCTGCTCTGGCCAACACAGGGTCGCGTTGGTGCTGCAGGGCAGAGGGGTGTGTGGTCTGGCAGGGCCACTCGTATCTGCTTCTTTGTTCTGTGTTTTGAGAGCAGTTGAGGCTCAAACTCTGCCCTTTCTCATGTCCTGTCTCCTTCACAGTCTTCGTTTGGATCCAAGCACTGGAAATTAAAGACAAGGAGATTAAAGATTGTGAGCATTTTTATGTTATATCTCATTCATTTTCTGACCTTTCATTTTTATAAAAGGAAATATTAGGCATAAGAATATTGGCACAATCTCAAATAGACCTCAAAATCCTGGGGTAATGTGTGGGGACACAGTGGGCATTCTAGAAACAAGTAAGTTCTCTATACACAAAGCAGGTTTTATGCTATTGTGCTGCATAGGATATTTGGAAAGTTTTGTAAAATGCTGGTACATATAAAATAAGCAACCAGGGCATATGTTTGTGTGTGTGTGTGTGTGTCTGTTGCTTTTTAGCCGAGAGCAAAATAACCACAAGAAAATAAAAATTTTTAAATCCTTCTCTGGTTTTCCAGTCCCCGTATAGATAAGATGAATTTCAAAGGGTCCGTGCTAGTGGAAAGCTGGCTTAATATTAGAAATTAATGAGCTGAATTCCTCCCATATTTAACGTTCTTTTTATTACTAAGTTAAGAACCTACCAAGGCAAATTAATTATCTTGGACTCCGAGGTTGCCACTTAGAACACGTTTTTCAGTAGCGTGAGGGGTGGGGAGGAGGCTGGCGTGGGCAGGGAGGGGCCTCTGCCCTTGGCTCAGTGTTTCCCTGCAGACGGGACTTGGGGAGGGGCGCACACCTGCTCTCTCCAGGCGTGCGGGAGTCAGTCCTCTTCTCAGCTTCTCTTCCTCTTCTGGCTTGTGGAGCCAGCTGCACCTTCCCTCAACCCCACCTCCCTGGACATTCCCAGGTGCAGCGTGCAGCCAGGGACGGGGACAGGGACAGCTCAAGGTGCATCCCTGGAAGGGGAATGCCATTTACTATGTTTAAGTAAGCTGCACAAACCAATATCAGTTTCGTAACAAAGAAGGGGCTGACGTGGGGATGCAGCAGGTCAAGCTGCAGCCAGAGAGACCTGCATCCCATGTGGGCGCAGCTTTGAGTCCCGGCTCCTGCACTTCCAGTGCAGCTCCCGGCTGATGTGCCTGGGAAAGCAGTGGAAGACGGCATAGTGCTTGGGCCCCTGCACCCACGTGGGAGACCCAGAGGAAGTTCTTAGCTCCTGGTTTCTAATAGGCACAGCTCTGGCTGTTGTGGCCATTTGGGGAGTGAGCCAGCGGTTGGAAGATCTCTCTTTCTCTCTCTCTTTCTGTAACTCTGCCTTTCAAATAAATAAGCTAAGAATAGAACTATTTAAAGTTTGGGTCTGTTAAGAGGGAGAGTCATTTTTATAGCTGGTGAAAACTCTGGCAGACCCCTCTTTACCTTCTCAGTGCAATGACGAAGGTGATGTCGCAGCTGGGAGGAAGGAAAAGCGCCGACCGGCCTGGAAGGGAACCTCCAGTGACTGTGGCATCCACAGCCACTTTCCCCACGAGAACTCGCGCAGTTGCACCTGTACCTAAGCCATGTCATGAATTCTGAAATTCATCCTCTTTTTGCGAGTGGCTCTGCAGTGATTGGCGTGGCAAATGTCTGTGCTCCGGTCCAGGCAAACACAATGTGGACTCCCTTTGTGAATTCTCAGAGTGCGCGTGGTTAGAGACAGGGTGGGTGTGCTGGAAGGCACAGTCCATGAGCTTTGGGTTAGCTCTGCCCCCTTCTACAGAGTGACTGGAATTCATTTTTAGACTGAACATCAGCATTGCCTGCAGCTGGTGGCCCTGTGCATACAAGCATCTTTTATAATCTGGTCCCCTCCGCCTCCCCGGGTTCAGAGTTCCTCGCCGGTCCCTCCCTCCAACTCTTTCACGTCTCTTGGAAACGAAAGGATTAATTCATCTTAAAAACGGTTATCTTTGAAAATTCTGGAGTATTTTCTGGAATAATACACTTTGCTTCTCTTTTGTATACTGAGATTCCAATTTTCTTGTGGAATGGTAGAAGGGAAAGTTTTGATTTTTAGACATTTGCTTTTTTTTTTTTTTTTTTTTTTAGCCAACAACATTATTTATCAGGCCAAGGTTTTGATAAATTCTTTGCTTCAGTCCTTGGACAAGTCTTTAATATGCAGTTTGAAGTTATTTATGTAAGTTTGCAAAGTGGGGTACGTTTGCCCTAAGTGCTAGAACAGAGCCCCTGCTGGATTCTGGCAACCACAACCTCCACTCTCTGAGTCTACGGCTTGGCCAGGGACTGGGATCGCAGAAGTTGCCTTCGTGTTCCGTTCCTGCCCCTCCCAGCCACACACACAGCTGTGTTGAGCACACGGCGCTTCCGCTGCCCTCCGACCTGGGCAGCCAGCACCCTCTTTTGCGTGTTCCCCCAAGAGAGTGACGCGGGCTCGAGTGCTTCGCGCTAAAAAATGTGATTTATGTCCACATTCATAACTGTCCTCGCTCACACATCCTTTTCCGTTCTTCAGAATTTCAGGGGGACTTATCTTTTGGTGGGGCTTCTTTTCCTTTTTACTCCTCTCCTTACAACCACCAGGCTGTGGATCAGAGGTGTTGTGGAAATGGCTTTCCCAGGCCACAGCCCATGGAGCACACAGACTGTCGGGTGGACCATGTGCCTCCTCCGTCTACTGCTAACCATTCCCCCACCCTTTGTATTAAGCAAGGAAAGAGTGAACATTGGGCCTTTGTCTCGGACTTGCCAAAGAAGGAAGCAAAACACTCCAGTGTCTAGCCATGTCATTTACATGATTGGGTAAAAGGTCTTGTTTCCTGAGCTATTTTGATGTTTTTTAAATTGCTGGCTTAAAAACTGCTCATACACCTACAACTCTGGGAGGAAAAAAAAAAAAAAGGAAATTGGCTGAGCTTAGGATCTGGACACATGAAAATGAACAGATCTGAACAGGCTACAGTGGGGCTAATCACGCCCTCAAACATAATCCCCAGGAAAGCCCCCTCCCTTCTGGAAAAGTCCCACGTGGCTGGCTTGCCATGACCCTGTCCTTGAGTCAGGGGCCTGGCAAATGTGAAACGATTTTGCTATGCTGTTCTCCAATGCCTCCAGTGATTACTCCGGAGTTATCAGGCGAGGTCAGGGACAAGGCAGTAGGATCTGTCACCTCTGGAAAAAAATAAGATTTGAGGAGAGCCCAGTTTCTGAGCGGGATAATGCCACAGACACAGGAATGGGGAGGTCTCAGGGTTGCATGTAGATGCTGACTGTCACAATGGAAGGGCAGGGTTGGGGGGTGAGCACAGCTGCAGGCAACACTCCTCATCACTCAGGCTTTCAGCACCGTGAAAATGCACTCCCAGGACATAAATGTGTGGGGTGAAAATGCAGGGAGCACACCATGGGAGAAAGGGGAGAAGGAGCCGATTTCTGCTTGTGCTGCTCGGGTTTAGAACGTGCTGTGTTTCAAGTCGGTAGATGAGATTCTTGGAGGAAGCTCCCCCTGCCTTTCCCAAGGAATGTCTTCTGGACTTGGGCTTCACCACACTGGGAGCGCGGCCTGAACGAGCCGTGTAAATTAGGGCGCTTGTCACTCAGCGGCCCTGTGTGTGTTCCTATAGCAACCTCTCCCCTTCTGCTGGGCTGTATTGACCAGATATATTTTTAGTGATTACTCACAGCAGAATAAAAAATGATGGGGGGAAAAAAAACAGTAAGAGACACCGAAGGGCTGGATGGGAACTAAAGCTGCTCTGTGTTCTTTTTCTCTCCCAAGCTAACTGGTTGTAGATGTTCCTCTGCCTACAAATGAGAGTCAGGGATGCGCGATTCCTTGAATGAGAACCCCTGAGGTCCAGAAGCTTCCAGGCACAACCAGGGCTGTATCCTCACGCAGAACATCCGGCTTCTCGGACACGTGCGAGCCTGGGCCTGTGCAGTTGCCGGGTGCAGCTATGTTTCCTCCACCTGTGCTTGGAGCCACTGCACTGGGGAGAGGAGGCTGAATATTAATGAGTGATGTTTCTCCGAGCTGATGGAGAGTGAGCGCTCTTTACCTGTCAGAGCTGGCTCAGCCACTGCACGCTTGGTGAACAGATCCGGTGTTCACCGAGTCTGAAATTGACATTTATCTGACAATTTTTGTATTCCTATCAATGACTCACTGGGGATGTCAGTACACTGCTGGGGAAATTAAACATCCAATGTCTTTCTCATTTGTCCCGTGAAGATAAGGGTGAGGTGGGGTGTATGGTCGGGGTCTTTCTAGGATTGTTTGGATGTGAAGTGTAAACACTGCCTTGAGTAAAACAAGAGGAGTAATTCGCCCTCCTCTGTTGAGATATAAACCAATCCTGCCCTGGAAGGACCCATTATCAAAGTGGAGCAGAAAAGACCATAGGCAAGCAGGAACATTGTCAGGGGCAATCACAGGAAACAATGTCTGTCTCTCTCCTATATGGTAAATTTTGAAATAGTCACAGCTCTTTGAAACTGCAGTACTAACTTTTCATAGTAGTATAACCTGTTATTTTAATGGTAGGGCCATTTTAAATTTTTTTCAAATAAAGTAAGTAAATCCAAAGTATTTTTCCCAAAATTAAAATAGAGCAGTTGTAGAAGAATACAATTTCAATCAGACAGGCACACTCACACACACACACATACATCTGTACTTTAAGTTAAATAAATCTCAAAAAAAAGAGGAAACTAGCTGTTACTGATGTCAGCCATGTGCTTGCTAGACATCACTGGGACTATAGCTATTATATAGTATGTTTTATATATATATATATGTTATGTTGTATATATAAGTATGTTATATATATGTTATATATATAGTATGTTATATATTAAGAATTTGGCCACATTGCACTTAGCCAAGGCCACAGAAACCCAGAGACATGGCCTCTTGCACGTTCACTCCCTCTGGGTTTGTTAGCAGAATTCTCGTGACAGATGACAGCACATCTTGCAGGCACAAACACTGCACGCAGGAGTCCAGGAGGTCCCCCAGGCTGTGCCTTCCCTCTCATTCCCTTATCCCAAGTCCTTCCCCTTGTCGGTATCCCCAGTTCTACCGAATAATGAATGCCCGGTGCATCTGTGATCACAGGGTCCTCCGTTTTATCTGTGCCTCTTCTCAAAACGTGGATAGTCCAGAAGAGAGAGAATTTCAGTTGGTGCTGAACAAGTTTTACTCAATGAACCAGAGTAAATGTCAGTGTCCTGGCTAATCTCATTACCACACTGTATACTGCATACATCAATGTTGTATTGAATTTTGTACCTTTTTTGTTAATATCTTCCCCAAACCGGCAGCACACTTGGACTGAGACATTACTAGGTACTAAAAATGTCTTGTGTTTGACCCTTCGATTTTTGCTTTAAGGATTAAGTATCAGGGATTAAGCCAGGGCTCCTGGAAAGAAGAGAAGGGTGGTGTGTCAGACAAGGATTGTTTCCTGAAAGTAATTAGAGAAAATACACTGGATCTGTTACCGTCTTAGCCTACGCAGTCTCCTTTTTCAAAGTTAGTATTTACTTTCGTTGTCAGAGAATTAGAGCTGGAAGTTAGACAGAGACACACAACTTCCATCTCTGGTTCACTCCCCAGATGTCCATGATGTCCAGGCTGGCAGCCAGGCGTCCGATACAGGTCTCCTGTGTGGTGGCCAAAACCCAACCACTCCAAAGCCATTTGCACTGCCTCCCAGGATCTACACTACCAGGAACCTGGAGTCAGGCGTTGAACCAGGTTCTCTGACATGGGATGTGGGTGTCTCTAGGTAGGCGTCTGTTCTACCTAGAGATCCTCCTCTCCTGCCCTAACGGAGAGACGACCGCAGGACCCCACCTTCAGTGCTTGGGTTCTGGGCAGCAATGCCAGCTTTCTCTTTGTGGGCTCTTAGATTCAAGTCAAAAGCGGCAAAATAACTCAAATCCAGCCAATCAGAGTCCTTTTGAGGGATTTATCTGGATATTGAAATGCGTGTTTCTGTCTCTAAGCAGCACTGGTGATCATTAAGGGTTATCGTTTCTGCCGCTATAGAGAGAATAGGACAATAATTGGAAATGGGGGGAACGTGAGATTTCCTGATGACATCATTGCATTCCTAGCTCCAGCCGTGCCCAGGTTGTACTTTGTACAGATGCTCCAGCTGTAGGGGCCGTTTTGATCATTGTGGTTGGTTCTTTCAGTGGCGTCTGCCATTCATGGGGTACCAGGAACAGAGCCCGAGCATGGGCTGCAAGGGACGGCTGGATGGCAAAAAGCAGCTGGAGCCGACCCTGGTTTCTCCACTCCTTGTCGCCCTGGTGGTTTCTCGCCTCTGCTTCTTCATGAAGACTGTATTTCTCTCTTCTTCGAACGTGTCCTGAATGCACACTTGTGATGTCTCAGCGTCCACGTGTGGTGGCTTATCCCTCATGTATAACTTGGACTCGGCGATCGGATCCCGCTCTTCCTCAGGTCGCAGTGTAGCTCAGTGTCGCGGCATCTTTCTGATCGCAGTTGGAGTAGTCATGTTGTTTTCACCATTGTCGTTCTTAAACACCATTGCAACCTTCTCATCTGAACCCCCAGAGAAGGGGAACCCACTTGCTCTTACCCCTCATTCAGTTGCTGATCACTCACATAGGTTCACATGGTACCTCATCTTTCCTGGGTCCGCCTCTAGAGTAATGACTGGGATACAGGGTGACCTAGAGAAGGTAGCCCAAGAAGGCAGGGACTGGCACCTGAGATCTGGATAGTGATAATATCAACAGCCTTATTCACGTACCCAATAGATCCCAGGTTCTCTCTAGATTCTCGATATGTCAGCTTCTTCCTATTCCCATAGCCAATTTTTCAGCCTTAACCATTGCTTTCAATGACCTGATAAGTCTTTCTTCCTTTGTACTTTCTGGATTTGACCTTGACCATCCACACCTCGGGTCCTGGTATCTGACTTCCGAAGCTGCATGGGCATGGCTGATTGTGTGATTTGGAAGTGTGGGATGGCCCAACCCTATTGAGACCAGATTTGAAAAGTGGAAGATGCAGACGGGCACCCAGCATCCTCTCTGTCTTCTCCCGGTTTGTTCCATACAGACATGTGCACAGGGCAGGGAAGCCACATTGGGAGAAGGAATCATGTCTGGTGACAGAGGAACTGCTTCCACCCACTGAGGGGTTCAGGGCGCAGTTAGCGACCAGAACTGAGAAGGAGAAAGCTAGGAGATTGCCTTGTAACGGGGCGGCCTCTGCTGATCAAGGACACAGACAGGGAGAGGAGGGTGCTGACTTGCCTCCACCCTCTGACTCTCCACCCTTTCTCTGAAGGCAACGCCATCCTGTTGACGTGACCTCCGTGGGTCAGCAGCCCAGGGCAGGTGTGAGGTGAATCTGGAATCCTGCGCAGACTTTCCCTGACAGAATCAAGCAGTACAAAGAATTGAGGGAGACGAGGGAATTTGGCTATGATCGCCATTTAATAACATTTGTTGCTTTGTTTTGAGTTTATAATATTTCCTGGTGCAAGTCCTGCTGGAAATGATCTAATTTATATCTGGGAAGCAGTTGACCAGGCTAGTGCAAAAAGTTTGTGGACATGAAATTAAAGGATCCATTTGGCTCAAGAAAAATAAAAACCCATGCCTAGTTTTTCTCATATAGGCATTGGCCATGAATTCTTGGGAAGTCCTTTACGTACACAAATTTCAAGTGTTGCATTTCCCTGTGGGGCGGGTGCTTGGTCTGGTGGTTACGATGCTGGCTGAGACACGTGTGCCCATGGTGAAGTGCCCGTGGTTGATACCGGCCTCTGACTCCCAGCTCCAGCTTCCTGCTAATCCATACTGAGTGATGCTCAGGGGGTTAATGCTTGCAACACTTGAGCGAGACCGGAATAGGGTTCCAAGTCCAGGCTGTTTCAGGCATTTGGGAAGTGAACAAGTAAATGGAATCTCTCTCTGCCTCTCAAATCAGTGAATAAGAATTCTTTTGGTCCAAAATAAATCTATCTTTCACTTCATTTCCGTGATTTTTTAAAAGTACCCTTGTATGTTATCTAGCTTGATGCAGCTCTCTCTCTGATTGGCTCAAGAGAACTTTTGCTCTGTGTTTCTCTGCCCATCCTAGACCTGGCATTGTGATGCTGGGAAGAGATAGCTGTGTTTGGGTAAACATACCGGGTGTACCTAAATCCCGAATCATTGGGTTGTCCACTGGAAACGTTGGTTCTTTACCTTCTAAAATTTAAATTTCACAACTTCTAGAGGCAATTGGAATAAAATTAAAATCTCTCAACCTCAGTTTGCTATTAAATTGTTATTATTGACCAGGTGACTTCTACTTCAAAATTAATAATCTAAAGCATGGAGGTTTTATGAGTTAATGGAACCTTAGATAATATGTTTTTAGCCTCTATGCCCATTGGAACTTTATTTCACACTTTTCCTCTTGGAAATAGTACATTAGATTCTCTTGACTGGCTTGTTCACCTTTCAAGGGAATGAATTCTTTGCCCTGGGCCATACCACCCACGCCTCCTCTCTTATCCCCTCACACAGATTGGCCTACAGTTAAATTAATTCCACCTAAGGTATTTTTTCCTCACATTTTCAGCCCTTCACCACCTCAAGAAATCTTATTTTCACATTTTCGTTAAATCTCCTTTATCTCTAAAATAATCCCTTAAAGGGTTTTGATGCCGGGAGCCCACATTAGCTCCACATTGCCCCGTAGCCCTTCGGATTCTAGCTTTGAAATATTTGCAGATATTTCAAGTACCCTGTGCCACTGCTGCTAAATGACACACTTGGGAATAGGCTAGGGTGATTTCACTTCAGGGAGGTTTTATACTTCCTGTAATTACCTGAAGATATCTTGCATTATTAACCAGTCACTTCCAATCCTGGAAACAAAAGAGGGCGGACATGGAGGCTGCACAGTCCTCTGACCTCCCAGATTAAGAGCACTGTCTCAAGGTCACGCACCTGGTGATGGCCGGATGACCTTTCCTTGTTCTAGTTTTTGGAACAAATAAAAGCTTCACCAATTGCAATAACAGAACATCCTAAAACCCCAGAGGCACAGTCACACTGTGCTGGGCGACTGTGTCTGGGTGTTACCTTCAGGCTCCCTGAGGTCCTGACGCCAACACTGTCAGGGTTGCTTTTTGATTCCCCCCATGGATTCTTTACCACAGGCCCATCTGAAGGAAATGTGTGGTGGAGCCTCAAGTCTATCCGGTATACATGCCTACAAAATGACCTCACTCAAAATGCAGCGAGGACCACATTGCCTGCTCTGTTGATGTTTCTCCTGAATCTGTGCGCGGAAGACACTGCCATGCCGGGAAGGATGGATCCCACTCCTTGCTCTTTGTCACAGCTGGCAGGGCAGTCTGCACAAGGAAGGTGCCTTTTCCTTGCCTGTCTCCCGGCGAAGCTGCTTCTCCAAGTCCCTTCCCTCTCGTGTTCTGGCCCCCGGTGGCTGCCAGCCTATGACCTGGGATTTTCATTGTCTTCCATCTTCTTAGCTTCTGATGGAGATTGGTTGCTGGGAATTTTCAGAATAAAAACAAAAACCACACAAGTGTGAAAAGAGAAAAAGCTTTCTCCCACCTGACCAATGTTATCACTTTGATGTCTTTGCGTTACTGTGGGTTTGAATTTCTTAGACTAGTTTAAAAATAAGAAACACAAAAACACAAAGCCAAAATCTTTTTTTTTTGGAACAGTATCTTTCCAATGTAAATGTATGGAACATACTGATTCTATAAGCAAAGCGATTTTACCTAATGTGTGCAGGTTTGCTATCTCTACCTCTCATTTCTTTCCTTAGACAACCAGATAAACTGGTTTTGACTGACAGCATCATGAGGTGGCCAAGTTTCATCACCCAGCGCACCTGTGTACACCTCCTCGGACCCTGGCACGTGGCTGTCCCTCCCTCTCCTTGCCTGAACCCTGGCGTGCTTCAAGGCTTCCAGCCCCATTCAACTTCTTGTGACATTGTATCTTTCTTGTGCTGTCCTTGGTATTTTCCTCTCTGCATTTTGGATAGTCTCTGAGTAGGTCATATGTTTTCTTGAGGCTCTCAGGATTTTCTTAAATCTCTCTTTTTTTTTTCTGAAAAGGAACAAGGTTCTTAGGTACTTAGTATCAGAGTACTAGTATTCCCAACATATTACTTGAACACTTTTGTAAGTATCAGTCCCTGGGCATTGTGACTTGTACACACCAAGTGCCAGTCCTCATGTCAGCTCTGGTCTACCTTGGTAAGGGTTTGTGTGTGTGTGTGTATGTTTTTCTACTTTATTACAGAAAATTGTGTCAATGATTTATACACACTTTGTGTGTGACACAGATAATCAACAGAATTGTTGAGTTGTGCAGGTTCATATCGTTGACTTTTTAAGATAGCAATGTCGATTATCTTCTAAAGACTGGTTTTAAAAATGGTCTGTCTCAGGGTGGTGCTGTGGCAAAGCAGGTAAAGCCGCCACCTGCAGTGCTGGCGTCCTATACGGGTACAGATTTGAGACCTGGCTGCTCCACTTCCGAACCAGCTCTCTGCTGTGGCCTGGGAAAGCAGTAGAAGATGGCCCAAGTCCTTGGGCCCCTGTACCCACGTGGGAGACCCGGAAGAAGCTCCTGGCTCCTGGCTTCGGATCTGCCCAGCTCTGGCTGTTATGGCCATTTGGGGAGTGAACCAGTGGATGGAAGACCCCACTCCCCTCCTCTCTCTGCCTCTGATTCTCTTACTCTGCCTTTCAAATAAATAAATAAATCTTTTTAAAAATGGTGCGTGTGTGTGTGTGTGTGTGACTGTTTTTGCAGAGAAATTTTTACCCCTAATTGCTTAGACCAAAAATTATATTTCTTCACAACTTCAAATTCCCACACCTTTTCCAGCTCTGTAAGAGTTATGGTGTGTGCATGCATGTGTGTGTAATATGCATACTGCTTGTGTATATCCTTTGTCATTTCCTTTACACCTGATACTGAGCCTTTAACATGTGTGTGAATATTGGTAGTGCAGGTGTATTATAAACGCTCACGTGTTCTGTTGATCTGTGTGAACATCCTCATTACGTTCATCTGTGTTCCTGTTCACAAAGATTCATGGGAGTTAAGTCTTTTCCTTTGTGCTGTTACAAAAACCTCTGCTTTGTGTATTTTTGCGCCTATCCTTTGCATATGTGAGGATTTGTCTCAGGTGTATACATAGGAATAAGTTGCTGTATACTCTTTCACTTCTCAGTGTTTTACAAGTAACCCTCTCATTGGCTTCAGCAATTTCACTGTACTAGTAACGTGTGAGGATTTTAACTCCCGTACATGCGTTATCTACTGTCAGACTCTTAGTGGTTTTTGGTCTATTGCATACAAAATGGTATTATGGTCTGATTTTATTATGCATTTCTTTGATAACTGATGATAATATTTCATAACCTGTTGGTTTGCATTCTGACAAAGTTCTGTGGATAGTCCATCTGATCAGTTTTTCTATTTACTTTTTTTTTCCCTATATACCCTTATATAGGGCACTTATTTATTTTGAAAATGGTCTTCTTGGAGCAGGCGCTGTGGTGTGTAAATTTTGTTGACAGATTCCTTGAAAAAATTCTTGATTCTTTGCTTTTATTTTTAGTTTTTTGTAAGTCACTTAAAAAAATGTAGTTGGGGATTTTGTTTGGAACTACAACTAATTTTAGATTTATCTGAGGAACATTAATTTCTTTGTGCTGTCGAGTTTTTACTTAGGAGTATGTATATCTTTCAAAAGTTTATATCTTTTTTTTTTTTGACAGGCAGAGTGGATAGTGAGGGAGAGACAGAGAAAGATCTTCCTTTTTGCCGTTGGTTCACCCTCCAATGGCCACCACGGCCGGCGCATCGCGCTGATCCGAAGCCAGGAGCCAGGTGCTTCTCCCGGTCTTCAAAAGTTTATATCTTTTTAAATGTGACTTAGTCATTTTATCTTCATGCCATTCACATCACTTATGTTTAGTCTAGTGCCTTATACTTTCTATGTTGCCATAGAAAAGTGGTGCACTGTATTTAATAAGAGTTTCTCTTGTATGGCTACTGTACAGAGATGCAGTTAATTGCTGTGTATTATTTTTATATCTAGCAATCTCTCCAGTCGACTGTATTTCCTACACTGATTTTCTGCAGAGTAGCTTATTTTCCTATTCAGATATTTTGTCACATGCCAACATTCGCAGTTGATCTTTCCTGTCCTTACGCCTGACAGTGCGGAGCTGGCAAAATAGTCCTGGATCTGGATTGCATGGTTTTGGTCTGTGAAGTGGAGGGGAGATGGATTTCTACTTCTTTCAATCATTGTCCTTAGTGCAGCAGAATCCAGTTCCTGGCAGGTGCATCCAGATTGACTTGGGGCTGGGGTACAGGAATGTACCACAGGGAGGACTTGGAGTTTCCAACGCTGTAGTGGTCAGACTCCTTGAAGAAGGAAAATTCATTTTCCTTGATCGTCAAGCAAGTATGACACAGAATGTAAACGAGAGATGGGGTAACGTGGTATTGCCCCGCCCTAAGCTTGCCTGTAAAGGAAGTCGGAACACAGGAGGTCAGAGCCAAGGAGAAAGTGTGGACTGGGTTTGAGCAGAACCTTGCTCGTGCAAGGCTCAGTGACACCCTTGCTAAGCTTTGCCGTTGTCGTAGCCGATAAGCTATAGTTTTTGACTAACTCACTTGAAGTTTTATTATTGTCCCCCTGCCCCTTCTTACGTGTGACATCACCTCCACCGTCAGATAACACTGAACAAAGAGAAGAAAAGAGAGCAGATGATGTAAGCACTGGCCCAGGCGCCTCTGAGCGTCACTCGTTCTCAGGTGTGACGTCAGATCAGATCACCTGCGTCTGCCTTGATGTCAGGTCTTGGTTGGTCTTCTTACAATTTGGACTCCTTTTAAAGTCTGCGTGTTTCCAGGGCTTAGAGCTTGGAGTATTTCTTGAGACCACAGGCATTTCAAAGATAATAGAGACAGAATGACTTAGGCAGTCAGGTAAATTTATATTGGATTTAATGTTATGTTATTTGGATAAAATATAAAAAATTAAATAGAAATGTCACTGAATAGGAGCCATGTGCCATACTTTAACATTTATGACAGCCGTTGGTTTAATAAAAATCAAGTGGACAAAAGCAAAATGAATCCTGTGGAAAAGCACTGCTTAAGGATTCTGCAGACTTTAAAAATGATCATTCCGTCTTCCTTGCAGGGACCCACCGTTGAGTGTCTCTCCTTGCACAGTTGAATGAGCACGTGTTTAAGAGGTGAGGAAAACATCAGTGAAGTTATATTTAGCTTGGATCGGAACATTCTGCATCGTGATTACCGGTGAGATTAGGTGTACGTATAGAGGGGAAGTTAATTGACCCTTAATTATTACTGTTACTGCTGGATTCTGGGAAGTCACCCGGTCTCCACTGAGGTTTGTCAGAATAACTGAGTGCGTTATTGTTGGCTGTTCCTGGGAGACAGTGGACTCGGCAAGGATGTTGTTTGTAGACATCTCCAGGAAGTCTTTTTCTATCACAGTAGTGTGGTTATTCATTGCTTGTAAGCTTTCTCTGTGACACTGTAAGTTCCAAAAAGACACTAGCTGTTTTACATATGTGGCTCTCTCTTGTTAGGTGGCACACGTTAAGCACTGAATCAACACTTATTGATTAAATCAATTGATCAGAGATGGCTCCTTGGATTAGGTAGGTCAGTATTATCTTGTTAACAGTTGGGGTGCAGTTAGGATTGAGCACACTCAGGTAGTAGACAGCATAACTGATTCGTTCACTTGTTTATTGTTAGCTGAGCATTTAAAGACCGAAGGGACTTTTTGGCAAGTGTTCCCAGGTATGCACACACCCGACGATGCACCTGACATTGAGGGTGTGTGCAGCTTCTGGAGTCTCTGGCTAGGCTGCGGTTTGCCTTGTGCCCCAGCAGCTTTGCACCTTTTAGAAACCGTGAAGAGAAGGGAAGGAGAAGGAGCTGTCATCTCACCCGTTTCGTCTCTTCCCCAGAACATTCTAGAATCCGAGGCATCAGCGCTCTCCACCTGGGTACAGAAATATTTTCAGAGGCCAACTTAGCTATGTGTGTAGGTTTACATTTTGTTGGCTACTGGTGTTACGTTTTTTGGCATATTACTTCAGGGCAAGTTTTCTGGCCTGTTACTTAAAAATGCAGGTAACCCTGATACAACTTCCTTCCTCGTGGAACAATACTTTTTCCATTTTGCATTCCCAGCCATGGAAAAGCAAATTTTCTTCAGAATGCATTTCCATTTTTTTTTCAAGGCTTCAATGAGGGGCAAGAAAAAAGGATAGCGCTCTAAAAAAAAAATGTTAAATCCAGCCGAGGATGTGTTTTTATAACGGATGCAAAAATTGTAGGGTGAGAGGTTTATGACGGCAAACCTGATTTTTTTTTTAACTCTGCACAATCGCAGAGTGTAGTGCCGTAATTCTACTCATTCATTTTAAGCAAAATTAATTATTAGGATCAAACCCAAAAGCAAAAAGAAGAAAGACTATACAGTGTGCTTGTCACACGGGGGGACAATGTGCAGTGTGGAAAATAAAAGGCTGCCAGTGTCCCTCGGAGAATCCACTCAGGTCGAGGGGGTCCCAGAGCAAAACCGAAAGCCCTCGCTAAGACCAGCCGCCCACTCAGGCGCCGTGGCAGGGATGAGGTCCAGCGTCTGTGTCCTGTGAAGATGGCCGGGGAAGGGGGTAGCAGTTGTTGCTGAATGAACGCGAGGTGGGACAAACCCTGAAGGCTGCGTTTGGTTCAGGACGGAGCCCCTGTGAAGTCCGTGCGGGCTGATTGGAGGGTCTCCTGCTAACGTACAGGGTGGGCAGCACAGCGAGAGCCTCAGTTAGACGTCTGGTCCTCCACCACCTTCGTGCTCACAGCGTTGGCCAATTAACTCTCATCAAGCCATATCTGGGACATCCGTGGGTCACAAATGGCACATGTAAGAACCCACGCTATTTCTGCAAAAATACAGACTTTTAAATTTCTATGGAGATTGTTTTTCCAGAGCAGAACTTCTGCTGATTAGTTAAGTGTGTGGAAGAAAACACAAACAATTGTCTACATTAGGGAAATTTTTTTGTTTGTGTGTCAGGTGGATTTTTGAAATACTGGTAGTAAGTGTAATAAATCCTTTGAAACTTTCTTTGCTAGACCATATAGAAGCAAATAGTCTATCTCTCAGGACTTTGAAATATGAGTTTGAATTCAACATTGAGCAAAAATCTAAGTATAGATTACTTAGATTATAGATTACATAAAACTTCTGAAAGTATTAATTTTGAGTAGAGTTATATTCAGAATATTTTCTTTTTTATTTTTTTAAAGATTTATTTATTTATTTATTTGAAAGTCAGAATTACACACAGAGAGGCGGGGGGGGGGGGGGGGGAGGTCTTCCATCCAATGGTTCACTCCCCAGTTGGCCGCAACGGCTGGAGCTATGCTGATCCAAAGCCAGGATCAGGAGCTTCCTCTGGGTCTCCCACGTGGGTGGGCCCAAGGACTTGGGCCATCTTCTACTGCTATCCCAGGCCACAGCAGAGAGCTGGATCAGAAGAGGAGCAGCTGGGACTAGAACTGGTGCCCATGTGGGATGCCGGCGCTTCAGGCCAGGGTGTTAACCCGCTGCACCACAGCACCAGCCCCCAGAATATTTTCATGGAAATACTTTATAGTGTTGACACATTAAGCACAAATGCATTTAAATGTGAAAAAAAAATTTAGTTAAAATATTTTAAAGGCGTAATAGAGAGGACAAGAGAGAGAGAGGGAGAGAGAGTGCTTCCATCTGCTGGTTCTTTGACCAAATGGTCACAATGGTCAGGGCTGGACCAGGCCTAAGCTAGGAGAATGGAGCTCCAGCTGGGTCTCCCACCTGGGTGGCAGGGGCCCAAGTACTTGGGCCATTCTGTGCTGCTGTCCCAGGGTTTCTGGATGGGAAGTGGAGCAGCCGGGACTGGCACCAAGGGTCTCATCTGGCTGTCAGCATGACAAGCAGCGACTTAACTACGTGCTACGATGCTGGCTCCTCAAGTGGTTTAATTCTGAGATGGACGTTTGGCCCAGCAGTTGAAGCACAGGGTAGGACACTTGTGTCCCATGTTGGAGTGGACGGGTTCAGTGCCCAGCTCTGGCTGCTGGCTCCAGTTCCCTGTGCATGTAGACCCTGGGAGGCAGCAACAGTGGCCCGAGTGGTTTCCTTCCTGCTGCCCACGTGAGAGACCTGGACCGAGTCTCTCAGACCTTTGGGCTTGGCTTGTAGGCATTTGGGGTGTGAATTGGGGGGTGGCAAAACTCTCTCTCTCTCTCCCTCTCTCTCTGCCTTTCAAATAAATAAGCCCCTTTGAAATGCATTAACTGAAACTATTTACAAGATGTTCTGTAAGATGAACTAAAGTGATACAGTGAGTAGCTTCCTCTACAAGATAGCCATATCAATGAAAAGCCAGTGTGGGGCAGCAAGTATTTAGCCTAGCAATTCAGGCGCCCACTGAGACAACAGCATACCCTGTGGGGGAGCCTGGGTTCCAGTGCTGGCTCCACAGCCTGACCCTTGCTCCCACCAACACAGTCCCAACCCTGAGAAGCAGCAGGGATGACTCCAGTGGGTGGGTCTCTGCCACCCACGTGGGAGACCCGGATTGAGTTCCTGGCTCCTGGCTGGACTTCTAGCTCCAGCCATTGTAGGCCTTTGGGAAGCGGTCCAGTGGATAGGAGCTCTGTCTGTCTGCCTCTTTGTCTCTGCCTTTCAAATACATACATACATACATATTTCCACATTAAAAAAAAAATCACTGTGCTTGTTCAGAGAAAGGAGCAGGTATTTTAATTTTGGGAACCAAGGGCCTGGACAAATAGAACAGAATTCAACAGTATTAATCATAACTTTGGTGAAGCTAAGACGTTTTCCTGGAACCTTTCTTCAGCACATATGTGATGACCAGGACAGCACATTTATTCTTTGTGCAATTCTTCATCATGAAATTCTTCAGTACTGAATAACCAGAGAGGGCTATATTTCTTTACAATGTCAAATGTACCGTGTGGCCTTCAATGCGATGCAGATATTTGATGTTTTGACATAAAAATAATTCTTTTATTTGGACAACTTGGCTTGGGTGTATTGTTTTTCTTTACCAATATTCTTCTTCCCTCCCTCCCTTCCTTCCTTCTTTCCTTCCACTCTTTCTTTCTCTCTTTTTTTTTAAGATTTTATTTATATAATTGGAAGGTAGAGTTACAGAGAGAGGGAAAGCCAGAGAGAGAAAAAAAAAATCTTCCACCCACTAGTTCACTGCCCAGAGGGCCACAACTCCCTGGCCTGGGCCAGGCCAATGCCAGAGACCTGGAACTGCGTCCGGACCTCCCACGTGGGTGGTAGGTTCCAAGTACTTGGGCTGTCTTCCACGGCTTTGCCAGGCGCATTAGTAGAGTTGGAGTGGAAGTGAAACAGCCGGGATGCTAGCTGGTGCTCATATGGGATGCTGGCATCACAGGTGGTGGCTTAACCTGCTGCACCCCAACGTCTACCCCTCCACCAGTGTTCTTAATGGAGCGAAGAAACCCACCCTGACGGTCACCACTATTGACAAATCGCAGCTTCCCTGTGGCCTGACCTCGCACCAGATTCGCTTCATCCGTTCCTGAGATCTCTATTTCTCCTACTAATTTGTAAGACTTCCTCTCCCTTTTCTTTTCAAAGGAAAGGTTTTACGGATATTTAGCAATTTAAATACCAGAAACTACAGGAGCACATTTCATTAAGGACGTCAAATGCTGCTTCGTTGGGAGTTCATTTAGAATTCAGATACACTGCCAAGTGCAATCTCTAGCTCAGTGCACGGCACTTCTGAGTGTGCCTGGCTCACCCATTTTGGGGAGGGGGAGGGGCAAGTGTGATCAGATACTGTGTTTGTCATCAGTGGATACTTTCTTTGTCCATGGACCATTCACCAAGCCCATACTCACCGCCTGTATATCTGTACTAGCAGGGTTTCATTGTCACAGACATTCATTTTTGCGAGTGTTTTGTGCATTTGGCTGATCGTGGGACAAACACGGGAGGCCAGCAAAACCCAGAGTACAGCATGTGTGTCTTGAGCCACCTCCTCTAGGAACAGGTGGCCCTATCTGGATGCAAGATTCTCTTTGGGCTCGACTGTGCCAATAAGCCAGGATTTGCAACTGATGATTTACATGATCTGTACATGCCCAGTTGTACAGATCTTCACAGAGCAGTCTGAGATACGTGAGCTGGTTAGCAAAACATGCTACTATGCATTGTTTCTTTATGAAGGAAAACAAGTTCTTAAGTGTCGTCTTCACCAGGTCACTTGATGTTCAGAGCTCTACAGTGGCTTTCCGCTGTCCTCCTTGTGAGCCCTAAGCGATCTGTGGGTGCAGAAAGCAAGTGCGGTGATCAGAATCGGCTGCTCTTGCTTCTGATGCACTACAGGGAGTTTTGTTTATGGACAATGCACCGCTTCGGTTGCCCGTGACTTCAGGATGCCTTTCCACGGGAGGTCTCCTCCCAGGCTGCTCTCTCTCCTCCCACTCGTGTCCCACTTTTTTTTTTTTAACTTTTATTTAATGAATATAAATTTCCAGTGTACAGCTTATGGATTACAATGGCTTCCCCCGCCCCATAACTTCCCTCCCACCCGCAACCCTCCCCTCTCCCGCTCCCTCTCCCCTTCCATTTGCATCAAGATTCATTTTCAATTCTCTTTATATACAGAAGATCAATTTAGTATAAAGATTTCAACAGTTTGCACCCACATAGAAACACAAAGTGAAACATACTGTTTGAGTACTAGTTATAGCATTAAATCACAATGTACAGCACATTAAGGACAGAGATCCCACATGAGGAGCAAGGGCACAGTGGCTCCTGTTGTTGACCCAACAAATTGACACTCTAGTTGATGGTGCCAGTAACCATCCTAGGCTGTCGTCATGAGTTGCCAAGGCTATGGAAGCCTTCCAAGTTTGCCGACTCTGATCATATTTAGACAAGGTCATAAAAGACAGAGTGATGATAGTAACCAATGATCCTAAGAGTGGCATTTACCAGGTTTGAACAATTATACAGCATTAAGTGGGGAAGAGGACCATCAGTACACACATGTTGGGAGTAGAGCCATTGGTGGTAGAGTAGAGGTTATGATTACAAAGAAATGAGGCCCAAGTGCACTAGACAGGGCCTAGAACAAAGGACAGAGTCATTACTAGAGGAGCTAAGAAAGGTGCTGTCTAAGCTACAAGTAATTTTTCTGATTGAGAGGCAAATAGAACCTGATAGAAGGGGCTTGATAATAATCTGTTGGGCTTTAGGCCTTGTAAATTCAGAGGCCCAGACCTATCTATCTCTTCACATGGGGTATATCCTAAGGGAGGTGTGAACCTCCTAGGGGAAGGCACTCTGTTGACTTTCATTACTTGGCTGGCCTGGGAGGAGAGCTGGCCAGGTAAAGGCAGGTGGCATCTCTAACAAGAAATTTACAGTTCTGCCTGCAATGTTGCTGACCCTACTTGACCATCCCCTCAGCTGCAGTGGTCACTTTGGAAGTTGGGCTGAGTGAAGGGCTTTTCAGCTTAGAGCCAATAAGATCTGTGGCTCTGACCTGGGCATCCTTCGACTCCAGGGCAGGTCCATTTCCAGTGATCCAACTCTTAGCAGAGCTGCCAGGGCTCTTCACAAGCTGACTTACCACATTGAAAGCCACTGCAGTAGACTGGCCTGTTGGGTCTCCTTGAAGGCAGATCACTGTACAGATCAGCCATTAATAGGCCTGCCACCCATTGCTTCTGATGCCAAGCTTTCTTTTCCTCCTGGTTTGTGTTAAAGCAGACCAGAGGATGCAAGTCAAGGGAGTGCCCAAGTCCCATCTCTAATCTTCGGAGGCCTGAACTACAAGTCTATAGTCACAGGCATGTTCTGTAGTAGTTTTTCTAAGGTAGACAATGCCCATGAGGAAAATTATATTCTCACTTTAAAACTTTCTTTCCCTTTGGTCTAAAAGGGAGGTTTTTTCTACTTACTGTATACTTCGCTGATGGCGAAGTGAATCTAGCTATGAGATTATTATTTGAGTTCTTATTTTGGCTATGCTATTGCAGAAAAATGTTAGCCATCTCTTTTATAAGGTCTAAAGATTAAATTGTGCATCCTACAGATTCCTTCATAATAGAATTAGTTTCCTACCTTGAAGAGAATAGAGAAATGAAAGAACAAGTTGGGCTTAGAATAGAGAAATGAGGGAGCAAGTCCTAGATCGCTTGCTGACAATAGCAATATCACATGAATACTTAGCAAACCGTTTCAACCATTAGATAACAACTTAAGAAAACATTTACCAGAAGGTCCAATGCCTTCTATAAATTTTAAGAATCATGTATTTGAAAACACCTCTTAAATATCTAACATGGTGTAGTTTGTTTAGCCAGTAAACTTAAGCACAACCATCTAAAATGTTTTTAGTTTCTTTCTACCAACAAGTCTAAAACATATGATACACAGATTCAGGTCCCACAAATTAAAATGTATCTTTGTCCCACTTTTTACGAGGCGTTTGATGAGAATGTACTTGCCCCAGACATCTCCAGGTTAGCAGTCTCCCACTCTGTTCCTCTTTGTTCCAGAAGCCTGCAGCACGGGGATGGACATCTGTATTTCTGCTTTCATTTGTGTTTCGTCATCCAGGTTGAAATCCCAGGAGAATCTCTTCTAGTTGTGCTTTCCCAAGGCACATGTTTCACAGAGAAGTGGGGATGCTGGGTGGGCTTGTCGAGGTTTCACTGTAACCCCTAAGGATTCCTGTTCGTGTGACGCTTAATGGGATCTCTCCAGGCCATAGAGCCTTGGGAGCTGGTGTGAGTGGGTGATTATTTGGCACTGATTTCTCATGTTAACATTTCTTTTTGTAATCACTTCCTCTTACAAGTGTGCTTCCGCGTCTCCTGGGTGGTAAGGCTCAGAGGCGAGACTGTCGAGCAGGGAGAATGCTCTCTGTAAGAGTTCTACTGCTGACCGCCATGACCGTGAGACTCTGGGAGGGATGCTAATGTCCAGTTAATGCGCCATGGAGGCTGCAGATGGGCCTGCACCTGCCTCTGGGTGTGTTTCCGGGGCCGGGGTTGGTGTATAGGAGAGTGTGAACAATTGTCATTCTATCCAGATGCTTCCTGTGGTGTCTGTCACCTGAAACTCCTGGTCTGTGTTACAGCCCAGAGCAGTTGCTCCCAGAAGACCAAACATTCTTTCCAGGACCGGAAATTCAATTGACTTCCCTGCCCGTGCCCCCAGGGGAGGTGCCCGGGAGAGTCTGGGGGCAGGGTTGGACGTGTGTGAGTTATAGCCTGTCACCTTCAGGATTCACATGTGTTGTTGTTCTGTCCCCAGTGGAGGCACCGCCTCTGTCCTCTGACCACGCTGTCCTGTGGACGGAAGACAAATGGTTCCAGGTTCTGCTCTAGCTAAGCACAGGCATTTAAAAAATGCCCTTCTTCCTGTCTAGTTTGAGTGCCACAGAACCATATTGACAACATCTACGGATTCACATCTACACGTCATCAATGATCAGTTAAAAAATACTCGGGCAACGGCTGAGGTTTTCCAGCACCCTCTTCCATGTCTGACCCACACCATTCCTTTGTACTTTAGTACTAACGGGTACCTTCATTGGAAGTGGCTTTGAAGAAGCAGTTTTTGTCATAATTCAAGGTATAGAATGATGAGACTGATGTGTTGCAGCAGGTTAAGCCGCTCCCTGCTATGCCAGCATCCCATATCAGAGCGCTCCTTTGAGTCCTCACTGCTCCACTTCCAATCCAGCTCCCTGCTACAGTGCCTGGGAGAGCAGTAGAAGATGGCACAGGTGCTTGGGCACATGTCCCCCACATGGGAGACCCCCATGGAATTCCAGGCTCTGGACTTCAGCCTGGCCCAGCCCTGTGTGGTGCATCCATTTGGAAAGTGACCTAGGAGATGTGTCTGTCTGTCT
Source organism: Lepus europaeus (assembly GCF_033115175.1). Taxonomy (NCBI): domain Eukaryota; kingdom Metazoa; phylum Chordata; class Mammalia; order Lagomorpha; family Leporidae; genus Lepus; species Lepus europaeus. Next base: position 160,107,037 of record NC_084830.1, on the reverse strand, counting down.
GTCTGTCTGTCTCATTCAAATAAATAAAAAACAAATCTTAAAGTAAAACAAAGTGTATCATGATAAAGTCACACTTAACTGTATTTTTCTCTCAGTGGCCAAGCAGGAAATAAAGATCACATGTTTCACACCTAAGCTACACCTTGTCCTGAAATGCGGGTGTCATGACGGTTAAGGTTGTTGTGAAAATGTAGCCTCTTGACTCGGGAGCACGCGCTCAGGGACGTTGCATTTTACGTTAGGGTATCTGGTCACAGCCCTCATACTGAAGCGCGTGTTGAGTGAACGAGATCCAGTGCAGTGTGTGCCTCTGTCCGGGGGAGCTGTGCTCTCCTTCCTGAACGAGGCTCAGGACACCTCTCCGAGGGCGGATAGGACCCTCACTCCAGTCTCCTCGGACAGACACCCCACTTGCTGTTGGCACTCACCATATGCCGACATCTGGTTGTGGGAAAGAGCAAAGTCCTTGCATGGGATACAGTACTAGATTGCAGTGGGATCTTAGAGGTAACAATTTATCTGCCTCTTACACCTTAAAAAATGAGGAGGACTTAATATTGTAAAAAAACAATAAGTGAAAAAGAGCAGAGCCTACGTTCTCCCACCTGGAAAAAACACAGGATGCCTTTTGGCAGCAGAATCCTGTGTCTCTCCAGTGGAATGGGCAGATTGATGTATTTTGGCCTCTCACCTGCATGACTGGGAACAGACCCTCAGTTCCCTTGTTCTTCAGCTGGCTCAGCCCTGCGCTGTCCCGACTGTTGGCTGCACCACCATCTTACAGCTCCAGCCATTAGCCCAGGCTCTCCCCACTGTCTCAAGAGTTCAGCCCTGTTCCAAACCTTCCCAAGCCACACCGCTATCCATAGCAATCAGCTGCTGGCCCAAGCTTTGCCCAGTATCTCAAAAGCTCAACCTTAGCTCAGAGCCCCCCAAGTCCTCCCAACGACTTTATGCTGTGTGAGCCACCAGTTTGTGCAAGAAAGGACCCTCGGCTGTGTGCTCACAGGTGGCTCTCTGCCATGCGTTCACAGGGAGTGAGCACCTGTCAGGCTGTTCCCTGCATGGACCCGTTCTGGCCGTGAGTCCCTGCTCGGTCTCCTCTTTGTCCTGCTCTTCTTTCCTGGGACTTTCTGTCTCATCTCCCCTTCTTCCCCTGGGTGTTGCTAGGACGGCTGCCTGCATCTGTTTGCTGTGGCCATCCTGACACAGCACCCTCACTGGGTGACTTAAACCCATGCCTCATGGCATTGGAGCGTTGATGTCAAGGTGCCAGCGGGTAGATTTCTCCCAGAATTTCTCTGCTTGGCTTGTGGATGCTGACTTCGTGTGATCTCCGCCTGATGCTTAGGTCCTAACCTCTTCTCTGAATAAGGACATCGTCCTGTTGGATCAGGCTCCATCCTAAATACCTCATCTCAACTTCACTGTCTCCTTAAAGGCCTCATCCATGAATACAGTCACATGTTGGGGTGCTAGAGGTTACAGCTGCAGCAGGTGAGCCACTGGGGGAGGGAGGGGCATGGTGTAGCACACGACAGAGTCCTGCTGGGAATCACACACATTTCTCTATGAGATGTGGGGAGAGCTACAGTTGCTGTTCACTCCCTCATTGAAAGCAAATGAAGAAAGAGTGACCACACTGCTTTTGGGGTTGCTACATTTAATGTTCACGTTCCAGAGAGCAGAAAAGTGAATGTTCACACGTTCTTTCAGTTTTTCTGGTTGTCAGACTACATCACTACCCTTGGTTTTCAAACACAGCTTTTTTTTTATATATAAGATTTATGCATGTATGTATGTATGTATTTGAAGCAACAGAGAGACAGAGGTAGAGAATGAGTGAGTGAGTGAGGGAGGGAGGGAGGGAGAGAGAGAGAGAGAGAGAGAGAGAGAGAGAGAGAGAGAGAGAGAGGTCTTCCATCTGTTGGCCGACTCCTTAAGTGGCTACAACAGCCAGGACGGGCCGAGCTGAAGCCAGGAGGTGGGAACTCCACCAGGTGTCTCACATGGGTCTCAGGGACACAGGTACTTCTGTCATCTGCTGCTGCCTCCCCAAGCCCACTAGCAGGAAGCTGGATTGGAAGCCGAGCATCCAGGAGTTGAACCTGGCACTGTGATATGGGATGCCGGGGTTGCAATTGACAGCTTAAACTACTGTGTCCCAGTGCCAGCCCTCAGACAGAATTTCCCAGCCCACTTAACATACCTGGAGAACTTAGAAGACATCATGTAACTCGCATGATGTTACTGAGAAAACCGCCTCCATTGTGCAGCTCTTCACTGTGGCTATCTAAGCATGGGTGGATCTGTTAGAAAGACAAACATATTCTCATTTGGTTAATTCAACTGTATTTAATTGGGAGCTAAGTGAAAGCATTTTTTTTTTTAAATGAAAAACATTTGTTCTGCAATCAGTATATCAGATAACTCTCGGGACTGGAACCCAAGGTTGAAGTTTCTGCTTTATTTACATTTCTTGTGACACTTTAAGCACTGTCACAGTGAGCAGTTCCCTGGCACAAATCCCTATGTGAACTTTTTTGTTCAAATTGGTGTATTTTAAACTTATCAGGAATTACTTTATCTCTCTGTTTCTCTGCTTTGTGTACTTAAATTTGTTTCAAAAGGTAAAAAGCATTAAAGGGAAATTTGTTTTTGAAATATTGTGTCAGTTGCAAAAAGAATGAGTTGCATACGGCCCACTCACCCAATGTCAAATGATAAGGCATTCTTAAAGATAAGTTATTTTCTAAGGAATATAATTTTCCTAAAATCTGTGCAAGTCCAGCTCTGTGGCCCATGAATAGCAAACCACACACATGTCCCCCAAAGGGGCTTAGATAATTAGCCAGCTTGTGGCAAAGTGGATGCACTTTTGAGTCGTCTCAGTGTAAAAGAACTTCGATTAACTAATTAAGAGCCTGGGACGGCCTGGTGGACGTGGCTTTGTTTATTCCTGTCTCGGAGGAGCGCAGTAACAAACAGCCTCTGTATGTGAACCTGTGTGCTCACGCAGGCAGCTGGCCCACCCGCTCGCATCTCAGCGTCTCCTCCTGCAGATTTGTCTTCCAGCGCTATTTAGACGATTTATGGATCTTTAAAATCACGGGAAAGTGGAGAGATTTCAACTAATTGCTCGATAATTGCTTTCTCCAATTTTTAAAGCTTTTAAGCACTCAAGAAAAATGAAAAGATGAGGAAGGATTATCCATTTGTACATAGCGAAATGGTTTATTATTTGTTCTGCGTTCTCTGGCTGCTCTTTGTGGCGGACCCTGCGCTGCTGAAGAGGCGTCTCGGGCTTTGGCTAAGTAGCCCCTCTCACCTCATGGCTGTGCACCTTGCGCTACTGCTGCTGCTGCAGACTCAATGTCTGTTCTCCCCGAAGCCAGCTATTCATTGAGTTCCTACCAGGGGCGGGGCAGCTTTTACCTGCAAAGGGCCATCTTGATATTTCTTTTTTTTTTTAATTTTTAATTTTTATTTTTTTTTATTTTTGACAGGCAGAGTGGACAGTGAGAGAGAGACAGAGAGAAAGGTCTTCCTTTGCCGTTGGTTCACCCTCCAATGGCCGCCGCGGTAGCGCGCTGCAGCCGGCGCACCGCGCTGATCCGATGGCAGGAGCCAGGTGCTTCTCCTGGTCTCCCATGGGGTGCAGGGCCCAAGCACTTGGGCCATCCTCCACTGCACTCCCTGGCCACAGCAGAGAGCTGGCCTGGAAGAGGGGCAACCGGGACAGGATCGGTGCCCCGACCGGGACTAGAACCCGGTATGCCGGCGCCGCAAGGCGGAGGATTAGCCTAGTGAGCCGCGGCGCCGGCCCCATCTTGATATTTCTAACATCATTCGTGGGCCATACGAAGTTATCAACTTAAAAACCAGCCTGCAGTAGATTTATCGAATTTTCAGTCCTGCCTGTGGTTGTCTTGGCAGGACCTCATACGGCCTGTGGGCCATACATTCCCCAGATGCTGCAACATCCAAGGCTGTGCCAGGCTGAAGTCGGGAGACAAGAACTCCACCCACTGGGGCTGGTGTTGTGGCACAGCAGGCTCAGCCATCACCTGAGGCACCTATTTGAGTCCCAGGTGCTCCACTTCCAATCCAGCTCCATGTTAATGTGCCTGGGAGAGCCATGGAAGATGGCTCAAGTGCTTGGTCCCTGCTACTCATGTGGGAGACCTGGACGGGGTTCCAGGCTCCTGGCTTTGGCCTGGCCCAGCTTCAGCTGTTGCTACCATCTAGGGAGGGAACCAGCAGAGCGCAGGTGGATCTCTCTCTCTGCCTTTTAATGAATGAATGATTAAATAAATGAGCATCCATCTGGGACTCCAACATTGGTGGTGGAAGCTGAGATACCTGAGCCGTTATCCACTGCTTCCCAGGCCTGGAAGCAGGAAGGGGCATGGGAACCAGAGCAGACCTGGCTCTCACCCACCCTGCAGTATGAATGTCAGTGTCACAAGCTGTGGCTTTGCTTGCTGTGTCGCAGTGCCGGCCCATGGTACTGTATTCTGTTCAAGTTCATTACAGCGTCTAAGACGTGCTGTGCAGAAATGTGCAGTGGTGAGATGGAGAGTGTTTGTGGATGCATCTTTAAATAGCATGGCAGGAAAGACCAGGGGCAGTGGGTAACCCGGATGGTAGAGAATCGAGGGAACCCTCGTAGAAATGGCGCAGTAAGAAATTGTGGTTCTGCTTTCTCTGTTTGATCTGATTCAGCAGGAATGGGACCTGGGTGTCAGCAGAGTGAGTACTTGAAACAAAGAGGTTTAGCAGTTGTTAGAGAACTCAGGATGTGCGGAAGGACAAAAGGCCAGACATGGGAGTCGAGCAAAGCCCACAGAAAGCCAGAGAAGAGAAATCAAGCGCGGGAGTCATGGGAGGCCAAGGTCAAGGTTCACAGCCAGATTGAAACCTGCAGCCGTGGAGCCGTGGTCACCAGGAAGGCAAAAGCTGCTTGTCGCAGAACCCGGACGCTTGGGACTTCACGGCCTGCCCAGCCAACGGGGCTTGCCTGGGGGGTCTCGGATTTAAGTCCAGGGAAGGCCTGAAAGGTGGGGTTCCACACAGAAGACTTCCCCTCCATTCAGCTTTAGTCTCTGTCGAATACAGAGCGGACCCCCAAGAGCCTGCACGGAGTCGTGAGGGACAAACTCCCTGTGCTGGGTGAGCGGGGCCTTAGGAGCCCCAGCCAGAGGGTGGATCTCCTCGCGCTGGCTCTGTGGGAGCTGCAGCCTGCACCAGTCAGTTGCCTGCCCCTCAGGGAGGATCCTCCCGTATGATGAAGAGGACGAGGTCCCAGAGGTACAATGGCTCCTTAAACCGACCCGGACAGTTCTCAGAAGGAGTTGGACTATCTTTACGTTCAGAGCCGAATGCATCAAGTAGTTGGCTGATGGTGATGGGTTTGCTGTTTGCTTTCTGACATAATTTACTCAGCTGGAGATCAGTTGGGAATAGCAGGCGAGCAAGGGCCATGGAAGGTGTTAGCTGATCAAAACTTTGAGGAGCTGGGATCAGATCGGAAGCTGCCGTGAGACGTGGCCCCTTGCGAAGAGTAGGAGGGCCAGCAATAGTGACAGGGGCAGGGTGTGTGTCTCACGCTGCACCAACTCATCCCCCTTCCCCAGGGTCCAGGGAGGTGGAGCGGTGTGGCCTTCTGTTCGGATCCCATATCGCAGCAATGGATGAGAACTTAGGATCTTCTCATTTAATCTTGTGAAAGGAAAACAGGAAAATAAGCTGTGCTAATTGATGATTTTTAAAGCCCCTAATTCCAGCCAGAAAACATTGATAATTTTTTTCCTTGTTGTTAATCTAGGGGCATACCTCTCACACTGAAATCTTTCCTGCAGTAAAGCAAGATAATTGCACATCTTATGCTTAATATAAAGGATTTGCACAACTTAACAATTTATGTGAGAACCGTCATTCAGTAATAATATTTCATCCTTGATGACAGATACCCATGAACATGATAGTGTAAAGTTTATAAAACTAGAGAGGGCCTCTTGTGGTCACACAAAGGTTGTAAGCTGTCTGTGCATGTATTGCACACCACAGTAACAAGTTCTTTTTAATTTCCTCAGAGGAAATAAACCAAGTTTGGACGTCTGTGTTGAATAACGGCTGGGTCAGGTAGGCATGGGCTGGGGGTTCACAGCTGCATTGCCTTAGATCTGCGGAGAGATGGCCTCCAGCAAACGGAGGTGAATGGCTGCAGACTTAGAGCTGGGGACACAGACCCTGCCTGCTGGAGAGTGTGCCCCACCAACAGCCATGAAGGAGTGGTCCCCAGAGGTGGCACTGACTGCAGACCACGGATATGTGCCAGCCACTTGTTCAGATGGCTCCCTGCGCCCACATTGCTTAGAGCAGTCCACTCTGGAGATGAAGGAACTTCAGAGCTTTGGCAGTGGCATTGGAAGGGGGATCTGTGTGAGCTGCCTGCACAGCCCAAGGCCTTCACGTCTACAGAAAAATAAACAGCATGCCCTTGAACAGGGGCGCCTCCCTTTGACACAGGGACAGAGCCGCCACCTCGCTAGGATGACTGACACAAGGGGTCATCACCAGCTGCCGCTGACATTGGTTGAGGACGTAGAGCACTATTGGCTTGCTTCCCCTGGGTCTTCTAAACCTGCCTTGATGGAGGAGGCAGGGCCGGAGCAGGAGTCGGTGAGCCAGGCACCTGATCGGGGTTTGTTTGCCTGGAGTGTGCACCCTGCATTTTCTGTGCATGAAAACCCATGTGCTCGCGCCGACAGTGCACTTTGCAGGCCGTCCACTCGAGGGAGCGTAATTCCCCCCGGACCCCAGGCCACACTGCTGTGTGGTTTGCAACAAGGGTTTCATGATGACAACGTGGGGGCTCCTGTTCCTAAGGCAGAGCACAGCCGTCCTTACGTGTCCGGAAGCTCAGCTCCGGCTCCTGTGCAGTGGTGAGCTGCTTTGTATGTCTGCTCAAGAAAGCTGAATGTGGACGGGCCTGTGAGGAAATCATTAAAGCCTCAATGACTAATTGGAACTTCACAGCTCATCTTGCTGTTGTGCCACCCCAGCTTCAAAGGCCGATAGCAGAGCGTTAACGTATGTGCAGCGTCCGTGAGTTACATCAGATGTGCTTTGTGGCTTCTACGTGCATATTTGTTTTTTCTTGCCGTGAAAGTGGAAACTGCACAGAAAGTAACTCAAGGGTTCTTGTGTCCTTCCTTGACATGCACGCATCCTGCTGATGAGTGAGGAGAGACTACAAGGAAAAGGAGCGATGTGTGCCCCGTCTGACCTGTGCAGCAAATTTAGTAATCACGGGTAACTTTGGAGCAGGGACACAAGTTAGGATGTAGTCCCATGCTCACTCAGATTTCTTAGGATACATTGTCTTTCTCAGTTTCTTTTTAAAGTTTTGTTTATTTTATTTGAAAGGATGAGTTACAGAGGAGGAGCGCAAAGGAGCTTCCATCCACTGGTTCACTCCCCGAATGGCAGCAAGAGCTGGGCCAGACTGAAGCCAGGAGCCAGGAGCTTCTTTCAGTCTCCCATGTGGGACCAGAGGCCCAAGGACTTGGGCCATCTTCCACTGTTCTCCCAGGCACATGAGCAGGGAGCTGGATCAGAAGTGGAGCAGTCAGAAATTGAACCGACACCTATAAGGAATGCTGGCGCTGTGGGTGATGGCTCAACCTGCTGCACCACAGCACTGGCCCCTTCTTTCTGGGTTTGCAGCATGATCTTGGTAGTGGCTTCTTGGTCACTTGGTTGTGGACAAAACAAACACACTTTGTACTTGTTTTGAGTCTTTCTTGTACTCCTGGCTATGCCAGCAATGTGCGTTTCTGGGATCTCATGAGCTCTGTGTGTGCATGGGGCAGTAAGGAATGGCAGACCATGTTTGTTCTGTTGGCCCTCATGCTCCATGGTCTGCGAGACTTCACTTACACCAGGACAAGTTCAAAGGTAACATTTTGGAAGGCTTTCAAGATGGAGCAGAGCACTGAACAAGTGCTGAGCTGTGCTGCGTGGGGGGTACCTGGGGCTCACGGAGCTGGCCCTGACCCAGAGGTACACATTGAAATCCAGGCCCACGGTGAGGAGAATGACATGCTTACTATGGGATGTTCTTGGACAGAGCCTACATAAGGTGGGCACCACGACACACCCGGCTGCCAGAGGCATGGGAATCTATCTGTATTTTATTTTGGCTTGCAGCTTTGAAGTGACTTTGACAAACTCCCCTTAGACTGCCCTGTGGTCTCAGTCTCTCACTCAACTTTCTGTCCAGTTTCCTTAGGGTCTTAGCATTCTTCCAACTGTCTCCAGCTTCTTGACCAGTGTCTTTTGTAGATACTCACGCAGTTGATACCAAGTGGTCTGGGTAAACAGGTAGTAAGGTGAGGCTGGGGAACCAGCTACCCTACCACCTGGCAGGTGAAGAGAATGCTGTTGTGTTCGGGGGATGTTGTGCAAGCAGAAGGCATTGTGCAATGGGTGAGGCTCTCCTGGTGGTATTGTCCTTGTGGAGTCAAATGCTAGGGCAGACAGGGTGAAGCATTGGAAAGGTATGGAAGAAGCAGTTTGTCCCACAACAGCCTAGTTAGCTGGGTACCAAGCTGAATTGCACTGACGACTAGCAGAGGGTGAGTGACAGGCTGAGTGTGGCTGGCTAATTGCAAGGGCTGGAGCCTCTGTGGCAGCTTACAATTAGACACATACCTCCTGCAGGGAAAGAGCAGGTGCAGCTGTACCCCTGGCTGAAGGTGCAGTTGTGACAGTCACCGAGCTCCACAGGCAGGGGTGTGCTCAGTGAGGAGGGTTGTTGTAGACTTCCAGCCCTGGAGAGGAACAGCTGGAAATGGGGGCATGGAGATGGTGGGCACATGCCCCTAAGGATGCTGACTTACGTGCCCCAGCCCTGCCGGGTCTCTGGGCTCGCACAGGAGGCTCACTCATGTGAGATAGTACCCGTGCAGTGCTGGGAGGAGAGGAGTGATTGCAGTCACTTCCTCACCAGGCCATGGGGAACTCTCTTAGGAAGTGCCTCCATTTTCCCCCCCACAGTTCTAAAGCTGGTAATTAGGGTGAAATCCTAGCTTAACCTGGCTAAGGATGTGCTAAAACCTGATAAGGGAGCGAAGCATCTGTACACCTGACAGTCTCTAAGAGCTAGCTCATGGCTGCTGGCGGGAGAGAGCAAAGCACTGCTGGAATTAGGTGTTGAAGATGCTTCATCAGGAGCCTGGCTTAAAGTCAGGATGAACAAGAATTACTGGTTCGCAGCCATCCTCTTGCGAGTCAGTGTTTAAGATCCTAGCAGGACTCTCAGAGGACGGCAGAGATTTACCGCTAGGTTAGTCCTTGGAGGCCTGGAATAAACAGCCTCTCACTCTCGGTGAAGCAGAAATGCATGCGTTTCTCTGGGAAATGGCAGGACAAAGTGGGTGTGCCAGAACGGGCATATAGTACAAGGCCAGGGGATCCACGAGGGGGTGATGGGGCTCAGCACGCAAGATGTGCTGGGACTGCCAGGGTCGTGCTGATGTGAAAGGCACTGACATCATGGAGGAGCGGCCGCTGGCTTCCCCCGGTGAGCTGATGGTGCCAGGGTGGTCACTGAGCTGGGCTCACCATCAGTCACAGGGTGGGTGAGAAGGATTGTAGCACAGGTAGGTGGGAATGGCTGGCTGGCTGGCTGTAACTTCCTCAAGCCACGAGGCTGCAGTTAATGTCAGGACCAGTGAGCCACAAGGAGTAGCCAAGAGGGCATCAGTTAGGAAATGTTCATAGGCAACAGTGTCCGGGGCTGTGATGTCTGGTGCTGTTTAACAAGGAGAGTGACACAAGAGAGCACCAAGGTTCACCCAGAATTCAGAGAGTGGTCGCCACGGTGCAGCTCAGAATCCTCAAGTTTCCTGACTCGGGCCGCTTTTCCTGCCTAGACTCCTTTGAGAGAGAAGGAATCTGTAACATCATAGCAAGCACATTCTCTGAAGATCTCTCTGATGATTGTCGCAGGGATCTACAGCTTATCACCAGCGTTTACGTCCACTAGGAAAAGAGGCCTGACTCCGATGCCTTCAGGACTGTGGGATGCAGGCTCGGAGCTGCTGTTGATGTGTGGAGACCCAGACAGCACCACAGCCCCTTTCTTGTCATAGAGAACATCTGTGTCACAGTGGGCCCCTGGATCTACAGATCCATCTGGTGGCCATTGCTCCAAGCCCAAGTACACAGTTAAAGTCGGTATTTAGCAGTTGGATTAACCTTTCTGTCTCTGATATGTGGATGAAGAGCTGTCATTGGGAGGTGGGCCGGATGGATTCTTCTGAACCTGCCTTTCTTGGACAAGAGAGTCCAAATCCCAAGGTGGTGGCAGGGATTAACTCATGTGGCACAGCCATCTGTGGTCACTGTCACATCTCAGCTAAAGTGGCCGGTCTGACCCCTTCGGAGTTTGATGGCCTCTGGAGAGTCATTACAGACAGCTGTGGACTTCACACGGTTGTAAACCCATGGTAATGGCTAGGTCTGGCATGGTACTTCTGCTTGAGCAGGTTAATACTACCCTGGGGTTGAGGGGCTGCCACCCTACCTGTCCACATCCCATATCGGAGTATGGTTCAAGTCCTGGCTACACAGTGCTCCTGATCCAGCTCTCTGCTAACACATCTGGGAGACAGAGGATAATAGCCCAAGTGCTTGGTCTCCATATGGAAGAACCCAACAAAGTGAATGGCTCCTGGCTTCAGCCTGGCCCAACCCCAGCTATTTTTTTTAAGATTTATTCATTTATTGGAAAGACAAAATTACAGAGAGGCACAGGCAGAGAGAGAGAGAGAGAGAGAGAGAGAGAGAGAGAAAGAGGTCTTCCATCCACTGGTTCATTCCCCAGTGGCCGCTATGGAATGACACCATCTGAAGCCAGGAGCCAGGAGCCTCTTCCAGGTCTCCCACATGGGTGCAGAGTCCCTGCAGAGTCCCAAGGACTTGGGCCATCTGCTTCTGCTTTCCCAGGCCACAGCAGAGAGCTGGGTCAGAAGTGGAGCAGCTGGGACTAGAACCTGTGCCCATATGGGATGCCGGCGCTGCAGGCAGGGGCTTTACCCACTACACCACAGAGCCGGCCCCCAACTCCAGCTTTTGTTGGCGTTTAAGGAGTGAACTGACAGATGGAAGGTATCTCTTTCTCCCTCCCTCCCTCCCTCCCTCCCTCCATCCAGCCCTCCCTCCCTTCCTCCCTCCTTCCTTCTCTTCCTCCCTCTCTGTCTCACTGTCATTCAAATGAAATGAATAGTTCTTTAAAAAATATTACCTTGGCTGCAGACCATACCACTGCTGGTTTGATGTCTAAGAATACTTGAGGCAGTTCATGGAAAATGAGCATTTCAAGAAATTCCCCATGGGTTTCAAAAATTGTTTGTACCAAAGAGTAAACTTATCCTTGAATTGCATTTCCTATGGATGTTTTGAAGACCGCTGTACGCGTTTTCTCCCTTCCAGTTAGGGTAGCGTCAGAAACCATTCGTATTCATGCAGAAGAGACAGCAACAGTTGCTGCCAGTGTTGCCTCAGGGCCCTGTTGGCTCTCCAGCCACCTGTCACAGCACAGTCCAGGAGGGCCTGGACCACGTACGTGTCCCACCAAAAGTCCCACTGGCCTGGTGCATGGATGAGGCTGCACTGACTGGGCAGAGTGGGCAGGAGACAGCTAGTGAGAAGCGTGTGCTGCTGAGGGTGCGGGCCAGCCTATGAAACTCAGGCCACAGGCACAGGAGTGAGATTTTTATTTGTTCGTTGTGCTTGAACATCATCTCCCAAGTACAACATAAATCTTGTATCCACTGTCCCCAGGAAGGAATGCATCACAGGTCTCTTTGGGTTCGGGAGCCCCGTGTAGCAGGTGACAAAGAAGACCGCCAACTTGTTTGGGGTCTGGAGCAGGAAAAGTCATTGCAGCAACTCCACATTGCAATGCAAGCTGCCTTCCCATTTAGCTTGAACAGGCGGGCACTTACTATGGTGTTAGAAGTGTGAGCAGTGGGCAAAGGTGCAGTGTGGCAGCTGTGGCAGGCCCCAGGGGTGCTGGGGGAGTCACAACACAAACACAAACCAAGTTCCATGGCATTCATGGCATTCAAAATAAAGAATTATGGCTGGCGCCATGGCTCACTAGGCTAATCATTGGCCCGCGGAACTGGTACCCAGGGTTCTAGTCTCCGTTGAGGCGCCGGATTCTGTCCCGGTTGCTCCTCTTCCAGTCCAGCTCTCTGCTGTGGCCTGGGAAGGCAGTGGAGGATGGCCCAAGTGCATGGGTCCTGCACCTGCATGGGAGACCTGGGGGAGGCACCTGGCTCCTGGCTTCGGATCAGCGCACCAGCTGTAGAGGCCATTTGAACCAACGGAAGGAAGGCCTTTCTCTCTGTCTCTCTCTCTGTCTAACTCTGCCTGTCCAAAAAAAAAAAAAGAATTATATCTCTTGGAGAAAGTGCTGTTAGCTTAGTGAGCCCCGATGGAGAGGGAAGGTTTAACCATGGACACAAAGCTACCTTGTACCTGTAACTCTTAGGATTGTCTGGATTCTGTTGGATCCCCTTTGTCATAACGTGGCATGAGGCCAGCGTCGGTCCATTGTAGGATGAAAATGGCACAGCTAGGATTTGACTCAGGCAGGGTGTGAGGGTGTGAACAAGTCCCTGTGTCACCCATCACCGGTGCTCCTCGCCGACTTGCACAAATGGGCAGAGTTGGCTGATCACTGCAAGAGGAGGGAGAAGCCTCAACTTGGTTTGTGGGGCAGTCAGCCGAGTTCCTGGATGTAAACCAGAAATGGACGTTAGTTGCAGGACAGCACGTGCTGGAGGGATCTGGAAAAGCCGTGGAGAGAACCGAAATCTCCCCAGTGGGTGATGCCGTCAGCAGTGTTCCCTGTGAATAAAGAAGGGCGTTGTGGTAGTTCACTGTGTTAGGGACACTGGGTAGTGAAGCATCATTTCTGGAGTGTCTGTGGAATGGCTTTGGAAGGAGGTTTTGTAGCATTTGAATTGGCAGACTGGATAATGTTGACCCCTGCCATGACTAATGCAAGTGGCTGTCATCCAGTCCGTGGACGTCCAGGGTGCAGCTGGTGGAGTACATGTGAATTTGCTCTCTGCTTGAGCTGGGACACCCACCTTCTCCTGCCCGTGGACTTTGCTGCTCCTGGTTTTTGGCCTTGAGACCGTGACTGAGACTGGCATCACTGGCTCCCCTGGTCCTCTGGCTCTCTGGTTGGGGCTGGAGCTGCACTACAGTCATCCCTGGTTCTTCAGCTACATGGAGGGTTGCAAGACTCCACAGCCTCCATGCTGACCTGATCTGCTCCTTCACAATCAAGCGATCTCTGTCTGTGTCTGGGGGGCCACTGGCCTTGCTTTCTGCCAATGGCCTAGGAGGTAAAAGAAGGGGCTCTCAGAGATAAGATCTGCCATGTGGATGAGTGTGCGAAAGTGGAAAGTCTGAAGATTGTGTATCACCGTGGTCCACACTCAGCCAGTTGACACCGACCAGTTTTGCCACTGCATACCACAGAACCTGCAGAATGAGTGCAGAAATAGAGTGGCTTGGTAGTGTATGCAGAGGTGGTATACATGCTTTCCAGCATTTTATCTCGCTTATGACACATAATCTACTGACTGTACTGCCCGAGCGTTGATAGAGAAAAACACGGAGCGCTTTCAACATATGAAGGGACTTAAAAAAAATCCTTGGTGAACTTGTATTTTTTAAACATACTTGTTCTTTATTTATTAGAAAGGCAGAGAGACAGAGACAGACGTAGAGATATATCCCATCTCCTGGTTTTCTCCCCACATGCTCACAACAGCTGGGACTGGACCAGGCTGAAGCCAGGAGCTGAGAACGCAATCCATGTCTTTCAAGTAGGTGACAGGGACCCAGAGCCATCACTGCTACCTCCGGAGGTGCACATTGGCACAGAGCTAGATTTGGAAGTGTAATTGAGACTCCAGCCTCCACGCTCTGAAATGGGACGCAGGCATCCCAAGGAGTGCATTGACCGCTGTGCAGAAGTCTGCCTCTGCACTGCCTTTTATTTCTATTTTTCTCTGAACTTTTTGAAGCCCTTTGTAACTTTATTCCTTAGGGAGACCACCTGGCCACTTGGTAGATTTGACCATGTTTGGTGCCTTCTGTCCCAGAAGGGCCAACAGTGCATCCCCAGAGAACTTGGGTAAAACCTAACACTTGGGTCTCTGAGAACGTGGGTAATACACAGGCCGAGAGTCCCACACAGTGCAGCCTCCAAGTAGGGGAGCTACTTTCTACAGCAGGAGTTTGAGAGTGACAATGGGGTCACTGGAGGTACCGAGTTGTGCACCACCCTGAAGCAAGCAGCCTCGTGAAATGCCGAGTAGCTAAAGACACGGCTGACATGCCAACACAGAGGGAAAGCTTGAAGTCATGGCTGGCATCTTTGAGAGTGCCATGAATTTATGAAATCGGAGGCACCTGTAGTACTCTTGGACCCCCCCGAAGGAAGGGTACATAGACATAGGAACCAAGAGGTAGAAGCAGGAAGGACCTCGCCTAGCATCCTTCTGAATGCCATCACTTACTGCCATTCTGAATGAAGAGTTTGGCTTCCCTTCCCTGAAGCTGTGACCTCTTTTGGTCTTGATCCCTCACAAGTTTACTCTCCAGGCAAGGGATAAAGCGAGTCCCAGCAAACACTAACTTCACAGCAGCCAGCAGTACGCTCTGGGCTCCTTGTGCTCACAGGCCAGAAAGTGAAGAGAAAAGTCGTTATATTGGCAAGGTTGATTAACCTTTATCAGCAGCAGAAAGTAAATCTATTAGGTGGTAGAGCAAAGACAAGTTTTGGGACTCCTTAGTCCCATCCCAGCTGCCAGCAGGTAAGTGGACCAAGTCTGGGCTGAGAGATGTGTGATAATCTAGGGCTCACGTCCTTCAACTGTGTCCTACCGGGGTGAGGAGAATGAAACATGAGTAGAGGAGGAGGCAAGAATGAGTATCAGTTTTGTCCCCAAGATCTACTCTAGACCATGGGCCATTGCTAGTTCATCCCATCCACTTGCCTCTTGTGACTTTCAGCCTACAAAGAGACTGCACTGGGATACACGCAGGAGTCATTCTCTGGGGCTGTGTGGAGAAGTAGATCTTTCCAGAGAGATGGATCTTTGGAGTGCAAGGGGTGGGCTCTGGCAGTCTAGAGCAGGGATAGGCATTTTTTACCCTGAAAATAGTAGATTGTGAATGTTTTAGGCTTGTGGGACATACAGACTGGTACAACTCAACTGTACTGCTGTGGACATAACAGAGTGTAAATGGATGGATGTTGCTAAAATCCAGTAAAATTTTATTTACCAAAACAGGAGGCCTTCCTGCCTGCTGACTGCAGTTGGCCAAGCTCTGGTCCACCAAATGCCCCTAGGGGACCTCCAGCTGCAGGGAGGTTAGCAGGCCAAGGGTCCAGTGCTGTGCTTAGAAACCCTTCTCCATGCTCTGGCTAAGGTCAGGCCTCCTGTAGCTGTTCCCGGTCGGTGTTGAAGCACCCTGGCCACATCTCCCAGTGGGCGGGCATAGGACTCACGTTGTAGCTCATTTTATCTCAAGGACGCCTTGGAAACCCCGTCAAGACTTGGTGAAATCTCGTGGTGGCCCACGATGGCTTCCCCATCCTGCCTTGCCTTTCTCCTGTGCTCAGGCTCAGCTTGGCTCATGGTCTGATGGCTCCCATGGATTACCAGGCACCCTCCCTGTGCCCTTTCCCAAGGGACATCCATGCACTTTCATTTCCTTCTTGGTATGTGCCTCTCCAAGTAGCTGGACTAACACAAGTACGACAGGTTCTGCTCTCACTGGCTTCCAAGGGTTGGGAAGATCCCTGTGAGCCTCTACCAGCTCTGGGAGGGTAAGACCCCCTCCTCTGGGGATTGCTCTCTAGGGTCCTCGTTCTGGGGATTGACTGTGTGAGTTTTTTCCTCCCTGTAGGCAGGATTCACCATCCTGTTCAGCATCCATGGTGAAAAGTAAATCCTCAGTGGAATATGTGCTCACTTTTCAAGGCCCCTGGTTGAGCTGCTTCTCGCATTCTGGAGAACTGGTTGCCTGTGCTGGTTCCCACCCACGCAAGAAATAATTCCTGGCTAAAAGGGCCAATGCTGTCACAAATAAACAAACCTTTATTTTTGGTCTTTGATGATAACCCTTTGGCTAGAGATCACGTAGGCTTTGTAAAGAGGCAGCTGCTCGGATAATAACCTTTGGCCGTGATGCAGCCAATTAATTACTATGCCGTCTGTAGAAAGCTCCATGGAGCCATGTTGTCTTTTGCATATTAGTTGTGTCAAAATTATGGTAATATTTCAATAAGCTTACCTCAAATACGAATTTGCAAATCACCACTTTCTCCCACCTTCACCCCAAAGTCCAATTATCTGTCAAGCATTGGATGTCTCTAGATGCAAGAGACTGGGGTGTTGCCAGACAGAGTTGTGATTCCAGCACTCTTTGAAGTGAGAATTCTGGTGTGTTGTAGGATCATGGACACTGATGAAATGATCATGTACATAGCCTGTACGTACACGAACTTGGGTAAGAGTCTTTATAGGCTATGTAGTCTTTATAGTCTATATAGCGACTGTTAACATGGACAAACGAGACATCCAGAATTCGTATTCCCAGCCTAAGTTCTAGGCTGTAGGTTTTTACTCTATAATGCATATCCAGAGCTAACATTGAGCCTTTTTTTGGCTATCATTTGTGGTGTTGCTGCCTTGAATGATATTTGTGGGGCGTGATGTAATCTAGGACTGCAGGTGAAGCAGACACTACGGGGAAGACCTAGGCAAGATTTTAATGTAAGCACAAGTCAGCTTATTGACTGCAGGTTGTTTCTGTGGGTGGGTCTGAAGCGGGGCCTGGGATTCCGCGTTTCTAACCAAGCTCTCAGGTGCTGTAGACACTGCTGTTCTAGAACGACAGGGCTGCTTTCTGTTGCCTTTGGTGTTCCTGTGTGAATCGGGAGCAAGTTCTGATTGGTGGGCTTTGATCATGATGGTTCCTTTCCTTCCAGTAGTCATTGGCTAGAGGCAGTCAGATGGCAATGTTCTAACCCATGAGACAGAAAGAAGGTCTAGTCAGGGGGCTTCTGGGAAAGTCTTGCTCATACTTAAGCCAAACACATGTTGGGAGATCTTCTCTGAGAGAGAGTCTGCTTCTCCATGTTCTTTCTGGATGGGATGGCTGAAATCATTGCCATAGCTGGCACCTGTGACTGAAGCCAGCCCAGGGAAAAGTCAAAACTGAGACCAGTACAGAAAATCTGAGCAACATACCTGACCCGTAGCCGCCTTGTTTTTGGACTTCTCCTTGTTTGGGATAATTGGTTTATTGTTTAAGATGATCGAAGACAGGGATAAAATTTACCTTAACAATGGAAGGAAATTTGAGAATCCATTTAATTCAACCCTTTACCTCTAGATGGATGTCTGTCAACAGGGTTTGGTGCCCTCATGTCTAGAACAAGTATAATTTTCAAAATGTTCACCACAGAGGATTGTTGTGATTTTTAGCATGGGATCTTTCTTGTTCACTGATTGGCACCGTGGGTGGCATCTGCTGCATGTTCCGAAGTGGCTATCCGGAGTCTGTGTGTCCTGCGCCAGGGAATTCACTAACTCATACGACGGCTTCTATTGCTGGAGCCACCCTGTTGAGCTAAGGGATTGAATCCTCTCTTTCTTTCAGCCTCGAATTCTTACTCTGACCTGCGAGGGTATGTATTACCCCCCTTGTTCAGGACACTCATGATCAAAGCTTCCCTTTCTTAGCTAAACCTCCTTAGGTGTTTCAGCTCTTTGTCCCACATCATGTCTTCTGTATCCTCTTCTCCCCTCTTATTCTGGACTTTTTTTTTCACTTTAGCTACTTGCTTAATGTCACATTTTTCAAAGTAGAATTACAGCTCATAGTTCTGCTTCTAAAAGCAAAATGCGTGTGTTGTTAGGTAAAATTGTATATTTACTTGTTTAAATTGCCCATTATCCTTTTTGCATCTCCTCTTTGTTCTTTCTTGAGTGCTCTGCCTGAAATTGCGTGTGTGTCTGGACCTCAGGTGTGTGTCCTGTGTCTGCCTATGAATCCTGAGTTGTTCTTGTTGCCTCCGTGTAATTATTAACCCTTACTTTTACTTCCAACGTCACTTTCCTGTAGGTGATAAATTATGTGATCACCCTATTTACAAGCTGTACGTAGATTTTGAATCAGTGCTTCCTGGAAACCCAGAAAGAGGCTTTCTCTGTTAGTCAGTGACCTCAGCATTCTTTTCTTTAGAGTACATGCCATCTGGGGAGTAAGTAATGTGTCCTGTGAACTCTCGTTGTTTCTGATGAATCTTCTACCTTGCCAATAAGGGATCTGAAATCCTCTGAAGTTTTTTTTAACCTTTCGATAATCTTGATTTGAAGTTCAGTTTTCTATTTCGTTCAGTGGTTGCTAACAGGACGCTGACTGGTCCTGACACTGACTTCATAGTCTGTCCTAAGAGCACCGCCAGCCAGGGTCGGGATGAGAATCTTTATGACTCTTCCTGTATAAGCGACAGAACCAAGGCTGATGTTTAATCAAGGACATTGATCTAGAAGAAAATCCTCCTCTACTCCGTGTTAATTGTTCAATAAACCATGAAGAAGACTCCCTTAGCGTAACTGGGAGATCATCCAGGTGGCATTTGTGGCTTTGTTGGCGCTCAGAGCTGTGAGCGTCTTCCCCACACTCTGACACTGTCATCTCCTGTAAATGCAAAGTGTCAAATGGAATTCAGTTCTGAGCAGGGCAGAACGGTTAGTGCACAACTCGGATAATACATAGTCCAGCATCCTTAACCGGTACCTGATTTTGGCCGCTAATGAGCAAGTTAGTACTAGGTCAGAATGAAACTTCAGGTATTGAAAAGGATGTAAAATTGGGAATTTAAGTGGTTACCTTGCCCAAGCAGTAAATATGCAGTAAATGGGAAATGATGCATCATTAAGTTCCTCTCAGCAAAAATTTCACCATTTTTTCTTTATTCTTCTCCAGTATTCAAAGTAGTGCAATGGAATCCTTTTTCCTTCCAGGCATGCAATGAAGTGTGAGTGGAGATTTTAGGGAACTAACTTCTCATTAGTAATTTGCTCCATGGAATTAAAATGAGCACAATGATGCTGATTTTATACGGTTAACCAAAAAAAAAAAAATTAAAAATCTCAGGAAAATTAAACTGACTTATTAGGTACTTTATTAGAATTAACATGTGTGGTAATTTTGATTGACATGTGCTTTGTGTTTTTGTTTGTTTTGCATTGTTTTTCATGGGCGACTGAATTCTAAAGCTTGGGTAGAAGGTAAGATACATTTTACTTCTGTGTTTACGTTGCATACACTTTCAGAATTCTCTTCAACAGATGAATTGGGTTTTTATGCCCCTGCTGTGTTTGCCTCACTGAGTGTTCTACTGAAATGTTTGAACTTTTGTTACATATTAGGGAGAATTGCAATGGAAATTGAGCATCCCATATCTGGGAGAAGCCCCCGGGGTCCTTGTTGTGTAGCCAGACCATGATTCGGAATGTGACATCCACAGCCAGTGGAAATGATCAGACAAGACCCAAAGGGCCATGCATCTGTCAGCAATCGTGGGGATGTCACTCTCTAAGCTCCCAGGGTGTGAAATCTCCAGGGTTTGAAGGAGAAATCATTGCAATGTTATAGAGATTTTTCATGGCACTTTACTGTTTAAAAAACCTGTAGGAAAAGGTGTTCATTTCCAGGTTCTTACAGCCCGAGAGAAGGCCAGAGTGAGTGTTCACAGGAGACAAGTGGGACAGTGGATTTTATCTGGGAGGTCCACCTGCTGGAAGAGGTCAGGATCAGGACTGGGTGGGTACAGAACTCCAGGCAGGAGTGAGGTTCACCTAAAAGTGGGCAAAGCAGGGCAGCCTGGTCCCAGCATGGGTTACATAAGCCAGGGCCTCAGAGGCAAGGCTTGGTTGAGAAGAATGGGTTTGGAGTTAGAGTTGGTAGAGATGTCACTTGACTTAACCTCCATCAGCCACTGAATTCTCATGTAGCAAAATGCTGATCATGGCTCTCAAGATGGTTGGGAGGATTGCGTGAGTCCCGCGTGGGAAGCCCAAGGATTGTGCCTAGCTCGATGCTCGACAAATGGCACTTCTGCGTAGCCCCCAAGGAGGGATACGAGGAAGGGCAAAGCACGGCTCTAGTTATCAGAGGTGAGGGAGTTGATGTGAAAATCCCGGTTGTTAGAACCTGTGGCATGAAACACTGCCAGGACCAATTGGCATAACTGGCTGGCTCAGTGCAACATGAAAATCCAGGAGCCCTGGTTGGGAAATTTAGAATTTCAGAGGAGTTTCTGCAGAACTGAAGCAAGAACAGTGCCCAGTGAGCGTGGATCTGTGCGGTGGGGCAGGGCATCTGGCCTTGCAGCCCACCTTGTCTAAGTGTGGCTGTGGTCTCACTTCTCCCTGCACTCATGCTGTTCCCCTGTGACCTGGTCTTCCCACGTGGGGTTGACTTTTTCAAATCTTACCATAGATCTTGTCATCATGCAGACTAGTCTTAAACAACTAGCAGGAGTGTAAGCCATGTAGCATCGAGGTTAAGTGGGGTTTAGAAGCTGGAGCTTCATTACTGTCTCTGGCCCCTGCCTTTGAGCAAATAATTTTAAACTCGTTAACTGTGCTGTAGAGTGGGATGGATAATATACATTTCTTTAGAGCTTTGAGGACTGAATGGGAGGGGTTGACACAGCACGTGGAGCAATGCTTGGTTCGTACAGTCACTTGCTAGACGTCAGCGGTTATGATGTTCAGGAGAACTGTTCTTGTGGGGGGGACATCAGTGTGTGGCACCAGCCTCTCCATCGTGCACCTGTAGCCAGCCCTCCCAGCTCACCCCCTGCTGCACCCCTTCAGTACCCAGCATGCATGCTAGTGCTTTTTGCTTGTTTTGTTTCTAGTTCCTTAAGGG
The DNA here is from genome assembly GCF_033115175.1 of Lepus europaeus. Taxonomy (NCBI): domain Eukaryota; kingdom Metazoa; phylum Chordata; class Mammalia; order Lagomorpha; family Leporidae; genus Lepus; species Lepus europaeus. The sequence goes on along the minus strand of NC_084830.1, from coordinate 160,085,983 downwards.
AGCTTTTTCTACTGCAGAGTCTTTGCTATTCTTTGTACATAGAACGTTTTCACTCAGAGTTTTCCCATCAGTCTGTCTTATCCCTTTCTTTGATAAAGACATCCATTGAAACTACCCGTCTAGTACATTAGCCCATTTTTCTAATTGGTACCACTTCTTGGCTTCTGGATTTCTGTATTGCATCATGCAGTACAGAACCTAGCCCTCACGGGGGCTAGGTTTAATACCTTATCCCAGGTACTCAGAAGAGTACTGGCAACAGAAAACAAGCACTGGGGGTTGTCCAATAAACTAATCAGTGATGCGTAACAACAGAACCTTGGAGAGCAGAGACTTTTGGGTAAATTAAGCTGAGAAGCAGCTGTTGGGACTATCAACAACTATTAGGAGCCCTAATTCAGAGAACCGATTAACACTATAAACAAGGGCTTAAATAATTTCCTTGGAGATAACAGACCCGCAGTTTTTGAGTCCTTGTGTGTGACAAATCTTTGGCTAAGCACATCCATATTATCTCATGTAATATTTCCAAAAATCTTCAGTTAGATGCTATTATTTCCCCTTTTGCACAACCTGGATGTGGTGAGTGAACATTTTCCCTTGTCTATTTTAATTTTAAATATAAACTTATTCATTTGAAAGGCAGAGTTAGAAGGGGGGGGGAGAGAGAGGAAGAGTGAGAAAGAGAAGCAGAGGAAAAGGGTGGGGTGTGGAGGAAAGAGGGAGAGAGAGGGGATGGAGGGGGAGAGTGCGAGGGAGAGGGAGAGGTCTTTCATCTACTGGTTCACTCACCAAATGGCTACAATGGCTGTGGCTGGGCCAGGCTGAAGCCAGGAACCCAGAGTTCCATCTGAGTTTCCCATGTGGATGGCAGGAGTCATCTTCTGCTGCGTTCCCGGGCATATTAGCGGGGAGCTGGATTGGAAGTGGAGCAGCCAGAACACAAACCGGAATGCCTATGGGATGCTGGTGTTGCAAGCAAGGGCTTAACCCACTGTGCCACAAAGCTGGCCCAGTGTTTGCCTTTTGACACAACCTGTTCTTGGCATCTGAAATGTGCATGCTAGTCACTAATTTTTTATTGTATTGTTTTGAGTTTTATCTCATTTAAGGCTATAATACGCTTGGTAAAAATATCTTGAATTTTTAAAATTATTGAAATACAGTTTAACAGAGCAAAACAACCCAGGTTAAAGGGATAGACCAAAGATAGCTACTAAATATACACAACTGTGTAATCCCTCAACTATGATGGAAACCATTTCCGTCAGTACCAAGTTCCTTCCTGCCACTCTGGGGTTATTCCACTTTCCACATTCTGGCTTCTGGCAATCACTGACCAGACTTCTGCGCCATTTCCTGAACGTGGTGTACACAGAATGATGTGGTAGGGTCTCTTCTGTGACTCTGTGCACTGAGGGAACAGGCTTTGGACTTGTGTGCACTGTGGTGACGTCATAGCTGATTCCAGTTGACCACAGGTATTGTCCGCTGCGAAGAGTTCCCCATAGCTTTGTCCTCCAGTTAACAGTCAGCAGATCTCTGAGCTGACTCCAGCTCTTGGCTCACGCACGTTGCCATGCAGCCCTTGTGGGAACATGCATGTAATGAATTTTAAACAGTGATACAAATGCATTTGCAAACAGACACAACCTTGGCCGTTGATGAGTTTTTAAAAGAGGACCTGTAAATGAGAACCATTAGTAGTTTATTTTTCATCGCTGTGTGATCTCTGTTCTGAATAGAAACTTTTTTCTTCTGCAATTAAAAAAACATGACTTTGAAGCCATGAAAGTCAATATTAAAAAATCAGTAACTTCAGTCTCTGGGCAACTCTTTCTTCCTTATCTACAGGATCTCCCTTAACCCTTCAAGGAAAGGCAGTGCACGGCAATATCGTTTCCTTCCTTCAGTATTAGCAACAATGTGTCCTTTAAATGATACCAGGCAGGAGTTCTCGGCCTGCCAGTGCCTGCCTCTCCCTTTGAGCACAGAGATACAAAGTGGTTTACAAGCTGAAGTTGAGCATCCTATGAGAAACTGCAAAAGGGAGTGGGGGAGCGAGGTGACAGCTCTCATCCATAATGCATGTTCTCTGTGGTACAAGGCTACCTCTACTACAGGGAGCTTAGCAAATTACAAAATCAGCAAAACCCAAGAAAAAGCAGATAGGAAAAAACCCAACAGGAAAATGAAAGACACAGTCGGGTACATTACAAATATTAAATTTGCCTGAGCAGCTTCCACTTCACCCTGTTTTGTCTCGAGTCTCTCAGTCATGAGACATCGGCGGAGGTGAGCCAACGGCAGACTCCCATGCAGGTCTCGTCTTGTGTGATGTTTGGTAGCCAGGGATCCCCAAAAATCCTGTCCTTAGAAATGGAGGATTTCTTTATTGTTCAGCATTTATGTTTTCCCACGCCTGCACACCGTGTTGTTTCTCTCTGGTTAAACAGGAAAGGAGTCCGTTGAGATTGTCAGAGCTGTGGCAGGTTCAGCACCCAGAAAGTGAACAGTGCGTCTGCTGTGCACGTCTGTGCTGTGGATGGGGTCTGCTGTCAGGGGGTCGTCGGCAGTCTCCTTGTGACCTCAGGTCACTGTGACCGAGTGAGCTTTCTCCAGGAGCGGAAGCAGAAGAAGCCTCAGAGCCATAAGACTCAGTTACAACTCTGAGTAATGTAATCCCCAAACTTGCCAGCTGATTTAAAAATCTATGGATGTATAATTTATATTAGTAATAATTTAGTACCCATGGCATTGGAAGCCTTTTTAGAAGTTATTTAAAGATCTTCTTCAAAAGATGACAGAGTGGGAAAAAAGCAGGTGATAACCTATTCCAAAGTAAATATGGTTAGAAAGGGTAATCATCGATTTTATGAATTCATATATCTTTGTGGTTTCATGCTCATTCTATAAGACAAATGTGCTTTTAAGTAAGCCTTATGCTCCTGCAAAATTCTCTTTCACAGGGAGTTTTTCTCAGAAGTAAATTGGAGCCATTTTCCTATCTTAATTGGCATTTCTGTTCATTTAAAAAAATATTTATTTATTGAAAGGCAGAGTTACAAAGAGGCAGAGGCAGAGAGAGAGAGAGAGAGAGAGAGAGAGAGAGATCTTCCAACTACTGGTTCATTCCCCAAGTGGCCGCAATGGCTGGAGCTGGACCAATCTGAAGCCAGGAGCCAGGAGTTTCCTCTGGGCTCCCATGCAGGTGCAGGGGCCTAAGCCCCTGGGGCATCTTCTACTGCTTTCCCAGGCCACAGCAGAGAGCTGGATCGGAAGTGGAGCAGCTGGGATGCTGGCATTGCAGGCAGTGGCTTTACCTGCTATACCACAGCACCGGCCCCTGCTGTTGTTTTTTGATTCTGACTGCCAAGGTAGATTATGAAGTTGTCTTTTATTTTTTAAAAAAGATTTATTAATTTGGAAAGCAGAGTGATACAGAGAGAGGGAGAAGCAGAGGCAGTAACAGAGGCAGAAGGAGGAAGGGAGAGAGAGAGGGAAAGGGAGGGAGGAAGGGGGATCTTCCATCTTCTGTTGGTTCACTCCCCAAATGGTTGCATCTGCTGCATCTGGGCTGATCCGAAGCCAGGAGTCAGGAGCTTCTTCCAGTCTCCCATGTGGGTGCAGGGACCAAGCCATCTTCATCTTGGGCCATCTTCAACTGCTTTCCCAGGCACATTAGAAATGAGCAGCTGGGACTTGAACTGTCGCCTACATGGGATGCTGGCATGGCAGGAGGCAGATTTACCTGCTACGCCATAGGGACAGACCAACACCTAGTGTCTGAACTCTTTCTCTCTACCCTCTCTAATAGGACAGCTGTGTTTGAGCACCAGTAGCCTTCGAGTAAGCCGGCTTTCTTTCAGGCCAGAGATTTCTAATGTTTGTTATTAATTTATATGGCTGCCTATGAGTTTATGGGATATTCAATTACTGTTCTCAGCTAAAATATGGTTCTACAGATCTTTTGTGATATTGGGAATCAATTTTGATTTAAATTTGCTTCAAAATTGCATTTAATAAAACGTGTAGGTCTTTGGCGATGGGAGGAAGAGGGGGCTGCTAGAATCAAATGAAAGGGTCCAAAGAAAGTAATTTAAAGCTGTTTGCTTTATATCAGAACTTCCGCACAGCAGCATGATAGAATCAGATAATTACACACACTGAGCTTTTTCTTTCTCTAAACATCACTTGAGTCAGAGCCAGAGAGCTAGTGACAAAATGATGCTTTATCTGTTCCCGAGTGTCAGCTGGGCTGGCTGCAACTGTCCTACTGATTTCACCTCTAATTCTCCATAACTAAAACTTTTTTTTTTTTAAACTCAAACTATTTGCGTCCAAAATACTGTGGCTTCTTCAAATACCTAGCTTATAAGTACTTTCCAATTAATAAGACTTGGGAGATGTTTAATGGAATTAATGAGGTTTCTCTAGACGAAGGTTGTTTAATCCACACGTACTTACTTCTTTTGCTATCATATCACCTCATGGAGATTTTAATTTTTTTACCAGCTCTACATGAAATTTCTTGTAAAAATGAAACAGTTCCTTTTTAAATGTCCAAGCAAAGCATGTACTGAATTGTGTAACTATCCCATTGCCAGAGGCAGATAAGGTGATTTATAGAAGTAGCTTATCTTCATGATACACAAGCCATACTGTGTTAAATGGAGGAAGAAGTCATTTCACAAACAGACTATCCTAGCCGGAAGATCTTAGGAGTTCAGTAGTACTTAGATCAGAAGAACAGAATTGTTATTCTACTAGCACCAAAATATTTCAGCATCTTGCCTTGTCTACTCAACATCATCAATGTCATTCTTATGAAAGAAATACCTCCTGGAAATCTGACTTGCTGCTCACATTCAGGGTGGTTTCCTTTTAGGTCAGTAGACAGCCGCTATCCATAGAATCATTTTCTCAATGTCCAGAGTTCCATTCATTTTTTAGAACTGCTTGTCTTGTGTTCTCCCAAAGCACACCCTCGAATGACTGTTAAATGAAGAATGCTTAGACTGTAGCACTGCTGAGTCGTTCGTGTCTGATAAAATCCTTAAGTTCCTATTACTCTTTTGTGTTTGCTGATATTTTGGCTGGGTATAGAATCACAGGTTAGTGACTGGCTTTCTCCCAGAGCTTTGATGGATACTGTCACTAGTAGTTAGAAACCAGAATGGCAGATAAAATTATTGATACTAAACTGATTTTGATTCATTGGCAGGTAACTATTTTTTCTCTCTGGAATCTTTTGTGCTGTTCTCTTCAACCTAAATATATTTTTTAACTTTTATTTAATGAATATAAATTTCCAAAGTACAGCTTATGGATTACAGTGGCTTCCCCCCCCCCCATAACTTCCCTCCCACCTGCAACCCTCCCCTCTCCCGCTCCCTCTCCCTCTCCCCTTCCATTCACTTCAAGATTCATTTTCAGTTCTCTATATACAGAAGATCAATTTAGCATATATTAAGTAAAGCTTTCAACAGTTTGCACCCACACAGAACATAAAGTATAAACTACTGTTTGAGTACTAGTTATAGCATTAATTCACATTGTACAACATATTAAGGACAGAGATCCTACAGGAGGAGTAAATGCATAGTGACTCCTGTTGTTGACTTAACAAATTGACACTCTTGTTTATGGCGTCAGTAATCTCCCTAGGCTCTCATCATGAGTTTCCAAGGCTATGGAAGCCTTTTGAGTTTGCCAACTCCGATCTTATTTAGATAAGGTCATAGTTAAAGTGGAAGTTCGCTCTTCCAGAGAAAGGTACCTCCTTCTTCCAACCTAAATATTTTAAAATCCAAAGTTTTAGGTGATGATAATTTTTTCCCATTTATTCAACTTTTTTTTTTCTTTCAAGTTGAAGATTGGTAACTTTGACTTCTGATTTTTTATTTACTAATTATATGATTGTTTTCCTATTTATATTTTATGCTTTCAGAATGTTTTTTTTTTCAGAATATGTACTAAATAGGTATCTGTAAACCTATGAAATTTGTCTTCAAAATCTCTTATAACTTGTTTTCCATCTCTGGTTCTCTGTCTCTAATGTGTTTCATTGTCTTCCCATATGGGGGATTATTCTAGGTCTCAGTTGATGTCTATTATTTCAGCAGTCATTTTTCAGGTTTCCAAGAACTCTTATAGTCTCTAATTTCAAGCATATTTTCAGCTGTAAGTACTTTTTCATAAACTAAATACTAGTAATTTTTAACAGTTCATTTGTTTCACAGTATTTGTATTTACGACCTCTATATGTATTCTGCCTGCTCAGATTTGTCTTTTTCTTTGAATATACAGGCATCAGTGCTTGGGTCAGTTTCCTTTGCTGAGGACCCGTGTGGTTGGCTTACGTGTGGAGCACACGTTCTATGGGTCCCAGAGACCCTGTGTGTTTTGTTTGTGTCAGTTTCCCCAGCACTTTGAAACATGTGACCAGAAATATTCATTGGGGGCCGCCTGAAGCCAAATCACTGCACCCTTCGGCAGCCATTCCTCTCCAAGCAAGGGCTTGTACATCGCATGTTTAGTTTGATTTGCAAGAGGGGATGCTAAGGGCAATACACACATGCTGGAGCATTTCACAAGAAATAACAGTTCTATTTATTATTTGTTTTACGAATCAGAGGAGGTCAAAGCGATTGGAGTTCTTATTAGAGTTAGTATTAAATTGAGAAAAAATGATAATTTCATAAGTGTAGACCTGTAATAAGTCATTAACACCTATCATAAATGAAACATAAAAAAACCAGAAAAACACCCCAAAGACAAACTCTCTGTCATCTTGTGTGATCTACACCATGGCTGATGCTCAAGAGACTAACATTTGAGGTCAATATTTTTCCAGAATGTCAATCAAATTAGCTTCAAATGCTAATATGAATACGGAAAACTGGCGTTCTCTGTGCCATAGCGATTCAGAGTTCTGAATATGGATGCCTCGTTCATGTTGTTTACCAATATAGGAAAGAAACATGGCATATGCAGCAACCTCGGAGCCTACTTCTGATGCCTGCGTGCGTCTGGGCACGCATGTGTAACTACCTCACATGGTGAAAGATGAGTTGCATTTGGGATTGAAATCATTGTTTTGTAACCTGACAAGATGCTTTGACAGACTGTTAAGACCGATGCTACTGTGAAAACTGTTCTCTCATTTACTTCCCATTGCTCAATTATTTTAAGCCTTACCCAAAACAGGGATTCATCACTTCCAGAGAGACGTCAGAGGATGTCAAGATGCAGATTTGTCTTTTTTATCCTTTTCTTGCAAATGAGAGTCAATTGTCAAAATGACAGAAGATTCCAGCTGGAAAGAGCTCCCCACTGAAGTGTAAGAGCTTCCTCACGGCGTGAGTTGCGGCTGGCACGCTCGTCAGTGTTCGTTCACATTGGGCTTGACCTCAAGCCAACCCTTAGACTTTGGGACAGAAATTATAGAATGATCAATCAAAAATGTGGGATACATAAATTGTAAGGGAATTTAATTTAGAAGGTAAGAGATAGGTTCATTACAGGAGCTATTGATCTGGCCCCTTTTGAACTTCCAAGTGCTTTTCTAGTGGGTACCTTTGTGACATGGATGCCAATAAACACCAGAAAAGAAGTGTTGTTTGTGGTGACCTTATTCTGCTCAGTGTCCACATAATGATCTGGGCTTGCAGAAAAGAAGCAGAGGTGGAACATTGTGCTAGAACTCTTTATGCACACAGATTTCTTAGGATATAGAAATGATTTTGTGCTGATGTGTGAGAAAGGAAAACATCGCTCGTTCTGTGTTGGCCGTTCTTTGTTCCTCTACTCTGGATGTGAGAGTTCATACTTGGGGATCAAGTGCCCTGAACACCAGGGTTGAGTCCTCCACGTTCATGCCATCTCGGACTTCTAGTCAGAGTCAGCGATGGAGATGCCATTGCCGTTGCCAGCGATGCATCGGATTCTAGGCGTGTAACTAAATCCTTGCTGATGAGATGGCGGAGATTCTGGTTAAACGTCCAGGCACCCTTTCTGCAGCTGGAGGCTGGGATGCGTGGAAATGGCCCTGGGGACAGCTGCAGCTTCCTCGTTGGCAGTTGAGGAAGGAGCCGGCCATCGGCAGGCCAGAGCCTGGAGACAGAAGGGACCTGGGTCCTCGGTGCTGTCGCTGAGCCGCCGGAGCAGTCAGCTGTGACCCGCTGGGCTAAGTCTTTGGTTTCAGGGCAATGACACATTTTCTTGCTCTTCACTGTGGTGTCCCCTGCTTTTTCTGTCACTGGCATCTAACGTGTACCTTCCCTGAGCGAGATCGGCAGAACGAACACTGCATCTCTTCAGTACATGGATCCTCCCACGTTAGAACTGAAGAGGACAAAAGCGTGTTACGAAGTGTCTGTAAATAGCTCTTCTGTGGCTATCGTACGCATTTTCATAGCAAATTTATGAGAAGTGGTTTCCAGGAGCTACTCATCCCGCTGAGCCGTGTGGCTGGGGGAATTATTTTGGTTGGCCGTAGGGGCCATGGCTATGTGACGTGTGGTTTACGCTGGAATAAATGTTTCTGGATATAGGGCACTGATAAAGATGAATGGCATTGTTATTGTTACTGTTCTATCAGAGCCCAGGGTTTAGGAATTGGTTTCTGAGACTTTGCTATGCTGAGACATTTTTGCCCTAAGCCCTGGAATAGCTGAGGTCTTGTAGTTTTTTTTTTTTTTTTCCCAAATTTGCATTTTTCATCATCATTTAGAAGATCCCTTTGTGAGACTGGGAAAGGCAGTGTGTATTGGGATACTGGAGGGTGCAAGTTTAATCCAAGCTAGGCAAGACTAATTCCCTCCTTGAAAAAGAGCTAAAGGTGAACTTCACCTTTTACAAAGCCTGAAGCCCATCCGTCCTGCCTTCGGCTCCTCCGGGGAGAGGCCGCAGTCTGGAGCCAGCCTGCAGGTGGTTTATTGATGAAGGAACCTGAAGTAGGGGACCACAGGGAGGGAAGCCATCGGAAGGCACAGTCAAGCTGCACCATTAAGAGCACCTGTGCCTTGATTGTGTGACTTGCTGATGCATGCAAGGGCTCCTAAAACTGTCTGCCTAAGCGCTTCTCCAGGGGCTGTCACATTCTGTAGGTCAGGGACCAGTTTGGTGACTGTCGCACTCTTTGAAGTTCCACCCATGTGCGTGCTTTGGGAGTTGCAAAGGTGTCTCATGATGTAGAAGCCAGGGAAAGGAAGCCCGTGGCACAGGATGCAGGAGGTGAGGTTGACAACACGTGAGAACACGGCTGTTGTGGCAGGGATAAGAAGAGGTGGTGGTGAGAACTGGCTGGTGTACTTTCTGGTAATGTGGGCTGCTCTCCTGTTCCCCCACAGTGAGAGAAAAGTAGCTGCGTTTTAGGGCTCACAGTTCATGGCAAACACTGGTTCTGGAAAGCTAATAGCTGCAAGACAGATTATGAGAAAAACTGGAGAAAGAAATGAATGTTTCTGAAGGCAGAAATAACAAATCATAAAACACTGGGGAAAATACATAGCCGGTAGGCAGATAAGATTGTTTCTCAGAGTTGCAGTGCAGGAGTGCGGTGGATTGGAACCAAGGAAGTGGGGTAGTCTGGCAGACGCAGGACGTGGGGGAGCCCGCACAGGTGTGGCTGTGTCCTGGGCCTCTCAGTTTTGGGTGAGCATAGCCTAAGGAGATTGCTGGGGTCATGGGAGTATAGTGAAAAGTGCATTTGTATAGAAAGAAGGGCTTCACTTTCCACCTGTGGCTTCTACAGAAAGGAAGGAGGTAGGCACAGAAATGCAAACCACCCATGCGGGAGCCTAATGGAAAAGAATGTGGTTGATGGGACGTCAAGGCCTGCTAGAACTCTAGAATTTCTGATACGGGTAGGGGTGTGTGTATACACATGGGTAGGGGTGTGTGTATACACATGTGCATCTCTGTGTGTCTGTGTATTCATCACAGGTCATTAATGGCCCACAGAGTTAGGCTCAACTAACTGCACTTTGTCATTCAGTGGAGAATCTAGACTGGAACTGATTGGTGAATTAACTGTGAGCTAAGTGTGTCCTGCAGGACACGGGTCTCAGAGTGTGTCCAGCCCACCTTTATGAATGAATGGCTTCCCCGGCCATGTACATGAGAGCCAACCCAGTGCCTTTCAGGTTCACAGCAGGCACTAGCACTCCTGGGCGCTGAAGACCCTTGAAAGCCCAAGACCGAGTGAGTCGTGTTCAAGAATGGCTGACCCAAATTTAGTTTCCAGTGCACAGAATTTTGGAGATGCTACAGGTAGGCAGAATCAGGAGGCTTCTTGGCAAAGGGTTTTATTATTTTCTTGTAAATAGGATGATGATGGATGGATGGGCTTTTGCAACCGTTGGGTCAGTGTGTGGCTGGTGAGGTGGCTCTTCTGAGAGGGTATTGACTAATGGGTTGCTGGCAACCCCAAGGAGAATCCCCCAATGGCAGGCCACAGAGCTCTGTCCCTGGCACTGGTATGCTCTGCTTCTTAATGACTAACTCAGACAAATATCCAAAAATAAACACTTTTCAAGATTTTTAAGAGAAAAATGTCAGGAGGAAGAATTCCCACTCTGGCACACTCTGAAGCTGTGTAGTGTTTGAGGGAGAAAATATTTTTTATATAGACTTTTATTTATTTGTTTGAAAGGCAGAGTAACTGGCAGAGAGAGAGAGAGAGAGAGAGAGAGAGAGAGAGAGAGAGAGAGAAATATTTACCAGCTGCTGGTTCACTCCCCAAGTGGCCACAGCAGCCAGAGCTAAGCCAGGCCAAAGCCAGGACCCAGGAGCTTCTTCCAGGTTTCCCACATGGGTGCAGGGACTGAAGCATGTGGGCCATCTTCTGCTGCTTTCCCACGTGCATTAGCAGGGAGCTGGATGGGAAGTGGAGGAGCTAGGACATGAACTGGCACCTGCACGGGATGCCAGCACTGAAGGTGCCATGATACAGTTCCTGAGGAAGTATTTTTTGAGTCAGGTAGACGTGAGTTTGGTTTCTGTATCTGCTGTTCTCTTTGTGGTCATTGTGAGGTTACAGAGTCTTATTGAGTCTCTGTTTTATTTTAAAGAAAATAGATGTAAATGAAATGTTAAAAGAGAAATCCCTTATTCATTTAGTGGTATTTAAGAAATGCCATGTTAGAATCAAGGCCATTGCACCTTGATAGGTTATAATAAACAACAGTTGTATATTTAGATATTTTTCCCTGTGAAATTGATCTTGAAAGTCAGTGATATAGGTATATATGAAAAATACATGGATTTACTTGAATTAAGTTTTTTATGCGTGATCTAGGAAGTTTAATTGATCCTGAGCTCAGCAGGAGCAGAGACATCAGTGCAGTGCCTCACAGGTAGCTCAGGCAGGCAGCCGTCTTAGCATTTAATACCCAGGCCGAGGTAAACACTCGTGCTGGGGCTCTGTTCTGCCCGCTGGGTCTGGGTAATGCTCGCTTAAGGGCAGTGTAGACAAAGAACACGTTTCTGTAGGGGATGAGTGAGACAGCACAGCACAGGAACGTGGGTTTTTCAGATGGAGTGAGACCTACCAGGCAGGTGAGGGTTATCACTGGAAAGATAGGTTTCATTTCCTATTTCCAGAGGGCCTTGGGAACCAGGACTTGACGCCTAGCTCCCCTGACCTCCACAGGGCAGGAATACCGGCGGGAAGGTCTTGAAACAAATATGGCCGGGGATAACGATGGATATGCTCCTACTTAGAACTATTAAAATGAAGCAGTCTTTCCTACGGAGGAGTAAGCGTCACCAGTGATGGGAGTCTGAGAGTAACCGCACTGGACAGGCGATTGGTAGAGCTTGACAGCAGATGTGAGCAAGTGTAAAGATGCAGGAGAAAGAATGAAGAAAATAAAACAACAACAACAACAACAAACCCGTCCGTCATTTTGTCTGGCCAACTGGTTTTGAAGGGCTAAGACTTTGGTTGTTTTCGCTGGTTTTATTGTCCTTTCCCCCCTTCTCCCTTGTGTTTGTATCTCTGCTATGTGTTTAACGTCTTTATGGTCCCTTGTCAGATGGCCTGAGCCACAGGGTCATGGATGTTTGGTGTTACACCCTCTGGGTGGGCCTGGGGGGTGGTGCTTCAGGGTGAGATGGGCACGGGGTCTGAAGAATGAGAGGACTGCCCTCATCCAGGTCATGGAAGGCCTGAATAGAATAGACTGGAGGCCTTTCGGGCTGAGATGCTGACTTGCCTGCCTTCAGCCTCTGTACTGAACTCCGACTTCATGCTGGAGCTCCCGTTAGTGGCCCTGCTGGCATAGTTCAACCCACACCAGCAGCCCTCCCGGGTCTGAACCTCCCAGTGCCCGTAGACACCCAAGCAGCCCCTGAGAGTCATAGTCACTCTCCTACTCTCCCCCCACCATCTCTTCCTCATTGTTTAGTGCTGACCTTGTGTCTTGAGTTATTTCTGAATTTGCTCCTGATACTTTCATATTTTTGTCAATTATTTTTCAGATTTTCTTTTTAAAAGATTAGATTTTCTGCAAGTAGACTTTTATTTCTCCTATTTCAACCTTGATGCATTTCATTTGGCTTCCTTTTCCTGTCTTTCTTCATTAGATAGGCTCTCCAGCACAGGGAGCAATAGAGTGGGGATAGTGGACTTCCTCACTCCAGCCTGGCTCTGGGCTAAAAGTGCTCCTGACTTCACCATTAAGAATGGTTTTCACGCTCAGGAAGTTTCCTCTGTTATGAGGAAGGCAGGTGACTGTATCGTAGACAGGTGTTGGGTTTTTTTCCCAATGACTTCCTGGCTCTACTGAGATGATAGCATTATTGTCTCCTTCATTCTGTTGATTTGCTGACTCATGTTTTGTGATTTTAATATCAAGTGTGGTGTGTATTCCTGAATACGTTACACTGGCCACCATCATGACTTGTATACGGTGCATTTTCCTTTAGCTTTTGTAGGAGATTTTCTGTTTGTGAGGAATATCAGTTTGCATTTTGGTATCTCACATGTTCTTGACATTTTGGCTTTGGTGTTCACCAACCTGATGAAAATACGTGAAGTGCTTCCTTCCTCCACTTGTTGAAAGCTCATGTGATATCGTGTACATGTGTAGTAGTGTTTAGGGAGGAAGCCGTCTGTGCCCAGGTTATCTCTGTAAGGTTGTCACCTACTTCCTTTGTGTCTAGGTTCATCAGTCTTGTTGTTCAGTAACTTTATTGAATTGGTATTACTAATTTGTTACTCTAATGTTACCCCCAGATTTATTTATTTTTAATTTATTGCCTGTTGGATCTGTAGTAATGGCCTGTTTTTCAATGTTAATAATAATTTGTATTTTCCCTATGTATACATCAGTCTAGATTTATCAACTATATTAAACATTCTAAAGAACCAACTACTGACTTGGTTGGTGTTTTTGAATTATTATCTGTTTTCTACTCTTGTCTTTATTTCTTTTCCTATAATAACTGTGAGGGTTTTTTTTTTTTTTCTGTTCCTTTCTCCTAGCTCCTTTGGTGGAAACTTAGATCAGTATTCCTGAATTAGAGGCCAGAGGTGAGATGTCTTTGTAAATAAAGTTGTAGTTGAATGCACCTGTATATCTTCATTTATGTACCATTTATGGCTGATTTCATGTTACAAAGGCCCAGTTGAGAGGCTGTTGTTGAGCCTATAGTCCATATACTAAAACATTTGTTCTGTAACTATGTAAGAAAAGGTTCAGCAATCCTGCCTTAGCATACTAATTTTGGGAATTTGTTTTATAATATAAACCTCCAAAAGTATGAAATATTCCTTATGTGTCACATTAACTACATACTATAAATTTTATTTCCTGCTTTAATTTTTATTCACTTAAAATTTCTCTTTATTCTTTTGCTCAAGGGCTATGTGCGTATCTATTGCTTAGTTTACAAGCAATTTATGATCTTGTTAATCTTTTGTTCTTTCTCTTGCTATATTTCACTCATATATACTCTCTACTTTGAATTCTTTTATTTCTGTGTCCTGACAACATAGATACTAAAACCTCTTTTTTCAAAAAAAAAATGTTTATTTGAAAGGCAAAGAGAGCTGGAGGAGAAAGAGAGAGAGATCTTCCACTTGTTGGTTCTCTCCCCAGATGCCTGCAGCAGCAAGAGCTGGGCCGAGTTGATGCTGGGAGCTAAGAGCTCAATCCAGTCTCCCAAGTAGGCCATAGGGACCTGACTGCTTGAGCCGTCGCCTGCTGTCTTCCAAGGTGCACATTAGCAGGAACTCAGAATTGCAGTCTGGAGGTAGAAGCCACACCCAGGAATTCTGTGTGGGATGTGGGAATCGCGATGCCAATTGCTCGCTCCACAAGCACCTACCTTATAAAGAGGGCGCTTTAAAGAGTTCTTTCAAAGGTTCAATTAAATGCAAGCTCATGTGGTTGCAAACTGCTTTTTAAATTCATGTCTATTGTTTTTGTAAAGTACATTTACCATGAACTAACTGAAGATCCTTCATATGTTATGAACAATTGGAAATAATCTGTCTTCTGCAACAGTTTAGTATAGTTGGTTGAAGTGATAGTTCAGATTTTATATGCTTGTTTATTTTGTCCACTTCTCCTATCGCTCAATGACAGCAATGTTAAAATATCCAAATATAATTATAATTTTATCAATTTTCCATTTAGAGCCGTCAATTTTTGCTTCATAGTCTTTGAAACAATAATTAGATTCACTCAGGTTTAGAATTTTTCATGAATCTGTGATGAATCAGTGCTTTTTCACTGCTAAGTTATCCTTCAGCTCTGGTGATGTTTCTTGTACTTGGGATAAATGTAGCCAAACCAGCTCTCTGATGATTGGTGGTCGTGTGGCGTGTCATACCCTATGCCTTACATCCACCCAGTCCATCTGTATCTTTCTACATGTATTTCAATATTTGAGGTGTATCTCTTTTTGTAAACATTTGTTTATTTGAAAGAGTTACAGAGAGAGGAGGAGAGACAGAAAGAGAGAGAGAGAGGTCTTCCATTTGCTGATTCACTCCCCAGGTGGTCACGGTGGCCAGGGCCGAGCAAGCTGAAGCCAGAGGCCAGGAGCCAGACCCGGGTCAGCCATGTGGGTGTGTCTCTTTTAAAAGGCTATGTATTTGGGTCTGTCTTGCCTACTTGTTCATACTTGATTCTTAAAACGTCTTCTAATTGGAGTATTTAGCTCATTAATATTTAATGTTAAATGTTGAATTTTTTTGTTTATGTCTATCATTTATTTGGTTTCTGTCTGTTCCATTTCTTCTATGCCTTTTATATTCTCATTTTCAGTTTTTTGTACTAATAATTTTATTTTAGTGTGTGATCTACTTTACTGGGTTCCACCTATCTATTTTATTTGCTAGTCTTTGCTCTAGAGATGAGAATGTGTATGCTTAAATTATCATTATCTCAAAATAATACAGTGCAACTTCAGTGAAAACCTTGCAGCAATATAATTTCATTTAGTAGTCTGTCCTTTTGCTTTTCTATAAAAACATGTTTACAACCAAGTATATTGGTAATCTCCACAGCATAATGCTGTTATTCTCTGGTCGGGAGAACTTATTTTAGCTCTCTGTGTAACGCGCGTCTTGCACTTTCTTTCACATCCTGTGACTCAGAACTTGACACCCGTATCTGTCACAGAACGTGTTGCCTTAGTGCACCTGTTCCATCTGAGTTCTAAGTGGTTGAGAATGCTCAGGACACCTAGACCTAGAACTGGAAGGACTGTACCCAGACGGTAATGGTGACCGAATCACCAAGTTCAAGGGGCTGTGGTGTGTTTTTGCTGTTGTCAACACTGAAGCTGAGTTAGCTGTACTGCTGAGAATACAGACACGAAGCCTATAGCAGGTGACAGTACTTAGAAGCATAGGAAGCAAAGGACCAATGGTCAGAGTATCTGGTCTTGTGTTGCTTTGTCTATCTTGTCTCTCACAAAACCTCACTTGGTTCCCAGAGCTATGCAGCACAAGTTTTAGCATTGTTATTTCACAGATAAAAAAGCTGGCATCTAGATGTTGTGTTCATGGCCTTGCCCATGGGTAGGAGGGCTTTACCTGGTCATGATGAGTGTGGTAAGGATGACCCAGCCCCTGTGTTGGGAGACTTACAGGAACAAGTAGAATTTCCAGGCCTCACTCAAGTAGACTGGGCATCAGAACAGGTGGGAGGACCAGTGTGAACAGGAACTGCCACGTGGGGTGAGGCTGGGGTCAGGCCTCAGGTCAGTAGTCGCATAATTGCCCAGGGGGAAGACTAAATGTTCCAAGTTGATTGCATTTCTGTGTGAGAAGGAGGCTTCCGGTGTCTTGCCGGGACAAATGGAGCCATTCGTGCCTGTTGCTTAGCATGGTTGAGAACAACTGGGAATGGCAAAATGGGCTGGTGAGACCAGACACAGACCTGTAAGCTGTTCCCTCTTGTAGAAAAAAAGGCGGTAGCAAACAAAAGTGATAATGGGACTCTGGCCTGTTTTCCAGGATCTCCGCAAACATTTGCAGAAAGTCCTGCTGTGCAGCGCTTCTCAAAGGCCTGACAGCCGTAAACACTAATGACAGCAGCTTTGCCATCCCCTCTCCTGAACGCCACCCCACAGATCGATTTTCTGATTTTTCATCATCGCCACTGTGAAAGGAGTGGAAATGTTCCAAGTTCTCTTCCGCTTCCTTCCACCCAAGCCACTTTATTTTTTGAAAATCTCCCCGCCCACTATCTGACTTCTTGTCTGAAGTCTAAATAGTTTCCTTTCCTCCCAAACTTTTAATTACAGGTTCTGTTTTCTCACACTTTGATGAATTTCATAGTCTCCCGTAATGGGTATTTTTCTATGATTCTAAGCAATTCGAAGTCATCCTGTCATCATCTACTAGAGTGCAGGAGTAGATTCTCTAGCGTCGGAACATGTGAATTAAACCACGTCTATAAAATCGTGTTGCTGAGGCTCTGCAAGGTGGAGGTGAAAGTCATCTTTTAGCATCAAGGCCGGAGCAACTTGAGCAGAGAAAGTGGAAGAGGCTGCAGTTGTCTTGCATGTTTATTGGTGTCGTGAATCACATTTATGAAAGCATTACAAAGTTATAAACAGTTATAATATAATAGTGCAGAGTGGTACACCCAGATACTCAATAAATAACCATTTTATTACTGCAGTGGACAAACAGTACAATTAACTAAAGAAATGGGGTACATGCAAGTTATTTCAAGCCAAGAAAAAATGAGGACAAAAGGTCAACTTTCTGGACTACTTTTAAAACACATTCTCATAAGCCTGAAATAATTGCACAGCTATCAGAGCTGGGTACCTGAACCAACACAGCTACTCTTTACGCATCGCCGTTTAAACCTTTGGAAAACATCTTTTTCAAACAGATGCTTAGTTATGTGTTGCATCTACTCGAGAGGCAGAGTGACACACACACACAAACACACACACTCACAGAGCGAGCCAGGAAGCATGCTCGTGTACACAGCCATCAGCTGATTTGTTTCCTCAATGCCCGCAGCACCCAGGGCTGATCCAGGCTGGAGTCCTGAACCAGGAGCTCCGTACCAGTCTGGGTGGCACTTGAGCCGTTACCTGCTGCTTTCCAGGGGCATCAGCAGGAAGATGGATGGGAAGCCGACCAGCTGGGACTGAAACCAGCATCTGATCTGGAATGTGGGTATCTCACAGGGCGGCTTAGCCTGCTGCGTCAGTTTTCGAGTTGTGCCTAACAATTCAAGTCTGGAAGATGTAAGAATGGCCTGATACATTTGGGAACAGCTCTGTCGGCCGGCAATCTTGCCACCAGTCATTCTCCGTGAGAGGTGCATGCCTGCTTCTGGGCGGGTTCTCCCTAGCATCATTTCCTTCTGCCAGCATGAATCTCCGCAGATGGAGGGCAGCACGTTACCTCCTTGTTGTGCACCTTCAGATGCCTTCGCTGTCTAAAAGGGAAGGCTGTGGTGACAGATTATAAGGCCATGGTATGGTTTTGTAATTTAACATCATTATTTCTTTTTTTTTTTAAATTAAACTTTTATTTAATGAATATAAATTTCCAAAGTACAGCTTATGGGTTACAATGGCTTCCCCCTCCCAAAACTTCCCTCCCACCCGCAACCCTCCCCTTTCCCGCTCCCTCTCCCCTTCCAATCACATCATGATTCATTTTCTATTCTCTTTATATACAGAAGATCAGTTTAGTATATATTAAGTAACGATTTCAACAGTTTGCACCCATATAGCAACACAAAGTGAAAAAAAATACTGTTGGAATACTAGTTATAGCATTAAATAAGAGTGTACAGCACATTAAAGACAGAGATCCTACATAATATTTTTTTAAAAAAATTAATTTTCTATGCCATTTCCAATTTAACACCAGGTTTTTTTTTTTCATTTCCAATTATCTTTATATACAGAAGATCGATTCAGTATATAATTAGTAAAGATCACATCAGTTTGTACCCACGCAGAAACAGAAAGTGTAAATATACTGTTTCAGTACTAGTTATAGCATCACTGCACATTAGACAACACATTAAAGACAGATCCCACATGGGATGTAAGTACACAGTGACTCCTGTTGC
This sequence comes from Lepus europaeus, assembly GCF_033115175.1. Lineage (NCBI taxonomy): Eukaryota > Metazoa > Chordata > Mammalia > Lagomorpha > Leporidae > Lepus > Lepus europaeus. The sequence goes on along the minus strand of NC_084830.1, from coordinate 160,067,414 downwards.
TGACTTAACAATTTGACACTCCTGTTCATGGCGTCAGTAATCTCCCTAGGCTCTATCATTAACATCATTATTTCTAAAACTGTAACATACATTTGCATAGTGCTCTTTGAAGAGGCTGCTTGCTGTTCGCGTAGACTCAACTATTTCCTCTTAGTAGTGCAGAAAATTCCAGGATTCATTAATCTTCAAACACGTTTCTTAAAAGCTTTGTGTTCAGCAAAATCCAAATTATATTTTGAAGCATTTTCTTCTTACCTTAAAAACCTTTTAGTGTTTAAGAGAAATATAATCAATACCTACTCTTCTGACTTAAACTTTAAATCAATAAAATGCATGTGTTTTAAGTTACTTGATATCCTCAAATATTTAATTTCATAAAGAACACCATTCATCATATGTGGATTTTAAAAAAATGTCCCCAACGTTTACTTGTAAGGTGCTACCAGTTGCTCTAAAGACTCGCATAGATTATAAAAGGCTTGTCCTCATCCTGATTAAAAATAGTGTGTGTGTAGGGCAGTTACTTAGCTGACATGATATTTCTGCTGTTCCTTGTGAGCTATTTTGCCCAGAATATCATTGTACTTAAAGGGTGATCGAGGCTCTAGAATCAGTGGTTTGATCTTCAACATATTCAGTAGTTTACTAAAAATATGCACTTGACCCTGGCTGTGAGGAGGGGACAGGTTCAGTCTTGGGGATCCATCGTCCTGCTTCTGGACTCCAGAAGACACAGCTCGGCAAGGAGGAGTCCAGCATCAGAAGCCGGGTTTCACCTGCCACACGTCGTGGAGCGTCTGTTGACACTGGGCTGCTGGGTAGTTCAGTTGCCTGGGTACTTCACCCGGGGGCAGGCCCAGTCCCTGTCCCAGAGTGCCTCAAGTGGACCCTACACCCTCCACATTTCTTCCCAAGAATGGTCACCTACAGCTTGCTTTGTCTATGTGAGGCTGCCACCCACCGTAGCTATGGTAGGTTCCAGTGCCTCCCATGGAGTGAGCGGCCACGTCGTACTTACTTGTTGGGTGGACAGCTGAACAGGGCCTCAGAAAGTATCTTTTCTCAGCGTAGCTGTGCCTGAACACAACACATCCCGCATACGTGACATAGGACGGACAGCCACCTCTCTGGGGTCCTAAAGGGAGAGCAGAGTGGTCCTCGCTGTTAACTGCAGATCGTAGTTCGTCCTTTGTCTTTGCCCATCCAGCTCTGTTCTTTAAGTCTACAATGTTTTTGTTTCCTCTGCTTAGAAGACATTTGTTCCTATGCTATTCTCTCCTTAAGACTGGCTGATTAATAAACCTGAACAACTTGGCAGCATTATAGTTCTCTTGCTTTCTGAATACAGCAATGAATCCTAGAACTGGGTAGCTTAAGGTTGTCATTCTTGCTGCGTGTTTGAGGGCGAGGGACAAGGAGGTGTTTAACTCCTTTGGGCAGAAAGAGGCATTCCTGTTTCAGAATCAAGATGGAATCCTTACTTCGAATCATGGTGCTTGCAATTATAATGCAATGATGTTGTTAAGTATTTCCATGGCAACGGTAGCCCAGCCTAGCCCACCCTCCACAGCAGCCCAGAGAGCTCAGTGTTAATAATCACAAATGTGTCATAGGTTAGGAATCTCAGGGTGAGAGCAGGTAAAGACCTCCCCAAGGTTAATAGCCTGCTAATGATTTCTGTGTCAGTGCCCAGGGCTTTTCCTATAATTACCCCCGCCCCACCCCCACCCCTCTGCAGCTGCTTTTGGTACTGGCAGCTGTATAGGGAGTGTGATGCTTTCCTTTGTGAAGCGTGGAAAGGACCAGATCAAAGACTGATGTAACTAAAGTGAAGTCATCTCATTAGCAAGTGGAGTCTCTTTCCTGTAATGTAAAAAAACACATCAGCCCCCCCAGGGATAAGACATCTGCTCTGTAACCAGGTGTGTTCTTCTGTCAGCGAGAAAAATCAGTGCAGAGGTGACACTAGGGGAAAACAGACTTTGCAGAAGACTAAATCCTAACAGAAGAGGAAAGATAAATTATGCTGGCTGCATGACACAGTGTTGATTGTTTAGCTCTCAGTAAAATGCAGGAAGAAATAAGAAAAAAAAGTGTTTTTTAAAAATGCAAAGAATTCACAAAAATCTTTGTATTCTAAAGAAGCATCTTCTAACACTCGAAATTTCCACTGATGTCCGTTATCTGAATAAATCCCTTCCATTTCCTTTTTCCCATTTGCAAATTTCCCTCTTAATGGATGAAGTTGCTTGCAACCAATATTCTCAACATTCAGAAACTCCTCTCTCTCTCTCTATCTCCTTTCTCCCCTCTCTCCCTCTCCTCTCTCTCTCCTCTCTCCTCCCTCCTCTCCCCTCTCTCCCTCTCCTCTCTCTCTCCTCTCTCCTCTCTCCTCTCTCCCTCTCTCTCCCTTTCTTCTCTCTCCCTCTCCTCTCTCCTCTCCCCTCTCTCCTCTCTCTCTGGCTTTCTCTGATAGACTTGAACATATGCTCCCTGCTCCCCAAAACACAGGCACACACATACCTAAGAAAGGGAGACGCTGAGTGAATTGTTATCCTCTGTGTCTGAAGTTTGAGTTCATTGTGAACTGAGGCCCCCAGCCTGTGTGAAATGTGATGATTCCCTGGTGCCAGCACTGAACTGCATCTTTGCTTCCAGGTGCCCTCGAGTCTGTAGGATGATGTCTGGTGATGGTGGTGGTGGTGCTCATGCCAAATGTCTTTTTTTAAGGTGCTTGAAAACATATGACACACCAGAGCTAACAAATCTGCCAACTCATTAGTGTTTCAAAGCTTGCTATTCGGGAAGACTAATTTTTGCACTACTTATACTTTTGGACAAACGGCTAAAATTTGCTGTTCTTTAATTAGCACATCTCCAACTTCTCCTGCAGGTTCCTGCAGATTGGCTTCCCTCTTCTCTCCCCCTTTCCTTGCCTACTGAAAATGTTTGCTCTTGAGTAACCCACTGTCTCTGGATGATTCAAGAACAGCTGCTGTTTCGTGGAGAATTCTGGAAGAAACATTTAGATTTATATTCATGAGCGTATAAGAGCAGCAAATGAAAATTTGATAGAACTCTAATTTTGATATTCCATAATAACTAGTTCCATGCTTCTAATCACATCACATAGCCTTCTTTAGATAGTGGTTTAACAGGTGATACTTTGCAGCCATTTATGTCCCGGGATATATTTGGGGGAAAGTTTAAGAAAAAGATTAGTTTAAAATGAATCAAAACACGATCCAGTATACCTACCAAATTTAAAAATTCCTTAAAGGGGATTACAAATAGACACTTAAAAAATATTTGTTTGTTTGAAAAGTAGAATGGCAGAGAGGGAGAGGGAAAGGGAGGTGAGGTGAGGAGAGGAAAGGAGACAAGAGGGGGGAGGAGAGGGGAGGGGAGGGGAGGGGAGAGAGATAACTTCCATCTGCTGATTTAGTCCCCAGATTCCCACAACAGCTAGGGCTGGGCCAGCCTGCAGCCAGGAGCCTGGAGCTCCCTCTGGGTCTCATACATGGGCGCCAGGGGCCCAAGCACCTGTACCATCTTTCGCGGTTCTCCCAGTGCAGTAGAAGGAAGCTGGATCAGAAGTGGAGTAGGGGGGCTGGAAGAGACACTCCCATATGATGCTGGTGTCACAGGCAGAGGCTTCACCCGCTCTGCTGCACACCAGCCACGCAGTCGGCACGTTCTGATTGCACCTGCATGGTTTAGATATGGCATCCACAAGAAATCGGAGACTGCTTTTTCCATGCTAGTGTCAGGTTGCAGGGTTGGCCTTCAGTACCTGCACAACCATTCTTACCTTCCCAGGAACCATGCAGATACACTTGCGCTGACAAACACCTTCCAAGGCCTCTCAGATGAACACGCCAGAGCTGTTTGAGTGCAAAGTAATGGATTCTGCATTTTTTTTCAAAGTGGACAGAAAGGTAGCAATAGAGAACATCGAGTGCTGTGATTATTAGATAACATTAAATTCAAAACAATACAGTGAGTGGAGACAAAATGTTAATCATAAAATAATAACTGAAATGAAAATAGAAGCTTTGATAGCATTTAATAGCAAGAATAGGATGGTAAGTGTTCCCAAAGCGCTATCAGATCATTTGTGACTATGTAATTTTATGGAGTTCACCTGAAGTGCAAAATAGTTGACCTGACAATGTTTGAGAACAGTGGGTGAAACATACAGATAATAAAACGTGAATTAGCTTTATAAGTGTGTAGAACTCATGGACTTTTCTTAAGAACTTCTAGTTTCTTACAGGATTATTCTTTTCATAAATGTACAAATGTGTTTACCATTCATCACAAGATTTGACATTAATACCCACTCAACAATTGGATGAAGAATTCTATTGGTTATAAGCAATGCCTTCCTTGAAAAATGTGTTTTCTTTGCTTTTGAGAGGCAGAGAGAGAGAGAGAGAGAGAGAGAGAGAGAGAACCTATCCACTGATTGTCTCACAAATGCCAGCAGTGGCTGGGACCCGTTCCAGGTCTCCCCCGTGGGTGGCAGGAACCTAACCATGAGAGCCATTGCCACTGCATTCCAGGGTCTGCACTGCCCGGAAGCTGGGGTCCAGAGCCAAAGCTGATTACTGAACTCCGTTGTTCTGACATAGGGTGTGGGCAACCTGACTTGAAACTGAACCACTCGGCCACACACTGGCTGAGGAATGTCTTCGTTTTTCCTTTTGATTTTATTTGACCTACAGCATCTGTGAAACCCAACTTTATATGGTTTTTTTTTTTTTTTTTTTTTACAGGCAGAGTGGATAGTGAGAGAGAGAGAGACAGAGAGAAAGGTCTTCCTTTTGCCATTGGTTCACCCCCCAATTATGTCTGCTTTTGCTGCCTGGGCCTGTGTAGCTTGTTTTTGTTAAATCATCTGTGTGAAGAGAAAGAGTCTGTAGTGTGTGTCTCAGAACAGAGAAGCCCTTTGGCCTTCCTTGCTGGTCACACTGGCTTTGTAGGAACGGGCAGTGGAGGGTGTGCAGCGTCCCTGGGCGTGCCTCCGGTCACTCGTGCAGGAGGTGGCAGGGCAGGGACGAGTCCATTCTTGATCTGTATCCCCTCCTCCTGGCTCATCTTTCTGTATCTGTGGAATTTAGCTACGTACCATGCGTACAGAACAGCTCCTTTCTCACGCTTTGCCAGGCACCATGTTGTGCTTGTGTGTATCCAAAGGAGCAGCTGACCAGCAGGTTTCTCCTGGCTTATCCTGTAGCTCAGGGAGCCTTTGCGTGTCACAATGTGCTGACCTCAGCCCACCCACAGTCACCTCCTGGATGAAGTGGATGGGATTGTATCCATTGTGAGTTGCTGTTTGCCCCTGCGAGAAGGCGGCAAATTCAAGCACTGTCTTGTTCATTCATTCAAGAAACAGGGGTTAGCAATTAGGACAAGTCTGACAGGTCTTTAGGAGACAGAGTGGCAACAGGGACTCTCCCTGACTTAGCTTATCGCCACTGTATAAGGGTGGGAAAGCACCACACGTTCAGTCGCAGCATTCTCATTTTCAATGTGGGCTTTTCTGGGGCTAATGATACACAGTGTGGTTCTCTCTGTAGCATCGGGCAGCTGTGGGGAACTGCAAGCAGCCGAGGTGCTCAGTAGGTGAGGTGGATACATGCACAGGAAGTTTCCAATTCCCAGCGAGCCACTGAGCTGTTGTCCCGTGGTACGTAGAGGGGCATGGACATCTGTTTTCAGAGGTGAGCACGGTGACTGGCTAAGGCAAGTAGAACAGAGGAATTACATCAGAAACTAAGAGCTGTACAAAATCTGTGAGCAACAAGCTAGGAAGCACGAGTCTGATTAAAGGAATCAAGAAAGACTGAAGGTGTTTTGGCTAAGATGACTGTCACGGATTCCGTCAGATTCCTTTACAGCCCAAATCCGTGAGCTAAACATCAGCACCTTCTCCCTAGCGCCTGATTATGACAGTGATAATTATACTAATCATATGAGAACCACAAATTTAAATGTTTGAGTTCCTATCTTGTATCAGTCTTAGTTTTTAAAAATTTGTATGTATCTCATAAATATAGCATTAGGAACATAGTAATTCTTCCCACCGCACCTGCCACCACCCTCTCCTCCTCCCTCTCCAGTTTAGTCTGAGAAAGATAAAGAAGCAGAAAGAAAGAAAAAAGAAAGAATGGAATAAAAAAACTAAGAGAGCTGTTCCTCAACAGTCTAGACGATGTACATAGGACTATAGTACTTTGCAGTTGCAAACTTCATACTTTTCACAATTACAACTTTAGGATCTTGGTGATCCTTTCCACTGTGCCCACCCTCCCTCCCACACTTCCACCCCCCTACCTCTTCCCTTTCTTATTCTCTCTTACTCTTTACTAAGATCTGTTTGTATTTAACTTTATACAAATGTGATTAACTCTATGTTAAGTGTAGCATTTGACGAATCATACGAGAGAGAAAAAGATAAGGAAAATATTATGAAGGAAAAGATAAACAAAAATATAGCATAAGAAGCTATTCCTCCACAGTTGAGAAGGGTTGTTCCAAATCTTTTCAAAGTGTCCGTTTTGTTTCTACATGTTATCTTTAAGGCACTCTGTTAATTATCACAGGTCAGGGAGAACATACAGAATTTGTCCCTTGGGACTGGCTTGTTTACTCAGTATGATGTTTTCCAATTTTCATCCATCTTGTTTTATTTACTGGTGTGTAGTGTTCCATGGTGTACATAGCCCATAGTTTCTTTATCCAGTCTTCAGTTAATGGGCATTTGGGTTGATTCTATGACTTTGTGAATTGAGCTTTGATAAACATGGAGGTACAGAGAGCTCTTTCATATGTTGATTTCATTTCCCTTGGGTAGATTCCCAGGAGTGGGATGGCTGGGTCACATGACAGGTCTATATTTAGATTTCTGAGGTATCTCCACACTGTCTTCCGTAGTGGCTTTACCAGTTTACATTCCCACCAGCAGTGGATTAGTGTGCCTTTCCCCCCACATCCTTGCCAGCATTTGTTGTTTGTTGATTTCTGCAAGAAAGCCGTTCTAACCAGGGTGAGGTGAAACCTCATTGTGGTTTTGATTTGCGTTTCTCTCATGACTAGCTATCCTGAGCATTTTTTCATGTGTCTGTAGGCTATTTGGATTTCCTCTTTTGAAAAATGTCTAAGTTCTTTGCCCATTTCTTAATTGGATTTTTATTTTGCTGTTGAGTTTCTTGATCTCTTTATATATTCTGGTTATTAATCCTTTGTCAGATGTATAGTTCGCAAATATTTTCTCCAGTTCTTACGGTTGCCTCTTCACCTTGCTGACTGTTTCTTTTGCAGTATAGAAGCTTCTCGATTTGATGTAATCCCATTTGTCGATTTTGGCTTTGATTGCCTGTGCCTCTGGGGTATTTTCCAAGAACTTTTGGCCTGTGTTGATGTCTTGTATTGGATATTTTATTATGGGTTTCAGTGTGTGTAAGTCTAACCATTCCTTAGATCAGAATCCATCACAAGAATTCTTCCTCCCCTTTATATTGTTATGGCCTGACTCTAGCCCCGAGTTCACGTGCAGAACCTAACCTCTACTGTGGTGGTGTTAAGAGGTGGAGAAGTCAGGAGGGCTCTGCCTTTGTTAGTGGATTTGTCCCACATCAAAGGGCTGGAGGGAGTGAATGTAGGCTCCTTTTGTCCTTCTTCCATCTGCTGTACGAGGACAAGTGTTTGTCCATCCTCCATGTGAATGCCCGGCCAGGAGGCCCTCACTTGGCACCAAATGCCCGTGCCTTGATACTGGGCTTCCCAGCTGCCTCCAAACCTGGGAGAACTAAATTTCTGTGTGGATGACTTACCTGGTCTCCCAGTTTGTGGAATTTTGTTACAGCAGTACCGATGATCTAAGACTCATTTATATAAGACATACGTATTTATTATACATCGTCGAAGTGGTCCAGGACAGTTGACTTGAGATGTGTCCAATGTTTACCAAGAAGTGTTGATTGACTAATGGTTTTGGAATTGCATGAAGATGGAGGCTGCTTGGCTCTGTGTTTTTGCTCACCCTCATCCCATTCCCCTCTTTGAAGATCTTCAATGTCTTGAAAACTGAAAACAGTGCCACCACAGTGGAGTGGGGACCGGTGGCCCTGTGGCCACTGCAGGCAGTGGATGTTTGGAGCTCAGGGAGCCCTGTCCTGATGCTGTCCTCCTCTCCTTGTGTGGAAGAGCTGCATGCTCAGGGCTGCCTCACGCCTGGCTCAGAGCTTCCTGTGTGCACACGGCCTTTCTGCAGCCTCGTTGCTGGGATGTTCATCAAGAACAGTCAGCGGTACGTGGTAAGCATTTCAGCCACCTGAGGCTGTGACTCCACTAAGGACTAACTAGAGGCATCCATAAAACTTAAGAGAAAACATCATGAATAGGATGTTATTGGGCGCTTTAAAGGGCCCTGACATATACCTTGGAACCCAGAGGAATACTTGTAGGCAGAGCTGTCCTTGTACCCAGGAAATATGTCAGGAAGAACTCACCTCCAGAGGACTGGGGAGCTGTGTGCAAGCAGGAACTGAAGACTAAGGCTGTGTTGTAACTTCCTGACGGGGCATTGAAGATGGATCTCAAGACGCGCAGAACTGCTGTGGCAAAGGCTGAGGGACTTAACCATTGCAGGCATTTGAGAAAATTTCTGATCAGTCATTTGCTGGCAACAATGACATACTTGATAGTCAAGTCGTTCAAATGCAGACACAGAAGGAATAATTTGAGCTGAATGGGAAGAGGGGAATAGTCAAGAAAGCTGTAAATGTTTCAGCTGGACCTCATGGTGTTCATCCTAATAATAGTCAATATGCATAGACTCATGATAGTGCACATAGGCTAATGACAGTCAATATGTACAGAATAATAATAAGTATACATAGATTAATAGTCATCAATATACAAATGATATGGGCAGTACTATTTGATAATATTTTGCACCAGATTGCTCTTCTGTAAAACTATGCAGCATGCCTTCAAAGGAATGAATCATGACAAACTTGCAGTCAGTGTACGTGGGAAGCTTAGCAGCTACCCCGAGACCATCAATACCCATAAACTCCCCTGAGGAAGCCCTGCCCCAAAGCGGACATTCCACCGGAAAAGGTTGATTCATCAACCTCATTTTCTTCAAATATGGTTGTTCATCAAAGGTGTTCTTTCCCAGATGCAGTAGATGGGATTTTCAGGAGGGGACATGCTGAGAATGTGGGTCCTGCGGGGGAAAAGGAAAGCTCATTTCTACAAATCGTCCTGAACCCAACACAACCAAGAGAGTATGAAAGGAGTCTCCTGTAGGCTGTCTAGGAGGATCAAGCATTCTTGTTCTTGGAACTGGTGAGAATGGCCATCTCTGGTCTCTTCAGTGCATCAGTTCCCTGAGGGAAGATGTGCACGGCCACTACTTGAGACATCTTGGTTACATGTGCAATCATGAAGATAACTGTATACGCAACATTGTTTCAGCCTACTCGTCACAACGTGGCAACTAGAGTTATGAATGCCATGCAAGCAAACTGAGCAGTACATTGGTAGAATGAGGGATGTTTAATCAAGGAGGACTGCCCCTGCTCTCTTCCTCACGTCTCTGAATAATCTTGGCCTGTCTCTGCCTCCATTCTGAATTGGTGAGAAGTATCAGGAGGGTACCTCTCAGTACCAAGAGCAGGACTGAGCTGAATCCGGGTGTTATTGGGAGCACCTTGGCAGTGACATGAGAGTAGGGATCCATGGGGTTTTGCTTTTGTTGGAACTTAGAGGGGGAGGGAACCAAAGCTGCTGGAGTTTTAAAAAATGTTGAGCTATGTATTATGAAATCACAGAGATTATCTCTGAAATAATTCTGTGTCTCATAAACAGATATTTTTGTTTGTTACCATTTTGGAAAAAACAGAACCCAGACATTGTTCTACTGAAGGTCCCTTAGCCTGAGCTAATACGGAGAGACTCTAATCTACTAGGAAGGAGGAGATCAGCTATTGAGTTCTGACATAATAAATAGAGAATCTCTCTGTTGTAGGGAGTTATGCTAATAAAAGTTAAAAAATGAACCCTTGGCCTTTTATATGAGGAGAAAAGAATCTTTTTTTTTTTTTTTAAGCATTTGCCCTGTGCCCATTTTCAGGCTAGTTGCAATGTCGTCTCATTTTAAGACTATGAAACTGCAGCTAATGTGAATTACAGATGAAGTTTTAAGGAACAAAAGAGTTTTAGAGAAGTTAAATAACCAACCTAGATCAGACAGCTGGAAAATATTTATACTTAGGGCTGTCTGACTTTCCAGCTCACGTTCTATTTTGCACAGCTTTTAAAGAATGCAATTATAATCATAATAACAATCAAAATTGGGAACTCCATGCCAGCTTTTCTGCATGCATTATTTCATTAATCTCCATAATAGCCGTGTGAGGTTGCAGGTCTCGAAAAGCCAGTTATCAATTGTTCTCTCTGACAGCACTGACCAAGCCCTCAGCATAGCATTCAGTTTTGCCAAGAACCCTAAGCTAAGTTGGAGTCTGGTTTTCTACTTTATCCAAATATTCTTTCTAATGTAATTATATTAGTTGTGTTAGAAATCCATGTAATCAGCATGTATCGAGCAGCTGTTATGCACTTAGCATTCCAATATTGCTCAGTCCATTCCTTTGTTTCTCTTTGTATCTTAGAAGCCATGTAATTAGATTGTGTGTGTATGTGTGCACGTGTGTGCACGCTCACCCAATGGGTTTGCATCATACTGTTTGAGTCGGAACAACAGGAATAATCCCAGAGTAAGACATTTGAAAAATATCAAATTCTAAAAATTGGATGACTGCATAGTCTTCCATACTTTAGAAATTATTCTCATCCAGGAAATTATAATTTTTCTCTAGCTGACAGGAATGGTCACAATTAAAATCTCATAACATATATTGAGCAGCTATGTGAAGCGGACTTGCAGTTGGCGATCTTCTGCTTTGATTAGCTGCCATTGGAAAGATTCGTAGGTGCAGTGATTAATAGCCAGTGGGACGATATATAAATACAGTTGGTGTTCCATATCTGAGTGGTCTGTTTCCCTGGATTGAACTAACCTTGGAAAGAAAATGTCTTAATAAGAACTTGGGTCTGGGGCTGGTGCTGTGGTGTAGCCTATAAAGCCTCTGCCTGCAATGCCAGCATCCCATATGGGCTCCGGTTCGAGTCCCGGCTGCTCCACTTCCAATGCAGCTCTCTGCTATGGCCTGGAAAAGCAGTACAAGATGGCCCAAGCCCTTGGGCCCCTGCACCTGCATGGGAGACCTGGAAGAAGCTCCTGGCTCCTGGCTTCGGATTGATGCAGCTCCAGCCATTGCTGCCAGTTGGGGAGTACTAGTGGATGGAAGATCTCTCTCTCTCTCTCTCTCTCTCTGTCTCTCTGTCTCTCTGTCTCTCCTTCTCTCTCTGTGTAACTCTGCCTTTCAAATAAATGAATACTAAATAAATCCTTTTAAAAAAGGAATTTGGGTCTTACTGAATATATGCATACTTTGTTAATTGCCATTATTTACTAAAAGATATAATGTAACAACTATTTAGTGTTTACATTGTATTAGGTGTTATATGTGTTTGAAATGATTTAAAGTATATTTGAGAAAAACCTATGGTGTAACAGAGTATGCACATAGGTTATGAGCAAATACTACAGCATTTTATAGAAAGGGCTTAAGAATCTGCTGATTTTCATTTATGCAGAAATTCTGACTTTTTCATCTTAATCTTCTTTGCTTCTCACCCATTTCCACCTGGATGTTTTCCATCATTTACTTCAGAATAGGGCTACTTAATTTTCCAAAATTGTTGCTTCCTTAGTTGAGAACATGCTTTCCTATCTTCTCTTTGTAGACACCTCTCTCAAGTTTCAGTTCAAGTCTTATAGCTTCTACTAGAATATTTCTTATTTTATATCGAACCACCTCTTAATTCTCTCTGAACTACACAGTACACGTGTGACTTCTATAGAATGTTCAGTTATTTGAATGTTTAAAGTGTGATTTTATCTCCATAATGTATTTCAGTCTTCTCGCAGGCATGAACATTTTCCCCCAAGAACAACCCACTGCACAGTACTAAGCACATCTTTGAGGTGCATTCAATGCTTGTTAAAATCAATGATGTTGTAATGACGCTGTAGCGGTTTTTATGGACTTCAATTCTGGTTTCTGTCTATCACTAATACTGTTCTCTTTCAAAACTATCTAAGCTGTGGCATCGCATCTAGGAACTGCTCTAATGAGTCCCAGCTGAGCCCTGATGTACAAGTAAAATGTTCAGCTGAGGGCTTGTGGTCCAAGGAGCAGGTAGTGCAGTGGGAAAAGCAGGGAGTTGTGGAAGAAATCACAGTACTGCATTTTAGACTTGAAAATAATGGGTAACCAGCCCTCTCCATGGCCAGTGAAATTCTGGAATCTTGTGGATTTTGAAACATAGGAAAACTATATTTGTGTATCCAAAGACATTGAACTGTTAAGGTTGAATGGAGGTGGTACTTGGAAAACTCTAACTAAATTCCCATCTGTGAGACCTGGCTTGCCTTACAGAGTTCCTCTGTAGTTTCTGACCCCTGCAGGTTCTTCCAGCCCTACACTCCTTGATCTCAACAGCTTCAGTATTAAACTCCAGCTCTTCGCCTGGATTTGTGACAACTGATCAGAATTAAACTGTGGAAGATTATTGTCACAGCTGAGTTCAAGTAAACATTGGTAGAAGTTTCTCCAAATTAAGTTGGTAGATGGATGAGCAGCTGATGTCCCTCTACTTTTCCCCCTGCCAGGGAAGTTTTTATTTTTTAATGATTTATTTATTATTCACTTATTTGAAAGAGTTACAGAGAGGCAGAGGCAGAAGCAAAGAGAGAGAGAGAGAGAGAGAGAGAGAGAGAGAGAGAGAGAGAGAGAGAGAGAGGTGTCTTCTATCCGTTGTTTCATTCTCCAATTGTCCACAATGGCCAGAGCTGCGCTGTTCTAAAGCCAGGAGCCAGGAGCTTCTTCCAGGTCTCCCATGCCTGTGCAGGGACTCAAGAACTTGGGCCATCTTGTACTGCATTCCCAGGCCATAGCAGAGAGCTGCATGGAAGAGGAATAGCCAGGACTCGAACCAGTGCCCATATTGGATGCCGGCACTGGAGGTGGCACTTCACTGGCTACACCACAGTACGGGCAGGGCACGTTCTCAGAAACCTCATTGTCACAGCAGTGCTGGGCTCCGTTCTGTTCCTCGTGAGAAGTTTTACTGCCACATCTTTTGGGAAGGTTGTAAAGAAAAACTCAGCAGTGGTTGTAAAACTCTAGAAAATACTAAAGTACTCTGAATAATTAAGGAATGACCAAATTAGTTGTAGAAATTCCAGATATGAAAGAATTATCCAAACTGTTTAGTACTTAAAGGAAAGTTTGACTAACGTTAGTTTTATGTTAAAAAAAAAATCTCGTACATTTCTCCAGTGTTTCCTTCTCTCCATCCTGCAAGTACATAGCCCATTCTGTACAGTTTCCAATCAGTATCAGGCAATTGAATAATTCCTGAAAAATCCATGAGCAGAGGAAAATGTGACTGTTTTGCCTGAGTTATTGTTCATGATGTTGTTAAAATATTTCTCGTTGAGGCTGACAAACAACCATAGTTGCCCCAAGATGGGAAGCCCTACTGTGTAGCTGAAAATGAGAATAAAGAGAAATAACCCTATCCTAATGAGAAGCTTGCCGATAGGACAGATGCACCAAATTGCACTAGCTGCTGATATTGCGTTCCCTTCCCAGTCTCTGCCTTCTGTGCTTCCTCCTGAACAGGCAGAGGGAGGCAGTGCCCACTTCATGCAGGAGCTGTGGGTTCTGCAACTTGACCTTCCGCATGTGCCGCCTTCAGTGACTCTCAGCGGCCCCTGGCGCTGGGCCACAGAAAAGACCATAATTCTCTGCAGTTTCTGGATTAACCTGATGTTCTGCTAACTTTGGCAGTGCTCACAGATACCCAACCCTCACCACATCCTGCAGGGGTCCTTGCTGTGTGGCTCCAGCAGCCTCAGGGCAGCCATCTTGGCAATGGGGCAGCCATCTTGGTGATGGGGCAGCCATGTTGCTGATGGGGCAGCCGTCTTGGCGATGAGTTTGCTTAGCTTGCCCTCTGTTGGGGCCTAACTGGGGCATTGGGGCTGCTGGTGCTGAGGGTGCTGGAGGCATCTGATTGCCAGCCCTGGCCCCAGCTCCCCAGGCCCCTTGTTGCAGCTGCCCCACTCTGCCTGCCTTAGGGAAGACTGCCAGGTGTGCCTGGGGCTGGCCAGGAAAGTTTACACTGCCTTCTGCAACCTCAGAGAATGATCTGTTTTATGACTGTGCTCTCTGGAGTGATCTCAAGGCAATGATGCAGGAGATTCAGTTGCTGGAAGCTCCAAGCAAAAGCCTACATCGGTCTGTTTCGCTAGGTTTGCTCCTTGGTTATGGCTAGACTTGGGCTGAGCACAACAGGTTTTGCTCTGCATGGCAGCAGTTCCTGATGGAGCTTTAAGAAGGTAAAGCAGAGCAAAGCCTTTATAATTTAAATCAAGGATGGACGGTTAGCATGATGGTTTACGATGCCAATGTTCCATATCAGAGTACCTGGGTTTGACATACACCTCTGGCCCCTGCTACACCTTCCTGCTAATGCAGACCCTGGGAGGCAGCAGGTGATGGCTAAACTGATTGGGTTCCTGTCACCCATGTGTGCCACCTGGTTTGAGTCCCTGGCTCCCAGCTTTGGCCCGGTCTAGCCCCATCACTGTGGGAATTTGTAGAATCAACCAGCAGATGGGAGCTCTCCTTCAATCTCTTTCTTTCTCTGTTTGCCTCTCAAATACATTTTAAAAATAAGAGCATTGATTTTATTTGCTAGAGTGGAGCTTGGGATAGCGAGTGCTTCACGGACCCTAAGAACCATGTTTTACCAGCCAGGCTGACGTCCTTTCAACACACACTGGCTTTTCAATGCTCTGGACATGTCTTACCTCAAAACCATAGAGGAGAAACTATTGTAAGCTGTCTCATATCCTAGAGTTTAAAGAAGCCTCCATTTAACACATCGAGGAGAATTACCGGGAATTTGTTCCTGCAGAGACGTACTGCGGCAGGTGTCTCTAGGGAGGGTCACCTGCATCCTTGTCCTCAGGAGAGAGTGCTCGTTCTGCATGATGGTGTTCAGTGATGCTCTCCTCTTCTGAAGCTTTGCCAACACTACGCACTCTAACTCTTTTATCCTAAGTACTACGCCTCTAGCCCAGGTGAGGTATTCTTTTTCTATTCCTTTATTTTTTATTTTATTTATTTTGAGAAGCAGAGAGAGAGAGAGAGAGATCCCATCTGCTGGTGGACTCCCCAGATGCCTGCAACAGTTGGGCAGGGTTTGAAGGTAGGAAGTAGGAACAAAATCAATTGTGTCAAATACATGAGCCCCCACCAGCGCCTTCCAGGGTGCACGTTTGAAGGAAGCAGAGCCAAGAGCTAGAGCTGGCTCTGAAAACCAGGTGCTCTGATGTGGGACAGAGCATCTTAACTGCTAGGCTAAATGGCTGCTCCTCAGGGGTTGTATCCTAATAGTGTTTAGCCAATAAAGCATTGCTCTTAGGATGTGGATATTGAAAACCCAACTTTAATTTAGTCAGTTTCTCCTTTTTATGCAAATATAATTTATTAAAAAGATTGCATAGTAAATATTGGTGAAATAATTATCTTCCGTCTATGGAATATAATACATGGTTCTGACTTACTCAACATCTCTGACACTGGGGCCAGTGTTGTGATGCAGTGGGTTAAGCTACTGCCTGAGATGCTAGAATCCCATATTTGAGCACTGACTTGATTTCCAGCTGTTCCACTTCTGGTCCAGCTCCATGTTAATGCACCTGGGAAGCCCACAGAAGATGGTCCACGTCCTTGGGCTCCCCTACAACCTATGTGGGAGACCTTGATGGAGTTCTAGTCTCCTGGCTTTCCCTTGGCCCAAGCCAGCTATTGTGGCCATATGGGGAGTGAACTAGCAGAGTGAACTAGCAGGGAACTAGACAGATTGGATCTCTGTCTTTTTCTATTTCCCCTCATCTGTCTGTCACTGTGCATTAAAAAAGGACTTGCAGTATCTGTGGGGAGATGTGATCATGATAAAGGGAGAAGGAAAACGTGCCCAGCAGTGAAGGGTTGGGGAATAGAAATCCTGCTTTTACTACAGCTCACAGAGACTCAGATTAGACAACCACAGAAAAGACAGAAACAGAAATTTCTCTCCCAAATTTGAACTCTTAGAATCAAATTAATTTCTTTTTTTTTAATTTTAGAGAGAGTTCAGATAATCAAACCTACCTGTGAGTTGCCTGTTCATGGCCATTCTCATAAAGGCAAATGGGGAAAACAGGAGTTATATTAAGAAGTTGGCATTTGTGATGTGACGTTCCGAGTGAGAAGTATCAGAACGAGTTATTCTAAGGAGAGCCTTCAGTATTCCTTCATTTTTTTCAAGGTATTAGAAAATGAAAAGTGGCATCAAAAGCCTTTGTAGGGTCTTTACTCTGGACCTGAATTTCCTCCTTGCCTTTACTAGAGCAAGGGCCTTGAGTGTCCACTCACCCCTCCCAGGTCATCCTCAGGGGCCATGTTCATGGCTCAGCCTCCTCACCCTCCCGGCATCCTACACAGGGATGTCAATCTCTCCTTCCTCCAAGAAGAGACAGGGTTTAGAGCCACATGGCTCAAATATCCAACAGGAGCAGCAGCTGTGTCCTTGAGCTGGGAGCAGCTTCTCACTCACTGAGCCGACGTTAGCATCCTCTTCTTCGGTGTCTCATTTCCTGGGAGTTCAGTTTGAACACACCTCTCCTTACACAAGAATCCTGGTTGAAGCCATCACACCAATTCAAATATTCTTTTGATTTTTTTTTTTTTTTACATTGAGAACTACATTGGATTTTGTCACACAAGCCTCAAGGACAAGGACGATGGCTGCCCATTCCATTGCTAACTCTTCTGGAACGGTCTGTCTGCACCTGTGTGCCTGTTCCTTAACACCTCCGTCTTCGGCCAGGACAGGAGACTGCCTGGGACCGGCTGTGGCTGATCCACCTGTTACTTGCCTGCTCCTAGGAGACGCTCTTACTGAGGAGTTGGGACTGTCACCCAGGTGGACATCTGAGAGCTAGACATAATTCACTGGGGAAAAATAAGCCACATTTTGACTTTTGTGTCTCCACAGTCGACTGCCTTCATTTACCTGGCTTTCAGATCAGCATTCTGAGTTTATCTTTCCTGCGGCAAATGTGCAGTTGCTGGAGGTGGCTGGGCTCACTTTCAATCCAAGTTGGCTTAGGTCCCCAGTGCGAGGCCACTGGGTAATGTATTAAAAAGTTTAGCAGTCACTAAATCCACTATAACTTTTCCATGTATGTGCACTACTACTCGTTGAGAGTCTTGGCAACAAAATGAACCTGAAGAAATAACTCCATCCTCGTTCTGTCTGTTCTCTCTACTTCCAGGCACTCATGGTAGGTTTCCCAGTGTCTTTCTGGTAGTATAACGCGTCACTGTTTGTGGGAAGAAATTTTGCGATTGTATCCGAGACACTGAGATGTTCCAGAATACTTCTTTATCTTTTTAGCCTCCGCTGCGCAAATGGTCCTCTGTCCATTGCTATATGTTGGGCCCCAAACTCATACATGTTTTAAAGAGAACTTGCTGGAAATGATTTCAGTTATCAAAACCTGTGCTGAAAAGTCTCCCATTCTCATAAATAATACAGCACATAGCATAGAAATCTGTGTGGCTACACTTTCATGCAGAACAAAGTGGAACATGTGTGACACATTAACGTAAATGAAAAACTTTCCCCGAAGTGCCTCAGTAGAATAAATGCTTGGGAGAACTGTCCGCTTGCCCCGTGCCTGGGGACGCTTCTTCCTCAGACCCTATCGCGAAGCCAGCCTGTGGCTCGTCACCTCTGTGGAGTCCCTGGCACCACTTACAGGGTCTGCTCCCTTTGTTCAGTGCAGTTTACAATTTTACCCTTTTCAACTGTGACGAATCTCCATGAAGCTGAGAAATAGACGTGAGATGCCATGTGTACAGCCCCAGAATTTCAGTGCAGTATCTTTATCTTTCCTTCTGTTCCTTTCATCTTGACCATTGTTCTCTTACTTTAAAAAAATATTTATTTATTCAAAAGGTAGAGTTACAGAGAGAGAGAGAGAGAAGGAGACAGAGATAGAGAAGGAGACCGACAGAGATCTTCCATTTACTGGTTCACTCCCCAGATGGCTAAAATGGTCAGGGCTGGGTCAGGCCAAAGCCAGGAGCCAGAAGCTTTATTGGGGCCAGGGCCCATATGCTTGGGCCATCCTCCGCTGCTTTTCTTAGGCCATTAGCAGGGCACTGATCAGAAGTGGAGCAGCCGGGACTTGAACCGGTGTCCATATGTGATGGCTTTACCCCCTGTGCCACAATGCCTACCCCACTGTTCCCTTATTGTAATACTGAAACACTGCATTTCAATTGCTTTTTCCTTTGGTTTTGCATTTTCATTCTTTTCTCAAAGCAAGGAAATGTGAACTGAACTGCTGGCACGCCTGGTTTGAAGTGGCTCAGAGTGGCAGATAATAATGACGTGTAAAAGCCTAAAGCAAGAGTGATTTTAAACCTCTTTTTAGGACACAACCCCTGGTGCAGTTACACCTACGAGCCATCTTCAGTGTCCCACAGAGACTCATTTCCTCAGATTCTTGTTGGTTTTGTGTCTATGCGTGATGTGTAAATGCCATGTCATAACTAAAATGACATGTATCATGTCATAACATAAAGCAACATGTGGCCGGCGCCATGGCTTAACAGGCTAATCCTCCACCTTGCGGCGCCGGCACACCAGGTTCTAGTCCCGGTTGGGGCACCAGATTCTGTCCCAGTTGCCCCTCTTCCAGGCCAGCTCTCTGCTATGGCCCGGGAAGGCAGTGGAGGATGGCCCAAGTCCTTGGGCCCTGCACCCCATGGGAGACCAGGAGAAGCGCCTGGCTCCTGGCTTCGGATCAGCAAGATGCGCCAGCCACAGCGGCCATTGGAGGGTGAACCAACGGCAAAAAGGAAGACCTTTCTCTCTCTCTCTCTCTCACTATCCACTCTGCCTGTCAAAAAAAAAAAAAAAGCGACATGTATGTATTTGCATGTATACAGTACCCATCCAACTCCTGTTTCACAAGACACTTTTTAAAAAGATTTATTTATTTGAAAGAGTGACAGAAAGAAGAGGGAGAGATACAGAGATGAGAGCAGTCTTATTTTTGCTGGTTCATTCCCCAAATGCCTTCGGCAGCAAGGCCTGGGCCAGGCCAAAGCCAGAAGCCTGGAGCCCCCTCCGGGTCTCTGACACAGGTGGCAGGGCCCCAAGTGTTTGGGCCGTGTTCTTTTCCACACTCAGTAGAAGGGAGCTGGCTCAGACATGGAGCAGCGGGGGTGTTACTGGAGCTGTGATGTGGCCTAAGCCAGGGGTGCCACAATGCGGGCCGCTCACAGATGTTAATGGGTAGACCATCTCCTTACACTTTGCAGCCAGGGAAAACATGGGATTGGCTTTCTTAGCACACCTGCACTTTGAGCGTATCTCTGTGTACAACTCTCATCCTTTACAAAAGCTGTGCTTTCACTGGTTACTTCCGGGAGTATTGAAGGGGCGGAAAGTTCTACACATCATATGCTGTGTCTCACCTCTGTCCACGGCCAACCACCCCGGGAATCCGGCGTGTGTCCTGTCACCGCCTGTCCTGCCTCTGTGGACCTCGGTGTGAGCTTGGTCTGCATCTCTCCCTGCGTGCATGCCTTTGCTGTTCCCTATCCACCCTCAGTGCCTGGGGTGTGCAGGGGGTGGCGACGAGGGCAGCCCTCCCAGATGGTTTATTTTTTATTTTTAAAAAATATTTATTTATTTTATTTGAAAGGCAGAGTTACAGAGAGGCAGACAGAGAGAGGGAGAAAGAGAGAGAGAGAGAGGTCTTCATCCATTGGTTCACTCCCCAGATGGCTGCAATAGCTGGAGCTGTGCCAATCCGAAGCCAAGATCCAGAAACTTCTGGGTCTCCCACGTGGGTGCAGGGGCCCAAGCACTTGGGCCATCTTCTGCTGCTTTCCCAGGCCACAGCAGAGAGCTGGACTGGAAGTAGAGCAGCCAGGTCTAGAACCCGTATAGCATTACCCGCTATGCCACAGCGCCAGCCCCAGCTCCCCTCACAGATGGTTTATAAGTGAATGGCACTTTCTTTTTCGGTAGAGGTAATGAAATAATTATTTTCCTAATAGTCTAATTGTACGGATAGTTTTTTTTTTTTTTTCCCAAATTACTCTGTATTAACTTGGAGAGAAGCGTAGTCCATCTTTTGCCGTCTGTTCGCTCTTCCTCCCACTTGGGAAGCACAAGGAGGCTCTGCGTGCCACCGTCTAAGGGCGTCCAGGAACATTGCAGGAGCAGATGGGCCCCATGCATCCTGAGCTTGGCCAGCCCCACTTCCTGCACAGCCGTGGTCTGCCCTGCCCACCCCAGTGCATGGCCGGCTCCTAACGTGAAGCCACTGCTCCAGCACATGCGTGCAGCCTCATTTCTGCTACCCTTCCGCGTCCCCTCCAACACTCACGTTCAAACGTCACGGCCACTGTGACGGTGGTACGGGCTGCCCTTCTAAGAAGGGAGGACGACTAGGGTCATTGGGGTTGTAGGCAGGGGTGGTGGCCCTGGGGGTGGAGCCTGCTCTCTGTGTCTTGTGTGTTGTGAACGCCGTCCCCGCCTGCCAGGGCCTTGCTGGGGGTGTCCCAGCCCCCAGAGATGAGGGAATGAATTCATGTTTGCTATAAATTGCTCAGTTTGTGGCATTCTGTGATAGCAGCAGGAAATGGACCACTTGTGTGAGTCTCTTTTTCTAAAAATGTCTTCATATTCATAAACTAACAAACATACTTAACTTCAAAGAGCCAGTCCATCCAAAATTTCAATTAACTCCTAAATGTAATCCTCTTAAAAATAGCAGAATCAGATTAAACTCTAAGTTTTAATTGGAAGTTATGTTTCTTAATTCTTTTCTTAAACTCCTGAGGATAGTTTTTGATTCACAGAAACATTGCAAACAGTATTGACTGTTCCCTTATGCCACACCCAACTACTAAATTCTTACGTTGGTCTGGCACAGTTGTCACAGTACTTGAACCACTGTAATTATCATACTAACCAAAGGCCCTGCTTTTATTCGGATTTTTGTCATTTTTATCTCTTGAGCCTTTTCTGTTTCAGGATCCCAGTTAGGGTGTGGCATTGCCATTCCTATTTCACGTATTTCCTGTTCCCGCTGTCTTTCTCCTCCTCCTGGGATTCCAATCAGCTGTACATTACATCTGCACGGTTCTTCCACGTCTCTGGGCTGTGCTGTTACTTTTTCACATTTCAGTTTGTGAAATTCCCGTTGATCTGTGTTCAAGTCGGTTGATGGGTTGTGCAGTCGTGTTGAGTCCACTGAGAAGTATTTGGGAGGCATTGTTCATTTAAAAAAATGCCGATCTGTTTCACTGATTGGAAAGGCAGAGTTTCTATTCTGTCTGGAAATTGTTGGGTGGACCTGGGGGCTCACCAGAGCCGGCATGGGTCCCTGCCAGGACGGCTTCCCAGCAGGCAGGCGGCGCTCGCCAGGAGGCCCAGCATGTCTGATCCATCAGGGGCCGCGGAAGACCCGTACCCAGTCACTTTGTCCCTTACGGGTTGCTTCTCTCATGATGGCCTTCCGGCCTGTGAGCTACAATGTTCTGAAAGAGACGCACCCCTTTCTCATCATTTGGTTTCCCACTTGCACCGTCTTCCAAGGAAAGACTGGATCCCTGCCGGGGTCTTCCTCCGCTTCCTCCATGGTCACAGTGGGAAGGTGGTGCTCGTGGCTTCTCTAACACAGGCACGTAGGGTTTCAGCCTTTGGACGTACTGAGGTTCCATCCTTCCCGACAGGTTGAGCCATGGTGGTATTCAACCGTGTTTCATATTTAGCCTGGGGAAACCGTGTGGAGCTGACTCCTGAGCATCATTGGAGCACCTCCTGCCAAGAGCCGCCTTCTGTGCTGGGGGTCCACCTGTGCACCTCCTACTACAGATCTGAAATGAGGGCGTTCATGGAAACGCTACTCTCAAACCCTAGCCTGGGTACTTGCCACGCTCATTGTTCTGACCTGATTATTTTTTCTAGACGTTTCTGCAAATGGAGTTAAAAAGTTATAAAACAAGCTAAAGGTAAACAGCAGGCAACAGCAATATCTGTGTATATATAGGCATATACATATATACAGTTTGTATATAAACAGTAAAATATATAACTATGTAATAGGTATATGATATGTGTGCGTATATATGTATGCAGTGTCCACATATATGAAAGTACTTCAGAAAGTTCATGGGAATGTGTATTATGAAAAACCATGCATAGATTTCAAAATTTTTTTTCACTGAAACAAACAGATCTTTTAATTCCATGTCCCATGTGATTTTTGAAGTGAGCATATATATGTGTGTAGAGTTACTTGCTTACTTTTTAGTTTTTGTTTGTTTATATTTTGAGGTTAAACTACATGATGAAGTACTGGCAATATATACAGTAAATTGATTGACCTTTTCTTAGAAATTTATTTTTTTCTTTGAAAGGCAGAGTTACAAACAGATAGGGACAGACAGAGAAAATTTTCCCATCCTCTGGTTCATTCGCCCAACGACTGCAGCAGCCAGAGCTGGGATGAGGCTGTACCAGGCTGGAGCCAGGAGCCTGGAGCCCCATCTGGGTCTCTTATGAGGATGCAGGGCCCCAAGCGCTTGGGCCGTCCTCTGCTGCCTTCCCAGGTGCATTAGCAGGAAGCTGGATCAGAAGTGGAGCAGCCGGGACTCAAACCAGTGATGCTATGGGGTGCTGGCATCACAGGCAATGGCTTAACTACTGTGCTGGAATGCTGGCTCCCTGTCCAGTAAATTTAAATTCAAGACTGGAGTGAGTGAATTGAGTTAGCTGATTTTATCTGCATACTTGTATCGGAGTGTGTTTTCTCCAACATTCGAGAATCTCAGCAATGTGGAGTTGGATTATCCCTTGACTGTTCGTTTGTTTTATCCTGTAATATCCACATTAATGATCTTAAAATAACACTGTTAACTCAACAACAATATAATCACTGAAAACAGTTTTACATATTTTTTTTTTTATTCCTTTCTACTCTTAGACCATATCCCACTGGGGAAGTATAGTCCAATTACTGTTTTTAAAATCATTCGGAATAATTGCTCTTGGAATGAATATGCTGCCAGAGGAGTACACATTGGATTTATTCAGCTAATTTTCTTTTTAATTTTTTTAGGGATTTTTCTTTTTTAATGTTATTTCATAATTATACCAAATTTTGTAATTATATAATTACACTCAATATGTTTGTGTAGTTCAAATGAAATGTAAAGCAAAATATATTTCAAAACTGTCTTCTACTTTGACATCTCCTTGCTCTCTCTCTCTGCTTTTTGATAAATTTTCATATTCTCTTTACACTTCTTATAGTTCTGTTATTTAAAACATACACTGACGTCCCCATTCTGCCTAAGAGTTTATGGAAATTAACATACAATAATGAATAATAGTGGAGTGTATGTATACATATGTGTGTATATTGTATATGTGTATGGAACCTTAATATAAATGCATTCTATGTCCATAGATATACTGTGTCTACATAGACATCTATGCATGTATCATCTGTACATATGAACAGTCTTTAAAAAGTCATAGAAAATATGCATTACTTTTTCTATCCGTTTTTCCATGAACCTCGTGAAGCCCCATCTTAATAGCCTGGCCATCAAAGATTAAGAAATGATCGCTGAACAACATCAAAGATTAAGACATGATCGCTGAACAACATATCTCATGGTGTGCTTTATAGCATACAGTTAGCATATTTGGCCTCGGCGTGTCAGACTGCTTTGTGCAGTGTGTGTGCCGGTATATGTTTTGTGTGGGGTCTGTGTCCTGTAACACTAGTTTTTAATCTTGACTTTCTTTAAGCTATTGGTTTTATTTTGTTATCTTTTTGTATAAACCTTGGTAGAAAGGTTTGTATTTTGGTCCCAACATTAACTTTTTATTAGCATTCTGTGTGGCATGCTTATTCTTTTTGATTATTGCAAGTGTGACTTCCACAGGAACAGTGTTGAAATTAAGTAGCAATATAGCATTTTCTGGCCTTTCCTATCTTCTAAGAAATGATGTGAAGCAAAATCATTTCTCTATTAGCTATGATTGTAAGAAATAAAGTTAGCCTCTTACTCTTCTCTCCCTTCTTCTCTCTCTCTCTCTCTTTCTCTTTCTAAATACATACATACATATAATATATATATAATTTGAAGGGCAGGGTTATGAGAAAGAGATAGAGGAAGATACAGAGAGCAGTCTTTAATCTGCTGATTCACTCCCCAAATGGCCGTAATGGCTGGGGCTGGGCCAGGCTCAAGCCAGGAGCCTGGAATTTTGTCTAGGTCTCCCATGTGGGTGTAGCTGCACAAGCACTTGGGCCATTTTCTGCTACTTTTCCAAGGCCATTAGCAGGGAGCTGGTTGGAAGTGGAGCAGCCTGGACTTGAACTGGTGCCCAAATGGGATGCCTGCATTGCAAGTGGTAGCTTAGCCAGCTGCACCACAGCACTGCCCCCTGCTTTTTATATATTCTTGTGCTGCATTTTGGTACAGTACTATAATCTATCTGTGTTATCTGAGTGCTCAGCTATTACTTGCTATAATCCATCCTGTATAACCTTATTTTTTCAAAATCCTGCCAACAGATATGTTTAAGCACTCACCATAGGACCTCTTGTAGTGTCTCTGTTATTTGGGCTGGCTGAAGATCAAAATCTAGTAAATTATTCATAAAGAGATAACAGGGAAAAAATGTCCTAAGTTTATAAATTCCAAAAAGTTTCTCTACAGACTTCATAGTTAATAATCAGTTTATGTAAGGCAGTGCTGCAGTGTAGTGGGCTGGGCCTCTGCCTGCAGTGCCGGCCTCCCATATGGGTGCCAGTTTGTGTCCTGGCTGCTCCACTTCCAACCCAGCTCTCTGCTATGGCCTGGGAAAGCAGTGGAGGATGGCCCAGGTGCTTGGGCCCCTGCACCCAGGTGGGAGACCTGGAGGAAGGTCCTGGCTCCTGGCTTTGGGTCTGCTCAGCTCTGGCCGCTGCAGCCATTTGGGGAGTGAACCAGCAGATGGAAGACCTCTCTCTCTCTCTCCTTCTCTCTGTAACTTTACCTGTGAAATAAATAATTAAAATCTTAAAAACTATCAGTTTACGTGGATCAAACCCTAGTTTCGCAGTTGCTTTTCTTAGGTGTTCTGTTGCTCTCTTGTCTTCTGATTCAAGTACTCCTTTTGAAAAGAACAATGACAGCCTAGTTTTCTTTTGTTTGTCTTTATGTTTTTGCTGGGCTGTCTAAAAAAACTTTAGGTTTTAATTACAGTAATTTTACTAGACTATATCTCAATATTGTTTTTTCCTGTGTTTATTTTCCTATATTTTGATGTTTTTTTTTTAATTTATACTTTTGAGATTGTTTAAATTATGTCTTCGTTTTTGGGACAGTTTTCTTGCATTATAACTGTTAGTATTTTTTTTCCTATTCAAGCTCTGTTTTCAATGAATCATTACATATCAGCGATTACTTTTGTCTATATCCTATATTGGATGCTTCTTTCATATGTTTGTGTCACTCTTTTTATTTTGTTTGTGTCACTTTTTATTTTCCTTTGATTAAAAAAATGACTTCCTTTTGATCCTTTTTAGGCATTGCCAGTTTAGTATAACTGTTCTCATATTTTTCCTGGTTTCTTCTTTAGTTTTAACTTTTTTTTTGCCATTCTGGTTTAGGTTGTCCTTTCAAACCACTTATAGTTGTAAAAATTGCTGTAGCTCATTTTGAAAGATTGGGTGGCATTGCTCTCTGATTTATCTGTGTCTCCATCTGCCTGTTCTTGATCAATAATAATGTCCCGAGAGGGCCCGTTTCTGCTGAAGTACTGAGATAAGGCCGCTGCTGAGCAGGTGTTAGTCAACATTGAAGGAAACTCTGGAGATCATTTCACACCCCTCCCCCCACAGGTCCTACTGGAAGAATTCGCCACCTGTTTTGGAAGGTTCTGGAGACCTCTGCTCTGATGTGGGCTCTGCTGCTTTTAAGGACCATTTCAGACAAGTTGAACTCCCTTGAGTCTTACGCTCCTTCAGTGGAATCCGGGCAGTACCGGTTTTAGAGAAATATTGTAAAAACCGAGTGGGTGGGTGTGCCTGCCGCAGCACCTCACTTCTAGGAGCAGTGGTCACTCTCGCTACTGTCTGACTACCCTCCGTGTGAGCCGCTGAATCTCCTGAGGCGTCATCACCCCTTGTTCACCAGGGGGAGCTGTCATTTCCTTTTACCTCCACAGTTCTGTGGTTTAGGGATGTTCTTGCATCCGGGATTTGCCTGTGTCCTGACTAACCCAGGTTTGCCTCCTGTCTCAGGGTTTACTGCCTTCCTGTTTCGGTCACTTTGCTGAGTTCTTTAATGAGAGGATTCCTCACGTGCTCTGAAGCGCCTCGGTTCTGAGGCACTGCCGGAAATGTGAGGGGGGCTTTGCTGCGCTCTCAGAAGCTCAGAGACGAGGGTCCCGGGTGGCAGCTGCGTGTTCTGCTTATGAAGATCCACTTGCAGGGGGCCGGCGCTGTGGCATAGCAGGTGAAGCCGCTGCCTGCGGCGTCGGCATCCCACATGGGCGCTGTTTCGGGTCCCTGTTGCTCCACTTCCGATCCAGCTCTCTGCTGTGGCCTGGGAAAGCAGTAGAAGATGGCCCAAGTCCTTGGGTCCCTGCACCTGCCTGGGAGACCTGGAGGAAGCTCCTGGCTCCTGGCTTTGGATGGGTTCTGCTCCAGCCATTGTGGCTTTTTTGGGGAGTGAACCAGAGGATGGAAGACCCCCCCCCCCTCTCTGCTTCAGCTTCTCTCTGTAACTCTTTCAAATAAATAAAGAAAAGATCCCCTTGTATCGCAACTCTGCACTCACCTGGATTGCCCCCCACACTTATGATTTGTAATTTTGTGATGTATTAATTTACTTTTGATTTTATTTATTTTTAGTTGTTTATATTCATTTTACTTTAAAGGCAGAGACAGACAGACAGACAGGTCTTTCATTTGCTGTGCCATTCCTCAAATACCCGTGAGAGCCAGGGATGGGCCAGGCTGAAGCTGGAGCCTGGAGCCCAGTCTGGGCCTCCCATGTGGGTGGCAGGGACCTGAACACCTCAGCCACCATCCACTGTCTTCAAGGTGCACATTAGCAGGAAGTCCATGAGAAGCAGAGCCAAGGCTAAAACCAGGCACTTTGCTAGGGGACGACGCTAGTGTCCCAAGTGATGTCCTAACCTCTTAGCCAAATGTGTGCTGTCCCTACTTTCTGTTTTATAGTGTGATTTTGAGTCCACTCTCTTCTCTGTTCACTTACTGTAGGGGGAGGTCTCTGATTCAGAGATACAAATAATAGGAATGAAGAAGTGGGTGGGGAGGAGGGCCCAGGTCCCCGAGTTCAGATGGGACCACTCTCTAGGGGATGGCTGTGTCCTGTCTGCTACTGGCTGGGCTGACGTCACTCGGGGTGTGTGAGTCATGTCACCGGATCCACTCAGTGTTCTGAGGAAGGTTGACTGGAGTTGAGGGCCCAAATCAGGAGTGGATTTTCTATTTTCTTCAGTGTTTTCAGATATTCATTTTGGTGATGATTCAAATCTCCACACAGGTGTGTGTGTTCCTGGTATAAGGTAGTAATTGCTTGCTCAGTTGGTTCATCAGATGATTCTTAAAAAAATATGGGCTCTTCCTGGGCAGATAGATAATTTGGGAGACTAAAAAACATAGTCATAGTCATTCATATCTGAATTTATTCCTACCTGTGAAACTTAACCATTGGTGGACTTTGACAAGGTATTCAGATTCTATGAGACTTATTTGTTTAAATGAAATGATTATTTAAAACCGTAGTAACTTTGGAGAGCTACTTATTGTGGTATCAGTTATGTAGCAGGAGGGAAAGCTCCTGTAGAGGATCTCAAAGTGCATAAAATGTGGAGATGCCTTTGAGAATACACATTTTCATAACACACAGTCTGGTCAACTCACAATAATGCACTTTGAGAAAAATATTCAGTAACATACAGCTATTTGTGGTAAGAATTCAGCATTGTTAGGAAGCAATTACTTCAGCAGATATATTGCTTATCAAAGTCATTCTAGATCATAACTTTAAAAGTAGAAAAGACTGGCATTGTGGTATAGTGGGTAAAGCCTGTCAGTGATGCTGGCATCCCATACGAGCATGGCTTGGTGGTCTGGCTGCTCCACTTTTGATCTGGCTCCCTGCTAATGGCCTGGGAAAACAGCAGAAGATGGCCTAAGCCATCTTGAGCCCCTGCCACCCATATGTGAAACGTGGAAGAAGCTCTTGGTTCCTGGCTTTGGGCTGGCTCAGCCCTGGCCATGGAAACCAATTGCACAGTGAACCATGGGAAGAAGTTTTCTCTCTCTCTCTCTGTAGCTCTGACTTTCAAATAAATAAATCTTTAAAAAATGGAATTAAAAGACAAGCTTACCTTGGTACAAATTTTGTTTTGAAATCTATATATCGTTTTTTTTTCATCACCTGCATTTTCCATGAACTGTTTGAAGTCCCCAATGCTCTAAATTGTAACATTATTATAGACCTCACCTTGTGTCTATCCCAGTAGTAATATGTAGGTTACTTTATACATTTTACGCAGATGCTTAACCATCACTAATGTTTTTGCTCTTTCTGATTAAAGGTAATGCCAACTGGGTTCATTGCTTTGGCTGTCTCTCTGTCTGGATCTCTGTGATGTCCACCTGCACATGCTTCTGCTGCCTCCTTCTCCCTCTGCTCCTCATCCTCCCCTTCCTGTTCTTCCTCCCTCTACCCGACTTCTCTTCCTTCTCCTTTACTTGCAGGCATGGATGTCGCCTAGAGCAGGAGATCTGCTGACTTACCCTTCCGTTACTTCCCCAACTGTCATGTTTTCACTTTCCATTTCACAGGTTCAAGCTTTTATTCTCTTCCTCTTCTTTTGAGATGTACATTTTTAAGAACTGATCTTAATCCTTTCTGATATTCCCTCATTTTTTCTGCCTGTTCCCATTTCTGTTTGATTTTATCACTCAGATTTATCCTTGTTTTCTTACTCACTCTTCTCTCTGCTCCGTGACTTTTTCCTGTTGACTTCAAGCTTCATTCTTTGAATGACACAGTCTTTTATTTTATGACCCTATAGATTTAGTTCTTGGTTTGATTATTTTTAGAGGGTAATTTATGAATGTGAGGTACAGCAGGATTGGTAACAGCAGATGTGTAGATGAGGTGAGATGTTGATCACCCAAGTTCTGATCTAGAACCATTGATAACACACATGTGGTATGTGCCATTCGGTAGGTGTTTGACCATGGACAGTGTAGTTTTTCTTACTCTCCATTTTCCCATCAATAAAAATGGGAATAAAATATGTGGCTTCAACTGTTGCGTGGTTCTAGATGTTTACTAGGGTATATAGGTAGCCAATGCTATAATCACTATAATTCTTGATGAGTTTAGCAGTTGCACAAATTCAGTTTTGTTATGTTAACATGATGAGCAGTTGCTTCTTAGATTTAATTGTCAGATATCCTTTATATTGTTAAAAGTTTTATAGACTTTAAGAGTCATTGTGTGAACTATACCTGGTAATATTAGGAATTTAAAGGGAGAAATTGTCAACATAGGTGAGGATACCTCAAAAATTTATGGAAAATGTGCCTTGTGGAAAAGAAAACTGAATCAAACAATTTTCAACACAAATTATATAATTCTACTTTCTATAAACTTTTTGAAGTTAACATGTGATTTTTTTAAAAAAATCATTTGTCAGTTTTTAACAATTTACCATGTTTACTCCAAATGTAGATATTATATATATATAAACACACTATTTTATCTTGAAAACTGAGATATTAATTTCACAGAGTGAGAGATTCCAAAGGACCACAATGTGGGGGAAGAAGAATGTGTTGTCATTTACATGGCCTGATTCAGTAAAGCAATATTAACTGCAACATATGATCATTCTTGATCTATCAAATAGCATAAGCGGATTACCTATTATGTTTTAAAAAGTGTCATGTGTTTAGAAGACAGGAAGCTCTCCCATCTGCCTTGTGCTCTGCCTGCTGCAGCATCCCATGTCAGGTGACTCATGGGAACATGATGGTCCACTGGTAGAGAATGAAAGTGAAGGCAACAGTAATGCATCACTGTTATTACAGGAAAATAATTTGCCTTGCAGACAACACAAAATAATCTTGATGTTGTGGAATCCCGAGCCACACTAGGGGGCTCTGATTTATGGGAATCATGAACTCTAATTTTTAATTTCTTTTTTGTCCCCAGAATCCTTTTATTTAAGGAATACAAACTTAATGCTTTTCATAAATACAACTTTAGGATTATTATGATTCTTTCCACTGTATCTGCCCTCCACCCACACTCCCACCCCCTTTTATATACATGTGATTAACTCTATACTAATTAAAGAGTTCAACAAATTGTATGAAAAATATTTGTTTCTAAACAGTCAAGGCAAGGACTTTTCAAAGTCATTGCATCTTGAAGTGTTAATTTCACATCTATAGATTACATTTTAGGTGCTCTATTAGTTATCACAAATCAGGGAGGACATATGGTATTTGTCCCTTTGGGACTAGATTATTTCACTAAGCATGACATTTTCCAGATTCCTGCATTTTGTTGCAAATGACTGGATTTCATCTTTTTTTTTTACCATGGTGCACATATCCCATAATTTGTTTATCCAACCTTCAGTTGATGGGCATTTAGGTTAATTCCATGTCTTAGGTATTGTGAATTGAGCTGCAATAAACATGAAGGTACAGATAAGTATTCCATATGCTGATTTCATTTCCCTTGGGTAAATTCCCAGGAGTGGAATGGCTGGATCCTATGGTAGGTCCATATTCAGATTTCTGAGGTATCTCCATGCTGTCTTCCTTAGTGGCTTTATTAGTTTACATTCACACCAACAGTGGATTAGGGTACCTTTGTCCCCACATCCTCGCCAGAATTTGTTGCTTTATTTCTGTGTGAAAGCCACTCTAATAGGGGTGAAGTGAAACCTCATTGTGGTTTTGATTTGTTTTTCCTGACAGCTGGTGATCTTGAGCTATTTTTCATGTGTTGGTTGGCCATTTGGATTTCTTCTTTTGCAAAATTCCTGTTTAAGTGCTTTGTCCATTTCTTAACTGAGTTATATGTTTTGTTGTTGAGTTTCTTGATCTCTTTATATATTTATATATTCTGGTTGTTAATCCTTTATCAGTCGCATAGTTTGCAAAATAATTTCTCCCATTCTGTCAGTTTCCTCTTCACTTTGCTGAGTGTTTCTTTTACAGTGCAGAAGCTTCTCAATTTAATGTAATCCCATTTGTCAGTTTTGGCTTTGATTACCTGTGCCTCTGGAGTCTTTTCTAAGAACTCTTTGCCTATGCCAATGTCTTGCAGGCTTTTCCTAATGTTCTCTAATAATTTGATGGTATCAGGTCATAGATTTAGGTCTTTAATCCATTTTGTAGATTTTTGTATAAGGTGTAAGATAAGGGTCTTGCTTCATACTTATGTACGTGGAGATCCAGTTTTCTTGGCTCATTTATTGAAGAGAATCCTTGCTCTAGGGATTGATTTTAGCTTTTTTGTCAATGATAAATTGGTTGTGGGTGCTTAGATTGATTTCTGGCATTTCTGTTCTGTTCCATTGGTCTGTCCATCTGCTTTTGTACCAATACCAGGCTCTTTTGATTATAACTGCACCATAGAATGTCTTGAAATCTGGTATTGTGATGCCTATGGCTTTGTTTTTGTTGTATAACATTGTGTTAGCTTTTCTGGTTCTCCTGTGCCTCCATATGAATTTCAGCATCATTTTTCTGTATCTGAGAAGATTGTCTTTGGTATTTTGATTGATATCATGTTGATTTCCTTAATATGGATATTTGGATGATACTGATTTTTCTAATCCATGAACATGTAAGATTTTTCCATTTTTTTGTATCTTCTATTTCTTTCTTTAATGTTTTGTAATTCTCATCATAGAGATCTTTGATATCATTGGTTAAATTTATTCCAAGCTAATTGATTTTTTTTGTAGCTACTGTGAAAGGAATTGATCTTAGGAGTTATTTTCAACCATAGCATTGTCTGGGTATACAAAGGCTATTGATTTTTGTGTTTTGATTTTATATCCTGCCACTTTTCCAAACCCTTCTATGAGTTCCAAAAGTCCTTTAGTAGAGTCTTTTGGATCCTCTATATATAGAATCATATAATCTGCAAGTATGGATAGTTTGACTTCCTCCTTCCCAGTTTGTATCCTTTTGATTTCTTTTTCTTTTTTCTTGCTAAAACTTCTAGGACTATACTGAATAGCAGTGGTGAGACTGGGCATCCTAGTCTAGTACAGATCTCAGTGGGAGTACTTCCAAGTTTTCTCCACTCAGTAGGATAACAGCTGTGGGTTTGTCCTAAATTGCCTTGATTCTGTTGAGGAATGTTCCTTCTATACCCAACTTGCTTAAAGTTTTCTTCATGAAAAGGCGTTGTATTTTAGCAAATGCTTTCTCTGCATCTACTGAGATAGTCATGGTTTTTGTTCTTCAGTTCGTTGATGTGATGTGTCACATAGCTCGACTTGAGAATATTGAGCTGTTCCTGCATTCCAGCACAGGCTGACACAACTGTGGCATGTGTCTAAAATCATGCCCCCTGCTGGTGGGGGGAGAAACATGCCCGCTTTTTTCCCCTCAAGGTTGGCAGGTACAGTCCCCAACAGGGTTCCACGCCGGACTCGGGCCAGGCTCTTCCCAGAGCTTTATTGCCAACAACTTGGGCTGCTGCAGTCTGGTCTCACCTCACTCCAAAGCTGGTGCTGAGGCTCTCAGCTTCAGGGGCCCTGAGTTATGTGTGTCCACCCCCTCCACATGGGCCCACGGTGTCCCTCTAATCTGCGTGGCTTTTCCTCTGCCATTTTCTGCCCAACTCTTCCCAGAGACCGTGATTTCTGCACTTTTTTTAAACTGTCTTCCCCTAGACTAGTGCAGTAAGCTCCTTCCCGGTTCTACCATCTTGATTCTCTCAGACTTCTGATTCATTTTTAATTCCATCTGAATGTGCAGTTGACCTGAAGTTCATCTTAGTTCATTGGTTGTGTTTTTTTTTTTCATTTGCTTGCAGAACTGACTACTCACAAATAATAGTAATTTGAACCATGTGATCTTCGTGATTTCTTATTTTTCTTTTTTTGTGTGAAATCTTATTTTGTGATTTTTTAAAAAATTTATTTATTTATTTGAAAGTCAGAGTTACACAGAGAGAGATGGAGAGAGAGTCTTTCATCCGCTGGTTCGCTCCCTATTTGGCTTCAGTGGCTGGAGCTGCGCCAATCTGAAGCCAGAAGTCAGGAGCCAGGAGCTTCTTCCAGGTCTCCCATGCGGGGACAGGGGCCCAAGCACTTGGGCCATCCTCCACTGCTTTCCCAGGCCATTGCAGAGAGCTGGATTGGAAGCAGAGCAGCCAGGACTCGAACCGGTGCCATGTGGGATGCTGGCACTGCAGGTGGTGGCTTTACCCGCTACGCCCTTATTTTGTGATTTTTAAAAGTTTTTAGTTTTAAAGTATAATAAACTTTTAACAGGTTCAATGTGTTCTGTACATACAGTTCTAAGAAAACAATGATATTCCTTCATTCCCTTCTTTTAACTCTAAAATTCAGTTGTAGAATTATTTTCACGCTCATTTATAGTGTGTTTTACTGTTGTCTTTGGCTGTGGTCATCCTTCTGCTTGGAGGAAGCAATCTGTCTTTCCTTGCCAGTGTGTCTACTGTCAGGTGACTGTGGCACCTCAGTCACTGGAGGCACTTCCACAGCTCCTTGCATTTCCCCAAACTGTGTCAGTGTAGCTCTGCCCACTGCACAGAGTGCGGGATGGCCTGAGATTTTCTGTTTTACACCCAGGAGGCCCTGAGATTGCGTAATTCTGCAGCGGTTCCTCAATCCTGAAGATCACGATCAAATTTGTGAGATAGGATTTCTTGCTTTTTCATTTGTACTTTGCCAGTCTCTCCTTTAGATGCTGAGCGTCACAAAAGAGGAGATTTTATTTTTCCTTTTGTTTCTTTTTCATGTAGATGAATCCTGGTACATAGCACACACTCGCAAAAGGTGGTGGAGTGAAAATACGGTGCTCCCATGTGTAGTTATAGTTACAGTAAAACAGTTTATAACCGTGTATGTTGGTGACTGTCAGATTTCACTGATATTATCCATATTGCTATTTTTCTCCCTTTTTATTGCTACCCACCTTAATAACGTATGTTAAAAACCAGAACTTGTATCTTAGTTGTAAAAGTGAAAATAATTTGCTGAAATTTACTTCAATTGGCTTCTCAGGAAAAGAGAAGGAAATACAGTATCTGACAGATAAAGGCGTCTCAGGCCTTCCTCTGCAGACAGCATAGTGTAGCTGTCTTGTTGCTGTTGGAGAAGCAGCAGCTGAAAAAACAACTCTTCTCAAATGACGGCCATGCTACCACCCACTTGAGGAAGCACATTCTCCTGTGGCTGTTTTCTTTCTTCATCCTCTGAGCTCCTGGTCGTTTCTGTATGTTACTTACAGTAAGCATAGGGGTGAGGCAAAAACTAGCCCCGTGGTTCTCACTGGCCCATTGTCCCCGTTGTACCAACTCTGAGGGCATGGTTGTGTGATGCCTTGGCCCCCAGCCTTAGTTTGTAGTGTTCAGTGGTTCTGCACCAATCCCTCTGCCTTTCTGTTTCTTAGCTTTTTATCTTTTTAAAGATTTATGTATTTATTATTTGAATGTCAGAGTTATATAGAGAGAGGGAGAGAGACACAGAGAAAGATCTGTCTTCTAGTTCAGTCCCCAGATGGATACAATGGCCACAGCTGTGCCAGGTCAAAGCCAGGAGCTTTATCTGGGTTTCCCACATGGTTGGAAGGGGCACAGTTACTCTGGCCACCTTCCACTGCTTTTCCCGAGTCCTTAGCAGGGAACTGGATTGGAAGTGGAGCCGCTGGACAGGAACCAGCTTCCGTAGGGGATGCTAGCATCACAGTTACACAGCAACACTGGCCTCTGTCTCTCAGTTTTTTCTCAAATTCCTTGGAAGCACTTCAGAGCCAGGCCCTATATCTTTTCTCTGCACATCCTCAGTGCTTCTCATAGAGCCAGTGTGGTAGGTGAAGGACAAGAACCATTACAGCGAATAAAGGAGTGAATTTCTCAAATGAGTGACATAATGAAGCTAGGAGCAAATGTGGAGTCCGTGTTCATCTCCGTGCCTTTGGACAACATTACACTTAATCGTCTGTAAAGAGTGGGGTGGATGCTCTTCATAAAGTTCTCAGCCCTTAGACTGCGTTGTTGGAAACTGGCACCGAGCCTCTGTGTTTATAGGAAGGTGCTGTCTCTCATGCTGAGCAATCACTTTAGGTTTATTTCCTCCTTTGGCTTGTGTTCCGTAGACAAATTACAGTGTTCAGGTAATTATTGAGATAAGTCAGGTAATAAACCTGCTTTTGCTGAAAGATCTCTTCCAGTGCAAATGGAAAACAGTTGTTCACCAGTAGATAAGATTTTTATAGGCATGGTTGAACTCACCACTTAATGGTTTTGGTGGAGGCGATATGGAAGCCTCAATTAATGTCTCCTTGCTAATAGATCTGTCCTTTTCATCTCTGGATGACATGTCGGCCCCCAGTTTCCTTCCGCAATATTTACAAGTCATTTTGGGAATCGGTACTTTAAGTTCTACCTTCTCTGGCATTGTTCATCAGTGACAGAGTTGTGTTTGTGGAGAGGTCCAGCAGCAGTGATGTTAAACAACCCTAAAACCACAAAGAAACATGGGGAAGTATCCTCAGGTGCAGAGCTTCTGGAAATTTTAATGCCCCATCTACTTCACATCCAGCACTGCACTTTAATTTTGTGAATATTTTCACGTTGGATGGCTGGGGCTATCTTCATAAGACAAAAATCGATACCAGTCTGCTTTTGTATCACACACAGCCCCCGAGGCGCCCGTTCCATGACTGCGTGTTGTGGCGCAGCTGTGAGAGCTCGGGGTGCAGCGAGTGTTGTATGGGAAAGCTGCTCCCAGAAGGCTCCACAGTGCATCCACGTGGCCATGGTGGATTTACACGACACCCATAGGCACCCAGCAAAGAGAAGTTTCATCTTGAGATTGTCAGTCTTCCAGAAATTAGAAGCTGGGACAGTGTGCTAAATTGCTATGCCTGGAAAGAGGAACAGTGGGCCCAGAGAGAGTTTCTCCTGAAGGTACACATCATTGTGCCTCAGTGCCCTGATCACCCATAATAACACTGACTGGTTAGGAGCCTGCTCCAGCATCTGAGCCAGTAACTCGAGTTTTCACCATGTGAATGCTTTGTGAGCACAACCAGAGACATAGGATAGCAAATAGATAATTGCCACCTCTCTGCATGTTAGTGTTACCGGTGAATGGCAGGGTTCTTGTCTTCGCGCAAGAAAGAATTCAGGCATGAGACAGTAGTGGAAAGTAAAGTAGCAAAGTTTATTAGGGCAGGGACATCCGTAAGAACGGATGGGCACCTCTCCAGACAGAACCTGAGAGAGAGTGCCCAGTTGCTTGGACGGGGGGAGGAGGAGCGAGGTTACATGGTTGAGTGGAGAGATTACACCTGACCAGGTCAGGCGGGTGGCTCAGCAGAGAGGCAGAGGGCTGAGCGCGCAGTCCGGTTGAGGCCGGGGGTTTTTAAGGAGATGGGTCTTTGTCTTCACACATCTCCTCCTGAAACAAAGGATTTTATGGATGTAAGTATTAAGAAGCTCCTATCTGAGTTTTCCTCTGAAGGTATCAGACAGGAGGAAGGCTAGCTGGCCCTGTCCTGAATTTAGAGGAAGGGTGAGCAAGACCCCCTGGAGAATTGGGATCCAGAGCAGGGTGTTTGAAATGCAGATGCTGGGCTGCATCTGGGAGATTGTGGGAGACTGTCAGGCAGAAGGGGCGCCCCCCCCCCCCCCGCCCAGGTTTTCTGGTAGAAGGGGGCAGGGCAGGATGCGAAGGCCAGGCTGCCCCTGAAGCATTATTGGGATGACTTTGAGATGCAGATGCATATACTGGACATAAATGTCTTTTCTTTAGGCCTTTGTCACACACACATAAGCTCATATCTGACTTCCTACCTAACATTAGCATGTTCTCACCATAACAGCTGAAATATTTTCAGTGGAAGCTCTCTTGGGTGATATATACAATCAAAATTAAAAGCATGGTTTTCTACGAGGCACTGGCAGCATATACTTGATTAGTGGCCACTGGAGTAGATTAGGGAAGCCCTTGGTGACGTATCTCTCTGCCTGCTGTCACTGCTCTAGAACCTCGTGTGTTAGTCAACCAAATTGTAGAGATGCTTAAAAAATGTATGAAGCACAGGAACAGAGCAAGGGTCCAAACACTGTGTATAAAGTCTGTAGTGGTGGGGATGTGACAGCGTGCTTGGGCTGCAGCTGTTCACTCTCTGCTTCTGGCTACCATTTTGTTTTGCAAACTGTTTTATTTTGGAATACTCCCTGGGGCAAACCTTACCTCTTCCATTGGGTTTATCAGTCAAATTTAGGAGCTGTGTGTATAACCCGATGTAGGGATGTGCGACTCAGAAATACACTCAGGCTCACGTGATCAAAGTTCCAGAAGACCTGAGCAATAGCAAGCAGGTTTTTGGGAACTGGGCGGGTGCCTTCTCCAGGTTGAAACATGAAAATGGAATTTCCCAAGTTCTGTGCCTGTTATTTTGTGCTTTCGATTCCAATGAACTCCTTCCACTGGCATATTTAAAAAGTCTAAGACACTTTCACGGATGGATGCATGGGGCCCATGAATGTTTCTTGGAAAACTGGCGGCTCAACAATACTCTGGTGAGATGTCATCTGCACATGCCAGGTTGTGTTATGTGACTTGGCCAGAGCCATGAGAAGCCGATCTGAGTGCCTCTTTCCCCCTTTTACGTAAACTTCCTGTGGCGTCTTGGCCAGTCAGGGCAGATTCCGCTCTGATAGTGAAATTCACTTAATGCTTGCAGGACAGGGGAACGACATGCACAGTCATCGTGCCAGGGCAAGCCCAGGGGGCTCTTCATATTCAGGATAACTCTAGCGGGCTAATTTTCGAGCTGATCATCTTGTGTGGTCCATGAATGATGTTATAAATAACCAAAGGGCCCTTGGCAGACAAAAGATTCCCCACCCCTGTATCGGGCGTTAAAAATGTTTTCATCAGGAGACTTAAATGGAGGGGAAGAAGATTCCTCGGTGGTGAATGGGGAGGAAATGCTGTCTCTGACTCAGCTGGGCAACCACGTGACCGATGACTGCACCCGTAGTGCTACCAAGGGCCTTTGCCAGAGCAGCATGTGTGGCTTCTTTGTTTCTTGGCAGAGTGAGAAGAGGGTGGGAAATTCGATAACAGCTAGTTTTCAGATTCTCGGATCATTTGCTCTTTCTGATGTTTTGGATTTCTAATAGAACAATATTTCATGGAACAAGTGCAGTTCCGCTACTTCTAATGCTCACTCAAAAGAACAAGTGCAATTTCTAAACAAAACCAGAGCGGCTGAAAAGCAGAACAGTTAGTGCTAGAGTCCCAAGGATCTTTGTCACTGATCTTTTGCTTGTTTGTTTTTATGTCATTATAGCGTGGGAGTCTTCTTCCAGAAACTGACGAGTGTGAAGGACATTTTACCTGACCTTAGTCCCACAGAGAGAGGACTTTGTACTGGAGGAGCCGCTAAAGGTCAGAACCCAAGAAAGATATGTCTCTTTGCATGTAAGCTCTGCTTTTTGTGAAATCTCTTCCAAGAATGAGTCATGGTGATGGACAACTCGGGTAGTTACAAGTAGTTTTCTGAGTCATTCTTAAATCAGTAATCATAGAATATCTAAATGGTTGGTTGTAAGCCTACTATTGAAAGAGCTAAGAAAATAGAAATTATTAAAATTATAATTTAATTGAGATTGTGGGAAAATATTGGATTCCTTATATGGTATCATAAGCCTGAAAATAACTTTCATAAGATTAGCACACAATGAGTACACCAAAAGAACTTCAAGTTTCAACCCTTGCTTGTTAAGTGGTATTTTAATTTGACGACACTTTTGTGTGCTGGGGAACTCCATACTACTGTTCGTCAAATATGTCCAGCGTTTTGACAATCACGTGCGTGCTAGGATTGTGCTTCCTGTTCCTCTGTAAGGTGAGTGAACACACGGCTCGTTCTGGCCAGCTGATGGGTTGTAAGCAGGGTGACATGTATTGTACTGCTTGTGGGCCAGGATGTTAGCTGCTGATCCAGAGTTTTCTTTTTCTCTGCTGCTTTTGCTTGATTTTAGGATTGAATCGTGAACATAGGATCTTCTGCCACACAAGATAGAATTGTTTACAGAAATATGCAGAAAATACATTAGATAAAATATGAATAGTGCTTGTAGTCTTCAATAGCATTGCAATATAGCATATGGTAGGTCACCTTTTGTGTACACTAATTCATAAGAAAGTCAGGAAGTAAGGATCCTCCCTTTGTGAAAATTATTTTAAAGTCTATAAAAGAAAATACAGTTCATTGTCATAAGGTCATCTTTTTTTTTTTTTTTTTATTTGACAGGCAGAGTGGATAGGAGAGAGAGAGACAGAGAGAAAGGTCTTCCTTTTTGCCGTTGGTTCACCCTCCAATGGCCGCTGCGGCCGGCACATTGCACTGATCCGAAGCCAGGAGCCAGGTGCTTCTCCTGGTCTCCCATGCGGGTTCAGGGCCCAAGGACCTGGGCATCCTCCACTGCCTTCCTGGGCCATAGCAGAGAGCTGGCCTGGAAGAGGGGCAACCGGGACAGAATCCAGCGCCCTGACCGGGACTAGAACCCAGTGTGCTGGCGCTGCAAGGCAGAGGATTAGCCTGTTAAGCCACGGCACCGGCCAAGGTCATCATTTAAAGAGTAACATGGTCTCAAGATTTTGCTCACAAATCAGAAGAATCCTGAAAATAACAGTTTAAATTATTTACTTACATGCTATTTTTTAAAAGATGTATTTATTTTCTTGAAAGTCAGAGTTAAATAGAGAGAGAGAGAAGTCTTCCATCCACTGATTCACTCCCCAGTAGGCTGCAACAGCCGGAGCTGCGCTGATCTGAAGCCAGGAGCCAGGAGCCTCTTTCAGGTCTCCCATGTGGGTGCAGGGGCCCAAGGACCTGGGTCATCTTCTACTGCTTTCCCAGGCCACAGCAGAGAGCTGGATCGGAAGTGGAGCAGCCAGGATTCAAACTGGAGCACATATGGGATGCCGGCACAGCAGGCAGCGGCTTTATCCGGTACGCCACAGCGCCGGCCCCCGTACTATTATTTTTAAAAAATTTATCTGATGATGGAAAATTAAAATACACTTTTGTTTGCTATTCAGAAACTAGTATTGTATTACATGAGAATCCTAACAGATTGTGTAGCTA
Organism: Lepus europaeus; assembly: GCF_033115175.1. Classification (NCBI taxonomy): domain Eukaryota; kingdom Metazoa; phylum Chordata; class Mammalia; order Lagomorpha; family Leporidae; genus Lepus; species Lepus europaeus. The sequence continues at coordinate 160,026,685 of NC_084830.1, read as the reverse complement.
TTAAAACTCAGCAAGCTAAATGTGCTAGGGATCTAGCAGGCGGCCGTGGGCGACTCCCATGAATGGCAGACTTAGCAGGGAGAGCTCAAGTTAGGAAGAGAGCAGGCAGGTGATCTGGCTAAGCTACACCTGTTCGAACAGGAATTTCCCTGGAAAGTCATGAAGGGCAATTGTGTGTATCTAGCTCTCCAAATAAGACATCTATAATTAAGTCAGCACATGTGCTGTTTCTTCCAACATCTGTGAAAATAAATTTTAAAATAGAAGATTAACATGAGTAAGGTATTAAATCTACTTTCTCTCAGTTTTTTGATCTAACACAAATGCCATGCGTGAAGTCATTTCATAAAATACATCAGTGTCTGTGGTACTGCATTTCTGGCAAACCGTGAATGAATTAAAGGAAAAAATAATAAATCTGATCATTGATTAGTGTGTGAAGTAGTGTGGCTTAAGTTCCATTTCACCTACTTATGAGTGCAAGTGAAAAGAGCAATGTATATTAGATTGGAAAAGATTTAAGGTTGATATGGTGTTTATTCCTCTATTGCTCTCGCTCTCTCTCTCTCTCTCTCTCTCTCTCTCTTTTTATTATTTCCCAAACATTTGCATCATTTAAGTGCTCTAATCCACCTTAGTGGAGATCAAATTCATTCCTTATCTGTTAAATACTATTTGATTTGTTCAAGTGTAGCTTTAAAATAATCATTTTGCTTGTTGCTGATTCTTATTCTTTGGGGAAAACCCTGTTCCTCTAATTCAAACCTGGTTTTACCGAAGTAAAACATCATTTGATTTATGAGACGGCACATGCGGATTTTAATTATAGAGAGAAATTTTATCTGAACAGCAACTGGACATGAACCTTCAGGTCCTAAACTAAATGTCCTGGAAAACAGTTCAATCAGCCTAGATTATCTTTACATCAGTGCAACAGCCAGGGGATGTTTAACGGTAGTAATCCAAGAGCAGGTTAGGAAACTAATAAATATTTAGGCTAGAGTCAGTGGCTAATTAAAATCACATAAATAGAGGATCAGATATCTAAACCCACAAGTTTATTGTGGTCCTTTTTAAAACGTGAAAATCCAGTGATCTGATTTTTTTAAAGAATAAATGGAGAAGTCTCAGCCTAGGGAGAGACCAATGAGAGCATGTGTATAAGAAAAGAGCATTTTAGAGCAAACCCTTGAAGTGTTTAGGGAGGGGTGGCCCTTGTGGGCTTTGGGCTCTGTGAGCAGAGTGAGTGTTCCAACCCCACTATGTTCTCAGTCTGTTACAGCAAGCAGTTCCCATTTCTACCCTCAACCCAACAACAAAGAATAAGAAAACAGCATGCATTTGGGTACCGTTAACTCAATTTTGATGTGGGAAATAAGTGTGCAATTCCGTGTTTCATCTGCATAACTGGCAGGGAGGAGATCGCTCTTGTCATTCTCTCTCTTTATCCTTGGTTTCATGGGTTTCACTGATCACCAAGCCTAACGTGATGATTAAAGTCACTACTTTCCATGAAGTGGCTGTGATAACTTTACAGAGACAGCCATAGACTCAAAGAAAAAGCAACACCTTGAGGGCAGTGTTACTGAGGTCAGAGCTGGATGGCCATGACTGTTCACATTTGGCTGTGTATTTCACAGGCAGACACGAAATGGACTGTAATTACAATTGCATGATTGTTTAGTAGATGTCAAAGCTGCACTAGATGATGGTAGATAAACCTGTGCCAGATAAAATGATAAATATTTGTTATCTTTTAATCCTCCTTTGTGTACCCAAAATGAGTGAAGAGCTCGGCTTTGTGTTTGTTGACATGTGGTGGTTATTTGGATTCAGGGAGGTTTGTTTCTGGGCTTACGTTTGCTTTGGCACCACCTTTCCTGCTCCCTTGCCAAGGCAGGGAGGAGAAGCGTGCTTCCCTCCCCACTGTGAAATCAGAGGTCGGTCTGGAGCCTTGAGGCGAGAGACTGACGCGTGACTTGTGGGGTGTAGTGAAAATGGTTTTGATCTTGACTTCAATCATTTGATAAATCTAGAGTAAGAGATTTGGAAGAAAAACTCAAAACTGCTCATCGTTGACATTCTAAAATAGCATTTTTTTTCTTTAAAAGAATAACTAAACAGCATAAATGGCAAAAGGGAAAACAAAAAGACAATGACTAAGAAATATTTTTAAAATTTATTTGCTGTTTGCATATGACAATAATTCTTAATGGCTACAGTTTTCTAATAATAAAGCAAAAACTCCAATATGAACCTGTAACTCTTCAAAAACGGCCTCATGCTATGTTAAATATATATCAGATATTCACAAAGAACACAAGTAGAGCAGTGTTGGTGTTACCTGTTGCACGAGTAAAGAAGGTACTATAATAATTAAAATTTGCTTTGAAAAAATATAATCAGTTAGGAAGAGATGATCATCAAAGTTTGTTAAATACTGCAGTCACAAAACAAAAGGAGCTATTCAATACAGGTTTCCATGTGGCTTGCAGGGACACATGAGCTATTACCAACCGCCACCCAGGTCTACATTAGCATGAAGCTGGAATTGGGTCCTAGACCGGGACTTGAACTCAGGCCCTTTGGTATGGGGTACCAGTGTCCTGTCCGGCATTGTAACCACAGGGCCGAGTGCCTGTCTTATCTTACTCTTTTTGATGCTATCGAGAATGGAATTATAGTTATGATTTCATTTTTGGATTGTTCATTGTCAGTTTGTAGAAATGTGATTTGTTTTTGTATGTTGACTTTGTATTTTGCTTCTTTGACTAATTTAGTTATTATTTCTAATTTTTGTGGAAATTTTTGAGTTTACTGCATGTAAGATCATATCATCTACAAATAAGGGTGATAATATTTCCTATTTTCCAATTTGGATGCATTTTATATCTTTTTTAAAAATTTAATTGCAAAGTGTTGAACTGAAGAGGTGAAAACGGGCATTCTTACATAATTTACAGTCTCAGAGAGAAAAGTTTCAGACTTTGCATTGACTATTATGTTCCTGGTCTGTTTTTCATATATGGCTTTTACTATGTTGAGATAGATTCCTTCTATTTCTAGTATGTTGAATATTTTCATCTTGAAAGGGTGCTGAATTTTGGCAAAATTTTCCATCAATTTAGATGATGGAGTATTTTTTTCCCATCATGCTGTTCATACCATATATTACTCAGTTCAACTTTTGTATGCTGAATAATCCTTATGTTCCAGTAATAAATCTCACTTGGACATGGAACCTAATCATTTTAATATGCTGCAGAATTTGATTTGCTAGTTTTTTGAGAATTATTGCCTCAGCATTCATAAATGGTTAAGCTTTGGCATCACGCTAATGTTAACCTCGTAGAATGAGCTAGGAATGAATCATTTCTTTGCAATATCAGTGTTTTGGAAAAATTTGAAAAGCCATCATGAGAAAGAATTTTCTTTCTTGGAAGATTTTTATTACTGATTTAATATCCTTACTAGTTATATCTATTCAGATTTTTTGTTTTGTCTTAATTTCATCTTTATGGATTTTGTGCTTTAAGGATCTGCCCTTTTGGTCTAAGTTACTCAGTTTGTACTTTTTTAAAAGATGTATTCATTTATTTGAAAGGAAGCGTGAGAGAGAGAGGGAGAGAAAGCAAGAGCGAGCATGAGAGCCCGAGAGCGCTAGCCAGCCAGCCAGCCATTGGGTGGTTCACCCCCAAAATGGTCACAATTACTGGAACTGGGCTGATCCCAAGCCAGGAGCCAGAAGCTTCTTCTGGGTCTTCCACATGGGTGCAGAGGCTCAAGAATTTGAGCCATCTTCTATTTTCCCAAGCACATTAGCAGGGAGCTGGATCAGAAGTGGGGCAACTGGGATTTGAACCAGTGCCCATGTGGAATGCTGGCTGGCACTGCAGATTCACCTGCTGTGCCATGGTGCCAGCCTCCCAGTTTGCTTTTTAAGAATATTTATCTGTTTGAAAGACATAGTGACAGAGAGAAGACAAAGAGCGTGCTTATTCTGAGGGACCATTTAAGTAATAATGAGGTTCCTCTGGTTTTATCTGGGAATGTCTTAATTTCTCCTCCCTTTTGAAGAACCGTTTTGTCAGATCCGGGGTCATTGTTGACAGTTTTTCTTTTCAATTTTTTTTTAAACACTTGGAACATGTTAGCCTACTGCCTTCTGGCTTCCAAACTTTCTGCAGAGAAATATTCTGAATTCCTCAAGTATGACAAATTTGTTCCTTAATGCAATATTCAGAATACTCGCTTTGTCTTTTTTTAGAATTTGATTATATGTTTTGTTGGGGTCTCTTTGAGGACAATCTACTTGGATCTTGTTGAACTTCTTGGTTGTTTATGTTTGTGTCCTCAAAGTGGGTAGTATTTGGCCATATTTCTTAAAATACTCTGCCTCCCCTTTCTCTATCTCTTCTTCTTGTGGGACTCACACATTATATATAATTTTCTTGTTGCTGTCCCACTTACCTCTTCAATGGTGTTTACTTTCTTCAGACAATTAACTTTTTGTTTGCTAATTCAGGAATTTCCATTGCCCTGAAATCAATAGCTAATTATTTCTTCTTCCTGTTCGAGTCTGTCTTTGAATTTCTACAGTAAATTATTCATTCCGTTTTTGTACTTTCCAGCTATTGGATGTTTTTATTTTCAAGTTTTCTGTTTGCCTTTTACTCCTTCATCATCTTGTTGGCTTTCACCACAAATTTGTTTAGTTCTTTGAGTGTCTTTAAGATCGTTGTTTCTAAGTTTTTGTTCAGTAGATCACGTATTAGGTGTTCTTCAGGGAGAGTTTCTGTTCATTTCTTACTTTTGCATTTGAAAGTGACATATATTCCAGGGGCCCGTGCCAGGCTCACTTGGCTCACTCTGCCTGCGGCACCGGCATCCCATATGGGCGCCGGGTTCTGTCCTGGTTTCTCCTCTTCCCATCCAGCTCTCTGTTGTGTCCTGGGAGGGCAGTGGAGAATAGCCCGAGTGCTTGGGCCCTGCACCCGCATGGGAGACCAGGAGGAAGCACCTGGCTCCTGGCTTTGGATCAGCATAGCTCTGGCCATAGCAGCCATTTGGGGGGTGAACGAACAGAAGGAAGACCTTTCTCTCTGTCTGTCCCTCTCATTGTCTGTAACTCTACCTCGCAAATAAAATAAATAAAATCTTTTAAAAAAAAAAAACGAAAGTGACGTATGTTCCTTTTTCTTTATATTCCTTATGACTTTGGATGAGAAAAGAACATTTGAATTTAGCCATGTGGTAACTCTGGAAATCAGATCCTCTGCCTTCCCCAGTGTTTTCTGTTTCTTATTGTTCTGTTTATTATTTTAAAAATTTTGTACAAGTTCTCTGTGCAATCAGTCAACCTGAGGTAAAACCAAAAATTTTCTGAAGCTAAACTTTTCCCCTGGGCCTACAGGGTTTTCCCTACATAAGCAGTTGCTTTAGAATATCTGACTTTTAATTTGTGGCTCTCAAATTGGGAAAAAAAAAGGGAAAGGAAGAAGGGGGTGAAAGATAGGCAGCTGCTAATGTGGCAAGAATCGATGTTATTGACGTGAACTGCGTGTTGCCATTCAGGCCTTCCTCCGAAGCTGTCAGCCTTCCGTAGAATCCAGAGTTCAAAGGTTACTCCAGGTAGCTTCTGCTGTGCACATGTCCTCCAGAGGAGGAGGCAGAGTCCTGGTGCTTCCTACTCTGCAACTTCCCAGAATCCTCTTGTAGGGCAGGATTTTTTGGCATGTATTATCTTAGATGCTTTGCAAAAGCTTATCCCATTTTGTTAAGTGATTGGTAATAAATAGATGGACATTTTCCTAAATATAGCCTAAAGCCAGCATTGTGAGAGTTTGAATGCTGAACTACTAGATCTATCTCACCAAGGAGAGACTGAACACCAGTGTCACTTTTATTTACCATTGTTCAGAAAATACTAGCTGACAGACAAGTGCAATAAATAATAGGAATAAGAATTGTCAAACATTTATAGATGGTATCATGGCAAGCCATCACAACTCAATAAAAATATTGGTATTTGTTTTATCTTGCTAAGGCTTCCTTAGCAAAGCACTACAAGTTGAGTAGCTTAAACAATAGAAATTTATTTCTTCATAGTTCTGAAGGATTGAGGTTTCGAGCCAATGTGTTGGTAGGGTTGTTTCTTTCAAGGACCTTTCTCCTTGACTAGAGTTTGCTGTCTTCTCCCAGTGTCGTCTCTTGGTCTCCCCACTGTGCCTGATCCTGCCTTCTCATAAGCCGAGTCGTTATATTGGCTTAGAGTTCACCCATATACTCCTCCTTTCCTTAACTTCCTGTCTAAAGGATCTGTCTCCCATCACACTGGGAAGTACTGAGGCTTGGCTTTCAACATGTAAACTTTGTGGTACATAATTCAGCTCCTAATGAACTTTTACAAAGATTTTGAGTTATGAGTTACAAAATTAGTTAGAAACTTTTAATGTTTGCTAACATTAAACAGTTAATGATTGACAATATAATGGGAGAAGGAGGACCATTTACAGCGTCCTGAGAAACCATAATGTCAGCTCAGGTAAGAATAGCAGGATTCACAATGGAGACCTGGGCAGATTTGAGAAACTGAATAAGCACCACAGAGCCATGCACAGAAGCAATCTTTTTGTTCATTTTGCACAAAGAAAAGGCTTCCTCTTAAAAAGAAAAAAAAAAAATACAAGTTTGGTTTCCCTCGCCAGACTGGAGGCTTTCAGAAAGCGACAAGGGCCCTCACGTCTTTCTCTTTCTCTGTGAACTAATCCAGTGGTTTCCAATGTTATTTCAAACAATGCCTTTGCAAGTCAAATATATCAATATTTTATAAAAGTCAAACTACGCTGGATTTTGCACTTCCTGTGCTTTCACTGAGGCAAACCATGCATAAGCAAAAATAATAAGGCCAAGAAACCCAGGGATGTAAAGTGTGTTTCGGAACAGACCCATGTATTTCAAACCAGGGAAGCGAAAAGCGAGTACTTTCTGTGCTTTACCTTTTTCTTGCGTGTCAGTGCTTCTGTTTTCTTATTGCCCACGGTTGAATATGTTTCAAAAAATCAGCAGTGTTTCTAAAGCGGTGAGTGCTGCAGGGGCCTGGTGGAGAGCCTTGGCTGCATGAGGGACTCCCAGCGTGCCCCTGTGTCCTCACTGTGCATCTCTTCCTTGGCTGCCCCTGGCACCTGTCTGCACCTCTTCTCCTTTGAGGACTTCCACCACCCTGGCCAGCCTTTCGTATTTCTCTGTTAAATCTGGGTGCAGTGCTGGAGAAAGATTTTCCAAACACCCTATTTTTTTTTTTTTTACAATTTCTATTTATTTATTTGAGAATTAGAGTTAAAGACAGTGAGAGGGAGAGGCAGAGAGAAAGATATTCCATCCTCTGGTTCACTCCCCAATGGTCATAACAGCCAGAGCTGAGCCACTCTGCAGGAGCCAGGAGCTTCTTCCTGGTCTCCCACGTGGGTGCAGGGGCCCAAGGACTTGAGCCATCTTCCACTGCTTTTCCAGGCTGTAGCAGAGAGCTGGATTGAAAGAGGAGCAGCCGGGACTAGAACAGGTGTCCATAAGCGATGCTGGCACTACAGGTGGAGGATTAACCCACTGCACCACAGCACGGGCCCCTAAACACCCTGGTTTCACTCCATCCAACTTGACTCCCCTGAAGATGATTGCTCCATGGTATTTCATGTAAACTCCTCGCTGCTAGTTATTCTGATGAAAGACAGTTTGGCAGCCACAGGACTGTAGAACATGGTGAAGCTCTTAATTCCTCATCTTGGGTAAGAGTCAATGTCCCCTTTCCTAGTCCAGTATATTTCTTATGGCATTGGATAGGATTTATCTTGGTGTCAAAGCAACGACTGTGAAAGCAACAGACAACTCCAAAAGGTATCTTTAACCTACCCATGAAATATTTACTAAAGATCACAGCAAAATAATTGAATCCCTGTCAAAATCTAATATGGAGATTCTTTATCCACAACAAAAAGAGATTCCTTAACCATAACTAAATGCATTAATTCATTAATAATCAGATAGCCTATTTTAATAAAATAGTATCTAAATGAACTTTGCAAATTTAGTGGAAAGAAGCCTACATGTGACACTGTCAGATATTAAAATAATTTTTCTTACTCTCTGAAACGTTAAAGGTACTGGTTTTGTTTTGGAAAATTACTGAGAGATTTCTGGTTCCAGCTGAGATGCAGCGAGAACACTTGTGCTTACTGGTGTCTCCCCCGTGGGTAGAATGTATCGAGCAACTTCCTGGGGTCCTGGAACAATAAATGGTAGCAAGCAGAGTAGGAAAGGAACCCGAAGTGCAGGTAGCACTGCTGGCGAGTTTCCTGTTGTCAGCTTGGCTTGCTGCTTTTATTTCCATTTATCTACCACATCTCCTCACCTGAAGCTACCTGAAGTCTGGAATTGTGCTGGGTGCCCACAGAAAGAATTCCTGAGCATGCCGTCTCTCTCTGCTCTGGACAGCTGTTTGGAGAGAGAGAGAGAGAGAGTCGGAACCAGTTCTCCTACCCTGCACCCCACAGCATCGTCAGTGTTAAAGACTCAACTTCATCATGACAGCAATATGATGACGGCAGGGTAGGCGCTGACAGCCCTTAGACAGTAGAATCCTTCCCCATACCCAGCAGAACTGTGGCCTGGTGAGTGCAGAGAGATGGAGGCAGTAGAGGCTTGGTGTCGTGTTTGACTTTGCGATGGTCTATGTTCTGTTACACAGTTTCAGTAGCAGGTGTATCACAGCCATGGCTTTCCAGACCAACATCCAAGAGGGAACTCTTGGGGAGCCAGAGAAAGTTGGTAAGATGACCATGAGGGGACAACTTAAGAAGAGGAGCCCTGCTCCTCAGTGGTGTAGGAACTCCTGGGCTCACACCCAACTGTGCATGCAGGACTGACCCCACACAGCAGGCCCCAAGCTTGTTGCCTCTCAGATTCGGATCTGTCTTACGTATGGTGCTGTCATTGCCATTGCTGAACCCAGTGGAGATTTCCTCCATTTGGGTTGCTCAGTGTCAGGTTCCACCTGGACTGGGCACTGCTCAGTGTGCAGTGTTTGGCTGTGGGGCCAGCAGGTAGAAAATGGAAGACCTGCTGGTGCCTTTGACGTCTTCCCTCGTGAGCAGTCTCTGGCCCGTGGCTGCTGGAGACTTCGTTTGCCCTGACGGCTCCTGGTTCCTGGGGCAGCTGCGCTCTCTCCACAGAGGTCTGTGTCTCAGCGCAGTGACAGGAGCGTGTGACTTTTCGGTTCCTTCATTGCTCCTCCTCCGGCAGCCCTTGTGGTAGTAGCTGTTCCTGCTTTAAGGTTTTAGTTTACTCAGTTTAGTAGTTATCTGCATTTTAATGAATTTACAGTTCTTTATACCAAATTCCTCTTGTTGAAATTACTAAGGATGTTTCTCTCTCACCTGGACACTGATACCACATATAAGCTAGCTGAGGTTCAGAAAGTTGACTGACTCAAGATCCCAGCATTGCTTACTTACGGGGCTTTGAATTCAAGCCATTTTCACTTTGTGCAGACTTTTGCCCATTTACCCCTCCGTGTCTACCCTGCCTCCTGCTCTTCCTCAGTGCCACGAGAGGCTGACTATCAGTGGATTCCTGTTTTTCCCTTTCAGAAGAATGGAGGTCAAGGAAATGCTTGTCTCTTGTCTCTGCCTGCACAGTGGCTCTGACTTAGAATGTTCATTCCTGTAGAAAGATCCTCCTATATGGTCCCTATATTTCTATTTCCTGAAAAATTTCTTCCCTTGCCCTTTTAAACCTAAGAGAGGGATTTAGCCCCATCACAACTGGATTCCCAACACTTTGCCAACACCTTTTGACAATGTTTCTGCATTAGACAGTCCTGAAATTCTCTTAGTTTTATCACACCATCTGTTTTCTACAGGGACTTCACAAAATAATAATATTCAAAAGCTTGTGCTCTCTGCCTTAACAACAGAGCCTCATTGGAAGCCAAATAAATGCTCAGTGTGGAAGCTCTTTGACCATGCATTTTAACATTATATGTATCATAGCTGGGATTCTGTTGATTTTGTAAAAGTCACCTGGGGAGGAAAATCCAATGTGAATGTCTGTAGTGGAATAAGGCTGTGCCAAGATGGCCACTGGCAAGCGAGGGTCAGTTACTCAGGAATGGCTTCAAAACCTACCAGGCTACGGAGTCTGCCTAGCAACAGGCTGTGATTGGTTAGGGCATAAACCGCTCCTTGACCGGATTGGCTGCCTTGGCTATATAAGCTGCTGCACCAACTGAAATAAACGAGTCTACAGGTTGCTTGCCTCTGGCCCACTTTCACTCGGCTCCCGGGATCTGTGTGGGGACTCTGCACCTCTCCCCACCACACTCCTCCTTTCAGAATGAATCCACTTCAACAAATGTCTACAGCATTTTTTTCATAGATGCTATATGAGATAATGTACTTTATTTTTCCCTCTTGTTTCATGTTAAAATTTTATTCACGCACTTCTTACAAATTTGTTGACATCATTTTATTCATCATCCCCAAAATCCACTTTTGATGACGTCACTCTGTTTTCCTGAGCATTCTGTCTTCTTTTTGGTCTAAGCTGTGGGACATTCAGGATTTCCCTAGGAATTTAATCCCAGCCTTCAAGGACCATTTCATATAATATTTATTTATTTATTTATTTATTTATTTATTTATTTTTGACAGGCAGAGTTAGAAAGTGAGAGAGGTAGAGACAGAGATAAAGGTCTTCATTCTGTTGGTTCACCCACCAAGTGGCCTCCACGGCCAGTGTGTTGCGGCTGGTGCACTGTGCTGATCCGAAGCCAGGAGCCAGGTGCCCCATCCTGATCTCCCATGCAGGTACAGGGCCCAAGAACCTGAGCCATCCTCCAGTGCACTCCAGAGCCACAGCAGAGAGCTGGACTGGAAGAGGAGCAACTGGGATAGAATCCAGCGCCCCAACCAGGACTAGAACCTGGTGTGCTGGTGCCACAGGCAGAGGATTAGCCTAGTGAGCCACAATGCCAGCCAATTTTCATATAATTTTAATAGCATTAGCACAGTTGAATTCTTTGTTTCTTCTCAAATATATATATATATATATATATATATATATATATATATATGATTAGCTCACAATTACTGTATCTGAATTTTTTTTCAACAATTTCCAGCATTTACAATGGTGAGGCCATACCCTCAACTCCATAGTTACCAAGACTCTGAAATTCTTATATAGCTACTTCGTTTAAAACATTTATTTATTTGAAAGGCAGAGTTACAGAGAGAGAGAGAGAGAGAGAGAGAGAGAGAGTGAGTGAGTGAGTCCATCCACTGGTTCACTTCCAAATGGTCTCAATGGCCAGAACTGGGCCAGGTTAAAACCAGGATGCAGGAGGCTCATCAGTGTCTCCCACTTGGGTGCAGGGCCCCAGTCAGTTGGGCCATCTTCCTGTGCTTTCCCAGGCATGTTAGCAGGGAGCTGGATTGGAAGTTGAGCAGCTAGAATGCTAACCAACACCAGTATGAGATGCTGGCATTGCACATGGTATCTTAATGCTCTATGCCATGGCGCCAACTCTTATAACCACCTTTCTAATAAGGAATTCACTATCACATTAGCTTCTCAAGGTCTCAGCAAACACATGATAATTGCTACAATACAAATCTTACCATTTCTTATGTTAATGTGATATAAATACAAAGAGGGACAGATTCAATGTAGTTCATAGATAAAATTCTAAAAATATATGATATTCCCTCCCCCTTTCTTTGGGTTTTAATTTTTGATGACATACTTTTTTACATAATAGTCAAAGATTTAATGCTGTACTAAATAAAAGAGTTCAAAAAGTTAAAATAAGGATCATCATTCATCAGCAATATAGCCAAGGATTGTAAATAATAATCAAATGAAAATATATCCACTTTGCTCATAAATGGTAGATTGTAAAATAAAATTATTCCATTCATAGAAGCTATAAAAATAAATAACTTGTGATAGATTTAAGCAATATTGTTACCAATTGCTACAATGAAACTTATAAAGCTTTAATGAAAGAAATATAAGAAGACACACAAATTGGAAAAATCTTCCATGTTCGTGTATTGGAAGAATTGATATAATCAAAATGTCTATACTACCCAAATCAATTTACAGATCCAAATGATCCTAAACAAGATATCAAGGACATTTTTCAGAGATCTAGTAAAAGCAAAAATTTATATAGAAACACCAAATACCCCAAATGCCAAAGCAATCTTAAGCAATAAAATCAAAACCCGAGGCATCAAAATACCGGATTTCAAGACATACTACAGTGATTTATAATCAGAACAGCCTGGCACTGGCACAAAAATAGAGTTGTAGACCAGTGGAACAGAATAGAAGCCCCAGAAATCAATCCACACATCTACAACCAACTCATCTTTGACAAAGGAGCTAAAACTGCTCTCTAGAGAAAGGGCAGTATCTTCAACAAATGATGTTGAGAAAATTGGATTTCCTCATGTAGAAATTTGGAAGAAGACCTTACCTTGTATCCTATACAAAAATTAACTCACAGTGATTCACGGATCTAAACCTCAGCCCTGAAACCATAAAATTACCAGGGGAAAACACAAGGGAAATGCTGCATGACACTGATAGAGACAGAGACTTCTTAGAAAAGACCCCAGAAGCATGGGCAATGAAAGCAAACATGCCCAATGGGATCACATCAAGCTAAGAAGCTTCTGCACAGCAAAGTGAAGAGGCCACTGACAGGTGGGGGAAAATATTTCCAAACTATCTATTTGATAAAGGATTAATATCCAGTATACATAAGGAGCTGAAGAAACTCAACAGCAATACAACGTATACATAAGAAGTTGGCAAAGGACATGAACATACATTTTTCAAAGGATGAAATGGCCAACAGACACAATTTCCCAATAGGGAAATGCAAATAAAAACCACAATGAGGGTTTCACGTCATCCCAGTTAGAATGCCTATCATCCAGAAATCACAAAACAGTAAATGCTGGTGAGGATGTAGACAAAGAGGTATCGCAATACACTGTTGATGGGAATGTAGACTAGTATGACCATTATAGATGACAGTATGGAGAGTCTTCATAAAGCTAAAAATAGACCCAGCTATCCCAGTTGTAGGAATATATCCAAAGGAAATGAAATCAGCATATGAAAGTGTTATTTGTATCTCCATGTTTATAGCAGCTCAATTCAGAATCGTTAAGATATGAAACCTGTCTAGATGCCAGTCAACTGATGACCAAAGAAAATGTGGTGTATATATACACAATGGAATACTACTCAGCTGTGAAAAAGAATGAATTTGTAACAAAATGGATGCAACTTCAGATGATGCTAAATGAGGTGAGCCAGACCCTAAAAGAAAAATATCACATTTTCTCTTATTTGTTATAGTTAAGATATATATATATATATATATATATATAAAACATATGTATGTATATATGTACTATAGTTTTAATGACCTATGATTACTTTTAAATTTACTGTGTATGAGTGAAATGGACAAAATATTGTTTAAAAATTGATTTTTGATGGAAAGACTCTGTCTTCCAGCCGTGTCTTCTAAGCATTCATTTCCATTCCCTAGAAACAGATGCCCCTGCCAGTTTCTTGTGTTGTCTTGGAGGAGAGATCTCTTCTCTTACACATTCACAGATAAGACAGGTGGAGGGAGAGAGGGTGGAGAAATGATAAGTGTATAACAGTGTGTATGCAGGTGGAAGTGTAACTCACACAACATGATTTTCACTTAGAAACTACTTATAGCTTTTTCTGTGTCTAGCTAGTTTTTAAAATGATGCCAAAATTTATTTAGCCAACAATCTGGTGATGGACAATTATGTTGTTTCTAATGATTTACTATTACAAAAAACTACAATGACTATATTACATATGTGACATTTGTGTGTGTATGTACATATGCATTTACACACTATAAGATACTGTTAGATTGAAACCTGGAATATAATATGTAATCAAAGTATTAACATTGCCAACTTTCTCTCCAGTGAGGTTGTACTAAATTGAATTCACACCAATAAATTAAATTTTTCATTCTGTACACAAGTTCCAGCAAAATGTAGAAGGCCAGAATGTAATAAAATTGTAAATTTAATTGCAGGGCTCTTCTGATTTGCATGAGAATAAATACCTTTTCATACATGTCAGTCCAATTTGTTTTTCCTGTTAAGTGCAATTTTGTTTGATATCCATTATCCATTTTTATATGGTGTTTGTTATTTTCTTGGAGTGTTTTGTATAATAAAGACATTAGCCATTATCTACTCTACAGGGGAACGTCATGTTTGTGGTAAGTGGAATTAAAAGGTTTTTGGTGCAAAAACTTTAAATGCATGTGTGATTTGTTACCATAAACCTTTCTCATGAACTTTTTTAACCCTCCTCAAACATGAGATGATATTTTCCCTTTCTTATCTTTCTTTTGACATTCTTTATGATTTTATTTTGCGACTTAGGCATATTTTGAGGTTTACATAATCAAGCATATTAAACTATGAATTCTGTATTTTGGTTCATACTTAGAAAAATCATCCACCCTCAAATATGTTTTTAATTTTCCTTACTTTTAGTTCACATATAGGTATTATAAAGTCATTCGTTGAAAAATCTGTTTTCACTATCTATTTGAAAATTTGCTCTTATATAATAAATGGACATATTTGTTTATATACATTAAACTGTGGTATTGGCATTTTCATTGTGGTCTTATTAATTGAAATTTATTACAAGAATTAGCATCATCGTGATCCTCCAAGAGCAGCACGCAGAGTGCCACTCTTTAGGGTATCTGCTACTTTCTCCCGTCACTGTCATGAGGCATGGTATGTGTGTGTTTGCTGAGGGCCCCTCAGACAATTCTTCTGTTCGTGACTCTTCTTGTTTATGATCAACCACACCTGCTGTGCACGATCAGCAATGACCTGACTTCCTAGTTCATGAAGTCAACAAAAGCTGACAACATCTCCGTGTCCTGCTCCAGCATGCTACGTTACTTCTACTGGAGTTTCTCCCTCCCTTTGAGGAAACTAGAGGAAAGAAATAGTTCTTTGTGCAGATGCAAGCTTTCCCTCTTGCCCAAATCCATCTCTTCTTGCTCTCAGAGCCACCTGTATGTTGCCGTTAGCACGTAAAGACTTCCTCTAAGTTTCCAGATACACCCCCTGCTTTTCACCTTCACCACTGTAGGCAGCCTGTGCCCGGATAACTGGAACAGCTTCCTAGCTTTATCTCCAGTTGTGCCAATTTTCCCTGCTGTCCACATGTCCTCTTGCCAGTTTTCACCCCTGGTGTGCTTGTTGAACTGTGCGTTTGCTCGTGGCGCCAGCTTGCCGGAACTCTTCATGCGGGTCCGTTGGTTTTGGTGGTTGGCCAGACTCCTGACCCCGACTTGCCAGAAGGAGCCCATTGGTTCTGGCGATTCTCTACCTGCCAGCCCAGTCTGCCCTAGCCCTTGTGATGCTGTGGACTTGCAGGGCAATGAGTGGCGTTCTTAGGTCTTGAAGCTGTGCTGCTCCACTCAACCAGTGCAGCTTTGTTCTTTTCTGCTTCTTTTCTCTCTGTCTGGAATTTCTTCTGTCTACCACAACGTCTAAAGGGATCCACCTGAATCCAGCTGGAAGCTTCTATTTACCTGGCTTATCAGAGGCAGTCCAGCATAGTAACTAAGTGTAAGGTTAACCAGAGTTAGGATGCCAGGGTTTGAATCTGTCTTCTTCCACTTGCACATTGTAAAATCTTGAGCAATTTTTGTTTTTAAAGATTGTATTTACTTATTTGAGGCAGAGTTACAGAGAGCGAGACATAGAGACAGAAAAGTCTTCCATCTGCTTGTTCACTCTCCAAATGGCTGCAATGGCCAGAGCTGGGGCTCTCCAAAGCCAGGAGCCAGGAGCTTCTTCTGGCTCTCCCACATGGGTGCAGGGGTTCAGGTACTTGGGCCATCTTCTGGTCCTTTCCTTGGCCCATTAGCAGGAAGCTGGATCAGAAGCGGGGCAGCCAGGACAAGAACCCATGCCCACATGGAATGCTGGTGCTGCACCCTACTGTGCCACACTGCCAACCCTGGGGAGTTTTTTTTTTTTTTTTAAAGGCTCAGATTTTGATCTATGTGAAAAGACTGGTAAGATCCACATAACTAAGTTATGAGAGTTAAGAGTTGTAAAATACATGATGCATTTATGGCATTGTCTGACTTGAGTAGATAAGTCAAAATAAAACTTACCCTCTCATATCCCACCTTGTACTCTTTTTTTTAAAGATTGATTTATTTATTTGAAAGAGTTAGATGGATATAGGGGGTGGGGATGGAGAGAGAGAGGGGTAGGTAAGTCTTCTATCCAATAGTTCACTCCCCAGTTGGCCACAATGGCCGGAGCTGCACCTATCTAAAGCCAGGAGCCACGAATTTCTTCCAGGTCTCCCACACGGGCACAAGGGCCCAAGGACTTGGGCCATCCTCCACTGCCCTCCCAGGCCACAGCAGAGAGTGGAGCAGCCAGGACTCGAACAAGCGCCCATATGGCATGCTGGTGCTTCAGGCTAGGGCGTTAACCCGCTGCACCACAGCGCCGGCCCACCACCTTGCACTCCTTTCTTCGGATCATTGTCCATAAAATGACTTCATCCAAAACACAAATATGCTTGAAAACCATCAGGGCCTTTCCAAATCTATATGATAGAAAGCATATTCCTGCCTTGTTTGGCTACACAAATTTTTTCAGAGCACTTGATAAACAAGGAATTACGTTATAAAATATTAAAATAGTGGTACACTAAATGCATGAAAGGGCTTATGTTCTGGTGAGTGAGCGCATACAGAGATCCCTATTCTTTGTGTCTAAGTCTCTTACATTCTAGTTGAGGATGTCAGGGTGCTGTTGAAGCAGTGACACCTTGGACCATGGCCCTTCATGCTTTACCAGCTCAGAAATTGGTTCCTTAGAGAAACTAAATTTCTGGTGGGCTTGCTAATGTGAGGAGAAATTATGGTGGAGGCCACTGGGGACTTCAGGAAAGTGGATTTGGCAGCCGGCTTTTCACTGTGGCTGGGAACCCCTTAGCAGTTTTGCCCCCTTTGCCTCTCCTCCTCCTTCCGTTGTTTCTTTCTCAAGGCTGTGGTTACACCGTGAGAACGATCTGGATTTCCCCAAAGCTGCCACGCGGCAGTGTCTCGGGGAGTTTGCATGTCTCGTTTCGCTGGGTCTGACTTTCTTGTCGACTTTTCTTGCATGACCTTGCTCTTCAGGCATCCGCCCGGATCTTCCTCCTCCTGGAAACCGTCCTGATCTCTCCCAGTTGGATGGAGTGTTTCTCTAGGTCGCCCCAGGACTGTGGCACCCCCTTGGCTTGCAAACCTCTGTCACAACAAGGGCCGGATTCTGTTCCATTTTGCTTCTTTCATACTAAACACAATGCTTGGGACATGGTAGGAGCTTAACAAATATTGTTGAAAGGATGTATGGACTGATACTATAAAAAATGCATGTAGCACATTCAAATCACAGTACAATGCTTTCTACTTTTTGAATAATGCAGTGTATGCCAAGAATATTTGAAGGAAGAAATTGTCACCTCTTCTCCATCCAACAATAGAGCAACTCCCTCTCTTCCAAACTCTGAAATCGGGAAACATTTATGGCATAGAAATGACTTTGGAATGGGAGTTGTCACTTTGAATGAGCACCCATTCTGGAAAATCTCTGCTACTCTTAGAAATATTGCAATCATTCCTTTCTCATGTAACAAATGATTGTATGTGTGTTCTCACATTTAAAATAGACATATTAAGAATGTTCTGGCAAGATAGAGAAAAATCATAAAAATGTTTTTCTGTGCACAGGCTTAAAAATTTCCTTGGTGGTATTATCCCTAATTGCAAAAGGCCAGAACAATCCAAATATCTATCAACTCATGAAATAGTCAACACAAGGCATCATATTTGCGCAATAGAATGCTGTGCAGTCATAATAATGAAAGCACTATGGGTTTATGCTACAAAATGCACAAACCTCAAAAGCATTGTAAAACAGTGAAAGAAACCAGACCCAAGGACTATGTACTGGATGATTACATTTATATGAAATTTCTAAAAAAGGCAAATCTCTTACGAGGCAGAGAGCAACGTTGGCCTGGGACTAGCAGCTGAGAACTGACATTGGAAATGGGTAGAGGGAATTTTCTAAGGTGGTGGAAATGTTCTAATGTTGTGCTGATGGTTCTATAACTGTGTAAATCTACTAAAAGTCATTGAGATATAAATGTCAATGGTTGGCTTTTATGGTATATAAGTTACACCTCAATAAAACTCTTTACAAAAGAGTTCAAAGAAAATCACTTTAGCGCATTTTACATTGGAATATAAATTAGTACAAAGTTGGGAAGGATATTTTGGTCATTATATCAAAGGTCCTAAGGTTATATTCTCTTTGCCACAGACAATAGGCTTTTGGGATTTTCTCTAAGGAAATAACTTCGAAATTCTAGATGTACACAAAAGTTTAGATGAAAACATTTCATGTCAGGGTGGATGTTTTTTCTTGGTCAGAAAAAAAGGGAGTTCCTTAGATGTAATTGTCTGCAGTATTGTTTTGTGTATAATTAGTGCTTTAATCAAAGATACAAGTTTTGGTCTTAGGGTAAACATTAACGGTAAAAGATATTAAATTAACTTAAATGAATTATGGAAGCATTTGCTAACTCTCCCCATTAACAATCATCCTGTTTTAAATTAAAACAGTAGAACTCCATTTCCTGTCCCACCCACACCATCAGATTCTGTCAGCCACATGACAAAGCAGATAGAAGTAACTCCTCCCAGGCTGCTTTGTGGCAAGATGTGCATGTGTGATGAAGTCCTGGCGGGTGGGACGTGGAGAAAATGGATGTGACCCAATGCTAGTTCATGGCTTAAAAGGAAATGGCTTGTGATCTCATTTCTGTCTTCCTTCCCCTGTGCTGCGAATTGTTGGGTAGAAGTGGTTGAACCATGTGGATGGGGGCAATGTAGGATACGGCCGAGTAACCAGGCATGAGGAACTTGGGTCCTGAGTGACCTGAGGAAGATCTATCTTTCCAACTTGGGTTGGCCCAGTGGAGTGTGGAAGTGAGACATACCTCCATCATCGTATCCTAGCTGCCATAGTCTGTTCTCATCACTACAGCAGCTGACAGTAGGCCTTCTAAGATAGGAGAGGTCAAACAGAGATACTACGTGATAGAGTAAATGAGATGTTACCTCTAGTTATACGGTAGCATGGAAGGTTTGTCAATGAAGGGAATGCTGTATTTCAGCAGTTGGCATGCCAAGTTATAATGGCACTGAAGATGACAAGACATGTAAGAAATTGACCTATGGAAAATGCTTGGGATTGTCCAGGTACGATGTGTGATGAGTAGGTTAGAAGAGGCTAGGGTATGATTGACATGTCACATTCTATGCTGTGACAGCGTGATATTTTCCATTTTCTCTCCATGTTTTTCTTTGATAACTTATTGATTTGCAGACCTTAAACTCCCACTACTGTATAAACCACTGCCTGATCTGTAAGTGCAAAATTTCTAAGGATCTAAACTAAGGCACACGTGAAGTTGAGTCAGATAGTTTGTGTGTTCCCTTTACAGAGCAGTAAACTTGACTTCGAGGAGTCTCTTTGATAATTATTAGTGTCAGTAACTCGGAATTCTAGAAATAAATCTTAGACTGGTGTTCTACTGAAGAACAAACACTATGTCAAAATAAATGAAATGCAGTATCTTATGAGACATCAGAGATAATCCTGGTAGAGACCAGTCAAGCCTGATAGATACTAAAGATGATGTACAGGAAATGGAATGTATGTTTTGGCCTTCATAGTTGTTCAGCCTCCTGGTTATCTCAGAGGTCACCACTTTACTTGGCACCAAAAATGTTCTAGCAGTGCCACTGTGCCAAGGTCATATTTGCCACAAGACTTCTTCTTTGAAATGGTATTTTCCTTAGTTTTTGCAAATAACATTGAATATGCAGATTCTTAATGTGCTAGCTAGGTGTAGACATGTTTTATAATGGGAGTGTGAACTATAATGACTGGAGACCCGGTGTTGTGGTTGCTCTGATTGGAAGGCATTGGCCTCAAAGACTGGCTTTGGGCAGTGTATGTAAAAACCACACATGTCCATGAGGAAAAACAAGTTTGATAGTTTCGCACCTGGAAAATTTACATGTAATCTATATAGTTGTAGTACTAGTCACCATTCGTAACTTTATTTACAATAGAAATGTGTTTTATATGCGTGAGTAATATGTATTTTATGAGAGTGTGTCTGGCATAGTATCTAAGATGCCACTTGGCATATTTGCATCTCATGTTGGCATGCCTGGGTTCAAGGGCCAGCTCTGCTCCCAACTTGAAATTCCTGGAAATGCACACCCTATGATGCAGCAGACGATAGCTTTTGTTTTACAGTTCCTGCCAACCACTTGGAGACCTGAAATGAGTTCCTAAATCCTCGCTTTGAGTGGCTCAGTCTAGGCAGTTGTAGGCATTTGGTGAGAGAAACAGTAGATGGGAGATTGATCTCTCTCTTTCTCCCTCTCCGTTTTCTGTCAGTTTCCCTCACTTCCTCCTCCCAACCTTTCAAATAAATTGAATAAATAAATTAGAAGTTTATATATGTCTATTTCACATGTTAGTATAATAGGGCACAGAGAATGGTGAGAAATACACATAAAAAAGTAAATTTTGAGACAGGAATAATTTGTTTTATATCTTTGTCTACTAGAATGATAGAAATGCTCAAATACAATTAAAAAGCAGTTTTTCCTATCACAAATAAAAATGGAGATACTGGTTTTTCAGTGGCTACCCTTTGGATTTTCTATAGGCTGGTCATTCGGCTATGGGAAAGGGAATTCTAGGAGACAGAAGTCCTGCTTGGGATCCTGGAATCCCGTGGCTGAGAAAGCCTCTGAGTTGGAAAGGGCACCTGTGCTATGGCGTCGGGACCCCCTGTGGCTCATGTTCGCCTAAGAGGCATTCAGAGGCGCCGTGGTGGCAGTGCTGAGCCAGTGCCTCGGGCTGGTTGCTCTGCCTGGTCAGAGGAGCTGTGCTGATGGAGAGAGTGCCCGGCTGCAGACAGAGGGTGTTCATGTGGCTGCATGCACGTGGCAGGTGGAGATGAGCTGGCTCTACCTCCATGACCACCTTCTCTGCAAACCACGCAACACGTGTGCACGGGCGGGAGTGCCGTGAGATGAGGAGCCATGTAATACAGAAAGACGCAGCAGCCGGACACGTCGGCGGATTGCAGTGCCGCCTGCCTTCTGGATTGTGACACGCCGTGTCGATGTTGCTCTATTTCTTTCTAGGTAGCACACCCTCTTTGTCTTCTCTGAGCCCTCTCGCCATGCTGTGATGGAGCCAATTAAACCTTTCTTTGCTCTGTCGCACCCTCTGTAAGTGAAAGAAGCGTGGTTTAAGTTTCAAAGGTGCGTGCTGGCACATGTGCACGGGCACGAGGCCCTTGCCTCGGCAAAATTGCAGCAGGTGCAATGTGGGGAAAGGCACGTGTTCATACTTGACCTGCAGGACTCCCAGCCTGGGGCTGGAGATCTGCTCTGTGGGTCTGCTCCGGGAGGGTCAACTCCAGGCGGCCAACTGGTTTTCTGTAGATGGCCTGGGGAACAGCTGCCACATCCTGAGAGCAGAGCATTGAAAACCAGTCTTGAAGCTGTGCAATCTCATAATTAGGATGAGAAACGGCAGGACTGGGAGTAGAAGATGCCGTAGTCCTGGCAATAGCAACATAACTCCCAAGGAAATGATTTTGTGTCAAGTCGTAGTTATTAAAATGAAAATATTTAATTATTTTTTTTTGCGGTCTGAGTAACAAGTAGAACAAAAAAATCAATGCAATAAAGTTTATAATTTTGATTATGTGACTCTGTCATTGAACAGGACTTTAGCAGAAAAGCAGATGGGCTCTGATTAGGCTTATAAATATAGAAGCGTATCGATTCCCCGGACAGAACTCTTTGAAGGGTTCCTTGCATGAGGCGATACAGCTGTATAAAGGGGAGGAAGAT
Organism: Lepus europaeus; assembly: GCF_033115175.1. Taxonomy (NCBI): domain Eukaryota; kingdom Metazoa; phylum Chordata; class Mammalia; order Lagomorpha; family Leporidae; genus Lepus; species Lepus europaeus. The sequence continues at coordinate 160,004,562 of NC_084830.1, read as the reverse complement.
GTAGCTTGTCTTTCCGGGTTCTGACTGTGGTCACGGAGCTGACATCTCAATAAATCACAGCCCCGTATTGACCTCCTGACGAGCTGCCCACAAGCACGGCGGGGTGATGCCGAGCCACGTGGGGAGGACACACAGACTCCTGTTTAGATTCCAGACTGTGGATATCAGTTGTGTCAGTGCGACAGAGCCCAGCGTAGCAGAGCGAGCTGGGGAGTAGACGGCCTGAAGGGCGTGGAATTTGCATCAAGGTCACGAGTCTTGGCTGCCACGGATTCTGGCTGCCTTAGCGCTGCTGACATAACGGATGAGCTACGTTTCCACCTCCTGAGCTCTCATCCACGGTCCTTGCAGTGCCTCTGACCGAGCTGTGAGCACGTTCTTCAACTCGAGCAAGACCAGGCTCCTGCTGAACATCATCCTATCACGCCAGCGGCCTGGAGGAATTTTGGCAGCTCCAGGGACCCTCCCTAATAGTTGGGGGGTGGGGGGCATTTTTTTATTCCCAGTTGTGTAACTTTGGCCCAGTTCCTTCCTTTCCCTGTCAAATAAGGAACTACATCATCCCTCCTCGTAACCAAAACCACTCTTGTAATAAAATGATATTTATATCAAACTCGTAGACAATAGAAGAGAAAGCCCAGCACTGTTCCATAAAGAAACTCCCATGGTCTGTGCTGATGTTGGTTAAAATATCAAGCATGTAGGATGGTCCCATTATTTTGCATGACATGAAAATTGCACAAAGCCTTCCGATGCAGCCCGTCACTGAGCTGTAATGCCACCATCCATGTGCTGGGGCTCTGTTCCCATGTCTCTGCTGAGTTTTTAGTGACATGCTCATCTCTCCTGTCTTAGGGCAGGTAGTTTGTCCTGACTGTGTAGCCCAGATCCAAATAAACTAGCCTGAGGCCAAAGGGACTGGTACTAGAGACATCCCTGTTTTAAAACTTGGAATAGTCCAGTCATTAACCCCAGTCTCCTATTTAGTGTTAAAAGTTTGTTTATTTGAAAGAGTGACAGAAAGAGCGAGAAAAGGAGACAGAGAGACACAGAGAGATGATTTACTGATTCATTCCCATAATTCAACAGTCAGGAGTGGGTCAGGCTAGTGCCAGGATCCCTGAACTCTATCAAGGCTGGCTACATGGGTGCCAGGGACCCAAGTATTTGAGCCACCATCTGCTGCCACCCAGGGTGTGCGTCAGAAAGGGAGGCAAAACTTGAACCCAAACACTCTGACTTGGAATGCCAGCATCCCACATCCAACTTAACAACTGCTCCACAACGCCTGTGCCACGATGCTGTCCTGTTCTAAACTATGTGAGGCATTTCATGCAATTCACTATCTTCTATCCATGTCACTGTCGTAGAGAATCTTTGGAGAGACTCTTGAAAAATCAAAGAAATCACGATTGTAATGATAGAATAGTTGAACTGAAGGAAACAGAAATGGAAACAAACACGGTGCATCTGCTAATTTCTATGTACCCCAGTCAACAGACTGATTCTTTTGGCCACTTGTGTCATGTCCTAGGCCGGTACAGTGTCAAGTGTTTGGTAAATATTGTTTCAGCCATCTCAAGAATTCCTGGGTAGTTAACACTGTCCCCATTTTGTGAATGGGAAAACTGAGACCACAGTGAGTCAGTTACTGGTCTTTTTCTTTTAAAGGCTTCGATATCACAGTTCTGTTTATGAAAGGAAAAGCAGAGTAACAACTAGAAAATCAAGGCCAAGGGCGTTTGTTAACTAGGGTCACTGCGCTCCCTAAAATAAACCAAGAACTGAGACTACACGCCCCTCCCTTACATCATTAGTGCATTTTTTAAAGGATTTATTTATTTATTTTAAAGGCAGAGTTGCAGAGAGGCAGAAAGAGAGAAGCAGTAGTGCATTTTTGCTGCATGAAAAATACTAAACTTGTGTCCGTGAATATTGTAAATTCCATAGTGACATATAATAGGACTGCTATTTTGACAGGTAATCCATATCATTAAGTAATGGAATCATTTATGATTGTAATAGCAAGTTTATAAGTTTTGCTTATTGTTAATGCAAAGGGAACTCAAAATCGTCTCTCCCGTATTTTCTCTACTTCCAGTCCACAAACATGCTGCATCATTATATAATCTGTCTTTTAAATGTCATTCAGCACTGTCCATACCTTTTTTATTTTTTTGCCCTGTAGAAACCATTAACATCATAAGTCCCTGCTCTCCTTCCGAGTTTACAGGGGGAAGGCAAACTTTCTCATTTTTCTTTAGGTCTTTACCAGCCTTGTGTATTCTCTCTTTCCTGGTATATCTGAACTGCGATGTGGGTGGTTCCTTCATATCCGTCTTTCAATTCCCTAGTGATGTCTTGGTTGTTTTGTTATCTGCCTATGGCTTGTATACTTTTCTTCTAGAATTTTCCTTGGTTCCTTTCCTAGTCTTATAATTATACAAACACTTTCTTCTTTTTCTCTTGGGGAGTTTATATTATTTTATATTTTTTTGATGTTGTTATTCTCTGAAGTCCTTAGCGCCTGTACTGTCTTGTAGTTTCTCCTCATTGTTGCTCATAGTATGTTTTCTAGGTGTGTTTTGTGTGTGTCTGGTTGACCTTAACTTGTGAGAACACTGTCAGATGCTGGGGACCCAGCACTTGCCATTAGTCTGAGACTACCTTGACCTACTCGGGATTCAGTGTTAACCCAGGCACTTCAGCCCCTGCGCTTCATGGCAGGTTTATGGCCCTGGTGCCAGTCTCAGCATTTCTGAAAGGGTCAGTCTCCAGGGCCATCGCCTGCCGTTCACAGCTGCTTTCTCACACTCTTGCTATTTGGCTTAATTTTTACACTTTGGAGATTTTTCTTATTTTTCATGAACTTATAAATGCCTTTTCTTAGAAGATTGTTTTTAAAAATGTATTTATTAGAGATCTTTTATCTATTTGGTCAGTGACCAAATGGCTGCAATGACCAGGGCCGAGAGCATCACCTGGGTCTCTCACGTGGGTGCAGGGGCCCAGGCCCTAGGGCCATCTTCTGCTGCTTTCCCAGGTGCACTAGCAGGGAGCTGGACCAGAAGTACAGCCGGGACATGAACCAGCCTCCATATGGGTTGCCAAATGGGGTGTCATAGGCCGTAGCTTAACCTGTTGTGCCAAAATGCCGCTTACATAACTGTCTTTCAAATCATATTTTATCTAGATTTAAGTCGTGTTATATCAGAAAGGCCTTCCAAGTGGCTAGTCTACCACCTTCACTGCCAAAGAATGATGTCCATTAGCAAATCAGAGACCAGAGGTATGGTGTGTGTGTGTATGTGGTGGAGTACCTTTTTGTACATCTGTTTGACTTGGACAAATAACCGTGTATGTTACTTTGGAGAACTGAAATTAGTTAATCTCTTTGGGGACTACTCAAGTAGTTAGAGAAAGAGAGAGAGAGACTTAAAATTTGTACCTACCAGAGAAAACATTATGAGACTATTAAGGGTCAAATGATTATCTCCATTAATGAGATGTGTCTGGTGTAATAAAATTATTTCCTTGATGGCATAGTGAATAAGCAAATATTAAGTAAATAAATGCTTTACTCCTAGGTGTCCATGTTAAGATGAGAAGGCCAAGTTCCTATGGTAAATGTACTGCTGGCACTTTCTTCTCCTAATTAGGTTGATATCCTTTTGCTTTTTCCGCTTTGACTTCCACTTAGGAAGCACATGGAATAAAGTAAACAACAGTTTTTCAGACTATAAGGAATTGGAAAGTAAGAAAAGCTCCATCTACCTGCTTACTGTTCCGTGTAAAGGAAAATGTGTGCACTGTCCAGTTAGCCCTAGAAGCGTGCGGTCCTCTGTGTATATGGTGCACAGCACCTTTTAATAGACCGTTCCCCCGGTTACGGTCTTGTTGTCTCACCTTAGCATGTAGTGTCCAGTGTGTGAGTTCATCAGGACGGTTGATCAGGGGCCCCTCCGCAATCCCGTGGGATGGTTGCCGAGAGACCCAGGGCTGAGTGCAGACAGGGACTGCAGGGTTGCTGCTGTGGGGTCCCTGCTGAGCCACTCCTGCACCCGACTGCTTTCCTCCGCAGCCACTGCAGGGGTCTGAGGATGGGGGGCGGAGGCAGGCGGATGAGATACACCAGTGTCCCGAGAGCATCCAATCGGCAGTCTCCATAGAGTTTGTCCCTCGGTCTGTTCCCGTCTGGAATGCATCGCTCCGTCACTACTCTTTAGATTCTTCTCTCTCCTCTTTTTGACAAGTCTGGGATTATCTGAGAGAATTTCAGAGAGGCATGTTAAATGACACATGGGCTTTAAACAAAACCAGAAGAAACCAAAGTGCCCTTCCTTCTAACCAAGTCATTGGTGCCCCAATATACTGTGCACACAATCAACTCCAGAGGGAACAAAAAGACTGTTGTGTTTATCTTGGGGTGGGTGGGAGAGAACTTTTCTTAATTCATTCTACAATACTCGCTGAAATTTCTGTAATATTATAGGATCACGCTACATGGAGTCCTTTCTCTCTGAGTTGTTGTCAAGATTTGTCCCTTGGAAGTATCAGCACCTCTTAGATTCCTGAGTAGGGTTCAGTTATCAGGCCAAAGCCAAAACGCCACCATTTACCACTTGGTAATCTGTGTCATTTCCCGATCTGGGCTGTTCGGAATGACCAGCTCTAGATATCTGTATGCAGAATTCTGCATGAGCGTTTTCATTTTCCTTAAGTAAATAGCTGGCAATGGAATTGCTGGGTCATATGGAATGAGTATACTTAATTTTATGAGAAATTGCAATACTGGTTTCCAAGTGATCACATCATTTTATATGTCCATTAGCAATGTGTAGAATTTCCAGTTGCTCTATGATTTCAACACTCATTAAAGTGAGAAATTTTTAGTTCTATCTAAAACTGGGCTATGTCTTTACTGATAAATCCCTCTGGATTTAATTTACTTTTTTGGATAGCTATGTTTTTGAGCATTGATTTCTTGTGTTTTATCAGCAATTTGCTTATTGTCTGTGTTGAAATATCACAGGCAGTATTGTTGTCCTTTGTGTATTAGGTTGGTTGTATTCTTATGTTGAATTTTTAGCGTTCTTATTGTACTGTGGATATAAGTCTTCTGTTAGATATGTGTTTATGAACATTGTCTCACAATCTGAGACTGTTCTTTTCATTTTCCAACAGTCATTGTGGGGGGAGCATTTGGAGCAGCGATTAAGACACTGCTTGGGGTGCTTGCCTTCCGTTCTGGAGCGTGGGGCCTCAGCTCTGCTCTGATTCCTCCTTCCTGTTGATGTGTACCTGAGAGGCAGCAGCTGGTGGCTTAGTGCCCACATGGGATTCCCGGATGGCCATATGGACTCCTGTTTCCACTGCCCAGCCCTGGTGGTTGTGGGCACTTGGTGGTTGAAGCAGCAGATGGAACTCATCTTTCTCTGCTTGTCTCTGTCTCCCTGCCTTTCAAATAAGATGGAGAAAATAAATAAAAACTAACAATGTTGTTGATATTATATATTTTTCATTTTCATGTAGTTCAGTTTATGGAATGGTTTCTTTAATAACTTGTACTTTTGGTATTGTATCTAGGAAATACTTTGTGTTACAAATTTTCTGAATCTTTTATATTTTAAATACTTAAATTCATGCCTATGATTGCTTTGCAGTAATTTGTGTTTGGTATTAGGTAGTATTCAAGGCAAAATTTCTTAGTCACATGAATGTCCAGTTATTCCTGGACCAAGTAAGAAACAATCTTTTCTTAATAGAATTAACTTGGAACCATGTATGACTATGTATGTGGGTGTATTTCTCTATATTTCATTTCTTAATGGATCGGTTTGTGTCTACCTAGCTCTCCAATCAAATCCAAAAAATTCTTTTGAGCTTACTAATTGCTATGGCTTTACAGTAGATATTGACATCCGATAGTGTGAGTCCTCCAACTTTGTTGCTGTTCCTGAAATGGTTTCTGTTATTCTGTCTTTTCTTATCAGTAAAATTTCAAGAATAAGCATCATAGTTGACAGAAAAAAAAAATACTGCTGCTGTTTGTGGTGAACTTTCATGAGTTTGTAGATCATTCAATACAGTAAGAATAAGAACTATCCTAATAATGTTGAGTCTGCTGATCCATAAGTAAGGGGAGTTTCTTCATTTATTTGAATTTCCCAACAATAGTTTCTAGGATCTGTGTATTGGTCTTAAATTTATTTTGTTCATTTGATTACTGATTATCTCACGGTCATTGTTGGACAATATTACAAACGTATTAGTTTTGTTTTGTTTTGTTTTGGACAGGCAGAGTGGACAGTGAGAGAGTGACAGAGAGAAAGGTCTTCCTTTGCCGTTGGTTCACTCTCCAATGGCCGCTGCGGCCTGCGCACTGCGCTGATCTGAAGCCAGGAGCCAGGTGCTTCTCCTGGTCTCCCATGGGGTGCAGGGCCCAAGCACTTGGGCCATCCTCCACTGTATTCCCGGGCCATAGCAGAGAGCTGGCCTGGAAGAGGGGCAACCGGGACAGAATGCGGCGCCCTGACTAGGACTAGAACCCGGTGTGCTGGCGCCACAAGGTGGAGGATTAGCCTATTGAGCCACGGCACCGGATACAAACGTATTAGTTTGAAAAATTAAAGTCATGTATTTTGGTTTCTAGCACACATAAATACAGAGGAGTTTTGACTAGTTTCCTGTGTCTTTGCCAAACTAACTTATTAGTTTAAGTGGGTTTTTCTCTAGGTTTCTTGAAATTATTTTTAAGTAGAGTATATATTGTTGATAAATAAAGTCAGTTGCATTTATCTTTTCCAAACTGTACTTCATGTATTTATTTTTGTTTTCTATTTGAATTTCCTAGAACACCAATATCAAGTTTAATATGAAGCCTTGGGATTGGACATACTAGCTTTTTACTTATTTTTTTATCATAGAAATAAAGAATTCTATCTTTGCCAATTAAGTAAAGTATTTAGCATAGGTTTCTCATAAATTATTAGTCTGAGGAAACTCACAGTCTAATAAAAATTTCTGTTATGAGTGTATTTTAATTTATCTAGTGCCTTTTATTAAATTGATTTAATATGTTTATAGTTTGTTGAACTCTGTAATTGTGGATAAATTATATTGATTGATTTTCAAGTGTTGAAAAACAGATTACTGGGAGAGCCACTAATTATTAGTTCTTAGATGTTTCTAAACTTGATTTCATAATATTTTGTTAAAGATTTTGGGTTCATGTTAGATATTTTGGCCTTTAGTTTTCTTTCATTGTAATGTCCTTGGTGGTTATAATTGGTATGATGTGGTCTCATAAAATGTGATGGAAAATGTCACAAACTCTATTTTCTCACTTGTATATTTTCTGTCTTATAGAGGAGTTTGTGTATCATTTATATCATTTATTCCTGAAATATTTGATAGAATCCACCATAAATAACCTGAGCTTATCGTTTTGTTTTTAAGAATTGTATTTTGATTTGTTATTAGGTAACTCAGGTTGTAAGTGTATTCCTGGGTAAGATTTGGTAGTTTATGTTTTTCAAGAAATTTTTCTTTGTGTATAGTTATTGAGTGTGAGTGTATGTATATGTGTGTCTATATATATATATTATATCTATATACTCAATAACTGTATATAACTATATATATATATATAGAGAGAGAGAGAGAGAGAGAGGAGACGTGAAGTTGGCTGTGTCATTTCCTCATTATTTTTTTTTAAAGATTTATTTCTTTGAAAGTCAGAGTTACACAGAGAGAAGAGAGGCAGAGAGAGAGAGGCAGGTCTTCCATATGCTGGTTCACTCCCCAATTGGCCACAGTGGCCGAAACTGCACTGATCTGAAGCCAGGAGCCAGGAGTTTCTTCTGGGTCTCCCATGTGGGTGCAGGGTGCCGAGGACTTGGGCCATCTTCTACTGCTTTCCCAGGCCATAGCAGAGAGCTGTATCGAAAGAGGAGCAGCCGGATCTTGAACCGGCGCCCATATGGGATGCCGGCACTGCAGGCTGGGACTTTAACCTGCTGTGCCACAGCGCTGGTCCCTTATTTTACTTATTTTAAATTAATCGAAATTTGCTCTGTGTGTCAGATTATAGTATTTTTTGGTGAATATACCATACTAACTTGAAACTAACTGCATTCCACTTCCATTGACTTGAAAGTGCTTTAAATTTTAATTGATTATGTTCCCTAGTAAAATGCTCTGTTTTTGTTTTTGTTTGTTTTTCTTTTTTTTTTTTTTTTTTTTTTGACAGGCAGAGTGGACAATGAGAGAGAGAGAGACAGGGAGAAAGGTCTTCCTTTTACCGTTGGTTCACCCTCCAATGGCCACTGCGGCCGGCGCGCTGTGCTGATCTGAAGCCAGGAGCCAGGTGCTTCCTCCTGGTCTCCCATGTGGGTGCAGGGCCCAAGCACTTGGGCCATCCTCCACTGCAGTCCTGGGCCACAGCAGAGAGCTGGCCTGGAAGAGGCGCGACCGGGACTAGAACCCGGGGTAACGGCACCGCAGGCAGAGGAATACTCTGTTTTTAATATACCTCTAGTGATAGTTCTATAACCACTGGTTTATTTTCATCATTGTTTAAGGGTGTGTGATCTCCCCCTTTACACGTGTGTCCTGTAGTGTGCACAGCACTGGGTGTGGCTTTTTATGCGAGCGCACAGCCTCCATCTGCCATTCAAGTGTTTAGATCGATCACTCGAAAGCAGGTGTTAGTTTGTGGGGGTCACGTCTTCCTCTTTGTTTTTTGTTTCCCAGTTGTTCCACCTGTTTTCTGTTCCAATTTTCCTTTCTCCAGCCTCGCTTGAAATCATCTTCATTATTTTGTTCAGTTTACAATATTGGGTTATTAATTGCATTCCTTTTTTTCCTTGTCATGTTCTGATGATTGCTCTGGAATTCCCGATATGCTTCATTAGCTTATAATGCCATATCTGCAAATAATAGTGACTCCCCATGTAGTATAAGTACATGGAGTACACCTCCATTTTCTCCATGTTTGCTTTGTGCTGTTGCTGTCATACATTTTACTACTGCATGTACTCTCCAAGACCTATTGTTGTTTTATTTGTCTTTTAAAGAGATTTAAAGTAAAGAAAAATCTGACAGTACTTTTTTTTTCTAGTTACACATTTATCTGTTACATTCTTTCTGCTTTAGCATTCGTGTAGAGTTTTGGTCTGAATGTTACTTGGTTATATGTCTTCCCTTTTCTTCTGGATTGTAAATGAGAAAAATTAGAGAGCATTTTGAATTGGATGAAAATAAATGTCTTATCAGAATTTGTTGGGCACAACTAAGTGGTGTATAGCATTAGATATTTATATGAAAAGTAAAACAGCTCTCAAATAATGACTGTATTTCTCTGGTATGATTACAACCTCTGTTCTTTATATGAAAGATGTTTCAAGATGAGTCAGCCCTTAATACTTTGTATTCATCTTGGGATTTTAGGAGTTTGATTAACCTATGTGTGTTATTCTTACTTATCTTGCTTCAGGTTCTTTGAGCTTCCCCATTCTGTGGTTTATCATTTTTTAATTAATTTTGTAAAGTACTGACTCATTTTCAAATCCTTCGCAAGCTTTCCCTTTCAGTTATACGTGTGTTAGACCACTTAACAATGATATTAGATATTCCGTTTTTTTTTTTTTAAAGATTTATTTATTTGTTTGAAAGGAAGAATGAGAGAATGAGGGAGAGATTGATTTCCAACCCCTGGTTCACTCCCCAGCTGGCCACAACAGCCAGAGGGTCAGGCTGGAAGCAGGAGCCAGGAATTCCATTCCAGACTCCTGCTTGGTAACAGAGGCCCAAGTCCTTGAGCCAGCATTGACTTCTTCCCAGGTGCATTAGCAGGGAGCTGAATCAGAAGTAGAGCAGCTGGGACTTGAACTGGGCTCTGCTGGCTTTGCAAACTGTAGCTTAACCCACTGCACTACAGTGGCTGGCCCCTGTCTTTTTTTCACTTTTTTTTTTTTTAATGAGATGGACAGCCATCTTTTTAATTATTTAAAGGCATAGTTACAGAGAGAGAGTGAAGGAGAGACAGAGATCTTCCATCCACTGGTTTATTCCCCAAATGGTCACAATGACTAGGGCTGGGCCAGATTGAAGCCAGGTGCTTATTCCAGGTCTCCCATGTGAGTGCAGGGGCCCAAGGACTTAAGCCATCTTCTACTGCTTTCCCAGGGCATAGCAGAGAGCAGGATCAGAAGTGGAGCAGCTGGGACTCGAACTGGTGCCCATATGAAGTGCAAGTGCTTCAGGATGTGGCTTACTTAACCCCCTGCACCACAGTGCCAGCCCCCACATTTTTATATTTCTATTTCAATTTGGAAAATTTGATAATTTGCTCTAATGCATCCAGTCTGTAAATACGGCTCTTGAATGCAATCTTCAACATAGATGCTGTGTTTGACTCTTGTCTCTACTGTTTAATTGCAGTACCCACATGTTGGCTAAAACTTCCTGTCTGTTCATCCATACTCTTATTTCCATGTTTATTGTAGGCATTTTAAAGTCCCCATTTAATAGTTTCAACATATGTACCATCTCTGACTCTGATTCTGTTGCCTGGTCTAACTCTTGATGGTGGTTCCTTTCCTCATACTTGGTTGTGTCCTGTGTGATTTTATTTTTCACTGGACTTGGGACATTTTATGCAAAAGGACATTGGAGATGGAGGTGGACTGTATCCACTCATAGGTATCTTTCAGCATACTTGTGCTTCTGCCCGGTCGCATGGAGAACTGAGGTCCCTAGTCGAACCTCAGGAAATGAACCTCAGTAGTCTTACTCCTCTCCCATCAGCAATGGAACCCCCCTTTTCAGGTGTGGCATCTTGAGCATTCTGCTTCCTGTTTTATCAGGAGTTTCTAGCCCTGCGTGGGTCACAGCCAGCCTTTACCTGCAAAAGGAAAGGGGAGGTTTCCCCTAAGGGCTGGATTTTATTTTACCCCTTTTCTAGTGGCAGCTCCCCTCCTCCTAGGGCCCCTGAGCAGGAAGGTTTCCTGCTTTGCACAGAGGAAGGTGGCTTCTGCCTTACCTGGAGAAGGCTGCCTTCTCTGGTGGATTTATACCCATTCCACAGCAGCAGTTCTGCACTTTCATCACCAGGAGGCGCTTTCTCAGGCACAAGCAAGAGGCTCAAGAGAAAGATCTCGCAAGTGAGAATTATGTCTGAGACCCTCAAGGGTTGCAAACAGTCACACCAGCCTATACTCTGCGCTGATGTGCCTCTTCGTGACTTGTCTGTACCCACTTTAATGGCTACGACTCTGTACAGGGTGCCAAGGAAAAGCAGTTTGCATTTTGGAGGAGTTTGTCACCATGAAATTCAGTTTACTCTACTGACTTCAGACCTCAGCTCATACCAGGACTCAAAAATAAACCAAGGGATTTTAAAGAAATCCGACAATGCCAGTTTCATAGATTTTCTTTGTTTTTGTTATTGTTCATTTTAGAACAATGTTCTCTTAAGACTTCAATATTCTAAGCTAAAGCAAAATTCTGTGTGGATCTTTGAACCTATCCCTAGTGAAAATTATAGGCAGTACAATGAGATAAATAATACCACTTAAGTAAATTAAAATGTTTTGCATTATACATTTTGAATATGGTAAAAGCACATTAAATAAAATGAAACACATTAATTACATTAAATTGTTGCTTGAGGATGGAGGGAAGGGAAATGATATATGGGGACATAGGTGAGCTAGTTGAAGAAGAATAAATAAAGCAAAGGAGGAGACATTCATTAAATGATGTCGATTGTGTGCAAAAACTGAAAAGTTCGATGAACTGAACCCTCTGCACCAGAGACCCAGAGGGTATTCATAAGTCAGCAGTGAAGCACAGAACAGATCTGATAACCCTGCACTATTCACTTCTGTTGCTATGGTGCATGCGCACCATCTTTGTCTAAATCCAAACGTGCTGCTCATGGTACTCTGGTTGGGTTTTGAAATAACGTTGTCTGTTGACTCACTGCATTATTGAAAATATTTCAGAAGATTTTTCTGTGACTGTATGGGGGCATTAGACAAATGAAGCACAATGATTTGTGCGAGTTTGATTAGTAGAATAGAGTATTCTACTAATATTCTATTTTGGGGAAAGGAATTAAACAAAATACTGAGAAGACATATCATGAGGGAAGTATTGCATTTGTTGAGAAATGTGTGCTTTTAGAAACAGCTCATTCCGTTTCTTCATTTGGATGAAGTCAGTAGAAAAGGTAACTTCTTGGCTGTGAAACATTTGTATGTAGGACCTTGGCTTAGCTGCGTTGCCCATGTGGAGCCCCAGGTTTCCCATCAAACTCATTAGAGTATTTGAATTTTTGTGTCATTTCCAAATCTTAAAAAGATCCAGTGGACACTGCATGACGGGACCTGAAGAAGCTTGGATAGGATTCTGGGAAAGTGCAGCTTAAGGTGCACTCAGCCTAAGACAGGGCACTTTGATGAGAAGAGAAGGAGAGAGGGAGAGAAAGAGAGAGAGGGAGGGAGGGAGAGGGAGAGGGAGAGGGAGAGGCAGAGAGAGAGAGAGAGGGAGGGAGGGAGGGAGGGAGGGAGGCAGGGAGGCAGAGAGAGAGAGAGAGGGAGGGTGGGAGGGAGAGAGGGAGAGAGGGAGGGAGGGAGAGAGAGGGAGAGAGGGAGGGAGGGAGAGAGAGAGAGGGAGGCAGAGAGAGAGCGAGCGAGAGAGCGAGCTTTTTAAGTTGCAATTCTTTGAGGTAGTTTAAAGGAAAGAAGCGACAGGATGGTAGCAGGAGAAGGAGCAGTCTTCACTAATGACTTCTGGCGTTGAATAAAATCTTAATTCCACTCTGTGCTCCTCTGTGAGTCTTGTTTCTCTACAGCTTTAAAACAAATGGAAAGTTCTACTTCAAAACCCCTACGGGTGAGTGCTTTGAATAGGAATATTTTCCTCCTAACTTTAGCTTGGGTTTTCACCAAGAGCAGAGATTAAAATAAGGATCCGCACGTAGGAGACTTAGTAGTAAAATGATGGAGGATCTCCCTACAGGGCACCAATGAGGCCCCAGCAAGAGTGTTCAGGGATGGAAACAGCCAAAGAACAGTCATGCTTCCTCAGACACGCATGGCCAGGGGGTGTCCTTGCAGTGGGATCCTACGGCATGGACATCCACAAACCTGGAGGGTGGAGCCTACTGCCCACTTGAGTTCTATGGCCTGTTTACCTATGGTGCAGCCTATTGCTCCAAGGGCCACAACAAACAAAGCCACATGAGATTAAACCAAGCACCAGGAACAGGGATGCAGGCCAGAGACACAGTCAGATAGGAGATATATGAGACTGCCGTGGGCATCACATAGTGTTTTGTTTGATAGGAAACTTTTATAAGGAGAAGGAGTACGTGGCAAAATGACGAAGAGTACAGGGGACTCATAAACCCAAACAGTAATTTGTTGTCATTCTCAATATTCCAGACTGTACACAATCGCATGTGTGATACTCTGACATGACTGGCATTGCAGTGAGTTTGTTTGTGGCAGCATCCATGCAAATATATGTGTAATGAGCTGTGCTGCCTTGTGACGGCTGCAGTGTCACTCAGTGACAGGGATCCCTGAGCTTCAGCGCTGTCGTGTGTGGTCTGTCCCTGACGGACACGTCCCTGTCCTCGCTGCAGAGTCTGCCCGTCACTCACTGTGCAGCCATCAGAATCTGATCCCATCAGGGCCTTCTGTGGAGTCCTTCCGATGTTTCTCAAATTGTCTGACAATAATCTCTGAAGAAAATCTCTTGTTCCTTCTGTTGCATTTTGGAAACCTCCCTGGGGCGTGGAAGCCAGGGACATCTCGTCGTTTTGTGTCACTCATGTCTGGTGGTCCCTCACCACTGCTCCATGTCAGAGTGTGGGAAAAGCCCTGGAAGGATGCAAAACCGATGGCGCATGTTTGATCCTAGGTCCTGTCTGTATGTCCCCAGCTGAGCCCTGCAGGAAGTGCTCACAGAAGCAGGTGGTCTGCTAGGGTGCGGCAGAGCAGGACCCACACTCTAGCAAGGGAAGTGGGGGAATGGATTCTCCCGTCTGGGGTTTGCCAGGCCATCCTGCAGGGTCCACAGGGGCATTTGCTTACCGTCTCCTCCTGGCTTAGACATGAGACTACAGTTCAGTCTCCACACCCTGGGCTGGGTCTCGGCCATTTTTCATTATAGTCAAGGATCTGTTCAGCAGTGTTGGCATGGGACTTTGAAAAAACGTGTCATGTTTCTGATTCCTGGAAAAACTAACACCTATTTTAGATGTGGGCCTTTGGGAGGGCGACAACAATCCTCAGAGGTAAGTACTCTTTGAAATAAGCAATAGTATTTCTGTCCCCTTCACGTGAGGGTCCGGTTCCCCCTGCTGTTTCCTTTGCTCTCTTCCCTCTGTTGGCAGAGTTTGTTTGCACCTTTGAACAGCTTTCCAAGTGCTAGAGGGGCCGCACTCAAAGCTTGCTTTAGCACAATTCCAAAAAACCCAAACCCACAGTGTCCTCCAAGTGGAAAACTCAACAAGCTTGTTTTCAAATAATCAGAACAAGAATTTTTCAATCTCTGGTTGCTTCGTTTCCACTTCACTTGCCTCCACAACATGAAAGGAAACGAAAACAGTGGAAGCATTGATTTCCTGTGCAATCACCATGCCTCCTGGACACCAGTGTTAGCTGTCAGATGCGTCTGCCACCCCTGGGTGACACAGATTGGGGGAAGAAATGGAATTGTATTGGGGTTTCCACCAAAGTCCTTTGAAAACCAGTGTTTCATTCATTCTAGAAAAGTGAAAGATGAAAGTCGTTTGGCAAGGGTAATGGTGAAATTTTCAACCAAAGAAGGTGTAGGGACAACTTCTAAGAGAGATGCGGCGAATCTGGCATCAATAAGAGAGGTGTCAGTGGGTGACGGGCAGGAGATTGGAGGGATAGTGGTGACAGAAAAAAGTTGGGCACTGCCAGCTGGGAGGTTAACTTTGGGAAATAGAATGCTGAGAAACACAGACGAGTCCTTGTGAAAACCTCAAATGTAGTTTTAATGGTACAGTGAACACCATGGAGCTTCCAACCCAAGACTACACCATTTGAAGCTCCTAATCCCAAATACTGAAAACAATAAGCTCCCCCACATTGTCCTTTTGGTCTATCTTCATACCTTCCCTGGACTTTACACTGGGAAGAATACGTCTACTCTCTTTCGTAATTATTTACACAGAACACTCTCCATATGAAGTCAGATATCACCCGCTAACTTCTGGTAGACCTTTAGAAAGAGATTATGCTGTGAACTCATCAACAAAAGGTAAAGCTGACATTTAAAACAGCCAGGCACCCTTTGGCATTATCTACTGTAAAATTCAAAGAAATAAAAGACTTGACCTGTGCTCGCCTCCCACTGTCCTCACCCCGCCACACAGAGTAAGAAAATCCCAGCCCCGTGGACAGCTCTGCTGGATCCTTGTCCTTTAGCTTCTTGGACACGCAAGTGTCCAACATTCTGATGACCTTTGGAAACCCAGAACGCTTCTTTTGAAAAGCAAGAATGCATTTTCCTGTATAAACAGTGCTGTAAAGTCACTCCAGTCTGAGGCTAGTGCAAGCGAGTCGTTTTAGTACACGGTTAGCAACCGCAGAGTTCATGCTATTGCCGAGTCTTGCATTGGCATTAGAGGTAGGACGACGAGGGGCTGGTGGTCAGGCAGAGGAGGTTCAGGCCCAGCCCCGGGGAGCCATCGAAGGAAGGCGCTTGGAATGAAAACAGAGCCTCTCCCTCAGCTTCTCCACTCAGTGCCGCTGCCGGAGTCTCCTACCTTTGTCATCTTAGATGGGAGTTCGGAGGGAAGCCGTCTGGTTCAGTGTAATTGGTGTTGACTCGAGCATCAGCCCTCTAATTCTTCCAGTGGGTTAAGCAGGAACAGTGACTATTTTTTATTTATAAAAAAGCAACAATCTTTAATTCACAAAGGATAAAAACACAATACATTGATGTTACTGTATATATGATATTACAATAAACCAATTTAGTTGTACACTGATACAACATTTAAGACCACACACACACACACACACACATATATATATATATGTACTTTATACCAATTATTTTCCCTTATGTGTAAAACTAAAAGTAGCTCACTCTGAACACAGAATGGCGATTTATAGAAGCTGGGGGGGAGGGTAGTTGTAGAAGGCTAGAGGGATTGGATAGTGGGTACCAACTCAGAGTTACAGCAAAAGAGTAAGTTTGTGGTATTAGCCAGCACAGTGGAGTAACTGTAGTTCACAAGCTGGTGTGTATTTTGTGAGCAAACAGAAGACAGACTCTCCAAGGCTTCAATTAGAAAGTCGCATCAAAGAAGAGGAAGTGCTAATGACTGCACTGCGATCAGTACTCAGTGTCCACGTGTACGAAAATGGAGCACCGTGACCATAAACACGAGCAGCACTGCTAATAACCATGTGTTCAACAGCAGCGAAGGAGCACTTAGTAGTCAGGGCGTCTGTAGCTGGCCGCGCTTTTAGGAGGTACAGTGGACGAAGCCCACGTGTCCTGTGCGGGACGGCAGAGCCGGGCGAGGCAGGGAGCTGACGGCCCCCGTCCCCTCTGGCCTCCCACCTGGGGGATCTTGCTTAGCTTTCTCCTTGATGAACTCCTTCTCCTTGAGAGTTCAAGTGTGAGCTTCCATAGTAGTTGGCAGTCATTCACTGGAGCCGTTGCTCCTTATTTTTAATAAAGGGGGAGGTGGGAGATGATAAACAAAGAAGAGGAGGAGCAGGAGGAGCAAGTTTTCTGCTCTCTTTGTCCTGCAAGCTTATAGCCCATAGCCGCTCATAGGATTCATATTTGATACTTAGTTCTAATGGATGTTTTCTTGACCAACTAACAATATTTAATATTTGGAGGACATCCATTTTTAATATTAGTAAGTATTTTTAATTAAGCAAAAGGCAACTTCTTTCCTTCAAGCCACTCTCCCTTGTCCATTGGCCTGTTTCTCTACGGAGCCTCTTGCCACTTGGTTGGCACTTGGTTGGGCCTTGGCTGGGGCCCTGTAGAGGAAATGGCTGGGAGATGGCCCTGGGCTTAGGACAGTTCAGAATCCCCATTCCTGCTCGCTTACCCCAATAAGCAATTCAAGAGAAGTCGATTTAGAGCCTCAGAAGCATGCCTTCAATTACTGTGAGTTCTGCTCTTTCTTTCTACCTCCTTTCCACGGTAATGTCAGCTCTTTGTCACACTCAGGACAGGTTGGACAGGGGTCACATTCAGGAGTGGTGCCCAGGGAGGGTTCGATGATTGTGAATTGTGTTTCAGGAAGTTAACTCTGTGTGTGTGTGTGTGTAATGTACTGAAGTCAGTTTACTTTATTGTGTGTTTTAACACTAAGTTTGCTGTAGAGATACAGTTTACCTACTCCAGAACCATTCTGGCCTTCACCATTCTGAAGCAGCATTTCTTGAAAGAATTCTACCACACTCGCCCCAATTAATGAAACAAAAAAGCTGCTCTCACAAATTATTGGCATTATTTGCTTATCCATCATTTCACATAGAAGACCATGAATTTCCAGAGGGCAAAAGCACTTTTTATCATCTTTGCACTTTGCAGTAGTTAGGAAAGTGCTCCATCTAAGACAGGTGTTCAATAAATATTGAATGCCTGGGTGGCAATTGTCCAAATGTCCTGCTTTCTGTAGAATCTTTCAGTCCCTTACTTTTGAATTCACAGATCTTCTAACAGCCTCTATTATTAAATTATAAATTCAGTTAAACAGAAGCCCCGTGAGGACCACAGGGAGGACTCTCTCTAGCTGCAGGTCAGTCACAGCAAGCACTTTTAAAAGAGTGGAATCAGATGGGTGGTCTGACTTTTTTTTTTATTGTAATTTCATACCTGATTTTTTATTTAGCAGGCATGTTCCTAACCGGGTGATACATTGTGATGTAGGGGATACTTATCTTACTTGTGTCAGGGGGACTCAAAACACTGCTAACACATCACTTTCATAAGGTGGGAAGACTCAACTCTCTCTGCAGTCTTCTCACAACTTATTGATAGTGTGGCCTTCTATGCTTAATTCTATTTTTTTTAACTCTAGATCTACTTACGGCTCAATTAGCTTGTTAGTCAAATATTCCCCTACTGCTTTAAGGATCGTAAATTACACAGACACAAGAATCTTTACATGCAGTTTAATAAGCCGAAAGTCAGCATCTTTCAATGGTTTTTTTTTTTTTTAGAATTCACCTTCTTCTTTTTCTCTTCTCATACAACGTATCGCCCCTATGTAGCTGAGTGGGGTAAGTGGGCAGCCACAGGAAAGAAGATTTGGGTTTAGCATTCAAGAGAGAGGTTCTTTGGGCCTCCAAATGCCAGTGAACCCCTGGGCTGGCAGAAGCAGCTGGACAGGAGTAGCCCCATACCCTGGCAGGTGGCACGGAGGCCCCTCCATGGCTCACCACTCAGCAGGTGCCTCTCCAGTGATATCAGCGGGAGAAGTGCAGTCCATGTGGAGCCCAGGGGCTGTGGAGCTGGGAGGGGGCAGGGTGTCTAGAGGGGGCATCCCAGGCATTGGCTCATACACACCTGTGGGAGCAGTGCACTGTGTAGTGTTTCTCCAAGTGTGGTCTGGGGACAGATGCGTCGTGTCAGCCACAGCTCCTAGGCACTGTGTCTCGCACTTTTACCAGACGCTGCCTTGTTCCGGCTGCTGCTGTGGCCACCTGCTCTGCACAGATGCCAGCAGGTGCAGCCACAGCGCCTTTCTCTGGACCCTGGTCCTCCTTGACTTGCCCACGGCCTGCTCTTCAGTCTGCAGCTTTTTCAATGTCAAGGGTGCTCCTGCACATGGCAGATAAGGCGCAGATTCTTCCTGAAGGGCAGATCTCTGTCCAAGGAGAGACACACAGTGGAGAACACGTGGTTCCTCCTCCCTGGCTTTGGAAAGACGGTTTTGAGATGCAGTTAGGCTGCTCTCTTGGAGACGGGTTGTAAGGGATAGGGCAGTGAGTAGGCACCGACCCTGTCATTTACTCTCCTTTTCTCTGCTTCTCCCTCAGTGTCTCTCCGGGCTTGCATTCCCTAAAGCGAGCAGCAGCCCATAAATCCTTGTCTCACCCTCGAATGTCCGAGGCAACCAGGCTGAGCAAAGGATGCCTGGAACCTGAGTCACTGCAGTGTCAGCATCGTCACTCATCACTGCCAGGCACACTTCTATGCATGGAAAATCGCACACTGAATTAATATTCTGTAATGAAATGCTGTGATAGACTTGTGCTCTATTTACCATATTAAATGAGAGTAAATTAAGATACGGAATCTGTGCATGTGATTTCCTGTTTGTTATTGGTAGGCAACCCGAACAGATTCCCAGTGAAAGGCCAGCTCGGTTAGGGAGCCGTTCTCTCCTGTTGACCTGCATCTCCATGAAACCGGAGAGAGCTGTCACTGTTTCGGCGATGACGGCTTCTGTGCACCAATGAGACGTGGGACATAGTCCTTTGGCGCTGGATTCCTCCTGTGAGGGGCCTGATGTTTAAGCTGCCCTGTTGGACTTCCTTGCAAAGGAATTACTTGCTTTGCCAATCAGGTAATGCAGGAGGGTGCACATCTCTACTTCTTGGGACTCAGTGTCTCCCAGAATTGGACTGCCGTGGAATCCAGTGCCCCACCAAGCTAGAGATGCACTTACAGAAGCTTGCATATCCTTGTGGTGGGCTGTCTGGGGAGGCCGGAAAGCTCAGTCTGTTATCTGGACAGAGGTGTGGTTCCTACAGTGCCTGTGCCACCCTGAGGGTCTCCTGTCTGGAAGACTTCTGAGAACAGAGGCGGAATGATGAGTTGCATTGGGAGGACATATCGTCTTTCAGTGTATAGTGAGCCTTTCAAGCAAACAGCTGTGTTCAGTTGTATTAATTTCACCACAGTCTAACAAGATCTGAACATTTTTGTTTAAGCAAAATTGTTTTACCCACGTAAGAAGAGTGGAGTGACATGTTGAGAAATGTTCATGTGCTGTTTGTTCAATAATGGAGAAAAATACACATTTCCTATGTTTTTAAAATCTCTGCTTATATAAGTTGTTAATATTATTTGCCCTTTTAAAATGAAAATCTACATCCTTATGTATAATTTCTAGTAACCACAATACTTGACTGGAAAATCAGGTCAACACAAGTGTTTTTCTGCCGTAGTAGTTTTGTTTCAATTGCTCTTGTTTGTGCAGAATCTCTGTTATTTTAATCGTGTAAGTCAGTGTTTGCTGGGTGTCCTCTCTTGATTTGCTGTGGAATCTCTCTAGCTGTCCTCATCACCTCTTGTGTGTCTGTGGTCACCCGTGGTGACTTCCTTTATCCCTCGTCCTGTGGCGTCTAGTGATGATTCCTATTTAATTCCTGACGCCACATCTCTCCTGCCTTTCCCACACTATCCAACCACCGACTCTTCTCTCCTTGGATGAGCTTCTCAGGCTTAAGGTGTCTCCAACAGAATTGTGCATTCCAGTCCCCAAGTCTGTGGCTCCTCCACTCCATCTCCTCTTTAAAAATATAACTATCCTATACCCAGTTCCATAAACCCAAATCTAGATTTGATTCTTTTCCCTCAATCCCACGAGCAGTCATCAGTGAACCCAGCTTATCCCACCCCCATTTTTGTTTTTTCTCTTTTTGAAATGTTTATTTATTTGAGAGGCAGAGTTAAAGACGAAGAGAGGGAGAGACACAGAGTGAGAGGTCTTCCATATGCTGGTTCACTCCCCAAACGGCTGCAAAGGCTGAGCTGAGCTGAGCTGAGCTGAAGCCAGGATCTTCTTCCAGGTCTCCCACATGAGTGCAGGGGCCCAAGGACTTGGGCCACCTTCTACTGCTTTCCCAGGCCATAGCAGAGAGCTGGATCGGAAGAGGGGCAGCCAGGACTCAAACTGGAGCCCACATGGGATACTGGCACTGCAGGTGGCGACTTTACCAGCTACGCCACAGCGCTGGCCCCATCACCCTCGTTTTCTAGAAGACCACGAGAACGACAAATGTGAAACAAGGTAGTGGGATACATCTTTGATTTGCACAGGGCAGATTACGTGGTTCCTCTGTGTAACCCTCCAGAGCGGGATGTAATGCAGAGCTCTCGCCCCGGCCATCTGGGCCATCGATGGCTATGTGAGATGGGTCTACCCCTACCTCTTCATTCATGCCTCTCTTGCTCTTCTCCACGTGTGTTGTCTTTCAAAGGTACTAAATTTGTTCCCACCCCAATGGATTGCTCCTGCTGGCCTGGGCTTGGGATGTTTGCCCACTTAACATATGCATGTCTCCCTCTGTGTTGTCACTCAAATGCCACCTCTTCCACTGTCCATCTCCAAAGAGAATTTCCCAGACCACCGTGTAATAAAGACTGCCAGGTCACTTCATATCTTTCTATTTTATCTTAGTAAAGCCCTTGATCTTGATCCCCCCTGATAGCAATGTGCTGCTTCTTTTTAACCTGTTAGGTCTTTTCCTACATCACTGAAATAGGGGCTTGTGGAGAGTAGTCCTCTGGCATCTCCCACTTCTTGAACTGTGGGCGTAATTCAGTACACAAGGTTTTGAGTAACGAATCAATGACTTTCACTGCTGTAAACCTGAAAGTGCCATTCTGTAATGGATCTGAACATCACTACATTATTTTGCTTGCTGGTTTTTCTTTTCACAGTTTATTTCCTAATTGCAATTTGAACTTTTTTTCAGTAGGAAATTCCTTTGCATGGTTTAAAATTGAAGCTGTAAAAAGCTGTATTTCTGTCTTTCTCCCATAGCTCTTTATCCTGTCTTTAGTTTCTATTTTCATTACCCATTCAGGGAACAGCTGTGTTGGGCTTTTTCCAAGGGCTTCCTGGGTTTGTGTGTATAAAAATGACCAAATGCAAACATTTTTACCTTTTATCTTTAAGACCCAAAAGTTAGTTTGACTTGAAAGCTGTCTAGATTTAACACTTTGTCTTTCATTTAATCATATGACCTGGACATCTTAAGAGAGGTCATTCTCTCTAAGGCCATATCATATTCCCAGTGAATGGATATATTATAATTAGTATGACCAGTACTAGTCCCCTATCAATGGGAATTTGATTTCTAATTATCTTACCTTTAATTATAATGATGCAGTATAGAACCTTGCCCATACAGCGTTATGCACAAGAGCAAGTCTCTAGGATACTGCACACATGGGAAAGACTGTGTCAAACATTGTCTTTGTATTCTTGACAAATGTAGCCACCTTTCTCCCCGTAAATCTTACACAAATTACATGCTCATCAGTGATGCATCATAGCAACTGTTTGTTCACAGATTTTCCAATGGGAACTTTTAGCAATCATTTGAATTTTTGCCAATCTAATAGATGAAAAGTGGAATAATTATTTCTTATTATGACTGATGGTTGAGCATATTTAAACAGGCCTAAATCCATTTTTAAATTCCTTTCTACAAGCTGTGTTCTTTGCCAAGTTTTTTCAATTTGATTTATGTATTCATTCAGTAAATATTTACTATTTGGCAGTCGGTGTTGTATATATATATATATATAAGTAAATAGCAAATGCAAAGATGAGATATGATGTCATTGCAAGCATACGTATGTTTCTGGCTTTGCCTTTGCCTATGCTTCTGTCCCTTTAGGCCATGTGATCGTTTTCATAAGTAGCTGAACTTCGACATTCTTTCTAAACTTTGTCTAGAAAGCGTGGGATCCCAGTGTGATGTATGTCTGTGCTACCGAGTGTTTCCTCACTCTCGGGAAGCGCATTCATCTGGTAGTTCAGAACACTGCACTGCTGGGGCTCTCTCTGCCAAGCTCTCTATGTGCCTTCTGCCTGGTCCATGCCGTGGTATGATTTTCCTATATCCACACCATAGGTTTCTCCCAGTCTTAGTGCAAAAAGGTGGGGTGTGGGGGAGGTCTTTATTGTTTTATGTAATTTCTAGGAAGTTTAGATGGGGCGGGGAGGCTGACATAGATAGCCACATTCATACTGTAAGTCTTTAGCTATCTATTTATTTAGTTGTTGGGGGATATGCATAATTGTGCCACCCCCCAGCAGCCCCATCACAAAACAGTAGCCAGGGCCATTGTTGTGGTACAGCAGCTTAAGCTGCTGCCTGTGATGCCAGCATCCCATAGGAGTGCTAGTTTGTGTCCCGGCTGCTCCACTTCCAATCCAGGTCCCTGTTAATGCCCTGGGAAAAGCAGTGGAAGATGGCACAAGTGCATGGAGCTCTTGGTTTGTGACTTTGGCCTAGCCCAGTGCTGACCATTGTGGCTATCTGGGGAGTGAACCAGCAGATGGAAGATCTCTTTTTTTCTATTTGCTCTCTTTCTCTATAACTATCTCTTTCAAAACAAATACATAAATTAAAAAAAAAATCCAAGATACCCATTTTTGGCTGCTTCCATTGGGGCCAGTTAGGAAGACTGATATAGAGGAGGTGTGTGCTTCAAAGAACTCTGGTACTCAAAGGTAATTCTCCAATCAGTACACCATGGGAACAGAGTTATCGTAGCATTGCAAAGTTCAAAGTGGCATGGAAACTCTGGCTTCCAAGGCAGTGAATCCCTCTGCTGTCTTCACTCACCAGAGTAAAGACAAGCACAGGCCCCAGGGAGCTTACAGCAGTGACACTAAGACATTGCACTTGGCGTCTGCGTGCAACCTGGGGATGTCCGTGAGCTTCGGTTTCCCGGTGGACGCTCTGGCCTGTGCACTGTCGGGGAGCTGTCGGGTCTGATGTAGCCTGTTCTGTGGCTTGTGTCTCTAGGCATATTGAGAGCCTTCGTGATGAAGACGGAGCGGACAGTTATAGATCACAGTTCACCCAAATAATTGAGGACCAGGTCTGAAGTATTTGCATCTCTCTGCTCCGTCCCATTGTAAGGAAGCGAAGCAGAGTGGCATTTGGGTTTCTAATGTCCTGTTAACCAGGCTACGGTCAGCTGTGGGTCAAGCACCTGAAGTGAGAGCGTCTCCTTCTCAGACATTTTCTGTGGGGAGACAGTTGCTCCCACAAGACTGTTGGTTTGAGGTCCTCGGCAGGCTAGAGCAGGCCTGCGGCGTGGCTGATCCAGCGAGAGCTTTGGGTATGGTTCTGTAGTCCTGTGAATAGCAGGGCGGATGGTTGGGTAGGCATAATTTATAATCCATTTACTCAGACAGGAAGCCAAGACTAATTCATTTGTTCTTCCCCCCTTTGTAAAATGGGAATCTTATGAAATTAGGTGTGAAATTTAAGATTCCACTCAAAGAAATAGCCACAGGGGTGAGACTGACAGGTGGCACTGTCTGTGTTAGATTCCAGCAGGGTAATGCTGGAAGGACGAAGGAATCCTGTTGGCCAGTGCTGGAGGCCGCAGGTCTGCAGTGGACGGGACGGGGGCTGGAGTGGGCAATGGAAATGAACATGGCAGCGTGAGTTGGCACCAGCTGTGTTCACAAGAGTCAATTCCTGCCCTGCTATTCACAGACCACATAGACCTGAACTGCAGAGGGATCCATCCCAAATCCGTAGATTTTAAATGCAATGAATACAGGCCCACTCTTTCCTGATTATTTGTTAGCAGAACACTTAAGAGAAAATGGGCTACGTTGTATGCTACAGGACATAGTTTTTAAGAATGAATCTGAATTTTAGTTTCACCCCATAATTTTAACAATGAGTGACACCTTACTAATGACATTTTTTTAAATATTAGAGACATTTTACAAAGGAAGACATCTCCTGATGTTTAGGAACATGCTAACAGAGTTTATTAATCCCTCAAAATCCGTATATGTAGCAAAAGACACTTTTTTTTTTTTCAAATACATTTTGATCAGTGGGGCTCTGACACCCAGATAAAGAACTAAAATTGAGGGTCTTTACAATTTACATGTGCAAAATTTGATTTTCTGCCCTGACCCATGCCTTCCAGATGTAGTCCCTGGCATTTCAGAGGGTAACGTGCTCACAAAAGCAAGTTACCATACACTGAAGAATGATCAAAGGAGGAAATAGATTTCATTTTATATGGTAATACTGGAAATAAAGTGCTCTCCTCTCAATCCAATGAAGAAGTATGAACTAAATCTAAATTTGGTTCATGCATGAACTGGGAAATCCAGGAGTGAATATGATTTTTCAGAAAAATTAGAACAACAGA
Source organism: Lepus europaeus (assembly GCF_033115175.1). NCBI lineage: Eukaryota > Metazoa > Chordata > Mammalia > Lagomorpha > Leporidae > Lepus > Lepus europaeus. The sequence goes on along the minus strand of NC_084830.1, from coordinate 159,979,389 downwards.
TGCTGGCACGGAATCAAAAATGATAATTGGAGAAAGAACAGTTGTGGCTGGAACAATAGATATTTCACAGTTTGGAGTCAAAAGAACGTTAAAAAAATACATATACTTTATTTACGTATTTGTGTATATTTAATTTGAATGTTCTTGATTTATTCTTAGTGGTACTAAAATATACATACTGATGTTTAGTGATACTAAAATATAGAAGATGCTGTTATAGTTATAACATTATTTTTGTAGTTACATATTTTGTCCCCTATACTACTTGGAAATAACCAAATTTTTCTGCTGTTTCCATAGGTTTTCCAAAACATTTACTAGAATATTAGAATATTTTCTGGCATTTAGAAGCTAGAATTAGATAATTAATCAGTGACCTGATTTGCATACTACTATGAATGCATGGTATTTTTGAAATTCATCATTCTTCCAAAAACAGAAGTACACTGAGAAGGCGGAAATATGACAATGACCCCAGTTCAAGCCCCTGGACTGTGCCTTTCGTGGGTGATTCCTTCTCCCATGAATGGAAGCTACAAGCCTACAGTGGTCGCTGCTCCTCTGTGTTGGCGGATCTGTGGGAGTTTTCTATTTACTTTTTCCTTCCAGCATGGATTTTAGAAGGACTGTGTGTTCATCACACCACTTAGCTCCATTAGGTATGGCTTCAGCTGGAGTGGTCACGTTGGTTTCTAAAGCAGTAATTGCAAGTTTAGCCCAGAGGCAGAAAGCATCGTGTTTCTGCTGTCACACGTGCCCTTGCAATTACCTAGCCCTGGCCGATCGTCGGGGTGCGTTTTGCACACACATAGAGCAGGTTAGGGATCTGCACTCCTAAGAGCCGTTGTTCGGTAATCCCCCAGATTACAGTAACCCCTAAGCCTCACAGCCTTTAGCTGCTTCTTTCACACAAGCTCTGCCAGACCATATATGTTACCTGTAAACATTTCTTACTTCACATCTTAAAATTAAAAAAAAAAAAAAAAAAAAAAAAAAAAACGCTCAGCAATTATTTGAACGTTAAGGGCTTAACGTCTTTGAGTTGAAAGTCTGAGTCCCGTGCGTTGCTGGAGGGCTTTGCCATTCCAAGCTCACTGGAGGCTTGGCCGTGTGTACCCGATGGCAACGAGGTTACAAGCGCCTCTCACTGCCCTGCTTGCCAACTCCCTCCGCTGCTGCTTGCTGAGACTTGCAGTTTTCCTATGAAATATTCATGTTCGGAATGTCAGGCTGCTCCATCCTGTCAAGAGGATGACAGCCTGGAAGGCAGCTGTGCATGCCAATTAATCAACCTTACTTTATCCACTCAAGTACATTCTCTGTGTCTTTGGGATTGAAAAGAAAAAAAAAAAATCCAGCCATTTTTCCAGTGCACTGGGCGGTGACTGTAGACATGGGAAATTTCTGTCAATTTGCCTGTCTGATATTCCAATCTGGCAGGACAGTCAGCATCATTGTCTACTTGAACATTTTCTAAAAACATTTTTGGGTAAAAAGAAATGATACAATTGGCCTTTCTTACACAATTTTGCATGAGTTCATCAGATTGCACGGGAAATAAGGATACGTGACACACTTCTTTGGTTCCCCATAGCCTCGTGCCCTGGATCCTTATACAGCAGCAGCAGCAGCCGCTGAATTCGAGCTCTCAGCTGAGGCCAAGGATGCTATTACCACGTGGATTTCCACTGAGCACTGAATTCCTAACCCTGTAACTGGCATTGTTAGCGTCTGGCTCTGATGGATGCTCTACACCTGCAGTCTGACTGTTTTACCATCCAGTCACCCCACACTGTCGCATTTCTTTGGAACACAGTCCTCTCTCATGTCTCCATTTCTCTGTGGTTTCCTCAGCCTCGCCTACTATTTCCCTTCTATTTGAAACCTTGTTGTCCATTCTTTAAAGCCACTTCAACTCTGCTTTCCCAAGTAGAGTCTGTAGCTCCGTCTTCTGTGTCCTCCAAGCTATTTCACAATTATTGGATCTTTCTGGCATTGCATTTTTAAATTTTTATAAGATTCAGTTATTGTAAAGGGATGAGAGAGAGAGAGAGAGAGAGAGAGAGAGATAGATTGTACATCCACTGCTTCATTCCTCTAATGCCAGTGACAGCCAAGTCTGGATGGGCCCCGCTAAAGCCAGGAGCCAAGAACCTCATCCTGATCTCTCACATGTGTGATGTTTCCAAGCCCTTGAGACATCTTCAACTTCCTTCCCAAGTGCATTCCCAGGAAGCTGGGCTAGAGGCTAATCTAATTTGCTCTTGAGTTTAGGATTCTCAGGGGTAAGATTTATATATTTGCTTAAAAATTCTGCAGTTACTGGATTTACTTTTTAAGAGCATTTATTGTGCTTGCGACAACTTTCCAAATTCAAACTTTTTACATGCTTCAACAAGTTGTATAGAATTGTGTATCTTTTCCATTGTATGTAAGAGGACATTTGTTCACTTTACCTGTGAAACGTATCTTTCAATTTAGAGAAGTTTATTAGACCTTCCTCAAACCTGAAACAAATCACGAATTCATACATTTCAACTTCCTGCAGTAAAATTGCCTGAGCAAAACAAAATACCCTTTTGTGGGAAAGGTGTTTGGCCCAGTGGGAAAGATGCTGAATAGGATGGCTCCATCCCATAGGCCTCTACACGGGTTCAAGTCTCAGCTCTAGCTCCTGGCTCCAGCTTCCTGCTGTCGGGGAGTCTGGGAGGCACCAGTTAGAGCCCAGTCATTGGGCTGCTGCCGCTCACATGGGAGTCTTAAATTCCTGTCTCATGGTTTTGTCCCTGGCCCAGACCTGGCTGTTGCAGGCTTTTGAGGAGTAAATTTGTGAATGGGGGGCTCTTCCTTCTCATTCTCTCTCTCAAAAATAAATGATAAAGCAATAAAGGTCCCTTTGTAGCTTTGAGTTACCTTGCAGTCACTTGTCACCGAGCTTCAATTTGCAGAAGCTATTTTGAAGAGCCATGTGGCTTTCTACATGAATTTTAGCTCTGATTTTCTGCTAATGAACCTTGACAGAAGGCATCAGAGATCAGCTCTCATTACCTTGGCTAAAGTTCGAATCAAAGCCATTTGTGCTTTATAACCCTGCAGGAAAGAGAATCTATGGCCTGAATAATTTTGGTGATTAACTGTGCTCACTAGCAAGGCCGTTTTATTTATCTTTAACTGAAGTCTCTGAAAATAAGCCTATTTCTTTGGGTGCTGATATCAGGAAAAAAGTGGAGCATGTCAGGTCACCTGTCCTCTGCGTGGAAACCACTCGAACATAAGAAGGCCGTTGATACTCCCTCTTCTCCCAGGCTCAACATTCTCTGACTCTTTGGCTCTCAGTGGCCGTGGTAGCCTAGCGCTTTCAGCATCCTCCTGGTTCATCCCCTCCCCTGTCCTGATTCCAGTGTGCTCCGTCCATCCTGACTCGTGGAGCTAATGGATTCCGTAATGCCGATCCAGGCTGGGGTTCGGCACTACTTCTCCCTCCTCTTCCTCCCCCTCCTCTGGTTACTTACACGAAACATCATTTTTCTGTAGGGAACTCAGTGGAGCTATAGAGTCACGTATCTTCCAGAACTCTCCCACTGGAAACCTTCCTGTGTGCTCCAGAGATAATTAATATAATGAATTAACATCACACGATAGAATATCCTGTGGATACTTGTATTATAATTTGGTTGTATAAATTTAGCCAATTAATTATACATCAGAGGGTTTTAAATTGATTGCTATGACAACTCCAGCAACCCAAAATAGACCCTGGCTTGATTGCGTTTGAATACTATAATCAGCTTGAATTTACAAATCCACAGAAACTTTGTGTTGTACGATGGTGGGAAAAGATCACACGCTGACTATGAACAGGTGACTGTTTTAGGAGTGAAGGTGGGCTGAGGTGGATGGGAACACATCAGTCTCACTCTATCAGCAGCCAGGCATGGCAACCAGACTTCTACTAAGAGGTGGTTGGGACTCCAGTGCAAGATTGCAACTATACACCTGGAAGTGAATCGGGACTTTCGTTAGCGCAGGGATGATAACAGTTAAAAAGTCCCCTTTAGATAAAAAAAAAAAAATCTAAGCTTTCTGTTTTTGACATCTTTTGTTCAAGCCTGCGTCCATGCTGGTAACAAACTGGAAGACTAGAGACTGATGAACGAACGGCAGCCGCACACTCCACCGCGTGGGGATGGCAGTGACGTTTGTAGAAGTTGTGGTGCTCTTGACGAGGCTGATGCTTGTTATTTCTAGTCCATCTCAACTCCTGGAGAACCCGGGTATCCCAAGTGGTCGCTTCACTGTGAATGGTGTACTCCAAGCCACAGGAAAATAGGAGAACCCATCGCTCCACTGCCCATACCTGCTCCAAGAGCAGTGATATGAGTGAAGGTCAACATAGCTGGGGGAGAAATTTAGGTTGACCGGGAGATTTGAATGAGTACCTATTGAATGGTTGCACCTGTGTCCGTTCTTTGGTCCTTTTTTATTAGAAAGGTGTCTCTTATTTTCCCCATTAGAATTCCACTGGTTGGGCTGTTTCAACAAACTAAGACCGGGGCTTTGTCCTTCCAGGAAATAAATGCTTGCCATGAGCAGATCGATCAGAAACCTATTTGATCATGGTGAAGGAGCTTGAAAAAATGTTTTCTAGACCTCTTAGAAATGGCTTGTCTGGGCAAAAAGGGAACCAGTATAGGTGTATAGCTATAGATCCAATTATCAACCTTCCAGTCAATCTAGCATTAGCTCTGTGTATCTAGCTATTAGCTACTGAATTGTTGTGTTTGTGTCTGTTCTTCGGTCATTTTTTGTTAGAATGTTGTGTCTTCTTTTCTCCATTAAATTAAATTCCATTGGTGGGCTGTTTCAACAAATGAGGCTGGGGCTTTGTCCTCCCAGGAAATAAATGCTTGCCCTGAACAGATCAGTCAGTTCTATCTTTGATCACAGAGGTGCAGGGAGTGGGGTTGAATCCACAGGGCAAGGAGTCAGGACGGGAGGATCACAAGCAGCCCGAGACTCCAAGGGCTCTGCTTGGAGCTGTTGTCATAGGCAACCAGGAAGCGAAGATCCCAGCGCAGGAAAACAAACTGTAGACCCTCCAAGGTGGGATAAACGCTCAGGGGAATGAGCAGGTCTGAATAAATGAAATCCACTAGAGGAACCTCCTGTCTTTAACGGCATCTGGGAAGAGCTTTCTCATCTCCGGGAAATACCTCCGCAGCAGCACCCAGGTCTGTGCGCAGCAGGAGACTGGAGGAGCCTGTTCACGCTCCATGGCGGCTTCCTGCACCTCTGCAGTGTGTGCTTTATTTACGTAGCCGATCTCACACACTGAAAAAGTCCTCACACAGAGGCCTCTGTTTCTCGGGATTTCTCCACTGGACTTTTTTTTTTTTTTTTATCACTGTGGGGTTGTTCTGGCCATTGCAAGTGTGAGAACACATTTTGGAGATCTAACCCTGACCTCTTGCAGTCAAGGCTGCACAGCAAACTGTCACACCGAGGCCCTAAGGATGAAGGCAGCAACGGTAAACAGAAAGGACCCACAAAACTGGTGGTGGCAGAAAAGTGAGACCTGGAAGCAATGTCAGAAGTCACTCCAGTGCACTGTTTGCTTTGTCACAGATAATGAGGGTTAAGTTGTTTTCTGATTGTCATACTACTTGTTACAAAATGGTGTCTAATGGCCTAATCATATCACAGCATAGCTTGGCGTAATGATTACTGTTTAAAGATACTGACCCATTGTACCTACACATAGAAGCCCAGAGGCAGAGACTAAGCCACACCCCATGTGACTGGTAGGAGGGGACACAGGCCCCCGCACAGGTAGCCTTTGTGCTCAGCTGCACATCCCAGGCTAGAACCCTCCTCTCATGACTGCTGCTAAAGTTGTGTTGTCCCCAGTCTTTTTTTTTTTTTTTAATTTACCGTAGAAAAATCACCCCCAAATTATGTTTATCATGTGATGGAGAAATCTATCCGCTAATCCTTTGTTTTGACGTTCTGTCTCTTCTGTTTTAACCTCTGTTCGACCTCCTAAAACCAGAGCGTAGTACCGTGTTATCTTGTGCTCATGACTTCACGTCGCTTCTCTGTTGCTTTCTGTGGCTTCGGCAGGTGGGTGTCATGGAAGAGGTTTTCAGAACCATAGGCCCTCTTCTTAAGCTCCTTTGCTTTCTTAACTATAAAAAGTAGAAGAGTTTCAACCTTATAATAGCATTCAGGCTTGTATCTGAAGCCTGTAATATTAGTTTCATATTATTCCATAAAATATACATGTTTAAAACTCTTGGATGTGGCATCTACAAAAGATGGATCACAGTTTAATATGAATCCAGAAATTGTCACATCCTGGGGTAGCGTGGAGTCACCTACCTGCTGTTCCTTATGGAGATTCCTCTGCAAATGTGTTTCTATTAGGTTTTGTTCATTGCAAGAGATTTTCAGCTCATAGCAGGTTTGGGTGGCTTATTTCCAAAGGAAAAATAAAACCTTGTTCGAAAAATAACACAAAAACATAGCAACATATAAAAATAATTTTAAAATTTAGGTAAGGTTTGCACAGAGGTTGAAAGAAAGAACAAAGTTTCTAAAAGCTTCATTGAGATATGACTTACATGCCATAAAATTCACCAGGTTAGGGTCCTGCGCTGTGGTGTTGCAGGTTGGGCCCCTACCTGCAGGGCTGGAATCCTGCGTGGGCACAGGTTCGAGACCTGACCGCTCCATTCTGATCCAGCTCCCTGCTAATGGCCTGGGAAAGCAGTGGAAGATGGCCCAAGTCCTTGGGCCCCTGTATCCACATGGGAGACTGGTGAAGAAGCTTCTGGCTTCAGTTTGACCCAGCTCCAGCCATTGTGGCCATTTGGGGAGTGAAGTGGCTCGCTCTCTCTTTCACTCCCCATCTCTCCCTCTCTCTATAACTCTTCCTTTCAAATAAAATTAATTTAAAAAAATCTAAAGAAAATAATCACCAGACATGTTGGTTTTCAGTGTATTTAAAATGTCGTAGAACCATTACAATGATTTAGTTTTGTGTTCATCACCCTAGAGGTAAACTCTGCAGTCATTCCCAGTTCACCCCTTTGTGAGCTCTGAGCAGCTGCTAACATCTAAACAAATTCTCCAGTTTTGGACAAATCATTTTAATGAAATCGTACAGTATACAGTGTTATGGAATTGACTTCTGTCAGAGGAGTATGTTTCAGCTTCATTTATGTTTTTCCCATGTGTTACTGCTACCTTTCCATGTCCTGTTGGGAAATATTCCATTATATGGATGGACTACATTATTTATCCACTTATCACTTGATGGCTGTTGGGTGTCTTTCCTCTTTGGGGATATTATGGATGATGTTACTATGAACATTCATGTACATATTTTTGTGTGGCTACATCTTTTCACTGACTTGAGTAACTCTGTGTAGGAGTGAAATTATTGGTCATGTTAATTCTGTGCTTAACATGTCACGTAACTGTAAAACTATTTCTACAGAGAAATAGCCATTTTAATTCCTTTTTTTCTCATTTTTAATGTTTATTTCTTTTCATCTATGTAGAAAGCAGAGAGGCAGAGGGAGAGAGAGAAAGAGAGAGATTGGGGGTAGGATGGAGGGAAAGAGAGATCTTCCATCTGGTAGTTCACTCTCCGAAGTCTACAGTAACCAAGAACCAGACCAAAGCCAGGATCCAGGAACTCCATCTGAGTCTACCAAGTGGGTGGTAGAGACTGAAGTACTCGAGCCCTCTGCTGCTGCTCCCAGGGTACACTTTAGCGGGAAACCAGATTGGAAGCAGAGACTAGAGTCAGTCCCAAACATTCTGATGGATGCAGGCATCTCAAGACGCAGCTTCACGCACTGCACCACTGCACCACAGTGTCAGTCCTTCCCTTTTCATTTTTAAGTTGCATGGTTTTTCTTTTTTATTGTTGAGACATAAGAATTATTTATGCATTCTGGATTCAAATGCCTTGTTGGATACTTGATTTACAAATGTTTTCTGGCATTCTTTGAGCAAGATATTTTTTCCTTTTTTTTTTTTTTTGATGATGTTGTTCAACACAAAATGGCTGTATTTCTGATTTTAAAAATCACCGATGTCTTTGAATATTTAGCATAACTAAAATATTAACTAGTTAGAGGAAGAAACACACACCGTTATCAGCTCTGGGATCATTTAATATAAATCCAAGGCAGTAAGATAGCATGGTGTTCAATGGCTGTACCTTGGTCAAAGATCAATGAAAATGATAGGCTTAGTATTCTGAAATATTTGGAACAAGTGTTTATTATCTGTATGTATTCATTTAAGATCCTTTTCTTGTTTTCAGTTAATTCATATATATATATATATACTTGAGAATGAGAGTTGTTTACAGTAAGTCATTTGAATATCATCCCAGTCTTAGTTTATAGATGTAATAAGATTCTGCCTATTGAATTTTCTACTTTTCTAATGAGATTTGGTTAGTCCATTCCCTAACAAACTAGGACAAATTTCTGTAATTAGTTTCATAAATATTTATGGAAAACTATAGTCAACAAAATGTGTTTTTTTTGAATTTTGCATAAATGCTAATTTATGACTATGTCAAGTACTCCCCTGGAAAATGAACTTCCTCACACTCATGCATCTGCACTCAATAAGTCTCAGAGGATGTCATACACCTGTTAAACTGGACATAGCAAATTACTGTGGAAATAAAATATGAGCCTAAAATATGAGCGTATTCCTGATGTCAGCATTGGTTGTTCCCAGGAAAGGAGAGTCCCATCACAAAACTCATATAAATGAGTGGTGGAATCTATTTTATTCTGCTCTATTTGTCTTATTCAATAGTCTAAAATTGCTCACTACTTTAAACCTGTATATCTGAAGATAATAATCTCTATTTACATGATTTTATTTGTACTCTTTGTGTGAGAGTGGCAAAGGCCTCTGTCTTCAAGTTGATAGGAAATGCTTTAGTGTCAATCAACAAGTATTTATTTGAGGATGTAGTTAAAATACAAACATCATGAGATTGTTTTTTGTTCCCTTTAAAAATGGCATAAACAGGGGCTGTGGCTCACTTGGTTAATCCTCTGCCTGTGGCGCTGGCATCCCACATAGGCATCAGGTTCTAGTCTCGGTTGTTCCTCTTCCAGTCCAGCTCTCTGCTATGGCCCTGGAGTGCAGTGGAGGATGGCCCAAGTGCTTGGGCCCTGCACCTGCATGGGAGACCAGGAGAAGCACCTGGCTCCTGGCTTCGGATCAGCGCAGCGCACCAGCTGTAGTGGCCATTTGTGGGGTGAACCAACGGAAGGAAGACCTTTCTCTCTGTCTCTCTCTCTCACTGTCTAACTCTGCTTGTCAAATAAAAAAAAATGGCATAAACATTCTTATAATTTTGGTAGTAGGGGTAGTAGGGATAAAAATGAAACAGGGCATTTTTCCACTTGGAGAAAACCATGGTTCTGCGAATAATACTTAAACAATTCAGTAACACAATTTCTAAGTTGTCCTTTGATTGAATCTAGGCCTTTTCGTTTAAGTGAGGTACCTCCTCTGTGAGCATTCATTATAAAATAGATTGCAATGTGTGGTTTAAATATTGAGATATATTCACTACTTATTATTGCCATCTATCTTGCAACACTAAAGTCACTGCTGCATTCTAAAAAGCTACAAAATAATGAAATTTTTTAAAAATGTGGCAAAATTCAAGTTGTCGCAAAGCCACCGTCTAGATGAAGTTAGCGATGTTCTGGGCAAAAGAATAAAATGAAGGAGGGTTGAATAGTGATCGGCTTCTTGAAAAGTTCTTCTCAAGAAAGCTGCTTTTGCATAGGAGGCCTCTGACATGGCCTAATGGGACACGAATCCCTGTTCCCACGTGGACCACAGCGTCTGTTCCTTTTCCGCTGTGCTGGGCCTGGCTGCTGGGGGCACAAGTCGGCTGTAGGAGCTGGCAATTCCCTCCTGCACTTTGCAGCTGCTGGGGCTCTGTGTTCACCGAAGCAATGCTTCCCTTGGATGCTTGCTGAATTATGGAGCCCTCATTGGCACCTGCGCATCGTCTATGGGCATGAATAATAATTGCTCATCTTTCAGGTAAAATTATGTAAACATACAGAGAAGCCACGTACCCAGACATACTCATGGCAGCAGGGCTAGGAGTTTTCAGAAATCATTACATCAAGCTAATTAGTCTCTCAAACGTTGCATGAGGAGATCTGTCCACATTAACCAACGCCAACCTTTCCTTCCATCTCCTCTCCTACTGCTTCTTCCACATCTCAGATCCAATCTCCATGCCCAGCCAGGTACCCTGCCTAGAGCCTCAAAAGCCAGCATTTGACCTGTGTGAGACTATGGCCTGAGGGCTCTGTGTGCAGGAGGAATGTTCTGTGAAATCGTGGGGGGCGGGGGGCATGGTTATGGCATCACCAAAGAGAGCATGAGCTTGAGTTTAGATACCCCTGATTCAAATCTTGGTCGTGTTTCCTGCTAGCCTGGACTCCAATGGGGGGTGTTTCAATTTCTGCCTTTTTGGAGTCGGGAGGGTAATCAGAGTTCAGGGATTTTGAGTGACTTTCCTACAGGCACAAAGCCGGCACCATGCAAAGTGAACATGAAAACCCAGGAACCAAGTCTGCGCTCTGAATCAGCCTGTCTTGGCTGACACCCTTTCTTTTGAGTAAGTAGCTTCACTCCTTTCTCTTGGGTATGGAGACCCTCGTGGATTTTGAACTTCATTCTGCTCTTAGTCTATTAGGGATAGGGAAGACCTGGCATTTTCTTGTATTTCTGAACAAACCATGTACGCTGATGCCCTTCATGTTAAGCTCTGAAACTGTGCCGCACTGTTGTCACACAGCTCATCCACTGCTGTCTTTCTGATTGCTTTTCTTACTGCCGCTCACAGGAAGGGTTTTTGCGTGGCGCCTGGTTGTGCAAGGGGAGGAAGGACATAGAGGCAGCTCGTATCTGGGGAAGAACTGAGAGAATGCAGTGCAAGCAAGGGGTTGGAGCGAAGAAACACCTGGTTCCCTTTGTGTTCTAACTTCATGGGTTTTGTCATAGTTGTTCTTTGAGTATGGGTGACGTGCTTCTCCAGTGACAGCTGTCTCTAATAAACTGGAGCCTTTGGGTTCTAATTGTTTTTGTAACTCTGGTATAGAAATGACAAGTCACTATTGAGGAAGGGAGTGGAGGGATGCAGATAAAGTGTGTTTTTTGATGTTAGAGAGATCTGAGCAGTAACCTTAAAGGGTTACATAAGTGGATATAAATCCACAGGCCTTTAGAATGTTTTATGAAGAACTCGGAGTGAACTCTTAAACTCTCATCATTAAATGTACTTCATCCAAAACCATGTGATGGGCTGGATTAGAAGACACAGTGAGATTTATAAATGTTATTTTAACTTGCTGTGTTGCGCTTGGTGCGCACGCACAAAATCTACGCCCACGGCTCCTCTGCCTTGTCCAGGATCACCTGAAGACGCTGACAAAACAGAGCCTGGGATTTCAGTGGATTACCAGGTACTTTTGTTCAGTGAAGTGCAGGTCAAAGGCACCCCATAAACTGCCTGTTTAGCTCTAGGAAGCAGCGTTCTAAACCGGAAACCAGGAAGAGTATTAATCAGAAAAGGAAATGCTCTGTGGACAGCGGGACGGCCTTGGAGAATGACTTCAGGCCTCACTTGCCATGCACACAATGGCTTTGCAGCTGCAGTTCCTGCCAAGACTTGAAAGAAAGCTGATGGGAAATCTCCTGATTCAAGTGTGAATGTCAGTGTCATCCCAGTCACTCGCTGGTGCGAGACAGACGCGACATTAAGACTGAAGATTTAAAAAAATCCAATTGTTCCACACTGTACAAAGCACGCATTCATTGCAGATATTTATTTCTATTATGAGATCTGTAGAGGCCTAATGTTGTGAAAACGAGCATCATTTCTGAACCATGTAGACGTTTATGGATATTTTAAAAATCCACCTCTAAAGTGATGAATGACTGGCGCTGTGATTCCTTGTTTTAGTGTGTTTTACCAGCTCAGGAAGGATCTCATTTAAAATAAATTCCCATCGCAGTCTGTGACTTCCTCTCCATTTTCATGCTGGTAACCCAAGACCCTGCTTCTAATATGCTTAAACCTCTTAAAAGGGTTGAAGACACAGGTTTGTCACTTTTATAAGACAACTGCTTCTTTAAAAAGGCACGAGGCTGGTAGATGTAAGACACAGGCCAGGACACTCAACCTCGAGGAGAAATAAAATTAACCCAGAGAGATGTTTCTTTGCCTTAAGTGACAATGAATGGATATTTCCCTTGCCCCTGGTGGTTTCTACTTAAGCGTGTGGTGCTCACATCCTTCAGTATCCGCTAACCCAGAGACAGCCAACATTGTACTAAAAAAGAAAAGCATCCAGTGAAGTGAAACTGCTCATTGTGTTGCATGGGTTGTTTTGTTGAAATAACTAGTTGGATTAAAATGCTTTTTCAAGAGCTCTTTTTTTATTCTAACTTCAATCATAAATTTGCCTCCGTTCATCCAGCAGGAGATAGTGCCGTTGTGGAGAAATGGGATGTACAATCAGAACACATGTTCAGTGGAGTAGAAAACCAACTTTCAAAAACGGTCCGGTGGAGCAAAGGATCAGTGTCCTTTGAATCCTTGAACTTTGGCCTTTGAACTTCACTTGTGCTTTCCCTGGGACTCTGTTGGGCCCGGCTTCGCCTCTGAGGTGGGAGTGGCTATGACAGGTAGGAAGTGTTCTCACATAAGCTGTTGTTCCCTCCGAGGTACCCAAGGAGCTGTGGGAGATTTACTCTGCCAGGAAGTCAACAGGTCCCACACCGTGTGTTTTTGCCCGAGTGGCATCGTCACTTCTCCCATGGTTACCTTATGATTCTTCTGGAATTTGTCTTCATTTCTGGAGGTTACGTATGGGAAGTGCCTTTGGGTTAATGCCTGGGGTGTTAACGTACACGGGGGCACCTCACAAAATTCATGGGAAAATGGAACTAAAATCTACTTACTTCAGCAAAGCACTTGTGAATTCCATGCCTGATTTTTGACAACATGCATCCTCCAAGTACTTCTTGACCACTCCTACTATGCAGGGATTTCAAATTTTTTTGCATGAAAATAAACACCTTTTAATTCAGTTTTATACAAACACTTTGAAGTACCTTCATGTTAAACTCTCATTTAAATTGGTGCTTTTGACTCCCCTTTTCCTTGAGCAATTGCGTTGGTTATTTCTTTTCCCTACAATGGGTTCTTTGCTTTAATAGGCTTTTTCATTCAATCATCAAATATTTATTAACTGCCAACTCTAGCTGTGATTACATGTTTTGCTGCCTGAAGGCCCATTATGGAAAAGGAATTTGGGTCTAAAAACCTGTGTAGCCCCTGAGAGGCAGTGGTGGCTGCTTAAGTAATTGGCTTGCTGCCACTCACATGGGCAACCTGGGTTGAGTTTGAGGCTTCCAGAGCCAGCTCAGATCATTCCCGCCCATTGCAACCTTTGTGAAGTGAACCAGCAAATGGGTTTTTGCTGCTCGAAAACAAAAACAAAATGTGTGACTATGTGTGTATGTAAGCAGGATAGTATAACATATAATATACATAGTCATATCTCTGACAGCTTATACAATTCTAAGTATAAGTGAAATACTATTCACAATTAGCAGTCACTGTGTAATGTTAAGTCCTTCAGTACTGTCACTAAGAAAACACTTGCAGAGAAAATGCAGTAGCTCATGATAAGCACCTCGTTTTGGTAATTTGACTGATAGCATTCAAAACATAGTTGTGTTGTACTTAGCTTTAAATCGGGTAAATTAAATATCTTTTGCTAATGTGCATTTGCTAGGTCTTGTGAAATATTTTAGTTCCTAACAACATTACTAATTGTTATTTTGGACGTTATGACCTTTCAAAGTACATTAAAGGAATTCTTATCTACATAGGCTTCTGGGATGAATTTCTTGCCAACTGAATTCTATTCAGCAAAGGGAAACACTAGCTTACTGAGGTCTTACATAACTTTTAAGATTGCTAGTTCAAAGGAATACCTATTTTAATGTATTATGGATTTATAGACGTTTTTCTTCCTTGAGTTGGTCAACGTTTCAGCTGGTCTGTGCCGCTAAGGTCAGGGACCCTCACCCTTGGTAGCCTTGTGTCGTTCAGGGCCAACCGACTACATAGGTGTAAGTTCTCAGACAGGTACAAACAAGGGGTTGAGTCAGGGAGGGACCTGAGCCAGGAAGATGTTCTTAGCACAAGCACTATATCCTGTCCCCTCAGAGGACTGACATCACATAGATGGCTCTTGGTGAAAACTCACTACTGAGAGTATATAAAATGTGTAATTTTGAAAACAGTGTACTGTGTTTGCTATGCTGTATTTGTGCAAAACCCATGAAACTCTCAAAAGAAAACATATGAGTCAGCATTCATGACCTTGACAGCACAAAGAATTTAAAAGTTGAGCTTCTGAAAATGAAAAAACATTAAAGAATATTGTGAAGGAAACAAACAAAAGGAAAACTTGCAGAATAGGAGATGTTTGTAAATTCAATATCCTATAGGTGTTCGATATCCAGAATATATAATAAACTGCTATGCCTCAATAATAAAACACAGCACAATTTTTAAAAATAGATAAGATATTTGAATTAATAGTTCACCAAGAAACGACATGAAATCGGTAGTCATAAAGTAAATACAATTCAAAACCACCTTGAGATACCAATCCTGCTAGAGTAGAAATAGCAGTGACAAGTGCTGGTGAGGCCACAGAGAAATTAGGACCTCCACGCATTGCTGGCGGGAAGCTAAGTGTTCTGCCTGCTGATGACAGTGGGCGGGCAGGGCCTCAGAAGTCTCGCTCAGGTCCCAATGTGTCCCCTGTGCAGTTCCTGTGTGGAATCCTCACCTCCAAGGTGACGGGGCCGTGAGGACGGAGCCCTGTGAGTACAAACTGTGCCCTGTCACAGATGTCCTTGGGGACTCCCTTGTTGTAGGATGGCCCGGGGAGCAGATGGGCTTCTGCAAATTAGGAAGCAAGACCTTGCCAGATACCCAGCTTGCACTTCCGTGCCCTTGCACTTCGCAGCTTCCAGAACTGTGCAAAATAAATGCTTGTTTTCTGGGCCACCCACTGTGATATTTTTATTAACAGCACCTGAAGTAAGAGAGAGTTAAGCATAACACTAGCCTCTGACCCGACAGTTCCACCCCTAGACATAGACACTCTAGAACGGAGAGCAGGGTCTCAAACAGCCACGTGTGCACCAACATCCATGCTAGCGTTAGTCACCGTAGCCGAAATGTGGAAACAACTCAGCTGTCTCTTAAAGGATGCATAGATAAGAAAAATGTGCACTATTATTCATAAAAAGGAAGGAAGCTCAGATACATGCGTCTACATGGGTGGATCTTGAAAACGTTACATGAAATGAAATAAGCCAGGCGCACATGGACAGGTTTCCTGGGATTCTACTCATATAAGCTATCAGGAATAATTAGTCAGCACCAGGGACTGGGAAGAGGTGACAGAAGGGGCATAATTGTTTAATAATTACAGAATTTCTATGTCAGAAAACTTTTTGGAAATGATGGTGATGATTGCACAACATTGTGAAGGTAATTCTTGTCATTGAATTGTACACTTAAACATCATAATATATGGAACATTTTATGCTATATATATTTTACTGCAATAAAAAGTTAAAGACGTTTTTCTATATTTAGTTCCCTACCTTGCTACTTGAGTCAATATAATAACTCTAGAAGGAAAGAACGACTATATGACTATTATTCATATTTTCCAGGCCATAATAATGTCAAGAAATTTTATTGAGTGTTACAAAGTTCCAGGCACTGATGTAAGGACTTTACAGTCCTGAACTTTTCCCCACTTAGAGGAACCCTTTGAAATAATGATTATTATTACTTTAACCACGGCAGAGATGAGGAGGAGGAGGGCAGAGGGTTAAGTGACTAGCTTGGGGCATCCACGCAGCGTGTGGCCAAGCTGAGCCAGCTGGCCAGAGCCACCTCTGCCCACCGCAAGGCGTGGCCATTCTCACATTTTGGATCAGAGTGACTCCTCTCGAAATGAAGTTCGCAGATCAGACTCGGGCTACAGAATGCCCATGTGATGGGCGTTCGCTTTTTCTAATCATCTTTCATTTCAAGACAAGTGTGTTTTGCTGCCTGCTAGTTCTCCCTGGAACTGGTTTAATTGCTCCTACTAGAACTTACTATTACACTGCGGCAAGTGGCTATCAGCACTGTTGCATTCAAACCTTGCGTGTCACTTCTCATTTTCAGTCTGCCTCTTGAACATTGCTCTTTGCTCAGTTCAGCTCTTGGTACGAGCTGTGCTGCTGAAAGGACATTGAGAACACAGAGTGCGTTACCCAAAGCGTTTTCCTCTCCTTCCTGGGCTGTCGGTCTCAGTGGTCTGTCACCTCCACAGTGATGGGAGGCTGGGTAGGAGGCCCACACCCTACCTCCTTCCACTCTGTGCTTAGCACAGGGCCCAGAGCTTGGTGGGGAGCAGGTGGTGCACACCCTCTGTTGTACGACCCAGCAAAGCAGCTGAGTTCTGTCCCAGAGGCTCTGTGAGGTGCTCCCATGCACCGTGCACCATCACAGAAGACAAAGGACTGAGCCTGAGCCATGCACGGGTGGGAGTCCCGGGGCCTCCCTGCAGGCCCGTGGTACCACACTCGAACCCGTGTTGCTGTTTCTCGGAGTTCATTCATTTGAGTTAGAACATTGAGTGATCTTCAGTACCTCACTGGCTGTGCCTCCTTTCTGCTCTCTGGAGCCTGGCTGAGAGGGAGGGAAGGAGGGAGGGAGGGAAGGCACCTTGACTGCAGGGTGGGGAAACTCCCTCCCAGGTTTGTGCAAAGGCGGATGGGGTGCCGACATGAACCTGAAATCTTCCCCGACATTTGCACTCTTGGTGCCTCTGTCACCCTGAGCCCAACATAAAAATGGCAGTGTTGGGGTTAACAGGGAATGAGTCTAGACCACTCTGGCCGCGGAAGCAAAAGGCTGATTTTGAGAGGCAAGGAGAGGCTGGCAGGTGGATAACAACCTTCAACATGTTGTCACACGCCCCACCTCGCTCTCGGCAGGCTGCACACTGGATGCAGCTGGTTGCTTGGCAACTGGCTCATCTACACATGTGTTCAGGGATCTCGCGATAGGCCCAGAAAGACTGTTCAATCTGGATGTGTGTGTGTAGGAGAGGGATCAATAAAACCTGGGGTCCCTGAGGTCATGGGGTCTTGAAAGGCGGTGCAAACTCCGTAGGTAAGGGTTCCCTGGAGTTCTAAGCTCTCGGCGCTGAGTGCCGGCTAGCTGTGGTGGTTCTAGGTGTGTTCCGTGGAAAAGTCTGTAGACAATTTAAAGGCATTGTGCATAATTAGATGATGTGGTTTGCATGCCTTTGCAGTATAATTGCGTGTGGATGGGTAGAGCTGAAATGACCAATACATACAAGGATAATTCAAAAAATTCTGTGGAAAATGGAGCTGGAAGATAAGTTTATTTTGCTGTAAAACAGTTCGTAATCCATGCACATAAGGAATCCTCAAAAAAGTTCATGAAAAATAGTATAGTGTGAAAAAAGCTATGCATGGCTTACAAAATATTTTGCACCCGAATAAACTCACGTTTCCATTCCATTTGCCTAAGTGCGGCTGTGTCCCTGCTTTGTCCCTGCTGTGCCCTTGTGTTGGTAGCTGGTGGGTACCCGTGTGGGGAAAGCTGCCCACGTGTCACCCACAGCCCCTTGGACTGCTCTTCCCTGCCTTGGTGACGGCAGCCTGCTGCTCGGCCGTGCCCTCTGCCAGCTTCCCTGTGCTCGCTGTGTGTAGCAGCCAGCACCTGGTGCTGTTGCACGGGGCTGCCTGTGGACACCGGCTGGGCGTTGTCCTGCCCTCCCACCGGACCACCCAGGCAGCCTGGAGTTCCTGACCCTCCACCATGCAGCGGGGTGCGTGGAGACCACTGTATATCCTTGTCACCTGCCTCATACTCCGGCCGCTGGACCTTGCTCGTCCACATCCCCTGGGCCTTCCTCCATTCTCTCCTTTGCTGGAACCGGTCTTGCCCTGTGCCTACTCCTCCATCACCTAACGCTGACTCATTCTTAAGGTCTCAGCTAAAAATGAATTTCCTTGTGGAAACCTTCCCTCACCCCTAAATCTGGGGTTAGACATGACTGATGCAATCCCACAATGCTCTTTGCTTCCATGACAAGCATTTATTTCACGATTTGCCACTTGGGTGTGCTTAATTGACTTTCCCAGCCACTAGCCGGTGCACTGTGTGAGAGAGGTGTTAGCTTCAGGGTGTCGCAGTGCTTGGCACGTATAGCACATGTAAGAAATATGCATTGCATGTATGAATTTATGGGAAAATTCACGCGTGTGTCACTCGAGCTCCCTTTGCAGTATATAGCTTGGGGGTGGTTTTAGCCGGTGGGCGACCCTGGCAAGAGCAACAACAAGTGGGGAATGTTTCCCCTGCGCCTGGTCAGCGTCAGCCTCACGGCCCCACGAGCGGCTGTGCCCCTCCACAGTCACAGCTGCCCTGTGCTGCCCCTGGCCCCTGGCATCCCGATGTCCCCCCGCCTTGCCCCTGCTGCTTCCTCTGCTGAGAATCTCCACGTCCACGGCACTGTGGCTTCTCTTGGGTCTGCCCTCGCTGCCAGGTGTAGCCCCTGCAGCCCAGGCTCCGCAGCCGACCCTGTGTGTGGGTAGCTCTTTGTCACCAGGGCCCTGGCTAACACAATAAGGCGCTTGTAGGCTGTTCATAATAACAGCCCCACCTCTTTCTCACCAGTCCTCTGTCGAATGCTTTTTATACTTCGTGGAAAGCGAAGCTCACCCTGCCCGCCTCTGAGCTGCTTCCCCCATCAGGGCCGACGTCACGATCCAGTGCTGTTTTCTCGCTCAGCTGACCACGTGCACTCCTGGGGCCTCATCTGCTGCCTTGCCTCTCGCTCTGGTCTGTGTTGCCTGCTTCGATCTGACAGCAGATTGATTGACTACTGGGCCAGGAGGCTCCTTGCTGGGCTCTCAGCTTACGTGCTGTACTTGCCAAGGCTTCGAGTGGCCATAATGAGTTTCCCGGGCACCAGCTGCAGCCCAGCCTGTCTTGCTTGCAATAAGCAAGGGCAGTGGAGTCTGTTATCTTCTCTCCCTCCCCCAAAACAGTGTTATTTTAGATCGTTTACTTTCTTGGTAGCAATCTGTGTGAAAAGGCCTGTGGCAACCGAACTTTTGATCTTGGCCCTGCTGGGCAAAGCTTCCTGGAGGAGAGAAGACACTGGGAGCTCTGTGAAGGATGTGACGCTGAACTCTGCACAGCTCGGCGTGATCAGTGAGCTGTGGCTCAGTCGGGTCCAGCGTGCACGATGCCAGGTGTCTCCTCCCCAGACGTGTGCAGAGCTTCAACGAACTTCTCACTCTCCCCAGCCTCACTCAGCAAGCCCCATTAGCTCAACTTTGCAATCAGTGCTGTCGCGGTAGCTCCAGCGCCTGCTCTCTGCAACACATCACAACCCAAGAATGAGATGGATTGGGTTTGAACATCTGCTTTGGCGATTTGGAAAAGGCCTTAGCTTTGCTGAGCCTGAAGTTTTCCATCTTTCAGATGGGGATAATAATTCCACTTAGGAAGATGGAAATAGACAAGTTATGTCAATTGCTAGCTCTGTGTCCATTATATAATGAAAATTCAACCATGTTAGTTTGTCACGTAATGTAAAACTAAACTCAGATGCTTCATCCTGCTGAACTGTGGAATGCTTTTCAAGTGTGGGGCGATTTTGATCACTTCTCAGCATTAAGTGGAATAGTGTCTAAGAGAAAAGTCTTTGGAATCAGAAAATCTGGGCTGAATTCTGTCTCTGTACCTTCCCAACTGTGTGATGCTGCGAAAGGCACCTAATTTTCTGCCTCCTAGCATATGGACTCAGAAATCCTCAGTGCGGCTTTGTCCCTGCCGTGGTTCGAGCTGTGTTCCCCAGTGTTCCCCAGCGTTCGTGGACTGGCAACCCCACTCCCATCACAGCAGTGCTGAGAGCGGGGGTCTTGAAGAGCTCACCAGGTCACGAGATCCTGCCCTTGTGGCGTGTCTTTGCCAAGGCTGCAGCAGTGGTTTCCATGAGGATGGGCTTGGCTCCATCCTCCTTCCTGTCTGTCTTCCTTTCCCACCCGTTGACTCCACGTCCCTGTGATGATGCAGCAAGATACTGACACTGACCCCTTGGTCTTGACCTTTCCTGCCTCCAGGTCAGGGAAAAATTAGAGCCTTTGCTTTCTAAATCACCCAAGTCTCCGGTCACTGTTTGAGCTGAACAAACCCTGTTACTGTCTGTGCAGCCTTGGGCAGATGCTGTAGTGCTCTGTGCCTCCTGTCTGGTGTTAGATCTTACCACTGGCTATGCTTTACCCCATGGGGGCAATGAGATAGTGAGGTGGGTCGACTCGTACTGGAAAATTAACTTTTACAAAGTATTTATTTGTATTTGAGGGCCATGGGAGTCAGAGAGAGAGAGAGAGAGCACAAGTGAGCGAGAGTGGTCACTACCATCCTTTGCTTCACTCTCTAAATGCATCCAGCAGCCTGGGTTGGGCCAGGTCAAAGCCTGAAGCTGGGTACTCAGTCTAGGTCTCCCACATGCATGACACAAGTACTTGAGCTACCACTTGCCTCCTCCCATGTTGACCTTGAGCGGGATGCTGGCATGAGCAGCAGAGCTGGGACTTGAATTCCTGCAGGCTCATAGGGGATGCAGGTGACACATCGGGTGCCTTTAATCACCAGCCTTGATTGCTGCCCCAAAATGGGTTAATTCTCACCAACTGTTTAAAACAGTGTTTTCTCGATAAATATTATCATATTAGCAATCACTTCAACTGCAAGTTTGGCATGACATATATTTCTTTGTAGAGTTATTTTGAATATTTAATGAAATAATAAGTTGTGCAGAATCACATGAAAATGCCAATATCTGGCCATATGGTGGTTTTATGTTTTAATAATACAGAAAGCTGGGGGCATAATGACACATGCTGAGTGTTCAGTAAGTGGTGCCCGTCACTTTTTCGAGATGATATTAATATAAAGGTATATACATACATCATCATCATCGTCGTCGTCATTGTCCTGGCTTCTCTGGATGCAAAGACACAACTTAGGCCCTTTACCCTCTCCTCAATGAGCTCCCCAAAGCTGCCCAGCATTAGATATTGCTTTTGTAGTAATAGAATATTGGGGCTGTTAAGTCAGAGTCTAGAGAGAGAAGGAATATGAGCTTTCTTCCATTATCTAATGCATTTTTTGAATCCGACTGCTAACTGTAAAGCAAACAACCTCCCTTAATATAGCTTCACCAACCAGGCCATGCTCTTGTCTAAAAGGCATAGTGGTGCCCACCCTACTCCCAACCCCCCCAGGCTCCCAGAAGCTATGTGCTGCCTGACGGTCCTCCTGG
Organism: Lepus europaeus; assembly: GCF_033115175.1. NCBI lineage: Eukaryota > Metazoa > Chordata > Mammalia > Lagomorpha > Leporidae > Lepus > Lepus europaeus. Next base: position 159,957,862 of record NC_084830.1, on the reverse strand, counting down.
GTTGGACCACTTCGGGCTTGTGGCAAGTTCAGAGTCCATGGGCAGCTTCAAGTAGGATTTCGAGCCCACCTGCATGCAGTGTCCCTCACTCACTCCTGACCAAGCATCCCCTGGAGGTGAAGGTCATGTCAATAAAGAGCTGTGGAGCAGTAGAGCAGCCGGGGAAAGCACAGGTCCAGAGGCTCTTTCAGGGAGCCCAGCTAAGCCAGTGCCACTTCAGGCCGACATTGGAATGACAGGACAGTGTCCCTGCTAGGGTGCAAGGCAGATTGATCACAGCCAACAAGAGGAAGGTGCTGGAGGGGCAGAGGGGACCTAGGGCCAGAGTTCACGGGAGGATGACTGGACAATGGATGAAAGGGCTTCAGACTAGCCCTTTTGTTCAAGAGTTTTGCTGTAGAACCACCCAGAGGGTTAAGTTGATAGAACCACTACGCCGAAGACAGCCCACGTTGCAGGTCTCTCTCCCAGTTCCAAACAGCTCTGGCCCAAGATTTCTGCAGAAAACACTTTTGAAACTCACTTGGACAGAAGTGGCTGGATGAGGTCATGGTCAGTTTGGTAAAAATATACTGGAAAAGAATAAGGAGAAATCCTAGCCATAAAAATATTTTTATTAAATAATTGGAAAACCGGAATGCAACACCTGCAGTTTATAAATCAGAGTTACCATATGGCACATAACGTTTGCTAATAAATTCTTATAAGTGCAACTCTAGAAATGAAGCCTTTTAAAAATGTGTGGTGGGGTGCCATGCTGTTTTGTTTCAGTTTACTTCATCCTATGGCCTTTTCGCCCCCAAATTTAAGTTAATAGCTTATAAAATTGTACTTTGACGTCCGTTTCAAACTTTTACCAATGATTAGAAAAACATATCAGGGCAAATTATTGGGGCATGAGTGTCAGCAAGAAATTAACAGCTGAGGCTCTAGAATAATTCTTGGGTGTCTTCTACACAGCACTGTGTTGATATTCAGTTTCTTATTGGTCTTTGGGGAGACGGAAGCAGCGGTTTGTCTGTAGTAAGGTATCTGTAGCAAGGATTTTTCCTTTTCTGTATGGTATAGAATTTTAACTACCAACTATTCATGAGCTCAAGCAATTTTTCCACCTCTTCTTCCCACCCTTTGGGAAGCAACGCGGTGACAAAACAGCACCATCGTAAGTGCTTAGCCCCCTTCTGACCTGTATGTAAATAATTTCCTTTGTAAGCACAAATAGTGTATCCTGGACTGTACATGCCTGAGCGCCTCCCTGGACACGGTCTGTCCAGAAAGAGCAGAGCATCCAATGTGTGCCACCATTCTTTACTTCCCAGGGGTTGCACACTGATTCTCTCTCATACCCAAACTCAAATACAAGACTGTGCCACGTAGAAATGGATCCACTGCAAATGTGTTTTATGCACGCATAGAAGGGTTGCTGCTCCTAGCAGAACCAAAGCCGGGCCGCCATGGTGTATGTTTTGGAATATCCTTTACGAGTCCAGCTCTTTCCTCTCTGAGGATGGGCTTAATACTTCCAGTTGTCCAAAACGTCCTGGGAGCCAAAAGGCAAGAGGAACACGAACACGCTTTATTAGAAATATTTGCACTTACGGAATACTGCGTCTGCTTTTTCTCTGACAGAAAACACATGAGTCATTTACTTCTAAGCAAAGCCATGAAGTGTGAGGCCACTATTTGAGGTTAAAATAAAAAGTCGTCAGAGTTGTTTATGAGGTTTGATGTGTAAATCTGAATCAGTACAGAAGGGTAATTGTAAGATTAGTGAAATAGATGTTTCCAATATGCTGTACAGCCAGCAGCATTTTTACTTTCTGTAGAATCCTATTTCAGAGCCAATGGTTATAAAAATCCTAGGGGAAAAAAATCAGAATTTAAGGTGCCCAGGACAATTCCTATTGGATAAGTAGGATTACCACTGGCATTTCGGTGCTACACACTCTTCACTGTGTTGTACAGTCTGTCTCATCAGAGGGTTCATGATTTGATGTCAGTTGAAATAAAGCCACACGTCAACCCTGTAGGGAGCTACAACTTAACTTTTATATGAGGGTGCTTACAAAGCTCATGAAATAAAAAGAGAAGTTTATTTTGGTGCAAATGAAATCCAAGCATAGTTTTTTTTCATAAAGAACATTGTTTTCATCAACTTTTGAAGACATGACTTTCAAAGGTTTTTTTTGTATCAATATAGAAAAGTGGCTCTTCTTTTATTTCAATAACCTTTTTGAAGTACCCTCCTGTGTATGTGTGTGTGTGTGCATGTGTAAAGAAATAGAGACAGATGTGGAGAAAGTTGTGTGGGTTTGTGTGTGTATGTATATGTAGATATATATATGTATATTTATATGTATGGATATACACACATGCATACTGTGGACAAACTTTGTTAGAATTTACTTTGTCTTTTACAGAACACATTCTAAAATTCAAAAGCAGAGTTTTGTATTTATTGTCATATAATGTTTATACATTTTTCTCACCTATTATTTTAGATATATAATATCTAACCTATAATTTTAGACATATAATATATTAACTATTATAATTATAGTAAATTGGAATTCTGCCTCTGTTTTTTACCTTGGTGTTTGGTGTTTTATAAAATATCCAATAATATTGAAGTTCGGAGAAGTATTTCTTTTTTTTTTTTTTTTTGGACTTTAATTATAGGCTTTATTGATGCAACAGTTTTAAATCTATGCATAATTTTTTTTCTTTTCTTTTTTTTTAACTTTTATTTAATGAATATAAATTTCCAAAGTATAGCTTATGGGTTACAATGGCTTCCCCCCTCCCATAACTTCCCTCCCGCCTGCAACCCTCCCCCCTCCGGCTCCCTTTCCCCTTCCATTCATGTAAAGATTCATTTTCAATTCTCTTTGTATACAGAAGATCAGTTTAGTATATATTAGGTAAAGATTTCAACATTTTGCCCATATAGCAACATCAAGTGAAAAAACTACCATTGGATTACTAATTATAGCATTAAATAGCAATGTACAGCACATTAAAGACAGAGATCCTACATAATTTTTTTTTCAAAATAATTAATTTTCTATGCCATTTCCATTTTAACACCAGGTTGTTTTTTTTTTTTCATTTCCAATTCTCTTTATATACAGAAGATCACTTCAGTATATAATTAGCAAAGACCTCATCAGTCTGCGCCCACACAGAAACGCAAAGTATTAAAATACTGTTTCAGTACCAGTCATAGCATCACTTGGCTTTAGACGACACATTAGGGACAGATCCCGCATGGGGTGTAAGTACACAGTGACTCCTGTTGCTGACTTAACAATTTGACACTCCTGTTCATGGCGTCAGTAATCTCCCTAGGCTCTAGTCATGAGTTGCCAGGGCTATGGAAGCCTTTAGAGTTCGCTGACTTTGATCTTATTCCGATAGGGTCATAGTCAAAGTGGAGGTTCTCTCCTCCCTTCGGAGAAGGGTACCTCCTTCTTTGATGGCCCCGTTCTTTCCACTGGGATCTCACTCACAGAGATCATTCATTTAGGTCTTTTTTTTTTTTCCATGATATCTTGGCTTTCCATGCCTGCTATACTCTCATGGGCTCTTCAGCCTGATCTGAATGCCTTGAGGGCTGATTCTGAGGCCGGAGTGTTGTTTAGGACATCTGCCATCCTATGAATCTGCTGTGTATCCCACTTCCCATGTTGGATCTTTCTCTCCCTTTTTGATTCTATCAGTTAGTATTAGCAGATACTTGTCTTGTTTGTGTGATCTCTTTGACTCTTAGACCTATCAGAGCTATCAATTGTGAGCTGAAATTGATCACTTGGACTAGTGCGATGGCATTGGTACATGCCATCTTGATGGAATTGTGTTGGAATCCCCTGCACATTTCTAACTCCACCATTTACGGCCAGTCCGATTGAGCATGTTCCAAATTGTTCATCTCCTCCCTCTCTTTTTCCACTCTTAGATTTAACAGGGATCACTTTTCAGTTAAAATTTAAACACCTGAGAATAATTGTGTGTTAATTACTGAGTTCAACCAATAGTACTAGAACAACAACAACAACAACAAATACTAAAAAGGATGAAGTATTACATTGTACATCTAAAGTCAGGACAGGAGCTGATCAGTTCATTGTTGCTTATAGTGTCCATTTCACTTAACAGGTTTCCTCTTTGGCGCTCAGTTGTCACCGATCAGGGAAAACAAATGATATTTTTCTCTTTGGGACTGGCTTAATTCACTCAGCATGATGTTTTCCAGATTGCTCCATCTTGTTGCAAATGACTGGGTTTCATTGTTTCTTACTGCTGTATAGTATTCTATGGAGTACATGTCCCATAATTTCTTTATCCAGTCTACTGTTGATGGGCATTTGGGTTGGTTCCAGGTCTTAGCTATTGTGAATTGAGCTGCAAAAAACATTAATGTGCAGATGGCTTTTTTATTTGCCAAATTAATTTCCTTTGGGTAAATTCCAAGGAGTGGGATGGCTGGGTTGTATGGTAGGGTTATGTTCAGGTTTCTGAGGAATCTCCAGACAGACTTCCATAGTGGCTTAACCAGTTTGCATTCCCACCAACAGTGGGTTAGTGTCCCTTTTTCCCCACATCCTCTCCAGCATCTGTTGTTGGTAGATTTCTGAATGTGAGCCATTCTCACCGGGGTGAGATGGAACCTCATTGTGGTTTTGATTTGCATTTCTCTGATTGCTAGTGATCTTGAACATTTTTTCATGTGTCTGTTGGCCATTTGGATTTCCTCTTTCGAAAAATGTCTATTGAGGTCCTTGGCCCATCTCTTAAGTGGGTTGTTTGTTTTGTTGTTGTGGAGTTTCTTGATTTCTTTGTAGATTCTGGTTATCAATCCTTTATCTGTAGTATAGTTTGCGAATATTTTTTCCCATTCTGTTGGTTGCCTCTTCACTTTCCTGACTGTTTCTTTTGAAGTACAGAAACTTCTCAATTTGATGCAATCCCAAATGTTAATTTTGGTTTTGACTGCCTGTGCTGTTGGAGTATTTTCCAGGAAGTCTTTGCCTGTGCCTATATCTTGCAGGGTTTCTCCAATGCTCTCTAATAATTTGATGGTTTCGGGTCGTAGATTTAAGTCTTTAATCCATGTTGAGTGAATTTTTGTGTAAGGTGATAGGTATGGGTCTTGCTTCAAGCTTCTGCATGTGGAAATCCAGTTTTTCCAGCACCATTTATTGAATAGACTGTCCTTATTCCAGGGATTAGATTTGGATCTTTGGTCAAATATAAGTTGGCTGTAGATGTTTGGATTGATTTCTGGCGTTTCTATTCTGTTCCATTGGTCTATCCATCTGTTTCTGTACCAGTACCATGCTGTTTTGATAACAACTGCCCTGTAGTATGTCCTAAAATCAGGTATTGTGATGCCTCCGGCTTTGTTTTTGTTGTACAGGATTGCTTTGGCTATTCGAGGTCTTCTGTGTCTCCATATGAATTTCAGCATCATTTTTTCTAGATCTGAGAAGAAGGTCTTCGGGATCTTGATGGGTATTGCATTGAATGTATAAATTGCTTTTGGGAGGATAGACATTTTGATGATATTGATTCTTCCAATCCATGAGCATGGAAGATTTCTCCATTTTTTGGTATCCTCTTCTATTTCTTTCTGTAAGGTTTTGTAGTTTTCATCGTAGAGATCTTTAACGTCTTTGGTTAAGTTTATTCCAAGGTATTTGATTGTTTTTGTAGCTATTGTGAATGGGATTGATTTTAGAAGTTCTTCCTCAGCCGTGGCATTGCCTGTGTATACAAAGGCTGTTGATTTTTGTGGATTGATTTTATATCCTGCTACTTTGCCAAACTCTTCGATGAGTTCCAGCAGTCTCTTAGTAGAGTTCTTTGGGTCCCCTAAATACAGAATCATATCATCTGCAAAGAGGGATAGTTTGAGTTCGTCCTTCCCGATTTGTATCCCTTTAATTTCTTTTTCTTGCCTAATAGCTCTGGCCAAAACTTCCAGAACTATATTGAATAGCAGTGGTGAGAGAGGGCATCCCTGTCTGGTACCAGATTTCAGTGGAAATGCTTCCAACTTTTCCCCATTCAATAGGATGTTGGCCGTGGGTTTTTCATATATTGCTTTGATTGTATTAAGGAATGTTCCTTCCATACCCAGTTTGCTTAGAGTTTTCATCATGAAAGGGTGTTGTATTTTATCAAATGCTTTCTCTGCGTCTATTGAGAGAATCATATGGTTTTTCTTCTGCAGTCTGTTAATGTAGTGTATTACGTTGATTGTTTTGCGAATGTTGAACCATCCCTGCATACCGGGGATGAATCCCACTTGGTCTGGGTGGATGATCTTTCTGATGTGTTGTTGCATTCTATTGGCCAGAATTTTATTGAGTATTTTTGCATCTATGTTCATCAGGGATATTGGTCTGTAATTCTCTTTCAATGTTGCGTCTCTTTCTGGCTTAGGAATTAAGGTGATGGTGGCTTCATAGAAAGAATTTGGGAGGATTCCCTCTTTTTCGATTGCTCTGAATAGTTTGAGAAGAATTGGAGTTAGTTCTTCTCTAAATGTCTGGTAGAACTCAGCAGTGAATCCATCTGGCCCTGGGCTTTTCTTTGTTGGGAGGGCCTTTATTACTGTTTCAATTTCTGTGTCAGTTATTGGTCTGTTTAGGTTTTCTATGTCTTCCTGGCTCAATTTAGGGAGGTTGTATGTGTCCAAGAATCTGTCCATTTCTGATAGGTTTCCCTGTTTGCTGGCATACAAGTCCTTGTAGTAATTTCTGATGATTCTTTTTATTTCTGTGGCGTCTGTTGTTACGTTTCCCATTTCATCTCTGATCCTATTGATTTGGGTCTTTTCTCTTCTTTGTTTAGTTAGTTGGGCCAATGGGGTGTCAATTTTGTTTATTTTTTCAAAAAACCAGCTCCTCGTTTGGCTGATTTTTTGTAATGTTTTTTTGGATTCAATCCTGTTGATTTCTTCTCTGATTTTAATTATTTCTCTTCTCCTACTGGGTTTGGGTTTGGTTTGCTGCAGATTTTCTAGATCCTTGAGATGACTTGAAAGCTCATCTATTTGGTGCCTTTCCAATTTCTTGATGTAGGCACCTATTGATATAAACTTTCCTCTTAACACTGCTTTTGTTGTATCCCATAGGTTTTGGTATGTTGTGCTGTTATCCTCATTTACTTCCAGAAAATTTTTGATTTCTCTTTTAATTTCTTCTATGACCCGTTGTTCATTCAGGAGCATGTTGTTCAATCTCCATGTGTTTGCACGTGCTCTAGGGATTCCTGAGTTGCCAATTTCCAATTTCATTCCTTTGTGGTCTGAGAAGCTGCATGGTATGATTCTAATTCTTTTGAATTTGCTGAGACTTGCTTTATGGCCTAGTATGTGGTCAATCCTAGAGAGGGTTCCATGTACTGCTGAGAAGAATGTGAAGTCCTTAGATGTAGGATGAAATGTTCTGTAGATGTCTGTTAGATCCATTTGGGCTATAGTGTCATTTAAATCTACTGTCTCCTTGTTGATCTTCTGTCCTGTTGATCTGTCTATCTCTGAGAGTGGAGTATTGAAGTCCCCCAGTACTATTGTATTGGGGTCTAAGTCTCCCTTTAAGTCCCTTAACAAGTCTTTTAAATAAGCTGGTGCCCTGTAATTAGGTGCATATACGTTGATAATCGTTATATCTTCCTGTTGAATGGATCCCTTAATCATTATATAGTGCCCCTCTTTGTCTCTCCTAACAGTTTTTGTGGTAAAGTTTATGTTGTCCGATATTAAGATGGCTACGCCCGCTCTCTTTTCATTTCTGTTGGCGTGGTATATCTTTTTCGAGCCTTTCACTCTCAGCTTGTTTGGATCATTGTTGGATAGATGGGTTTCTTGTAAGCAGCAAAAGGATGGGTTTTGTTCCTTAACCCAATCAGCCAATCGGTGTCTTTTAACTGGACAGTTCAAGCCATTAACATTCAATGTGACTATTGAGAAGGAGTAACTTTGCCCTGCCATTTGCCAAAGATATTTTCTAATATCTGGTTTGAGATTCCTGTGATCTTTTGCTCTGAGGTTTCCTTCCTTTACCTTCTTTCATATTGGTGACCGTGTTTCTGTGTTTCTGTATGTAACACATCTTTAAGCATCTTTTGCAGGGCTGGACGAGTGGCGACAAATTCTTTCAATTTCTGTTTGCTGTGAAAGGTCTTAATTTCACCTTCATTCACAAATGAGAGCTTTGCAGGATATAATATTCTGGGCTGGCAGTTTTTCTCTCTTAGTACCTGGGATATATCTCACCATTCTCTCCTGGCTTGTAGGGTTTCTGATGAGAAGTCTGCTGTGAGTCTAATTGGAGATCCTCTGAGAGTAATCTGGCGTTTCTCTCTTGCACATTTTAGGATCTTTTCTTTGTGTTTCACTGTGGTGAGTTTGATTACGATGTGTCGTGGTGAGGATCTCTTTTGATCATGTTTATTAGGGATTTTATGAGCTTCCTGTACTAGGATGTCTCTGTCCTTCTCCAAACTTGGGAAATTTTCTGCTAGTATCTCACTAAAAAGGCCTTCTAATCCTTTCTCCCTTTCCATGCCTTCAGGAACTCCTAGAACCCGAATGTTGGGTTTTTAATAGTATCCTGTAGATTCCTGACAGTATTTTTTAGATTTCTGATTTCTTCTTCTTTTCTTTGATTTGACTGTTTGACTGTTTCCTTTCCTGTTTTCTGTCTTCTAATTCCAATATTCTCTCTTCTGCTTCATCCATTCTGTTTTTAAGGCTCTCTAATGTGTTTGCCATTTGATCTATTGAGTTCTTCATTTCATTGAGGTTTTTTTTCACTATCGCAGTTTCCTGTTCCACTAGTTTTTTCATTTCATTTTGATTCCTCCTTAATATTTCATTTTCACGGGAGAGATTTTCTATCTTGTCCATTAAGGATTTCTGTAGTTCAAGAATTTGTTTTTGAGAACTTCTTAATGTTCTTATGAATTTTTTGAAATCTGCTTCTTGCATTTGCTCTATCTCTTCATCTTCATAATCTTGCATTGGCGTGTCTTGTTCACTTGGGGGCGTCATAGTGCCTTCCTTGTTCTTGGTACCTCCGCTTCTATGTTTCTTGCTTGGCATGTTAGAGATAATTTGTGGTGTTTTTGTTTTTGTTTTTTTTCTCTCCTTATACTATGCCTCTAAGTGAGCTGTCTGTTTTGTTGGAGCCTTAGGGGCTGTGATGGGTGTGGCCAGAGAGCTATGCTTGTTTCTTGAGGTTTAAGGCTGTGTAAAGAGCGACTCTCCCAGATTATTTGCTCCTTGCTGGGATGCTCTCTCTCTCTCTCTCTCTCTCTCTCTCTCTCTCTCTCTCTTTTTTTTTTTTGACTCAGTTGGGAGTGGAGTTGAGGGTAGTTGAAATCTAGCCTCTGTGAGTATTCGTTTGATCTCCCCCTGGGACCATACACAGAGTTTATGCAGCCCTCAATGTGTTCTCCAGTTTCGCTAAAGATACTGAGTTTGGCTGAGCTTTACATATGTAAAATCACGGTGCTCTTTGTTTTGCTTGGTGAGTGAAGGGAGAGGCCTCTGTTCCCCCTCCCCCCAATGTCTCGGACTTCTCAGGTCTTTGTCTTACCGTCCTCCGTTCCAGCGCTGGCGAGATTCTGTGGCTCTGGCTCCTCTCCCGCTGCTGCTCGGTTCGTCTCGGTTGGTTTTCCACGCGGTGGGTTCCCTGTAAGTCCTCTGTGTCTCATCCACAAGATCCGGAAGCGTTTCCTCTGCAGTTTTTTTTCTTGAGTCTTTTCCTGAGGCTACAGTAATTCCACTTTTATGAAAGTTTATTTTCCCAAACTAAGGCACACGTCCTCACTATCCGCCATCTTGGCTCCGCCCCCCCCCCCGGAGAAGTATTTCTTGATCTTTCACATCCTTAAATTGAAGAAAACATTTTCTTTTAAAATCAAACTAATAACTATTATTGTATGTGCTTTAAAATTTTTCCTCATTTTCTGTTTCTTTCCTGAACATTTTGTTATGAAGTAGGCTAAGAATCAATTAATGAAGTCGTGTAATTTAAAAAAATTATATTTGTCTTATATCAAGATAGTGGTTATTAAACCATTTTTATTTAATGGATTTTTTCATACAAAAAACTCTTAAAATGCTATGAATAGTTTTCATTTAACCACATTTAAAATATGAATAATCCTAAGGTTTAAAGTTAAAAATGTCCTAGAGCTTTGAATGGCCATAGACATCCAGAGCTTAGGTTTGGTGTTTCACTGCAAGGAAGCTAATTTTACTAGGTGTCAGCCAATGGTACACTGATTTCAGCAGTGGGGCTTGTCGCCTTCAAAGCACCACACCATGTTCTGTCTCAAGAAAACGATGTGAAGACCTGAACAAATTACTTTTCATGGAAAACAAAATATTCTGAGGATCCTTCATGTGCTCTCATTGAAAAGAGAAATAACTTTCTATAAATTCAAGTCTTGAAAATAATGAAATAACGAGTCATTCTTTTTAAAGCACTGTTAGCTACTATTTGCTTTATAATATATTTCAAGTTGTTTTTGAAAGGAAGATACAACATATACCTTATTTCTAACATGGAGAAAAGTTTACATAAGTCATAAATAAATGAGATCAGAAGAGGCAAAGATTAATCTCAAGAACATAAATGGACTGATAATTCTTGACATTAAACCAAATATATAGCTATAATAAAGACCCAAAACTCTTAACCAAGTTGACAAAATGCAATCTATCAGTATTGTTTATCCCAGTAGGAAGGAGCCTATCCCCGTCAAATTGAAGAAAATGAAAAAGCAGATCGGTTATTTGACAGTTGCTCTTTGGTGGATTTGATAGGAATGATCTTTAGAGAGAAGAAGAAGGGGTCTGGTTCAGTGTTGCCATGATGGAATGAGGAGGCTGAAAATCCTCACTATCGGAAGTGACTATGGAGCTGTGAAAAACTGTCCAAAACGGATCTGCATATGCTCGGGAAAGCTTAATATGCACACAGGAAATCAGGAAATGTTTATTCATGATGGCGACCAAGCTTTGATTAAGCACGGTGGGAGTCTGTGGTCCTCTGGACTGGCAGCGTTCCACTTGCACTTCCCGTCTTCTGGCAACGTGATTCGCCCAGGCCAGGTGGACCGTGCACGTGAGGTGCTCAGCCGCTGGCTGATTGGCCCACTTGCAGGAGGCACCGTCCGTGACAGTGTGCACCTCAGTGACACGTGAGCAGGAAGTCCCCAAGCTCCAGCAGCCTGGAGTCCGACTCCTGTTTTGGGAACAGAACCAGTGGACAGCCAAGGAATCTCAGGGAGTCCTAGGATGTCAGCTGACTGCAGGGGCCACGTGTGCTGGCCGACTCAGCTCTGGGCTCCAGGCCCACTGAAGGGGGCCCATGCCACCCACCAGTCACTTGGCAAGGAAGCCGGGATACACGATGCAGAGAAACATGAGAAGCCATGACTTGAAAGTGGACTGGACCATACGGAGGCTTACAGAGTGGGAGACTGGCTGGATGGACGTGAGCACAGCTTCTCACCAGAGTTTGGCTGAATATGAAGATGGGCAGACGCAGGAGAAATCCCTAGGGAGCCATAAACCGGAAAACAAATAAATAAGATAAAAACTACAACAACAAAAAGCCAGCACCAAAAACTTCTAACCTCCACGGATATAAAGGATAATTCTCAGATTTCATCTAGAGGAGTTACAAAGGAAACATTATAACACAATAATGACCTGTAATTAAAAAAAAAAACAAAATTTGGAGTTATAAAAATATATTATTTAAAATGTTCAGTAGTCTACAAAAAGCCTTATGTGACTGTCAAAAAACGTGGTTCAATTTCAGAAACAAAAAATTTTAAAAAGCTAGTTATTAAACTTGTCATTAATTGTTCAAAGATACATTATATCAGATCAAAGAGCCAAAGATATTCATGTTTAAAGATTTAGAGGCAGGCATACAGCAACAACTCAGCAAATTATGAAATCAACCAAGAGATAAGAACCGTAAGATTAAATCCTCTGGGAAGCTTACGGTATAGTCATCAAGCTTAGCCTAACTGTTGCAAAGTCCCAACCATGAGAGCTCGGTCATTCACACATGCGCTGAGTGCTACAACCTGAGCCCATTTTAAAGACTTGTGCTTTCTCAGTGTGTGTACTGCTGTGCACGGAGTTGAACAAATGCTTTCTGTTTATTCTGCTGGTTTTTCACTAGAAAAACAAGTCCCAAGATTTTCTGGTCTCCTGTTCCTTTTCCTCCCAATTCGAATACTCACTTGCTCAAAAATGGTAAGTGATCCACATGGGCAACATTTGGGGAGGTGAACAAGAGTAGGAAAACCAGCCGTAACACATTCCACGGAAGCTAAATAAGAAATAAAAGAAAATCATGGTGTTCTATGTTTTTCCAGGATAACAAAACTAAACATCCGTTGATCAAGGAAGCATATCATTTTGCTACAAAAATACCAGAATCAAATTGGGAATGGTTGTTTGAGTCAGTCAATTTCACGTGTTGATGTTACCGCTTGTACCTTCTACTGTGTTTCTGGTTTGCTCAATAAAACAGGAATACACTGAATTGAATTATTTCTGTTAAAAATAATACAGCAAAATTAATAGGGGATCCAGTTAAAGCAAGTGGAATAATATTAGGTGTTATGAAATTTCAGAGTTAAACACAGTGCCTGTGACTTTGTGATCAGCAAAGTTTCATGCAGGGGTAGAGGTGTGGTGCAGTGGGTTAACTGCCCGTTGGGATGCCTGTATTGCGCATCAGAGTTCCCAGGATCAAGCCTCACCTCTGCTCCTTCTCTAGTGTCCTAGAGGTACTTGGCTTCCAGCCATCCACATGGGCAGTGGGTGGAATCCCTGGCTCCTGGCCTTAGTCTGGCCCTAGGCTGCCTGGCTGTTCTAGGCATTTGAGAAGTGAACCAGTCGAAGGAAGATCTTTTCCTGTTCCTCTGTGTCACTCTGCATTTTCAAATAAATAAATAGATCTTTAAAAAAGAGCAAATCTTCATTAAACAAAAGGAACAGTTAACGCTGATGTTGATCTGTGACTGTTTGCAGGTTCCGTTGGAAAGAATCTCAACAGAAGGACTTGGTCCCAGGATTTTACAGGGTCTTGACTGGGTTATAAAATTGTGGGATAGAGGGAAGGAAGGAGTAGACTTAAAATGTAGGTTGGTGTTAGAGAATTAAAAGTCAAACCTTGTATTCTTAAATGAGCTGCTCAAAGATTTTTTTAGTGGTTCCTCACCACTAAAAACAGAAAGTTTGTTCTTAGAAGATCAGTGTGTACATCACTTAGGAAGGCTTGGGGAGACCACGTGTTGGGAGTGGGAAGAACACATCAGAGGAGGATGTTCTTGGCCTGGAGAGTTGGCGTCGGAGGAAGCCAGTTGATCCTTTCCAGACTGCTCAGACTGAGTCCAACATGAAAGTTCATTTCTATGAACAGGAATGTTCTCGAACACTGACAAGTTTATATCCATCATTGAAAATCTTGCGACCTCTGACTCAACTCTAACATTCTTCTGTGACTCTGCAAGTTTTTCTCACATTTTACAAGTTTTATGAAACATGTTTTCAGGAAATTTATTTTCACATATATCTTCTAACTGTGTAATTAAACTTGCAACTCAGCTGTAATATATATTTTTAAATACCATACACTATCATAAAAATGTTATACATAGCACCATCTGTTGGCTGAGGTATCTTTAACAGATGAGAAATGTTTTATGTAAATTGGGTTAGAATATCATCAAGGAGTTTGAACAGAGGGAAAGGAGGAACAGCTTTACTTTAGATCAGGAGATGGAGCCTACGTGTGATCCCTGAGCAGGTGCAAGGGCTCAGAATACAGACTGCATTGCCCTGTGCCACCCGTGTCAGCAGCGAATATCACAGATTGCTCTTGTAATAGATTATCCTAAACGGAGGTGAGGAAGATGACTTGAGAAATCCTTATTTTGTGCATTTTAGGCACGCAGACTTCCCCTAAAACAGATGTAAACAGTGATGCAGTCACTGCACATGTTATACATGGTACAAAAAGCTTAGGAAACAGTATTGCTATTTCCTTCATAGTCAGAAGATGAATTAACCACATAGTGTGTACTTTACATGGTCTGCCAGGTTTCCCTCGTTGCTCCGGTGCTTGTCTGGTGGTACGATGGATGCGGAGGTGCCTTGAGTCTGAGGGAAATTGCACTGATGCTTACTTGTGTATCTTGGGAGTTCAGCAATGCAATAAAACTCTGCCCTTTTCTCACTACTGATCTCCAGGTAGGCATTTGTGGCAGGGGCATAAGCATCTTACAGTCAGAACTTGTTTAGTTTTGTTTTGCTTTTAACTTTGGGAGGCTTTGTCCATTGCCTTGGAGAAATATTTCTAATGGAAAATTACCACAGGAATACGAGTGTTTCAGCACTGGGTTGTCCCCGTACCATCTACGATGTCACAGCCCAGTGCTGAAGTCATCCCCGTCTTTAAGGAGCCTCTACTTGAAAAATAAATGATAGAGCACTCACACAAAGAACTGAGTGAGTGACTTTACTATGTAATGATTACTCCGGGCAGTGAAAGACGAGGGTGCTCCAAGCAGGGAGAGTCCGCGAGGTCTGAAATTATCTCCAATCCTAGGCGACCCTTACTGCTTTTGTCTCCATACTTCTTTGTTTTTTTTAATTCTTGTTCTGGTATCCTTTTTTCTTATTGATTCTGTTTCCACACGTCCTTACCAGCCACTCGGGCCCAGTCCATTTATCTGTTTGCTCTTGTTAAATATGCATTCCATTGCTCTGTGTATTTGTAGGATGCATTCCTCCTCCCTAGGTCTGCCTGCCATCCCTTCCTTTCCTTGTTGAATTCATATTCACATTTGATTAGTCATCTTTTTAAAAATTAGTTATGCTTATTCATTTGAAATGAGGAGACAGAGAGACAGTAGAGCGAGTTCTTCCATCTCCTGGTTTACTTTCAAAATGTCTGCAGCTGCTACTGTAGACCAGGCCAAAGCCAGGAGCCAGGAATTCAGTTGGGTCTCCCATCTGGGTGGCAGGAACCTGTGGTGGAATGAGAAGGTGAGAAGGTCATGCCAAGATTGCCACTGACAACAGAGCCTGACGGACAACAGGCCATTATTGGATGGCTTCAGAAACCACACAACAGAGCCTGACTGACAACAGGCTGTGATTGGTTGGCTTTGGAAACTGCCTGGCAACAGGCTGTGATTGGTTAGAGCATAGACCGCCCCTTTACCGGATTGGCTGCCTTGGCTATATAAGCTGCTGTACCAACTGAAATAAATGAGTCTGTGGGCTGCTCGCCTCTGGCCTGCTTTCACCGAACTCCCGGGGTCTGTGTGGTGACTCTGTGCCTCTTGTCCCCACCATGCTCCTCCTCTCAGAAACAAATCCACCTCAACAGGAACCCAGCTGTTTGAGGAACCTGCAGCCTCCCAGGGCAACACAAGATCAGGAGGTGGCAGTCGGAGTGCAGGGAGGGCTTGACCCCGTGCACTCCAGTAGGAGATACAGCCATTTCAAGCAGAATGTTAACCACCAGGCCAAGTGCCAGACATTCTTCTTGGTGCCAAGGTGTTGAAGTTGAAAAAGCAAAGCATGCACCAGCTCTTGCATGGATAATAGAGCTTTAGACACCATGGCACTGCAAAAAAGATTAACACTTAAATCATTCAAAAATTTTCTAAACTTCCACTGAGAAAAATTTAATTAGACAATGACAACTTTAAGGGTTTAAATGCTGTAGTCAAGAGGAAACTGAAATCCAAAACACAGAAATGGTGAATGAACAAGTTGTGGGTGAACATTGCTTTAAAATGAAAAGAAATGGTTTTATCACCAAATGATCGGCATCTTCGGTTCAAGTTTATAATTTATTGTAGCAAAATCACAGCCCCTGAAGAGGCCACCAGACATGCAGCCCAGTGAGTGGAAGGTGTGGAAGGAGTAGAGTGTCTTCTCACTGCAGATGGCAGCTCTTGGTACAACCTGTTCATGTGGTAAGTGCTTAGGTACCTGTACACCTGATTTACAGATTATTCTGGGCTTCGTTGCCTTTTCTGTGTAGGGACAAGAAGACTCTTAAAATAAAACATTTTTCCTAAAATCAGGACCCAGAGACCACTAAGAAAGGCAAGTCGATTTTAAGCCAAACAGCACGGAAGTCATCCTTGTGAGCCAGAACTGTTCTATTTGGAAGAAACAGCTTCATGACTGTGTCCTTTGGATAGGAGAAGCATCCTTTTGCCAAGCTCTTTTCTCTGTCTCAAGGGATGTCTTTCGGGTCTCTGAGGAGGAATGTAAAGACATTGCTCAGGTTTGAAATGGTTGCGCGTGGTCTTCGAAATCCCTGAAGGGACGTGCAGGGTCTGGCCAGAGGAGTGCTATTGCAAATGATAAATATGTTTTCAGAAACTTAGAGCAATAGCGAGTGAAATAATTCACCTGTGACCTTTTCAAAACTTGAGTTTTCTATTGGGAGCATGAAATTGGTCGGTTGCCTCATCTGAGTATCAATTCTGAGTTGCTTCGTTAAAGTTTTCACTGGGTCAAGGCCAGGATTCCAGAGGTAGGAACATAGGGAATGGAATGCGTGCAGGCTGCGTCTGAGGCCTATTCTCCCTTACAGATTTGAAGTTTATTATGTTTAAGCATTTGGGAAGGAGAAGTTATAATACTTGCAGTGGGACAAATTCTGCCCTCAAACCCGGAAAAATGATTGATTTGCAAGTTTGGGATAACACACACAGAAAACCACTTGATTGTGTTTTTATTTATTGGTTTAAAGTGAAAGGATAGCAAATGCATACACATACCATTTCACAATCTCAGCTTTTCAAGGTAGCCTGTCTGAACTCTGGTATTAAAATATATGGAAATAGGCATTCTCTGAAAGGAAGCACAGTCATGGAAATGGACACATATGATCCACCATTACATGTGGGAATAAGACAGTTTCACATGCAGACTTTCTTTCTGGCATTGGCATATCGGTCTTTGTTACCTTTGTCGCCATGCCTGGAACATGTATGACAGTATATGTGTTCCACAGACTGTTCAGAGACTTTAGCTCAGTCAATCTTCACAGTAACATTATAAAGTACTCCTTTGCTATGTCTGCATTTTGTGATTGAGAAATGAAGAGGATTAGAAAGTTCAACAAGTCCAAGATAACACCAAGCATTCCCTTATTGTGCAAAGAAAATCTCCAGTATCCATTGAATGGGCCACGGACAGAGCCCAGGAGATATTTGTCTCTGTTGTGAAATCCCCAGTGCCCCTACTAGTGTCAATTCTTCAGTGCAAAGAAGGAACCAACTCTATGGTCAAAGAAAGAGGGTTTCTCTAAAAATTCTTAGACATTCAAGGTTTATGGCTATACTCATTGAGAGAACTTTCCACTAAATCTCCATCGGTGACATGTGTGCTGTGATGGTTTTGTGTTTTCCACTAGGAGCTAACAGCAGGTGACAAGTTGTCCCTTTTCTCCATTATCCACACCGAAGGACAGCAGAGGCACAGAGTGTTTAATGAGACAACTGCTTCTGAAGTCTTGTACATCATGGCCCCTGGTGGGCAGACCAGGTCTTCATCAAGTGTCAGAAGGGTGAAGCCTCTTGTGTTCCTGTTTTGCAGTCTAAGATGCAGTAGGTTGGTTCAGCTGAGCTCTGTAGTAATAAGATTTCCACAAAAAATGAGCCAAGAGATCCTGTCCCTGTAGGGTGTCTGTGATGAACGAGTCCCATGGCCAAGGTAGATAGCTACTCATATCTCGCAAAGAGAGTATTGTGAATCAGTGCAGCCCAGAAAGCACCTGGCGTAGGAAATTTCCAGGCTTCCACCTTGGCTAGACTATAAGATGGAGGGGCAAACCCTTAAATTTATAACTTAAAAATGGTGATTTTGAAACAGTTCCTATCCAAGGAATTCCCTGGCTATTTATGAAAACATATGTGGACTAAAGACGACCCTCACAATTTTCTTAATGGACCACTCCTACTGGAAGTATTATACCATAGCCTGCAGGAACCATGAGCCCATGGAATTTTGGACCTCATATCGTAGTATGCCACTGATCTGTGTCTTCATCATATAATATTGTAAATTGGTTATGAAAATAAGTTCATAAGTAATTTTTATGTCAGCCATGTGTATCGTCACTAGATGAGACCTTCATGAAAAATTGACTGTACATGTTAGCAGGAGATATCGGATCATGAGCCAATAAGAACTCCAAAGGCAGATAAAAGAAACATTGTAACATTGCAGTGTCTTGTAGTAAAGTGAGATAAAGTAAAGGATATCGGTATATTGTGAGGGAAAAATGCAAACATAAAGCAAAACATGATATGAGTTCATTCACATTTAAACAGGCCAGGAAAAATAGAATCAGGTTGTTTCTGAAAGTTGTTGTGAGTGAGATTGATGCTTATAGGCTTAGGAAATCAATACGGTGCCGTCTCCATAGTACATCTTGATTTGTAATTCATACAGTGTTATGAAATGTCATAAATCTCAAGAAAGAAAAGGCGCTTGGAGCTTCCAGAGTGGCTGCAGCAGAAACTGAAGTCCAGTGCATTGATGACTATCCCAGATTTTTCCTTGTTTCCTTCTCGTTTGCCTAGGAAGTCCAGCTATTGCAAAAAACCACGATATCTCTCCAGCAACGTCGCTGTTGGTCAAGCTGTACTTGTCTCTCAGTTATGAATGCTTAATTTGTGAGATATATGGAATTGAGCAAAGTTTCTACTTTATATGTCTAGCTACAGAATATTAATAGATATGTATATTTTTCCAAAAATTACTTGAAAATATTCGAATTTTTCAGCCTAGTTTTATGTCCATGTATGCCTGGATATTGACATATAAGTTCCATGAAAAAGAAGGGAATGTGCTACGGTTTCATTTAATAGGTAAAATATGATGTGATATCTTACCCTTAAATTAAAACTACGTAATGTAACTTGCAGGGCCGAGCCACCTGCAGATCCTAATAGGCGAGTATTTATCTGCTTGTGCTCTTGGGAGGATCTAAAATACTCATCTGTTTCTTTCTGTAGTTGCAGACCAAGTTCTCAGTGTGCGTCAGACCCCTCTCTTACTAGCGTGGTTTATGTCATGAACAAGATAACCAATTTTTTTAAAAAACAAAGGGACAGTATCCTATGTTCCCTTCTATTCTCTGTTCTAGACAGAAGAATTGGGCACATCACAATACAGCACAGCTTACGGCAGAGTTCAGTAGAAAGTCCTGTTTCTCACAGGCTTTCAGGGACCATGCTGTGAATAGTAGCAGGAAAATGAATTCCTCTCATGGTTACTCAGGACAACAAAAATAAGAGAGGGAGGGAGGAAGATGGGGGAGGGTGGGGGGAAAGAGCAAGAGCCTGAGTGTGCGAGCGAATGAGCGAGCAATAGAGAGAGAGAAGGAAGGAGGAGAGAAGGAACAAGGAAGGAAAAAGACCAGGCAGGTAGAGGTTTTAGTCTGCAGGTGTGGACGCTGCTTCTGGCCACCTTCAGCTGCAGCCCTGTGCAGGGTCCCCATTTGGTCAGATAGTAAACATGGCCATCACTGGGGCCTGTTCTCATCAGTCGCTCATTTCGGTTTAGCACATTACTGCAGATTTCCTCATCACGGGAGCAGGAGTACTCTACAGCATTCCCAGTGAGAGACCCCCCTGAACCACAGCACGGGTGATTCCGTAGGTGTGGCCCCGCTGTCTGCACAGCTGTCCACACCCCCCACCATCTGCAGCCCGGATGAGAAGAACTGTGGCTCTTACCTAAAGATTGTCAACTCCATGCCACCATAAAATGGGGTGGTTTGTTGATGGTGTACTGGGGCCAATGGCCCTCAAGGCCAGTCCTGCACATCTCTGCCTCTTGTTTATCGACAGCACGGTGGAAGCTGGGAACTCACCATACCATGGTGGGAGAACTTCTGCCATGAAACCTGGGATTGCCGTTGAAGTTTACCAGCCCACCTGCAGGTTTCCTTCTTATTTTCTGTCGTATTTCTCCTATCTCTTCACTTCTCTTTTGGTTGAAAAAATAAAGGTGCCATCATAAGCATAGATGAACATAGCATTTGGCAGGCCTGCCAGAATGGAGATAGATGGATCTATTTGGAGAGAGACATCAGTTTCTAATTATTTGCAGTAAATTTAAGAAAAGGAGAAAATACAAGTTTAAAAAAAAAGTTTTATTCTATACATCAGAATTAGAAGCAGGGACCGAGGGAGAGAGAGAGAGAAGGAGAGAGAGAGAGAGAGAGAGAGAGAGAGAGAGAGAATGAATCCTCCATCCACTGTATCACTCCCCAAATGACCTCAACAGCTAAAGCTGGGCCAGGCTGAAGCCAGAAGCCTCCTCCTGGTCTCCCATGCAGTTGCAGGGGCCCAAGCTCTTGGGTCATCCTCTGTTGCTTTCCCAGGTGCATTAGCAGAGAGCTGGATCAGAAGTGGAGCAGCCAGGACTCGAACTAGCACCCATATGGAATGCCAAAGCTGCAGAAGGCAGCTTAACCCACTGCACCACAACACCAGCGCCCCAAATACAATTTTTTGTGTGAATTACAAGCATGCACTTTGATATATTGTGTTCCCATACTCACTGTCTGATAACCCCTATAACCTAGGCTGAGAGGGTGTTTTTCCTTCCTATGAATCCCAACTTGCTAAATTGATTTCAGAGTTGCCTTTGTCCAGCAGTGGGATGCCCAGCATCCACAAGTGTCTGTTAGGATGAAAGTGTTCACTTAACCGTTTGTGTTCATTTACCTCAGTGGGATTTTTCCTCTCCTTTATCTGCCATGGAGGGCTAGAACTTACACAGCATTCCCATTCACGCTCTTAATCTAAACAGAATTATGAAATACGTATGGAATCCACTCAGGGATGCTTTCCATTTGTTGCATTATGGATGTCAGAGTCCATATGATTTATACTTCTCTCCTTAAGTCAAACAACATTAGTTTTCTTTGAACATCTGGCTGGCATCTGGGAGATCAGCTCTGTGCACTATTAATCAGAATATCATTGTGAAGTATGGGTAATGACCTATGTGAGTAGAATATATGTATATGTAGAAAAGTTCACTTTATTGATTTAATACGACTTTGCTTTCTGAAGTGTCTTGGTTTTCAGCACAACTTAAATGCATTGCCAGTGCTTTATTTGTTTAGCAAATGCATGCGTTATTTTTCTTCCAAAGTCATGCAGTAATGGCAACCAGGCAGGAGCCCAAAGACACTTTGTCTTCCCCCTGAGAGATGGTCGCTGGACACTTTCCTCGAAGTTAGCTGCAGTATCCAGCGGCTGTCTGCTGTAAGGAATGATGCACCTCCCTTCTCTCCCCTGCTAGCTTCTCCTGTCTCAACTGTGACACCTCCATTTGTCCACTTTGCCTGCAGAGGGTCTCTCCTTTTTTCTCTCTGTCTGTGTCCCTCCCCCACCACCCCCCTCTCTCTCTGCATTGGGAATCAAGCCAACATCCAAGGAAGAGAAATACAAATTAGGGATTAGTCTGTGTATAGCTTGTCTTCTCTGTAGCTCTCTTACAACTTTGCTCTGGAACTCATGTGAGTTGTTTTCTTTCTCACCGCTCTTGTCTCATTGTCCCCTGTTATCTCAGCCTCCTTGGGAAACCCATAGGTATAAGGCAGGGCTGGCATTCTTCAGGAGCCAATCTCACTGTCTCAGTTGAAGGGTCAACATGAAAAGCATACAAAATGGGGAGAAAACCACAAGACTTGGGAATTAAATTAACATATTTCTAATGGCATCCACGTCTTTTGGTGTTTAAATTATTTTTAAAGAGACTCTTTAAAGCCAAATTGGCTGGTAAAAAATTAGCCTTATATTTAAGCTTTCTCTTTTAAAAATTATCCACTTTTGATTTCCATCGCCTTTTTTTCTTTTTTTGAGTGTCCCTCTTTTCCTTTGTCAGTTGTCAGTCTCAGAAAGGGAAGAATTATGTTTAAATCAATGTGTAAAGAGCATTGGACCAAATAGATGCTAATGGATGAGTTTCTATGGGGATAAAAATAATAATCAAATAGTAACGGGTGTCATTTCTCTTTAACTTTCAGTTAGGAAAGCTCAGCCTAGTAAGAGGCCAAAGGAGAGAATCCTCTCTGAAGTGCATTTTTCTGCTGATGTCTCTAACAATGAGACCTGAATGTGTCTATAGCTTTGAAATTCTGACTCTGAAGCCGGGATTACAAATGCAAACGCAACAAGAGTCCCGGCTGAATGTACTCTTCCTGACAAATTAGCTCCATGAGCCCACAATCACTAGCGATCAATGCTCTTTTCATCATGTCACATCATCTTCAAAATACCAGAGCTCAATCAAGATTCTCCATGGCCTGGGAAATACAACCGTACTCACCTTGATTTTAAAAAAAAATACTGCATACTTCTAATTTCTGCAGGGAAAAAAAAAAAAAACTATGTAATTTGATATTCCTTTTAGTTCCCTGCCCAGTTTCCAAATGGCTTTGCCCTGTCATAGTTGTGTTGTTAGGTTTTGGCTGAGGTCTTCCTCATATGAAGCTGTGAGTCTCTAGCTGAAGAATTCCTTTACAGAGGTTGAGAAGTGCCCTGGGAGCAGGTGCGGAGGAAGGAGTTTACTTATCTGCCCCCAGGGTGAATCAGAGACTTCTATTACATACAGGAATCCTAATGAGCCAATGTGACTACAGAATAAAAGCGAATTGAGGGCTGTTCATCCCACACGCAGCCCCCACGGAGAAGCAGGACCAGTGGTTGACTACACTGAGTGGAAGCCCCAGAACTACCCACTTCACCATTTCTTACCATTGCTTTAACCATTGGGTTTAGCCCCTAAGAGGTCACAAGGCAGTTCAGTATGGAACAGCTGTCATGTGTTAAAGTATTGA
The DNA here is from genome assembly GCF_033115175.1 of Lepus europaeus. Taxonomy (NCBI): domain Eukaryota; kingdom Metazoa; phylum Chordata; class Mammalia; order Lagomorpha; family Leporidae; genus Lepus; species Lepus europaeus. Next base: position 159,934,928 of record NC_084830.1, on the reverse strand, counting down.
AGGAGCTGTCTCTCTTCTTCATAAGCAAGAGTAGGACCGTGTCATGTGAAGGATTTACCTAGCAGATAACTGAGCAGGGGTCTAAATAGAGGCCCATGGAGGAATGTCAATGGGATGGATGGCTCTTGATGTCTTCCACGCTCTCGCTGCCCGCCAGGGGCCCCTGAGCAGCTTTTGTCTGATGGTTATTTAAGTCGTTGTTATGAAGGAGTGCGATGGGGATTGGTGGTTTCATCTTTGTGTTCTGTAATGCATTTTTTTTCATAGCCACTTCAAACACCCACACCTACCCCCTTTCTAGTTGTTCTGTTGCTGGTGAGATTCCACTTCTGAGACGTGGAAACGGAAGAGGAAAGCACATAGCAGGGAAAACGCAACTTGGAATTTCATGCTTCAGTAGGCATTCTTCTCCCTAGATTCCTACAGGGCTTGAGGCTAAAATTCTTTGGGGGGAAAAGGGCTCCTGTTCATTGAACTGGGCAGATGCATAAGAAACGTGACTGAGTTGGAGACCTGAGAACAGATACAAGCAGAAGAGGAAATTAGGCACCTCATTCCCAGTAGCAGTGTTCCATGCCACTGCTGAAGGGACAGAGGGACTGAGAAGTGGAGTGAAACGAAAATTAGGGGGAGATGGAAGAAGCCATACCATGTTCCCGTTGATGGCAGCTGGGTATAGCACATGCGTCTGGTGCAGACCCAGAACCCACACACATAGAGGCACACACACCCCACAGGGGAATGTCACTCACTCCATTAAGCTTTTATTCCAGTATCAAGAGTTAGACAAAAATTGCCCTCATTGTGGCTCCAGTGTCAAAGCAGTAGAAAAAAAGCAGAAGGAACTGGTTTGCCAAATTCTGCATTCTTGTTTCAAGTTCACAAGTCCACTTAGGAATTCCCTAGGCGAGCTGCGGATTTGAGGCTGGGTTGGCTTGAGCGGAGGGGTGTGCCTTTCCTTGGTCCCTGCTACGCTGAGCTTGTGGACCATCGTGAACTTTTCATTTTACGTGATCTCATGGGTGAGAGGACTGCACACCTGCTTGGCTCACACCAAAGCACATTTTTTAAAAGTCTAAATACATAACAGATGCACCAGAGGATTTCATTCTGGGAGGAATTTGCTTATAAATTCAGACAGTTAACACATCCCCCACAGTCATAATCCTATCCCTGTGCCATAATTATGGAATAGATTGGGAGAGTTGGCATTGTGTGTTCCTTGTGGAAATGAATCCAATATATTTTCCACTACTTGTTAGATATGCTCAATAAAACATACTGCACATATTTTTAAAATATGAGACAGTTTTATGCATGCGATTGGAAATACAACCTAGTTAAGCATTTCCAATGGCAGTAACAGTGGACAGGTGACATTGCATTTGCAAAGCATTCTAGAACTTATCAGGCCACCATAGATAATAACATTCCTTGGATCGACTTCCCCCCAAGAAACCTTCCTCTACTAATTAGGAGCGATGTGAAGGCTCTCTGGCATGGACAGTGCACAAACCCTGCGACCTCCCAGTCTCCAGGCTCTGCAGAGTCCAAGGGCTCTGTTTACTAACTCTGTCTCCCCAGAGTAGGCATCCTGTGCCACAGCTCTTGTTTGAGACAGGAGGTTTTGTGGTCGGAGTTTCTGAGTCTTTCCTCATGAATGCACTGCCAATAAAAAGATTTATTTTGCCCCAAGATCCACTGTCCCACAAGATGTGAAAGTTCATGAAATTGACTCATGGTTATATTTGAAGGTTTTTTTGATAGGGAAATTTTGTACTACCAACATAGGTGTGACATTGGTGTTTTCATAAATAGAAGATAAATATACAGTGAAATCAATAATAACAAAACAAGATCCAGGAAGTCCAGAGTGATGGGACAGGTGTTTGGCCTGGCTGTTAAAGCATTGGTTAAGATGCCCATGTCCCACACCAGAGATATGACTCAGGCTTCCTGCTGACACAGATTCTGGGAAGTAGCAGTGGTGACTCGAGTAGTGGAGTCCCTGCTACCCACAGGTGAACCAGGATGAGGTTCGTGACTGACTTTGGCCTGGTCCAGTCCTGGCTCTGTGGGCATTTGGAAAGTGAACCACTGGCTGGGAGATTCATTCTCTCTCTCTCTCTCTTTCCCTCCATCCTTTCCTCCCTCCCTCTCTCCTCCTCCCACCCTCCTGCTTTCTCCCATCTCCCTGCATCCATCCATCCATTCCTCTCAGATTTTTAAAAAAATTTTCCAACATGAACCATTTACCAGCTGAAGCTAGTTTAGTATGTGATCTCCCATCCTCAAAACATGCAAAACTGTTAAAGGGAAGTTAAGAACTGTACAGTCCCAAGCAGAGAGTGTTCTCTGACACATTCAGAGAGGATAGAAATGAATTAGAAATTCCTAAGAAGAACTTTTTACAAATAACAAAGATTACAATGGTGTAACTTTCTTACCATTTTGAATTTGTGTATCAATCATGCAGATTAATATCATTTTATGTCAACCTCTGTATTGGTGACACTCTGCTTTGTCAGTGTGCAGCAGTACAGTCCTTTGTGAAGTATGCACAATAATTAAATGCCTAGTAACAATAATAAATAGAATTAAAAATGAGTGACTGCTCCAGCAAGGGAAGCAGTCTACACAGCAGACTCATAGAATAACAATCACTTTAAGTAGCACTCTGACCTCAGAATCAGCCCTGAAGGCATTCTGGTCTGGCTGAAAAGCCCAGGAGAGCATTTTTGTCATGGAAAGCCAAGACATTGTGGCAAAAAATATTCTACATGAAGGACCTCTGTGGGTGAGACCCCAGTGGAAATAAGTGGCCATCAAAGAAGGCTGTTCTTTTCTCTGAAGTGAGAAGAGAACTTCCACTTTGCTTATGGCTTTGTCTAAATACTGACAGATATTGTGGACTCAAAAGGCTTCCATAGCCTATACAGCTCATGACAAGAGGCTCAGGTGATCACTGACATCATGCATAAGAATGTTAATTGTTAAATGAACAATAGGAGTCACTACACACTAACTTCCCATGCAGGACTTCTGTCCTCAATGAGTTGTATTATGAGAGTTAACAGTAAAACTTGTTCTCAAAGGTTTATTTTGTTTTAGTGTATTAAGTAGAAGATATTCTTATGTTGCATAAGTTTTAGTTATGCCTAAGTGTCCAACTCCGTTACTTGTTTTCTTAGGTGCTTTCTTAATTAATGATAAGCCTGTTCTCAAGGGAAAAAAAGTATGCATAACATTTTCATACAAGGAAAATCTAAAATTTCTGTTTCTGTGAAAGGATCATCTGTCAATGTTGATAGGAAACTAATGGTTACTTTTGTGCATTAATATAGGGTACTTTCAAAAGTTTGTGGAAACTGTAGAGTTTCTTTGGATACAGAAGTGTTTGAAATGTATGCTTAGCTTTTGCATAGCATGCATTTTGCATGAGTTTTTGGAACACCCTCCTCCCTGAGAATGAGGATGTAGAGTGTTCTGGGCATTGGTGGTGCTTCTGATCTTGATCTGGGTGGACATTACCTGGCTGGGTTTGCTTTGTGAGAACACACCCAGCTCTGTAGTAGTGCATGTGGATGTTTCTGTTGTGTTATGTGGTTTTAGATATAAATTTATTTTTTTTAAAAGAAAGATGGCCACATGGCCAGGGGTGAGCCATTCCAAACTCAGGATCCAGAAGCTTCCTCCTAGGTCCCCTGTTGGTGCAGGGACCTAAGCATTTGGGCCATCCTCCACTGCATTCCCCAGTCCACTACCAGGTAGTTGGATTGCAAGTGGAGCATCTGGGACTTAAACCAGTGCCCGTTTGGGATGCCAGCTCTGCAAGCATGGCTTAACCCACTACGCCATAGCCTGAATAAGAAATTGTTTGCTGTAACAATCATAAAAGGATGAACCTGCTCATTTATAAAGATGGCTTTTGGGGGAATCCAGAAACCAGTGAGTGCTGGAGCTCCTTCTATTGGCTTGTGAGAATCAACAGCTGAGTTCCTGCAATCGCATGAGCTGGCTGCCAAATACAACTTTTGTTAAAAAATCAAATTATATGAAACCATACCTAAATAAGTAATATTAAATATGAGGAAAATAAAAATAAAGACCACAGCTTCTAATTAATTAATTTCTTAATATGTGTGGTCCATGTTATTTGCTTCTTCTCTGCTTCTAGGGTGGGGATTCTCCCAGCCTTTGGCTCCTCTACTTGGCTTCATCACTCTGTGTAGTGACATCAGCTTGTTATCTTGAATTGGCCATGCTGGGAGAATTTACATCACAAAAACCAGCAAACACTATAAATCAGGGCTTCCGTCACTCCTTAAGAGACAACGATTAAATGTTTATAGCACAGCACTGCTCAAAAATTCAAAACAGAATTGCCATGTGAACCAGTGATCCTATAGTAGGTGCACACCCTGTAGAAATAATGTGATTCTATGGAAGAGACAAGTGTAGCTCCGTGTTCAATGCAGTATTGTTCACAATAGCCAGGGGATGTAAGCCATGTAAATGTCTATTGATGAATGGCTACATACAGAAATTACAGAACACAGGCACGCACAGGGCCATCAAAATGCTCATGGCAAATGCATGCGAGGAGAAAACTATGCATCAATTTCAAGGTTTTGTTTGTGCCAAAAAAATGCCCTTCAATTCCATTTTTTTGAAGCTTTTAGGAGTATCCTTATATATTCATACATAAGGGATCTTCAAAAAGTTGATGAAAAATGTGTCTTATCCTTTAAATCCATTTTCCATGAATTTTTTGAAGTACCTTTGTCTACGCAGCCTTAGTACAAGCAATGATGCTATTGGGACAACATGGATTGAGATAAAAGACATTATGGGAATGACCAAAGATGTAGAAACAGAAATGGTGAGCGCTCTTGTGTAAGCCAGTGTGAGGATTCCAAAGAAGTCACATTTATGCAAGGGAGTGAAAATGGGTTCTGGGGGCTGCAGGTGGTGGGAAGAGGCTGATATTGATGAAAGGGTACAGACTTTCATTTATAAAAGATGAGTCAGTTCTGGACCTCTGAAGTATACTATTCTGACACAAGTTAAAGCTACTGTGCCCTTGGAATTTTCTAAGAGCATGGATCTCGGATGGTATCTCACCATGCACACACAGAAATGGTGACTATGTGATGGTTACAGATAAGTTAGTTAGAACATGCGGGCCATTTTACAATGAATCCAAACATCCAAACGTCAAGTTGTCCTCCTTAAATATCTGCAAATATTTACACATCGATTATATCTCAGTAAACTGCTCAGAGATAAAAATAATCAACCAAATAAACGCCAGCCAGCATAAGAGAAAAGTTTCTCAGTTCTCTCCTTACGGGTCGCAAAGGACTTTCCCTTCAGAGTCCACAGCAGTTTTACCTTGGTATTCACTGGTCAGGAGTGGTCCACGGTAATGTGTACCCTTTGTTCCAGTGCAAGCAGTGGGCCAGACTGAAGTAACATTTCTGAATACTCACGTGACACACAGTGCATGGAGGAGAGAATGGATCTCCCCAACACTCTGGTCTTCCTAGAATCTGGAAGTTCTTGGTGTGCACTGAGGTGCCATTTACAAAGTGACACCAAGCAGTGATTCTCTGTCTCTTCAGAACACACGAGTTATTTAATGTCTTGAGTGACATTCACAAGATTTTAATTCACCATCACATATCAGTTTAGAATTTCAATATAATGTTCTGATAATATACAGAAACATCTACAGTGCCAGCATCCCACATAGGTGCTGGTTCAAGTCCCAGCTGCTCCACTTCTGATCCAGCTTCCGGCTAGTGCACCTTGGCAGGAAGCAGAGGATGGCCCAAGTGCTTGGGTGCCTACATCCACAAGCAAGACCTGGAAGAAGGCTTCTGGCTCCTGGCAGCAGCCTGGCCCAGTCCTGGCTGTTGTGGCCATTTGGGAAGTGAACCAGCAGCTAGAAGATTTCTCTCTCTCTCTCTCTCTCCTTCTCTATTTCTGTAACTCTGTCTTTCAAATAAGTAAGTCTTAAAAAAAAAAACCTGGTCATTGAGTATTTAAAAAATATTTTATACAAAAATGGCATTTTATTAAAATATGTAGGAATAACTATCTTGGTTGTCATACTACTGTAGCCATATGCTTGCAAACATTTTGCAATGAGGAAGTCTGTGTCTCAGAGAAGGAAAATAATAATCAACTGACTCCTTTGACATGTTTTCTTTAGAGCTGACATTTTAATATGAGGACCCAATAAGCACATGACTGCATCAGCTACAACTGCAGATTGATTGATGCAATTTAAGTGATTCTGGCAAATTAAATACCATGAGCAGCAGTGACAGGAACAAAGAGAGCTTTGAAATGGTGAGTAGCTCTTGGGAAATTTCCAAACAAAACAATTACAATCGTCTCTTGATTTACAAAGACATTCTATTTCCGAAAAATTCAAGATATATTAAAAATTACAAAAAAAAAATCCTGCTGTTTATACCCAAAGTGGAAGCAGGCTTCAGGTTTGTAACATTGTAAACAGGCAATTTTGCATGACAACCTGGAGGGCACTGCAAAGGTCACACAGCATGCAAGTTGGGTGTTTGTTGTGTAAGGGTGTCTTCATACTGAAGCAGTCTAGACCCTATCCCAGGCCTTACCCACTAAATGCCAGAGGTGACTCTCAAATCAAACCAACCAAATTGCCCCCGCAGATTCCCAAAAGCACCCCAGCAGCCACTGGCAACAAGATCATACGTGGCACCCTTGACATGCAATGGGCACCAGTCCTGGAGATGCAGACAACTGGTTTTGATTGCATATTCTGTTCCTCACTGGTTGACTCAGAGCCTTGGCTTTGCTGCAAGAGAAACCACAGGGCTGGGCTGCCGCTGCGATGGCTGAAGCTTCCAGGCACAGTGAAGGTGCTCCTCCCCCGTTCTTTGTTTCTGCTTTCCCTCCATGTCTTCTCCTGCTTTTCTCTGTATATCTCTCGACATTATTCTTTGTCGCATCTTTATTGCCTAAGAAAGTATTACCGGCCGGTGCCACGGCTCACTAGGCTAATCCTTCGCCTTGCGGCGCCAGCACACCGGGTTCTAGTCCTGGTCAGGGCACCGGTTCTGTCCAGGTTGCTCCTCTTCCAAGCCAGCTCTCTGCTGTGGCCCGGAAGTGCAGTGGAGGACGGCCCAAGTGCTTGGGCCCTGCACCCCATGGGAGACCAGGAGAAGCACCTGGCTCCTGCCTTCGGATCAGCGCAGTGTGCCGGCCATGGCGGCCATTGGAGGGTGAACCAATGGCAAAGGAAGACCTTTGTCTCTCTCTCTCACTGTCCACTCTGCCTGTCAAAAAAATAAAAATAAAAAAAAAGTATTACCAAGTGGGGAAAGCACTACTCAAAAATATATCAGATCCGCTATAGAGGAAATAGAAAACCACATAGGAAAAACATGAATGAATGAATTGAAAGAAACAGCTAAGGGAGTCTATGTGATCACTTTTCTATAGGTAAATAGTAAAGATTTATTTATTTATGTGAAAGGCAGAGGCAGAGAGAGAGAGATCCTCCAGCTGCTGGTTCACTCCTTAAATGCTCTCAGTGGCCAGAGCTGAACTGATACAAAGCCAAGAGCCAGGAGCTCCTTCTGGGTCTCCCATGTGGGTGCAGGGGACCAAGGATTTGGGCCACCCTTTGCTGCTTTCCTAAGAGCATTAGCAGGGAGCTGGATCAGAAGTGGAGCAGCAAAGACTCGAACCGGTGCCTATAAGGGATGCCAACACTACAGATGGTGGCTTTACCCACTACACCACAGTGCTGGTCCCTAAATATTAACTTATTTTTAAAATTTAAGGCATCAACTAAAAGCTTCATCTACACCAGACTAAAATCCGCACTGTAGTTAGAACACAGGCCCACACCATGTAAATATCATCTCTCCACCATTACAACAAGATTAAAAAAAAATGCCATGAAAACTGGCTAGGATAAAAAGTTACAGAACCCACCTACAAGAAATACACTGGACTTTTTCAGTGCAAATGAACTGCAAATTAGGGAAGGGGCTTTTAGATCGATTTTCTCCTGTTAATTCATAGATTTCAAAGCAAGTGGGCCAGAAGATCTTAAGGACAGCTTTTTCTCCATGAGTTGACGAGGAAATGCTGAAGGACTGCATAACAAGTACTGGGGTCATCCTTTGGGGAAAAAAAAATAGTGCTATTTTTCTACTTTGTTAGATGGCAAAAAGTCTTTCATTTGCTGTGGGGGAAGTTAGTCTTCTTCCTGGATGTCTCTGTGTGTTTACAGAACATACTTACAAGTCCCTAGCAAGCCCCACATGTGCTGTGACAGGTCCCAGCAAAAGTCACATCAGAATTGTTACCACAAGTGTTTCTTCGCTTCATCTATTATTTTTAATGTAAGCGAGGTACCCTATTAATAAATAAACTCCAGGAAATAAAATATATTAGTCTTCTACTGCATATAATGCAATAATGTTTGGAGGAGGTCAGACTCATGTTTCTAAATATAAGACGTGGGTTCAGTCAAAATAACTCTTGAGTCTCTTGGAGAGGCCTTATTGAATACTAGGGCACTGTCTCTCAGTAACTCAAATTCTTCCAGTCTAAGCTTCAGTGTTGGAATAAAACCCCACTTCTGTGAGGAAGCATTGGGAACATTGGGTGACCTAGTTTTTCTGAATTTAGAAGGTGTTTTATGTGAAATAAATGGTAAAATGATGAAATCATATTCAATATGTAAGAGATGCTCACAAAATAAAAGAGAAAGTTATTACAGACTGATACCATTTTGAAAAACAACAAATTTATGATTGCTAGAAATAAATTTAAATAAGAAAATATGAAACTTGATAAAGGTAAAACTATGTAACACACAAACATGTACTTCATTGAAGAAATGACATTATTTTTATAGATGGGAAAATGTCCTGTGTTAAAGATATCATGTTCCAAAAGCCCAGAACCAGGTGGATTCACTGCTGAGTTCTACCAGACATTTAGAGAAGAACTAACTCCAATTCTTCTCAAACTATTCAGAACAATCAAAAAAGAAGGAATCCTCCCAAATTCTTTCTATGAAGCCAGCATCACCTTAATTCCTAAGCTGGAAAAAGATGCAGCATTGAAAGAAAATTACAGACCAATATCCCTGATGAACGTAGATGCAAAAATCGTCAATAAAATTCTGGCCAATAGAATGCAACAACACATCAGAAAGATTATCCACCCAGACCAAGTGGGATTTATTCCTGGTATGCAGGGATGGTTCAACGTTCGCAAAACAATCAACGTGATACACCACATTAACAGACTGCAGAAGAAAAAATATATGATTTTCTCAATAGATGCAGAGAAAGCATTTGATAAAATACAACACCCTTTCATGATGAAAACTCTAAGCAAACTGGGTATGGAAGTAACATTCCTCAATACAATCAAAGCAATTTATGAAAAACCCACGGCCAACATCCTATTGAATGGGGAAAAGTTGGAAGCATTTCCGCTGAGATCTGGTACCAGACAGGGATGCCCACTCTCACCCCTGCTATTCAATATAGTTCTGGAAGTTTTAGCCAGAGCTATTAGACAAGAAAAAGAAATTAAAGGGATACAAATTGGGAAGGAAGAACTCAAACTATCCCTCTTTGCAGATAATATGATTCTGTATTTAGGGGACCCAAAGAACTCTACTAAGAGACTATTGGAACTCATCGAAGAGTTTGGCAAAGTAGCAGGTTATAAAATCAATGCACAAAAATCAACAGCCTTTATATACACAGGCAATGCCTTGGCTGAGGAAGAACTAAGATCAATCCCATTCACAATAGCTACAAAAACAATCAAATACCTTGGAATAAACTTAACCAAGGACGTTAAATATCTCTACGATGAAAACTACAAAACCTTAAAGAAAGAAATAGAAGAGGATACCAAAAAATGGAGAAATCTTCCATGCTCATGGATTGGAAGAATCAATATCATCAAAATGTCTATTCTCCCAAAAGCAATTTACAGATTCAATGCAATACCAATCAAGCTACCGAAGACATTCTTCTCAGATCTGGAAAAAATGATGCTGAAATTCATATGGAGACACAGGAGACCTCAAATGGCGAAAGCAATCTTGTACAACAAAAACAAAGCCGGAGGCATCACAATACCAGATTTCAGGACATACTACAGGGCAGTTGTTATCAAAACAGCATGGTACTGGTACAGAAACAGATGGATAGACCAATGGAACAGAATAGAAACACCAGAAATCAATCCAAACATCTACAGCCAACTTATATTTGATCAAAGATCCAAAACCAATCCCTGGAATAAGGATAGTCTATTCAATAAATGGTGCTGGGAAAATTGGATTTCCACATGCAGAAGCATGAAGCAAGACCCCTACCTTTCACCTTACACAAAAATTCACTCAACGTGGATTAAAGACTTAAATTTATGACCCGACACCATCAAATGATTAGAGAGCATTGGAGAAACCCTGCAAGATATAGGCACAGGCAAAGACTTCCTGGAAAATACTCCAACAGCACAGGCAGTCAAAGACAAAATTAACTATTGGGATTGCATCAAATTGAGAAGTTTCTGTACTTCAAAAGAAACAGTCAGGAAAGTGAATAGGCAACTGACAGAATGGGAAAAAATATTTGCAAACTATGCTACAGATAAAGGGTTGATAACCAGAATCTACAAAGAAATCGAGAAAATCCACAACAACAGAACAAACAACCCACTGAAGAGATGGGCCAAGGACCTCAATAGACATTTTCCCAAAGAGGAAATCCAAATGGCCAACAGACACATGAAAAAATGTTCAAGATCACTAGCAATCAGGGAAATGCACATCAAAACCACAATGAGGTTTTACCTCACCCCGGTTAGAATGGCTCACATTCAGAAATCTACCAACAATAGATGCTGGAGAGGATGTGGGGAAAAGGGACACTAACCCACTGTTGGTGGGAATGCAAACTGGTTAAGCCACTATGGAAGTCAGTCTGGAGATTCCTCAGAAACCTGAACATAACCCTACCATACAACCCAGCCATCCCACTCCTTGGAATTTACCCAAAGGAAATTTATTTGGCAAACAAAAAAGCCATCTGCACATTAATGTTTATTGCAGCTCAATTCACAATAGCTAAGACCTGGAACCAACCCAAATGCCCATCAACAGTAGACTGGATAAAGAAATTATGGGACATATACTCTATAGAATACTATACAGCAGTGAAAATCAGTGAAACCCGGTCATTTGAAACAAGATGGAGGAATCTGGAAAACATCATGCTGAGTGAATTAAGCCAGTCCCAAAGAGACAAATATCATTTGTTTTCCCTGATTGGTGACAACTACCTGAGCACCAAAGGGGAAACCTGTGGAAATGAAATGAACACTATGACAAACAGTGACCTGATCAGCTCTTGTCCTGATTGTTGATGTACAATGTAATACTTTATCCTTTTTAGTAATTTTTTGTTCTAGTACTAGTGGTTGAACTCTGTAATTAACACACAATTATTCTTAGGTGTTTAAATTTTAACTGAAAAGTGATCCCTGTTAAATATAAGAGTGGGAAAAAGAGAGGGAGGAAAGGTACAATTTAGGACATGCTCAATCAGACTTGCCCCAAATGGTGGAGTTAAAAACGTGCCAAGGGATTCCAATACAATCCCATCAAAGTGGCATGCACCCATGCCATCTCACTAGTCCAAGTGATCAATTTAAGTTCACAATTGATCACACTGATAGGTCTAAGAGTCAAAGGGATCACACAAATAAGACTTGTGTCTGCTAATACTGATAGAATCAAAAAGGGAAAAAATGACCCAACATGGAAAGCGGGATACACAGCAGACTTATAGAATGGCAGATGTCCTAAACAGCACTCTGGCCTCAGAATCAGCCCTTAAGGCATTCGGATCTGGCTCAAGAGCCCATAAGAGTATTTTAGGCATGGAAAGCCAAGACACTCTGGAAAAAAAAAAAAAAAAAAAAAACCGAAATTAAAGATCTCTGTGAGTGAGATCCCAGTGGAAAGAACGGGCCATCAAAGAAGGAGGTACCTTTCTCTGAAGGGAGGAGAGAACTTCCACTTTGACTATGACCCTGTCTGAATAAGATCGAAGTCGGCAAACTCAAAAGGCTTCCATAGCCTTGGCAACTCATGACTAGAGCCTAGGGAGGTTACTGACACCATAAACAAGAGTGTCAAATTGTTAAGTCAACAACAGGAGTCATTGTGTACTTATGTATCATGTGGGATCTGTCCTTAATGTGTTGTCCAATGTGAAGTAATGCTATAACTAGTACTAAAACAGTATTTTTACACTTTGTGTTTCCGTGTGGGTGCACACTGATGAAATCTTTACTTGGTATATACTGAATCGATCTTCGGTATATAAAGATAATTGAAAATGAAAAAAAAAAACCTGGTGTTAAATTGGAAATTGCATAGAAAATTAATCAATTTTTAAAAAATATCATGTAGGATCTCTGTCCTTAATGTGCTGTACATTGTTATTTAATGCTATAAGTAGTACTCCAACAGTATTTTTCACTTTGTGTTGCTATGTGGGGGCAAACTGTTGAAATCTTTACTTAATATATACTAAGCTGATCTTCTGTATATAAAGAGAATTGAAAATGAATCTTGAAGTGAATGGAAGGGGAGAGGGAGAGGGAAAGGTGAGGGTTGCAGGTGGGAGGGAAGTTATGGGGGGGGGGAAGCCATTGTAATCCATAAGCTGTACTTTGGAAATTTATATTCATTAAATAAAAGTTAAAAAAATAAGATATCATGTTCCAAACCTAGGTCCAACAAGTATTTGCAGAAGTTAACAGACTGCTATGATAATCTATATGAAAGTATTAATGTCCTCAATAACTAAGAATATATTGAAACCAAGGAAGGCGGATTTGGTTTCCACATACAAACTTGTTACCAAGTATGACTGTTGCCATTGTGTTCCATAAAAACAGAAGAGAAAGGAAAAACTCATTGATCCACAGTGTAGGTCGTGCCGAAGCAGCCATGAGGACATGACGTCATGGGACAGATAGGCAGGTGGGCTGACGCTGGGATAGATGGGCAGGTGGGCTGACGTTTCTTTTCTTTCAGACCTTGGGAAGCATCGTGCTGCTACACTCTTCTCATAATTTCAGATGAGAAATCTGCTGTTGTCCACATCACCAGTCCCTTCTGGGCAAGGCACATAGTTTTTTCTCTTTGCATTAATGCAGCTTAAATGAATAAGCAAATTAGAGCAATATATCACTTTGAATAGCACTCAAAAGCACAGTGTTGATGTGAAATGAAACCCAGAAGTGGAAAAATATACACATTCTGATAGAATTTGCATGCTTTTGAAACACTAAACTATATTGAAAGCGTGTGTGCACATATGTGTCTAGGAATTATTAAAATTGCCTAGAAGTTTTCACACACAATTTGGTATAGTGGCTGCCTCTCCAAATAGGAGAGAGAAAAGGGGATGGACAAAGAGAGTGGCACAAAATAGCAATCTTGTCTACAGTGTTCTGCTTCTTTTCCACGTCATACTGCAGAAAACCCAGTAATTCTTTTATTTTGAGAAGAATATTTTTATTATAAATACACAGCTGAATTTATTCTCTTGAGTTTTTTAGACACCTTTTTTGTATTATCTGAAAAAATAGAAGTTGCTATTTGGGAGAACTGTGATTTCTTTTTAGAAAAAAAAATTATTGTTTATCTATTTAATTGAAAGACAGAGTTACAGAGAGAGGGAGAGAGAGAGAGCCTGGACAAAGTAAGAGAGAGAGAGAGAGAGAGAGAGAGAGAGAGAGAGAGAGAGAGAGATCAGTCTATCAATCTCCCATCCACTAATTCAATCCCTAAGTGGCTGCAATGGCCAGGCTGAGCCACACCCAAGGCAGGAGCATGGAACTCCACCTGGGTCTCCCACATAGCTGGCAGGGGTTCACTCACTTAGGTCATCTTCTGCTACCTTCTGAAGTGCATTAGCAGGGACCTGGATCAGAAGTGGAGCGGCCAGGACTCAAACCAGCGCTCACGTGGGATGCCAGTGTGTCACAGATGGTGCCTTACCCCACTGTGCCACCATGCTGAGCCCAGTACTGTCATCTCAAACTCCTATGCTAATCATAATTTTGATGCTATAATTAAAATATTAAGTGTGGTACTACTTGTGAAATATGTTCTGGAGAGCCTGGTGATGTTCAGGGTGCACATTTGGGTAAATTTGGGGGCCAGCAAAGCAGGAGTTGCGCGTTGGAGCTAGTTACAGATCCTCCTGTGACCAGAACACTGACATTCTGATGGAGAGCTGCAGTTGGGATTGGCTCCCTCTCAGCTGTAATTCTGTCCTTAGGTGTTTGTAGAAGGTGTGTTTAGAATTAAGAGCGAAGCTCTTATGATAGTAAGCAATGCGTCCCCTCACTATAAATCACAGAATTGACCTCTGAATCTGTTATTTCTCCACATAAACTATAGTAGGTGGTATTCTTTAAAAGTTATATTCTGTGGCACAGTAAATTACAGGGTTCCTAAAACTACTCGCCATCGTAATTTTTAAAAACATAAAACTCTCTTCACTAATGCAACTGTACTTACCCAAAGTTAAGATGTTATATATTTAGGTGTTGAAAAATTTATATAGATGCTCCTGTGCCAGACTCCATCATTCTCAGACCTGGGCTAAGGTGTTGACATTTTGATTTAGGCAGGTACGAATTTCCTTTTATTGGATATTTCTAATAAAGTTTAAAAAATTCCTCTTGGAAGGGAAAGTTTCATTCGCGAGGTTCCTAACAGCTGTAAATCTCAGCTCCGTTTTCCTTGTAAATCTCCCATGCATATGAAATCTCATTTGTCAGGTGCACAGGCTGTGCCGCTCTGCCCACGTCTGCTGAGCTGGCTGGGTGGACACTTCTGTCTGCTGACCTGCTCTGCTCGCGGAATGCCAGATACCTACCAGCTCCGGGCTCAGGTTTTGCTTTTCCGGTTTTCAGAGCTCGAGAAAGATGGAAAGGGAGGAAGAGTAAGGAGGAAGCTTTTCCTACAGGAATGAAAAATGACCACGAACAGTTGAGAAACACGTGTGTCTAACACTTGTCTGTGCCTCTGGGAAAAAGGAGGCGCGCTGGTAAGCACTCTAGAAATGCGGCCGTCGTGTGTTCGCGGCCGCTCTCTCAGTTGCATGCTGTTATCCTTCCCAGAGACTTGGCCCAGGTCACACAGCTCATCAGCTGCAGAGCTGAGCTGGGCCCACAGGGCATCCCAGCTCCAGAGTCTGCATCTCTGGTTCCCGTGCCGTATGGCCACCCTGGATAAACACAGAGTTGTGAAAACATGGCTCTTTTTAAAAAAACTTTTATTTAATAAATATAAATTTCCAAAGTACAGTTTATGGATTACAATGGCTTTTTCCCCCCATAACTTCCCTCCCACCCACAACCCTCCCATCTCCCACTCCCTCTCCCATTCCATTTGCATCAAGATTCATTTTCAATTATCTTTATATACAGAAGATCAATTTAGTATCTATTAAGTAAAGATTTCAACAGTTTGCACCCACTCTGAAACACAAAGTGTAAAATACTGTTTGAGTACTAAAAATGGCTCTTAAGACACAAGAGTTTGATGTGTTTATCATGTGAATTTTTGTTAGTTAAAAGACTTTGAAATATTCGGGGAGGGTGTTGTTTTTCTTCAACAGATTTGCTATTTCTTCTCATTTCCTGCCTCAGTAAGTGTGAGCTACTGTTAACAAAGGCCAGAAAGCTTCACCCAGCCTAGACTCCTTTCTGTATCTTGTCTCTAACCAGTGGCCCATCCTTGTTGGTTTGTTTATGCTAATGATTGATGCAAACAGCCATCACCTTTTGAGCAGTTAGAAGTGTGGTCATTGTGTGGTGTGGCCCCATCTCTGCTTCCAACACAGCTCCCTCAAATGTGCCTGGGAGGCAGCAGATAATGGCCCAAGTTCTTGGGACTCTGCCACCCACGTGGGAAAACTGGATGAAGTTCCTGGCCCCTGACTTCAGTGTGGTCCGTCCCCGGCTACCATAGGCATGTGGGGACTGGACTAGCAGATGGGAGAGATCTGTCTTGTGCTCGCTCCCTCTCTGTCTCTCTTCCTCTCTCTGTCACTCTCCCTTTCCAGTATATAACCCGAGAATCTTTAAACTGTGCCAATTCCTTGATCTGTGTTCCATCTTTTTCCATGAGCAGACATTAGGTAGTGTCATTATCCTACCTCAGGTTCATAAATGTTCACTGATTTGCTTGGACCACACGACTGAGGGGTGGCCAAGCAGGGGGCTATATCCACATTAAGAGCCCATGTTCTGTGAACTACAACATATTGTGCTAAGTCTTAAATATGTCTCCAATGTAACCCCTATTTGCATTCTAGGACCCCTCCCCTCGGTCATAATCTCATTATCCATTCTCTGTGGATATGAAGCCCTCCGGGCAAGCTTTTCTGTTTTCAGTGTTGGCAAAATCCTCTTATTCCCAACCATTCCTATCCTGCTGGCAAAGGGCACATTTGATCATGCCACACTCAGATGAAAAATTGCCCCTGTTTTCTGCAGGATAAATGCTGCTTCCTGTATTCCTGAGGCCCTTCAAACATCCGCCCACATCTCCAGCTTCCTCTCGCCCCCCAACGCTCTCAACCCGAGCTCCAGGGTAACTGAACTATGGGAAGGTCTCAGAATGCATAGGTGCTGTTCCATCCCCTCTCTTGTGACTGCACTTCCCTGTTTGTCTTAATCAAACTCCAAACACAGTCCAGGCACCATCGTTTCAGGCAGTCTTTCCCACGCCCATCTTTCCCTCATCTCACTTTGAATTACGCATGTATAGAGATGGCTGATTTTACACCTCTTCATATATATATGTATCTCACACGCAGTATGAGGACTTCCAGGATAGAATTTTGCTTTATTTTAATTTTTCTTATTTATTTATTTTATTTGAAAAGCAATGAGAGAGAGATCGATCTCCCATCTGTGGGTTCATTTCCCAAATGCCCACAACAACCAGGGCTGGGCCAGGCTGAAACCAGGAGCCTGGAACTCGGTGTAGGTCTGCCATGTAGGGGGAGGGACCCAAGTACTGGAGGTGTCACCTGCTGCCACTCAGCATGTGCGTTAGCAAGAATCTAGGCTAGGCAGTGGAGTCAGTACTCAAACCCAGGCACTCCCGGGCAGGATGTGGTTTCCCAGTTGGTTTTCCAACTGTTATGCCAGAAGCCCAACCCCGGATTCAGTGTTAAAGAAGACCATGAGATCATTAATGCCTCAGGTTTTAAGGAGTGAACAGACAGCTGCTTTTCCAAAAGAGTTTACGTCAGTGTCTCACCGATGAAAAGTGTCTTACTCTTAAAATTTCAACTTGATAGGGCTGGTGCTGTGGCATAGCAGGTAAAGCTGCCACCTGCAATGCTGGCAGCCCATATGTGTGCCAGTTCAAGACCCAGCTGCTCCACTTCCAGTCTAGCTCTTTGCTATGGCCTGAGAAAGCAGACAATGACCCATATCCTTAGACCCCTGCACTCACTTGCGAGACCCTGAAGGGGCTCCTGGCTCCGGATCAGTGCAGCTCTGGCCATTGTGGCCATCTGGGGAGTGAACCAGTGGATGGCAGATCTCTCTCTCTTTCTCTCTCCCCCCCACCTCTCTGTAACTCTTTCAAATGAATGAATAAATCTTTAAAAATATTTCCACTTGATTCCATGTGGCTAAGCTGGTTAACATGGCCTGCAAGTGAACCCTACCAGGAAGGAATGCGCATGGTTGCTTGGTTCATTTTGAAAATGCGTTCTTTTTAAATAATAAAATTATGCATCAGAATGCTGAATGGAATACTTTAGAATCATGAGTGTGGGTGAATAATGATATTTATCCTGTATAAGGAAACATATATGTGGTTGCTGAAAAGAAAATTGTATTGTGTTAGTCTGAATGTCCAATGCATAAGATCAGGTTAACCTGGTGCTTGTATTCTAGCTTCTTGAATGCTCCAGACAGAGGAGGAGAGACAGCACATCACTGGCACATTGTGACATGGGGCAGATGAGAGCTCTGTCCAGACAGCTGTTGAGCAACATGCACTCAGCACGGTGGGCAGCGGGACCAGGGAGGAGAGTTGCTAAGAAGCTCAAGGGCCCATGGACTGACCCTCAAGTCTTGACCTTGTCTTGTAAGTACTATAATCCCACTGGGGTGTTTGGAGCCAGCCAGTGGTGAGTGGATTAGCAACCTGGGTTATAGGAGACTTCCAGGGTGGAGTTACTGCAGGCAAAACTGACGGTGGGAAGACAGGATTAGTGCTACTTGGGTAGGACTTGAGATGAAGCAGGTAATAGTCAGAGATGTGGGATGAAGAGCATGAAGGTGAAATACTTTGATCGGGGGGTAGATATTGATGATTGTATTAGTTGCTTATTTCTGCTGTAACGAATTGCAAAAAGTGTGGTAGTGAGGTATCCTTCAGTTGTGGAGACCAGAAGTCTGATATCAGCTTTGCTGACCTCAAATCTAAGTGAGTGTAGGACCGTGTTCCCTTGGGAGCCTCCAGGGGAGAACGTTTTCCTACATTTCCCAGATTCTGGAGGTCACCAGTGTCCCTGGGCTGGGGGTCCTTGCTCCGTCGTCACAGCTAGCAACGTGGCATCCTCAGAGCCATGTATCCCTGACTTTTGGTTGATGACCATGCCTTCCTTTTATAGGGACCCTTTGGTCACAGTGGGCCCATGTGGGTTGTCCAGGGTAACCTTGCCACCTCATGATCCTTAACCTAATTGTATCTCAAGTCCTCTTGCTGCTAAAGCTTTCATAGTCACAGGTGCCCAGGATTGGGATGCAACATCTGGCAGGGTCATTATCTAGTCTGCTACAATGGTGAATGAAAAGTTGAGTAGTCAACTGACATTCAGGTATTTGTCTTGGAAGTCTAGACAGTGATGCTATCTACTGATTCCAGGAACAAAAAGTAAGAAGCTTGAAGGGTGGAGAGCAGGGAGGGAGAGGGGGAGTTAATTTGTCAGCATTTTGGATCGGAGCAAACTCAGCGTGGGTTATGATGTAGTTAATCAGTAGAAAGGTGTCCCTATGTAGTGAAAGCTTAGCAGGGACGATTTGGCAAGATGTATTGATTTCAGAGTCAATATTTCAATGAATGGTGGGAATTACACTTCAGGCCATGTAGAAATAGCTGGTTCTGAATTCACTCTCCTCCTGTAAACAGCTATAAAACTTGACAAATATATAAGGCAACGCTTTTCATGAACAGGGCAACAGGCATCACAAATTCTAATTTCTGGATGTTGGAGATCCTTCACAGTAATATCTGCCGTCGCCTCAGCTTCTTCGCTTGGGGACAGCTTCCTGACCAACTGCTCGGAGCTCCAACAAGGAGAGCGTGGAATTAAGAGGCAGAGATCGGCATTCAGGGGAGGGAAGGAACGAGGTCCCAGAAGTCTGTGCAAGGGGTTTCCTGCAGTCGTTGACTGGAGCTTGACTGCACGGTGCAGAGGGAGATGGGGAGCAGTTGGCCAGGGAACAGGTACCTTAGAGGGAAGAGCAGAACAGAGGCACAGCTGGTGCTGAGACTTAGGAGGGCTGGTCCACCCAAAGAGGGGAGACGCCCCTTAACCTCTGTGTACTCACTGAAGCAGCAGAACATCCCACAGTGGGAGAAGGAGATACCCCACACACAGGGTCAGCATGCTTATTCACAAAAAGGTGAGACGGTTCAAGGGACTCTGTTATCATTCTGTCTCTGCAGATCAAAAGTAGCCACAGATAATAACAAAGAAGTGAGGTTTGGTTTCAGGAGAACTTTGTTTACAAAATCCAATGGTAGGCCGCATTTGGCGTATCTGGCGTCATTTTGCCATCACAGTGTTGGAGTGGGGTCCAGCATGAGAGCCTCTAGCTCCTCCACCCCGGCTGCCCAGAAGACCCACTTCAAGTCCTGAAGGACCAAGGATTGGAGGCTATTGCCTTCCAGATTCAAGGACCACAAACCTGCCTATCCAAGCCTAAAACCAAGGCTAACTGAATTCCAGCTTATCAACTTTTACATGAGCTAAGTAGGGAAATACAGATCATCATTCTTCAGATGAAGAGAACAGAGTCCTGATCTTTGAAGTTATTCACTCAGGTGTTCATTATACAATTAAGAATTTAGTGGATATACAAGCTGAGGGAAATGCACTGTATCCAAAAGAAAATACAGCTAACATACAGTCACCTTGTGATCCTGGGTGTCAGGTGTAATGGAATATTTTCATGGTCAGGGACTTACGGGAGACTTCATGGGTGTTAAAACATGAACATAAAGAAACCCTCGGCAGAAAAATTGAATAACGAAAGAATGGGAATGGAAATGACAGTTCTAAAAATGAACTTATGGTAACTGAAACAAATGAAAAACATCACTTACCAGTACCTTGGCGACTGCAGAATAAAACCTTACTCACATTCGCTCTGAAGAACTCAAAATAAACTTTGAAGAGAAGTAAATGAAGCATGAGGAACGATGGTACAGTATCAAGTACTCCATCATTCATGGAATTACACGCCGCCAAAAGAAGAATGAGAATATAACAGAACAGATACTGAAAAAAAAAATAGGCAGATTCTTCCCAATTTAATAAAATGAATGAACTTTGAGACCCAAGAAAGCCAGTGAAATCCAAGCAAGATAAAAATGAAAACTGTGTCTAGGTTCATCATAGCCAAATTTCTAAATATTACAGAGAGAGAGAGAGAGAGAGAATCTCAAAGCAGCAAAAGCAGTCCTGGCCAGGCAAGAAGGAGATGCATTTGCCTAGGAGGAGAATGAGTGTGTGAGTGGTGGGAGATGTCATGGGACAGTGACAAAGATACAAAGAAAAGGAGTCACTTTGAAGTGGTTGGGGAGCAGCTACCTGTCAGGCCAGAATTCTGCAGCCATCAACTATAGACTTCAAAACAAGTAACGAAATAAACATGTGCTTAGATAGGTAAAAGTTGAGAGAATTACTTTCCAATGGACCTGGAAGCCAGGAAATGTTGAGATGGGCTTTAGAATGAAGGGAAATGACCTACTTGCCCTATTGCAAAACCACAGCCAATAAATGCAAAATACATGATCCATCCAGTGCCCATGCAGCCTGCACGGCATGTACGGTCTGATGGATGTAAGATACCTTGATCCTCCTGGCTGTTGCACCCATTTGCGAAGTGAATCTGTGGATGGAAGATTTCTCTCTATCTCTGTCTCTCCCTCTCTCTCTGTAACTCTGACTTTCAAAACAAATCAATCGATCTTAAAAAACAAATGAAAAAGAAGCTATGTCCCATATTAGAGTACCTGCCTGCTGCAGCTCCTCACTCCAAACTTCTGCTAATGAGAACCCTGGGAAGCAGTGAAGATGGCTCAAGTAGTAGACTTTGTGCCTTCACAAGGGAGACCCAGAACATGTTCCCAGCTCCAGGCTTTGCCCTGACCCAGCCTCAGCCAATTGTAGGCATTTGAGGAATGAATCATCAAATGGGAGTCTCTCTCTCTGTCTGTCTGTCTGTCTGTCTCTCTCTCTCTCCTGCTTGCTCCATCCCTCTCCCACCCTCTCTCTTTACCTCTTAACTAAATAAATAGGAATTTTAAAATTTACACTTTAAAGTAAATAAGAATGACCACACAACCTATGAACATATGTGTGTTCAATCTAAAGTACTGGTTAGACATTTTAAATGAATATGAATGAAGAAAAATGTGCTAGATGAATACAATCTGTAATTCATACAGTAGTGTGTTAGCTAGTAATGGGAACTGAGAGCCGGTAACAAAAGCAGAGAAAGAGGAGGTGGTGAGAGGTGCGTGTTATAATTTAAAATCACGTATTCAGGAAAGGCCTTGAGAAGGATTAAACATCTGAGTGCAGTGAAGAAGCAAGTATATGAATCTCAACAGTGCATAAGGAGGAAAAGGAAAAATTTATCATCCCTGATCTGTGTCCACACCAAAGGCAATGAAACAAATGACGCAAACACACAAGCACACAAGGATAAAAGCAAAATCCACAAAATATAAAACAAATCAATAGACATGTTAAAAAACCTAAAACGTGGTTGTTAGAAAATATAAATGAGATTAATAAAGCCCTTAGCAAGACTTACATAAATAAGAAAAACAAATGAAGGTAAAACAAAAACGACGCATATCAAGATTTGACTGGGTTCTCTACAGATCCTATGGGCATGGAAATTAAACAATGAAATATTATGAAGCAATGCCACTAATATTCTTCTATCTGTACATTTTTAAAAGATTTATTTATTTATTTGGAAGTCCGAGTTACATAGAGAAGGAGAGGCAGAGAAAGAGAGAGAGAGAGAGAAAGAGAGAGAGAGAGAGAGAAAGAGAGAAGGGGTCTTCCACCCACTGGTTCACTCCCCAGTTGGCCACAATGGCCAGAGCTGTGCTGGTCCAAAGCCAGGAGCCAGGCGCCTCCTCCGGGTCTCCCACACAGGTGCAGGGGCCCAAAGGCATGGGCCATCTTGAACCGTTTTCCCAGGCTACAGCCGAGAGCTGGATGGGAAGTGGAGCAGCCGGGACTTGATCTTGCACCCAAATGGGATGCCAGCACTGCAGGTGGCGGCTTCCCCTGCTGCGCCACAGCGCCGGCCTCCAGGGTCTGTACATTTTGTGGTGACAAAATGCATGAGGTCTTAGATCAGCCAAAGTAGACTTTGCTTACTTAGGAAGCATGTTACCATAGGTTCCTTATAGCCAGTTGCACACGCAGCAATGTGCTGAGGGCAACTGTCCCCTGTATGTGGGGCGTCTGTCACACAAGACGAGGATTCAAACATGAATCTGGAGCTGGCTTGGGTTTTCTGGTGACCTTTGCCCGAAATGTTAAACAAATCAGGGAGCAAGAAAAAGGCCCTGAGTTCATTACACTTTGAAGGTAAACAGATGGCTCCAGGGGAGATAGACCTACCAAAGGCTCCCAGGCTGTCCCATTGATCAGTCACTGGGGAAGTGTGTTTGCGCGTCATTCAGCTTTTGAGCCAGATTGACAGCAGCATTTGCCTGGAGAGCCCCGATCCCACCAATGCATGCAACGATGATTGGTTTCCCAACAAGTTTATGTCAGTACAGTGGCTGGGAGAGTTGAAACTGACCAATTTTTTTTTTTTTTGAAAACTACAACTTAAAATTGATACACACAGAAGACAGAAGTCTGAATTGACCTGTACTTAAAAATCAATGCATAGTCATGACCATCTCTCAAAGATAACAACTAGAGAGTGAAGAGGAAAGTTCTATCACCATTGAAGGGGGAAAAATGCCAACTTAACTTAAGCTGAGAACCTAAAGGAAGAGAAAAGTTTGCAATGTAGTTACTGAAGCTAGTATAACGTCATACCAAAACCAGATAAAAATGATTTTAAAAATCAGTAGGATAGTATCCATTATGTATATAGAAGAGGAATTTAAAAAGTTAGTAGAAAATGGAGTTAAAATGTATATTTATGTTGGTGCAAAATGGTTTTGGAACCCATGCATATAAGGGGTTTTCAAAAACGTTTGTGGAAATGTGTGTCATTAAAAAACTATACACAGATTTCAAAACAGTTTTGCACCAGTGTAAATTTATTTTAAATCTGCTTTTCTACAAACTTAAAAAATGTTATTTATTTGAGAAGCAGTCAGAGAGGAGGAGAGAGAGAGACAGAGAGAGAAAGAGCAAGATGACGAACGAGAGCCGCCATTGGCCAGTTCAGTCCCCAGATGCCTGCAGTGGTCTAGGGGTAAAACCAGGAGCCAGGAGCTCAATCCAGGTCTCGCATGTGAGTGGCAGGAACCCAGGTAACTGAATCTTCACCATTGCCTCCTGCGAAGCCAGAGGCAGGAGCCAGAGCTGTGTATTGAGCTCAGGTACTCTGATGTGGGACCTGAGTGTCCTAACCTCCAGCCCAATCATCAGTCTCTCCACAAACTTTTTGAAATACCTTATAGCAGTAAAAATCCTCCTCAAAATACTAGCAGATTTAAAGTGCACTGTATGAAGGGGAAAAAAAAAAGCTGGTTCATGACTAGATTAGCGTTTATCCTCAATGCAATTCTTAAATCAGTCAGTGAAATTCATGTTAACAAAATAAATGTAAGCGATACATCATGTTATCATTTCATTCAATACAGAAAAAAATCATCTGACAAAATTCATACCCATTCATGACAAAAGGACTTAACAAATCAGGCATTAAAGGGAACGATCTAAGTTGATCAAAGACGCGTGGAAACCCGCGTCCGGAATCACAATTAATGGTGAAATCTTGAGAACATTCTTCCCCATGCTGGGAATGTGGGTGCCCACAGTTACATTTCTATTCAATAATATTCTTCCATTAATGTTTTGAAACTTATTATCCAAATAACTTTAACATCTCAATTATTGCTTCCGAATCAACACAGTTCCCTCTTCTAGCTGTAACAGTGTACTACAAATGCAAAGGTATGAAACGCTACAAATGTGTTCTCTTGGATTTGGGAGTTGCTAGTTTGAAAATGTAGCAGAGAGGTGTTCCTTCCAGTGGCTCCAGGGGCTTCCTTGCCTTTTCCCAGCTGCTCCTGGGCAGCAGCGAGTCTTGGCTCCTGGTCTTTGACCCCAGTCTCTAATTCCATCTCAGGCATCTTTTCCCACAGAGAGGAACCTCACTGAAAACCCTAGGTCTACGTAATTCAGGGTGCTCTGTTGTTCCCATGGCAGCTTCTTCAGTGCAGCGTGTCTTGCCCTGTGTGGGGTGATGTTTCCACAGCTTCCAGGAGTTGGAGTGGGACTCTCCTAGGGAGGGGGCTATTCAATCAAACAGCATATGTGAAAAGCTGGCGTTCTAACATTGAAGACTGTGTCCTGAGGTTGAGAACCCGGCAGAGATGTCTACGCAGTGAGGTCGTCTCAGGGCCGGCGTCTTCCCTGGGTGCTCAGGATCTCAGCTGACACCTGCTGGGCTGCTCGTGACTGAGTTACCGAAGTCACACAGCATGTTTTCCACGTTCTACTGCTCATGCAAACTCTGGTTAAGTGGGGGGGAGGATTTGATTCTATCTCTCAGCGGGGGAGACTAGTAAAAAAGAATTGGTCATGTTTCATTGGTTACACGGCCCATCCTCCTCAAATCCTGGACAGATTCGGCACAGCAGAATCTTTTTCCCTTTTTGCAGAAATCGGAAAGTGTGTTCTAAAGCTCACAGTAGCAATGCAAGGAACCTAGAATAGCCCTAGCAGTTTTGAATAACAGGAACACATGTAGAAGCCGGCACTGTGGCACAGAGGGTAAAGCTGCTGTGTATGATCTCAGCATCCCACACTGAGCGAGCCAGTTCAAGTCCCAGCTGCTCCACTTCCCAACCAGCTTCCTGCAGATACTCTGGAAAGCAGCAGAAGGTGGCACAAGTCCCTGGGCCCCTGCCATCCTGTGGGAGACCTGGATAAAGTTCCAGGCTCCTGGTTTTAGACTGGCCTAGCCCCGGCCATTGTTGCCATTTGGGGGAGTGAACAAGTGAATGGGATCTCTCTCTCTCTCTCTCTCTCTCTCTCTCTCTCTCTCTCTCTGTGTGTGTGTGTGTGTGTGTGTGTCTGTCTTTCTATCTCTCCCTCTCTGTGTATAACTCTGCCTTCCAAATAAACAAATCTTTAAAAATCAATGTTTGGAGGATATCCGTTAATTTTTTTCGATCTTTATGAGATAGCTATAGTTCAGTATTACATGATATTTGTATAAAAAATGGAGTGAAGAGGCAGGCTCCTGCATGCATGCTCTGTTGATTTTCACGACAGTGAGCCTTATGGTGTAAGAAGATGGTATTACCAATGAATAGTGCTGTAACAACTAGAAATTTGTATGGAAAAATATGAGGCCTGACCTTATTTGAAAGCATATACGAAACAAATCTGAGTTTATCATGAGAATACATGCAAAACCACAGTCATAAAACTTGCAGAAGGGAGCAAAGAAAATAGCTTTGTGACCTTCAGGTGGATAAAGATTATTTGGTAGGATAAAACATGGCATGGGGCATAAAAGAAACAGTGTTTCCATCAAAATAAAAATGTATACTTTTCAAATATTTAAAAAAATTTTATTAATATAAATAGAACAGATTTATGTATTTTATGGGTACAATTCTAAGATAATCATACTTCCCTCCTCCCACCCTCAATCTGCCTCCTTCATTCCTTGCTGTCTTTTTTCTTTTCTTTTTTTTTTTTTGAAGTCCACTTTATGTGCATTCAGTGGTTAGTGTGGTGTAGAAAAGTTGTTAAGCATCTATTTTTTTTTTAACAGGCAGAGTTAGAGAAAGAGACAGAGAGAAAGGTTTTCCTTTTCCGTTGGTTCACCCCCCAAGTGGCTGCTAAGGCCGGTGCGTTGCGGCCCGCGTGCTGTGCCAGTCCGAAGCCAGGAGCCAGATGCTTCTCCTGGTCTCCCATGCGGGTGCAGGGCCCAAGCACTTGGGCCATCCTCCACTGCACTCCTGGGCCACAGCAGAGAGCTGGACTGGAAGAGGAGCAACCTGGACAGAATCTGGCGCCCCATCCGGAACTAGAACCCAGTGTGCCAGCACCACAGGCGGAGGATTAGCCTAGTGAGCCGCGGTGCCAGCCTCAAATAACATTTTTAAACCAATGAACTGGTAGGCCATATACAAGTGTGAAGATTCCATGCTAAATGTGTACCTAAAACAGTACCTGTGTCTAAAGTCCAACTCAGTAAGCAGATACAAAAAAATGCAGAGTGTTTGTATCAACAACAGATGACATCTGAATGGCCACTAATCACGTGAAAATATAAGATCAAGTTCATCTGGGCTCTTCAATGTAGAACTATAATGAGATGCTGCTTCTCACTAACTAGAATGGCAGAAATTAGAACGTATCTGTATCTGTGAGGCCGGCGATGAGGCACTGCAGCCTCACCCATCGCTGGAAGAGGTGTAAAATGCTGCAATCAATTTGGGGAACTCTTTGTTTACTTCTTTCAGACAAAAAGCTGCACAAACAGAGGAAAGAGAATGAGATGGGCAACAACCCAAAGGTAAATAGGTAGAAAAAAAGTGAAAGGCGCTGGCATCCCATGTGAGTACCGGTTCAAGTCCTGGCTGCTCCACTTCCGATCCAGCTCCCTGCTGATACGCCTGGGAACGTCCTTGGGCCCCTGCACCCATGTAGGAGACCTGGAAGAAGTTCCTGGCCCCTGGCTTCAACCCGGCCCAACACTAGCCTTGGCGGCCATTTGGGGAGCAAACCAGCAGATCAAAGATCTCTCTCTCTCTCTCTCTCTCTCTCTGTGTAACTCTGCCTTTCAAGTGAATAAATAAATCTTGAAAAAAAATGACAAAGAACAGAGATCAAAAAATCATGACAGAAAAGTGAAAATTGCCAAAATCTAAAGGTGGTGTTTTAGCACATTTTCACAAAATGATTAATTAATAAATCAATAGCAAAAACAGGTATTTAAAATGATCATTTCAGGATGAAAAGTAGGCCATCATTAACATCCTACAGATATTAAAATGATAGCGAGGGAGTATTATGACCAATTTTATGCCGACAACTTCAATAACTTAGATGAAATATAAATGCCGTTCTGTAGAACTGACGTAGGATGGAACAGACAGAAATATGAATGGTGTTTTATCAATAAAGGACACTGAATATTTTCTAAAAGCTTCCCATGTGGCCTAACCATGAATGTTCACAACCACTTACTTAAGAATTCTTCAGGCTGCAATGAGACCAGGTGCCCATGACCATGAAAGTGAATACAGAAATGTGTGAATACTTACGCAGCTGAACAGCACCGAGAGCTGAAAAGGCAGGACCTTGGATATGACATGGGCGACCAAATACAAGACAACACAAGGGATTGCCAATTCTGCTCTTCTGTGTGTGTGAAGTTCTGTGGGGGACAAAGCAGATCAGAGAGGAGTGACTCCCTGCAACCTGTGGGGCAGACAATGATTGGGGAGAGAGTGAGGGAAACTCCTGGGGTGGCAATGCTATTTAATGATCTGATAAGGAGCAGTGTCCACAGGAGTAGGACTATACATTTATCAGAATTCAGCAAAGCAATGCTTGTGTTTGTACACCTTGTTGTGCATGAATTTTGTCTTGAAATAAAAAAAAAAACTCTTTCAAATACTGAACTTCCATTAGTGATGTACGTGCTGGAATAGGTAGGGGGGAGTGAACTGTTGCCAGCAGTTTGCTTTTGGGGATGGCAGATGAACAGGTATGTGATATAACGAGTGTAGCAAAGCCTTCAGGTAACCTTGGCGGTGCACTTCGCAAGTCTTTCAACATGGCTGCGTGTTTGGAAGTTTTGAAAATGAAATGATAGAGAAATATAAAGATGCCACAAATACATATCCTGAGTATACCAGAATACCGTGTGTGATGAATCTGCTACTTGTCACCAAATGCCTCTTTGCCATTCCCTCCACTGGCCCTCCCTGAGGGAAGGTCCTGTCTTCTCTGGTCTATTCAGATGTGGCCATTCGACACCTGGGGAAAAGCGGCTGCACTTCTGGGTAGAGAGCTTCAGAACCAGACTGTAGGTCCCCATTTGTTTTCTTCTCCTTCGGCCATGAGCCTGAAGACCTCCAGGCACGGTCTCCTCTGTGGACTGGGGGTTCTGGTGAAGACGGGTGCACAGCTGTCACTGACCTCGCATCCGAGAGGGAAGACAGAAGCATTTTTCTCAGAAGCCCTGAGACGGCGTTTGTTGCCATGGCATCATCTAGTCGGTTCTGCTATTTGGGGGATGAGCGCAGGGGAAGAAATAAGCAAACAAATATCTTCCACGTGAAACAGCTCTTGGGTTTTCATCCAATGGTTGTGTAGATGGCAGATCCTGGCTTCCAAGTTCTCTCTTCCCATCAGATTGCCGAAGTTAGCAATGAGGGGTGGCATTGTAGATTCTGAATCCTCCACTACTCGTGGTGTAGCAGGTGGTTGGATATCTTCAGTCAAGCGATGCAGTCTGAGAGGGGAACGTGGTCTTTCTGTATCTGTCCATGGCCACTGTTGCAGAGAGCCACTGATGTGTGGTCCATGTTCTTTTCAGAACCTGTGTTTGCTTTCTAAGTGACTTCCACCAGCAGTTGTGTTAGAGGACTGGGGCTGAGAGGCTCCAGGTTTCGGATGTAAAATCCAGCCAGAGATGAAGCGGGAACCAGTCTCGAAGATGAACAGTACTATTTTCCATATAAGGTACACTCCTGTACTCTGACATCACTTTATTTTGGAAATTTTCATTTCTTGACATTAGATTTTCCAGTAACTTACATATTCCCAGCATAAGTAGAGTATGTCTTCTTCTGACTCCACAGTATTTTCATTCATTAGGTCATTTAATGTTAATACAATGGGACTTTAAAAAATCAAGGAAACTAAATGAAAAATATGAATTTATTTTGATGTGAATCAATTTTTGAAAAACATGCATAGTTTTTATAACACACATTTGACATGTTATGAAGGAAATTTTTTGCACAAAAATATACTCAATTTTATTACAAAGATTTATATATTTATTTGAGAGGCAGAGTTACAGTGAGAAGAGAAGGAGAGACAGAGATCTTCCACCTGCGAGTTCACTCCCAAATTGCTGCAATGACCAGAGCTGGGGTCAGGCCAAAGCCAGCAGTTAGGAGTTCCTTCTGGGTCTCCCACGTGGGTGCAGGTGCCCAAGTATGTGGGCCATCCTCTGCTGCTTTTCCAGGTGCATTAGCAGGGAGCTGGATTGGAAGTGGAACAGCTGGGACCTGAACCGGTACATATATGGGATGCTAGTGCTGCAGGCCCAGGCCCTGCTGAGCCACAGCACTGGTCCCCGTACTCATACTTTTAATTCCTATTTTCCTTGAACTTTTGAAGTACTCTTATATTTGTAATTTTAAATATGATCACCTCCAGATTTTAAAAAAATGGAAGAAATACAAAGCAATCACCAAATCTCACATGGAACATCCAACAGATCAAAAATATCAACCCGGGGCCGGTGCTGTGGTGTAGCAAGTAAAGCTGCAGCCTGCTGTGCCAGCATCCCATATGTGCACCAGTTCGAATCCCAGATGCTCTACTTCTGATCCAGCTCTCTGCTATGGCCTGGGAAAGCAGTAAAAGATGGCCCAAGTTCTTGGGCCCCTGCACCTGTGTGGGAGACCTAGAAGAAGCTCCTGGCTCTGGCTTCGGATTGGCACAGCTCCAGCCATTGCAGCCAACTGGGGAGAGAACCAGTGGATGGAAGACCTCTCCCTCCCCTCCACCGTCTCTCCTCTTTCTGTGTAACTCTGGTTTTCAAATAAATAAATAAATCTTTAAAAAATATATCGGGCCGGCGCCGTGGCTCAACAGGCTAATCCTCCGCCTAGCTGCGCCGGCACACCGGGTTCTAGTCCCGGTCGGGGCGCCGGATTCTGTCCCGGTTGCCCCTCTTCCAGGCCAGATCTCTGCTATGGCCCGGGAAGGCAGTGGAGGATGGCCCAAGTGCTTGGGCCCTGCACCCCATGGGAGACCAGGAGAAGCACCTGGCTCCTGGCTTCGGATCAGCGCGGTGCGCCGGCCGCAGCCCACCAGCCGCGGCGGCCATTAGAGGGTGAACCAACGACAAAGGAAGACCTTTCTCTCTGTCTCTCTCTCTCTCTCTCTCAATGTCCACTCTGCCTGTCAAAAAAATAAAATAAAATAAAATAAACATTTAAAAAATATATCAACCCTGGAACATCTGCGACTTAGGGATTTTCATCAACAATGACACTGGTCCTTCTCGCTTGAATGAAATAACAGATTCCGTCTCCGGCACTGGAACTTGTCAGACCAACACAAAGGAAGACAAGTTGGTCAGAGGGGAAACGAGGAATCACAGGGTGGAAATAAGTGATAAACATGGAGATCTGGGGTGGGTGCGCTCGTTAGAAATGCATAAAAGGTGACATCGGTAAGGGCGGGACAAATCGCTCTGGGTGCTGGATTTTATACAAGGTGGGTGACAATCATAGCAGTATCAGTACATACAATAGTCATGCATTTCTTCTCTTCAGCCTTTCCCTAGATCCAGTGTGTTAGAGATACTCATGTGAGGGTCTATAAGCCGACTCAAAATAATGCTCAACTTTAACCAGAATAGACTCCTAGCTCAGCAAGAGGAGAGAACCTTCCAGTCAGTGATTGCAACAGCTAAGCAGTAACACACAGTGAAGCTATTCGAGGTATTAAAACTTGGAAAACATGCACTATAAATTTCTAGTTGTTTTCTTCTGGGTGGTTTCCTTTAAAAACATCTTTATTAAAGCAAACACACAGTCTTTAAAAACTGTACATGAAGGGTGAGTATTTGTCCTTGTGGTTAAGACCGGCTTGGTCTCTAACATCCCATATTGAATGAGTGGGTTAGAGACCTGCCTCACTCCTGATTCTGGTTTCGTGCTGATGTGCACTGGGGAGGGCATTTGGGCACCTGTCACCCACATGGAAGACCCAGATGGAATTCCAGGCTCCTGGCTTCAGCACTGACAGTCATCTGGGGAGTGAACCAGGAGATGGAATCTCTGTCTCTGTCTCTCTCTCCCTTTCTCTCTGTTCTCTGTTATGCTCTCTTTCAAATAAACAAGTCTTTAGGTGTTTTTTAAAGATTTATTTATTTATATTTATTTGACAGTTAGACAATGAAGACAGAAAGAGAGAGAGAGAGAGAGAGAGAGAGAGAGAGAGAGAGAGAGAGAGAAAGGTCTTCCTTCCATTGGTTCACCACCCAAATGGCCGCTACGGACGGAGCTACGCCAATCTAAAGCCAGGAGCCAGGTGCCTCTTCCTGGTCTCCCACGCAGGTGCAGGTACCCAAGCACTTGGGCCATCCTCCGCTGCTCTCCCAGGCCACAGCAGAGAACTGGACTGGAAGAGGAGCATCTGAGACTAGAACCTGGGGCCCATATGGGATGCCAGCACCGCAGGCGGAGGATTAACCTAGTGAGCCACGGCACCAGCCCCATCAAATAAACAAGTCTTTAAAAATATCCCCAGAGAGTGAGAATGGCACTTCCTTGTCAGCATGCTCACAAAGCCGACCAGTGGTGTTAGTCTACTCGCTTCAGTATGTCCGTAACAATTGCACTGTTAATTTTTTGTAATAATTATAGCTGTAATTATTTAAATTGTTGTAGAGCAAGTGGCCAGGTCTCAGCTGGCTCTCTGTCGAGCTTCCCTTTTTCCTTCTTGGACTCTAGTTTCTAGGTATAGTACTTGGTGTTTCTGACTACATTCTTTGCCAGTTTCCCTCTTTCCATGCCACTTTCTCATTTTCACAGCTTGCCCCAAGACTCGAACCAGCCAGCCTGTCGTTTCCCGTCTACAGGCTTGTGCGTGTTCATGCCTGGCTCTGAGTTTATTTGTGTGGGGAGGAATCCTGCACGAGCCTGTCAAGACAGGATGGTGCTGCAGAGAGGGAATCATGGTGACGACGCTCAGAGTTCTTCCTTGGGGAGAAAGAGGAGCTCCCGACAGCAGGACAAGAAAAGGAGACACAGAAATACGGAAATGGGACTAAAAGATAAGTTTACTTGGGTGCAAAAATGCTGAACGCATTTGATGGGTAAAGAAAGCCATACCTGGGGTCTTCAGAAAGTTCATGAAAAGGTGTATTTATGGAAAAAAAATACAAGAGTTTCAAAAGCTTTTGCACCAAAATAAACTTATCTTTTCCTTCTATTTTCCATGATTATCCCCGTAGAAGAGAACAGATTAATCTCTCATTTCTTCCTGTAGATTTTTGGTCAATAGTCACATTAAATAAAATTTAGAAATATTAGGTTATACTTTAGAAACAGAAAAACCATTATGGCTGTGTAATGAAGATAGAGGAGAGACTCTGAAGATATGTTCAAGCGCACACTAAATTCTGCATATAACTGTGTAGTAGAGGCGAAGATAATATGATTGCTGTCATTTCCTCAAGAGAACTAGGAAGTGTGCATAGTAGTAAGAGACTTGGGAGAGCATGTCCTAATAGTTGTTTCAATGGGAGGGGTTTAAATTAAAACCTCACTCAGCGAAGGAAATGGGGAAAGACTCTTGGAAGAGGAAGTGTTGGCTGGGAACGTTGAGCAGACGGTGTAGGGAGGACTTACCCGCTCTCGCCGACAGGACAGGAAGAGGAGGAGTGTGGTGGTAGAGTCGCGGGGAGGAGTGGATTGCTGCTGTACTTGGTGTAGTCCTGGAGAGGCCTGGCCTGGGGTGACTCTCTCGAGTCCAGCGGGCTTCCACAATGGAATCCTACGAGGGGAACTGCAGCAGATAGGAGCAAAGGTGAGACTTCTCTGGTCTAGGGTCCAGCAAGGTGTTCATTCTAGCAATTGTCTGGAACTACCAGGCGTGGGGAACCTCAGGCCTGACCGCAGGGCCGCCTTCCAGGTCCCTGGAGAGCTGCAGGTGCAGGCCTTGGGGCAAGGCCGCGTGGGTCTACAGTGGCTGATGTCTCAGAGATGCATGGCCTAGCGGGCTTTTGCTGTTGCTGTCCTGCTGTCTTAGCAGGGAAGGGAGACAGGATTCTGAAACGCCTCCAGAGGGAGGAAGTGAGAGCTGACTGTTCAGGCAGAGGGGTCAGGAGGAGGCAGTGGCCCTAGCTGGGTGGGCACTGTGTTGCTACAAACAGTGAGGGTCTACCTTTAAACTCTGCAGGGCATCGCCACGTTGTCAGGGACACCTGACTTCTTCCAATCCAAGCTTTTTTTTTTTTTTTTTAAGATTTATTTATTTATTTGAAAGGCAAAGTTACAAAGAGGCAGAGGCAGAGAGAGCGAGAGGTCTTCCACCCACTGTTTTGCTTCCCAGTTGGCTACCACAGCCGGAGCTGA
Source organism: Lepus europaeus (assembly GCF_033115175.1). Lineage (NCBI taxonomy): Eukaryota > Metazoa > Chordata > Mammalia > Lagomorpha > Leporidae > Lepus > Lepus europaeus. The sequence goes on along the minus strand of NC_084830.1, from coordinate 159,900,991 downwards.
GCTAATCCAAAGCCAGGGGCCAGGAATTTCTTCCAGGTCTCCCACATGAGTGCAGGACTTGGGCCATCTTCCACTGCTTTCCCAGGCCATAGCAGAGAGCTGGATCAGAAGTAGAGCAGCCTGGACATGAACTAGAGCATACATGGGATGCTGGCACTGCAGGCGGTGGCTTTACCCGCTATGCCACAGCACCGGCCTCCAATCCAAGTTCTTCTATGCTTGTGACTGAACCACACAGTGGACTGAGGGTCTGCTGTTTTGGTGAAGGTTGCCACATAAGTGGAAAGGAAGAAAGGAACTGGCCAGGACGTGGAGGTAGTGGCTCCGTTTTCAAAGGGGCAGAGAAGTCTCCAGCACTAAACCTGCAGTTGTGATTAGACAAGGAGATCATGTAGGAACCTTCCCCTGGGGCTTTGCTTCCTTCAAAAAGTTTGTACAAATTGGAATTACAAGGTAAGTGTTTTGGTACAAAAACTTTGTTGAAATCCACACATAGCTATTCCATATTACCCATTTAGGAGCTGTTGGAAGACCCTACTCTTCGTAGATGCTTTTTTAAAGTAGCCTCATGTGATCAACAAAATCTCATGATTTAACAACAGGGGCAGGTGCATCTGAGCAGTGACTGTTGGGAGGCTGTTAAATATTAGATCTCAGTATAACATTGAATGTGAAACTTCATCCTATATTGATTTTTTTCATTGCTTCAAAAACAATGTATTTCCCTTTAGTTTTGAGGAATCTGCAGTCCCAGGAACAACAAAGTTGAAGCCGTGTCGCAATGTATGTCCTTTGGAATCAGTGATTAGGCTACACCAAGGGACCAAAAGAAGAGAGCTATGAATTAAACCCTAAAAGAAGGGAGCGAGATGGTCCCCTCTTATCCCAGCTGACAAAATGCGAGAAGAGACACATCCAGATTCCACAGCGATGACTTATTCCTGCACTCCAATAAAACAAGAAATAGCTATTGTAAAAGGAAGCTTGCTCATGACTATCGGTTTGCAGATAGCTCGGTCCAAAATATGAGTCCAGGTGGTCTCGGTGCTCAGATTCCTGTAACCTGGGACTGGCAGACTTGTCCAGAGATGCCATGAAGTGTAAGCAAGTGCCGGCTCCTCAGCCAGAGCTCCCCCGGCACTGCCATCGCCATCACTACTGTAGCTTTCCCAAAGAGAAGGGTTATGCTAGAAGCGTTTGCACAGTCGTTTAAGGCATGATTGCGGCAAGCGCTCGTGTGTATTCACCTGCTGCTGTTTCTCCTCTTAGGTTGATTGTAGTTGTTGGGAAGCTTTGTCATCTGTTCTTCTTGAGGCGTAGGTATATCACCTCTTCGAAGTGATAAATTGTGCATGCAGAACGCACACACTGTTCATAAATTCTTTAGCTCTTCACGTGACCTTATTAAGAAGCTTCACCGTTAGAGATCGTTTTTTAAAACCTAGCCAGGTTTGAGAGTTCTTGGGGGTAAAATCGGAGCTCTGTGCCATGTATAGATTGGTTGAACTTTGCTGACTTCCTGTTGCTTATTAACTGTGTAGGTCATGTTAATAATGAAACAGGGTCATTGTGGATGAGGGGAGAGAGGGTTGGATGAGCAGAATAAGGTGTGAGAGCAAGGGAGGGAGATCACAGGAGAGAAGGCAGCCGCTATGCATATATTTAACCACCTGAAATAAAGCAGAAAATGAGTAAAAAGTAGAAAGTGAGGGGTTTAAAACAGTCCTTTGGCGTGGAACATTTTGTCTCCATCACACAATGCAGGGGAATCAATTTCTAGTCTGTTCTCAATCCGGGACCTGACAGGTGGCTGATCTCCCCCTCTACAAAATCCCTGGTCTCGATTAGGGATTGAATTCCTGTCATTCTTTATATTTTCTGTTTACTTTCTGCAAGATGTAAAATAATTCAGTGGTGAGGTGGGAAGGAAAATGCAGCCTGAGTGTCTGCCTCATTATGGTGGTTTCTTTGAGGTCACTGGGGCTCACACAGGAAGTAAGACTCTTATCTGAAGCTCATCAATGTCATTTACTAGTTTTTAAATGGGATTAAAATACCTCTGAGTTTGTGCAGTGGATTTCAAAGGCGAGGTGTGGTGTATTTTGTTTTGAGATTAGCTTCTGACCTAGATGGCGTGCTTTCTTATCCTCAGAATAATCGTCACGAGCTTGGGACTTTCTAATAAGCTGGTTATTGGCACAGTACATAAAAGCAAGCCCGAGGGAAAGCCATCTGTGTCTTTGCTCGTGTGTAAGATGTATCTAAAGAATGCAGGTGTGCTTTGCTCTGAGGGAGCCCTCAGACCTCCAAAGTCAGCTCACCTTTGCCGCCATGGGTGAATCATTGGTGATTGAGATAAAATAGTCTGCCCCCCCCCTCTCTCTGTGTGTGTGTGTGTGTGTAGGGGGGGATATATTCCAAGACTCTCAGGGCTGTGCCTAAAACCACAGAGAGTACAAAGCCCTGTTGTGTTGCATGGTGAAGTTCATACATTAGGCACAATGAGATGAACAATACAAGCTAACAAAATAGAAAATATATGATGATTCAAGTTAGATGAGTGTGTCCTGTGTGTCTCTGTTAAGATGCTTCTACTTTGCACATGAAGGAAGTCACTTTACAACCTCTCTTCTGACTTAGCAGCATCACTACCCTTGCAGTTTGGGTCTGTTATCAACTAAAATTAGGAAACTTGAACACACGCACTGTAAAACTTCAGTAGTTGGGCTGAAAACTGGGACAACTATTGTGTGACTAACGGGACACGCTGGACAATGACATGATTTGTGTACTATGCAGGACTCGGGGGACAGGGCAAGATTTTTGTCACACTGCTCAGAACTGTGTGCAACTCGACCTTCAGGAATTGATGAATGGCTAAAGCAAATGTAGTAGAGAGAGCCAGTGGAATACTACTCAGTCATTAAAAGGAACAGGATCTGTCATTCAACAACTTGGGAAAAACTGGAGGTCTTTATGTTAAGAGCAATGCCCAGCATGGAAAGACAAGAACAGCTGGGTGGAGTCTAAAGGAAGCTACTTTCATAGAAGCTAAAGGTATAGCAGTGGGTACCAGAGTTGTGGGAGGATAGGGAGAGGAAGGGAGGCGAACAACTCATTTCAAAGGTACCAAGATATGGTTACACGGGAGTAAGAAGTTCTGTGGTTGCATTGCATTGCACAGTGACTATGATTATGTTCATGTACTGTGTATTTTCCTATAACAAGCTTTGTGCAAAGCACAAAATGTATGAATGGTTCTTTTTTGAGTCTTCCATTTAGGATGTCTAGACCAAGGTGCCTGGCAGGTGACTGAAGCCACACAAAGGGCACCATGGGTCAGGGGGCCTCTGCACGGGTTCTGTTTTCTGCAGGTGATCCGTGGAAGTTTTGCAGATATTTTGTCTAGCTTTACTCCCAAGATATGCAGGCCTGGCTGGAAAGCCAGCAAACCAACTCCTGGATCTAAGCTACAATAACAGTCTGATTGTTTTTAAGCTTGAAAACCTCTTTAACCACAGAGCAGAGCTGGTTTCACAGGAGAAGGCAGTGAGGGCTTCCCTCATGTCCTTTGTACTATGAAAAATTATGATTTTATATTCAGACCGTGGAGAGGGTGGTTATGCGAATGCAGAGCAGGAAGTGATTGTTTTAAGTTGAGAAGAGCGGAGACTTTGTGGGCATGATTTGGCATGGAATGTTGTATATTCCAATCACTGTTTTCTTCTGGTTCTCTTTCAGATCCATTATAGATGTTACCAAAGAAGATTCTCTCACTTCCCATGGCCTGCCATTTTGGCGTGAGTAAGTGCAATCCAATTAGATCTGACAACAGCATTTACAAATATATTATAAAATCTCATGCTCAGTAAATAATTACCAAACAAATGGATAAGTCAAAATAGAGTACTGATTTTCAAGGTTTTTTTTTTTCTTTTATAATTTCTGTAACAAGTATTAGGATCTCTGTTTCACTGATATGAGAAATGATATCCAGTTGATTTATATGATTGGCTTCATTCTACATGGCTTTGGAAATGATAGAGGCAGCATCAAAACTAGAACTATTTTCTTCTCTTTTGATTGTCTCCTTGGCTCATTGGTGTGGCAAATTAGTTTCCACTTGCGGGTTATTCCAACTCCATTGGCCTTGAGAAGTACTAAGGTCATAACCCCTACATAGGTAGAGGATATTACATGCTTTTTCCCATAATTTTTATTTGATAGCCCTTCCTTCCTGTTAGAGTTCACCCAGAGTCCCCTGCAGAATTCCAGCCTCTATCAGCAAAGATTACTGTAGGATGAAAGACAAGCCACAGTGCCCCAGACCCCAGCACAAAGAGTGATCACATTCACGTTATCTACCCGGATTATAGCATGGAGACTTCTAGGTTAGAGGCCAGAGACGTCATCACATTCTCATAACTCTAATGAGATTATACTCCACTTTTATATCTGAGGCAGTGCTAACAAATCAAACAGAAATAGGGAGTCTCTGTCTCCCCTTTTGAGAAATTCCTTTGTTCACATTCTCACCTGAGTTGATGGAGCACCTGGTATGAGGACTGGGAGAAATGCTGTGACTACAGAATGAGCAGAGACACCATCACAGGTGTGCGTGACTTGGACATTAGGGTGGGAGGGACAACTGGACACACTCTCAACAGAGATGACTCCTCAGAGCCAGTCACTCATTGCCAGAATCACAGAGCCTTAGGCTCTGATCTTTGCTGGCATCTGGCTTTTCGGATGGGGTAGGTTACATCTTTGTGGAAGAAAGTAGAACAGGAAAAAAAATATGGTTTGCAGTCACTGAGAAAGGGGAGAGTTGGCAAAAGAAAGATGCAATTTCTGGAGCTACTGTGGGGCTGGGGTCCTGCCTAGCCGGAGCCTTCAGTGTTGCGATGGCTGCAACCCCAAGTCCTGTACCAGTGCGCTGTCTCGGGTGTAAGCATGGAGAGATGGCTGGTGTGCAGTCCGTGGGCAGGGCTTCAGCCTCTCCAGTCCTGAGCGTGGGGAACCAGGAATCGATATTCATTATCAACTGATAAGCTGTCCTTTCCTGCAAGTGGGATTCATGAGCCTCTAGTTCTGGAAAAAGGAAAAATGCTGGAAACGGTAAGACAAGTGCCCTGATTTATTAAATATATACCCTAGGAAGACTCCCCTGAAACTCACAGCTGCCTCCCTCAGTAGGTGTGTGCGAGTCCACCTCCTCCCGAGGTGGGTATGCAGCGTGACAGGCCCTAACATCAACCTGGCCCTCATACGCTGACACTCAGTGAACAGCAACAGCAAATGTCTATCTGGTCAACCACAGCTCAGGTTTATTGCAATATCAAAGGCGTTGGTTACCCAGTGGGATCCACGGAGCACTGCTGACTGGATTGCTTGAAGCAGGAAGACTGGATAGCTGAAGTCGCGTGACTTCTGGTTGTACATGGTGATTGTTCTGCTGTTTCTCTTCATGTCAGACCAGGGAATCTCAGTGAGCCAAATGACGGTCCTGGGTGACGGAGGGGAGCCTTGGGCATCACTTCTGCTCCTCCCATCCCTGCTCAGTACCGGAATGTTTTCAATAATGAATCTCGTGGGTGTTCTGACCTTTGCGAATCTAACAGCTAAGGTTTCAGGGTGTGTGTGAGGAGGCTTAAAGAAGCTTGTGGAAAAATGGAAGATACTGTACCTCTGCTGTGAGTCTGTGAAGCCCCTCCACACATGTCCTCCCAAGTCGGAGACTCACCGCTTACTGTGTGAGCTAAGGATGCAGTTGGCTTTCACTCTCATGCAAAAATCACCTAAAGATCTTGCAGAAGCTGGGCCTGTGTGCCTCTGGGGAGAAAAGATTCGACTTGTGGCCATTGCCAGTTTCTGTGGTCTAAGTCCTTCTATTATGTCCCTTTAACAAATGGCTCCCAAAATGCCTGCCTACCGAGCGGTTGGCTTTTATAGGCCACTATCAGCTGGCTGCTTATTTCCTAACTAGGGAACAGACTGACCTTATTGTAATCTAGTGTATCCTATTGGATCAATTGAAAACAACTACAAAGAGATCAATTCTCCTCCTCCATTTGGGTGGAAATAGTGCAGGAATTGCACCCTTGTGTGTAGGTTTCCAGGCCACTGAAGCATATCCCAAGGGTAGTGCTGTCCTTGACTGGCATCCACTGTGCTCCATGTGTAGACTGATGATGATGTCAAGGTCAGATCCAGGCAGTACGTCCAGTGGGACTGTCCAGAGAGGAACCCAAGGAAGTGATAGCACTGAGACACATCAGGAATTGTGAAGTTGTTTAATCATTCATTCAACACGGACTCGTTTTTGTCTTTAAGGACAGTACATTAAAATAAAACACACAGTATTGGAGAAGAATATATATGCAATGAATAAAATAAAACAATCAATGAGATGAGATGGAGATGGAGTTTAGATAAGGAGTCCGTGACATTCTTTCTGAACAAAGGAGGGTTGGAACCTGTACTTGGGTGACCAGAGCCAGCAACGTAGAAGGACCAGGAAGGACAATGTTCAGACAGTGCCGGGAATCTCCAGAGAAAGATGTTCAGGCTGGAGCTTTCTGAACGAACACAGTGAAGAGAGCAGGAGAGCACCTAGGAGTCAGGCCCTCCAGGCCTAATGCAGGCTGAGCATTTCATTCTAATTTGAATGAAGCATGCGCTGACCTGTAGGCTCCACTTTGTAAAAGGTCATGTGTGTTCCAGGAGGGGTGCAGGGGCCCAGGGAGCAGGGAGTGGATGCAGATGGACGGTTTGGAAGGATCCAGAGATGTTTGCTCTTCCCACTCTGGATTGGGGCAGAGTTGCCCATACAGACTGAAGGCTAAAAGAGAATGGATGCCTTTGTGTTGAAAGAGCACCAAATTACAGCTTTCTTCTTGGATTCTTTCTTTCTCATTGTAGCTGCACTCCATGCAGTAACACCCAGTGGTACAATGACTCCTGTTTTGCACAGTTCAATCCAACCTTTGAAATTAAATGCTTAAATGGAACAGAGCCCACCTCAACTTTTATACTGATGGTTGCTACTGCAGGTGATTGGTTTAGTCAGCAAAGTGCTGGCAGAAAAATGGCACTGAGAAATATTCTCACATGATAGTGCAGTGACTCAGGATACAAAAAAAAAAAAAAAGAAAAAGCTTAGTTGAAATTTTTGCCTCAAAAGGATAAATGAAGGAGGGACACTTCATTTTTCATTTTATTTTGCATCCCATGAGTAGGCAACCATCTCATGAGGTCATGTCTGGTTTGCAAGTTCATAGGCAACAAAAGTATTTCCTTACTATGTTTGCTTATGGATTCTAAGTTTCAGTAATTAGCCCAGAAATGGAATCAACTATTTTAATTAAATTTAGATAAAAGTTATTTATTTCTGTATAAAATTCTTTTTTTTATTAAACTTTTATTTAATGAATATAAATTTCCAAAGTATAGCTTATGGGTTACAATGGCTTCCCCCCTCCCATAACTTCCCTCCCGCCCGCAACCCTCTCCTTTCCCGCTCCCTTTCCCCTTCCATTCATGTAAAGATTCATTTTCAATTCTCTTTGTATACAGAAGATCAGTTTAGTGTATATTAGGTAAAGATTTCAATATTTTGCCCATATAGCAACATCAAGTGAAAAAAAAAAAAAAACAACCTGGTGTTAAAATGGAAATGGCATAGAAAATTAATTAATTTGAAAAAAAATTATGTAGGATCTCTGTCTGTATAAAATTCTTAAAAGATTCACCATGAATTATTTAGTTTCTAAGACATGAAGTTTTAAATTCTAGACTTTTGATGTTTTAGTTACGTTTTAAAAATATTTTTTGTCTATATAAGGGGAACAAATTTCATGTATTTCATATATATAGGTTTAGGAGCATAGTGCTATTCCCTCAGACTTAGCCTCCATTCTCCTCCGTCTTCCTTCCTTGAAGTTCTTTCTTTGAATTTTTACAATGATATACTTTCAATTGATTTTATAATCATAAGTTTAACCCTCCACTAAGTAAAGAATTCAACAAATAGTAAAAAAAAAAAAAAAAAACAAAAAAAAACAGTGTTAATATGCAGTAGAGACAAGGGTTGTAAACAATAATCAAATCTCAAAATGTCATTTTGCTCATATGCACTACATTTTAGGTACTCTGTTAGTTATCATAGATCAGGGAAAATGTATGATATCTGTCTTTTGGGGACTGGCTTATTTTACTAAGTATAATGGTTTCCAGTTGCACCCATTTTGTTGCAAAATGAAGCATTTCAGTCTTTTTTATAGC